>NC_090940.1:21367284-22723940 GCF_040938575.1 Ambystoma mexicanum
CATGCATTTATAATTCTTGCTACCATTGTAGTGCAATATTTCTCTATTCCCAACTCCCATTCTTCACCACTTTCTAGTTATCTAAAACACCCTCTTGTTTCCTTTTGGCAATCTGTCTCCTTTCCTCTTCATGGCATAATAAAAAATCACACAATCAACCAGTGCATGACTCAATAACCTATAGCTATTTCTAAATGTTCCAGGTTTTTTGCCACACCTGAAACCAATTATTTTAGGGACATTTCTCAAAGTGCACCCACCAAAAAATCATGCCAATGAAAGGCAGGCGTACACTGCCCCAAATGTGAACATTATGCTAATGAAAGGCAGGCGTATACTGTCCCAAATGTAAACATTATGCCAATGAAAGACAGGCATATACTGCCCCGAACGTAAACATTATGCCAATAAAAGTCAGGCATATACTGCCGGAATGTGAACATTATGCTACTGACAGGCAGGCGTATACTGCCCTGAATGTAAACATTATGCCAATGAAAGGCATGCATATACTACCCCGAATGTAAACATTAAGCCAATGAAAGCCATGCGTATACTGCCCCGAATGTGAACATTGTGCTAATGAAAGGCATGCATATACTGCCCCGAATGTAAACAGGATGCCAATGACAGGCATGAGTATACTGCCCCGAATGTAAACATTATGCCAATGAAAGGCATGCGTATACTGCCGCGAATATAAACAGGATGCCAATGAAAGGCATGCGTATACTGTACCGAATGTAAACATTATGCTAATGAAAGGCATGCGTATACTGCCCCAAATGTAAACAGGATGCCAATGAAAGAAAGGCATATACTGCCCCGAATGTAAACATTATGCCAATGAAAGTCATGCATATACTGCCCCAAATGTAAACAGGATGGCAATGAGAGGCATGCGTATACACCCCGAATGTGAACATTATGCTAATGAAAGGAATGCGTATTCTGCCCAGAATGCAAAGAGGATGCCAATGAAAGGCAGGCGTGTACTGCCCCAAATGTAAACAGGATGCCAATGAAAGGCATGCGTATACTGTACCGAATGTAAACATTATGCTAATGAAAGGCATGCGTATACTGTACCGAATGTAAACATTATGCCAATGAAAGGTATGCATATACTGCCCCGAACGTGAACATTATGCTAATGAAAGGCATGCGTATACTGCCCCGAATGCAAAGAGGATGCCAATGAAAGGCAGGCGTGTACTGCCCCAAATGTAAACCGGATGCCAATGAAAGGCATGCATATACTGGCCCGAATGCAAACATTATGCTAATGAAAGGCATGCGTATACTGCCCGAATGTAAACATTATGTCAATGAAAGGCAAGCGTATACTGCCCCGAATGTAAATAGGATGCCAATGAAAGGCAGGTGTATACTGCCCTGAATGTGAATGTTATGCTAATGAAATGCATGTGTATACTGCCCCGAATGTAAACATTATGCCAATGAAAGGCATGCGTATACTGCCCCCGAATGTAAACAGGATGCAATGAAAGGCATGCATATACTGTACCGAATGTAAACAGGATGCCAATGAAAGGTATGCATATACTGCCCCGAACGTGAACATTATGCTAATGAAAGGCATGCGTATACTGCCCCGAATGTGAACATTATGCTAATGAAAGGCATGCGTATACTGCCCCGAATATAAACATTATGCCCATGAAAGGCATGCATATACTGCCCCGAATGTGAACATTATGCTAATGAAAGGCATGTGTATACTGCCCCGAATATAAACAGTATTCCAATGAAAGGCATGCGTATACTACCCCAAATGTAAACAGGATGCCAATGAAAGACAGGCGTATACTGCCCCGAATGTGAATGTTATGCTAATGAAATGCATGCGTATACTGTACCGAATATAAACATTATGCCAATGAAAGGCATGCGTATACTGCACCGAATATGAACATTATGCTAATGAAAGGCATGCGTATACTGCCCAGAATGTGAACATTATACTAATGAAAGGCAGGTGTATACTGCCCCGAATGTAAACCGGATGCCAATGAAAGGCATGCATATACTGGCCCGAATGCAAACATTATGCTAATGAAAGGCATGCGTATACTGCCTGAATGTAAACATTATGTCAATGAAAGGCAAGCATATACTGCCCCGAATGTAAACAGGATGCAATGAAAGGCATGCGTATACTGTACCGAATGTAAACAGGATGCCAATGAAAGGTATGCATATACTGCCCCGAACGTGAATATTATGCTAATGAAAGGCATGCGTATACTGCCCCGAATGCAAAGAGGATGACAATGAAAGGCAGGCGTGTACTGCCCCGAATGTAAACATTATGCCAATGAAAGGCATGCGTATACTGCCCCAAATGTAAACAGGATGCCAATGAAATGCATGCGTATACTGCCCAGAATGTAAACATTATGCCAATGAAAGGCATGCATACACTGCCCTGAATGTAAAGTGGATGCCAATGAAAGGCAGGTGTATACTGCCCAAAATGTAAACATTATGCCAATGAAAGGCATGCATATACTGCCCAGAATGTGAACATTATGCCAATGAAAGGCAGGCGTATACTGCCCAAAATGTAAACATTATGCCAATGAAAGGCATACATATACTGCCCAGAATGTGAACATTATGCCAATGAAAGGCAGGCGTATACTGCCCTGAATGTAAACATTATACCAATTAAAGGCATGCGTATACTGCCCCAAATGGAAACATTATGCCAATGAAAGGCAGGTGTATACTGCCCCGAATGTAAACATTATACCTATGAAAGGCATGCGTATATTGCCCCGAATGGAAACATTATGCCAATGAAAGGCATGCGTATACTCTCCCGAATGGAAACATTATGCCAATGAAAGGCAGGTGTATACTGCCCCGAATGTAAACATTATACCTATGAAAGGCATGCGTATATTGCCCCGAATGTAAACATTATACCTATGAAAGGCATGCGTATACTGCCCAGAATGTGAACATTGTGCCAATGAAAGGCATGTGTATACTGCCCCAAATGTAAACAGGATGGCAATGAAAGGCAGGCATACACTGCCCTGAATGTAAACATTATGCTCATGAAAGGCATGCGTATACTGTCCCGAATGGAAACATTATGCCAATGAAAGGCATGCATATACTGCACCAAATGGAAACATTATGGCAATGAAAGGCATGCGTATACTGCCCCGAATGGAAACATTATGCCAATGAAAGGCAGGTGTATACTGCCCCGAATGGAAACATTATGCCAATGAAAGGCATGCGTATAATGCCCCGAATGGAAACATTATGCCAATGAAAGGCAGGTGTATACTGCCCCGAATGTAAACATTATACCTATGAAAGGCATGCGTATACTGCCCCGAATGGAAACATTATGCCAATGAAAGGCGTGTGTATACTGCCCTGAATGGAAACATTATGCCAATGAAAGGCATGCGTATACTGCCCTGAATGGAAACATTATGCCAATGAAAGGCATGCATATACTGTCCCGAATGGAAACATTATGCCAATGAAAGGCGTGTGTATACTTCCCCGGATGGAAACATTATGCCAATGAAAGGCAGGCATATACTACCCCGAATGTAAACATTATGCCAATGAAAGGCATGCATATACTGCACCTAATGGAATCATTATGCCAATGAAAGGCATGTGTATACTGCCCTGAATGGAAACATTATGCCAATGAAAGGCATGCGTATACTGCCCTGAATGGAAACATTATGCCAATGAAAGGCATGCGTATACTGCCCTGAATGGAAACATTATGCCAATGAAAGGCATGCGTATACTGCCCCGAATGTGAACATTATGCTAATGAAAGGCATGCGTATACTGCCCCGAATGAAAACATTATGCCAATGAAAGGCATGCATATACTGCCCCGAATGTGAACATTATGCTAATGAAAGGCATGCGTATACTGCCCCGAATATAAACAGTATTCCAATGAAAGGCATGCGTGTACTACCCCAAATGTAAACAGGACGCCAATGAAAGGCAGGCGTATACTGCCCCGAATGTGAATGTTGTTATGCTAATGAAATGCATGCGTATACTGTACTGAATATAAACATTATGCCAATGAAAGGCATGCGTATACTGCACCGAATATGAACATTATGCTCATGAAAGGTATGCGTATACTGCCCCGAATGTAAACATTATGCCAATGAAAGGCATGTGTATACTGCCCCGAATATAAACAGGATGCCAATGAAAGGCATGCGTATACTGAACCAAATGTAAACATTATGCTAATGAAAGGCATGCGTATACTGCCCCAAATGTAAACAGGATGCCAATGAAAGAAAGGCATATACTGCCCCGAATGTAAACATTATGCCAATGAAAGTCATGCATATACTGCCCCAAATGTAAACAGGATGGCAATGAGAGGCATGCGTATGCGCCCGAATGTGAACATTATGCTAATAAAAGGAATGCGTATTCTGCCCAGAATGCAAAGAGGATGCCAATGAAAGGCAGACGTGTACTACCCCAAATGTAAACAGGATGCCAATGAAAGGCATGCGTATACTGTACCGAATGTAAACATTATGCTAATGAAAGGCATGCGTATACTGCCCCAAATGTAAACAGGATGCCAATGAAGGAAAGGCTTATACTGCCCCGAATGTAAACATTATGCCAATGAAAGGCATGCATATACTGCCCCAAATGTAAACAGGATGGCAATGAAAGGCATGCGTATACTGCCCAGAATGTAAACAGGATGACAATGAAAGGCAGGCGTATACTGCCCAAATGTAAACAGGATGCCAATCAAAGGCATGCGTATACTGTACCGAATGTAAACATTATGCTAATGAAAGGCATGCGTATACTGTACCGAATGTAAACATTATGCCAATGAAAGGTATGCATATACTGCCCCGAACGTGAACATTATGCTAATGAAAGGCATGCGTATACTGCCCCGAATGCAAAGAGGATGCCAATGAAAGGCAGGCGTGTACTGCCCCAAATGTAAACCGGATGCCAATGAAAGGCATGCATATACTGGCCCGAATGCAAACATTATGCTAATGAAAGGCATGCGTATACTGCCCGAATGTAAACATTATGTCAATGAAAGGCAAGCGTATACTGCCCCGAATGTAAATAGGATGCCAATGAAAGGCAGGTGTATACTGCCCCGAATGTGAATGTTATGCTAATGAAATGCATGTGTATACTGCCCGAATGTAAACATTATGCCAATGAAAGGCATGCGTATACTGCCCCCGAATGTAAACAGGATGCAATGGAAGGCATGCGTATACTGTACCGAATGTAAACAGGATGCCAATGAAAGGTATGCATATACTGCCCCGAACGTGAACATTATGCTAATGAAAGGCCTGCGTATACTGCCCCGAATGTGAACATTATGCTAATGAAAGGCATGCGTATACTGCCCCGAATATAAACATTATGCCCATGAAAGGCATGCGTATACTGCCCCGAATGTGAACATTATGCTAATGAAAGGCATGCGTATACTGCCCCGAATATAAACAGTATTCCAATGAAAGGCATGCGTATACTACCCCAAATGTAAACAGGATGCCAATGTAAGGCAGGCATATACTGCCCCGAATGTGAATGTTATGCTAATGAAATGCATGCGTATACTGTACCGAATATAAACATTATGCCAATGAAAGGCATGCGTATACTGCACCGAATATGAACATTATGCTAATGAAAGGCATGCGTATACTGCCCAGAATGTGAACATTATACTAATGAAAGGCAGGTGTATACTGCCCCGAATGTAAACCGGATGCCAATGAAAGGCATGCATATACTGGCCCGAATGCAAACATTATGCTAATGAAAGGCATGCATATACTGTCTGAATGTAAACATTATGTCAATGAAAGGCAAGCATATACTGCCCCGAATGTAAACAGGATGCAATGAAAGGCATGCATATACTGTACCGAATGTAAACAGGATGCCAATGAAAGGTATGCATATACTGCCCCGAACGTGAACATTATGCTAATGAAAGGCATGTGTATACTGCCCCGAATGCAAAGAGGATCACAATGAAAGGCAGGCGTGTACTGCCCAGAATCCAAATGTAAACAGGATGCCAATGAAATGCATGCGTATACTGCCAAGAATGTAAACATTATGCCAATGAAAGGCATGCATACACTGCCCTGAATGTAAAGTGGATGCCAATGAAAGGCAGGCGTATACTGCCCAAAATGTAAACATTATGCCAATGAAAGGCATGCATATACTGCCCAGAATGTGAACATTATGCCAATGAAAGGCAGGCGTATACTGCCCAAAATGTAAACATTATGCCAATGAAAGGCATGCATATACTGCCCAGAATGTGAACATTATGCCAATGAAAGGCAGGCGTATACTGCCCTGAATGTAAACATTATGCCAATGAAAGGCATGCGTATACTGCCCGAATGTAAACATTATGCCAATGAATGACAGGTGTGTACTGTCCCGAATGTAAACCGGATGCCAATGAAAGGCATGCATATACTGGCCCGAATGCAAACATTATGCTAATGAAAGGCATGCGTATACTGCCCGAATGTAAACATTATGCTAAAGAAATGCATGTGTATACTGCCCCCGAATGTAAACATTATGCCAATGAAAGGCATGCGTATACTGCCCCGAATGTGAATGTTATGCTAAAGAAATGCATGTGTATACTGCGCCGAATGTAAACATTATGCCAATGAAAGCATGCGTGTACTGCCCTGAATGTAAAGCGGATGCCAATGAAAGGCAGGCGTATACTGCCCAAAATGTAAACATTATGCCAATGAAAGGCATGCATATACTGCCTTGAATGTAAAGAGGATGCCAGGGAAAGGCAGGCATATACTGCCCCGAATGTAAACATTATGCCAATGAAAGGCATGCGTATACTGCCCAGAATGTAAACAGGATGGCAATGAAAGGCATGCGTATACGCCCCAAATGTGAACATTATGCTAATGAAAGGCATGCGTATACTGCCCCGAATGTAAACAGGATGACAATGAAAGGCAGCCGTATACTGCCCCAAATGTAAACAGGATGCCAATGAAAGGCATGCGTATACTGTACCGAATGTAAACATTATGCTAATGAAAGGCATGCGTATACTTCACCGGATGGAAACATTATGCCAATGAAAGGCATGCGTATACTGCCCAAATGGAAACATTATGCCAATGAAAGGCATGCGTATACTGCCCCAAATGGAAACATTATGCCAATGAAAGGCATGCGTATACTGCCCCAAATGGAAACATTATGCCAATGAAAGGCATGCGTATACTGCCCCGAATGTAAACATTATGCCAATGAAAGGCATGCGTATACTGCCCCGAATGTGAACATTATGCCAATGAAAGGCAGGCGTATACTGCCCTGAATGTGAACATTATGACAATGAAAGGCATGCGTATACTGCCCTGAATGTAAAGAGGATGCTAATGAAAGGCATGCGTATACTGCCCGAATGTAAAGATTATGCCAATGAAAGGCATGCCTATACTGCCCCAAATATAAACAGGATGCCAATGAAAGGCATGCGTATACTGCCCCGAATATAAACAGTATTCCAATGAAAGGCATGCGTATACTACCCCAAATGTAAACAGGATGCCAATGAAAGGCAGGCGTATACTGCCCCGAATGTGAATGTTATGCTAATGAAATGCATGCGTATACTGGACCGAATATAAACATTATGCCAATGAAAGGCATGCGTATACTGTCCCGAATATAAACATTATGCCAATGAAAGGCATGCGTATACTGCACCGAATATGAACATTATGCTAATGAAAGGCATGCGTATACTGCCCCGAATATAAACAGGATGCCAATGAAAGGCAGGCGTATACTGCCCTGAATGTGAACGTTATGCTAATGAAATGCATGCGTATACTGTACTGAATATAAACATTATGTTAATGAAAGGCATGCGTATACTGTCCCGAATGGAAACATTATGTTAATAAAAGGCATGCGTATACTGTCCCGAATGGAAACATTATGCCAATGAAAGGCATGCGTATACTGCACCTAATGGAAACATTATTCCAATGAAAGGCATGTGTATACTGCCCCGAATGGAAACATTATGCCAATGAAAGGCATGCGTATACTTTCCCGAATGGAAACATTATGCCAATGAAAGGCGTGTGTATACTTCCCCGGATGGAAACATTATGCCAATGAAAGGCAGGCATATACTACCCCGAATGTAAACATTATGCCAATGAAAGGCATGCGTCTACTGCCCCGAATGTAAGCATTATGCCAATGAAAGGCATGCGTATACTGCCCCAATGTGAACATTATGCTAATGAAAGGCATGCGTATACTACCCCAAATGTAAACAGGATGGCAATGAAAGGCATGCGTATACTGCCCAGAATGTAAACAGGATGACAATGAAAGGCAGGCGTATACTGCCCAAATGTAAACAGGATGCCAATCAAAGGCATGCGTATACTGTACCGAATGTAAACATTATGCTAATGAAAGGCATGCGTATACTGTACCGAATGTAAACATTATGCCAATGAAAGGTATGCATATACTGCCCCGAACGTGAACATTATGCTAATGAAAGGCATGCGTATACTGCCCCGAATGCAAAGAGGATGCCAATGAAAGGCAGGCGTGTACTGCCCCAAATGTAAACCGGATGCCAATGAAAGGCATGCATATACTGGCCCGAATGCAAACATTATGCTAATGAAAGGCATGCGTATACTGCCCGAATGTAAACATGTCAATGAAAGGCAAGCGTATACTGCCCCGAATGTAAATAGGATGCCAATGAAAGGCAGGTGTATACTGCCCCGAATGTGAATGTTATGCTAATGAAATGCATGTGTATACTGCCCGAATGTAAACATTATGCCAATGAAAGGCATGCGTATACTGCCCCCGAATGTAAACAGGATGCAATGGAAGGCATGCGTATACTGTACCGAATGTAAACAGGATGCCAATGAAAGGTATGCATATACTGCCCCGAACGTGAACATTATGCTAATGAAAGGCCTGCGTATACTGCCCCGAATGTGAACATTATGCTAATGAAAGGCATGCGTATACTGCCCCGAATATAAACATTATGCCCATGAAAGGCATGCGTATACTGCCCCGAATGTGAACATTATGCTAATGAAAGGCATGCGTATACTGCCCCGAATATAAACAGTATTCCAATGAAAGGCATGCGTATACTACCCCAAATGTAAACAGGATGCCAATGTAAGGCAGGCATATACTGCCCCGAATGTGAATGTTATGCTAATGAAATGCATGCGTATACTGTACCGAATATAAACATTATGCCAATGAAAGGCATGCGTATACTGCACCGAATATAAACATTATGCCAATGAAAGGCATGCGTATACTGCACCGAATATGAACATTATACTAATGAAAGGCAGGTGTATACTGCCCCGAATGTAAACCGGATGCCAATGAAAGGCATGCATATACTGGCCCGAATGCAAACATTATGCTAATGAAAGGCATGCATATACTGCCTGAATGTAAACATTATGTCAATGAAAGGCAAGCATATACTGCCCCGAATGTAAACAGGATGCAATGAAAGGCATGCATATACTGCCCAAAATGTAAACATTATGCCAATGAAAGGCATGCATATACTGCCCAGAATGTGAACATTATGCCAATGAAAGGCAGGCGTATACTGCCCAAAATGTAAACATTATGCCAATGAAAGGCATGCATATACTGCCCAGAATATAAACAGGATGCCAATGAAAGGCAGGCGTATACTGCCCTGAATGTGAACGTTATGCTAATGAAATGCATGCGTATACTGTACTGAATATAAACATTATGTTAATGAAAGGCATGCGTATACTGTCCCGAATGGAAACATTATGTTAATAAAAGGCATGCGTATACTGTCCCGAATGGAAACATTATGCCAATGAAAGGCATGCGTATACTGCACCTAATGGAAACATTATTCCAATGAAAGGCATGTGTATACTGCCCCGAATGGAAACATTATGCCAATGAAAGGCATGCGTATACTGTCCCGAATGGAAACATTATGCCAATGAAAGGCGTGTGTATACTTCCCCGGATGGAAACATTATGCCAATGAAAGGCAGGCATATACTACCCCGAATGTAAACATTATGCCAATGAAAGGCATGCGTCTACTGCCCCGAATGTAAGCATTATGCCAATGAAAGGCATGCGTATACTGCCCCAATGTGAACATTATGCTAATGAAAGGCATGCGTATACTACCCCAAATGTAAACAGGATGGCAATGAAAGGCATGCGTATACTGCCCAGAATGTAAACAGGATGACAATGAAAGGCAGGCGTATACTGCCCAAATGTAAACAGGATGCCAATCAAAGGCATGCGTATACTGTACCGAATGTAAACATTATGCTAATGAAAGGCATGCGTATACTGTACCGAATGTAAACATTATGCCAATGAAAGGTATGCATATACTGCCCCGAACGTGAACATTATGCAATGAAAGGCATGCGTATACTGCCCCGAATGCAAAGAGGATGCCAATGAAAGGCAGGCGTGTACTGCCCCAAATGTAAACCGGATGCCAATGAAAGGCATGCATATACTGGCCCGAATGCAAACATTATGCTAATGAAAGGCATGCGTATACTGCCCGAATGTAAACATTATGTCAATGAAAGGCAAGCGTATACTGCCCCGAATGTAAATAGGATGCCAATGAAAGGCAGGTGTATACTGCCCCGAATGTGAATGTTATGCTAATGAAATGCATGTGTATACTGCCCGAATGTAAACATTATGCCAATGAAAGGCATGCGTATACTGCCCGAATGTAAACATTATGTCAATGAAAGGCAAGCGTATAGTGCCCCGAATGTAAATAGGATGCCAATGAAAGGCAGGTGTATACTGCCCCGAATGTGAATGTTATGCTGATGAAATGCATGTGTATACTGCCCGAATGTAAACATTATGCCAATGAAAGGCATGCGTATACTGCCCCCGAATGTAAACAGGATGCAATGGAAGGCATGCGTATACTGTACCGAATGTAAACAGGATGCCAATGAAAGGTATGCATATACTGCCCCGAACGTGAACATTATGCTAATGAAAGGCCTGCGTATACTGCCCCGAATGTGAACATTATGCTAATGAAAGGCATGCGTATACTGCCCCGAATATAAACATTATGCCCATGAAAGGCATGCGTATACTGCCCCGAATGTGAACATTATGCTAATGAAAGGCATGCGTATACTGCCCCGAATATAAACAGTATTCCAATGAAAGGCATGCGTATACTACCCCAAATGTAAACAGGATGCCAATGTAAGGCAGGCATATACTGCCCCGAATGTGAATGTTATGCTAATGAAATGCATGCGTATACTGTACCGAATATAAACATTATGCCAATGAAAGGCATGCGTATACTGCACCGAATATGAACATTATGCTAATGAAAGGCATGCGTATACTGCCCAGAATGTGAACATTATACTAATGAAAGGCAGGTGTATACTGCCCCGAATGTAAACCGGATGCCAATGAAAGGCATGCATATACTGGCCCGAATGCAAACATTATGCTAATGAAAGGCATGCATATACTGCCTGAATGTAAACATTATGTCAATGAAAGGCAAGCATATACTGCCCCGAATGTAAACAGGATGCAATGAAAGGCATGCATATACTGTACCGAATGTAAACAGGATGCCAATGAAAGGTATGCATATACTGCCCCGAACGTGAACATTATGCTAATGAAAGGCATGTGTATACTGCCCCGAATGCAAAGAGGATCACAATGAAAGGCAGGCGTGTACTGCCCAGAATCCAAATGTAAACAGGATGCCAATGAAATGCATGCGTATACTGCCAAGAATGTAAACATTATGCCAATGAAAGGCATGCATACACTGCCCTGAATGTAAAGTGGATGCCAATGAAAGGCAGGCGTATACTGCCCAAAATGTAAACATTATGCCAATGAAAGGCATGCATATACTGCCCAGAATGTGAACATTATGCCAATGAAAGGCAGGCGTATACTGCCCAAAATGTAAACATTATGCCAATGAAAGGCATGCATATACTGCCCAGAATGTGAACATTATGCCAATGAAAGGCAGGCGTATACTGCCCTGAATGTAAACATTATGCCAATGAAAGGCATGCGTATACTGCCCGAATGTAAACATTATGCCAATGAATGACAGGTGTGTACTGTCCCGAATGTAAACCGGATGCCAATGAAAGGCATGCATATACTGGCCCGAATGCAAACATTATGCTAATGAAAGGCATGCGTATACTGCCCGAATGTAAACATTATGCTAAAGAAATGCATGTGTATACTGCCCCCGAATGTAAACATTATGCCAATGAAAGGCATGCGTATACTGCCCCGAATGTGAATGTTATGCTAAAGAAATGCATGTGTATACTGCGCCGAATGTAAACATTATGCCAATGAAAGCATGCGTGTACTGCCCTGAATGTAAAGCGGATGCCAATGAAAGGCAGGCATATACTGCCCAAAATGTAAACATTATGCCAATGAAAGGCATGCATATACTGCCTTGAATGTAAAGAGGATGCCAGGGAAAGGCAGGCATATACTGCCCCGAATGTAAACATTATGCCAATGAAAGGCATGCGTATACTGCCCAGAATGTAAACAGGATGGCAATGAAAGGCATGCGTATACGCCCCAAATGTGAACATTATGCTAATGAAAGGCATGCGTATACTGCCCCGAATGTAAACAGGATGACAATGAAAGGCAGCCGTATACTGCCCCAAATGTAAACAGGATGCCAATGAAAGGCATGCGTATACTGTACCGAATGTAAACATTATGCTAATGAAAGGCATGCGTATACTTCACCGGATGGAAACATTATGCCAATGAAAGGCATGCGTATACTGCCCCAAATGGAAACATTATGCCAATGAAAGGCATGCGTATACTGCCCCAAATGGAAACATTATGCCAATGAAAGGCATGCGTATACTGCCCCAAATGGAAACATTATGCCAATGAAAGGCATGCGTATACTGCCCCGAATGTAAACATTATGCCAATGAAAGGCATGCGTATACTGCCCCGAATGTGAACATTATGCCAATGAAAGGCAGGCGTATACTGCCCAGAATGTGAACATTATGCCAATGAAAGGCATGCGTATACTGCCCTGAATGTAAAGAGGATGCTAATGAAAGGCATGCGTATACTGCCCGAATGTAAAGATTATGCCAATGAAAGGCATGCCTATACTGCCCCAAATATAAACAGGATGCCAATGAAAGGCATGCGTATACTGCCCCGAATATAAACAGTATTCCAATGAAAGGCATGCGTATACTACCCCAAATGTAAACAGGATGCCAATGAAAGGCAGGCGTATACTGCCCCGAATGTGAATGTTATGCTAATGAAATGCATGCGTATACTGGACCGAATATAAACATTATGCCAATGAAAGGCATGCGTATACTGTCCCGAATATAAACATTATGCCAATGAAAGGCATGCGTATACTGCACCGAATATGAACATTATGCTAATGAAAGGCATGCGTATACTGCCCCGAATGTAAACATTATGCCAATGAAAGGCATGCCTATACTGCCCCGAATATAAACAGGATGCCAATGAAAGGCAGGCGTATACTGCCCTGAATGTGAACGTTATGCTAATGAAATGCATGCGTATACTGTACTGAATATAAACATTATGTTAATGAAAGGCATGCGTATACTGTCCCGAATGGAAACATTATGTTAATAAAAGGCATGCGTATACTGTCCCGAATGGAAACATTATGCCAATGAAAGGCATGCGTATACTGCACCTAATGGAAACATTATTCCAATGAAAGGCATGTGTATACTGCCCCGAATGGAAACATTATGCCAATGAAAGGCATGCGTATACTTTCCCGAATGGAAACATTATGCCAATGAAAGGCGTGTGTATACTTCCCCGGATGGAAACATTATGCCAATGAAAGGCAGGCATATACTACCCCGAATGTAAACATTATGCCAATGAAAGGCATGCGTCTACTGCCCCGAATGTAAGCATTATACCAATGAAAGGCATGCGTATACTGCCCCAATGTGAACATTATGCTAATGAAAGGCATGCGTATACTACCCCAAATGTAAACAGGATGGCAATGAAAGGCATGCGTATACTGCCCAGAATGTAAACAGGATGACAATGAAAGGCAGGCGTATACTGCCCAAATGTAAACAGGATGCCAATCAAAGGCATGCGTATACTGTACCGAATGTAAACATTATGCTAATGAAAGGCATGCGTATACTGTACCGAATGTAAACATTATGCCAATGAAAGGTATGCATATACTGCCCCGAACGTGAACATTATGCTAATGAAAGGCATGCGTATACTGCCCCGAATGCAAAGAGGATGCCAATGAAAGGCAGGCGTGTACTGCCCCAAATGTAAACCGGATGCCAATGAAAGGCATGCATATACTGGCCCGAATGCAAACATTATGCTAATGAAAGGCATGCGTATACTGCCCGAATGTAAACATTATGCTAAAGAAATGCATGTGTATACTGCCCCCGAATGTAAACATTATGCCAATGAAAGGCATGCGTATACTGCCCCGAATGTGAATGTTATGCTAAAGAAATGCATGTGTATACTGCGCCGAATGTAAACATTATGCCAATGAAAGCATGCGTGTACTGCCCTGAATGTAAAGCGGATGCCAATGAAAGGCAGGCGTATACTGCCCAAAATGTAAACATTATGCCAATGAAAGGCATGCATATACTGCCTTGAATGTAAAGAGGATGCCAGGGAAAGGCAGGCATATACTGCCCCGAATGTAAACATTATGCCAATGAAAGGCATGCGTATACTGCCCAGAATGTAAACAGGATGGCAATGAAAGGCATGCGTATACGCCCCAAATGTGAACATTATGCTAATGAAAGGCATGCGTATACTGCCCCGAATGTAAACAGGATGACAATGAAAGGCAGCCGTATACTGCCCCAAATGTAAACAGGATGCCAATGAAAGGCATGCGTATACTGTACCGAATGTAAACATTATGCTAATGAAAGGCATGTGTATACTTCACCGGATGGAAACATTATGCCAATGAAAGGCATGCGTATACTGCCCCAAATGGAAACATTATGCCAATGAAAGGCATGCGTATACTGCCCCAAATGGAAACATTATGCCAATGAAAGGCATGCGTATACTGCCCCAAATGGAAACATTATGCCAATGAAAGGCATGCGTATCCTGCCCCGAATGTAAACATTATGCCAATGAAAGGCATGCGTATACTGCCCCGAATGTGAACATTATGCCAATGAAAGGCAGGCGTATACTGCCCTGAATGTGAACATTATGCCAATGAAAGGCATGCGTATACTGCCCTGAATGTAAAGCGGATGCTAATGAAAGGCATGCGTATACTGCCCGAATGTAAAGATTATGCCAATGAAAGGCATGCCTATACTGCCCCAAATATAAACAGGATGCCAATGAAAGGCATGCGTATACTGCCCCGAATATAAACAGTATTCCAATGAAAGGCATGCGTATACTACCCCAAATTTAAACAGGATGCCAATGAAAGGCAGGCGTATACTGCCCCGAATGTGAATGTTATGCTAATGAAATGCATGCGTATACTGGACCGAATATAAACATTATGCCAATGAAAGGCATGCGTATACTGTCCCCAATATAAACATTATGCCAATGAAAGGCATGCGTATACTGCACCGAATATGAACATTATGCTAATGAAAGGCATGCGTATACTGCCCCGAATGTAAACATTATGCCAATGAAAGGCATGCCTATACTGCCCCGAATATAAACAGGATGCCAATGAAAGGCAGGCGTATACTGCCCTGAATGTGAACGTTATGCTAATGAAATGCATGCGTATACTGTACTGAATATAAACATTATGTTAATGAAAGGCATGCGTATACTGTCCCGAATGGAAACATTATGTTAATAAAAGGCATGCGTATACTGTCCCGAATGGAAACATTATGCCAATGAAAGGCATGCGTATACTGCACCTAATGGAAACATTATTCCAATGAAAGGCATGTGTATACTGCCCCGAATGGAAACATTATGCCAATGAAAGGCATGCGTATACTTTCCCGAATGGAAACATTATGCCAATGAAAGGCGTGTGTATACTTCCCCGGATGGAAACATTATGCCAATGAAAGGCAGGCATATACTACCCCGAATGTAAACATTATGCCAATGAAAGGCATGCGTCTACTGCCCCGAATGTAAGCATTATGCCAATGAAAGGCATGCGTATACTGCCCCAATGTGAACATTATGCTAATGAAAGGCATGCGTATACTACCCCAAATGTAAACAGGATGGCAATGAAAGGCATGCGTATACTGCCCAGAATGTAAACAGGATGACAATGAAAGGCAGGCGTATACTGCCCAAATGTAAACAGGATGCCAATCAAAGGCATGCGTATACTGTACCGAATGTAAACATTATGCTAATGAAAGGCATGCGTATACTGTACCGAATGTAAACATTATGCCAATGAAAGGTATGCATATACTGCCCCGAACGTGAACATTATGCTAATGAAAGGCATGCGTATACTGCCCCGAATGCAAAGAGGATGCCAATGAAAGGCAGGTGTGTACTGCCCCAAATGTAAACCGGATGCCAATGAAAGGCATGCATATACTGGCCCGAATGCAAACATTATGCTAATGAAAGGCATGCGTATACTGCCCGAATGTAAACATTATGTCAATGAAAGGCAAGCGTATACTGCCCCGAATGTAAATAGGATGCCAATGAAAGGCAGGTGTATACTGCCCCGAATGTGAATGTTATGCTAATGAAATGCATGTGTATACTGCCCGAATGTAAACATTATGCCAATGAAAGGCATGCGTATACTGCCCCCGAATGTAAACAGGATGCAATGGAAGGCATGCGTATACTGTACCGAATGTAAACAGGATGCCAATGAAAGGTATGCATATACTGCCCCGAACGTGAACATTATGCTAATGAAAGGCCTGCGTATACTGCCCCGAATGTGAACATTATGCTAATGAAAGGCATGCGTATACTGCCCCGAATATAAACATTATGCCCATGAAAGGCATGCGTATACTGCCCCGAATGTGAACATTATGCTAATGAAAGGCATGCGTATACTGCCCCGAATATAAACAGTATTCCAATGAAAGGCATGCGTATACTACCCCAAATGTAAACAGGATGCCAATGTAAGGCAGGCATATACTGCCCCGAATGTGAATGTTATGCTAATGAAATGCATGCGTATACTGTACCGAATATAAACATTATGCCAATGAAAGGCATGCGTATACTGCACCGAATATGAACATTATGCTAATGAAAGGCATGCGTATACTGCCCAGAATGTGAACATTATACTAATGAAAGGCAGGTGTATACTGCCCCGAATGTAAACCGGATGCCAATGAAAGGCATGCATATACTGGCCCGAATGCAAACATTATGCTAATGAAAGGCATGCATATACTGCCTGAATGTAAACATTATGTCAATGAAAGGCAAGCATATACTGCCCCGAATGTAAACAGGATGCAATGAAAGGCATGCATATACTGTACCGAATGTAAACAGGATGCCAATGAAAGGTATGCATATACTGCCCCGAACGTGAACATTATGCTAATGAAAGGCATGTGTATACTGCCCCGAATGCAAAGAGGATGACAATGAAAGGCAGGCGTGTACTGCCCAGAATCCAAATGTAAACAGGATGCCAATGAAAGGCAGGCGTATACTGCCCAAAATGTAAACATTATGCCAATGAAAGGCATGCATATACTGCCCAGAATGTGAACATTATGCCAATGAAAGGCAGGCGTATACTGCCCAAAATGTAAACATTATGCCAATGAAAGGCATGCATATACTGCCCAGAATGTGAACATTATGCCAATGAAAGGCAGGCGTATACTGCCCTGAATGTAAACATTATGCCAATGAAAGGCATGCGTATACTGCCCGAATGTAAACATTATGCCAATGAATGACAGGTGTGTACTGTCCCGAATGTAAACCGGATGCCAATGAAAGGCATGCATATACTGGCCCGAATGCAAACATTATGCTAATGAAAGGCATGCGTATACTGCCCGAATGTAAACATTATGCTAAAGAAATGCATGTGTATACTGCCCCCGAATGTAAACATTATGCCAATGAAAGGCATGCGTATACTGCCCCGAATGTGAATGTTATGCTAAAGAAATGCATGTGTATACTGCGCCGAATGTAAACATTATGCCAATGAAAGCATGCGTGTACTGCCCTGAATGTAAAGCGGATGCCAATGAAAGGCAGGCGTATACTGCCCAAAATGTAAACATTATGCCAATGAAAGGCATGCATATACTGCCTCGAATGTAAAGAGGATGCCAGGGAAAGGCAGGCATATACTGCCCCGAATGTAAACATTATGCCAATGAAAGGCATGCGTATACTGCCCAGAATGTAAACAGGATGGCAATGAAAGGCATGCGTATACGCCCCGAATGTGAACATTATGCTAATGAAAGGCATGCGTATACTGCCCCGAATGTAAACAGGATGACAATGAAAGGCAGCCGTATACTGCCCCAAATGTAAACAGGATGCCAATGAAAGGCATGCGTATACTGTACCGAATGTAAACATTATGCTAATGAAAGGCATGCGTATACTTCACCGGATGGAAACATTATGCCAATGAAAGGCATGCGTATACTGCCCCAAATGGAAACATTATGCCAATGAAAGGCATGCGTATACTGCCCCAAATGGAAACATTATGCCAATGAAAGGCATGCGTATACTGCCCCAAATGGAAACATTATGCCAATGAAAGGCATGCGTATACTGCCCCAATGTGAACATTATGCTAATGAAAGGCATGCGTATACTGCCCCGAACGTAAACATTATGCCAATGAAAGGCATGCGTATACTGCCCCGAATGTGAACATTATGCCAATGAAAGGCAGGCGTATACTGCCCCGAATGTGAACATTATGCCAATGAAAGGCATGCGTATACTGCCCTGAATGTAAAGAGGATGCTAATGAAAGGCATGCGTATACTGCCCGAATGTAAAGATTATGCCAATGAAAGGCATGCCTATACTGCCCCAAATATAAACAGGATGCCAATGAAAGGCATGCGTATACTGCCCCGAATATAAACAGTATTCCAATGAAAGGCATGCGTATACTACCCCAAATGTAAACAGGATGCCAATGAAAGGCAGGCGTATACTGCCCCGAATGTGAATGTTATGCTAATGAAATGCATGCGTATACTGGACCGAATATAAACATTATGCCAATGAAAGGCATGCGTATACTGTCCCGAATATAAACATTATGCCAATGAAAGGCATGCGTATACTGCACCGAATATGAATATTATGCTAATGAAAGGCATGCGTATACTGCCCCGAATGTAAACATTATGCCAATGAAAGGCATGCCTATACTGCCCCGAATATAAACAGGATGCCAATGAAAGGCAGGCGTATACTGCCCTGAATGTGAACGTTATGCTAATGAAATGCATGCGTATACTGTACTGAATATAAACATTATGCTAATGAAATGCATGCGTATACTGTCCCGAATGGAAACATTATGTTAATAAAAGGCATGCGTATACTGTCCCGAATGGAAACATTATGCCAATGAAAGGCATGCGTATACTGCACCTAATGGAAACATTATTCCAATGAAAGGCATGTGTATACTGCCCCGAATGGAAACATTATGCCAATGAAAGGCATGCGTATACTGTCCCGAATGGAAACATTATGCCAATGAAAGGCGTGTGTATACTTCCCCGGATGGAAACATTATGCCAATGAAAGGCAGGCATATACTACCCCGAATGTAAACATTATGCCAATGAAAGGCATGCGTCTACTGCCCCGAATGTAAGCATTATGCCAATGAAAGGCATGCGTATACTGCCCCAATGTGAACATTATGCTAATGAAAGGCATGCGTATACTACCCCAAATGTAAACAGGATGCCAATGAAAGGCAGGCGTATACTGCCTCAAATGTGAATGTTATGCTAATGAAATGCATGCGTATACTGTACCGAATATAAACATTATGCCAATGAAAGGCATGCGTATACGCCCCGAATGTGAACATTATGCTAATGAAAGGCATGCGTATACTGCCCTGAATGTAAAGAGGATGCCAATGAAAGGCTGGCGTATACTGCCCCAAATGTAAACAGGATGCCAATGAAAGGCATGCGTATACTGTACGAATGTAATTATTATGGTAATGAAAGGCATGCCTATACTGCCCCAAATGTAAACAGGATGCCAATGAAAGGCATGCGTCTACTGCCCTGAATGTGAATGTTATGCTAATGAAATGCATGTGTATACTGTACTGAATATAAACATTATGCCAATGAAAGGCAGGCGTATACTGCCCCAATGTGAACATTATGCTAATGAAAGGCATGCGTATACTGCCCCGAATGTAAACATTATGCCAATGAAAGGCATGCGTATACTGCCCCGAATGTGAACATTATGCTAATGAAAGGCATGCGTATACTGCCCCGAATATAAACAGTATTCCAATGAAAGGCATGCACATACTACCCCAAATGTAAACAGGATGCCAATGAAAGGCAGGCGTATACTGCCCCGAATGTGAATGTTATGCTAATGAAATGCATGCGTATACTGGACCGAATATAAACATTATGCCAATGAAAGGCATGCGTATACTGTCCCGAATGGAAACATTATGCCAATGAAAGGCATGCGTATACTGCACCTAATGGAAACATTATGCCAATGAAAGGCATGTGTATACTGCCCCGAATGGAAACATTATGCCAATGAAAGGCATGCGTATACTGCCCTGAATGGAAACATTATGCCAATGAAAGACGTGTGTATACTTCCCCGGATGGAAACATTATGCCAATGAAAGGCAGGCATATACTACCCCGAATGTAAACATTATGCCAATGAAAGGCATGCGTCTACTGCCCCGAATGTAAGCATTATGCCAATGAAAGGCATGCGTATACTGCCCCAATGTGAACATTATGCTAATGAAAGGCATGCGTATACTGCCCTGAATGTAAACATTATGCCAATGAAAGGCATGCGTATACTGCCCCAAATGGAAACATTATGCCAATGAAAGGCATGCGTATCCTGCCCCGAATGTAAACATTATGCCAATGAAAGGCATGCGTATACTGCCCCGAATGTGAACATTATGCCAATGAAAGGCAGGCGTATACTGCCCTGAATGTGAACATTATGCCAATGAAAGGCATGCGTATACTGCCCTGAATGTAAAGCGGATGCTAATGAAAGGCATGCGTATACTGCCCGAATGTAAAGATTATGCCAATGAAAGGCATGCCTATACTGCCCCAAATATAAACAGGATGCCAATGAAAGGCAGGCGTATACTGCCCTGAATGTGAATGTTATGCTAATGAAATGCATGCGTATACTGTACTGAATATAAACATTATGCTAATGAAAGGCAGGCGTATACTGTCCCGATTGTAAAGAGGATTCCAATGAAAGACATGCGTATACGCCCCGAATGTGAACATTATGCTAATGAAAGGCATGCGTATACTGCCCCGAATGTAAACAGGATGACAATGAAAGGCTGGCGTATACTGCCCCAAATGTAAACAGGATGCCAATGAAAGGCATGCGTATACTGTACCGAATGTAATTATTATGGTAATGAAAGGCATGCCTATACTGCCCCAAATGTAAACAGGATGCCAATGAAAAGTATGCGTATACTGCCCCGAACGTGAACATTATGCTAATGAAAGGCATGCGTATACTTCCCCGAATGCAAAGAGGATGCCAATGAAAGGCAGGCGTATACTGCCCCGAATGTAAACAGTATGCCAATGAAAGGCATGTGTATACTGCCCCAAATGTAAACAGGATGCCAATGAAATGCAGGCGTATACTGCCCAGAATGTAAACATTATGCCAATGAAAGGCATGCCTATACTGCCCCAAATGTAAACCGGATGCCAATGAAAGGCATGCGTATACTGCCCCGAATGTGAACAATATGCTAATGAAAGGCATGCGTATACTGCCCTGAATGTAAACATTAGGCCAATGATGTGGCAGGCGTATACTGCCCTGAATGTAAACATTATGCCAATGAAAGGCATGCATATACTGCCCAGAATGTAAACATTATGCCAATGAAAGGCATGCGTATACTGCCCCGAATGTAAATAGGATGACAATGAAAGGCAGGCGTATACTGCCCCAAATGTAAACAGGATGCCAATGAAAGGCATGCGTATACTGTACCGAATGTAAACATTATGCTAATGAAAGGCATGCGTATACTGCCCCAAATGTAAACAGGATGCCAATGAAAGGTATGCGTATACTGCCCCGAACGTGAACATTATGCTAATGAAAGGCATGCGTATACTGCCCCGAATGCAAAGAGGATGCCAATGAAAGGAAGGTGTATACTGCCCCGAATGTAAACATTATGCCAATGAAAGGAAGGTGTATACTGTCCCGAATGGAAACATTATGCCAATGAAAGGCGTGTGTATACTTCCCCGGATGGAAACATTATGCCAATGAAAGGCAGGCATATACTACCCCGAATGTGAACATTATGCCAATGAAAGGCATGCGTATACTGCCCCGAATGTGAATATTATGCTAATTAAATGCATGCGTATACTGTACCGAATGTAAACATTATGCTAATGAAAGGCATGCGTACACTGCCCTGAATGTAAAGCGGATGCCAATGAAAGGCATGCGTATACTGCCCAAAATGTAAACATTATGCCAATGAAAGGCATGCGTATACTGCCCCAAATGTAAACAGGATGCCAATGAAAGGCAGGCCTATACTGCCCCGAATGTGAATGTTATGCTAATGAAATGCATGCGTATACTGTACCGAATATAAACAGGATGCTAATGAAATGCATGCGTATACTGTACGGAATATAAACATTATGCTAAAGAAATGCATGCATATACTGTCCCGATTGTAAAGAGGATTCCAATGAAAGGCATGCGTATACGCCCCGAATGTGAACATTATGCCAATGAAAGGCATGCGTATACTGCCCCGAATGTAAACAGGATGACAATGAAAGGCTGGCGTATACTGCCACAAATGTAAACAGGATGCCAATGAAAGGTATGCGTATACTGCCCCGAACGTGAACATTATGCTAATGAAAGGCATGCGTATACTGCCCCGAATGCAAAGAGGATGCCAATGAAAGGCAGGCGTATACTGCCCCGAATGTAAACATTATGCCAATGAAAGGCATGCGTATACTGCCCCAAATGTAAACAGGATGCCAATGAAATGCAGGCATATACTGCCCAGAATGTAAACATTATGCCAATGAAGGCATGCCTATACTGCCCCAAATGTAAACCGGATGCCAATGAAAGGCATGCGTATACTGCCCCGAATGTGAACATTATGCTTATGAAAGGCATGCGTATACTGCCCTGAATGTAAACATTATGCCAATGATGTGGCAGGCGTATACTGCCCTGAATGTAAACATTATGCCAATGAAAGGCATGCATATACTGCCCAGAATGTAAACATTATGCCAATGAAAGGCATGCGTATACTGTACCGAAAGTAAACATTATGCCAATGAAAGGCATGCGTATACTGCCCCAAATGTAAACATGATGCCAATGAAAGGTATGTGTATACTGCCCCGAACGTGAACATTATGCTAATGAAAGGCATGCGTATACTGCCCCAATGCAAAGAGGATGCCAATGAAAGGAAGGTGTATGCTGCCCCGAATGTAAACATTATGCCAATGAAAGGCATGCGTATACTGCACCTAATGGAAACATTATGCCAATGAAAGGCATGTGTATACTGCTCCGAATGGAAACATTATGCCAATGAAAGGCATGCGTATACTGCCCTGAATGGAAACATTATGCCAATGAAAGGCATGCGTATACTGTCCCGAATGGAAACATTATGCCAATGAAAGGCGTGTGTATACTTCCCAGGATGGAAACATTATGCCAATGAAAGGCATGCGTCTACTGCCCCGAATGTAAGCATTATGTCAATGAAAGGCATGCGTATACTGCCCCGAATGTGAACATTATGCTAATGAAAGGCATGCGTATCCTGCCCCGAATGTAAACAGGATGCCAATGAAATGCAGGCGTATACTGCCCAGAATGTAAACATTATGCCAATGAAAGGCATGTGTATACTGCCCTGAATGTAAACATTATGCCAATGAAAGGCATGCATATACTGCCCAGAATGTAAACAATATGCCAATGAAAGGCATGCATATACTGCCCCGAATGTAAATAGGATGACAATGAAAGGCAGGCGTATACTGCCCCAAATGTAAACAGGATGCTAATGAAAGGCATGCGTATACTGTACCGAATGTAAACATTATGCTAATGAAAGGAATGCGTATACTGTCCCGAATGGAAACATTATGCCAATGAAAGGCGTGTGTATACTTCCCCGGATGGAAACATTATGCCAATGAAAGGCAGGCATATACTACCCCGAATGTAAACATTATGCCAATGAAAGGAATGCGTATACTGCCCCGAATGTAAGCATTATGCCAATGAAAGGCATGCGTATACTGCCCCGAATGTGAACATTATGCTAATGAAAGGCATGCGTATACTGCTCCGAATGTAAACATTATGCCAATGAAAGGCAGGCGTATACTGCCCCGAATATAAACAGTATTCCAATGAAAGGCAGGCATATAGTGCCCCGAATGTGAATGTTATGCTAATGAAATGCATGCGTATACTGTACCGAATGTAAACATTATGCTAATGAAAGGCATGCGTACACTGCCCTGAATGTAAAGCGGATGCCAATGAAATGCATGAGTACACTGACCTGAATGTGAATGTTATGCTAATGAAAGGCATGCGTGTACTGCCCAAATGTTAACATTATGCCTATGAACGACAGGTGTATACTGTCCCAAATGTAAACATTATGCCAATGATGTGGCAGGCGTATACTGCCCCGAATGTGAACATTATGCTAATGAAAGGCATGCGTATACTGCCCAGAATGTGAACAATATGCCAATGAAAGCCAGGCGTATACTGCCCTGAATGTAAACATTGTGCCAATGAAAGGCATGTGTATAGTGCCCTGAATGTGAACATTAGGCCAATGAAAGGCATGCATATACTGCCCTGAATGTGAATATTAGGCCAATGAAAGGCATGCATATACTGCCCAGAATGTAAACAGGATGGCAATGAAAGGCATGCGTATACTTCCCCGATAGTAAACATTATGCTAATGAAAGGCATGCGTATACTACCCTGAATGTGAACATTATGGTAATGAAAGGCATGAGTATACTGCCCCGAATGTGAATGTTATGCTAATTAAATGCATGCATATACTACACCTAATGGAAACATTATGCCAATGAAAGGCACGTGTATACTGCCCCGAATGGAAACATTATGCCAATGAAAGGCAGGCATATACTACCCTGAATGTAAACATTATGCCAATGAAAGGCATGCGTCTACTGCCACGAATGTAAGCATTATGCCAATGAAAGGCATGCATATACTGTACCGAATGTAAACATTATGCCAATGAAAGGCATGTGTATACTGCCCTGAATGTGAACATTATGCTAATGAAAGGCATGTGTATACTGTCCTGAATGTAAACATTATGCCAATGAAAGGCAGGCGTATACTGCCCTGGATGTAAACATTATGCCAATGAAAGGCATGCGTATACTGCCCGAATGTGAATGTTATGCTAATGAAAGGCATGCGTGTACTGCCCAAATGTTAACATTATGCCTATGAACGACA
This sequence comes from Ambystoma mexicanum, assembly GCF_040938575.1. Taxonomy (NCBI): domain Eukaryota; kingdom Metazoa; phylum Chordata; class Amphibia; order Caudata; family Ambystomatidae; genus Ambystoma; species Ambystoma mexicanum. The sequence continues at coordinate 21,393,310 of NC_090940.1, forward strand.
GGTGTATACTGTCCCAAATGTAAACATTATGCCAATGATGTGGCAGGCGTATACTGCCCCGAATGTGAACATTATGCTAATGAAAGGCATGTGTATATACTGCCCAGAATGTGAACAATATGCCAATGAAAGCCAGGTGTATACTGCCCTGAATGTAAACATTGTGCCAATGAAAGGCATGTGTATAGTGCCCTGAATGTGAACATTATGCTAATGAAAGGCATGTGTATACTGTCCTGAATGTAAACATTATGCCAATGAAAGGCAGGCGTATACTGCCCTGAATGTAAACATTATGCCAATGAAAGGCATGCGTATACTGCCCGAATGTAAAGAGGATGCCAATGAAAGGCAGGAGTATACTGCCCTGAATGTAAACATTATTCCAACGAAAGGCATGCGTATACTGCCCGAATGTAAACATCATGCCAATCAACGACAGGTATATACTGTCCCAAATGTAAACATTATGCCAAATGATGTGGCAGGCGTATACTGCCCTGAAAGTAAACATTATGCCAATGAAATGCATGAGTACACTGACCTGAATGTGAATGTTATGCTAATGAAAGGCATGCGTGTACTGCCCAAATGTTAACATTATGCCTATGAACGACAGGTGTATACTGTCCCAAATGTAAACATTATGCCAATGATGTGGCAGGCGTATACTGCCCCGAATGTGAACATTATGCTAATGAAAGGCATGCGTATACTGCCCAGAATGTGAACAATATGCCAATGAAAGCCAGGCGTATACTGCCCTGAATGTAAACATTGTGCCAATGAAAGGCATGTGTATAGTGCCCTGAATGTGAACATTAGGCCAATGAAAGGCATGCATATACTGCCCTGAATGTGAATATTAGGCCAATGAAAGGCATGCATATACTGCCCAGAATGTAAACAGGATGGCAATGAAAGGCATGCGTATATTTCCCCGATAGTAAACATTATGCTAATGAAAGGCATACGTATACTACCCTGAATGTGAACATTATGGTAATGAAAGGCATGAGTATACTGCCCCGAATGTGAATGTTATGCTAATTAAATGCATGCATATACTGCACCTAATGGAAACATTATGCCAATGAAAGGCACGTGTATACTGCCCCGAATGGAAACATTATGCCAATGAAAGGCAGGCATATACTACCCCGAATGTAAACATTATGCCAATGAAAGGCATGCGTCTACTGCCACAAATGTAAGCATTATGCCAATGAAAGGCATGCATATACTGTACCGAATGTAAACATTATGCCAATGAAAGGCATGCGTATACTGCCCGAATGTGAACATTATGCTAATGAAAGGCATGTGTATACTGTCCTGAATGTAAACAGGATGCCAATGAAAGGCATGTGTATACTGCCCTGAATGTGAACATTATGCTAATGAAAGGCATGTGTATACTGTCCTGAATGTAAACATTATGCCAATGAAAGGCAGGCGTATACTGCCCTGAATGTAAACATTATGCCAATGAAAGGCATGCGTATACTGCCCGAATGTAAAGAGGATGCCAATGAAAGGCAGGAGTATACTGCCCTGAATGTAAACATTATTCCAACGAAAGGCATGCGTATACTGCCCGAATGTAAACATCATGCCAATCAACGACAGGTATATACTGTCCCAAATGTAAACATTATGCCAAATGATGTGGCAGGCGTATACTGCCCTGAAAGTAAACATTATGCCAATGAAATGCATGAGTACACTGACCTGAATGTGAATGTTATGCTAATGAAAGGCATTCGTGTACTGCCCAAATGTTAACATTATGCCTATGAACGACAGGTGTATACTGTCCCAAATGTAAACATTATGCCAATGATGTGGCAGGCGTATACTGCCCCGAATGTGAACATTATGCTAATGAAAGGCATGCGTATACTGCCCAGAATGTGAACAATATGCCAATGAAAGCCAGGCGTATACTGCCCTGAATGTAAACATTGTGCCAATGAAAGGCATGTGTATGGTGCCCTGAATGTGAACATTAGGCCAATGAAAGGCATGCATATACTGCCCTGAATGTGAATATTAGGCCAATGAAAGGCATGCATATACTGCCCAGAATGTAAACAGGATGGCAATGAAAGGCATGCGTATACGCCCCGAATGTGAACATTATGCTAATGAAAGGCATGCGTATACTGCCCCGAATGTAAACATGATGACAATGAAAGGCAGGCGTATACTGCCCCAAATGTAAACAGGATGCCAATGAAAGGCATGCATATACTGTACCGAATGTAAACATTATGCTAATGAAAGGCATGTGCATACTTCACCGGATGGAAACATTATGCCAATGAAAGGCGTGTGTATACTGCCCCGAATCGAAACATTATGGCAATGAAAGGAAGGTGTATACTGCCCCGAATGTAAACATTATGCCAATGAAAGGCATGCATATACTGCGCCTAATGGAAACATTATGCCAATGAAAGGCATGTGTATACTGCCCTGAATGGAAACATTATGCCAATAAAAGGCATGCGTATACTGTCCCGAATGGAAACATTATGCCAATGAAAGGTGTGTGTATACTTCCCCGGATGGAAACATTATGCCAATGAAAGGCAGGCATATACTACCCCAAATGTAAACATTATGCCAATGAAAGGCATGCGTCTACTGCCCCGAATGTAAGCATTATTCCAATGAAAGGCATGCGTATGCTGCCCCGAATGTGAACATTATGCTAATGAAAGGCATGCGTATACTGCCCCACATGTAAACATTATGCCAATGAAAGGCATGCATATCCTGCCCTGAATGTGAACATTATGCTAATGAAAGGCATGCGTTCCACCCCGAATATAAACAGTATTCCAATGAAAGGCATGCGTATACTACCCCAAATGTAAACAGGATGCCAATGAAAGGCAGGCGTATACTGCCCCGAATATAAACAGGATGCCAATGAAAGGCAGGCGTATACTGCCCCGAATGTGAACATTATGCTAATGAAAGGCATGCGTATACTGCCCCGAATGTAAACAGGATGACAATGAAAGGCAGGCGTATACTGCCCTGAATGTGAATGTTATGCTAATGAAATGCATGCGTATACTGTACTGAATATAAACATTATGCTAATGAAAGGCATGCATATATTGTCCTGATTGTAAAGAGGATTACAATGAAAGACAGGCATATACTGCCCCGAATGTGAACATTATGCTAATGAAAGGCATACGTATACGGCCCCGAATGTAAACAGGATGACAATGAAAGGCAGGCATATACTGCCCCAAATGTAAACAGGATGCCAATGAAAGGCATGCGTATACTGTACCGAATGTAATTATTATGGTAATGAAAGGCATGTGTATACTGCCCCAAATGTAAACAGGATGCCAATGAAAGGCATGCGTATACTGTACCGAATGTAATTATTATGGTAATGAAAGGCATGCCTATACTGCCCCAAATGTAAACCAGTTGCCAATGAAAGGCATGCGTATACTGTACTGAATGTAAACATTATGCCAATGAAAGGCATGCGTATAATGCCCCAAATGTAAACAGGATGCCAATGAAATGCAGGCGTATCCTGCCCAGAATGTAAACATTATGCCAATGAAAGGCATGCCTATACTGCCACAAATGTAAACAGGATGCCAATGAAATGCAGGCGGATACTGCCCAGAATGTAAACATTATGCCAATGAAAGGCATGCCTATACTGCCCCAAATGTAAACCAGATGCCAATGAAAGGCATGCGTATACTGTACTGAATGTAAACATTATGCCAATGAAAGGCATGCGTATACTGCCCCGAATGTAAACAGGATGCCAATGAAAGGCAGGCGTATACTACCCTGAATGTGAACATTATGCTAATGAAAGGCATGTGTATACTGTCCTGAATGTAAACATTATGCCAATGAAAGGCATGTCTATACTGCCCCAATGCCCCAATGTAAACATCATGCCAATCAACGACAGGTGTATACTGTCCCAAATGTAAACATTATGTCAATGTAAACATTATGCCAATGATGTGGCAGGCGTATACTGCCCTGAATGTGAACATTATGCCAATGAAAGGCATGAATATACTGCCCAGAATGTGAACATTATGCTAATGAAAGGCAGGTGTATACTGCCCCGAATGTAAACATTATGCCAATGAAAGGCATGCGTATACTGCCCAAAATGTAAACAGGATGCCAATGAAAGGTATGCGTACACTGCCCAGAACGTGAGCATTATGCTATTGAAAGGCATGCGCATACTGCCCCGAATGCAAAGAGGATGGCAATGCAAGGCCGGCGTATACTGCCCCAAATGTAAACATGATGCCAATGAAAGGCATGCATATACTGCCCCAAATGTAAACAGGATGCCAATGAAACGCAGGCATATACTGCCCAGAATGTAAACATTATGCCAATGAAAGGCATGCGTATACTGCCGAATTTAAACAGGATGCCAATGAAAGGCAGGCATATACTGCCCCGAATGTGAATGTTATGCTAATGAAATGCATGCCTATACTGTACCGAATGTAAACATTACGCTAATGAAAGGCATGCGTACACTGCCCCGAATGTAAAGCGGATTCCAAGGAAAGGCAGGCGTATACTGCCCAAAATGTAAACATTATGCCAAAGAAAGGCATGCCTATACTGCCCCAAATGTAAACCGGATGCCTATGAAAGGCATGCGTATTCTTCCCCGAATGTGAACATTATGCCAATGAAAGGCATGCGTATACTGCCCGAATTTAAACAGGATGTCAATGAAAGGCAGGCATATACTGCCCCGAATGTGAATGTTATGCTAATGAAATGCATGCGTATACTGTACCGAATGTAAACATTATGCTAATGAAAGGCATGCGTACACTGCCCTGAATGTAAAGCAGATGCCAATGAAAGGCAGGCGTATACTGCCCAAAATGTAAACATTATGCCAATGAAAGGCATGCCTATACTGCCCCGATGTAAACCGGATGCCTATGAAAGGCATGCGTATACTGCCCCGAATGTGAACATTATGCTAATGAAAGGTATGCGTATACTGCCCTGAATGTAAAGAGGATGCCAATGAAAGGCATGCATATACTGCCCTGAATGTGAACATTATGCTAATGAGAGGCATGCATATACTGCCCCGAATGTGAACATTATGCTAATGAAAGGCATGCGTATACTGCCCTGAATGTAAAGAGGATGCCAATGAAAGGCCGGCGTATACTGCCCTGAATGTAAACAGTATGCCAATGAAAGGCAAACATATACTGCCCAGAATGTGAACATTATGCTAATGAAAGGCAGGTGTATACTGCCCCGAATGTAAACAGGATGCCAATGAAAGGCAGGTGTATACTGCCCCGAATGTGAATGTTATGCTAATGAAATGCATGCATATACTGCCCCGAATGTAAACATTATGCCAATGAAAGGCAGGTGTATACTGTACTAAATGTAAACATTATGCCAATGAAATGCATGCGTTTACTGCCCCAAATGCAAACAGGATGCCAATGAAAGGCATGTGTATACTACCCTGAATGTGAACATTATGCTAATGAAAGGCGTGTATACTGCCCAAAATCTAAACATTATGCTAATGAAAGGCATGTGTTTACTGCCCCAAATGCAAACAGGATGCCAGTGATAGGCATGGGTATACTGCCCTGAATGTGAACATTATGCTAATGAAAGGCATGCCTATACTGCCCCAAATGTAAACTGGATGCCAATGAAAGGCAGGCGTATACTGCCCCGAATGTGAACATTATGCTAATGAAAGGCATGCGTATACTTCCCTGAATGTAAAGAGGATGCCAATGAAAGGCAGGCGTATACTGCCCTGAATGTAAACATTATGCCAAGGAAAGGAAGGTGTATACTGTCCCGAACGTAAACATTATGCCAATGAAAGGCATGCATATACTGCCCAGAATGTGAACATTATGCTAATGAAAGGCAGGTGTATACTGCCCCGAATGTAAACCGGATGCTAATGAAAGGCATGGGTATACTGCCCCGAATGCCCCAGGATGCCAATGAAAGGCAGGCATATACTGCCCCGAATGTGAACATTGTGGTAATGAAAGGCATGAGTACACTGCCCCGAATGTGAACATTATGCCAATGAAAGGCATGCGTATACTGCCCCGAATGTGAACATTATGCTAATGAAAGGCATGCGTATACTGCCCTGAATGTAAAGAGGATGCCAATGAAAGGCAGGCGTATACTGCCCTGAATGTAAACATTATGCCAATGAAAGGCAGGCGTATACTGCCCTGAATGTAAACATTATGCCAATGAAAGGCATGCGTATACTACCCGAATGTAAAGAGGATGACAATGAAAGGCAGGTGTATACTGCCCTGAATGTAAACATTATGCCAATGAAAGGCATGCATATACTGCCCGAATGTAAACATTATGCCAATCAATGACAGGTGTATACTGTCCCAAATGTAAACATTATGCCAATGATGTGGCAGGCGTATACTGACCTGAATGTGAACATTATGCTAATGAAAGGCATGCGTATACTGCCCCGAATGTGAACATTATGCTAATGAAAGGCATGCATATACTGCCCTGAATGTAAAGAGGATGCCAATGAAAGGCAGGCATATACTGCCCTGAATGTAAACCTTATGCCAATGAAAGGCATGCATATACTGCCCAGAATGTGAACATTATGCTAATGAAAGGCAGGTGTATACTGCTCCGAATGTAAACCGGATGCTAATGAAAGGCAGGCGTATAATGCCCCGAATGTAAACAGGATGCCAATGAAAGGCAGGCATATACTGCTCCGAATGTGAACATTATGGTAATGAAAGCCATGAGTACACTGCCCTGAATGTAAACATCATGCCAAGGAACGACAGGTGTATACTGTCCCAAATGTAAACATTATGCCAATGATGTGGCAGGCGTATACTGCCCCGAATGTGAACATTATGCTAATGAAAGGCATCCGTATACTGCCCTGAATGTAAAGAGGATGCCAATGAAAGGCAGGCATATACTGCCCTGAATGTAAACATTATGCCAATGAAAGGCATGCGTATACTTCCCAGAATGTGAACATTATGCTAATGAAAGTCAGGTGTATACTGCCCCGAATGTAAACATTATGCCAATGAAAGGCATGCGTAAACAGCCCCAAATGTAAACAGGAGGCCAATGAAAGGCAGGCGTATACTGCCCTGAATGTAAACATTATGCCAATGAAAGGAAGGTGTATACTGTCCTGAATGTAAACATTATGCCAATGAAAGGCATGCGTATACTGCCCGAATGTAAACATAATGCCAATGAACGACAGGTCTATGCTGTCCCAAATGTAAACATTATGCCAATGATGTGGCAGGCGTATACTGCCCTGAATGTGAACATTATGCTAATGAAAGGCATGCGTATACTGCCCCGAATGTGAACATTATGCTAATGAAAGGCATGCGTATACTGCCCTGAATGTAAACATTATGCCAATTTAAGGCATGCATATACTGCCCAGAATGTGAACATTATGCTAATGAAAGGCAGGTGTATACTGCCCAAATGTAAACCGCATGCTAATGAAAGGCAGGCGTATACTGCCCCGAATGTAAACAGGATGCCAATGAAAGGCAGGCATATACTGCCCCGAATGTGAACATTATGGTAATGAAAGACATGAGTACACTGCCCCAAATGTGAATGTTATGCTAATGAAATGCATGCATATATTGCCCCAAATGTAAACATTATGCCAATGAAAGGCTGGTGTATACTGTCCTGAATGTAAACATTATGCTAATGAAAGGCATGTGTATACTGTCCTGAATGTAAATGTTACGCCAATGAAAGGCATGCATTTACTGCCCCAAATGCAAACAGGATGCCAATGAAAGGCATGCGTATACTGCCCCGAATGTGAACATTATGCTAATGAAAGGCAGGCGTATACTGCCCCGAATGTAAACAGGACGCTAATGAAAGGCATGCATATACTGCCTGAATGTAAACAGGATGTCAATGAAAGGTAGGCATATACTACCCTGAATGTATACATTATGCCAATGAAAGGCATGCGTATACTGTCCTGAATAAGTGCATATATAAACATTCTATGAGTCAGTTAATAATTCAAATCATGTGAAGGAAGCTTTTTAGTGAATCAGTAATGATGGGATAACTGCAATGGAATGGAAGGGAAACCAGGCCTGGGGAACTGCAATGGAAGGGAAACCAGGCCTAGTTTCTAATGTATACCTACCCTAGCAGTGTAGATGTTCCTGACCAGAAAAGAGTGCCAGCCTTGGCCTGTGTGCTTGGTGACTGCTCGAGGGCACACTTGCTCAAGAGGTTTCTAAAAATTGTATTAGCTTTCAGACACCTGCTTTTCTTCAAATACCCCCGTTGCATACTGTGCTACAGGTAGAGTCAGCATTTACGAATCATGGCAGTGGGCAAAAAACATTCCAAATTGCAGAACAATAATACATAATGACAGCATTGGGCCATGACAGGTGACAATGACAAGTAATGACAGCTTGGGCCATGACAGGTAACAGTGCTACGTAATGACATCATTGGGCCATGACAGGTAACAGTGACACGTAATGACAGCATTGGGCCATGACAGGTAACAGTGACACGTAATGACAGCATTGGGTCATGACAGGTGACAATGATACGTAATGACAACATTGGGCCATGACAGGTAACAGTGACACGTAATGACAGCATTGGGCCATGACAGGTGACAATGATACGTAATGACAGCATTGGGCCATGACAGGTAACAGTGACACGTAATGACAGCATTGGGCCATGACAGGTAACAGTGCTACGTAATGACAGCATTGGATCATGACAGGTAACAGTGACAGTCCTCTGTAGAGGTGGCGAAAGATGGGAAGCTGAGCAAAGATACTGTTGGCGGTATTAGGATGCGGCACGCTGGGTGCGGTATGAGACATGGGGCCTTGTTTTCTCAGGTGCTCACTGTAGAATTTACATCTCGGCTTTGATTTCATTCCCATGTGCCCCTGTAGCAGCGTCACTGCATGAAGAGCCTTGACCAACAGAAGGCACCTGGCTGCCTATTACCCTGGTTGCCCTCCTAGATGGCCGCCCGGTCCAGCCTGCAGGAGGCCGACATCCTATGTGCCAGCCAGTTGCCTCCTGCAGCTTCATTGGCCAGGCCTGCTTTTATCTATCTATCTATCTATCTATCTATCTATCTATCTATCTATCCTTATTTTTATATAGCGCTATTCGCCCACAGGCCTCAGAGCGCTCACAGGGAGAGAGACGAAAGTGCATAAAACACCCATACAGCAGGGTTCTGATATTCTGAAGACAGATGAAGTTAACGAATAACTGAACCGGCCCTTCCTTCTAAGGCCCTGTCTCTGGCCAAGGAGGGCCCCACCACTCTCCCCGGCAGCACTTCCATTACCGGTGTGTTTAACTTCCCTGCACCCTCCTTTCTACTCATGCATTTGTGCTCTGGACAGGCCAGGTGAGTTTTTATGGGTGTGTTTCCAGTTGATCCCATCCACCAGTCCCTCTGCCTTCTTCTTTCTCTTTGTGTCTGTTACTTCCCCTCTCCCGCCCCCATGACCTTTCTCCATTGATGTTTAAGCTCTTACCCATCTGATGTGCCATCAGGCCCCCTGGGATAGTTCTGTTGTCCGCCCCTCACCTTTCTGCATTTATATTTAAGCTCTTACTTATCTGATGTGCAGTCAGGCCCCTGGGATAGTTTGCTATATGTAACCATTGTATATTCTCTATGCTCCTATGTATATCTGTATGTACCATTTTAATGCACTGCACTTACCCGTTCTGAACGTCTCAAGGCCCAGTTAGAACGTCTATTACTGTTATTAGTGTTATCCCATGTTTCCTCCCCTGCATTGAAGCGCTTTGAAACACCCGTTCTTGTGTCTAGGCGCTTTGCAAATAACCAAAAATTAAATGTACAAAAGTGTTTTTTAATGGAAAATTCCCATTGAGAAATGATTTCTAAATCAGGCCCATGATGTTTATACAGCATGGCAGTACTTCCTACACAAAGAGCGTAATACAGCCTGACAATATCAGTAAGGGATCGCAAGACGATTCCATGACAACGTTCATACCAGTGCCACTGTTGCCCAGCTTAACTTCCACGTCCCTCTTCTTCATCCCAGTACTTCTGTTACCCCATGAAGGCATCCTTTTGGGGGGTAGAGGATGGAGCAAAGGGGGGAGCCTACATCAAACTTGGGCTTTTTGGTTGGATAAGGTTGTCAAGGAGGTGGCATGCGTTCATAGAGCAATTGAAGTACTGGGACGAGACAGAGCAGGACTATGAGTAATGAAGATTGGTGGTAAGTAATGAGGGCCCAACTGACTGATAGCCGCCGGCAGACTCCGTCCTGATTAGAATTCTTTATTATAACATTGTGAGCAGTCGGTAGTGAGCACCAACAAAGTTACAAACAAAAAAAAAACGCAAAAGACCATTAAGCTGACCTTTAGGCGCTATAATAATTGCCTAAAACGTGCACAGCTTTAATGTCTGAGTAAAGGAGGCACATTCACTTCTGGGTTTACAATCATAGCCCTTTCAAAATATAGCATGTTTTTACTCACAAACACAACAGCAGAATGTGTGCTTTTTCCCCAAATACACAGCCAGGCGACGCGCCGAACAAAGGGAGGACTGGGCAGACGCTGCCATAGCCGCATCGCCCTGCAGGCCTCCCTGCGCCCTCGACTCCCCATTCCCCTACAGCAGGCCGGGACCAGCTGGGGTGCCTCACCTAGACTGCGAGACGCCAGCAGTCAGGAAGTGGGCGTGGGAAGGGAAACAGTGCGAAAAGGGCGGGATGGGAGGAGAAAGATTAGCCCACCGCCCAAAGAAATGCGTATACTCACCACAACACCAGCAATCATCCTCTTTCTGGGTTGAAAGAAATTTCCACCCGCCCACCCGAATTGTAATGTGAAAATGTGAAATGTTTAATATGTCATGATTTTGTAATCTACAGCAGAACCGTCCCAGTGGAGGTATATGGTGCATCCAGGCTGGTAGGCCTGCCAGAAACCACAAGGGACTGTAGTGGGGGAGGTGAAAAGGTGCAAGGATCAAAATGGCGGGGACAAGGCAACAGGCAGAAGGAGCTGGCAGGCAACAAGGAAACAGGGTGGAGGGGAATCCAGTTAGTCGGGCGAAGGGGTAGAGGGCCAAAGGTATGTAGAAGCGGCGCAGCAACTTGGGGAGTTAGTAATACATGGGGGGTGGGGGTGGGGAGCCAGCATTCAGCCCCACGTGAAAGAGGAGAAGTCACCGGGGGAAACGGGAAGGGGGCAAGTGTAACAGGAAATGAATGAGGACAGGAAAACAAAAATGGGGGCAGGTAAGAGGGTAAGTCACACAAGCAACGGGGAACAGGGTAGAAGGCCAAGAGACCGGGTAAAAGAGGCAGAGGGTAAAGCACCAGGGGAGTGGGTTAGGAGGTAAGAGAGTTCCAGAACTACGGGCAAGGAATCAGTTAGGGACACGAAAACTGGGGGTCGGGGTACAAAGGGGTTGGGGTCATTGAAAAGGTGAAGAGCACAGGGCACTTGGTCAGCAGGGGATCATGGGAGGGGGTCAGGCGGCAGGGGAAAAGAGATGCTTAACGATCCTGCACCTGGGTAAAGTAGTCAAGTGGAAGTGGCTGCCTGAAAAGCCGTTGACTGCACTGGGGGGGTGCTTTATCGTTATTAAATTGTAAGGGCGTCAGCTCCGCACACGACCGGATGCTGCTCCGCCAAGTGGGGAAGTGTGAGGGCGTCAGCTCCGCACACGACCGGATGCTGCTCCGCCAAGTGGGGAAGTGTAAGGGCTTTCAGCTCAGAGCAGAATCCTGATGCTACATTGCCAAGTAACGGAGCACCTGTGAGCGACCTCCTGCCTGATATGATATGATATGGCGTTTTTAACGCGCCCATACACAAGGGTTTCAAGGCGTGAAATAAAGCAACTGTAGCGGCCTGTCCACCCGCAATCTGAGTCTGCGCGTTATTTCAGGGGGGGGGGTGCATGGCAATGGGAGACATGTGACTGGAGGCATATGTAAGGAAAACCGAATAGAAGTGGAGGTCAGGCATGTCTTTATGCAGGGCCCAGAGGGGTGGGCCTAGTGTGGGGTGTTGTGGCTATGCGAACCAGCTTGATTGAAGATATAGCAATTATCAAAGTGCACATTGTGAAAGGCCAAAAGGAGACAGTACAACAATTCCCTGATCAAAATGCACCCAGGCTTACCATGGAAGTGAAAGCCGACCACAAACCGGCGTATTATATTTATTTATTTAGGGTGGTTTATAATGGGCCCGATTAGAAAACAATGAGTACGTCTGCAAAGAGCCTGCCCCAGGCTACATGTGTGATGATGTGTTGCACGGGGCGACAGCGGTGCTGCTTCCGGATTTTCTGATACAGAGGATCTGTCAAGTGGGGGCCAAATTGCCATACAGCGGTGAGGAGGGGGTCTAAGCAGGGCGTGAGGCCGCCCTGCAGTGCCCAAGCGGGTGCTGCTTGTATTGGACTTGACGTCCTAGCAATGTTAAGAAGCAGACATTGGGGCTGCGTCCCCTGGAGGGTGGGGCTGAAGGGAGGCGTAGGGGGATGCGGGACTGAGGGTTGCTAGCAGAGGGGGGGGGGGTGAACATAACTTGCCACACACGGTAAAGGCTGTAGTTGTTATCGCGCAGTGTTTACAAAGCTTTCATTTCCCTAGGCGCCATATGCTTGAGTACCGGTACTCCCCTCCAGCTGGAGAAGTCCCTGTACTCAATGGTGAGAACGCCAGACCCCGAGAGCCGCCCAGGAACGCCCCATCCCTGAGAGCGGGCTACTAGGAGTGCCCCAATCCTGAGAGCCGGCCAGGAGCGCCCCATCCCTGAGAGCCGGCCAGGAGAGTCCCATCCCTGGGAGCAGGCTACTAAGAGCGCCCCATCCCTGAGAGCCGGCCAGGAGCGCCCCATCCCTGAGAGCCGACCAGGAGCGCCCCATCCCTGAGAGCCATCCAGGTGCGCCCCATCCATGAGAGCCGGCCAGGAGCGCCCCATCCCTGAGAGCGGGCTACTAGGAGCGCTGCATCCCTGAGAGCCGGCTGGGAGCGCCCCATCCCTGAGAGCCGGCTAGGTGTACCCCATCCCTGAGAGCCATCCAGGTGCGCCCCATCCCTGAGAGCCAGCTAGGAGCGCCCCATCCCTAAGAGCCAGCCAGGAGCGCCCCATCCCTGAGAGCGGGCTACTAGGAGCGCCCCATCCCTGAGAGCCGGCCAGGATCGCCCCATCCCTGAGAGCCGGCCAGGAGCGCCCCATCCCTGAGAGTTGGCTACTAGGAGCGCCCCATCACTGAGAGCCAGCTAGGAGCGCCCCATCCCTGAGAGCCGGCCAGGAGCCCCCATCCCTGAGAGCCGGCCAGGAGCGGCCCATCCCTGAGAACGGGCTAGGAGCGCCCGATCCCTGAGAGCCGGCCAGGATCGCCCCATCCCTGAGAGCCATCCAGGTGCGCCCCATCCCTGAGAGCTGGCTAGGAGCGCCCCATCCCTGAGAGCCGGCCAGGAGCGCCCCATCCCTGAGAGCGGGCTACTAGGAGTGCCCCATCCCTGAGAGCCGGCTAGGAGCGCCCCATCCCTGAGAGCCATCCAGGTGCGCCCCATCCCAGAGAGCCGGCTAGGAGCGCCCCATCCCTGAGAGCCGGCCAGGAGCGCCCCATCCCTGAGAGCGGGCTACTAGGAGTGCCCCATCCCTGAGAGCCGGCTAGGAGCGCCCCATCCCTGAGAGCCGGCTAGGTGCGCCCCATCCCTGAGAGCCATCCAGGTGCGCCCCATCCATGAGAGCCGGCCAGGAGCGCCCCATTCCTGAGAGCAGGCTACTAGGAGCGCTCCATCCCTGAGAGCCGGCCAGGAGCGCCCCATCCCTGAGAGCCGGCCAGGAGTGCCCCATCCCTGAGAGCGGGCTACTAGGAGCGCCCCATCCCTGAGAGCCGGCTAGGAGCGCCCCATCCCTGAGAGCCGGCCAGGAGCGCCCCATCCCTGAGAGCCGGCCAGGAGCGCCCCATCCCTGAGAGCGGGCTAGGAGCGCCCCATCCCTGAGAGCTGGCCAGGAGCGCCCCATCCCTGAGAGCCGGCCAGGAGTGCCCCATCCCTGAGAGCGGGCTACTAGGAGCGCCCCATCCCTGAGAGCCAGCTAGGAGCGCCCCATCCCTGAGAGCCAGCCAGGAGCGCCCCATCCCTGAGAGCGGGCTACTAGGAGTGCCCCATCCCTGAGAGCCGGCTAGGAGCGCCCCAGCCCTGAGAGCCGGCTAGGTGCGCCCCATCCCTGAGAGCCATCCAGGTGCGCCCCATCCCTGAGAGTCGGCCAGGAGCGCCCCATTCCTGAGAGCAGGCTACTAGGAGCGCTCCATCCCTGAGAGCCGGCCAGGAGCGCCCCATCCCTGAGAGCCGGCCAGGAGTGCCCCATCCCTGAGAGCGGGCTACTAGAAGCGCCCCATCCCTGAGAGCCGGCTAGGAGCGCCCCATCCCTGAGAGCCGGCCAGGAGCGCCCCATCCCTGAGAGCCGGCCAGGAGCGCCCCATCCCTGAGAGCTGGCCAGGAGCGCCCCATCCCTGAGAGCCGGCCAGGAGTTCCCCATCCCTGAGAGCGGGCTACTAGGAGCGCCCCATCCCTGAGAGCCGGCTAGGAGCGCCCCATCCCTGAGAGACATCCAGGTGCGCCCCATCCCTGAGAGCCGGCTAGGAACACCCCATCCCTGAGATCCGGCCAGGAGCGCCCCATCCCTGAGAGCGGGCTAGGAGTGCCCCATCCCTGAGAGCAAGCCAGGAGCGCCCCATCCCTGAGAGCGGGCTACTAGGAGCGCCTCATCCCTGAGAGCCGGCTAGGAGCGCCCCATCCCTGAGAGCGGCCAGGAGCTCCCCATCCCTGAGCGTGGGCTACTAGGAGCGCCCCATCCCTGAGAGCCGGCTAGGAGCGCTCCATCCCTGGAAGCCGGCCAGGAGCGCCCCATCCCTGAGAGCGGGCTACTAGGAGCGCCCCATCCCTGAGAGCCGGCCAGGAGCGCCCCATCCCTGAGAGCCGGCCAGGAGCACCCCATCCCTGAGAGCCGGCCAGTAGTGCCCCATCCCTGAGAGCTGGCCAGGAGCGCCCCATCCCTTAGAGCGGGCTACTAGGAGCGCCCCATCCCTGAGAGCCGGCTAGGAGCGCCCCATCCCTGAGAGCCATCCAGGTGCGCCCCATCCCTGAGAGCCGGCTAGGAGCGCCCCATCCCTGAGAGCCGGCCAGGAGCGCCCCATCCCTGAGAGCGGGCTAGGAGTGCCCCATCCCTGAGAGCCAGCCAGGAGCGCCCCATCCCTGAGAGCGGGCTACTAGGAGCGCCTCATCCCTGAGATCCGGCTAGGAGCGCCCCATCCCTGAGAGCGGCCTGGAGCGCCCAATCCCTCAGCGCGGGCTACTAGGAGCGCCCCATCCCTGAGAGCCGGCTAGGAGCGCTCCATCCCTGAGAGCCGGCCAGGAGCGCCCAATCCCTGAGAGCGGGCTACTAGGAGCGCCCCATCCCTGAGAGCCGGCCAGGAGCGCCCCATCCCTGAGAGCCGGCCAGGAGCACCCCATCCCTGAGAGCCAGCCAGTAGCGCCCCATCCCTGAGAGCGGGCTAGGAGTGCCCCATCCCGGAGAGCCGGCCAGGAGCACCCCATCCCTGAGAGCGGGCTACTAGGAGCGTCCCATCCCTGAGAGCCTGCTAGGAGCGCCCCATCCCTGAGAGCCGGCCAGGAGTGCCCCATCCCTGACAGCTAGCCAGTAGCGCCCCATCCCTGAGAGCGGGCTAGGAGTGCCCCATCCCGGAGAGCCGGCCAGGAGCACCCCATCCCTGAGAGCGGGCTACTAGGAGCGTCCCATCCCTGAGAGCCTGCTAGGAGCGCCCCATCCCTGAGAGCCGGCCAGGAGCGCCCCATCCCTGAGAGCGGGCTACTAGGAGCGCCCCATCCCTGAGAGCCATCCAGGTGTGCCCCATCCCTGAGAGCCGGCTAGGAGCGCCCCATCCCTGAGAGCCAGCCAGGAGCGCCCCATCCCTGAGAGCGGGCTACTAGGAGCGCCCCATCCCTGAGAGCCGGCTAGGTGCGCCCCATCCCTGAGAGCCATCCAGGTGCGCCCCATCCCTGAGAGCCAGCTAGGAGCGCCCCATCCCTGAGAGCTGGCCAGGAGCGCCCCATCCCTGAGAGCGGGCTAGGAGCGCCCCATCTCTGAGAGCTGGCCAGGAGCGCCCCATCCCTGAGAGCGGGCTACTAGGAGCGCCCCATCCCTGAGAGCCATCCAGGTGTGCCCCATCCCTGAGAGCCGGCTAGGAGCGCCCCATCCCTGAGAGCCAGCCAGGAGCGCCCCATCCCTGAGAGCAGGCTACTAGGAGCAACCCATCCCTGAGAGCCGACTAGGAGCGCCCCATCCCTGAGAGCCGGCTAGGTGCGCCCCATCCCTGAGAGCCGGCCAGGAGCGCCCCATCCCTGAGAGCAGGCAACTAGGAGCGCCCCATCCCTGAGAGCCGGCCAGGAGTGCCCCATCCCTGAGAGCCGGCCAGGTGCGCCCCATACCTGAGAGCAGGTTACTAGGAGCGCCCCATTCCTGAGAGCCGGCTAGGAGCGCCCCATCCCTGAGAGCCGGCCAGGAGCGCCCCATCCCTGAGAGCCGGCCAGGAGCGCCCCATCCCTGAGAGCGGGCTAGGAGCGCCCCATCTCTGAGAGCCGGCCAGGAGCGCCCCATCCCTGAGAGCGGGCTACTAGGAGCGCCCCATCCCTGAGAGCCATCCAGGTGTGCCACATCCCTGAGAGCCGGCTAGGAGCGCCCCATCCCTGAGAGCCAGCCAGAATCGCCCCATCCCTGAGAGCGGGCTACTAGGAGCGCCCCATCCCTGAGAGCCGGCTAGGAGCGCCCCATCCCTGAGAGCCGGCTAGGTGCGCCCCATCCCTGAGAGCCATCCAGGTGCGCCCCATCCGTGAGAGCCGGCTAGGAGCGCCCCATCCGTGAGAGCCGGCCAGGAGCGCCCCATCCCTGAGAGCAGGCTACTACGAGCGCCCCATCCCTGAGAGCCAGCCAGGAGCGCCCCATCCCTGAGAGAGGGCTACTAGGAGCACCCCATCCCTGAGAGCCGGCTAGGAGCACCCCACCCCTGAGAGCCAGCCAGGAGCGCCCCATCCCTGAGAGCCGTTCAGGAACGCCCCATCCCTGAGAGCCGGCCAGGAGTGCACCATCCCTGAGAGCGGGCTAGGAGCGCACCATCCCTGAGAGCAGGCCAGGAGCGCACCATCCCTGAGAGCGGGCTACTAGGAGCGCCCCATCCCTGAGAGCCATCCAGGTGCGCCCCATCCCTGAGAGCCGGCTAGGAGCGCCCCATCCCTGAGAGTGGGCTACTAGGAGCGCCCCATCCCTGAGAGCCGGCTAGGAGCGCCCCATCCCTGAGAGCCGGCCAGGAGCGCCCCATCCCTGAGAGCGGGCTACTAGGAGCGCCCCATCCCTGAGAGCCGGCTAGGAGCTCCCCATCCCTGAGAGCAGGCCAGGAGCACTCCATCCCTGAGAGCCAGCCAGTAGGGCCCCATCCCTGAGAGCGGGCTAGGAGTGCCCCATCCCAGAGAGCCGGCCAGGTGCGCCCCATCCCTGAGAGCGGGCTACTAGGAGCGCCCCATCCCTGAGAGCCAGCCAGGAGTGCCCCATCCCTGAGAGCCGGCCAGGAGCGCCCCATCCCTGAGAGCGGGTTAGGAGCGCCCCATCCCTGAGAGCCGGCCAGGAGCGCCCCATCCCTGAGAGCGGGCTACTAGGAGCGCCCCATCCCTGAGAGCCATCCAGGTGCGCCCCATCCCTGAGAGCGGGCTACTAGGAGCGCCTCATCCCTGAGAGCCGGCCAGGAGTGCCCCATCCCTGAGAGCCGGCCAGGAGCGCCCCATCACTGAGAGCGGGCTACTAGGAGCGCCCCATCCCTGAGAGCGGGCTACTAGGAGCGCCCCATCCCTGAGAGCCATCCAGGAGCGCCCCATCCCTGAGAGCGGGCTACTAGGAGCGCCCCATCCCTGAGAGCTGGCCAAGAGTGCCCCATCCCTGAGAGCCGGCCAGGAGCGCCCCATCCCTGAGAGCGGGCTAGGAGTGCCCCATCCCTGAGAGCCGGCCAGGAGCGCCCCATCCCTGAGAGCGGGCTAGGAGCGCCCCATCCCTGAGAGCCGGCCAGGAGAGCCCCATCCCTGAGAGCGGGCTACTAGGAGCGCCCCATCCCTGAGAGCCATCCAGGTGCGCCCCATCCCTGAGAGCCGGCTAGGAGCGCCCATCCCTGAGAGCCGGCCAGGAGCGCCCCATCAATGAGAGCGGACTACTAGGAGCGCCCCATCCCTGAGAGCCATCCAGGTGTGCCCCATCCCTGAGAGCCGGCTAGGAGCGCCCCATCCCTGAGAGCCGGCCAGGAGCGCCCCATTCCTGAGAGCCAGCCAGGAGCACCCCATCCCTGAAAGCGGGCTACTAGGAGCGCCCCATCCCTGAGAGCCGGCTAGGTGCGCCCCATCCCTGAGAGCCTGCTAGGAGCGCCCCATCCCTCAGAGCCGGCCAGGAGTGCCCCATCCCTCAGAGCGGGCTACTAGGAGCGCCCCATCCCTGAGAGCAAGCCAGGAGCGCCCCATCCCTGAGAGCGGGCCAGGAGAGCCCCATCCCTGAGAGCGGGCTACTAGGAGCGCCCCATCCCTGAGAGCCGGCTAGGAGCGCCCCATCCCTGAGAGCCGGCCAGGAGCGCCCCATCCCTGAGAGCAGGCTAGGAGTGCCCCATCCCTGAGAGCCGGCCAGGAGCGCCCCATCCCTGAGAATGGGCTACTAGGAGCGCCCCATCCCTGAGAGCCGGCCAGTAGCGCCCCATCCCTGAGAGCCGGCCAGGAGCGCCCCATCCCTGAGAGCCATCCAGGTGCGCCCCATCCCTGAGAGCCGGCCAGGAGCGCCCCATCCCTGAGAGCCATCCAGGTGCGCCCCATCCCTGAGAGCCGGCCAGGAGCGCCCCATCCCTGAGAGCGGGCTAGGAGTGCCCCATCCCTGAGAGCCGGCCAGGAGCGCCCCATCCCTGAGAGCGGGCTAGGAGCGCCCCATCCCTGAGAGCCGGCCAGGAGAGCCCCATCCCTGAGAGCGGGCTACTAGGAGCGCCCCATCCCTGAGAGCCATCCAGGTGCGCCCCATCCCTGAGAGCCGGCTAGGAGCGCCCATCCCTGAGAGCCGGCCAGGAGCGCCCCATCAATGAGAGCGGACTACTAGGAGCGCCCCATCCCTGAGAGCCATCCAGGTGTGCCCCATCCCTGAGAGCCGGCTAGGAGCGCCCCATCCCTGAGAGCCGGCCAGGAGCGCCCCATTCCTGAGAGCCAGCCAGGAGCACCCCATCCCTGAAAGCGGGCTACTAGGAGCGCCCCATCCCTGAGAGCCGGCTAGGTGCGCCCCATCCCTGAGAGCCTGCTAGGAGCGCCCCATCCCTCAGAGCCGGCCAGGAGTGCCCCATCCCTCAGAGCGGGCTACTAGGAGCGCCCCATCCCTGAGAGCAAGCCAGGAGCGCCCCATCCCTGAGAGCGGGCCAGGAGAGCCCCATCCCTGAGAGCGGGCTACTAGGAGCGCCCCATCCCTGAGAGCCGGCTAGGAGCGCCCCATCCCTGAGAGCCGGCCAGGAGCGCCCCATCCCTGAGAGCAGGCTAGGAGTGCCCCATCCCTGAGAGCCGGCCAGGAGCGCCCCATCCCTGAGAATGGGCTACTAGGAGCGCCCCATCCCTGAGAGCCGGCCAGTAGCGCCCCATCCCTGAGAGCCGGCCAGGAGCGCCCCATCCCTGAGAGCCATCCAGGTGCGCCCCATCCCTGAGAGCCGGCCAGGAGCGCCCCATCCCTGAGAGCCATCCAGGTGCGCCCCATCCCTGAGAGCCGGCCAGTAGCGCCCCATCCCTGAGAGCCGGCCAGGAGCGCCCCATCCCTGAATGCTGGCCAGGTGCGCCCCATCCCTAAGAGCTGGCCAGGAGCGCCACATCCCTTAGAGCCGGCCAGGAGCGCCACATCCCTCAGAGCCATCCACGTGTGCCCCATCCCTGAGAGCCGGCCAAGAGCGCCCCATCCCTGAGAGCCATCCAGGTGCGCCCCATCCCTGAGAGCCGGCCAGGAGTGCCACATCCCTGAGAGCCGGCCAGTAGCGCCCCATCCCTGAGAGCCGGCCAGGAGCGCTCCATCCCTGAGAGCCATCCAGGTGCGCCCCATCCCTGAGAGCCGGCCAGGAGGGCCACATCCCTGAGAGCCGGCCAGGAGCGCCACATCCCTGAGAGCCATCCAGGTGCGCCCCATCACTGAGAGCCGGCCAGGAGCACCCCATCCTGGAGAACCATCCAGGTGCGCCCCATCCCTGAGAGCCGGCCAGGAGCGCCACATCCCTGAGAGCCATCCAGGTGCGCCCCATCCATGAGAGCGGGCCAGGAGCGCTCCATACCTGAGAGCAGGCAAGGAGCTCCCCATCCCTGAGAGCCGGCCAGTATCGCCCCATCCCTGAGAGCCAGCCAGGAGCGTCCCATCCCTGAGAGCCGGCCAGGAGCGCCACATCCCTGAGAGCCATCCAGGTGCGCCCCATCCCTGAGAGAGGGCTACTAGGAGCACCCCATCCCTGAGAGCCGGCCAGACGCGCCCCACCCCTGAGAGCGGGCTAGGAGTGCCCCATCCCTGAGAGCCGGCCAGGAGCGCCCCATCCCTGAGAGCGGGCTAGGAGCGCCCCATCCCTGAGAGCCGGCCAGGAGCGCCCCATCCCTGAGAGCGGGCTACTAGGAGCGCCCCATCCCTGAGAGCCATCCAGGTGCGCCCCATCCCTGAGAGCCGGCTAGGAGCGCCCCATCCCTGAGAGCCGGCCAGGAGCGCCCCATCAATGAGAGCGGACTACTAGGAGCGCCCCATCCCTGAGAGCCATCCAGGTGTGCCCCATCCCTGAGAGCCGGCTAGGAGCGCCCCATCCCTGAGAGCCGGCCAGGAGCGCCCCATCCCTGAGAGCCAGCCAGGAGCACCCCATCCCTGAAAGCGGGCTACTAGGAGCGCCCCATCCCTGAGAGCCGGCTAGGTGCGCCTCATCCCTGAGAGCCGGCTAGGGGCGCCCCATCCCTCAGAGCCGGCCAGGAGCGCCCCATCCCTCAGAGCGGGCTACTAGGAGCGCCCCATCCCTGAGAGCAAGCCAGGAGCGCCCCATCCCTGAGAGCGGGCCAGGAGCACCCCATCCCTGAGAGCGGGCTACTAGGAGCGCCCCATCCCTGAGAGCCGGCTAGGAGCGCCCCATCCCTGAGAGCCGGCCAGGAGCGCCCCATCCCTGAGAGCAGGCTAGGAGTGCCCCATCCCTGAGAGCCGGCCAGGAGCGCCCCATCCCTGAGAATGGGCTACTAGGAGCGCCCCATCCCTGAGAGCCGGCTAGGAGTGCCCCATCCCTGAGAGCCAGCCAGGAGCGCCCCATCCCTGAGAGTGCGCTACTAGGAGCGCCCCATCCCTGAGAGCCGGCCAGGAGCGCCCCATCCCTGAGAGCCGGCCAGTAGCGCCCCATCCCTGAGAGCCTGCCAGGAGCGCCCCATCCCTGAGAGCCAGCCAGGAGCGCCCCATCCCTGAGAGCCGTCCAGGAACGCCCCATCCCTGAGAGCCAGCCAGGAGTGCACCATCCCTGAGAGCGGGCTAGGAGCGCCCCATCCCTGAGAGCAGGCCAGGAGCGCACCATCCCTGAGAGCGGGCTACTAGGAGCGCACCATCCCTGAGAGCGGGCTACTAGGAGCGCCCCATCCCTGAGAGCCGGCTAGGAGTGCCCCATCCCTGTGAGCGGGCTACTAGGAGCGCCCCATCCCTGAGAGCCGGCTAGGAGCGCCCCATCCCTGAGAGCCGGCCAGCAGCGCCCCATCCCTGAGAGCGGGCTACTAGGAGCGCCCCATCCCTGAGAGCCGGCTAGGAGCTCCCCATCCCTGAGAGCAGGCCAGGAGCACTCCATCCCTGAGAGCCAGCCAGTAGGGCCCCATCCCTGAGAGCGGGCTAGGAGTGCCCCATCCCAGAGAGCCGGCCAGGTGCGCCCCATCCCTGAGAGCGGGCTACTAGGAGCGCCCCATCCCTGAGAGCCAGCCAGGAGTGCCCCATCCCTGAGAGCCGGCCAGGAGCGCCCCATCCCTGAGAGCGGGTTAGGAGCGCCCCATTCCTGAGAGCCGGCCAGGAGTGCCCCATCCCTGAGAGCGGGCTACTAGGAGCGCCCCATCCCTGAGAGCCATCCAGGTGCGCCCCATCCCTGAGAGCGGGCTACTAGGAGCGCCCCATCCCTGAGAGCCGGCCAGGAGCGCCCCATCCCTGAGAGCCGGCCAGGAGCGCCCCATCACTGAGAGCGGGCTACTAGGAGCGCCCCATCCCTGAGAGCGGGCTACTAGGAGCGCCCCATCCCTGAGAGCCATCCAGGAGCGCCCCATCCCTGAGAGCGGGCTACTAGGAGCGCCCCATCCCTGAGAGCCGGCCAAGAGTGCCCCATCCCTGAGAGCCGGCCAGGAGCGCCCCATCCCTGAGAGTGGGCTAGGAGTGCCCCATCCCTGAGAGCCGGCCAGGAGCGCCCCATCCCTGAGAGCGGGCTAGGAGCGCCCCATCCCTGAGAGCCGGCCAGGAGCGCCCCATCCCTGAGAGCGGGCTACTAGGAGCGCCCCATCCCTGAGAGCCATCCAGGTGCGCCCCATCCCTGAGAGCCGGCTAGGAGCGCCCCATCCCTGAGAGCCAGACAGGAGCGCCCCATCAATGAGAGCGGACTACTAGGAGCGCCCCATCCCTGAGAGCCATCCAGGTGTGCCCCATCCCTGAGAGCCGGCTAGGAGCGCCCCATCCCTGAGAGCCGGCCAGGAGCGCCCCATCCCTGAGAGCCAGCCAGGAGCACCCCATCCCTGAAAGCGGGCTACTAGGAGCGCCCCATCCCTGAGAGCCGGCTAGGTGCGCCCCATCCCTGAGAGCCGGCTAGGAGCGCCCCATCCCTCAGAGCCGGCCAGGAGCGCCCCATCCCTCAGAGCGGGCTACTAGGAGCGCCCCATCCCTGAGAGCAAGCCAGGAGCGCCCCATCCCTGAGAGCGGGCCAGGAGCGCCCCATCCCTGAGAGCGGGCTACTAGGAGCGCCCCATCCCTGAGAGCCGGCTAGGAGCGCCCCATCCCTGAGAGCCGGCCAGGAGCGCCCCATCCCTGAGAGCAGGCTAGGAGTGCCCCATCCCTGAGAGCCGGCCAGGAGCGCCCCATCCCTGAGAATGGGCTACTAGGAGCGCCCCATCCCTGAGAGCCGGCTAGGAGTGCCCCATCCCTGAGAGCCAGCCAGGAGCGCCCCATCCCTGAGAGTGCGCTACTAGGAGCGCCCCATCCCTGAGAGCCGGCCAGGAGCGCCCCATCCCTGAGAGCCGGCCAGTAGCGCCCCATCCCTGAGAGCCGGCCAGGAGCGCCCCATCCCTGAGAGCCATCCAGGTGCGCCCCATCCCTGAGAGCCGGCCAGGAGCGCCCCATCCCTGAGAGCCATCCAGGTGCGCCCCATCCCTGAGAGCCGGCCAGTAGCGCCCCATCCCTGAGAGCCGGCCAGGAGCGCCCCATCCCTGAATGCTGGCCAGGTGCACCCCATCCCTGAGAGCTGGCCAGGAGCGCCACATCCCTTAGAGCCGGCCAGGAGCGCCACATCCCTCAGAGCCATCCACGTGTGCCCCATCCCTGAGAGCCGGCTAGGAGTGCCCCATCCCTGAGAGCCAGCCAGGAGCGCCCCATCCCTGAGAGTGCGCTACTAGGAGCGCCCCATCCCTGAGAGCCGGCCAGGAGCGCCCCATCCCTGAGAGCCGGCCAGTAGCGCCCCATCCCTGAGAGCCGGCCAGGAGCGTCCCATCCCTGAGAGCCATCCAGGTGCGCCCCATCCCTGAGAGCCGGCCAGGAGCGCCCCATCCCTGAGAGCCATCCAGGTGCGCCCCATCCCTGAGAGCCGGCCAGTAGCGCCCCATCCCTGAGAGCCGGCCAGGAGCGCCCCATCCCTGAATGCTGGCCAGGTGCGCCCCATCCCTGAGAGCTGGCCAGGAGCGCCACATCCCTTAGAGCCGGCCAGGAGCGCCACATCCCTCAGAGCCATCCACGTGTGCCCCATCCCTGAGAGCCGGCCAAGAGCGCCCCATCCCTGAGAGCCATCCAGGTGCGCCCCATCCCTGAGAGCCGGCCAGGAGTGCCACATCCCTGAGAGCCGGCCAGTAGCGCCCCATCCCTGAGAGCCGGCCAGGAGCGCTCCATCCCTGAGAGCCATCCAGGTGCGCCCCATCCCTGAGAGCCGGCCAGGAGGGCCACATCCCTGAGAGCCGGCCAGGAGCGCCACATCCCTGAGAGCCATCCAGGTGCGCCCCATCCCTGAGAGCCGGCCAGGAGCACCCCATCCCGGAGAACCATCCAGGTGCGCCCCATCCCTGAGAGCCGGCCAGGAGCGCCACATCCCTGAGAGCCATCCAGGTGCGCCCCATCCATGAGAGCGGGCCAGGAGCGCTCCATACCTGAGAGCCGGCAAGGAGCTCCCCATCCCTGAGAGCCGGCCAGTATCGCCCCATCCCTGAGAGCCAGCCAGGAGCGTCCCATCCCTGAGAGCCGGCCAGGAGCGCCACATCCCTGAGAGCCATCCAGGTGCGACCCATCCCTGAGAGCCGGCCCGGAGCACCCCATCCTGGAGAACCATCCAGGTGCGCCCCATCCCTGAGAGCCGGCCAGGAGCGCCACATCCCTGAGAGCCATCCAGGTGCGCCCCATCCCTGAGAGCGGGCCAGGAGCGCTCCATACCTGAGAGCCGGCAAGGAGCTCCCCATCCCTGAGAGCCGGCCAGTAGCGCCCCATCCCTGAGAGCCGGCCAGGAGCGTCCCATCCCTGAGAGCCGGCCAGGAGCGCCCCATCCCTGAGAGCCATCTAGGTGCGCCCCCTCCCAAAGAGCCGGCGAGGAGCGCCCCATCCCTGAGAGCGGGCTACTAGGAGCGCCCCATCCCTGAGAGCCGGCCAGGAGCGTCCCATCTCTGAGAGGCGGCCAGTAGCGCCCCATCTGATGCACTGGTCTGAGGCCTTCACATCAGAGCGTGTGGCAGCACGCCGCATGCCAGCGCGGCCGCCTCCACACGCATAGCATGCCATGTTAATGTGTTATCCTGAAGAGCACTCTTACAATTTAGCAATAAAGGCTTTTTATGAAGCACATTTACTGAAACAACTTGACTCCACTCCATGCTCGTAGCTGGCGAAACAGCGGCGTCGAGGGTAGGGGCAGGCTGAGCGCAATCAGGCAGGGCTGCATCCGGGCGCAGGGTGGGCGCAGCGCCGACTCCTGCGGCCGCAGCATCCCATCTGCCACTGACGGTAAGTGCTGCTGCTGTCCTCCCAAGATGCACTGCCCTGGGCCTGCCCTGGACCTGCCTGTGAGCACAGCGGTGTGCACTGCGCTGGACCTGCCTGTGAGCACAGCGGGGTGTGCTGTCCTGTGGCTGCCTGTGAGCACAGCGGTGTGCGCTGCCCTGGACCTGCCTGTGAGCACAGCGGGGTCCGCTGCCCTGGACCTGCCTGTGAGCACAACATGGTGTGCTGTCCTGTGGCTGCCTGTGAGCACAGCAGGGTGCGCTGTCCTGTGGCTGCCTGTGAGAACAGCAGGGTGCGCTGTCCTGTGGCTGCCTGTGAGCACAGCGGGGTGCGCTGCCCTGGACCTGCCTGTGAGCATAACGGTGTGCGCTGTCCTGGACCTGCCTGTGAGCACAGCGGGGTGCAGTTCCCTGGACCTGCCTGTGAGCACAACGGGGTGCGCTGCCCTGGACCTGCTTGTGAGCACAGCGGGGTGTGCTGTCCTGTGGCTGCCTGTGAGCACAGCGGGGTGCGCTGCCCTGGGCCTGCCTGTGAGCACAGCGGGGTGCGCTGATCTCCTCAATGCACCGAATCAAGTGCTGTTGGGGGGTCACCTGCAGGAAGGCGCTGTGTCATTTAGGGGTTACTAGGGGTCGCAGCCGCGACCCCTGCTGTCTGCCTTCCTACCCATGCAGTCTCCCTTGCTACCCCTATAGACAACAAATAAGACCCAAACAGAGGGAAGCTCCTCCTGCTTCTGCGTTCCTGCCTGTGCACTCCTTGGCTCCCATGTTGAGGTCTTGGGTCCCTGCATGCATCCTGCCTTGCACTGACCCCTTGCCTCAGGCCCCGCACGCACTCGATCTGAGTATGCCAAGGTGGGGGACTGTTGCTCCTGGCTCCTTCGCACCCGTGGCCCCAAGACGGGTGTGCATATCACAAAACACGCCTTACAAATCAACTAGAAGTGACTAAAATAGCGCTTACATACAGGCCACGTGTTGGGCAACACTTCAGTATTTCAAAATGTCATTGTATGTAAAACAAACTTTATTAAACACAAGTCGGTGTCATTCTCAAGAGGACAGAGCACATCGCCCAATCTCCCAGTGCATTTCGGATCCAAAGATCCTCTGTCAGGGAAACCTCTCTCCACGGATGAGTTGGAACAATGATCTCTGTGCATAAGGGTGGAAAGTCGGTCCATAGACATGCATAGATTTAGTGCATAAGAGCGAGAGCTCTGTGGAAGTTGCAGCAGGAGACAGGGTGAGCTGCAAAGCCCCTCTTCGTTTGGCAGGGCCCTAAGACTCTGTTTCCTGAAGCTGAAACGGAACCGTTGTGAGTCTTATAACGGCATAAAGCATTAGGAGTGGTACACATCACCGAGGGATGCATTTACCGAGCACGTGGGGTCCACTGGAGCTTGCATTTCATAGGGCCTCTTATGGACATGTCACACATTATATAACTCTTTAAATGTGCAAACAGACAGCTCACACATTGCACAGCACTGCGTTTGCTTTTACAGAGAGGCGAGCACTGCACTGTCTAGACACTTGGGGCAGGCTCCACGCTAGTCCGCCCTATTGTAAATTAACCTGTTACAAGATGTTGTTGGAGAGACAAAGTCCCCACCCCCAACGCATTGATCCTAGGGGAACAATTGCAGTATGCCAAAAAAGTTAAAAACCTAGGCTGCTGGTGGCAGGAGAACCTGGGCAGTGAGACTCAGGTGGGAGCAAAGGTGAAAACAGTCCATTTTGATTTGCGATCACTAAAATACGTACTCCCTTATATTCCGATGGAAGACAGGGCAATTGTGGTGGGGTCAATGACTAACCCCCACCTGGACTACTGCACCAGCTTGCTAGCAGGAATCCCTCAAACACAAATGGCCAGACTGCAAAGAGCACAGCACGCAGCAGTCAGAGTCATTGGAAACCTTGGGAAACAGGATCATGTATCATCAGCACGGAGATCCCTCCACTGGTTGATGGTGGAGGACAGAATTACATTCAAGATGGCCTGCTTAGTCTTTAAATGCCTGAAAGGGCTTGCACCCGCCTACCTAGCTGATAACATTATGCTATACCATCCAAGAAGGAATCTGCGGCCGTTCAGAAGACAAATGCCTGACCTGTATTCCACGGACCAAATGTGTCTCGACAGGAGACAGAAGCTTTCCAGTTTTTGGTCCTAAAGTTTTAAATCAACTTCCATTGGAGATTAGAATGTGTGAGACTCTTGATCTCTTTAGGAATAGACTGAAAACGTTCTTATTTAAATGAAAATGAAAGCTAATTTAATAAAAACTCCTGTTACTTCCTTTTCTGGATTTTTGTTTAATTGTTATGTGCGCCGAATACGGTTTACTCTGTCTGGTGCGCGTAATAAATTAATCAAAATGAAAATAAAAAAACAAGGACTGCATTATGTATGTTTTACGTATCGACTCCACGTCGAATCTGGGAAATGACATTACCCAAATGTGTGATTGTAGATAAATCACCACCCGATATCCCTATTGGATAGTGTGGGAAAACTCTTCGGGAAGGTTATCCTCGCACACCTTCAAGACTGGGCTGGCAGCAATAATGTAATCACTGACCTATAGGCTGGTTTCAGAAGGAATAAAGGCACTCTTGATCAATGCCTCATTCTGTGTATATTAATCCAGAAATGCATAGTTCT
Source organism: Ambystoma mexicanum (assembly GCF_040938575.1). Classification (NCBI taxonomy): domain Eukaryota; kingdom Metazoa; phylum Chordata; class Amphibia; order Caudata; family Ambystomatidae; genus Ambystoma; species Ambystoma mexicanum. The sequence continues at coordinate 21,421,372 of NC_090940.1, forward strand.
AAAAAGAATGAAATTGTGTGCCGTGTTCCTAGACCTCAGGACGGCTTTTGATTTGTCTCCCGAGAAAGATTGTGGAGCCTACTTGAATTACATAAAGCCCCAAACAATTTGATCGGGATTTTTTAAATTTTTTAATTTTATTTTTAGTTTAGTTTATTACAAACTTTAAAAAAAAGCAAACACGTTTACAACGCCACCATTTTTTTACTTCTCTAACTCTTTCAATAAGAGGTCCAGTTCCTCCAGAAAGAAGGTTAGTGCAAAGGTAAGTTTTCCGGTCCTCCCCTTCTTGCATTTTATTCCACCATTCTTCCACACCGTATGTTAAAAATGTATTAAGTTCCGTCCCCAGCAATTTAGTTCATAGGTCCCTCAATTTTGAGCATGTGGTCACTAGATGTTTTAGCCTCTCTATTTCGCTGTTACAAGGGTGACAATTTGGGTCCATTGTCTCCCCCCTCTTTTTTCGCATGTTTTTAACCTCCATCGTGTGGAATAAGTTCAATCTTAGTTTTAGGAAAATTTGTCTTCTCCTCGGGCATGGGAATTTCTTTAAGTACTTCAGTATTTTATTTAGCACCTTATTTCCAGATGAGTTGTCTTTCATGCACACATGATTTGCCTGCTGTTACACAGTTTTGATCCAGTCCATTTCCCATAGTTTTTTCTTTACTGCGTTTGGATTTTTCTCCAACGTCTCTTTTGTCGTTGACAATTGTATCAAGATCTTTTTGCAATTCTTTTACCAGACGTCAAAGACTTCATTTGGGTTGTTCATTCGCTCTGATCTCAGTATTTCAAATTGCGGCAAGCCCTCTGTTTCAGTGATCTTTCTGTACATGGATAGAGTATTCCATAGTACTCTTGCATCAATTGACAACAGCCCCAGTTCGTACTTTATACATCCATTTGGTGTGCTTCGGGGCACTTGAAGGATCCTCTTCCAAAACAGATTTTCACACTGAGCCCAGAGGAGAAATTGGCATCCGAACATTGCCTCGGCTCCATGTATTAGTGCCGGAGTGACTTTCGCTTTATAGAAATTTACAATGGGCTGGAATGAGAATTTCCCATATTTTGTATGCACTGCTAGAGCTTTACATTTTGGTTTTATTTTCCTCATCATTGGTTCGTCCGTAATGCTTGCACTTATTTGGACTCCCAAGTATGTCACTTGGGATGTACTCCCGAGTGTCTCATTCCCCCCGTTCCATTTCTGTTGGGCTTTCTTTGATCTTTTTTGACCTCTCAGGTCAGAAAACGGTATGATCTCAGTTTTTTTAGCATTTATTTCAAGCCCATTCTTCTGTATGTAGTTTGCAAGCGCGGTTAATTTTCGCTGCAGACCTATTTGGGTTAGGTCCAGCATGATGATGTCATCTGCATATATCAACCAGTTTATGTGGTTCCCATTTATTTTTGGAGGGAAAGCTGGAATTGCCTCCAGCGCTTCACCCAAACATGCAATTACTAATTTGAACAGGGTAGATCCCAACGGGCACCCTTGTTTTACGCCTCTCGTGGTTTTTATCCTTTGCGTTAGGGTTCCTCGTTGATCAAGACGGATTTTTACATCTGTCTCTGGATGTAGTTCCTTTATGGCCTGCAACAGACTCGGGGGACATCTTAACTTTGCCATCTTCTCCCACAGTAGATCTATTTCCACCACGTCAAAAGCATGGGCTAAATCCACTAAAGCTGCATAGATTTGTGTTCCTTTTCTTAAGGCTTCCATTTTTAGTAGATTTAATATTAGTAGGTTCAAACCACAGCCGACTCCTCTTACGAAGCCAGTCTGTCTCCGGTCAAAGGCACCTGCTTGTGTGATCCATGATGTTAAACGACGTAGTATTTGTGTGGCAAACACTTTTCCTATCACATCAAGCAGGGCTATAGGTCGGTAGTTTTTTGGGTCAGATCTTTCACCTTTCTTGAAAATGGGGACGATAATTGCAGATTTCCACGACGTTGGAATGGTGGCATCTCTCATTATTTTTTTAAATAGTGTATCGCAGAAGTCAGCCCATTCATTTGGATGTTCTTTCAGCATTAAATTCGCAATGCTGTCGGGCCCCGGTTTTCGATGAACTATTATTTATTTATTTTTTTGCAGAATATCTTCTTTAGATATTTCAATGTCCCAACTGAGGAGAGGATTCCCTAATTCCTTTGCCTCTCCGTTTTGTTTTTCAAAGAGCTTTGAGTAGTGCTCTATCCATTGTTGTTCCGAGACCACATTTGCTATTAAGGCCCCTTGTGGCACACCTACATTGTTAATTAAAGTCCAGAAGTCCCTCAGGTTTTTGTTTTCCAGTGTTGTCATCATTTTTTCAGCGTCTTGTTGCTGCATGATATGTCGATGACTCCGGATCCAATTATTGTAGCATGATTTTTGTTTCTTTTTCTCTTCCCATGCTACATTTGGATCCAACTCCCAGAGGGCTCTTATTTGTTGTCTCAATTCCCTCTTTCTCGACACTATCGCTGAATCATATACGTGGAGCTTATGGCCATTCTTTCTACCTCTACTACAGGTTTTCGAATATTTCTGAAAAAGGGCATCATAGGGCAATTGTTTACCGATCTGATCCTGTGCTTTTAGCATGTTTGTGATCTCTTCGATATTCCCTTTATTCAGCCTTATTCTATTTTGGTCTGGTTCAATTTCTATGGCCTTTCTCCATCGTTCGGTCTTCACCTTCCATACTTAACATTTTATTGTAAACGGATTAGCAGACAAAAAAGTGATCTAACATGGATTTTTGAGACCCTTTTTCCTTTCCCATATCGCTTTTGGAGGTATATCCCCTTGTAAGCTTCCGTTCAGCATGCTCATGTGTCGCACCTCCATCTCTTCCATCCATATTTTACCCAAATCAGATTTTTTTATTCAGTTTAGAGTTCTTGGATAGTTTTTTCCACTTTGGGCTGTCAGATCTATATTTAAGTCTCCACAAATAATTACTTCATCCTCTGGGTTCAGTATTCTTAGTTCATCGAGAATGTTACACATTTTATCTACGAATATTGTTCCACCGACTTGCTGGTGGTGCCAGTATATATTAAGTATGTGGAGACATGATTTCGACTTTCTACCTCCTTCTGTGTAAATAATTGAGGTCAATTGACTAGAAGCGTTGATGTTTATTTCTTTTTTGATCCACATTCCACTTTTTCTTTTTACCAAGGTCATTAGGCCGGACATCGGACGACCCTTTTTGTTTGTGGTTGCTGGATTAAATGCAGTCTCGAACCCTTCCACACAGGGAGGATTTACCAACCAGGTCTACTGTAAACATATGATATGCAAGTTCCAGAGAGCCTCTGAGGTTTTAGAGAATAGGTGCACGTGTCCCCTAGTGTTCCATGTCCCGCACACTATCCTCTGTCTATCCACATTCGGGCATTAGCTTTGTCGTGATGTTAGGGCTCTTGACATCCAGGACCAATTTTCTTCTTCTGTTCCCTCATCAGAAGTTGTTTTTGCAGCAATTTGCCAACCTGGATCTTGGGTGTTCCCAGCAAATGTTATCCTTATCCGTTTTTTGGGGCTCATGTCCTCATTTACCATACCATTCTTCTCTCGGTTGTTCGGTTCCTCGGCTCCTCTACTCTCCATTCTTTCATCATTTACCCTCTTCCCGCCTTTCTTCTCTCTTGTGCGATCAATAGCGTCAGTCTCTTTTTTGTTATTAAATCTTTTCGCCTCTTCACTGTTCATGAATCCATTATCCTCTCTTATGTCAAATCCTAGAGTGTTCAGCTCTCTTCGACTTTCAATTAGGATTTCCTTTATTATCTTTGAGTGAAGGTGAATTCGAACCATGTCCAGTGTGTCCTCTTCCACAAATTCAACTATCTTCACATCATTCGAAGAGATTGTTTTTAGTTGTGGAATGTGATGTAACAATTGTATCATATTGTACCTATTCAGGACCAGCCCATCTTTCTTAGGGCTACAACGTTCCAGCACTACATTTATTTCACTCAGGTTGGTGCGGTTGTTCGTCTTCTTCCTATTTCTCTTGTTTCCTTGCACCAATTTACTTTCTCTTTGGCTGTTTGCTGTTTCTCAGTCTTTATTTCTCCTTCTTTGTTTATTGTCACGAGATCCAATTATACATTTCTTTTGCCCCTGTGGGTCCTTGATCTCTCCCAGTTTCAGATTTTTTTCCCTTCTTTCTTCCATTGTCAAGAATACATCTTTAGATTCCTTTCTGTTCTCTTCCAGGATCTAGATTTTGGGGACACTCTTAGGGGGTGAAACAAAGGTAAAGACTCTTTTCTGCAAAGCTCTTTGGCCATTTTATTCCCTCCAACTTTTCTGGCGACCGATTTCCTTTGGTTTCTGATTCTACAAGCATCACAGCTCTTGAGTCTGGTATATGGACACTCTGCTCAGAGTGTCACCTTCTTCTGAGTCATGGGTTGAAAAGTTCAGCAGATCATCAGTGTTTAGATCTTCCTCTTCATTATCTTCTGTACCACCAAGATCTTCTGCATTCAAGTTCATTTTTATGGAGCTACTAGTGTTGTTTTTTGCGTCTTGTTTTGCCTCTTCCTTATTTACAGGGAGCTCTTTTTATTTTGCACCATGTTTTTTGTTTTCTTTTTCCTCTTTCCATTGTTTATTCCCTCCTTTGGATTTACAGTTGTGTCGTTTTTTTTTGCCTTTTTCAAAGATCCCATACAGTTCGCTCGTTTTTCTTTTCTTTGTGTCAAGAACCTTGGTATCTTGATTCGGATCCTCCTCGACCCCTTCTGCCTTATCAGAAGTTGTGGCAACTTGCTCCTTATTCACAGTATCTTCGTCCTTGGCATCTTGATTAGGGCCGTCAGTAACAGCTTCAGCTTCTTCAGGGGTTAGAGCTATTTGCTCTTTGGGGGTGATTTGTTTATCCTGGTCTATCGTTAGATCCACCACACTCTGGCATTTCAGAAGGATGACGCTTAATCAGACCAGACGTCTTTGGGTCCGGATTCCTTGCTGTTTCACTATTTTCGTCCATTTGGATCCTTGGAGTTTCTTTAGCTCCCTTTTCGTCGGTTTCTCCATTGCCAGCTTTTGTTTCCTTTATTAATGTTTATATTCTGTTCATTTCATTCACCTTTTTTTGCATCTTCCTTGTATTTGGCTTGTTTCAATATTGTCATTGCTTCTCTTGCAAGCACAGCCAAGAGTCTCTTTTCCTCTGCATTATTTCTTAATTGTTCTTTGATCGTTTTGTTTTCCTCTTGTTTTTCACTTCTTGCTCCCACACTATCATATCCATCTCCATCTTGGACATTTTGGAGATCATGAGCCCCAACATGGTATTTCGATCCCTATATGTTTCATGGAATTGCTCATATAATTTCATAAATGAGGCCAGAGAAATTCTAATGGTTGACATAATCTGTGGTTTTAAGCCCTTAGAGAGCCTTTCAGCCAGTCTTCGCGCCATTCTCTCTCCACTCTCACTCTGCTACTCCTTCTGCCGAAGAATAGTTCTCTATTTCGTCCCTTGTCTCAACCTTCGAACTTTCGGGAATTCTCTTTGAATAAAGGATGAGTCGTCCTCAGAGGATTCTGCTGAGGTATAAGAGACAGGTGTTCTCTTTTCTGGAAGCGACTGGCTTCCACTCTGGGTGATCCTCACCTATCTTTCTGAGTGGCTCTCTTCTGTGAGCAAGCCACGATTACATGTGGGCTAAGTTCCAATCGTCTTCGTTTTGGGGTTTTTCTCTTTCGGAGAAGCTATTCCTTCTTCCTCTGATGTCGTTTTCACATGGATTGCCACTTGTTTCCTTTCTTGGTTTTTCAAGTCCTTGCTCGCCCACTAATGGACTTCCATTATCAACTGCTACATCCGCTATTTGCTTTTGGGTGCTTAATTTCCCATTTATTGCAATAAGATCCTTTAGGATTTGATCCGTGACTGCTAACGAGTCTCTGCGGCTCCTACCACTTTTGATTCCTCCAATTCAGTTAGTATACTTGTCTGCAGTTCTCTCACATTATTCGATGCTGCTGACAGATCCATTTCAGGAAAAAGAAACACTTCTTCCCTGAGATCTCCTAGTTCAGCGTTTGTTCCCTCATTTTTTCTACCAATTCCTGACGTTTGACTGTCTTTTTCTTCATTCAATTTTATTTGAGTCAGGTTGTGTGTTATTGATTGAGATTGCTCTGGGAGTCCTCTTTCTTTGTTGACACTTCACTCCCCAGCGCCAGCCCCAGTCACTCCCATCATAGCTATTCCCCCTCCAGTGGTCAGCACGCCAAGCTCCCGATAGGAACCCCGCGGGGAGACGTCCTGCCCGGGAACACTGGATGGGCTCTCGCTGCAAAAGAAAAACCTCTCAGAAGGAGGGCAGGATTGCGAGCTAGGCGAACAGTTTGAGTTGACTCCTTTATTTACGCCTTTTTCAATGTAGTTCCACCCATCTTCATATCCACAATCCTCCCTCTGATTGAACTCCTCACACGGTAGCCTGCAAGGCTTGCAAGTAGGGGAGGGCGCTGCTGCCTCTTCTGCTGCTGTGAACCTCTCCCACACACAACAAACCAACTTCAGCTAGGCGGCACATACCGGAGGTGAGGCAGGCGCAGGGACATGGGGAGGGGGGTCACCACTCGTCTCCGCATCTGCACCATTTACTGCGTGGCATTGTCTGTGCAACTCCCCATCCCTCTCCCACCCTCCTCATTGCACTCACACCCTCGCCAATTTTATAGGCGATAGACTCGCAGGTCCATGATTTCTTTTCACAACATTGTTGACGGGACAAGTCAACTATATTTGCTGGCACCTTGGATTAAAGTACAGGGTTCAGTGAGATCTTGTTCCCTTCCAAGTAGCGCGGTGTCAGCCGTCACTGAATTACATCGCTGCATCTGCGCTCTCGTCCCTGCGGCTATTTTCAGCTCTTCTATCTCTTCTATTATCAACTCGGCAGAATTTGCAGTTGTTGGGGGCTATCTGTTCAATTGGGCAGCAGCAGACTGCTTAGAATTGCTAGTAGGCAGCCGACCAGCCACGAACACCAGGAACACTACCTCACACTCTCCGACGCTCCGCGTCTGGGAAGGGATTAAGTAGTAGTGTAGTAGTAGTGCTCTGCCCAGACCAGGTAAACAGAGAAGAACACTCCAGGTTCACCAACAACACCTTGGGACTCCACACCAGGAACACTCCCTCACACTCCGCGACGCTCCGTGTCTGGGTAGGGATTAAGTAGTAGTGTAGTAGTAGTGCTCCGCCCAGTCCAGGTAAACAGAGAAGAAACACTCCAAGTTCACCAAAAATACCTTGGAACTCCACACCAGGAACACTCCCTCACAAATCCGAACAGGAGTTTAAGCGTGGTATACACCGGAAATAGTGCTTCGGTTAGCTATGCCATGGGGGTTGAAAACACAATGGCCTATGCGGTTAACAAGGGAGTAAGAGAAGGCTGTTCTCTGGCTCCCCTTCTATTCAATTCATATATCCAAGAAATAATTGACACTTTGCTGAAGGGGTGACAGGATTGCCCTAAAATGGCTTCAAATAAATACCTGGCGCTATTTTATGCGGATGACGCAGTGCTAGTGGCTACCATCCCGCAAGGTCTGGAGAAATCCTTGATGATTTTCCTGTCTAAATGTAAGGAGCTACAACTGGATCTGAATATAGACAAGTCTAAAGTACCGTTGTTTAGGCCTCACTTTACAAAATATACACCATTGGTACTCAAGGTGGACGGAGCACAGCTCGCCCAAGTCAAATATTTTGATTATCTCGGGGTGAGATTTCAAGAGATGGGAGGCTGGGTTGAACAGGTGGGTCGCTCTGTCAGTACCATGGAGAAATTTAGTGGGTCATTTAAGTCCTTCCATGTAAGACATAGGGAGGTGCAATTTCCCCTGCCTTGAATCCATAGGAAAAGCAGGCCCTACCCGCAGCCCTGTATCGGGCTGAATTGTGGGGACATGCCAACCTAGATGACCTTATTCAAAGTTTAAAATGTTGGTTGTGTTACCTAAGAGCGCTCACTCCGCCTAAGTACTTTTAGAACTTAATGTTACCCCTGTGGCCGTCCAGTTCAAGTTCAGACCTGTCCTTTGTTGGCTAAAGCTGTGGAAGCAGGAAGGGCTGGAAAAATCCAGGCTCGCAATGATTCACCTTATGGCGTTAGATGGCAGAAAATCAATAGCCTGGCTTCGCCATCTGAACGAATCTCTCAATGATGTGGGGAGTGGCAACTTGTGGGTTAATCCCGAATGCCAGCCCTTTGGTATAAAGAAAAGAATTAAAGACGCATTAGTCAAAGGAGCCTGAGATCAATTGGTGCGTGATGCCAAGAAACTAAAATTGGGCTTGGCATACCTCGAGCTTCGCCAGCCCGGCCCTAAGCCCTATATGGATTACATTTGGCCATCATATGAAAGGTCTTTATATCTACGAGTAAGACTAGGCACCCTTCCATTGGCCACCTTCACACAATCGTGGAATAACGCAAATGCAGACCAGTGCCCGATGTGTGGGCTGGCAAGAGAGACTATATTACACTTTATGTTGTTGCATCTGAGACCAACATTGAGGGCGGCTGGGATTAGGGACACAGAAGCAGCAATTACATTTCTGAGGCAGAGCGCAGCTCCATTTGTGGTATCCCGGTCTGCCGGTTATATCCGGTTATATCCACAGGACTTGGCTGCTAAGGAAGAAGTCTTTGAACCCAAGCTCTAATTAAGTACTATGGTCATGTTAACTGCCCTCGGGGTTCTGAGCAGGGCTCCCTCGGTGTCACTAACTGTATATTAAGGAAGTAGCCACAGAACTAACTCCCATAGATTTGGTAACTGTTCTAATGAGGTTGCGAGCAGGGCTCTCGGCTTTGTTTCTAAATGTATATTGTTTGTACTTCTTTTGTAATCTATCTTTTAACTTGAACGCCGAACAAAACTTTGTTAACTGACTGCAATAGTGGACTGTACATTGGGGCAGAAGCCTATCCGCTGCTGTACTTATGCTATTATCAATACTTTACGTAGTTAGAGGTCGGTCAAGGCGTGCCTACCAGATAAGGGGCAGCCAATGATGATACTAACACTCATATGAACTATAGGCATAGATGTTCCCTTAACCAATCCCTCCACCCAGTAGGTTTTGACTGTTTGCCATGCAGGATGACGTCATAGCTGACGCATGTTGAGGTATATAACCTTTTGTGTAATTGAAATGCGTTGAGAGTGTGTGAGCTATAATCTGTTTGTTCGCCAGGTTTCCCTACTTTATTGAATTGATAATAAAGTAGTATTTTGCCATATTCTTTGAGCCTGAGATCATTTATTGTGGTAATCCCATCCGGCATCTGGAACGCACCGGGTGCTACTGCAGATAAGAATGACCACAGAGGGGTTTGGGCCAGAATGGCATTCCGGCAAAAATCATTTGCTAGAGTGCAGTTCTGTCTTGCCTCAGCCCAATTCCTCCCCTGCTCTGCTGTACATGAGTGGTAGTACATGTATAATGTGCAGCATCGTGCCTCCGCAGTGGCATCACTGCACCTAAGCAACATACCCAAGAGGCTGGAGATCTGCTTATCTGGGGAACAGGAGCGTTTTCAAATTGCGTCTAAACTCGAGGTGCTCTTCCAGATATTGCACCGATGAAGATAGCAAATTTCACAGTTTCGATACTTGATCCAAGAAGGAGACGGCTGCCCTATCTTATGATATTCAAACCTAATAATGGAAGTCTGGAAGAAGCTGATCTTGATTGCCTGCATGGGATATAATGGAGAACCCATCTGTTATTTAGAGATGAACCTTTTTTATAGAAGGCCTTGCCCACTAAGCAACTGGTAACAAATGAAGGTTCTGCAGGGCCGACGAGATATGATTTCAGCATCTTAGGTAAAGCAGCAGCGTCGCGGCTGCGTTTTGAAGCTACCGGAGCTTGGTTATATCGTTTTAGGTAGAGCAAGATAAATGTCATTGCATTAGTCAAGACGGCTAGCCATGAAAGCACTCATCAATTGAAGCTCCCCTGAAAAAGCGATACAACGAAGACATATTTCGAGTGTTCTTAGCAGAGAGAACCACCTACTGATTAAGTTACTCATTTGGCAAATCATTGACAAATCTCAGGGAAGCCACACTCCTGAATTGCGGACTGATTTGGATGGTTCGGGACAGGTTCTAACACTGAGGTCCAGCAGCTGCTACACCATGTCTGGACTTTGAGAAGTCTTTCTGCTGGGCAGGCCTCTTCTTGCAGAAGAGGATTTCTGTTTGATGTGCATTCAGCTGGAGGCCATTAACATGCTCGCAGGCTCCAGACATTGAATAAAGCCATCTGGATGGTCAGGTTCTGCACTTCCACGATCAAGCATCAACTGCATGTCATCAGCAGAGATGGAAAAGATCACCCTTAAACCACAAATCAAATCAGCCAATGGATTCAGGGAAAGATTGAAGAAAGGGCTGAGGGATGATCCAGGCCGTGCACTACATGCAATTGGCCTCTGTTACGATTGGCAACTATTTCAGCTCCATTGACCCATTCCCAAGCCTTGCCTCGCAGGTCAAGTTTTAAGAGACGCTGCAACAGAATACTGTGGTCCACAGAAAGCCACAGACAGGTCATGGAGGATAAGGGCATCTATCCCACCAGGCTCTACCCAGAGTTTGAAATCATCTAGTGTTGTCAATGCCATTATTTCTATATTACGCCCGAGTCTAAAGCTCACCTACCTGCACTTCATCCAACTATTTAGCAGATTCAGCAAATGTCTGTAACTGCGACGTCACCAGTGCCTCCAACAATTTACCTGGATATGGTAGTTGTGAAATAGGTCACTAGCTTACTGGAAGAGTAGGATTTTAGGTGGATTCTTAAGCAAGAGATTAACTAGTGCCACTTTGAGAAAGTCATGGACCTTCCCAGATAGCAAAGAAAAATTGATGATTCAACTTGTATCTTCTATCACACACACACAACATTTGTCAGGAACCTAGCTGGACACGGATCGTGAGGAAAGGGGTACTCAGAAAGAACCTTGAAGGATACTTTGCTTCTACTTGAGCTGGTAAATATAGGCTCGGTTAAGTATAACCTTTTTGCCGTTTTTATCAGGCATTTATAGTTGTGTAGATGTCTCACATATAAAGATATGCATTTGGATCACGTTTATTTCCAGTTGTCTAATGTTTTTTTTTTTAACAGACCTTAAATCTGAGAAGCAGCAATGCCGGCTCCTGATTCTGCAAATCTTCTGTCGTTCATTTCTGTTGATCAAAAAATAATATAGAAAAATGATCTGAGGTTGGATTGTCCCAGTTTCCTGCTAGGTGTTCAGTTTTAATTATTCTGTTGGGCTTTCCCAAGGTACCTACAGTGATATAAAAAGGTGTGAGTGCCTGATCAGACCAGGGAAAACATAAGGGGCCAGCCACATTCATCTGAGTGGAATGATCAAAACACAATTCAAGGTGTGGCCCACCATATACATGTCCAACAAAATCCCCCACAGTCTGAAGGAGCTACAGTGCTCTGGCCCTCTTCTTTATCCATGCTGGGATCTGGTCCTCTGGCATTCTGGTCCTCTAGTCATCTGCAACTCTGACATTCTAGTCCTCTGGTGCTCTGGCACTCTGGCCCTCTGGCACCCTTCTCCTCTGGCCCTCTGGTCATCAGGCCCTCTGGCACTCTGGTCCTCTGGCACTCTGGTCCTCTGGCACTCTGTCCCTCTGGCACTCTGGTCCTCTGGCCCTCGGGCACTCTGGTCCTCTGGCCCTTGGGCACTCTGGCACTCTGGCACTTTGGTCCTCTGGCACCCTGGTCCTCTGGCACTTTGGCCCTCTGGTTCTCTGGCACTCTTACCATCTGGGCCGCTGGCCCTCTGGTCATCTGGCACTCTGGTCCTATGGCATTTGGGTCCTTTGGCCCTCTGGCGCTCTGGTCCTCTGGTCCCCTGGCACTCTGGTCCCCTGGCACTCTGGTCCTCAGGTTCTCTGGTCCCCTGGTCCTCTAGTACTCTGGTCCTCTGGCACTCTGGTCCCCTGGCACTCTGATCATCTGGTACTCTGGCCCTCTGGTCTCCTGGTCCTCTAGTACTCTGGTCCTCTGGCACTCTGGTCCTCTAGCCCTCTGACCATCTGGCACTTTGGTCCCCTGGCCCTCTGGTCATCAGGCCCTCTGGCACTCTGGTCCTCTGGCACTCTGGTCCTCTGGCACTCTGTCCCTCTAGCACTCTGGTCCTCTGGCCCTCGGGCACTCTGGTCCTCTGGCCCTTGGGCACTCTGGCCCTCTGGCACTTTGGTCCTCTGGCACTCTGGTCCTCTGGCACTTTGGCCCTCTGGTTCTCTGGCACTCTGGTCCCCTGGCACTCTGGTCCCCTTGCACTCTGGTCATCTGGTACTCTGGCCCTCTGGTTCTCTGGTCTCCTGGTCCTCTAGTACTCTGGTCCTCTGGCACTCTGGTCCTCTAGCCCTCTGACCATCTGGCACTCTGGTCCCCTGGCCCTCTGGTACTCTGGCCCTCTGGTCCTCTGGCACTCTGGTCATCTGGCACTCTGTCCCTCTGGCACTCTGGTCCTCTGGCCCTCGGGCACTCTGGTCCTCTGGCCCTTGGGCACTCTGGCCCTCTGGCACTTTGGTCCTCTGGCTCTCTGGTCCTCTGGCACTTTGGCCCTCTGGTTCTCTGGCACTCTTACCATCTGGTCTGCTGGCCCTCTGGTCATCTGGCACTCTGGTCTTATGGCATTTGGGTCCTTTGGCCCTCTGGCGCTCTGGTCCTCTGGCACTCTGGTCCCCTGGCACTCTGGTCCTCTAGCCCTCTGACCATCTGGCACTTTGGTCCCCTGGCCCTCTGGTCATCAGGCCCTCTGGCACTCTGGTCCTCTGGCACTCTGGTCCTCTGGCACTCTGTCCCTCTAGCACTCTGGTCCTCTGGCCCTCGGGCACTCTGGTCCTCTGGCCCTTGGGCACTCTGGCCCTCTGGCACTTTGGTCCTCTGGCACTCTGGTCATCTGGTACTCTGGCCCTCTGGTTCTCTGGTCTCCTGGTCCTCTAGTACTCTGGTCCTCTGGCACTCTGGTCCTCTAGCCCTCTGACCATCTGGCACTCTGGTCCCCTGGCCCTCTGGTACTCTGGCCCTCTGGTCCTCTGGCACTCTGGTCATCTGGCACTCTGTCCCTCTGGCACTCTGGTCCTCTGGCCCTCGGGCACTCTGGTCCTCTGGCCCTTGGGCACTCTGGCCCTCTGGCACTTTGGTCCTCTGGCTCTCTGGTCCTCTGGCACTTTGGCCCTCTGGTTCTCTGGCACTCTTACCATCTGGTCTGCTGGCCCTCTGGTCATCTGGCACTCTGGTCTTATGGCATTTGGGTCCTTTGGCCCTCTGGCGCTCTGGTCCTCTGGCACTCTGGTCCCCTGGCACTCTGGTCCTCTGGTTCTCTGGTCCCCTGGTCCTCTAGTACTCAGGTCCTCTGGCACTCTGGTCCCCTTGCACTCTGGTCATCTGATACTCTGGCCCTCTGGTTCTCTGGTCTCCTGGTCCTCTAGTACTCTGGTCCTCTGGCACTCTGGTCCCCTGGCCCTCTGGTCATTTGGCACTCTGGTCCCCTGGCCCTCTGGCATTCTGTACCGCTGGCCCTCTGGTCATCTGGGACTCTGGTCCCCTGCCCCTCTGGTCCCCATCTGTTACTCTGGCCCTCTGGTGCTATGGCCAACTGGCACTGTGTACCCCTGGCCGCACTGTGGTCTTTGCTCGGTTAATGTGCATTGGCCTGATCTCCTAATGGAACGGTCAGATGGTCTCCAGCGATGTTTGGACCTCTCATCCTCTGGGGGGTGCGGTCTCTGAAGTGGATAGAGCTTGTAGTTCCCTCCTTCTGCTCTAGGGTTTTCTCATGAGGTGCCCCCTCACATAAGTACTTTAGCTACAATTTCCCCCTCCCCCTTACTAGTGGGTTTTTGAGTTGGTGTTCATGGCCTAATCACTGCCAGCCTCCCCTGAGCTCTAATCCCACTTTTCTATCATACTTTCTAGTCCTTGGGAAAGAGCGCCCTGAATATTAAGATATTTTCTGTAGTTGCTGTGTATGTAGCGCTCAGTGAATGGGCTCACCACCACACCTTCTAATGCTTCGCCAACTCCTGCCAGTCCCTGAATCCAGGCCCTCAGCAGGTGGCTTCTTTACCACTGTGGGGATCTGGGTGCGGTCCCCTCCCATTCACTGGCTCTGATTCCAGGTGACCCTCATGGTCTAATCACTGCAGACCACAGGGGTCACTACTGTGGACATCTGTTGTCTCCCCCACAACGTTAGGAGTTTTTTGATCATTTTAAACTGTGGACGACAGCATAATTATTGCAGAAATGACTGATTCACGAACCCGTACCTTCTTTAACTCTCTGGTTTAAATGTACCCTGGCCCTGTGGAACCCGCTACTCTTTATGGGGGTATGCTCTACCCATCCTTAAATCCAGGTGTGCAGCGCCTTCATAGTTTCACTACATGGAGGTTAGGCAGGGGAAACATGGCGGCGTCTCGAGCTGATATGCCGCCTGCCTGGCTCAGGTGTTCTTAGCCACCTCCTGTCTTTCTCCTTGCTGCTGAGGATTTTCTCTACCACCATGTGCACAATCCATGCCGGGCTTTGCGAGAATGTAGATTACCCCTGCTAACTGCACAGGAAGTATTAATTCTATTAAAGACTAGCAGGTGAGCGTTGTGCTTCAACTTCTTTCTATTCACTCTTCAGCAGTTTCAACTAAAAACATGAGAAAACTGAAAAAGGTGACTTTCCTTTGAGCATTTTTCTTTTTTTGTCCAAAAACTACAAGTCCCATGATTTCTGTAGTCCTTCTAACACTAGTCCATGTTATGACCACATCCTCTCCTTAAGCTTCTCCTCTTCTTTTAATGCTCTAAACTGCATCCTTTCGAACTTGAAATAACAAACAGTCCATCAAACGTGTTGAACCCTTCCAACTGATGCTTGCTCTTGCTGCAAATCTCGCTGTGTGGCAAATACTACTCCCTGTTCAGTCACTCGGTCGACTCGTCTTCAATTGTTCTTTTAGCCTTCTCCTGAGGAGCATATAAACAACAATGTCAGGGTGGTGTTCAGGTACTGTCCTCCATAATAACACAATAATGCATACATTTGTACAGTACGTATGAGGGTGGGAAATTAATGCTCGCCTCCTAGTCTTTCATAGAATTAATACTCCCTGCGCAGATAGCAGGGGTAATCCACATTCTATGGCAAGACTGGAGGCAAGCATTATGCTTGTTTAAAGCTTTCTTAGCACTGTTGTTGCTATCCCTCTAATCGGTTTAAATAAAACTCTTTAAATGTACAATCGCTAGCCCAGTCTGCTGCTTGCATAATATGCTGCAGAGTTACTCCTGTAGCA
The DNA here is from genome assembly GCF_040938575.1 of Ambystoma mexicanum. Lineage (NCBI taxonomy): Eukaryota > Metazoa > Chordata > Amphibia > Caudata > Ambystomatidae > Ambystoma > Ambystoma mexicanum. Next base: position 21,436,765 of record NC_090940.1, read on the forward strand.
AAAGCTTTGGACGCCATGGCCCCTCTTACTGAATGGTTCTACGTGATTTCGCCAACCTATTTTTGGTCGTGGTACTTTTCATCGCCGGATTTTACATCGCCAGAAACCCTGTTTTTGGGTTTTTTTTTATTTGGGGGGTGTTCCCCCCAGATCCCCCCTTAATATTATAATAATACCCCAACCCCAACAACACACCCTCCAAAATAAAAAAATAAAAAAATGGGATTTCTGGCGATGTAAAATCCGGCGATGAAAAGTACCACGACCAAAAATAGGTTGGCGAAATGCGTGTATACCTTACTGAATGTGGCCCGTATTCTCTGAGATTGATGCCTGCTAGCTGAATCACCTCGCGCACCCATCTAGCTATGGTGGGTGTAGCCACCGCCTGGAATAGTTTCCTGCATGCTATTAGCAACTGAGTGGTGCCTGCTGCTATGCACTCCGCTGTTCTATTCTCGTATTCTTTGATACATCTGGTGACGCACCATTTGGAGTTATCTGGAAAATAAGCGTAATGTACTGAGATGGATCCTGTCTTTGTTCTTCTCACTATCAAGAAGGTCAAAAACCTTCCTATCAATCTCGAAGGCTTTCACGTCTGGTACCCGCTTGCAGGGCACTAGTGTTACTCTCAACTAGTCTCTGCAGAGGTGTTGGGGCACAGTTGCAGCCCTCCCGGGGATGAGGTCGCTCAGGTCCGACTTCGCCCTCTGCGCTTATGTGGTGACTGGTGGTGATAGGTGATGGTGCTTGGAACTGCTCCTGTATGGAGAATAGGGGAGTGAGTATGCTAGCTTGTGCACCTGATCCCCTTCCAGACTCCTTCTCCCAAACCGTGGTACCCATGGGATACACTGTCCCTGGAAAGCTCACCTGTTGATTAGTTTTGGCGAGCACTCCGTCCTGCTGCTTCCGGCAGGGCCGCTTGTATGATCTGGACCGAGTTCCTTCACTGGTCCCTTGCATGTGGTAGTCCAGTCCTGCTGCGACTAAGCCACTATACTTTAGGTAAGTGTTCCTATTTACCTTTGTCTTTCTTCCTCTGTTTTTGTTGTATTGTAAAGTTTGTTGTCTTGTATTGGTGCTTGTTCCGCTTTTGATGTTTGCTCTTTTGCTTTCTTCCCTTGCAGGTGATGTTGCCGGCCCAGCAGAAGCTGCAGAGCTCGAGGCGGCAGCCAGAGGGAATGAGGAACAAAGCAGCAGCAGTGCAGTAGCTGGTAAATTGTTAACTAGGGGGCCGTGCAGGGTTCAAATGAGGCGCGGCCCTAGGACAGATGTTTTAACCTTGTCTTTCTTCTTCTTCACAGGGTCTGAGTTCGTGGATGCGGAGCGTGGTGCTGCGTTGTCGGGATCAAGATCACCGGATGTCAAGAGATGAGTCTGCAGATGAAGTGATGAAGGATCGGTTTCCTGGAGGTGTGCATGCAGGAGAATGCCTGGTTTCAAAGGTAAGTAAACTGGTCCAAGCGGCGGTGAGCGTCACATTGCAGGCGAGTGCACAGTAACGCAAAGCACCGGCCTTAAGGATGGAGCAGCTTATATAGCTGAGTTTCTGAAGCCACGCCCACCAGGTTCAGCCTGCCTGCCACACCCTGCCACACCCGATGAGTCAGCACATGAATACCAGGCCTAGGGAGCCACACCCGATAAGTCAGCACATGAGGATGTTCTCTGGAATAAAGGCTTTCAGCTCCTGGAAAGTTCTTGTAAAATAAAAGTATTCCTGCACTGAAATAAAGTAAAAGCACTCCTGCACTGAAATAAAGTGTTCCTGCTCACATCTCGATATGAGCCAAAGGCGCCAGGACTGAGTCCACCCAGGGCCCCTGTGTTTATGGGTCCCAAAGGGACATAAGTGAGTCACGTGACCTATTGCCCCATCACTAGATGGTGTGGTTTTTGTGTTCTGGGGCCTGTGGCCATGACAACTAGGCATAATAGCATTTCTAGTTTGCCTGACAGCTGCTATAGGGATAGGAATCTGTCTACAGGCCAGCTATCTATTAGTTTAAGTACTACTGTTACATCCCACAGCTGTTCATGAGCATGGACACTGCCAGATGCTCCCTGTCGGCATACCGTTGACTAACAAGTGGCCTGCGGAAATAGCCGACCTGTAAACTCCAATCGTCTTGAAGGCTTTGCCATCTTGCAGGAGGAGTGCCAGAAAGTTTAAGATTGCTACAATAGGTGCTGAAACGGGATGAAAACTCCTCCCTCTGCACCAGCTTGTCCACTTGGCCCAAGCTGCGTCGTAGCTCCTCCTGCTGAAGGGGGCCAAGGATTCTGCGATAAGCTCCGCAGCCTGTGTTGAAATGCCTGGTAACTCCCAGCATCTCCTGAAATTCTGCACGCTATCAGTGGGAGGATCCCACTCACTCTCAGAGGGTGAAATGACCCAGCTGGGTCCGTGAGCAGGTGCTCCCCTTCTGGGAGCAATTGCGGTGTGTCCGCTGTCATCTCCATCAATGTCGGAAACCACACTTGTGCCTTCCACATCGCAGCTATCAGGATTAGCTCTGCCTTCTCTCGACGGTACTTCGTCAGCACTCTGCTCAGCATCGCAAAGGGGGGGAAATGCGTAATGTATCTCTCCTGCCCATGCGTGTAAGAATGTGTCTGTGCCCTGCGCGGCTGGGTCCAGCCTCCAGCTGAAAAAGCTGGTCAACTGAGTGTTGAGATGTGACGCAAAGAGGTCCTAATGCACCGGACCCCACTTCTGTTCCAACTGTCCAAAAATCTCTGGATCCAGCTTCCAGTCGCTGGATTCTGTCATATAACGGGAGTTCCAGTCGGCTACTACGTTCAGTTCTCCCGGCAGGTACTCTGCTGTGACTGACATTCTCGACTGGAGGCAGGAATTCCAGAAGTCCTTCGCCAGTTCTGCTAGTAGCTTGGATCTTGTACCTCTTTTCAGCGCTGTGGCGTAAAGTGCTATATAAACTAATAAATACAAATACAAATACCTCCTAAGTGATTTATGTATCTCACAGCTGATATGTAGTCCATTTTGAGGAGTACGCAGCAGCTCCCTCTCTCTCTCGTGAATGCCTTGATGGCAAACAATCCTGCCAGTAGTTCCAGGCAGTTTATGTGCAGATGGAGTTCTTCCTCGCTCCACTTTCCTCCAGTCTCTAGAGTCCCGCATCTCGCTCCCCATCCTAGACAGCTTGCGTCTGATTCTATCCCTAGGTCTGGCCGGTCTCCAAAGATGGCACGGCCATTCCAGGCGCCCATATTCTTCAACCACCAATCCAGCTCTGTGATAGAATCTTGGTCCAGGGGCACTCTCTGGTGATATTTTAGGCCCTGTTGAATATTGAGTTACAGAGATTGGGAGTACTTTGCCAATTTTAATCTGAAGTGGGTTGGGTTAGACAGACTGGGAGTTGTAAAAGTGCAGTGAAGTGTGATTGTTAAACTATAAATATAATGGTATTATGAAAACTAGAAATATTCTGGGATTATATGTAAGAATTTTTCTTCAATACATATTTGTAAGAGTGGTGATTTTTCATTGAAGGTGTCTGTTCTTCAACCTCTGGAGGTCCCAATAATGCAGGGGTCCTGGAAACATAGCTTGGATTGAGGCGGCTAGCATCCCCACTATCCTCGCTATTCCCCTGAATGAAATCTCCTGTTTCCTCAGGCAGTCTCTGATCTCCTTCTTGATGTCTTTGATCTTTCTGCTCGGTAATTCTAGGGTTGCTTTTCTGGTGTCTAGTACAAATCCCAGAAAGTCTAGCCTTTGTGCTGGTTTCATTTGTGACTTTTCCCTGTTCACCAGGAATCCAGCGACTGAAGGAGCTCCTGCACCCAGGAAGTCTGATACACCAGAGTATGTCGATCTTCCACTAGGAGTAGCAGGTCGTCCAGGTATATGATAATCCGGATCCTTTTCTCCCAGACCGCTGCTGCTACTGGCTTCATCAACTTGGTGAAAACCCAAGATGCTGAGGCTAGCCCAAGGGCATTGTGCTGAAACACCACAGCTGCCTGTTCCAGTGGAAAGCTAGGAAGGACCTGAATTCTGGCTGCACTGGTACCGTGAGGTAAGCGTCTTTCAGGTCTACCCTGGTTAGCCAGTCTGCTTCTCTCAGTGTTTCTCGGAGCTGGTGTATGCCTTCCATTTTGAAATGTCGGTATAATACACAGCCGTTCAGCTCCTTTAAGTTTATATTGAGTCGCACTTTCTCCTTCCTGTGCACCAGGAACATCGGGCTGACAAACCTTGGCTCTGTTTTGCACCTCTCTATGGCTCCTTTCAGCTGTAGCTGACAGAGCTCGTGATGCAGACTGTCCCCATCTGATTGTTGCATGTGTATTTCCCGAGGACGCGTCTCTTGCACTGGCTCCTGTATGAAATCTATGTGTAGCCCTCTTACAGTTTGCAAGACCCATGCATCGCTGGTTAGCACGTGTCAGCTCCCCCAACAGAGCTGAGTCCCCCCCCCCCCCCACTCACTGGAGGGTAGTTCCCTTCTCTCACCTGGTGTGAAGCTCTGGCCACGGCCGGTTCCTCTTCCTCTGCGTCCTCTATGGAAGCGACTTCTTGTCGAGAAGAATGTGTCCTGTTGTTTGCACTCCCAGTATTGTGCTCTTGGGTTATGGGATCTTCTGCCTCCTTGGTAGTGTCCGGCCGTTCGACCCCGATGACAGCCGGTCCCGGCAAAAACTCTGCCTGGGAAGACGCACAGGCTTTTTCCAAGGAGGTATAGGTGGTGACAAATGTGCCCATTTCCTTTCCAAAAGTGTCTCCAAACAGTAGACCCTGGGTCGATTCTCAGGCTTCGTGATTAGCTAGGTCACTTAGCTTGGGGTCTATTTTGAGTAAGAGACCACTTCTTCTCTCGGACGAGATGGCGCATTGACATTACCAACAAGGCACACTGCCCTCTGGGACCTGCTCGCGAGTGCCTCGGGGTTAATCTCCTCCCCTGTGTACCTGGCCCTTTCGGCCAGGTCCATAATCTTCGCCAGTGGTCCAGCAATGTCCAGGACCTTCTCCTGGCAGTTCCGCCAAGATCTATCTATGCCCTTCCTTGGGTCTTTGCTGGTTTTCGAGACACATGCCAGCATCTTCGGGTCTAAATCCGGTGTGTCTGCTACCTTGCCTGGTAGATCCTTGCGATGGCATTCCGCCCGAAGACGTTGCCTCACCTACTTGTCCAGGGCTTTTCTGAGCCTGGCGGTCATGTACTTCAACACCCTCAGAGAGGGATGCCAATCGGAGGCTCTCGGGTTACGAATGTCGTTGGGATCAAACATGTCGGAATCTTCTTCTAGCTCTTCGTCCAGGTGTTTTTGCTTGCAGGCTCTTTTCCCGCTGGCTTTCACCCATTCTTCCTCCTCCTTCTCATCTCCTTCTAGCGAGGATCTTTCCGTCCTCTGCTGGCTCTTCTTCTGAGCCTAGGTCATCCGTGTCCATATTTTCTTCCCCTGGGGTGGGAGTCTCGAGGCCTGGCACAAGCGGTCGGTGCATGAATGCTTCTTTGAGCTTGGAGAAAGCGTCGGCAGCCTCTGGGGCCTTGTCAGGTACCCCGTATGGTCGACCCGTGGGGTCATAAGAGTCCTTCCTCTTACAGGTCTTGTTACTCCCCTTTTGCTGTGTGCGTGCTGCTCTTTTTTAAGGTGCTCTCTCGGGGCTGGCTCAGCATGGACTCTAGGGTCTGCAGCCTCTTGTGTTGGAGTTTCACCCCTTGCGCCACCTCCTGTCTTTGTCCTGGCTGCCAAGGATTTTCTCTACCACCCTGTGCACAATCCATGCCGGGCTTTGCGAGAATTCCATCTCGCTTTCCCTCGCTTGTTGTCTGTAAATTGCAATGCCCTCCTCGCTGCATGCCTGGGACCTCCTACGCCAAAGAGGGGTCCTTTTCTTTAAGGGCCCACACTTCCTGGTCTTTTCTGCCTATAAAGAGAGCCCCATTTACCGCCCCAGGAGTTCATAGGCTGTGTCATGTTATGTTAAGATCTATGTATGCTGCGCCCCTTAGCACCATAGTGGTCTTGTAGTGCCTAGCCTTGTCTTGGTATCATAAAGATAGAAGCAGAGTTAACCAACAGATAGCGGTTGATTTAATAGAGGAGGAACTAGAAAGGGTAATATTGTGGCAGTATGACAGGCTGCTTGTATTTGGTTATTAAAACAGTGTGAAAGCAACAACAATGAATGTGTAGCTTTTACGTGAGCGGCAATGTACGCCTGGAGCTGTATGGTCCTAATAATGAGTATTGTGTGGTATCATGGAGCGACTGTCTCCCCAGAGTTTGCCAGGCTCCCCCTGCTCTCATGGGCCAAGCAACTTGATCATAATAAATACATACACATACATCAATTTTACCAATTTACATTATGAGCACTTAACATGGCAGCACTCTCCCAGTCTGAGGATTCCAGTATACTTCCAGTTTGACACCACCAGTGTATTCCCAATGCATGAGGTGGCAGAATAATTCTAGTTTTACGACCAGGCATGTTTCCAGTTTGCTGAATGCCATGAGCAGTTTGACAATCCTGGTATTCTCCCTTTCAGCAGAACTTCCCAGTAAGCTCAATGTCAGTATATTCCCCACATGCACAGTTCCAACAGACTGTTGAAAAATGTTTGTATGCTCCTACTATGCTATTGCAAAATCCCAGAATACACAAGGTTTACCATTAGACAAGCCTAGTAATTTCAACGTTTACTGTCACACAATTCCAGCATATTACCTGTTTGCACAATTCCAGTATACCCCCAGACATATAATCCCAGAATATTTCTACTTTTCATAATACCAGTATATTTATAGTTTAACAATCACACTTCACTGCACTTTGACAACTCCCAGTCTCTCTAACCCAACACACTTCAGATTAAAATTGGCAAAGTACTCCCAATCTCTGTAACCCAATATACTTACAGATTGGAATTGCCAGCATACTCCCTGTCTCTGTACCCAGATATACTCCCATATTGGAATTGCCAGTTTACTCCCTGTATCTGTAACCAGATATACTCACAGATTGGAATTGCCAGTATACTCCATATCTCTGTAAACAGATACACTCCCAGATTGGAATTGACAGTATACTCCCTGTCTCAGATATCCAGATATACAGCCAGATTGGAATTGCCATTATACTCCCTGTCTCTCTAACCAGATATACTCTCGGACTGGAAATGCCAGTATACCCCATGTCTCTGTAACAAGATATACAGCTAGATTGGAATTGCCAGTATACTCACTGGCTCTGTAACCAGATATACAGCCAGATTGGAATTGTCAGTATACTCCCTGCCTCTGTAACCAAATATACTCCCAGATTGGATTTACCCGTATACTCCCTTTCTCTGTAAGCAGATATACTCCTAGATTGAAATTGCCAGTATACTCCCTGTCTCTGTAACCAGATATACAGCCAGATTGGATTTGCCAGTATACTCCCAGTCTCGGTACCAGATATACTCCCAGATTTGAATTGTCAGTGTACTCCCTGTCTCTGTTACCAGATATACAGCCAGATTGGAATTGCCAGTATACTCCATGTCTCTGTAATCAGACACACTCCCAGATTTGAATTGCCAGTATACTCCCTGTCTCGCTAACCAAATGTACAGCCAGATTGGAAATACCAATATACTCCCTGTTTCTATAGCCAGATATACTCCCAGATTGGAATTGCCAGTATACTCCCTGTCTCTTTAACCAGATATACTCCCAGATTGGAATTGCCAGTATACTCCCTGTCTCTGTAACCAGATATACAGCCAGATTTCAGAAATCCAGTTTGATATTCCCAGTTCGTACAATCCATGTCCACTTCTAGTCATACAATCACAGCATGTTTCCAGTTTTTACAAATCCAGTATTGTCCCAGTTTCCAGTTACATGATTCTAGTACTCTCCCAGTGTGCAATATTCCTTCATATATCCACGCTGAGAAACATGGTTTCCTCCCAGATTAACAATCCTCACCATAAACTCATACTATTCTCCCCATTTGAGCATCTCTGTATATTACGGAACTATCCATCCACAGCATAGGGCCAGCTTGCAATTCTCAGTCTACTCACAGTTTGCACAATCCCAGCATACTTCCAGTTTGCAAGCCCCAGTATAAACCCAGTTTGCACTAAGGCATTTAGTTCAGTAGCCCCTTCTCCACCGGTGCAACCAGTTCACCATTAGAAAGGTTGAGCCTACTCAAGTTTCACTCATAATTATCCCTGTGCAGTCCTAGTTTTACAAACTGGTATATTTAGTTTGTCAACCACACTATATGCACTGAAAATCCTAATACAATCCCATAAACACGAGTAAGTGTGATCACTGGTAGAGCAAGCCGTGTGGAGTGATCCCCTGGGAGAAGAAAGAGAGCAAGCGGCGCTACAGGCACGCTGCCTGTGAAAATGATGAAAAGACTGCACGTATTCCCAGGGCCACAGGACTCTACAGCAGGCAGTGTGATGAGCTACACAACTCAAAAGACTCTCCAGCATTCGATCTTTCACAGGTTCACATGCTGTGAACATTTCCCCGTCATCATAATGTGCTATTAGAGTGATTTTGGGGGCTACTACCCGCCTACAATTAGGCAGGTGCCCCTATCCCCACCTCTGGTGGCCACCTTCAGATTTATATTTATTGTTATTTTTGGATTTGTAAAGCGCACTACAGCCCACAGGCATCAAGGCGCTATAGCGGATACTTAAGAAGGTTTGCTTGAGGGTTACAATAAGCGGGCCAAGAATAAAGCTTAGAGAACGTTTGCTAGGTTACAGTTGCTCACCTGCTTATATTACATAGTACTGTATACTGCATAGCCAAGTGTGTCATATCTGTCCAAGTGTAGCCAATAGGTGGTGAGAAGTAACACATGCAGTACAGAACTCATAGGATAAGCCCTTTCAGACAAAGAGCCTAGTTTTTAAAGCCTTGCGGAAGGCTGCATGAGTGTCGATTGTTCTGATCTGGGCTGGGAGGTTGTTCCAGAGGGTCGCAGCCATTGTTGGGAAGCTAGCGCTAGATTTTGCACCACACATTGGGCCTCATTACGACCCTGGCGGAAGGCCATGGTGCTATTAGCACCATGGTCCATGCCGGTAAGTTACCGACTCCGCCATGGAGAAAGGGGGAATTACCACCCCATTACAAGGTTGGCGGGGCGGTAATTCCCCCTTCCTCCATGGCCCTTCCCCGTTCCCATTTTTGCCCCAATGGGGCTCAATGGGAATGGGGAAGGCGCTAAGTACAGTGCCGCAAATTGCGGCAACCGTAATTAGCACCAAGGTCCCTTTGCGGGTCCCTACTTTAACGGCTGGTGTACATCCTTTAAGGTCGGGTCCTGCAAAGGGACCTCGTAATTAGGCGCTAATAGGTTAACGGCGCTGCATCCTTTTTACGGCGCTGTTAACCCATTAGCGCCTGGGTCGTAATGAGGCACATTAAGTGTTGGGAGCCTTCGAGAAATCTCTCTTCTGATATTCAACATTTTGTCTATTTTTGATTCGTTTTTTCACTACTTCAATCTGGTTTGGTGCTGTGTCGCTTGTCGCCGGCTGGTGTGAACGTTCGGCCCATTCTGTCCCCAGGTTATTGTACTGCTTCTGTTTCGTTTGAGGCCTTCAGGAGTCAGTGGATATCATGAGACAGGAGGCAGAAAAGACTGTTGAAGGTCACCTTAAAACAGTGGCGTCGCTAGGCGGTCCTGGGGGGCAGGCCCCCCCCTGTGAAACCCTGTGCCCCCCCTTGTGTCCCCCCTACCTAAGACGAGCAGTGACCATGTTCGCCCCCTACTTTTGTCTGTGACCCCCTACTTTTGTCTTTGGCCCCCTCTGTGCCCCTCCTACAGTTGATTCCTGGTGACGACACTGCCTTAGGAACGTGTACATTGAGGATCTTTGTGAAAAATGCCTTTGCTGTCTGTATCCGGACCACGATTTCAAAAAAGTTACCATCTGCCAGTCGTTCTCATCCTTGGCTTGGTTGGACAATGGTGCTGGGGCCCCTGACTCGGCCTGTATTTGCAGTTATGCTTCTGCTAGGCACAGTAGGCCCCTGGAGGGTACTCCCTCATAAAATAGGTCCAGGTCCCATGAGTAATCTTCCCGTGGGAAGAGGGTGAAAAAAGGATATGGTTCAGCGCGAGCGACCAGTTTGTTGGCCTTGTGTTTGTACACAGGGCATAACGTTGCGATTGGTAATAGAAACGCTAGCTTCTATCTAATTTAGTTGAATTTACAAATTATGCGCTGAAAACCTATTTTAATATTTGTGATTGATTTTAAACCCTTCTTGCCTATAATGTGTAAGGGGATTGAAGTTGCTGATAAGTGTGTTTGGAGTGCCCTTTTGTATCCTTTTAAAGTGATTTAGACCTTTTCTCCCAACTCTGTCGCCCGCGACCACGATTTTGAAATGCGCCGTGGGATCAAAAGACATGTGCCAGCACAAAGCGCTGAAGCGAAGCCTGTTTGGGCCTTTTCTGCCAGTTCTGCCAGTTCGGCCTGTTCGGCCAGTTCGGCCAGTTCGGCCTGTTCGGCCAGTTCGGCCAGTTCGGCCTGTTCGGCCAGTTTGGCCAGTTCGGCCTGTTCGGCCAGTTGGGCGGTCGACGTGGGGGACTGCCGTTGATTTATGAAATAATACGTCTATTGCTTTGGAAGCATTTCTTGGTAAAATATATTGCTAACTTTAGTTCCCCTTAATGGACTGATGAATTCGGCTTCTGGATACCGCGGTGCATGTGTATCGATTTGTAAGTTACAATAATGTTGAATTATTCTATGGAGGAATTGCAGAAGTTGCAACTAAAGGGGGGTGCAACAATTACCCTGAGGACACTGAACAAAATGAGGCACCTGGGGATTTCTAATAATAAGAATAATAATAATAATGCACGAATGGGGCACTCTATTGCTCTGTTACTAGTTGCTATGATCAGTGCAACGTCAGCTATAAAACAATGAATGCCCGTATTGCCTCCCTGAACCTGAGCATCCTGTTTAGAACAGAGTCCTGGTCCAATGATGCCTCAGCAGCTCAGTGCCATCTCCTGGTGCACACATTCTCAAATTAAGGGGGCAAATAGAGAGTGTGCAAGGGCAGCAGGAGGGCCCATTATTGCTCGAATCTCCTTGGAACTGCTGAACTTTCAAATCTTAAATTGGGATACAACATCCCAACTCTTAAATTACCCTTTACACATACCTCACTACTGCTCCTTTCATTTGGTGGCGTCATAGACCTCCAGTCCAAATTGGCTCCTTCTTATTTGGGAGCAGAAGCTCTACACTATCAAAACATAATTATCTTGGGTGATCTTAGCATCGGGTGCAATGTATTGGATAATCCAGAATATTTGCAGCTAAGGTGAACTCCAATTATCGCCCAATTGCAGGCCTATCCTGGAGATTCAATATTCTGGAGAAGAGTGTTACGATTCAATCACAGGCTTTCTTGGAGGACCAGGGAAATCTGGATTTGTATCAATCTGGTTTCAGACCGGAAAAATGATGACAAGGCGCGCACTCTGGTTCCCAGTCAAGTTTTCCTGCTGTAGCAACAAATTGTCTTCTCTCCAAACGTTTTCTTGACTCCATCAATCATCAGGGAGGCTGTGTTTCTTTTCCTTTTCAGGCGTGTCTAGTTGCATTTCCTTTGAAGGTGTTTCAGGTTAATTCACATTGATGTCTCTAAGGATTCTGGTACTTGTATTCTCACACTTTTTTCAATTGCAGGTGACTAGGCAACAACTCCCTCCAAAGCAAAAATGTATCCTTGATAGGGGGAGGGGGAAAACCATGTTTATGGCTCTCCATAGTAAAGCATGATGGCCCTGGTGCTTGTGCTTTTCCTGTGAAAGAAGGTTTAGTTACCCCACCACCCTCCGGACCCACTGCCCCCCTTGGCCCCTAACTTTGCGACCAGCTGCCCTCACAGATACAGACACCAGCGCTGAGGATTATTCGTTGGACAGTTCTCCACGCACTAACTCTGAGGACCAGTTTGAGGATCTGATACCAGGTGAAGGTGAACCAGCAGATCTACCTCCGAGAGACTCCCCTCCAGACGAAATTGTCTCTCCTTTCATGCTCTCATATCATGAGCAGTGTAGCTATTCGATCTTCTCTCGGAGGAGCAGAAAAAGGAGGGGGTTCATTTATCAAAGGTGGGAATCTGCTAGAAAATAGTCATGAGAAATCGGTTCTCAGCGCTACCCAAGAAAGATCCCTTTGAGAAGAAATACAAGGTCCTGGATTCAGCACCCAAATTCCTCCGCACAAAAACCTGCCAGGACTCAGTAGTCTCTGCAGCCACCCATAAGCGCTCTGAGAACACTCCATCCCCTTATATGGTGGCCCCAGACAAGGTCGGCAAACAGCTGGACGCTTTTGCCAAGCAGGTCATCTGTAGGGCTGCTACAACCATAAACGGCTAACTCGTTAGAAATCCTCTCCTGCTACCACTGGGAGCTCTGGTTCAAGCTGGGGACAATCCTTGAATTTCTGCCTGACGATAAGTGCGATGAGGCGCTTATACTTCTGTATGAGGGAGAAGCAGCATCAGATCATGCCATCTCTATTGCTTTGGACATCGCAGACATAGGATTCTGCCAGATGAGTAACGGGGCAATGTTACGCAGTCAAGGTGGCCTTAAGGCCACCAACTTCCAGCCGGAAAAACAGTCCAAGGTAGTTAACATGCCATTTGATAGCATAGATTTATTTGGGAAGGTGTATAAAAAACCTGCAGGCCATCAATACTGATACCGAAACCTCTCATTCATTGGGTAATCTGCAACAGCGATGCCAGTACTGTCGCTCAGGGTAATCAAGATTTTCAAGGACTTTGAGGGATTATAGATCCTCCTAACATCCGCAGGCAGCCCTTACCAGCACCACCCAAGAGGGTTACAAGGAAGATTACAAGCTTATCGGGGATACCAGTGACATTGCAGCGTTTCCTGAAGAAGCCAAGTGCCGAAGGAGGCCTGGCCAGGCTCTTTACCCGACCCTCCACTTCAACACCCCAGTAGGGCGGCGGCTTACTAACTGTGTCACGCAGTGGAAGTCCATCACTGCGAGAAATTCGTTTTATACATTCAGCAGCGCCAAACCTTGAAGTTCATTTGGCCCCTCCCTTCCATTCCTCCCATTGCAAAGGCGGAAAAACACCTGCCCCAGCTCCGATAAGAGGTAAAGTCTGTCCTAAGAAAATGGGCAATCAAGGTCATACCAGCACATCTGCGGGGCACCAGAATATATATGTCTGATACTTTCTGGTGAAGAAAAAGTCAGGAGGCTGGAGACCCATACTAGACCTGAGAAGACTCAAAAAATTCCTCAAGTCTCAAACCTTTGGCATGGTGATACTCCAGCACATCCTGGGCCAGCTGAGAGAAGGGGATTTTCTCCCCTCTCTGGACCTAGAGGATGCGCACTTCCATATCCCCATTGCATCAGCGACACAGGCGATTTCTCTGATTCAAGGTTTCAGGGAAACACTACCAATTCAGGGGCTTGCCTTTTGCACTAAAGTCAGCACCAAGGGTGTTCACTAAATATCTTGCTTCAGTTGCGGCCCACCTCCAGTGTTTAGGAATTCATGTCTACCCATATATGGACGACTGGGTGGTGTGCTCTCCATCACTTCCACTAGCACACCAAGGACATGATCCAATGGCTGACGTCACTCTGTGAACTTTGCAAAGTCTGGCTTAAGTCCTGCTCAGAACTCGCTGTTCTTGGGCTCACGCCTCAGCACTCTTGCGTGTGTCACCACGCCTTCAGAGAACAGGGTGAATGCCATCCTGAAGAAGGTCCAGCAGCTTTCACGCCTGTCACTTGCTTCGGTCCATTCTCTCAAGTCCCTCCTGGGAATGACCATTCTCTCAAGTCTCTCCTGGGAATGAGGTCCTCATGCATCCCACACTGCAGACACCGAATTAGACCACTTCAGTAGTTCCTGCATGCCCATTGGCAGCACATCTCAGGGTTGTGGGAGGACAAACTTCACCTCACGCAATCCTTTCAAGATGCCCTCCAATGGTGGAGCCATCGTTTCAACCTCACTCAGGGTGCCATGTTTTGCCTCCCAGCTGATCAGGTCACTGTTACCATGGATGCCTCACTTGAGGGTCCGGGGAGCTCACATGGAAGAATTCCACACCAGAGGTCTGCGGTGGCCCAAAAGAAAAGGCTCTACACATCAATGTTCTGGAGCTGCAAGCAGTGTACTGGCTCTGTAGTCTTTCAAGCCTTAGTTGCAGATCGAGGAGGTCCGCCTCTTTACGGACAACACCCGCACCATGTTTAATATTTGCAAACCAGGGGGAAACCGCTCAACGATTCTGTCAGGAGAGGCCCAGGCGTTGTGGACATGGGCACTGATGCACAACATGTTCCTAATTGCCTTCCATCTGCCAGGGCTCCATAAAACAATAGCAGACTCGCTCAGCAGGGTCCTGTCATGAATGGGAACCTCACCGAGGCCAGGTTGTCTGTCTCTTCTCCAAGTGGGGATATCCAGGGATTGATCTGTTCACATCGGCGACCAACAAAAAATGCACCAGCTTTGCCCAGGGGGAGAGCATAGGGACATGTTCTTGTTCTCATGGGAAGGACTGTTCCAAAATGCCTTTTCCCCTGATTCCTCGTCTGCCTCGAGTTCTCAGTGCACTCAAGCAATTGAATTGTATTGAATTGATATTTTATTTATATTGCGCTCGTACACAAGTGTTTCAGAGCGCTTGTACACAATTGTTTCAGCAACACCAGTGCACCATGATTCTGGTGGCCCCAAATTGGGTGCGACAAATTTGGTACTCAGACCTGCTTCACCTGTCGGTGGCCACCTGCATCAGGTTACCCCCGCTCTCGCACCTCCTCTCCAGAGATGACAAGTTCATCCTACACCATGTCCCAGTGTCCCTCAACTTGACGGCCTGGCTCCTGCAGCCCTAGAATTCAGAAACATACTGCCACCTCCAGACTGCAGAAACATCTTGACCAGGGCAAGAACACCATCTACACTGTCCTGCTACAGAGGCAAAGGGAAGCGCTTTACTTTCTGGTGTACAAATCAATGCCTGGAACCGTTAGAGGTTCAGAATGCAGATGTCCTGCCATACCTCCTGTCTTTGGCAAAGGCTGGTTTAGCACACTCTTCTACCAAGGTGCACTTGGCAGCCATTTCACGCTACACGTGTGCCCAAGGTACTCCTACCTTTTGGTCCCAGAGGTTGGTGAAAGAATCCTTTAAAGGACTTCAGCCAGATGGATGGGCAAACTGCAGGCTGTCTCCTGCAGGCCTCGTGCTTGACTTTTCATCAGCCTAAGGCGGTCCATCGAATGAACCCTTTCTTCAAGCTGAAGGTCCCCTCTGCATGCCACCTTAATGAACCCTTGATTCTGCCAGTGTTCTTTGGCTCTCCTTTGTCTCTGGCGGAGCCATTGTTAGAATGGATTTCTAAACTCTGGCCTAATGGACGGATGTTTAGGAGGTCACCCTTTTCAGTTAAAGAGGGGTCACTTCTAGGGAGATAGCCAGATCAATCCACTGTAGCTTGGAGAGCAGTGAAGGCTAAATCGCAGGAGGAGTGAGGGGATTAGGGGTCTTTGATGAGCACACACACAGTGAAACACCAAGAAATACCATTAGACAGAAGTATACAAAACATATATTTTTTATTAGGCCCAAGAATCAACACCATGAATAATGAAAAGGAATAGCAAAATACCACACAAGCAACACACTGTGTAAAATATATACAGTCACTGGAATCAACGCTATAAAGTTAGAAACTCTACCAATGGCTGTAGGGAAAAAGGGCAGACAATATTTAGAGCATAGACATTCTTCAGAAATGGAAAAGCCCAACTTTATAAGTCCAACCCTACGATGAATGAAGCCTTGTGCTAAATGTTCGATGCGCGCGTAAATCACACATCAAGGGAGGATCTGCTGTGATTAACAAAGCTATTCTCAACTTTCGGAAGATGTTAGGAAGCAGAGGCTACCCAAGCCAAAGAGAGGACCACAGGGAATCCTCTGTGCGTAAAATGTTATGGATGAACAAGGGGCCACCCGTAAGTGGTTTTAGTACTCGCCGCACTTAGCTCGGTTTGGGTCCAAACTTAGCAGGTCTGGAAGGGGTCATCAGAGATTCGATTTCCCGCCCTTGGTTCGGCTTCAAAGTGCACGGGCGCTGCAAATGCAGATGAAGGTCCGGCAATCCACAGGAGCTGGATCTCGTGATTTGGTTCATGAACAGAGAAAACACTGATGCAGCTGGTCTCAGAGCACATGAAGGAACACGTGAAAACCGCCTTCAGCGACCGTCACTGTAGCACAGTGACACAGGGACACCCAACTCTCGCGATCTGACGCAACCTTCTCTCTTGCGGCCCTAAGTGGTTGGGACGATGAAATTCAGTGAAAAGAAGCTTTGCAGTGCAAGTTAGGATTCCTCAAAGTTGTGAGTCAAAACTCGACATGGCAATGCTTCTACAAAGTGCCAAGGTTTGAGATGGACAGTCCACTGGATGGCCCAGGGACACTTCCGAACAGGCTGTTTTGCAGGGCAACCAAGAGGCATCGAGAGTGATTATTCCCACCATTCCAAAAGTAAGAAACACCTTTGCTGGTCTTCTGAGATTGAGAGCAAAGCAGGGCTCTACTAGGACAACAATGGACTCAGGGTGCCAACCGTCTGCAGCGCATCTCTGGATAGTCCTTTGTTCTGCTTGGCTCTTCCGGATACTTGCCTCCGTACACAGGTCGATTCGGGCCTGTTGCTTATCTGCTGGTCTGAATTCAGGACCCTTCCTCATATCTAAAAGTCTGGTGAGTGCTCACACCCGGTCAGCCAATGGGAAGATCTGCCCCACTCATGTACACCAGCAATGGTACAATCAGGGACCACTGTGGCTCTCATGTACACCAGACATTCAGGCAGCAGTAGTGTGGATTGGAACCAGACTATCCCAGCCCACTTCCTGGGTACCCACACACGTGACCTGCAGTAGCCTGCGAAAGAAGCAGCTTTCACAGGCAACTGCATGCCCAAATAAGGAAGTCCTGGGTCACAAAGGCCAGGGGGAAGGCCAAAGGACAAAATGGCCAATGGAACAGACAAAATACTTTGTGGCACGGCCATAACTGACACTAGCCACAGTCCTGAGCCAAGCACGGTAAGCGCGGTATCGCTTGGTAAAAGGTAAAAATACAAGAAAAGCTTCTGCTGCCACCAGTCTGTGCCTAGGCACATTGTACAATCGCCAAAAGATCCTTAGTGGATGACTAGGGCCAGAAAACACAAGGACCCCATTGCGCGGTACAGTAATGTTTGTTTGTTTGTTTATTATATTTGTAACGCTCACCAGACTCGCAGGGCGCAAGAACAAAGACATTGTCAGCTTACATAGTTACAAATTAAATACAGCATATACATAGTTACAGATAAGTTACGAGATGAGACAGAGAGTTAAAGGGAATGTGCACAGTATGCATGGATATAGGAAAGGTGCAAGATGAACATATATCAGATAAGTTACAGACAAACAATACTCAAGGTACAGCAGGTACCATGTGGGTCCATAGAAGTGATGTTGTGTGCAGGTATGATACAGGTTATTTAAGTTGTAGGTGAGACCGTACATACGAGTTAGTAGGTTTCTGTAGCGAGAGAGATATAGATGAGGTACCAGGTCTAAGTTAAAGATCATTAGCTTTAAACCAGTTGATGATATTTAGTCTAAATTGATGGTAAGTTTGCTCCGCCCTGAGTGTAGGTGGGAGGGCACTCCAGAGTTGGGCGACTTTAACAGGGAAGCTGTTGCCACCAATTGTCATTCGTTTGAAGGAGGGGACTGTCAGATGGTTAGTGTAGGCCGCTCTAGTGGGTCAGAGCGTAAGTCTTCTGTTGAACCTCTCCGTCTGATATCGAGGTGCTGCATTGTTCAGACATTTGAAAGTAAGTGAGGCAGTTTTCAGTCTAATTTTGTCTGTGATGCAGAGCCAGTTCGCCTGTCTCCTTTCTGTTAAGATATGTTCTCTTTTAGTCATTCCAAATGCTGCTCTCAGGGCATTATTTTGAAGTAATTGAATTTTCTTGGTGATGTATTTGTTGGAGCCAAGGTGTAAGGCATTGCAGTAATCCAGTTTGGACAACACAAGTGCTCTTGCCAATGTGATGCAACTGCTGGGTGAGAGGAAGGGTTTGGCCGATCTGATCAGCTGTAGATGATGCCATAGCATTCACCTGTTTCACCAAGGTGAGTCTGGAGTCAAGATAAAAACCTACAGTTTTTACCTCTTTGGCGACTTTGATCGTGTTACCATCAATATCAAATGAGGTGTAGTTCTGTCCCAGTTTGTTAATGTTGAATGAGGTCCCTAGAATGATGAGTTCCGTTTTGTCATCATTCAGGCATAGACCATGGAGTGCCATCCATGCCTGGATGACGAGGTATATTCTATTCACCAAGGCCAAATCCTTGATTGTAATCCCCTGTAAGGGGGATGAGAATCTGGGTGTCATCTGCATAGTTAGTGTTGGTGACACCGAAACAGTCCAGATCATCAAAGAGGGGCTTGGTAAGTATATTATACATAGTAGGAGAGACACAGGACCCCTGGGGAACACCGCATGTGATGGGAATGGGATCAGCTGCTGCTGAGGTAGAAAAAACTCTCATGGTTCTTTCACTTAAGAAAGATTCAATCCAAGCTATGGCTTGTTGTGAAAAGTGGGCTGCTGACTAAAGATGGTTGCAGAGTACCTTGTGATCCACTAAGTAAAACGCTGCTGACAGATCCAGAAGAAGTAGTAAGGTAAATCTTCCTTGGTCTCTCAGCTCGCCAACCTGGGTCTTAAGGTCAGTGAGTGCTGTTTCAGTCCCATGTTGTGGTCTGAAACCTGATTGCCGGGTGCAAAGGAGTTGGTTCTGCTCAAGGAATTGCTGAATCTGTAGGTAGGCCACCCTATCTAGTATCTTTAGGAGGAATGGCACTGTTGTGATCGGCCTATAGTGTGTGGGTGTAGCGGGGTCCCGCGTTTGTTTCTTGAGGAAAGGGAGGACCCAAGTTTCTTTAAGGTTGCTAGGGATAGTGCCTGCAGTGAATGACGCGTTGATAAGTTTAGAGCTGAAGTGTGATAAGTCCCTCGCCACGTTTATTTATGAGTTGGGCTGGACATTTATCTCCTCTGCAATTGGAAGGTTTAAGTGAGAGTATTATTTTTTCAACCTCCAGTATGGAAACTTTGTTAAATTTAAAGCGGTGTGCTGGTTTAGGTAGCGTAGTTTGTGGGTTACCAGCTTGTGGGGCTGATATAGGTATGTTTAGTCTTTTTTTAGGTATTTTTACTTGCAGAGTAGCAATTGTGTCCTTGAGTGCATTCTGTATGCCAGAGCACCATATCTTATCTTTAACACAGTTGTCTGGTACAGGGAAAGGGTTTCCAGTTCTTTCAGTATTGCAAAAAGTTCTTTCGTGACTGATTTAGCTTGCAGTATTCTCTTGTCAAAGCTTTCTTTTTTGGACCGTTTTATTTCGGATTTGTATTTTGTGAAGATATTAATGAGATTACCTTTGTTCACCTTGGAAGGTGTTAGTCTCCAGGTGGTTTCACTTTTTACGTTTTTCTTTCCTTAGTAAGTTTAGGTGTGGTACAAACCACGTATTTAGGTGACCTCTTGGTTTACTATTATGCAGTTTCAATGGAGCAATGGTGTCAAGGGCTTCTGTCATAACTTTGTTGAATTCGTTGACTATAGTGGAAGGCTCTATTGAATCTGGAAGTGAGTTTAGGGTGGGGAGTATCACCGGTAAGAGTTTGTCAGTGGTCATTTTTTTTATTCCTGGTTAGCATGGGCGGTGCTGTGGAGTTGTTAAGAGACAAGTTGATTTTGGCATCTAGAGTGAAGGCTATGAGTGAATGGTCAGTCCATACCTATGGGCTTACAGAGGTGATGGTAATATTGCAGTTATAGTCAGCCACCCAGTCAAGCATTCTACCCTTCTCATGGGTTGGCTGTGCTACTATTTGGGAAAAGCCCAGCTACGATAGGACATTGGCAATGGATGTTGCCTGAATACGTTTCGGGTCATTGAAGCCCAGGTTCATGTCTCCTAATAGGAGTACCTGTGTTGCATTTTTTAGTTTGTCAGAGAGGATCGTAGAGAGGTCCTCCTCGAAGGAGCCAATGGGGCCTGGTGGTCTATATATAAGATATATAGTGACAGTTTGGGAGTCTGAAATAGGTAGCTTGAGTGTAAGCGCTTCGCACGAGTTGATGTGCAGGGGCACTGCTATTCTCATCGCTAAACTTGATTTGGCTATGATAGCTAAACCTCCTCACCGGGAGTCAGCTCTGTCTTCTCTGAGTATGTGCTTTGCGCAATGATAAATTGTTACCAAAATTGGCAGCACAGTCGAAAGACTAAGAGAAACTAAGTTTCTCAGTAATGACAGCCTGAAGGACATGGCAGTTTCCCTGTAACACTGAGCAAAAGCCCAGGGGAGCACAGCTGAGGTCTGTGCTACACTGGCAAACGTCAGGTCAGCACACTATAACAAAAGCAAAATGTTTGGGGGATCCACAAATATAGAGGGAAAGTTGCCTTTAGAGCAATGTTCCCTAACAGCGATCCTTACATTCCCTGGATGTTGCCCGAGCCCTCAAATTCTAGGGGGCTTGCACTAAGGAGTTCCGAAAGTCATCAAAGTTATTTGCTTTCTGACCTTCTGGCGAGGGCAATGCCCTTTCAAAGTCTTCTGTTGCTAGATGGCTGTTGGCGCGCATTTCCCACTGTCATCGAACGGCCAACTGGCCCCTTCCAGGAAGACCAGAAGCACATCCAACAAGGCCTGTCTGGTGTTCCCCTGCCCGCCAACTGCAGGGCAGCTACGGGAAGGTCTGTCCATACCTTTGTGTCGGGTGTCCTTTAAGGCAAGTAATGACTGGAAGATCCATGGAATCCAAGAAGGAGCGTACACCAAGCAGACGCAGCTGTGAGATCATGGTCAAACAGAACTGAGTGAAGAGAGCTGTCAGTGCTGCCCACTGCAGGCAACCTTTTGATACACAAACAATATCATTTGTATGAACACACTTGAAACATTTGTTGGAACATCTTGCAAAGCTGATTGGTGGGACTACGTCAGTCCCCTATATCCAGGCATACATGGAATTATTGTAATTGCTCTGTGCCAACCTGACCCCCAATGTCCAATACCACCAATCACGATGTCACGAACCTTCGCACAGCACCCCACAATGACGTTTCAAAGCATTACGTGACTGTGCTGACCAATGGAACTTTATTAATCTGCCATTGGTCAGTTACCAGTGAACACACAAGACAACATGAGTTTTGAAAAGGGGAGCTTTTCATATGGCATCCGGCCAATGACGTGCCCCACGGACATTAGCAAAGACACAAAAACACTGTTGCCCCCTAGAGACACTGAAACCTCACTTTGCGGTTCCCCGATCCTCACGCCTTGCCCCACAACCCTCTTCCCATGACCACCTGCCAAGGGTGATTTCAAACTGCTTATCCCGCTGTGATTTGAATTTTATTTGCCTGTATTTTTTCATTTTTTTTAATTAAATGTTTATGGTTTCAAATAAACCTTTCCATGAAATACAAAAGAAATGATTTATGCTAATACATTTTCTTAAACAATAGACACTACTAGATAAAAACACATTTACACAATTATCATAATTACATATTCCAGTAAAAACATGCACTTTATCAAAAAGTTAAAAATTAATCAAAGAATAATTATTAGATGAATACACACATTGCAATTCATTATTCAGAAGGTTTGAAGGAATTCAAGTAAGTAGCAACTGCTAACCTGTGTTCACACTCCCCCAATCTCCATAAACTGTCATCATTTGACCATTGTATAGCAGTAAGCATGGGGGCAAGATACTTAATTCTTATACTTTCCAGTGCTCTGAAATACAGTATTAAATGTTTGGATTTTTCAATACCTTCTTTGGCATTACAAAATCTACACAAAATCTACAACGAGCTGCCTCTCTTTGCCTGTATTTAACTTTTAATTCTCAACACTTCTCAGCGAGCACCCATGTGCCTGACTCGCTGGCCTCGAAGGTATCTGTTTGTTCCATTCCCTTGCGGCTACGTTCTCCTGGGAACCGCCAACTTGCAACGTTTCTCCAGCACACTGCTGTAGCTGAGCACTTCAGAAATTCACGTTTGCCCTATTAGTCATCAGTCACGTAATTGTTAGGCGTGCCCTCCTTGGCAGGGATTCCAGAGAGGCAGGGATTCCAGGGAGGCGAACCGCGTCGGCCAGGCAGTGCGTTGTCCCTGTCCGCATGGGGTGAGTGTTCCAGACGTGAGTTGGTTACTTCTGTTGAGCTGTGCCTCTGCATGTTTTGGATGTATGTAGGTACTGCAGTAAAATCCTATTCAAACAACATGCAAATCTATGAAAGATCCAATGCTGGAGAAGGAGTGTGTTGTTTACCTGTAACTCCTGTTCTCCAGCATTGGCCTCTTTCATGGATTCACATGCAACCCTCCCTCCTACCCCTCTCTAGTTCTTCTTGGTTCTTACTGCCACATTACGTGCACTGCCAAATCTAAACATGGACACCAGGGGTGGAGCTAAGGGGACCTGTCTAATTGGCTGTTGGCAGTATGACCCAAAATGACTCTAATAGAGTGACACACGGTTTATGTTTGTTTGTTTGTTTAATCAAATATAAACGTAAACTGCTTTGATATTACAGAGAATCCCCAGCCTGACGAGGAATAGACAAACAGCATGAGAGATAACAATGCTGGAGAACAGGAGTTACAGGTCAGTAACGTATTCCCTATTTCTAGGGCAATGGAACTCAATGGCAAGTAGTGTGACGAGGCTCAGGACTCAGCGTGTATTTCTGGGCCTTTAGACCGCAATGGCAGGCGGTTTGATGATAACTTTTGTGAAAGGCAAGTGCTCATTTGTCACGTGTGCTCACTTTACCAGGAAAGGCCAATTTAATGAGCTTGTCCTGTGATATCACTTTCCACTGGGTACCGTAAAGTACTCCCATAGGTTTTAGTCTTGACAACTGGGTTGGGCTTTAGCGACAAATATAAACCTAAACGTGAGGCATAGGAGGGAGTTATGAAGAGAGGAGGGACGCACAGCCTGTGGGTGTTTGACGTTTTTATTCACCCATTGACCGTCGTTGGCCATGCCAATCCCTAGAGCAGAGGGCTTCAAACTATGGGGCGTGCCCCTGGGAAGGGGGTGGGGCGGCCGCATCCCCAGAGGGCGCGAGAGCCCAGCATGAAATGTGTAGATTTTTAGATTGGAGGAAATGGGCAGGGACGGCTCACGGTCGGACTGGACCATAAAACTGTCTCAAGCACCAATGAAAAAGTGTCCCGCAGTTGCAAATAGATATTCATTCCTTTAGTCACAGACTGTTTGAATAGTACGCCAGGGAGTGTTTTTTGTTAAAATGTAAGCAAATTGTGAAATTTAAAGAATATTTATTTAGCAACAATGGTCAAAACTACTAGCTGCATAGTGAAGTAACTCATCAAACTGGCCCACATTGGCCAAAAAAGTGGCCCATTTTGACTGGCCCACAGTAGCATTTTGCATTTTTGGTACAGGCATTGCACTATAGGCCAGTCCGAGCCTGGCAGCTCATCTATGATGGACAAGAGGGCATCCACCCAGTTGCCCCCTTACCCATTATGGAGGAGCCGAGGAGCCAGCCCAGTGAAACACTGAGCACTCCCTCAGCTGCTTTTTTCAGCTGAGAGAGTGCTCATGGGCTGGCTGAGCTGTCAAAGGGAAACACTGTTTCCCTTTGACAGTTCTGTTGAGTTGCCCAGCTGCACATGCTCACTGAGCTATGCAAGGCTGGTGGCCTTTTGCCTCGCCAGCCTTGCATAGATCATTGGAAATGCTGGCTGGGGCACTGCATGTCTGCATGTGCAACAGAGAGCTCCTGCACCTCCTCGCACATACGGACAGAGCAGCCTGGAGCGGGGCGTTTCACCACCTACACACAGGCCCCTGCAGAAGCCCCTGCAGAAGGTAGGTTTATGTTCATTTATTTTTTATTTAAATATGTGTATGGATGCGTGTATGCTTGTGTTATGAGTGAGTGTATGGTGATGGGTGCTCGTATGAATGATAGTGATTGCTGTGTGAATGTGTGTGTGTGTGTGTGTGTGTTTGTTTTGGTCCGTTGAGCTGATTTTGGCGAGTGGGGGGTAGAGGGAGGAAGGAGGGTTGTACATCAAAGGCATTTTAAAAATGCCTTTGTTGCACAATCCCCCTACCCACCAGCCAAAATCATCTCTCCTTCTGAGGCGCTGTGGAGCCCAGGGGACAGGGATGGTATTTATTTTACTGGACATCTATCATAGATGTCCAGTCAAAAATACCATGCTCTCCCCCTGGGCCACCCAGCGCCCTGCATACACACATGATCATGTTGATTGTGTTATGCCCAGGGGACAGGGATGGTATATTTTTACTGGACATCTATCATAGATGCCCAGTAGAAATGATCATGCCCCCGCCTCGGCCCCCCAGCGTCAATTGCAAACTGTTTGGCTTTTTAACCATTTTTTTAAGTATGCTCTAAAATGCAACATTTTAACCCATTATTTTAAAAACATTCACGGGGGATACCCCTCGAACCTCCCTTGATTGGTCTGGGCTCCCTCGCTGCGCTCAGTCGCTGTGGCATATCTGATAGACATACCTATGCCCCTCCACTTAAAAAATTCACCACGCATCACTGGGCCTGGGACTGCACTGGCAGCAGGACGGGGGAGCCCAGGGACTGTGGTGGGAGCAGGACGGGCGGGAGTCATGGGATAGTTATGGGAGCAGGGTTTGGATAAGGAGTAGGGCGCGGTGACGGTGTGCGATAGTTCATAGCCATTTCCTTTTACTGTCCATTTGGCATTCTTTTGGGGGGCCTGACCTGCCCACATTGTGCTCAGTGGGGGGTTGCCCTGGCCTAAAACGTTTGAAGACCACTGCCCTAGGGCCATTCTCACCCACCCAAAACACACCCTGGTGGAATTTCCTTGAGCTCTGTAGCACAATAGCATGCGTTCTGTATGTGTCTTGCCATTGTTATTTCTAAGTAGTCTTCTGAGGGTTATTGGATTATTTGCAACTGTAAATGAGCTCCTGGTGTAATAAAGATGTGTTATGGAACTATGTTTATAAGCGGTGTGTGTTCTCACATCCGTTGCTTGTACTGAAGTCTACAATGTTGGCTTTTGTGCAGGTATTAGATCTGGATTTGCCTGGGACTGATTTCATACGCCCATTTGCCAGTTATTACAATCTCATGGCCAGGCACTACCGTCATGCCAATGTCCGTTACATGTTTATCTTGGCGCGCCTGAAAGTAATAACTGTTGGCGCTTTCATGCTTGTTTGCAAGGACGTGTGCCCTGGTTACCACCGTGGTCATAGTGACGCCTGAGACTGGCACTGGGGGTAATGGGAAGACGTGGGTGGCTTGCAGCCTTTCCCGGGGCAAACCTTAGGGAGTGAGCTCCCTCCGGTCCCGAGACGCTGAAAGATGATCAAGGGCGGGTCCCCTGACAGAGCCTGCAAGTTGGGCGCCCCAGGGAAGAGCTTAGCTCCTCCATCAGGCTCTTGTCGCCCGTCTGTGGCGCAGCGGGGGCTCCTCGCAGGCCTGGAGAGCCCCTCCAAGTGAAGAGGAAATCCTTTCAAGGGGGACACACGGTGGAGCATCGCCTAATCAGGCGGCGCCCGGCGAGAGCATAGCGCGCCTCTTAATTACGCTGAC
Organism: Ambystoma mexicanum; assembly: GCF_040938575.1. NCBI lineage: Eukaryota > Metazoa > Chordata > Amphibia > Caudata > Ambystomatidae > Ambystoma > Ambystoma mexicanum. The sequence continues at coordinate 21,462,582 of NC_090940.1, forward strand.
AATGGCGCCATCAGCGCCTCGTGGCGGGCCTGTGGCGGGGGCAGAGGCAGTGCCAGGCCAGGCCAGGCAGGTCTGTAATCGCTGGAAGAGCCAGGGCAGAGTCAGTCCCAGGCTAGGCAGGTCTCTAGTCGCAGGAGGAGCCGAGGCAGAGTCAGTCCCAGGCCAGCCCAGGCAGGACTTTAGTCGCAGGAGGAGCCGGGGCAGAGTCAGTCCCAAGCCAGGCAGGCCTCTAGTCGCAGGAGGAGCCGGGGCAGAGTCAGTCCCAGGCCAGGCCAGGCAGGCCTCTAGTAGCAGGAGAAGCCGGGGCAGAGTCAGTCCCAGGCCAGGCAGGCCTCTAGTAGCAGGAGAAGCCGGGGCAGTGTCAGTCCCAATCCAGGCCAGGCAGGCCTCTAGTCGCAGGAGGAGCCAGGGCAGAGTCAGTCCCAGGCCAGGCCAGGCAGGCCTCTAGTCACAGGAAGAGCCGGGGCAGAGTCAGTCCCAGGACAGGCAGGCCTCTAGTCACAGGAGGAGCCGGAGCAGAGTCAGTCCCAAGCCAGGCAGGCCTCTAGTCGCAGGAGGAGCCGGGGCAGAGTCAGTCCCAGGCCAGGCCAGGCAGGCATCTAGTCGCAGGAAGAGCCGGGGCAGAGTCAGTCCCAGGACAGGCAGGCCTCTAGTCACAGGAGGAGCCGGAGCAGAGTCAGTCCCAAGCCAGGCAGGCCTCTAGTCGCAGGAGGAGCCGGGGCAGAGTCAGTCCCAGGCCAGGCAGGCCTCTAGTCGCAGGAGGAGCCGGGGCAGAGTCAGTCCCAGGCCAGGCCAGGCAGGCCTCTACTCTCAGGAGGAGCCAGGGCAGAGTCAGTCCCAGGCCAGGCCAGGCAGGCCTCTAGTAGCAGGAGAAGCCGGGGCAGAGTCAGTCCCAGGCCAGGCAGGCCTCTAGTAGCAGGAGAAGCCGGGGCAGTGTCAGTCCCAATCCAGGCCAGGCAGGCCTCTAGTCGCAGGAGGAGCCAGGGCAGAGTCAGTCCCAGGCCAGGCCAGGCAGGCCTCTAGTCACAGGAAGAGCCGGGGCAGAGTCAGTCCCAGGACAGGCAGGCCTCTAGTCACAGGAGGAGCCGGAGCAGAGTCAGTCCCAAGCCAGGCAGGCCTCTAGTCGCAGGAGGAGCCGGGGCAGAGTCAGTCCCAGGCCAGGCAGGCCTCTAGTCGAAGGAGGAGCCGGGGCAGAGTCAGTCCCAGGCCAGGCCAGGCAGGCCTCTACTCTCAGGAGGAGCCAGGGCAGAGTCAGTCCCAGGCCAGGCCAGGCAGGCCTCTAGTAGCAGGAGAAGCCGGGGCAGAGTCAGTCCCAGGCCAGGCAGGCCTCTAGTAGCAGGAGAAGCCGGGGCAGTGTCAGTCCCAATCCAGGCCAGGCAGGCCTCTAGTCGCAGGAGGAGCCAGGGCAGAGTCAGTCCCAGGCCAGGCCAGGCAGGCCTCTAGTCACAGGAAGAGCCGGGGCAGAGTCAGTCCCAGGACAGGCAGGCCTCTAGTCACAGGAGGAGCCGGAGCAGAGTCAGTCCCAGGCCAGGCAAGCCTGTAGTCGCAGGAGGAGCCGGGGCAGAGTCAGTCCCTGGCCAGGCCAGGTCAGGCAGGCCTCTAGTCGCAGGAAGAGCCAGGGCAGAGTCAGTCCCAGGCCAGGCCAGGCAGGCATCTAGTCGCAGGAGGAGCCAGGGCAGAGTCAGTCCCAGGCCGAGCATGCCTCTAGTCGCAGGAGGAGCCGGGGCAGAGTCAGTCCCAGGCCAGGCAGGCCTCTACTCGCAGGAGGAGCCAGGGCAGAGTCAGTCCCAGGCCAGGCAGGACTCTAGTCGCAGGAGGAGCCGGGGTAGAGTCAGTCCCAGGCCAGGCAGGCCTCTAGTCGCAGGAGGAGCCGGGGGCAGAGTCAGTCCCAGGCCAGGCAGGCCTCTAGTCGCAGGAGGAGCCGGGGCAGAGTCAGTCCCAGGCCAGGCAGGCCTCTAGTCGCAGGATGAGCTGGGGCAGAGTCAGTCTCCGGCCAGGCAGGCCTCTAGTCGCAGGAGGAGCCAGCGCAGAGTCAGTCCCAGTCAGGCCAGGCCAGGCAGGCATCTAGTCGCAGGAGGAGCCAGGGCAGAGCCAGTCCCAGGCCAGGCCAGACCAGGCAGGCCTCTAGTTGCAGGAGGAGACGGGGCAGAGTCAGTCCCAGGCCAGGGCAGGCCAGGCAAGCCTCTAGTCGCAGGAGGAGCTGGGGCAGAGTCATTCCCAGGCCAGACCAGGCAGGCCTCTAGTCACAGGAAGAGCTGGGGAAGAGTCAGTCCCAGGCCAGGCAGACCTCTAGTCGCAGGAGGAGCCGGAGCAGAGTCAGTCCCAGGCCAGGCAGGCCTGTAGTCGCAGGAGGAGCCAGGGCAGAGTCAGTCCCAGGCCAGGCCAGGTCAGGCAGGCCTCTAGTCGCAGGAGGAGCCAGAACAGAGTCAGTTCCAGGCCAGGCCAGGCAGGCCTCTAGTCACAGGAGGAGCCAGGGCAGAGTCAGTCCCAGGCCAGGCAGGCCTCTACTCGCAGGAGGAGCCGGGGCAGAGTCAGTCCCAGGCCAGGCAGGCCTCTAGTTGCAGGAGGAGCCGGGGCTGAGTCAGTCCCAGGCCAGGCAGGCCTCTAGTCGCAGGAGGAGCCGGCGCAGAGTCAGTCCCAGGTCAGGCCAGGCCAGGCAGGCATCTAGTCGCAGGAGGAGCCAGGGCAGAGTCAGTCCCAGGCCAGGCCAGACCAGGCAGGCCTCTAGATGCAGGAGGAGATGGGGCAGAGTCAGTCCCAGGCCAGGGCAGGCCAGGCAAGCCTCTAGTCGCCGGAGGAGCTGGGGCAGAGTCATTCCCAGGCCAGACCAGGCAGGCCTCTAGTCACAGGAAGAGCTGGGGAAGAGTCAGTCCCAGGCCAGGCAGACCTCTAGTCGCAGGAGGAGCCAGGGCAGAGTCAGTCCTAGGCCAGGCCAGGCCAGGCAGGCCTCTAGTCACAGGAAGAGCCGGGGCAGAGTCAGTCCCAGGCCAGGCAGGCCTCTAGTCGCAGGAGGAGCTGGGGCAGAGTCAGTCCCAGGCCAGGCAGGCCTCTAGTCGCAGGAGGAGCTGGGGCAGAGTCAGTCCCAGGACAGGCAGGGCCCTAGTCACAGGAGGAGCCGGGGCAGAGTCAGTCCCAGGCCAGGCCAGTCAGGCCTCTAGTCGCAGGAGGAGCCGGGGCAGAGTCAGTCCCAGGCCAGGCAGGCCTCTAGTCGCAGGAGGAGCTGGGGCAGAGTCGGTCCCAGGACAGGCCAGGCAGGCCTCTAGTCGCAGGAGGCGCCAGGGCAGAGTCAGTCCCAGGCCAGGCCAGGCAGGCCTCTAGTCGCAGGAGGAGCCAGGGCACAGTCAGTCCCAGGCCAGGCCAGGCAGGCCTCTAGTCGCAGGAGAAGCCCAGGGCAGTGTCAGTCCCAATCCAGGCCAGGCAGGCCTCTAGTTGCAGAAGGAGCCAGGCCAGAGTCAGTCCCAGGCCAGGCCAGGCAGGCCTAGGAGCCAGGGCAGAGTCAGTGCCAGGCCAGGCCAGGCCAAGCAGGCCTCTAGTCGCAGGAGGAGACAGGGCAGAGTCAGTCCCAGGCCAGGGCAGGCCAGGCAGGCCTCTAGTCGCCGGAGGAGCTGAGGCAGAGTCATTCCCAGGCCAGGCAGGCCTCTAGTCGCAGGAGGAGCCGGGGCAGAGTCAGTCCCAGGCCAGGCAGGCCTCTAGTCGCAGGAGGAGCTGGGACAGAGTCAGTCCCCGGCCAGGCAGGCCTCTAGTCGCAGGAGGAGCCAGGGCAGAGTCAGTCCCAGGAGGAGCCGGGGCTGAGGCAGTCACAGGCCAGGCAGGCCTCTAGTCGCAGGAGGAGCCGGCGCATAGTCAGTCCCAGGTCAGGCCAGGCCAGGCAGGCATCTAGTCGCAGGAGGAGCCAGGGCAGAGTCAGTCCCAGGCCAGGCCAGACCAGGCAGGCCTCTAGTTGCAGGAGGAGACGGGGCAGAGTCAGTCCCAGGCAAGCCTCTAGTCTCCGGAGGAGCTGGGGCAGAGTCATTCCCAGGCCAGACCAGGCAGGCCTCTAGTCACAGGAAGAGCTGGGGAAGAGTCAGTCCCAGGCCAGGCAGACCTCTAGTCGCAGGAGGAGCCGGAGCAGAGTCAGTCCCAGGCCAGGCAGGCCTGTAGTCGCAGGAGGAGCCAGGGCAGAGTCAGTCCCAGGCCAGGTCAGGCAGGCCTCTAGTCGCAGGAGGAGCCAGAGCAGAGTCAGTTACAGGCCAGGCCAGGCAGGCCTCTAGTCACAGGAGGAGCCAGGGCAGAGTCAGTCCCAGGCCAGGCAGGCCTCTACTCGCAGGAGAAGCCGGTGCAGAGTCAGTCCCAGGTCAGGCCAGGCCAGGCAGGCATCTAGTCGCAGGAGGAGCCAGGGCAGAGTCAGTCCCAAGCCAGGCCAGACCAGGCAGGCCTCTAGTCACAGGAAGAGCTGGGGAAGAGTCAGTCCTAGGCCAGGCAGACCTCTAGTCGCAGGAGGAGCCGGAGCAGAGTCAGTCCCAGGCCAGGCAGGCCTGTAGTCGCAGGAGGAGCCAGGGCAGAGTCAGTCCCAGGCCAGGCCAGGTCAGGCAGGCCTCTAGTCGCAGGAGGAGCCAGAGCAGAGTCAGTTACAGGCCAGGCCAGGCAGGCCTCTAGTCACAGGAGGAGCCAGGGCAGAGTCAGTCCCAGGCCAGGCAGGCCTCTACTCGCAGGAGGAGCCGGGGCAGTGTCAGTCCCAGGCCAGGCAGGCCTCTAGTTGCAGGAGGAGCCGGGGCTGAGTCAGTCCCAGGCCAGGCAGGCCTCTAGTCGCAGGAGGAGCCGGCGCAGAGTCAGTCCCAGGTCAGGCCAGGCCAGGCAGGCATCTAGTCGCAGGAGGAGCCAGGGCAGAGTCAGTCCCAAGCCAGGCCAGACCAGGCAGGCCTCTAGTTGCAGGAGGAGACGGGGCAGAGTCATTCCCAGGCCAGACCAGGCAGGCCTCTAGTCACAGGAAGAGCTGGGGAAGAGTCAGTCCCAGGCCAGGGCAGGCCAGGCAAGCCTCTAGTCGCCGGAGGAGCTGGGGCAGAGTCATTCCCAGGCCAGACCAGGCAGGCCTCTAGTCACAGGAAGAGCTGGGGAAGAGTCAGTCCCAGGCCAGGCAGACCTCTAGTCGCAGGAGGAGCCAGGGCAGAGTCAGTCCCAGGCCAGGCAGGCCTCTAGTCGCAGGAAGAGCCGGGGCAGAGACAGTCCCAGGCCAGGCAGGCCTCTAGTCGCAGGAGGAGCCGGGGCAGAGTCAGTCCCAGGCCAGGCAGGCCTCTAGTCGCAGGAGGAGCCGGGGCAGAGTCAGTCCCAGGCCAGGCAGGCCTCTAGTCGCAGGAGGAGCTGGGGCAGAGTCAGTCCCAGGCCAGGCAGGCCTCTAGTCGCAGGAGGAGCTGGGGCAGAGTCAGTCCCAGGACAGGCAGGGCTCTAGTCACAGGAGGAGCCGGGGCAGAGTCAGTCCCAGGCCAGGCCAGTCAGGCCTCTCGTCACAGGAGGAGCCGGGGCAGAGTCAGTCCCAGGCCAGGCAGGCCTCTAGTCGCAGGAGGAGCTGGGGCAGAGTCGGTCCCAGGCCAGGCCAGGCAGGCCTCTAGTCACAGGAGGCGCCAGGGCAGAGTCAGTCCCAGGCCAGGCAGGCCTCTAGTCGCAGGAGGAGCCGGGGCAGAGTCAGTCCCAGGCCAGGCCAGGCAGGCCTCTAGTCGCAGGAGAAGCCCAGGGCAGTGTCAGTCCCAATCCAGGCCAGGCAGGCCTCTAGTTGCAGAAGGAGCCAGGGCAGAGTCAGTCCCAGGCCAGGCCAGGCAGGCCTAGGAGCCAGGGCAGAGTCAGTCCCAGGCCAGGCCAGGCCAAGCAGGCCTCTAGTCGCAGGAGGAGACAGGGCAGAGTCAGTCCCAGGCCAGGGCAGGCCAGGCAGGCCTCTAGTAGCCAGAGGAGCCGGGGCAGAGTCAGTCCCAGGCCAGGCAGGCCTCTAGTCGCAGGAGGAGCCGGGGCAGAGTCAGTCCCAGGCTAGGGCAGGCCAGGCAGGCCTCTAGTCACAGGAGGAGCCGGGGCAGAGTCAGTCCCAGGCCAGGCAGGCCTCTAGTCGCCGGAGGAGATGGGGCAGAGGCATTCCCAGGCCAGGCAGGCCTCTAGTCGCAGGAGGAGCCGGGGCAGAGTCAGTCCCAGGCCAGGCAGGCCTCTAGTCGCAGGAGGGGCCGGGGCAGTGTGAGTCCCATCCAATATCTGACCCCTGGCCTGTGAAATGGCCTTATGGCCTGGGCGACGGCAGTTACACGTTAGGATCTACTCCCAAAGGTAAAGCTGGAGACTAGTGTTTCTCTATATTGGCCAGGCAGGCTGAGTGCACCAACCCAGGCTTTATCTAGAGGCAGCTTCATTCTTTTATGTTTCTGAGGGCTACCATTTTGTGCAAAAATACTCCAGGTTTTAATGTTACTATGGCCTAGATCAGGGGTCTGCAACCTTTTGCTCTCCGGATGCTTGGACTACAACTCCCATCAGCCCTGTCTAGCATAGTCCATGGTGACGGATCATGGGAGTTGTAGGGCAAGACTTCTGGATATCTGCAGGTTGCAGACCCGTAGCCTAGGTAGACTAGTTGGTATTATATCATATGTTTATGTGCATTGCTTTATGCCTGTCTCCTCCTGCTTCTCGGAGTGTAACACAGGCGGGATGCCGCCAAAAATGAATTGCTCGTACTTCTAATTGTGCGTGATTTTATGTTTTTGAAGAAGAGTTTGGCGTTGTTGAATCACCATAACGACCCATCTGCAGTCTGAGATTAAGTAAGTCCTGTTTTGCGTTACAGTCAGCTGCGTTTCTACCTGTAACCTTGTCTACTTATCTCAGACTGTGGATGGGTCGGTATGGTGATACAACCGTGCCAAACTCTTCTTCAAAAACATAAAATCACGCACAATTAGAAGTACGAGCCACTAATTGTTGGCGGCATCCCGCTTGTGTTACACTCCATTATCAGCCCTGGGTCCCGCCTTTCAGGGCTTCCCTTTTGTTACATTACATTCCTGCTGCTTCACAGCGCTGTAAAAATAGTCGTTATTACTTTGAAATGTAATAGTGCTACATTTATCAACCTCTGGTGAATGAAGGTGTGATTCGACCCTGCTGAAATATGAACTTGGAAAGTGCAGACTGGCACATGTCAGACAGAGTTAATCTTTTAACTCCCTGAGCTATCCAGTTGGAACACATCATGCAGTTTAATTAACTCTGTAGTTAAAAGGAAACATTTATTAGGATGTCTCTTGTCCCGTTCAGTCTTTTTAAAAAGAAAATATAACAACACTATTATCACGCTTACAAGTGGGCCCAAAACATTTTCCCCCTGATTCTAAGCACTGGAATAATAATAATAAGAGTTACATCTAAAATAAATGTAATCCCCAGAGCTAATGCCTTACCAAATACTTTGATATGCATTTGAAGGAGAAATAGCTGGTAGATAGCTCAGAGGGTTAGGTGCTCACACCTGCGATCCATGTGACCTACAGGTGACAGTTTTGAATCCTAGCAAGATCGACTCAACCTATCATCCTCCTGAGGTTGATAAATGAGTATTCATTTTGGCTGCTGGGTAATAATAATTTCATATAAGAGTGTACTCCTACGTCTCATCCCCTTTTCTCCAAACTGTAGGGGGTGTCCCCTCATGGAGCCGAGACCAGAGCCTTTAACACTACAAAACATGTACTTTCCCTTTAAATGTAATTTTGGGCAAACATGCGCGTGGCTGGAGGCGTGATTGCCCACGCTAACCCGGCCATCCAGCGCCACAGCTCAGTCCCTTTCTCCTCATGCTGGAGACCAACTCCTGTACGAAGTCAAGTTGATGTTTTGCTTGGCTGTTCCTCTACTCAAAGAAATGCAGTTAAAGCGTGCACTTTTGACATTTAGTTTGACATTTCTGCCCCCGGTCTTCGGTCCCGGTCCCTCCGGCGCATGTTGGGCTTCACTAATTTAGCCAGTGGTGGCTGATGCCAGAGTCCCTTTCCGGCTTGGGATTTTTACTGGAGCATTTGGGGGCCAGCCATGGTGGGACTCTTGCTCAGCCTGTGACACCTTAACACTGAGGTCGCTGAGGAGCAGGCCTGCACAATGGAGAGACATCTTCTCACAGTCGCCTCCAGATCACGTAAACATATTCAGGCACGGAAAGACATGAACAGAGAAGGTAAGTACACCTCTTTCCAGGAGGGGCAGTCCTTTTCAGGGAGCACTCTTGCCGGAGGGGTCACAAGGACTCTTCTGCCAGTACTAGACCCGATACTCAGAAAGCTTCCAGCATACATGGCAAAGGGTCCTTGGACTCTTCCGGCTATGCTACTGAGGGGCTTGAGAGCTCTACTACCGGACGTCATTCCAAGGGGCCCTTGGGTCGTATCACCAGGCCTCGGCCTGCGGGCGGCTGTACGCATTGGGACTACCAGCTCTTTTTTTTTAAAACTCTTTATTGTTTTACAATATATAATGTTAATGTTAATGTTAAAGGACATTTGTACCGCGCACTATCACCACCGGAGTGGTCCCCTGGTGCTCTGGCGGCTCTGAAAGAGGGAGGGAGAGGTGGGTTAGTGGGTGGAGGCTGGTAAAGTGCAAGAGTGCAGTGATGTGCTGTTGGCAGCCTCAGCCCGGTGGTTCCGTCGGCTGGGCCTGGGGTGTATGCGGCCGGTAGTCGTTGTGTGCTGATGTGCAAGTCTATGTGTGTTTTTTGTTTTGTTGTTGCAGTGTAGTGAAGTTAGTGCGGTTTGTTGTGCTGGAGGTTTGTGGATGTGTTTGGTTTGGAGTTTGAGAGGTGTATGCAGAGAAGGAAATTGTTAGTGGTATTGGTTAGTTGGTATCTCTACCCTGGATTGACCGGTTGGGCTCGTGTAATCTTACAGCTAGGGCTTACTTCCTTGATGTAGTCAGGGCATCGAAGCCCTGCTAGGTTTGAGAGACAGGTCTATTAATGCAGTATGAATATGATACAATGTAATAAGGAGACGGAACCCTAACACACAAGAGACCTGTATAGTGGGAGAGAGGCCTATCAATGCAATCTAAATATCGTACTATGCAGTCTAATATCACAGGTGCAATTGGGGACAGAACCCCAGCTAGATTTGAGAGACCTGTATAGTGGGAGAGAGGTCTAGCAGTGCAATCTAAATATCGTACTATGCAGTCTAATATCACAGGTGCAATTGGGGACAGAACCCCAGCTAGATTTGAGAGACCTGTATAGTGGGAGAGAGGTCTAGCAGTGCAATCTGAATATCGTACTATGCAGTCTAATATCACAGGTGCAATTGGGGACAGAACCCCAGCTAGATTTGAGAGACCTGTATAGTGGGAGAGAGGTCTAGCAGTGCAATCTGAATATCGTACTATGCAGTCTAATATCACAGGTGCAATTGGGGACAGAACCCCAGCTAGATTTGAGAGACCTGTATAGTGGGAGAGAGGTCTAGCAGTGCAATCTGAATATCGTACTATGCAGTCTAATATCACAGGTGCAATTGGGGACAGAACCCCAGCTAGATTTGAGAGACCTGTATAGTGGGAGAGAGGTCTAGCAGTGCAATCTGAATATCGTACTATGCAGTCTAATATCACAGGTGCAATTGGGGACAGAACCCCAGCTAGATTTGAGAGACCTGTATAGTGGGAGAGAGGTCTAGCAGTGCAATCTAAATATCGTACTATGCAGTCTAATATCACAGGTGCAATTGGGGACAGAACCCCAGCTAGATTTGAGAGACCTGTATAGTGGGAGAGAGGTCTAGCAGTGCAATCTGAATATCGTACTATGCAGTCTAATATCACACAGTGCAATTTGGGCACAGCGGCCCTGCTCTCAATGCAGTTTGGAGATCAGACCAACAACACATAACACGACCAATAACCAACAACACATAACACGACATACAATCAAGCACTTTTTGCCAGGGGTTCGCACATCATTGTCCCTAGTTCTGGCGCTCTGCCATGGCCGTCATTGCACGGATCCCTGGTAGTCCTGCACAGCTGCATGTTTACCCCTCCGGGTCATCCGATACTTGTTAGGCCCTTCTCAGTTGGGTCGACTCCTCAGTGGGGGTGCTCTTCAGTGCCTGCTGCACTCCCGTCAGCATTTCCTGTCTCACTTAGATTGTCTGTGTCATTTGCATCTCTGTGTTCGAACAGTCTCTGTATCAGTGAGTTCCATGCCAGTATCGTTTCCCCGCTCTCGCTCTCCCCTCTTTGCAAAGCTCTGGGCCATGCCGTCGTTTCAGCTAGTGTCCATTTCTTGAGGTCGGCCCACCATGCCTCTATGTTCAGTCTCAAACTGGATTTCCACGCCATTGCAATGCGACATTTAGCCAGAATGCTCATCAAGTCCTTCATTTTAGCTATACGTGTCCTCTGCTTGCCTCCTCTTGGGAACAAACCTAGCAGATAAGACTCCGGAGCCCACAGTTGCATGTGAATTCCACCCTCTGCCGCTACTTTCTTTAATATCTTCCCAGAACTTTGTTATCACCGGACAGGCCCAAAACATGTGCAGCATGTCCGCGTTTTCCGTTGCGCACCATGGCCAGTTTCAGGCTTCTTTGTCTCCCATGGCAGACATTGTTCTAGCAGTAAGGTATGCTCTATGTATGAGATTTAGCTGTGCTTGCCTAAATCTCCAATTTCTGGAGACCTCCTTTGTGTACCTTAGGGCCCTTGACCATTCCTAGTCAGTGAAGGTCTTTTGAAGTTCCTCCTCCCATCTTCCTCGTGCCGGTAGTTCACGTCCGTTGTTACATTTCTGACGCTGTTCGTAGAGCCTGGAGACTGTATGTCCTCCTTCCAACACATCATACTATGCGTCTAGCACTCCACCAATTTCCTCTTCTTCTGATAGTTCTGGCCATCTCTTTTTGATCGTTTGGACCATACTATTGTGCAGTTTGAACTGGCCTTAGTGCACTTCGTACACTTCTGTCAAGGTTCGGAAGTCCACCCACAGTCCTTCTCTCCTTAGGTCCCTAATCTGAGATACAGCTTTGCTTTCCCAGTGCCTCCGATATGTCACAAGGGTCTCGGTCCGGGCACCCGCCAGTCTCGCAAGGGGGATCTGCATGGAGCAGGGTTCCCGGATCCCCTGGTCATTCCACACCCTGTTCCACAAGGTCCGGGCCAGTCTGACCATGGTGGGGAGGGTTCTGGTCAGGGACGTCTCCATCCATAATGCTTCTATCAGGTAGTAATGTCGCAACGCTGGTTGGAATAACAATGAGTCAATGGACATGTCGTCAGCCAGCCATCGGACCACAAATTGCAGCTGACCTGCCAGATAACAGCGTTCGAAGTCTGGCAATCTGATCCGTCTCACTTCATAGTCCCTTTGTAAAGTGTTTAGGGCTATCCTGTTCCTTCTCCCTGCCCACAGGAATTCCTGTACCATTGTGTTTAACTGTTAGAAGAATATCCCGGGTATGTTATGGGGTATATTTGTAAAGTAGTAAAACAGGCGTGCAGTACCGTCATTTTCAACAGGGCTGCTCTTCCTATCATTCCCAGTGGGAGCGTGTTCCAGAACTTCATAGCATTCCTTGCTTTGTCTAGGGCCACTAGTGTGTTGGCCATATGTGTTTCTGTGGGGTCACAGTGTATATCTATCCCTAGGTAGAGGAACGTGCGTGGCGCACATGTGAGACCCAGGTGTGGTTTTTGGTCCAGGTTGACCTGTCGCAGTCCCGCCAGGGGGAACAGTGGCGATTTTTCTTTATTAATGGAGATGCCCGGCAGTTTAGCATATGCGTCCATTGCTTCCAGTAGAACTGGTTAGTGCACCTGCGGATTTGCTACAAATAAGAGCATGTCGTCTGCGTAGGGTGAGACCTGATGTATGACGCTGTCTATTTCAATCCCAGTGTCCATGTACTCTACTTTTAGGAAGGCCGCCAGTGGTTCTAAGGCCAATATGTATAGCATTGGGGACAGTGGTCAACCCTGCTTCGTGCCCCTGTAGATTCTCCAGGCCTCTGAAATATGTCTACCCGTCTTAACCCTTGCCCTGGGGTCCTTGTATAACAACTTGATAAACAGGTTAAAAGCCTCCTGGGATTATCGCCTTCTGCATGTAGTTTCTGTATGTATTTCCCGTAATCTAGTTTCCCCAGCTTCTCCAACATGGTGGTGCACTGTAGCCTCAGTGATATGCTCAAAGTAGTCATCTATCATGTCCTGCAGGTGTTCCTGGAACTCCCCTTCCATTAGTGCTTCCGCCCTTAGTCGCCATGTCTGTATGGGGTCCTTCCTGTATGTGTAAGCACACGCTGCCACTAGCGGGGGCGTGGTCTGACAGTGTTCGTGCCCCAATGTGCGCGCTCATAAATTACCCCAGCGTTTCTCTACCCGTGAGCAAATAGTCTATACGTGTAAATGTTCCATGTGGAGTGCGTGTACCTTCTGGTTTCTGCATGTATATTCTTCCAAACATCCTCCAATTCCAGCTGGTTCAGGATCATCTGCAGGGCCTTAGCTGGTGGTGCTGGCTTTTTGTATTTATTGTCCGACCTGTCCTTCAGCGGGTTAAGTGTGCAATTAAAGTCTCCCACCCAGATGAAGGACGCCTCCCTGTATGGAACAAGTTTGGGTGCCAGTGTCTTGAAGAACACGGTTGTGTCATGGTTGGGGGCATACGTGTTTATCAGATACACTTCTGTCGGAATAGGTTGAGCCGTACATTTGTCTGCCCCATTTCTTGGCTATCTTGGATTGCTTCTCTTTTGTCAGGTGGGTTTCTTGCAGCATTGCCGCTTTCACCTTTGACCTATTTAGCCAGGAGGATACTCTCAACCTCTTGATGTAATCGTTCAGCCCACAGACATTCCAGGTCGTTATCGTAACCTCTTCCGGGCCCATCTTCCCTGTTTATGTCCAGGCCTGACCATTCCCATGGGCATGCACTCACTCTCAAACCTGCCTTCGAGCTGCTTAGCACACTTGTGTGTGGTCGATTCCCCTCCATGATGTTCCTCTCCTTTCTTGTACATTTGATCTTTGCTCTGCGTGGGTTCTGCAAAGTTTTGTTGTTCTGAGGAGGTGCCTTGGAAATGCTCCTTCTGTCGTGCTTCGGTCCCCTCGCCACTTGCGCCTCCCTGTTGTCCTCTGTATGTATGGTTTTTTGCTCCCCTTCTCATGCTGTCCTCCAACCAACAAAACAACAAACAAACTTTAACTGTTAACAAATGCCCAGTCACACTCCCGCTGATCGGGCCCTGCCACGTCTCGCGCATCACCTCTGTTCCTGGGGGTGTGCTCGCTGCAGCGTGATGCCTCGGAACTGGCATCCTGAGTCGTTTCACTCCATGGGGTTCCTTGTCGTGGCATCCGTCGGGCAGCTGTCATAATGTTTTAGCTCCTACTTGTATATCAATTGGTCCATGTCGTTTTCCTGGTGTCGTCCTAATCTCTGTCTCGCAACCATGCCTCATTGAGGGGCGTTCCTATTATTATGCTTGTTTCTGGTTCTCAGTTGTGGGATTCTTGATGGTCCATCCATTCGTGGGCTCCTTCCATAGTTTCAAAGAGGTATGATCTGCCATTATGTATCACCTTTCGTTTTGCGGGGTACAGTAGCATACATCTCACATTAGCGGTTCTGAGGCGTTCTTTAGTCGGGCCGAATCTTGCTCTTTGCTTTTGCACCAATGCCATGTAGTCCAGGTATATTGCTATCCTGGAAGCATTTCTTGTGATCACCCCGCCCTCTCTTGAAAATGTCAGTATCTTCTCGCTGTCTTTAAACTTCATGATTCTGGCAATCATGGGTCTTGAGGGCACACTAGGCGGGGGTTTTCTGGTCAGGGCTCTGTGTGCTCTTTCCACCATGAAGCCTTGGGACAACACCTCGGCTCCCACCTCTTGGAGCAGTAAGTTCTCTATATAGTTTGTGGGGTCTCTGCCTTTGTCTCCTTCTGGCAGTCCTACGATGCGCATGTTATTTCGGTGGGCCCTCCCTTCTGCATCTTCCGCCCTGTGTTCAAGGGTGCCTATACGATCCAGCACATCTGTAATTTGGGATTGGGCAGTCGTGATATTCGTGGTGTTAGTCTGCACCTGTTGCTCCGCCATGCTCACTCGGTCTGCCAGGGCCCGCATGTCCTGTCTAAGGAGGCCCACCGCCACTATGACGGCATCCAATTTGTGCTGAAGTGATGTTTTCAATGCCGTAATAGCCTCAGGTATGGGACCCTCTTCGTGCCTCTCTTCTGGTTGCTTAGGGTCTGTTGTGCTCATACTGGCGTCTGATGCGGAGGGCTGATTTATTTCATTTGTACGGGCGTATGCTTCCATACTGGTCTGCTTGCCCTTTCCTCCCTTTTGTTTATCCAGCATGTCTCTGGCTCTTGCTTGTGTGCACTTCTGGATGTCTTATTAGACCTCCAGGGGGTTTGCGTGTACTAATTCTTGTCACTCCCACGTTGGATGGCGTAGCTCTCTTTTCGAGATTACTGTGCTGTCTTCTTTCCTGGGGTGAGTTGCTGCACCATGATGCTGTGATGCTGTGCGAGCTACTGCACTCCTCCCCTCCGGTGCCCCTTGTCGGTGATTCTCTGCACCAATATCAGTTTGCTCAGCTTTCCCTCTTGCGCCTCTTCCCTACTAATGCGACTCAGTATTTGGATAGCCGCCTCTGCTGCATGTCGTTGTCCTCTTTATGACTCTCGCTTGCCTTCCCCGGGTGTTTCTGGGAGTTGTTGCCGTGTTGTTTGAGCCGGCGTTTGTCTGAGCGTTCTCCGCTCCAACGGTGCACCTCTTGTGTGGAGGACAGGCTTCCCCCCCTTCCTGTACGTTAGCCCGTACCTGCTGCTAGTTGAGGTGAAGCTGTAAGCTCATGAGAGCCGTAGTGGTGTATCACCCACTGTCCTTGTTCGCCCTTGTCCGGCTACCCGCTGTGGTCTACATCGCTGGTACGGTGGGTCAATGGGGTGTGCTCGCCCTCATAGTCTTGTACTGTTTTCAAATACAACCAGGGTGCTTCTTCCCTCTTATGTGGGCACCCGCTTATGTTGTTCTCTCGGTGGCACCAGAGCGCATCCAGCTGCAGCTCCTTCCCGGTTCCGACTTCCTCAAGAGCCACCCACTGATTGTTGTAGGCGCTGCGGAGCTTGCACATTTCCGTTATTCATTGTGCTATGGCCTTGGTCGCGGGAGCTCTGCTGCTGATGCTGGTGGGCCTTCTCCCTTCTCCTGGAGCTCCTGTTGCTTCTGTGGAGGTGATCTCACTGTGCGCATATTCTGCTTCCTCCGCTGCTCCGTGTCTCCAAGGTTGGGAGCCCCAGCCCGGCTCTTCCCACAGCGTACTGTGAGCTGCAGTCTAATGTTCTGCCATCCCTCCCCTTACCTTCCTGCTGTGTGGCTAATGTTTAGTGCGGTGTGTGCTGCCTTCCGGCGTAATCCTGAGTTACAGCCGGGTATCCACTCTGGATCGTCGGCTGCCCCTTGTCGGGGGTGTATTGTTGTGAACCCAGCGTATGTTCCAATACGAACATGCGGTGGCCTGGAGTGTTGCCTGCCAAGGATCTTGTGAACACGCTGGCTTGCGATACCGGCTTTCAGTTGCGTCCCTAGTCTGCGTGGGATTTCATGTTGTTGGAGTCCCGGGGCAGGGAGGCCTTGCTCCCTTCATGGGTCCTTGTGGTCTCCCTCCGATCACCACTCCGCCTCGTCGCCGGGCCTCTGCTCACCTGAAGACTCTCAGCCAGCGGGTTTCTCGTCCCTCTGCTAGCTCGCTGTGCACTGCGGCTCCGTGCCTGCTATCTTCATGCAGAGATCGGGTTCTCTGTTCTCTGCCGCAGAGTCTGGTGGGCTTACCCTGCTTGCGGGTAATGTTGATCGGCCACCGCTCTTAGTGTGCTCTGCTCCCCTGCTCTGCATTGTCGCGTACTCCTCTTCCACTCTCCGATACTCCGCCAGGCGCCACCTCGTTGTCTGCTTATCAACAGGCCTGACTGTTTGCGACCGGCATTTTGATTGTCGGCACAGCGGTTTCACTCTGGCCTTTTTGTGTCCGTCCACGTCCTGTTTCTTGTCGAGGTTCTTCCCTGCTGTTCTCTGGACCATCCGACACCTTTCTGTTATGTTTCTTTACAATTTCATTAATAAATCAGGCCAGCTTGAGCTATCTATGTTCAGGATCTAACGGGAGCTCCAAGATGCTGCCGCCTATCGCATGGCCGCCAAGCCTCGCCCCGGGGACTACCAGCTCTACAGCTGAAAGCAGCAAGTGTTTCAAAGACTGCTCCAAGTATCCAAAGAGAACATGGCAATGTCCTGGTGGTCCATAGAGACCTCCTCTACAGGGCTGTAGGCCAGGCAAAACCTTCCTGTGCAGGCCTGCAGCCAGTCAGCGCCCCCAGCCACACAAAATACAGCCAGAGGAGAATGGTCACCTGTCGACTCCTCACCATCTGAAAAAGCCACAGAATCATCCACAAGAGCCCTGACTCAATGAATTTGGGGAGATCAGTACCCGGTGAGGAATTTACACCCAGGGCTGACTGGTCTACTGTAGATGTGCCGTGTTGCACCCCATATCCACCAACCTCGAGTACGTTTAAGATATTTCCTGGGAGCCTGTCCCATCTACATGGACCCCTACTGCAGCAGTGCCTCGGCCTACGGTACAGAGTTCACTGGCCTGTGAGGATAGGTTCTCTGAGCGATTCTTAAATCTCATGAGATCCACTCACATGTCAGACATCCTCAAGGGCTTGATACAAGACGTGCTTCCGCAGGAGCTGCAGCCGCAACTGCTAGTACCACACATTCCAGCTCCACCGCCTCCTTTTCCTCCTTCTCTTCTATCCCCGCCTCCAACTACCACTGTCCCTGCAGTTTCCGCAGATTTTGGAATCACAACCTACTGACAAGACTGCAGATATTCAAACATCAGTGGACAAAGGGGAATATCCAGCAGGTGATAGCCCAAAAGGGCAGGACCCGTTTGTGGTACTATTTGCATGCTAATTGCTGGAGCTACCTAAGATGTATCTCGCGTTTAGATGCCCACAGGTTAAGGGTGCCATACAAATGTATAAATAAATGTATTATATATTTATTTTATTGATTATTTATATAAAGGAGGAACAATGCTGTTTTCATCACAAATGAACATACAATAGATCAGATTTGACTGGAAGCAGTGAGCTCCTTACAATGGGGCGAGTTTGAGGGACATTCTGACCAGGTTATGAAGGGGAGTAAATGGAACAGTCACCAGGGACAATACATAAGTGGACATACATAGATTAAGCACAATCAATATTTGACATTTCTAAGTGCAGATAGGCGGTACGGGCAGCCATTTAGGGATGTGACCATGATGGGTGAAGTGCTAGAGTGCAGGCAGAGGAAGTGAGGGACATTGGCAGGTTAGAGGCAGGGCGGGGGAGGGAATGTTAGCTAGCAAGCAGATGAGAGGTAGTTTAAAACAGTAACCCGGAGGCAAGGAGGTAGGCCTTTAGTTTGGTTTTGAATAATATTACAGTGGGTAGTACCATTCAGCTCTTAGGATGATCAATGCTTTGGTTATCTACAAGTCTCCCTCAGATAATGGTCCGCCTGTTTTTAAGTTATCAGTGCTTTGGGTAAAGACAAACCTTCTCGTAGGTAACATAAAGCAAGCAGGTGGTGTAACCAACAGTTCTCCCTGGATATGATGAATCTGTGCTTGAGGTTTACCTCAACAACGCACTCTTCCCCCAGACACTACGGAGGTGTAAGCATTCATTTCTCATGGTGTGTAAAGACCTGGGTATTTACAGACTCCCAATAGCATGAGGACTACTTACTTCCCCTGTAAGGTAGTACATGCATTCAACTCTATGGGGGGAAAAAGCTTTGGGTATTTATAAACATACTCTGATATAATATTAACCTACTCCTGCGGATATAATGGGAGTGTAAGCATTCAGCGCTCTGGGTGGTGTGAGAAACCTGAAGGTGTCTCCCTGGCTAGTCCCTGGGGATCTGTCATCCAGGTGGCCAGGACACGGCCATCGCTATTGGATCCAGTTCCTGGGGGTGGACTAGTGAGGGAGGATCACCTGGATAAGGGGTCTTTGGGGAGTAGGAGTGGGACAGCATTGATTGGCAATTGATTGTAACCTGCTAGCCCAGTGACTGTTCCATTCCGCTGTACTTGCATACTCCTCCCTCTGCCTCCTCTCTCTTCCCACCCATGGTTCTTTCTTTTTCTCCCATCTATTCGGACTGCTTCTCTATCAGCTATCCTTCCCTTCTCACTAAGTCTGTGTTTAAAAAGGATATCTTGGCATCAAACCTTGGTCTCCCTATCGCTGATACATATTCCAGCACCTCTTCCAGACAGACCCTCACTGACATCCTCTTTGTCGTTCCTTTGCCAGATCTATGGACCCCATATATGATCTCTGTGCTCTTTCCTGTCTCCTCCTTTCCCATTAATGGTGGCATACGCTGGGAAGTCCTCATGGATTCCTTCGACTCTTCCTGAGTCATCCTTAAGGTCTACCTAAATGGCACTGTCATGGTTCAAGGTCCTCAAGCCAATTGCCTCCTCTTTTATAAGCGGTTCCCTCGCCTCATCAACTTCCTTTCATCTCCGGCTGTCCCCTCCTCTCATTCCTTGGCTAACTGGCCAACTCTACCCTCCTCCTCTGCCCCTCTTCAGGCTACCTCCACACCTCGCATGGTGTACCTCTGATTTGTACCCCTCCCCGGAAAGTCTTTAAGGCCGGCAACCTTCTTCATCTTGCCACTCTCAACTCTTGCTCTGCTGTCAAACTCTCCTCTGACATCTGCCACCTCCTTGAAGAACTGGACCTTGAAGTCCTTGCTCTTACAGAGACATGGTTCATGGCCAGCTCTGTCACAAGCTTTGACACTCTCCTCCCTGATGGCTACAAGATCCTCTCCGCACCCAGATCCACCTGGCCCGGAGGGGGTGTACCCCTAATCTTTCCTGAGTGGATTCCTGCCACTATAATTCCCACTCAGATTTACTCCACTTTCGAATGCCTTGTCTGCCACTCTATTACGGTTGCTACTATCTACCGGCCCCTTGGTCAAATCACCTCTTATCTCTCTGAGTGGGCTGACCTCTCCTCCTCCTTCCTGGCCTCAACTACTCAACTCCTCCTCCTTGGTGACCTTAAAATCCACCTCGACTCTCCCTGCCCCTCCTCTTTGCTCTTTAGCGACTTCTGCAATTTCCTTTCCCTCTCTATCCTCCCCTCTGGCCCTACGCACTCTGCAGGACACACACTGGATATCTTGATCTTCTCTGGCCTCCCCCTCTCTATCCCTCTGACCACTCCTCTCTCCTGGAGTGACCACTGCCTCCTCTCTTCTCCTCTCTCACTCTCTTCCCCCCAAGCCAAGCCTACCCCAACACTGCCACCTACCTTCTTGGACATCCGACCCATGAAGTGTGTGTCAGTTGAGGCTTGCCCTGCCACTTTCTCTCCCCACCCCGCCTCCTCTGGCTGACTCATACCCAGACACAGCCCTGTCTCTTCTCTACTCTTCTATTTATGATACTCTCGATGCTCTTGCCCCTGTGATGAGGATCCGCTTGAAGACCAAAGCCAAGTGCAATTCCTGGTACAACTCTGACCTTGCTACACTTAAACGAATGTTTAGGGCGGCTGAGAGGAAATGAAGAGCTTCTTGTTCGTCCTCTGACAAACTGGCCTGTCGCCTGCTCCAGAGGCAATACTGACTCACTGTCCGCACCAAGAAGAGAGTCCACATTCAAGCCTGTGCCTCTGCGGCATCTAACAACTCGGCCAAACTCTTTAAAATCTGCAAGGAATTGGCCAATCCTGCTGCAGTCTCTACCCCTTCTCCTGCTTCACAGGCTCTTGCAATGCCCTTGCCTCTCACTTTATCTCAAAAACCCAGGACATCCTGTCCACCCTCTCATCCCCTCCCCCTCCTATCCCCCTCAGCCTGCGTTTACTGACCCTCCTTCAACCACCCCCCTCCCACTTTCTCTTATTTTCCTCTTTTTTCCCCTCAAGAGGTTGCTAGACAAGTCAGATCTATGAAAGCCTCATCAAAACAGGTTCATCCCTGTTCCTCTAAAACCACCAAGGAGCACATTGATATCCTCGCTCCGGCCCGTGCTGATTTGTGCGACCTCTCCTTTGCTTCGGGTTCCTTCCCCTCTCCTCTGAAGCACTCCTTTGTGCATCCTCTTCTCAAGAAACCCACAGCAGACCCTTCTTGCCTGGCTAACTATCGCCCAATTTCTATTACTCCCTTTCTTGGTAAACTCCTGGAAAAATTGGCCATCTTTCAGCTTAATGTTCACTCCAATTCTGTTGGCTCTCTCCATGACCACCAGTCTGGCTTCAGATCTGCCAGAAGCACAGAAACTGCTCTCCTGAACATCCGTGACGATCTGCTCTCCAACCTTGACTCTGACATTCCCTCTGTCCTCATCCTACTCGATCTCTGTTCTGCCTTCGACAGAGTCAACCATATCACCCTGCTCAACCGTCTGATAACCTGGGTATCACTGATCAGGTTCTGGCCTGGCTGACCTCTTTCCTCTGTAACCGACCCTCCCAGGTCCAATTTGGGTCCTTCCTTTCAACTATCTACCTCTCCACCTGTGGGGTTCCCCAGGGGTCTAACCTCTCGCCCTGGCTTTTCAATCAATACCTGGCAACTCTCGCTCACTGCATTGCCATTTTCTGCTCAAATTTCCAGTGCTATGCTGACGACACTCAACTCATTTTCAGGCTACCCTCGGCCACCTCCTCTCCTTCTCTCATCTCTGATTGCCTAACTGCAATTCAAGATTGGTGCACAGCCAATGATATTTGTCTAAATGCCAACAAGAATGAGATCTTCCGCATCGGTGCATCTTCACCATCCTTTCCCCTCACTCTCTGGCCGGCCTCCCTTGGCCCTCCTCCTACCCCTACCTGGGAGGCTTAGAACCTTGGGGTAATCTTTGACTCCACACTTTCCTTCTTCGCCCACATCTCAGATGTCTCTAAAAATTCAAACGTTGTACTGTAGGTACTCTGCCTTTCCTCTCCTTCCCCCAGAAGCTCATTGTCTCCCAAGCTCTGGTTCTCTCCAGGTTGGTTCTCTCCAGGTTGGACTATTATAACAGCCTCTTTCTAAATCTACCTACCTCTGCTCTCCGCCCTCTACAACTAATCCAGAACAGGAGTGCAAGACTTGTCCTTGGCCTCAAGCCCTATGATTGGATCTCTCCAGCTCTGAAATCCCTTGCTTGGCTCCCAGTGGATGCAAGGATTACATTCAAAACCCTCTGTATTGTCCACAAGGCTTTCTGGGGCCTGGGTCCAGAATGCCTTCAACTATCCCTCTGCAAATACCTCCCCTCTCGAGCTCTTCGTTCCTCTACTTCTAACTCCCTCAACGTCAGTCATTTTTCAAAAAAATGAGCTGGGGGTAGATCTGTTTCTTTGGCTGGGGCCTCCCTTGCCACTCTGAAACTTTATGAAAACCATCTCTGGTTTCGGAAGCACCTCAAGACCCTCCTCTTTGCTTCTGCCTTCGCTCCCCTCTCCCCTGCTGATCTGTTTCTCTCTTGGCACCATGCACCTGGTCACCCTCGGTCCCCTGGACCCAGGTATCTGCTCACCCTGCCACCATCCTGCGCTGCCCCCGGGCCAACTCTTGCACTGCGGACTGTATCTGTACCCATACAGTCCCCCACCCCCTTTCTTTTTCTTTCTGCACTCATCAGACTTAACCTGTCTGCTGCCTATACATAGCACTTGCCACTTGCTGGCTGCACTACCACTGTTTATTGCTTTTATTATCTATTTATTTTTATTGATTATTTATCTGTTCTCCTGTGCTCCGCACTTTCCACTTCTCTACCTTCCATGCACTTTTTCCTTTTCCCTTTCCCATGCACTTGCGCATTCTCAATGCCACTGAGCCTAGTAAGATTGTTGTTCCCCTCCCTTGCCATGTCGCGCTCTGAAACACTTGTGTACGAGCGCAATATAAATACATTATCATATCATATCACACAGATGGGCGTGATGCGGTATCCCCCTTCCTTATGACACATTTTCCCCATCCTACCACGTAGGCTATTCCAAAACACTGCCCCCCCTTTCCCAACACGAACACTTTCACACAACACAGAAGACAACGGACTAACACCAGAGCCGTTTACCTGACATGTCCCAATACAAGGGTCAGGCAAAGTCAGGCAATTGACCAGAATCACACACACACCTGATGGCCCTTTCCCTTCCCCACAGGGATAAATGGTGGAGCACGAAAGCACAGGACGAGCAAGGGAGACTGCACGACGTAAGAGCTAACTCAGCACAGCAGTTCAAAATTAGAAGAAAGACGGTGCAGACAGAGAGGGGGACAAGGAGAGAAGCGACCTTGCCCTTTCCGACCAAGACCCGTGAAACCTCCGCAGACAATATAAGAGCGTGCACAATAGCCAGCATGAGTTGCAGCAGATGTCTACAGTACTCAAGACCCTCCTCCGCTGATAACCAAGCCAGGGAATGACACTGGTCTCGGAGATACCGACATTGACTCCAAGGATAAAGAAAGGCAAGCGGGTTATCACAGCCGGTAAGTCGAGAATCGATAAGAAACCAAACTGTCTTGAACGAGAAGTAGCAAATGGCTCATTTGAACTTTGAAATTGTAAAGATACGATTGAAGAAAGAGGGGCAAAGCCAGCAACAGAGGAGGCCGACACCACGTGGGTGCTCAAGCAGGAGACTCTGGGCGATCACCTAATGGTAGAAAGACTACCGTAACCAGAAGCTAAAAAGAGGTCAAAGTGGTCAACCCGGTAGAGGGAACCAACAACCAAAAGGTGGCGCGAGTGAACCCAGAAGAGGGAAACCAGTAACAAGGGGCAAAGGCCAAAAACTTGTTTAAAAAGGACAGCCTTATTTTTCATTTGATGGTCGACGCTTGCTCCCATCTTAGATTTAGGTTTAGCTTAGGTGTTTTTACACCCTGCGTTTATTGTTCAATAAACACCCTTGAACTGTGATCACTTGTGTCTGTCTTTACTGTTGCCAACATGGGTTCCTTACAGTGGAGATGCCCTACGTATTTACAGACCCACTCTGAGATAATATTAACCTGATCACCCAGATATAATGAGAGAGTAAGCATTCAATATTCTGGGTGGAGATGCCCTAGGTATTTACAGACCTACTCTGAGATAATATTAACCTGCACACCCAGATATAATGAGAGCGTAAGCATTCAGTATTCTGGGTGGAGATGCCCTAGGTATTTACAGACCTACTCTGAGATGAGTGTAAGCCTTCAGCTCTCTGGCTGGAGGTGCCCTAGGTATTTACAGACCTACTCTGAGATGAGTGTAAGCCTTCAGCTCTCTGGCTGGAGGTGCCCTAGGTATTTACAGACCTCCTCTGAGATAATATTAACCTGCACGCCCAGATATAATGGGAGTGTAAGCATTCAGCACTCTGGGTGAAGGTTCCCTAGGTATTTACAGACCTACTCTAAGATAACATTTAACTGCTCACCCAAATATTATCAGAGTGTAAGCCTTCAGCTTTCTAGCTGTCGATGTCCTAGGAATTTACAACCTACTCTGAGATAATTTTAACCTGCTAACGCAGATATTATGGGAGTGTAAGCATTAAGCGCTTTGGCTGGAGATGCCCTAGGTATTTACAGACCCACTCTGAGATAATCTTAACCTGCTCACCCAGATATAATGGGAGTGTAAGCATTCAGCGCTCTGGGTGGAGATTCCATAGGTATTTACGGACTACTCTGAGATAATATTTAACTGCTCACGCAGATATTATGGGAGTTTCATCATTCAGCTCTCTGGCTGGAGATGACCTAGGTATTTACAGACCCACTCTGAGATAATCTTAACCTGCTCACCCAGATATAATGGGAGTGTAAGCATTCAGCGCTCTGGGTGGAGATTCCATAGGTATTTACAGACCTACTCTGAGATAATATTTAACTGCTCACGCAGATATTATGGGAGTTTAAGCATTGAGCACTCTGGCTGGAGGTGCACTAGGAATTTACAGAACCACACTGAGATAATATTAACGTGCTCATCCAGATATAATTGGAGTGTAAGCATTCAGCCATCTGACGACCCTTTGTCTTCCCCACAGGGATAAAAGGAGGAGCACGAGCGCACGCTACGAGCAAGGCTTAACACACGAGGAAGCAACTATTCCGGACCGGCAGTTCAAATGGAGGAGAAAGGCGGCGAGACCTGAAATGACGATGAGGAGGGAATTGCCCTTGCCCTTTTCCACTCAGACCTGCAAAGCATCCAAAAGAGAAGCCATAAGACCGCGGAGTCCAGATGGCGTGTCATGTATCAGATGTCAACGGTGCCTGGAGCCCTCCCGCACTGATAACCAAGGTGGGGAGACGCGCTTGCTACCGTGGTGCAGTCCTTGACTCTAAGGGCAAGAAACGACAATGGGCTGAGCACAGCTGGTGAGTTGTAGAGAGGGCTGATAGAAAACCGGACTGTGTTGAGCCCAAGGTTGCAAACAGCAACTTGTATGAACTTTTGAACAAAGAACCTGTGGGTGTGTGAAAGCTTCAAAGAAAGTCCAGTAAAAGACCAGCTGCAGAGTGGTCAAGCGCCACGTGGGTGCTCATGCGAAGGACTCTGGATGGTCCCCTTTGTTGAAACTACAAGCACCAGGAGGCCAGAGGAAAGGCTGGCATGAGGAGTCAGGGGGGTCCTACAAGGGTCGAGTCAAACCCCTTTTACTATCGAAAGTCTATGACACGTTGACAAGAAGGAGAGAAAAGGGAAGTGAATCCCACATTGTGAGAAAGCAAAGTGAACTGTATATTTGGCAAATGTGATCCCGGCTGAGGGATGCCTGCGAATTGGGATGAACAGTAATACACCCGTGAACATTGTGTTGACAAGAGTGAACCCGACAGAGGGTTGCCCGCAGTGAATGGTTGTTTGAAAAGACATTGAGACTCTTGAATGTTACATTGTGAATGAAAGGCTGTAGTGAACCCAACAGAGGGAGGCCCACGCTGCATGAGGGATCGGACCCCGACACAGGGGGATTCTAAGGTGAAGAGTAATTGCTTCATGAAGATTTATTGAAGGAACTTGTGTTTTTGTTGATTGTAACACATCAGGTCCTCTGAGGCAAGAGACTTTATGTAAAAGAGACTTGGCCACAGAAGGCCCTGATATTTTGGAAACAAACTGTAACCTCGTGCTGGCGAGGTCCAGGAGTGTGCTGCGCTCAGGAGCCCCACCTTGGCCAGTGCTAAAAACGTGGGGAAGGGAGACCCCAGCCATACCATCCTGACTTATTATTTTGAGAACACTTCTTTCTTTTCTGATGAATACTATCCCACACTATTTAGTAACTTAGCACTAAGGATTGGCAATAGTTTTTTTAGTATAGGCCCTTTTTATTTGACAAGAGACCACTAGGACTGCCTTATTATTATTTGATGGTCGTAGCTTGCTCCCATTTAGATTTAGGTTTAGATTAGGCGTTTATCTCACCCATTTTACAGTTTAATAAACACCCTTGAAGTGTGATCACTTGTGTCTGTCTTTACTGTTGCCACCATGAGTTCCTTACATCACGCAGATATTATAGGAGTGTAAGCATTCAGTGCTCTGGGTGGGGATGCCCTAGGTATTTACGGACCTAATCTGAGATAATATTAATCTGCTCACCCAGATATTATGGGAGTGTAAGCATTCAGCGTTCTGGGTGGAGATACCCTAGGTATTTACAGACCCACTCTGAGATAATATTAACCTGCTCACCCAGATATAATGGGAGTGTAAGCATTCATCGTTCTGGATGGAAATGCCCTAGGTATTTACAGGCCTACTCTGGGGTAATATTAACCTGCTCACCCAGATATTATGGGAGTGCAGTATTCAGTGCACTGGGTGGAGATGCCCTAGGTATTTACAGACCTACTCTGGGGTAATATTAACCTGCTCACCCAGATATTATGGAAGTGCAGTATTCAGTGCTCTGGGTGGAAATGCCCTAGGTATTTACAGACCCACTCTGAGATAATATTAACCTGCTCACCCAGATATTATGGTAGTGTAGTATTCAGTGCACTGGGTGGTGATGCCCTAGGTATTTACAGACCCACTCTGGGGTAATATTAACCTGCTCACCCAGATATTATGGGAGTGCAGTATTCAGTGCTCTGGGTGGAGATGCCCTAGATATTTACAGACCTACTCTGAGGTAATATTAACCTGCTCACCCAGATATTATGGGAGTGCAGTATTCAGTGCTCTGGGTGGAGATGCCCTAGGTATTTACAGACCTACTCTGAGGTAATATTAACCTGCTCACCCAGATATTATGGGAGTGCAGTATTCAGTGCTCTGGGTGGAGATGCCCTAGGTATTTACTGACCTACTCTGGAGTAATATTAACCTTCTCACCCAGATATTATGGGAGTGCAGTATTCAGTGCTCTGGGTGCAGATGCCCGAGGTATTTACAGACCCATTCTGAGATAATATTAACCTGCTCACCCATATATTTTGGGAGTGCAGTATTCAGTGCTCTGGGTGGAGATGCCCTAGGTATTTACAGACCTACTCTGGGGTAATATTAACCTGCTCACCCAGATATTGTGGGAGTGCAGTATTCAGTATTCTGGGTGGAGATGCCCTAGATATTTACAGACCTACTCTGAGGTAATATTAACCTGCTCACCCAGATATTATGGGAGTGCAGTATTCAGTGCTCTGGGTGGAGATGCCCTAGGTATTTACAGACCTACTCTGGAGTAATATTTACAGACCTACTCTGGAGTAATATTAACCTTCTCACCCAGATATTATGGGAGTGCAGTATTCAATGCTCTGGGTGCAGATGCCCGAGGTATTTACAGACCCATTCTGGGATAATATTAACCTGCTCACCCAGATATTTTGGGAGTGCAGTATTCAGTGCTCTGGGTGGAGATGCCCTAGGTATTTACAGACCTACTCTGGGGTAATATTAACCTGCTCACCCAGATATTGTGGGAGTGCAGTATTCAGCGCTCTGGGTGGAGATGCCCTAGGTATTTACAGACCTACTCTGGGGTAATATTAACGGGCTCACCCAGATATTATGGGAGTGCAGTATTCAGTGCTCTGGGTGGAGATGCCCTAGGTATTTACAGACCTACTCTGGGGTAATATTAACCTTCTCACCCAGATATTATGGAAGTGTAAGCATTCTGCGCTCTGAGTGGAGATTCCCAAGATATTTTTTTAATGTATTTATATGTGACCAAAAGAGCACACAATAGATAAGAAATCAGATTTTCTGGGAAGCAGTGAGCTTCTTACAATGGGGTGAGTTTGAGGGACATTCTGAAAAGGTTGTGCAGGGGAGTAAATGGAACAGTCACCAGGGACAATACAAGTTAACATACATAGATTAAGGACAACCAACATTGTACATTTTTAAGCGCAGGTAGGCGGTACGGTCAGCTGTGCTCGGGATGTGTGAAGTGCTAGAGTGCAGGCCGAGGAAGTGAGGGACAGAGGTAGGTTAGAAGCAAGGGAAAAATGTTAACTAGCAGGGAGAGGTAGGTTAAGAGGGTAGCTCAGAGGTGAGGAGGTATGCTTTCAGTTTGGTTTTGAACAAATCTATGTGGACTGTTTCTCAGATGTTCAGGGGAAGGGAATTCCATGCAAGTGGAGCTAGAAGAGAGAAGGAGCAGAAGCGAGAGGAAGCACAGGGAGGGCAGGAGCCACAAGGGTAGTTGAGGAGGCAGATCAGAGATTACAAGAAGGCTTGCAGAGTTGCATAGAGGAGGATATATTTGGTGGTGCCTTACCGTGGATACATTTGTGAACCAGGAAAAGAAATTTAAATCTGGCCCTGTTTTTCATCATCAGCCATCCAGCCTGGTGACGGTACGAGTAAGTAGGTGTGAAGTGAGGCAGATTAAAGAGAGTCAGGGTAGCAAAGTTAATGATCCTGTCGAGAGGACAGAAAGCATAGTTGGGGAGACCAATGGGTGCTGGCACAGTAGGGCAGTTTAGAGAAGACAAGAGTGATTAAGAGATGCTTTGCAGTGTTGAAAGGAAGGAGGTGCCTGATTTTCCTAATATCTAGGAGGTTGAGGCGAGCTGCTGGTCCAATTTTGGAGATGAAGGTAGAGCAGGTGTGTGAGGGGTCATAGATGATGCTGAGGTTTCTAGCTGAAGAAGAGTAGGGGAGAGTGTCAGGTGGGAACTGGAGAGACAGACCCCCCCTAGTTGCCTGTGTTGCTGTGTGTGCCCCCTAACCCCCCTGGTCACCTGAGTTGCTGTGTGTGCCTCCGACCCCCCCAGTCGCCTGTGTTGCTGCCTGTGCCCCCTATCCCCCCGGTTTTCTGTGTTGCTGTGTGTGCCGCCCACCGCCACCCCGGTCACCTGTGTTGCTGTGTGTGCCCCTACCCCCATCCCTTTCTTCCTAGCCCGATAATGCCCTTTATTTAATGTTTGTATTGCATCTGCATGCTGCCGTTGCCCTGTTACTTGGGGTAGGCACCATGTATTTGCCCACT
Organism: Ambystoma mexicanum; assembly: GCF_040938575.1. Classification (NCBI taxonomy): domain Eukaryota; kingdom Metazoa; phylum Chordata; class Amphibia; order Caudata; family Ambystomatidae; genus Ambystoma; species Ambystoma mexicanum. The sequence goes on from NC_090940.1 coordinate 21,491,141, forward strand.
AATTTGACCTTTACATTTGTGTGCTGCTGCCGCCCTGCAACATGGGGTAGGCACCATGTATTTGCCCACTAATTTGACCTTTACATTTGTGTGCTGCAGCCGCCCTGTAACAGAGAGTAGGCACCATGTACTTGCCCACTGATTTGACTTTTGCATCTGTGTGCTGCTGCCGCCCTGCAACATTGGGTAGGCACAATATACTTGCCTATTGCTGGACTTTCACACCTGTGTGCTGCTGCCGCCCTGCAACATGGGGTAGGCACCTTTTGCCCACTGATTTGACTTTCGCATTTGTGTGCTGATGCCGCCCTGTAACAGGGAGTAGGCACCATGTACTTGCCCACTGATTTGACTTTTGCATCTGTGTACGGCTGCCGCCCTGTATCGTGGGGTCAGGCTCAATGGATGTTGATCACCTTGTACTTCTCTTTTGCACTTTGGTGTATTAGAGATGAAGAATGAGGGGAGAGTGGTCGATGAATCGCCCAGAGGGGGGGTGTAGAGAAGGAGTCAAGTAACCCCCTCAACCACTTCGCCCATAGTGCCTATATGTTGCGAGTCAGTTTCAGACATGCGTAGTACCAGTGAAAATACTGATACATAGGAGAATCTGGGAAGCAAGGTTCCCATTGAGAAAGCCATATCTACATACGAGACAGTACGATGGTCATTTGAATGAAATTCCAGAAGAAACAGGACAAATGAATGGCGAAGATGAATGGTGACGTCGTACAGAGTCGAGCTGACGTGCATAGAAGAGATGCAGAGACCAGATGATATAGAAAATTCTATAAGGCATCAAGAAAGTATTGGAGATAAGTGCCATTTGGGATCAATCAAAATGAAGAAGCTTATGTAACGAGATAGATGAAAATGTCGAGCTGTGTTACACGTGTATGTATGCAAAGAAACGCAAGCAGACGAAGTATTCCTGAGGCTAGCTTTATAGTGGATAGATTGTGGCATGCGCCAATATATATATATATATATATATATATATATATATATATATATATATATATATATAAAGAATAGATGTTTCCAGTACGTACAATAGCAGAGCTGAGCAAAAGAAGTAAGGCCATTTTTCCAGCATGTCGCAGTTAGAAAAACAAGTGAATTACAGGTGAATCTCAGAAAGGCGAGGCTGGATGAGCCAAGAAGCCAAGGCCGCATCAGGCTGGATTGAGCTGATATTGGATACAAATCTTGTGAATGAATGGAGCTTCTGTTCAGAAGGCATGGACAAAAACAAGAAGAAGTCAGAGGTCTATTAGAAAATAGTATTTTTAATACACTAGAATCTCAATTCCGTGGTCTTCAGTCACGTGGGGGGAAGAAGTTGGACGAGCATGATGGTCACACCTACGCACGAGGGCAGAGCGTACCTTCACTCCCCTGAATTTCCCAGAGCAAAGAACACTTGCAATGACACGTTCAAAATCCTAATAGACAGCAGACCTCTGAGGTGATGATGGATGGATATATTAATTGGTGGGAAGCTGTGGTTAAAACAAGCTCACCAGCACCTGGACGCCCAACATTCGTGCTGCTATACGTAGGTGGGAAGGTACTGACAGAGGTTAGAACCCAACCAATGATAGGGGACCACACGATTAAGGGTCCTATAGTTATTTAGCCAAATGAACGTTGTGATTTTAGTGACGTTCATAGTGACGTGTTTTAGGGGAGGGCTTAGTGGCCCCACCTGATATTAAGAAGTGAATCAGATTATTCCACGGCCCTAGATGATCCTGTTAGACCCTATCACACTTGCCACCAGGTTTTAGCATTTTGCCACGCAGGATGACGTTAGTAGTATGTGGGTTAACGTCGCCTATGATGATTTTTTGTTATATAAACAAGCCTTTTTATGAAATGCGTTGAGATCGTCATGAGGGACGTCTGCTGATGTCCGTTGTGCTCCCTGTTTTAGATAATTGATATTAAAACAGTCATCCTTTTACCAACTACCTGAGTCGTTCCTATTATTGATGTTTGAATAATTTCTGCAGCCACCATCCATCTCAGGGGTATTGCTACCTCATTTTAAGGGGCTAGGAACTCCAGTTCACAGGCCTAAACTCAGTTTGTGTGAGATGCAGAACATTTAAATTGTCTACCCATATGTGCAATTCAACCAGAACCACAGAGGAGAATAGTTTTCCAGAGACATGGAGTAGAGAAAGCAATCCGTAGTTTTCCAGTGCTTCCCCACCGCCTATTTTGTACAATATAGCACGCTGTCAGGCTTTTAATAATGCACCCTCGTTACAAATCTTATTGAACAGTATCTTCAGCAACTCTGCCCAATCTGCAGGGATGGCCTTCAAGACAGCATTTGACAAACCATTTAGCCCTTCTGCACAGGATCCTAAGACAAGCAATTGTTGTATATCCTTCTGTCGTGAATTGTAGCAGCCAGGATGCAGGTGGGGTGTGATCAAATGTCCCTGGTCCTGTGATTGAGTGTTTGGATGTTTAGACACTATGTATTGGACGCATTTTGCTGCCGGGACAGGGTTTACTAGATCCCGTTTCTCGTCACCCTTTGCTTTTGACAGGTGCTGCCAAATCTCTAGGGTATTTTTACGGCACATAGCTTGTAGCATGTTCTGCCAGTGGGCATTTTTTATTTTTCCCCGCCTTCCTGTAAGCCATTTTTGTATTTGATTATTTTTTTATGTTGATTTTTATATTTTCTCATTTGCATCTCGATGTATTCTGTGGCTCCACCGCCCTTTGTGCTTATTCCTGTTTCCTACCTGGACTTCATAGTCAAATGCATTTTTGTGCTTGTGGGGGCGAACCACGAGCTGTCTTTGTGGTAGAGAACCTGTCATTTCAGCCAGCTTGCTTAATCGATCACCCATATTGGATGCACTGAGCAAAGCAAAATTGGGTAACTCGTGTTTATAGAGGCACCTTGTGGCCCACACAGCTTTGCTGATATTTCTTTGTGTCCAAATAATTTGGTTGCACCGGCCCCACCCTTATCTTTTTGCCCTGTTGTACAGAACCCATTTTGAGTGCTAATACCATCATAGAGTGATCACTGTACTTTGACCCCAGACCTTTAGTGACTCAACCATCACAGCACACTCATTGCTAAGAAAGAGGCAATCAAGGGTAGATGTCTTGTTATTTGGAGACCATGTAGGCTTCCCCGGCTGATCACGCTCAGTTCTGGCTTTTAGTATAAACATTCCCCATTCCTTCAGCAGGGATACCCAACTGTCCCCCTCAGCATTTCCTCTCTGTTTTAACACATTAACTGGGTATACAGACTCGCAGCCTCCAAACAATTCGGGATCCCTACAGCGTGCATTTAGGTCACCGCCAACTATTGCGCATTCGTTGCCCTTGGTGGCGTGCCACTCGGCACCCACTTTGTCTAGGGATTCCTGCTCAGCCTCCATGCTTGCTAGTACTGGTGGCATATACCGGTTTACCAATAGTATCGGGCAACAAGCGCTGCCACTTCCAACCCGTGCTTCAATGGCCAACATTTTGTCAGATGCGAATAACATTCTCACACTCTCCAAATCCAAACTGTCTCTGATTGCCACAATCAATCCCCTGGATGGCCGGCCACACAGGCCTTTTACCGCCGATCATTCAAACACCACATTCCCTTCTACTTGTATCGGTTTAGTCAACCAGGTTTCCTGGAAAAATAAAATATCATGTTCACACAAAAATGGTAATGCCCAGTTTTGCCCAGGAAATGACTATGCCCCCTAGTGTTCCATGTTAGTAGCTTTACTGTTCATGCACATTCCGTCAGGTTTTTCCTCGTGAATCTTTTAAACCACTCCCATCCCTGGGCATCGTCTGTGCTCATTTGCGAGGCTTGTCCGTCCCCCATCTTCCTGTGAGGGAGTGCACCTAGAGCTCCTTGGGCTGCCTTTACGACCTGAGAGAGCAACTGTATTGGCTCTTTCTTTGGGCCTGGGATGGTGCATCCAGCAGAGACCCCACCTTTAAGATAGAGTCTTGGTGCACTCGGGCAAGTGCGATACTTCAGATGTAACACAGTGAACCCTGACATAGCTGCCACCCTCCGGGGTCACTGGTTCTACAAAACTAAAGTCAGCCGAAGACAAGACCTGCAATGGGAGCACTTTGTTACAGATTAATAGGAGGTCACATCTGTTTGTTCTCTTTCCAGATAAAGTCTGGTCTCCCCTTCCCAGAGTAAAAATCTTTTCGTCCAGGTGCCCAGGTGATCTCTCGCATTCACCTTCGCCGGCAACTGCCTGTGGTAAATGACCACATGGACATTATAGGCTGGTCAGTGGGTGGTCGGCACAGGGCAATGTTTACAAGGACACATTCGACTACTTCTGGAGCCGGGGGTTGGATGGTTTCCACAGCTTCGCATACACCAAGCACAATTTGACACTGAGGACCACCATCGTCCAATAACCAGCTAGTCAATGTGCCGGTGGTTTCCGGCAGCCTCCTCTGTTTTCTGGACACTTTTCTCTTAGCCTACCTTTTAAAACCCACCTCGTGGGATATGGCCCTAGAGTTCAAAGGTTCAGGCGAAAGGACTTCAGTGCCCACTGCAACATTTTGGGGAGTGCAAGATCGCGCTTTTGCCCTCTTTGCCAGCCTTATCTATGCTCCAGACAATGCTGCATTCATTAATAGAGAGGCTCAGAGGGGCCCACCTTTGTCAGATCCATTACAAAACAGCCCTTTTGCGCCAGATTAATCACCCCCCCCCCCCTTTTTCAGGCTTGCTTCCACCCATTCTTCTAGTCTATTGCACAATAAGGCCAGGGTGTTTCCCCGGCTCTAACTGCACACCCTCGAATATTATCCTGAAAGCTTCAGCGTTACCCTAGAATGCCCCACGTCGGCCAGGCTTCTGTTTGCCTCAGGTAGGCTGAAGCCATCCCACCCGTTTGAGATACTTAGATGCCTGTGAACCGGCTCCAATGCTTGATACAAACCAGGGGATATAGACAACCATTGGCTCTCATCATAGGGGGGGGGGCAGCATGTCATGGAATGGTGTTGTTGAAGACTTTTGGGACTTTCGGGATGCGAGATCAGAACCTCTGTGGGAGGCACCCCTGTTTCAGCACGCTTAGGCATTTCCTGCACAGTATAGCACATGGCCAACAGCGAGTTGCTGTCCATGTCGCCAAAGCCACAATTAGAAACCTTAGGGACAGCCCCAGTCTTTCTTTTTTCTGGGGGCCTATCGTCCTGCTGCCCACGTTTGCACTGCATATAAAGTCAGTCATTTTACTGGCATTTGCTGCGGTGCCGTTTTTTTCCTTTACGCCGTCCTGCCCCCGTGACCCCCTTGAACAGGCTTTCAACGTTGTCGTTTTACAGACGAGTCGCTGCTCACGTGGTGGTTTTGCCTGCAGACTCACCCCTCATTGCACTTCGCATTGGTATGCTCTGAGGAGCATGGACAGGAGGTATCGGCGAGGTGTAGGGCGCCCCCTCCAGCCCTTCAACACCTCAACACCACAACACTCTGCTGCCCCAGCTTGCACTTCGCGCTCCCTGCCTGAAGGTCTTTATGGAGGCGTTCAGCAGTTTAAGGGACAGCGCACAGTGACGCTGTTTCGCCGATGAGAGTCTCACAACACTCTGCTACCACACTAGACTGCGCGACATACCCATACAATTCTGCATCAATATTTGACGCCATACTTGCATGGCTCAGGATGCGGATTACTCTGGGAGAATTCTGTCATGTGTGCAAAGTTCTAGAGCGAGTATGTGTGAATCAGTTATTAGCTTAGCCAGAAAAACTAGGCCTTGAATGTCTGAGATTCATACATTCTCATGCTTGCCAACCCACAGATTTAGGCTGTAGGCTACTGCTGTTTAAGCAGTCCTACCGCCTACAGATTTGGGTACAGATCCTACTGCTTTTTACAGTGGCAGGTCATTTATGCGACTCTAAGGCAGGCTCCAGGACAGAGCATGCAACACATTAGTCTGTCTGTGCAGTGGGCTGGTAGGTGATTACTTTGATTGGGCTCAGACCAATCCATTGACCCGACAGCTGCGTGACTCTGTCCTGCACTCTTGCCGGTACAACCCTTAGGTGAACCAGCAGTGAAAGCAAATGGCAGAGTGTAACACCATCACACAACATCTGCCTATCAGACTGAGGGGGTATCAGTCTCCATGTCATTCAGTGTTTAACTTGCAATAAATATGTATTGCCCAGGCTGCTGCTACAGAGCAGTGGCAAACGTTGCCTACCAGCTCTACCTACTTCTGTAAAGTCAGGTAATTGAATTTGGTGTTAACTTACGATTCAGAATTTGTACATTTTTACATTTTGTGCTGTTTGATGAGTTGAGTATTTTAGAATGCTTGAAGCGTGCCAACAATGTATGTTTTGTATTTTCCCGTGATGTCATTGTTATGCAAATTTTATATATATAAACTTTAAAAAATCCTACATCTTTTTAGTCACAGAAGGTTGGCAAGTATGCATTCTGGGTCTGGGTGTCAAAGGACCCCACGTAGGGAGCGGCTGCAGTGTCAGACTGGACGCTTCCTAAGTCTGTTAAGGTGCCTGAGGCCTACTCACATCGTGCCCCTGAGCCTACTCTTTTTTGCAGAAGGAAAACCAAGTTAAAGGGATTTTATTTAGATGAGCACAGTAACGGAGTCTTCAAGCCTATACCAATGGTGCCTTTGTGGGGGTGTATTGTAATTTCTGGGTGTATGGAGCGGTGGGGCACTCATAGCTTAGGATATCAGGATGTCTGGGTGCTAGGGGGTGCTTAGTCCAGGATGTCATTCCAGTATGGCCCCAAACAACCTCTTGGTCAATCTGATATTTGGGGGTGCCGGGTCCAGCAAGGAAGCCTAGGTGGGTCTTAGAGTGCCTCGAGAGTAGAAATAGCACTGATGTTCAGTAGGGTTATCCCCATCATTTTGGGGGCCTGATGCATGGGATCAGGTTGGTGCTTTCACGGCCACATGCTTCATTTCCATCATTGACCCGCATGGGGCAGGAAAGAGGCCAATGGCGGGGCGCAGGTGCTTGTGACACCAGTTTCTTGGCCTCCTGGCTTCTTCCTCCAGTTCTGTCTGTGCATGGTTTCCTCCCTTTGGAGAGCAGTTGCTCAAGGTCTCCTGTTAATCTCTGCTTCTTAGAAAAGTAGGAGTAGACCATGCCATTCCAGCGAACAAGCACCAGACCACAGCACCACCCAGCAGCCACCCCAGGACCATGCAGCAATGCATTGTGGGTGTGCACATTTGCTGGCATCCATGCGTTTTTATTCCATGTGAGTCTTATATGGCAGCACTACGTTATGTTATGCTATGTTACTTTGCATTTATATAGCGCCTTATTGGTATGGTCTGAAGGCGTTGGTAGGTTGAACGACCTTGGGAGCCGGAGTTCGAGTCAGTAGAGAGAGTAGAGGGAGTCAAAGGTGCGTGGGAGCACTGGATATGTGTGCAGCTGGTGTGGCATTCGTGTAATAGCTGCTTCTTAGTGGTAGGTGTGGTGGTTGAGAGATCAGGAGAATGTGTTCGTTCTGGCAGGATTTATCCAGACCAAATGTGGCTGCGTTAGGCTGGAGGAGAACGCCTGGCTGGGGGGGGTGTAACCAGCAGTTTTTACTTAGAGTGATGGGAGGTATGTGGCGGATGTTAGTATGAGAACAGTTATACCGAATGGTGTCATAGTACCTCTGTGTTCTAGATGAATGGTGGTGTAAAGAAGAGAGTAAGCGTGGTGATGTGATATGATGGGTTACACGTTCTTTTGTACGTTCCATGCACTCAACCCATTCCACGTACGTAACGCAATTCTATGTGCTCTAATCCGTTCCACGCACTCCAGTCTGCCCCATGCACTCCAGTCCGCCCCACGCACTCCAGTCCGCTCCACGAACACCAGTCCGCTCCACGCACACCAATCCATTCCACGTACTCCAATCTGTTCCACGCACTCCAATCTGTTCCACGCACTCCAATCCGTTTCATGCATTCGAATCTGTTCTATTTACTCCGATCCGTTCCGTGTATTCTAAGTTGTTTTATGCACTTCATCCACGTATTTCGTCTGTACCATCTACATGCTTCATCCGTTCCATCCATATTTTCACACGTTCCAACCACATACGTCACCCGTTTCTTCCATATACGTCACCCGTTTCATCCACATACGTCACCTGCTCGATCCACATACGTCATCCGTTCGTTTCACATACATCACTCGTTCTGTCCATATACGTCACTCATTCCATCCACATACTTCACCTGTTCCGTCTGCTCTACGCATTCAGCGGCTCTATGTACTCATCCGCTCTACGCAATTGTCCGCTCTATGCATTCTTTCGCTGTAGGCACTCATCCACTCTACATGCATTCCGCACTCATCCGTTCTACACACTCATCCGCTCTACGCACTCATCCGCTCTACGCAACTCGTCCGCTCTGGGCACTCGTCCGCTCTAGGCACTCGCCCGCTCTAGGCACTCGCCCGCTCTAGGCACTCATCCGCTTTATGCTCTTGCACGCTCTACGTATTCACCTGCTCTACTCACTCACCCGCTCTACACACTCACCCACTCTACGCACTCAGATGCTCTACGTACTCACTCGCTCTATGCACTCACTCGCTCTACGCACTTACTCGCTCTTATGCACCCCTCCTTTCTTGCGCACTCATTCGCTCATGCGCACTCGTCTGCTCCATACACTCGTCGGCTCTACCCACTAGTCTGTTCTACACAATCATCAGCTCTACACACTCCTCCATTCTTACACACTCCTCTCCTCTGCGCACTCTTCCGCTCGACGCACTCTTCTGCAATCATCCGCTCTACACACTCCTCCATTCTTACACACTCCTCCGATTTGCGCACTCTTCCGCTCGGCGCACTTTTCCGCTCGGCACACTTTTCCGCTCTGTTCGCCCAGCACGCTCTGCTCACCCATCACGCTCTGCTCACCCATCCGCTCTGCTCACCTATTTGCTCCACGCACTCGTCCGCTCCCCACACTCATCCGCTCTATGCACTTGTTCTTTCCACGCATTCATCTGCTATATGCACTCATCAGTTCTACAAAGTCGTTCGCTCATAAGTAGTCATCCGCTCTATACACTCATCCGCTCTATACACTTATCTGCTTTATAAACTCATCCGCTCTATACACTCATCCGCTCTATACACTCATCCGCTCTGCACATTCATCTGCTCCAGTGTTCTACACATTCTTCTGCATTTCTGCACTCATCCGCTCTACACCTGTCATGATGCCTACCTCTAAGGAGCCAGGCCGGACCCAGCAACCCCAGAGGCAGACATCATTTTCCCCAGGGAAGTCTCAGCGGGCCCAAGTCGGGGCCCTTTGGACTCAGTCCTGGCGCCTTAGGCGCCAGGCTCATAGCGGACCCCAGTCCTGGCGCCTTAGGCGCCAGGCTCATAGAAGAGGATATGTGTTTAAGTGCTTGGGTGCACACTTACCTGATGCAGACCTTGCTGCTTCATCCAGGCCCTCTTGAGGCCTGAATGGGACTACTTAACCTGTAGGACTACTTCACCACCCGGGTGTGGTCGGGGAAGGATACATACCTGATTGGTGGAAGGATACATACCAGGAACTTCTTCCAAGGCTATTTAAACCCCACCCGAACAGCCACACATGCTTCGCGTTGTTCTGCACCTAGCAGCTGGACGCTCACCGTGTCAGCTCCTGCATCCTGACTTCAGCCACGCCTGCCAGCACCCTGGAACACCTGCAAGGGGAGAAACGAAGAGAATAGGAGAAGAAAAGCCCTTACCTGCTAAATCTGCATCCCGGAGTCATTTCTCCAACGGCCCTGAAAAGGAAGACATCATTTTAAAGGCATTTCGTTTCGATCGCTGCAGCGCTGCATTTTACTCACCTTTGCAAGGCGCTTCCATCTTCAGCAGCGATCTTCCGGATTCAGCTACGCCCCGGCGCCTAGAGGAAAAAAGACGAGAACAAAGGTGAGAGGGAGAAAAGGAATAAGGAAAGCTCAGTTTCCTTTTAAGTCTTACCTGTTGGATTATTCCCACTGCATTTCGGGTCCTGCCGCTTCCTGGCATCTCCGGACCCCGGCCCCTATGGGGAAAAAAGACAAAGACATTGAATGAGCGAATGCAAAGACATTACCTGAGCGCTCATCCAGAACTGTTTCACTTCGGGTCGGCGCCATATCTCCGGCACTCCGAACCCCGGCCCCTAAGGGGAAAAAGACATAAGCATTAGCGCTTGCTGCAATTAGACAACGAACATTATTATTAAGCTTGAACTTTTGAACAGAACTTTTACAGCGCCTTACCTGAACAGTCAAGCTTACCTGAACTCCCATCAATCCTCAATCCAGTGAAGTAACTGGGTTTCAACGCGCCCCTGCATCAGAAGCAGGATGGAGAGCTCATCCTTCCAAACCCTAAGGTGAGGCTTCACGGGGAATCGTGGAAGGGTATCGTGGAGGGTTGGAAGGGAGTGGGAGGCTTGAGCATTATTCCGTCAGTAGGTAATACTCCCTTTTCACGCACAGGAGGGTATCCAACGAGCCAGGGAAGCCAGAATAGAGGGGCCCTTCCTGTCCATCTTCAGAGTTCTGCGCCTTCGACGCCGCGCCTCCGTGGGAACCAGGTGAGCGTTACAACACCCTCATCCGCTCTACATATTCATCCGTTCTACATATTCATCCGCTCTATACACTCATCCGATCTACACATTCATCCGATCTACACATTCATCCGATCTACACACTCATCTGCTCAATGCATTCATTTGCTCTACGCACTCCTGTATTCTACACACTTCTCTGTACTTATGCACTCATCCGGTCTACACACTCGTCCGCTCTACACATTCATCCGCTCAACACATTCATCCGCTCTATACACTCATCCGATCTACACATTCATCCGATCTACACACTCATCCGATCTACACACTCATCTGCTCAACGCATTCATCCGCTCAGCGCATTCATCCGTTCTACACGTTTCATCCATTCTAACGATTTCATCCACTCCATTCACTTTGTTCATTCATCATGCATTTCATCCATTTCATTAATTTAAATCTTGTTACTGTTTTTGTATGATTTATTCTTATTATCCACTTCACTGCTTTGATCTACTTTACTCGTTTAATTCTGTTTGTCCTTTTATTTTATATTAGCGGTTATTAGATGCTAATTTCTCGCATCTAGTAGTTTGTTGGTTTGGTTTCATTGAGATGCTGTTATTCTGTTAGGGTTAGTTTGCGTACAGGTTGGTTTTAGGGGAAGAGGCAGGTTTTCAGTAGTTTGCGGAAAGACATTAGATCTTCTGTTAGGCGGATGTGAGGTGGGAGTGCGTTCCACAGCGTGGGGGCCAAGGCTGAGAATGATGATCTGCCTAACCTGACTGAGTTTGTCTTAGGTATAACTGGGAGGCCGGCTGAGCTTGATCTTAGAGTGCATGGAGAGTGATAGGGTTTTAGCTTGTCTTGAAGATATTGAGGTCCGGTTTTATGCAATGCTCGATGGGAGATGGATAAGGTTTTGAAAGTCACCCTTCGGGCCACTGGAAGCCAGTGCAGAGTCTTAAGGGCTGGGGAGATGTGGTCACTTGGGCGGAGTGCAAGTAGCAGTTTGGCTGCGGTGTTTTGTGCCCTTTGAAGTTTATTCAGTTGGTAGGCGTGGACTCCGAGGTAGAGGGGGTTTGCGTAGTCCAGTCTTGATATAACAATTGATTGGACTGCGGAGAGTCTGTTGGGAAAGGAGAGATATGGAAAGATGCGCTTAAGGGTTTTAAGGTGGTAGTGGCAGGATTTTGAGACATTATTGACTTGGCGCAAGAGCGTTAGGTCAGAGTCAAGGGTGCATCCACGATTTTTCACTGAGTTAGAAGGGGTCGGTGAGTTGCCCATGGCGGATGGCCACGGTAGTGGGTGTGGAAGAAGTTTGGAGTTGCCACATACCATGATTTCAGTTATGGAGGGGTTTAACAAGAGGTGGTTTTGGGTCATCCAGAGCTCAATGTCAAGGAGGCAGGAGGCGAGGTCAGGTCGGTAGTTGGGTTTTGAGTTCAGGAGTTTTAGAATTAGTTGAGTGTCATCAGCGTAGTTGTAACACAGGATGTTGTGTGAACGCATTAATGGTGGGAGGGTGATCAAGTAGAGATTGAACAGGAGGTCAGATAGGCATGCTCCTTGAGAGACTCCTGTGTCGACTGGTTGGGCTTGGGAGGAATAGGTGGAGAGTATCGTTATTTGGTACCTATCTTTGAGGAATGAAGCTATCCATTTAAGAGCGGTTCCACAAATTCGTAGGGAGTGGAGGCTGTCAAGGAGGATTGAGTGATTGATTGTGTCGAAGGCGGCGGATAGGTCAAGAAGGATTAATGCGGCGCATCCCGCGGAGTCTGCCGTCATTTTAAGTTCATCCCAGATTGAGGTTAGGGTGGTTTCAGTTCTGTGACGGGCTCTGAAACCTGATTGTGCAGGGTCTAGGAGATTGTTGGCTTCGATAAAGGCATTTAGTTGGGAGTAGGGGGTTCGGTCAATGAGTTTGGCAAGGAACCTGGTGTTTGAGATGGGGCGGTAGTTTATGGGCTCGAGAGGGTTGAGTGAAGATGTTTTTATTAGAGGTTTGACATGAACCGTTTTGAATGCATCTGGAAAGATACCGGAGGAAAGGGAGTCATTTATGATGGATCTTGCGTGTTCTCCTGCGCAGGTGGAAGCAAACATTTCTTTGAGGGTCTAGCGGAGAGCCGGATGGTTTGCAGGCAGATAGAAGTTTGAGAAATTGGTCAGGTGATATTGGACTAAAGGATTTGAACGTTGGTTGCGTAGTGGTCGCAGGCGGTGGGTTGGCCGGAATAGGGGGAGGGTAGCCTGGTGGAAGTAAGAGAGCCAGTTTGGTGGTTAGGACATTTGTTCTTTCGAGAGCCGTGGCGTAAAATTGGAGAGAGAGAGAGTCGCACAGTGATTGTGACGGGGTCAGGACGGTCGTAGTGCATGCTGGTTTGGTGAATTCGGAGATGATTTTGTGAAGTTCTTTGCTGGGGTTTTTGCAGTTTAGGATTCGGGAGTTGAAGTGGGCTTTTTTTGCTTTCCAGATTTTGGCTTTGTACTGATGAAGGTGTTGGGCCAAGGTGGCCTTGCTCTCCTGGGTTTTGTCTTTCTGCCATTTGCGTTCTAGGTATTTATATAGTTGTTTAGTGGTCTTCAACTCAGGTGTGAACCATCTAGGGAACAGGCCACGGCGGGCTGATGGTTTGCAAGAGGGTGTGAGTCGCATTAGTGAGGTGTTGAGCCATGAGTCAAAGGCGTCGGGGGTTAGTTGTTTGTTGAGTTGGCAGATAGGTGGTGGAGATTAGAGGAGTGCGTCGGCTAGGTCAGGAACGATGATTAGTTTTTTCCCGCATTTGCGTATCTTCGGAGGTTCCTATTCGAGTGCAGGAAGGGGATCGGGTGAGCGAATGTCGAAAGAAACAAGGAAGTGATCGAATCAGATGATTGGGGTTGGGTTGCTTTAGATGTATTTGGTTGTGGGAGATAAAGATGGCGTCAAGAGTGTGTCCTTTATAGTGAGTCGGGCCGTTTATGTGGGGTTGGAGGTTTATTGTGTCTAGACCTTCGACCAGAGAGTGTGTCATAGGGTTGGTGGGGATGTCGAGCCATAAGTTGAAGTCTCCAAGGAGGGTGAGGTTGGGATGTTTAGTTGAAGGGTGGCAATGGAGTGACAGAGGTTGTTTGAGAATTGTCTATCGTAGCCAGGGGGTCTGTAGATTATTAGGAAGCTGTTTGAGAACGACAGGGAGAGGGATAGTTTAACGAGGAGTGATTCGCAGGAAGGAATGGAAGGTTGGTTGTCGATGATTAAGGCGTGGAAGTGAGATTTGAAGACAAATGCTATTCCCCAACCTCTAGAGGGATGGTTCAGTGGGATGATGGAGTAGTCAGGAGGGAAGGCTTCATTGACGATTGGGGCGAAGTCGTCAGAGAACGAAGTTTCGGTGATGAAAACCAGGTCTGGTTTGTCAGAGGCAAGGAAGTCAAAGATGCAGTGTCTGTTTTTTGCTATGGATCGGGCATTAAATAGGATGCAGTTCACTTCGGTAGGTGAGGTTGGTGTTGGAGCTGGAGCGGAAGGGGGTGGGGGTGAGAGAGTGGAAGCTGGAGAGGAAGAGGGGTAGGGTGGTTGATGATCGATGGGAAAAGTGGGTGAGCAGAAAAGGTGGCGGGTTTCGGGTGGGAGTGGGTGGATGCGTGTGTTAGGATGATTGGGTTTGGCCGGGGGGATTGGAAGGTGGGGTGTGGGCATTTAGGAGTTTCAGTTGAAGTTGGTGAGAAATCGAGGGAGAGGGGTTTCAGGAAGGGTGATGCGAGGGGAGAAGGTGGTGATTGGGGGAAAGAGGTGGTGGGTCGAGACAGGGGAGGCGAGGAGTGCTGAGAGATTGAGGGGGACCAGGTACGTTTCCTCTTTAGTGTCTTTGTTGCGATTGGTGTGTGAGAGAGGGTAGGGGGGTCAGAGGGGGAGAGGGATGAAGCTTCTGTTCTTGCTAGGGCTAGGTGTGCAGTTTTTAGGGAGGGGAAAGGGTGTGGTTGGGGGGAATATGGTGGGGGTTTGTGGGAAAGGTGCGGGGTAGGTGATTGCAGAGTGGGGTGTGCCCGGGATGATAGTGAGGGGAGCGGGCATGATCAATGTGTGCTGGTCGGTGGTGGGATTCGGGGGAGTAGTGGTCTTAGGATGGTTGGCTCGCCATCGTGCCCCTCTGGTTTGGTGTTTGGAAAGGGGAAGGGTAGGGGATGTGAAGGAGAGTGGTATGATTTGGGAAGAGGGGGACCGGAGGCGAGGCAGACAGAGAGCGGAGGCAGTCCACAGTGGTCGTTTCCGGCAAACCCTGGTGGAGTGTGTGCACTCATGGTTAGTACGAGCTATTAGGTGTAGTTTCAGGTGCAACTTACACTTTATTGAACTTTATAAGTTCGGCTATATTACTGGGTGAGTTTAGTCTTGATTTCAGGGTTCCACTAAGCAGGGTGATATTATTCACTTATGCTAGGTTTTAGTGTATTAGTTGTACTAGGCTGTTTTGAAGTGTAGCTAGACCTTAGGATATGTTGGTTAGGCGGCCTATTTAGTTGCAACTACCACACAGTTACGCTGTTGGGTAGGCTTTCTTCTAGTAAGCTGGAATGCAGGTAAGCTATTAGGGAGAAATTGAATGTAGCAACACCACAGGTATGGTTTTAGGATATTCGGTACATTTTTAATTTCAACTTTACATAGAGCGGAAATTGGGCACTGTTCCAAATTCAACCAGGGTGGACTATTGGGTGCCCTTCTAAATTCAACCAGGGCACGCTATTAGGCACATTTCTAATTTCAACTTTGAACAGGGAGACTCTTGGGGGCGACTGGGGAACACTATTAAGCCCACTTCTCTATTCAACTTTGCACAGAGGGGATATTTAGGTGCACCTTAGAATCAAGTCTTGCACAGAGAGGTTTTTTGTCACACTTCTAAACTTCTATGCATAGTTTAATTACCAAAGACTTATTTTTTAATTTCATTTTTTTTATTTTTATGGGTTGGTTTATTATAAACCTTACAATGTAGGACTCTGCAGCACTTCTTATAGAACATAGACTGAATCCTGGTCCTTACTGGGTTTGATTAGGCTTTCCTGAGCAAACTGCAGCAATCGTGGTAGTTTCGAGGTTCAGAATGTTCTCTTCTAGAAACGTCATTGCTGCTAGGATCTTGGGGGTGTGTGCTGCGAGATAGAGGTCCCGCCATTCTATGGCATTTAGGGATGTCGATTCCTGGACAAATTTGTCGAGGTGCTTGGTTCGCTTTCGCAAAGTGTTTTACATTCTGTTATCAAATGAAATAGTGAATCAGTTGTTGAACCATCATTACGGAATCGGCACCGGGGAGTGGATTCTTTAAGGTGATTCCTGTGATGGAGGACTTCAGCTGTAGGTAGAATGTTACGCCGGAAACGTAGGAATACGTTTCTGTAGTGTCGAGATGGAAATTTCGTCAGGTAAGTGGGGACTGAGTTGATCGGTCTCCTTTCCAGACTGTGATGTATTGTCAGTTTATATTTCTGTCTTTGTTCCTGAGTTAGAATCCAGTCAAGTTCTTTTCATTTCTTTTTAACCGCATCAGGGTAACCGGGCAGTGTGGGGAGTGTGGTCCCGATGGCGCTGAGCCAGAGCGCCCATTTGTTTCCGCATTCTTTAATTATAGGGTCGGTGTTCGGGAGAGCCGCGTTTCTGATCATTTCCACTAGTGGAACGTGGTCAATCATCATGGTGTTTCTGTAGAGGAGAGAGCTTTCCTTAGGACGATTGATTCCAATGATTGAATCCAAGCTCATAGCGAATCGAGTCTATGGGTATATGGGTAAGCTGTTTAGTAGATGTGGTAGATCTCTCCAAAATAGGCCTTCCAGGCACCCCCAAATTTCCCACGGTAGTGTTAGGGCTGTTTCAGCACCATATGTGACAACCGGAATGACCTTTTGTTTATAACACGCGATTGCTGGTGTTATTGTGTAAGACCCGTAGCGACTGAAAATAACTTTTGCACGTGCTGATAGGTGTTTGGTTTCGACTCGTAACAGGTTCTGCCAATCTAGGTCGATTGTTGATTTATTGACTAAGACAGCCAAGTATGTTAACACGTTTGTTTGGGTGATTTTTTCGTCTGCAAGTTTTAATGAGAATCTGTATTTATTTCTCCGTGATTGTTTGGCAAGGCTAGTCGCTTCCATAACATAGGTTTTGCACACACTTATCTTTAAGTCGTTGGGTTGTAGACCTACAGGGGTTTTATCAGCATAGAGGAACCAGGGGAGATCTTTGTCTTGGGTTCTTGGTGGAAGCCTCTTACATCTTTTTGGTTGTCTTGGAGATCTAACATGTATGGATTAAATAGATGTATACATAGTTGAATAAGCCAAGAAGGAGAGTTTTCAAGGTGCAGTCTGACACGCATGTGATTGGCATTTTGCAGGGGGGGGGGGGATCCTGTCCTCAGGATTTTACAGACTGCAAATCATTGCAGTCTGTAAAATTCTGAGGACAGGACTACCCCCTAGTGCAAAATACCAGTTCAGGCCTTCCGTCCTGCCCGACTTTAGGCGGTCCCTTTTGTTACAAATGCATTTGATTGGATCATTTTCCCACGTCCAATGGACACCTTCAAAGTTATGGTGGGTTTAAGAAATATACACAAAATAAAGGTTGCACCTGAAATGTGAATATCCAAAGGCCATTTCAGCAAACAAGCACAGACATAATGCAAGGCCACACACTGGCCCGCCCCGGAAGCTCTGCTCCACTGAGCGATGCACTCTGGGTGTGCAAAGTAGCTCAAAAGCGGGTATCTTCGGGGAAAGGGCTGTCCCTTGCCCCCCCCCTCCGCGCCCCCCCCCCACCAGGCAACAGTTCTTCCTCAAGCATTGTCCCATAATTCTAATCTAATCATAAGGAACATAGCCTGCACTGCAGGCCTGAAGTCTTTCAAGGTCCTAGCCCTGGCATGGGCTGGAATCTCTAAAGAGGATCTGGTCCCGTACACGGTGGATCCAGGGATCCACTTCTCACCTACACACTATGCCCGCAGCGCACTAGGCTAGTGGGGACCATGGGAAAGGACCCAGCAGCGCTGGGGTGGGTGTTCCCTGAGCGAGCGCCAGAAAGAGTGCATTCCAAGATCATTAAATGTGCATTAAGAGGCTTCAAGGGTCAGACCACCAAGACTTGCACCCCGCCCCCACAGCATCTATTCAACTGCTCGGAATGTGATGGGCAGCGCCTCGAGTCTGTGAAATGCCAGGAGTGTGCTGTACAAAGGCCCCAGCTCGGGAATGCGGTGTGCTACAGCAGGGGCTTGTGGGAGGGGGTTCAGGGGAGTCGCTGCCAGGGTCTCTCCATTCAGAGGAGGGCTTGGCAGGCTGGAAAATGGCCCGCACAATGTCACGGTGCCACCCTGGGACACTTGAGGAAATCAGCGGCCGGGTCAGGCTCTGGCCATTGTGCAGGTGCCGCCCTGCAGAGCATTTCAGGGCCTGAATGAGACGGGCAAAGACCCCGCAGGGCTACAGGGGAGTATTAGAGGGGCCAGGGCAGGAGGTTCAGGCTGCAAAAAGTCTCTGTATTGTGTCAAGACATTCCTCCAAGTGCACACGACAGGCCCCAGAGCCGCCACTGCCGGCAGCAGGGCACAGACAGCGGGCAGCACTGATGGAAGGGGCAACACTGATAATATCAGGCGCTGCCTATGGAAAGCATGCACTACCGATGGCAGCATGCACTATCGATGGCAGTGGGTAGCACCATCAAAAGAGTAAATCACAAATGGCAGCAGGCACCATTGCTGGCAGCTGGCTGGTGCTTGCTGCCATTGGGCACCACCACCAAATGTGTACATTACAGATGACAGTGGCACCACTGATGGCAGTGGGAACCACCACTAAATGTGTAAATGACAAATGGCAGCATGCATAATAATCATAAACAAAGAGATAGGACAACAAAATCATCAAATCCAAATGTACTCCTGGGAACCTACACGTATTTCTTGCTATAAACCGCATACTCGTACCTTGAAAAAATAGATGGAGTACAAAAAATCCAAAAATATATATAATTTATTATACAAGAATGAAAAAATGAATGAAATGAGCCACAATAGGGACAACAAATAATCATATAAAATACAACAAAGTTACTCAGTTTTCATAAAAAACATTTGAACAAATACATAAACACAACAAAGCAACACATCACAATATCATAAAACAAATGTGTTCTTGACAATATTCCCGACATGTAACATGTTTCAGTTCTTGATGCCTTTATGTGGCCGAACTCTCTTCAGTGGAAACAAACACTTCTTTTCTGTTGTTTTAAAATTCTTTCAATATTGTGCAGTAGGGGTCCTAGAAACATCCACCAACGGATGTCCTCAAATCAGCTGCAAGATACAAGAGGCAAAACCGCCTTAAATTCCCAGAATTCACATATAATTTACTAAACACCATTTACCAACTTCACCTCTGAAGAGGACCTAAGGCCTCAAGCGCGAGAGAAGGTAAAAACCCATCACCATGATAGTATTCTCAAGAGTCTCATAAGTCACCCTCGACGTGAAAAAGGATTCACAACATTAAGAAGAGTTATTAATAATCACTTCCTCTGGGGCGATACATCACTAGATTAGTTCGCCTAACCACTATAAATGTGGTCAATTCCATGTAACAGGTGGACATGTCACCTAAGGTAAGTAGAGAAAAGTACCATCACCAGAAGAAGAAGAAGGAAAGAATCAAGGTAAGTGCAACTGCAAACTACCTGGAATAACTCAAAGGCTGATCAGTTTTCAACAGCCAAATATCATCACTAACGGCCTTGATGTCGCAGAGCCGATCCACATCAATCCCGCGTAAACTCACTCCGCTCCAACAAACTGGTACTAGTCACTCTGAAAACAGAGGGGAGTGGGCCAATTTAATAAAATAGAAAAACAGCCTAGTACAGCGACTGTAGTATGGGAGGGGTCAGCAACCTACTAAAAGTACTCTGAATCCACTCCATGGTCCAAATATAATAGATAGATGGACAACGTGTGTACTGGGTTTATATAAGGAGCAACATGTGTAGACACAAAACATATGCAGGGCGGTATGCTTACAAGAAAACATCTTAAATGAGCACGGCACCTGTGAATGAATGCCGCCTAATGTAGAAGTGTCCGGGCTAAAGGAAACATCCACAACCCTAACCGTGGTCCGCTCCACATTACAACAGACTGCAAAGATGAGTCACAGCATTATTCTGAAGTAGATCGCCCGTCGGTCAAACTTACTAGGAAAGTACACAGCCAAGTGTCGCAGTGGAACGTATTCGTCTGGCACAGTGCGGTCCTGCAGCTTCCGCGTTGTCAGAAAATCAGGGACAGCAAAAGAGGACTAGGACACTGCCCGATATTTATGTCCGGGTCGCGCCATATTGAAAGTAAAAATGGCAAACAAAAGTTGACTGGCCAACAACTAGTAGAGCTCCCTATGGTGCACGATATTGAAAGAACACACATAGACACGACTGGATTGCACAATCACACAGGCAGTAATTTGTCAGGTTAGACCATCACTCACAAAATATATATTTATATATCAAATATATAATACATTTACGAGCAAGAGTTTGTCCAGTAGTAATTCATTAATTCACAAATTCACACCATGGGGGGGGGACAAAAAGAGGGAAAAGCTATGAGATAAAATGTATCTGAATGCTCAAATATTAGCGTCAATCATCATAAAGTAGTGACAGCATGATGTTTAATTACACAATGTATGTTTTTTCAACAGTTTCTGAGAAAGTGGCTGAGATACATAGATGATATCTGTATTGTTTGGGACGGATCTATACAACAGGCTAATGATTTTGTCAATTGGCTCAACCTACAAAACAGATTTTTGAAATTCACTGGTACCATACAGGAAACAACAACAAATTGATTTTTTGGACATTACCATATTCCATCATTCAGGTTTCCTCAAATTAAAACCTACAGCAAAAAGACTGATAAAAATGCCTTATTGCATTATAACAGTCACCATGCCAACCATCTCAAGTCTAATTTGCCTTTTGGACAGTTCCTAAGGCTTAAACGCAACAGTAGCCTTAAGGAAGACTTTGTTTCGAGTGCCACTCTTCTGTCTCGCAAACTGCTGGATAAGGTTTATCCAGCCAAACTGGTTAAGACTTCTTCCAAAAGGGCATATAACAATAATAGAGATGTGATTTTGGAAAAGACCAACAAAGAACGAAGAGAAGTGGGTATTGTATTTGTCAACACCTTCTCGAATTTGTCTTATAAGATTAAGACCATTATTAGCAAGACTTGGAAGAAAGTTTACAACAACAAAGAAGTATCACCCCCGCTGGTAGCTTTCAAAAGACGTCAGAATCTAAGGAATATACTGATTAGGAATGATGTCACCATTAAACCTAGTATGCCAGCTAAACAAACTACTCTGTGGGGTCTCCCTCCCGTCTTGGGTCATTTTCCGTGTGGCCAATGTGTCATGTGTGATTTTACCAAAGCCACCAAGTCTGTCCAGATTAATCCAGACGTGTTATGGACTATGAGTAGTATGACTAATTGTAATACACAGAATGTGGTTTACATGATCACCTGTCCTTGTGGACTTCGTTACATTGGAAAAACTAACAGTAAATGTCGTATTCGACTTATTGAACATCGTAGCTGCATTAAAAACAAGGTGCTAGCAGTACCCATGGTTAAACATTTTGTAGATATGAAACATGACCACACAATTTTCGAATGGGTGATTCTTAAGAAAGTTGAAGGCATCAACAAAGAGGTAATTGATCAGAAGTTACTGAATTTCTAACAAAAATTGATATTCCAACTTCGAAGCCATGTGGTGGGGCTCAATAAGAATGTGGACTCGCACCAAGTCCATCTGTGAGACAGGGGATTCCACAGAATGCGTAGTATATTACTGGTGGGATATTCTCTGATATTGTTGGACAAAGGCTTATTAGTGGGGGTCAATGCTGTTTTTGAGGTGCACCCTAATGATTATTGCCAGACTAAGTTAGCATACTTGTGGGCGTTATTGCTGTTTTTATTAGATCCGATGCTAGGATGTTACAAAAAACATACATTGTGTAATTAAATGTCATGTTGTCACTACTGTATGATGATTGACACTACTATTTGAGCATTCAGATACATTTTATCTCATAGCTTTTTTCTCTTTTTGTCCCCCCCCATGGTGTGAATTTGTGAATTAATGAATTACTACTGGACAACCTCTTGCTCATAAATGTTTTATATATTTCATATATAAATATATATTTTGTGAGTGATGGTCTAACCTGACAAATAACTGCCTGAACGATTGTGCAATCCAGTCGTGTCTATGTGTGTTCTTTCAATATCGTGCACCATAGGGAGCTCTACTAGTTGTTGGCCAGTCAGCTTTTGTTTGCCATTTTTACTTTCAATATGGCGCGACCTGGACATAAATATCGGGCAGTGTCCTAGTCCTCTTTTGCTGTCCCCGATTTTCTGACAACGCGGAAGCTGCAGGACCGCACTGTGCCAGACGAATACGTTCCACTGCGACACTTGGCTGTGTACTTTCCTAGTAAGTTTGACCGACGGGCGATCTACTTCAGAATAATGCTGTGACTCATCTTTGCAGTCTGTTGTAATGTGGAGCGGACCACGGTTAGGGTTGTGGATGTTTCCTTTAGCCTGGACACTTCTGCATTGGCTGGCGTTCATTCACAGGTGCCGTGCTCATTTAAGATGTTTTCTTGTAAGCTTACCGCCCTGCATATGTTTTGTGTCTACACATGTTGCTCCTTATATAAACCCAGTACACACGTTGTCCATCTATCTATTATATTTGGACCATGGAGTGGATTCAGAGTACTTTTAGTAGGTTGCTGACCCCTCCCATACTACAGTCGCTGTACTAGGCTGTTTTTCTATTTTATTAAATTGGCCCACTCCCCTCTGTTTTCAGAGTGACTAGTACCAGTTTGTTGGAGCGGAGTGAGTTTACGCGGGATTGATGTGGATCGGCTCTGCGACATCAAGGCCGTTAGTGATGATATTTGGCTGTTGAAAACTGATCAGCCTTTGAGTTATTCCAGGTAGTTTGCAGTTGCACTTACCTTGATTCTTTCCTTCTTCTTCTTCTGGTGATGGTACTTTTCTCTACTTACCTTAGGTGACATGTCCACCTGTTACATGGAATTGACCACATTTATAGTGGTTAGGCGAACTAATCTAGTGATGTATCGCCCCAGAGGAAGTGATTATTAATAACTCTTCTTAATGTTGTGAATCCTTTTTCACGTCGAGGGTGACTTATGAGACTCTTGAGAATACTATCATGGTGATGGGTTTTTACCTTCTCTCGCGTTTGAGGCCTTAGGTCCTCTTCAGAGGTGAAGTTGGTAAATGGTCTTTAGTAAATTATATGTGAATTCTGGGAATTTAAGGCGGTTTTGCCTCTTGTATCTTGCAGCTGATTTGAGGACATCCGTTGGTGGATGTTTCTAGGACCCCTACTGCACAATATTGAAAGAATTTTAAAACAACAGAAAAGAAGTGTTTGTTTCCACTGAAGAGAGTTCGGCCACATAAAGGCATCAAGAACTGAAACATGTTACATGTCGGGAATATTGTCAAGAACACATTTGTTTTATGATATTGTGATAGGCTGCTATTGTTGTGTTTATGTATTTGTTCAAATGTTTTTTATGAAAACTGAGTAACTTTGTTGTATTTTATATGATTATTTGTTGTCCCTATTGTGGCTCATTTCATTCATTTTTTCATTCTTGTATAATAAATTATATATATTTTTGGATTTTTTGTACTCCATCTATTTTTTCAAGGTACGAGTATGCGGTTTATAGCAAGAAATACGTGTAGGTTCCCAGGAGTACATTTGGATTTGATGATTTTGTTGTCCTATCTCTTTGTTTATGATTATATATCTATATTTCCCCTGAGGGTAGAGATAGTGAATATTAGGGGTATCTTTGTTTTATCCTTTTTTGATTCACATATGGCAGCATGCACCACTGATGGAAACAAGCACTGCTCACGGCAAGCACCACCACCAAATGTGTAAATGACAAATGGCAGCAGGCACCACTGATGGCAACAAGCACTGCTCACGGCGGGCACCACCACCAAAAGAGTACATCACAGATGGCAGCAGGCACCACTGATGGCAGTGGGCACCACCACCAAAAGAGTAAATGACATATGACAGCATGCACCACTGATGGCAACAAGCACTGCTCACGGCGGGCACCACCACCAAAAGAGTTCATTACAGATGGCAGCAGGCACCACTTATGGCAATGGGCACCACCACCAAAAGAGTACATCACTGATTGCAACAAGCACTGCTCACGGCGGGCACCACCACCAAATGTGTAAATGACATATGGCAGCATGCACCACTGATGGCAACAAGCACTGCTCACGGCGGGCACCACCACCAAATGTGTAAATTACATATGGCAGCAGGCACCACTGATGGCAACAAGCACTGCTCATGGCGGGCACCACCACCAAAAGAGTACATCACCGATGGCAGCAGGCACCACTGATGGCAACAAGCACTGCTCACGGCAGGCACCACCACCAAAAGAGTGCATCACAGATGGCAGCAGGCACCACTGATGGCAACAAGCACTGCTTACGGCAGGCTCCACCACCAAAAGAGTAAATGACATATGGAAGCATGCACCACTGATGGCAACAAGCACTGCTCACGGCGGGCACCACCACCAAAAGAGTACATTACAGATAGCAGCAGGCACCGCTGATGGCAATGGGCACCACCACCAAAAGAGTACATCACAGATGGCAGCAAGCACCACTGATGGCAGTGGGCACCACCACTAAAAGAGTAAATCACAGATGGCAGCAAGCACCACTGATGGCAGTGGGCAACACCACCAACAGTGTAAATTACAGATGGCAGCAGGCACTACTGATGGCAACACGCACTGCTGGCAGTGGGCACCACCACCAAAAGTGGAGATTACAGATGGCAGCATACACCACTGAGGGGAGGAGGCAGCGCTGATAATATCGGGTAGTGCTTATAGCAAGCATGCCCTACAGATGGCAGCAGGTACCCCCACCAAAAGTGGGGATTACAGATGGCAGCAGGCAGCACTTGTCAGGAACGGAGAATGGAAGGTTTGGAAGCGCTGGAAGCATTGACTTGCGAGCGCTCTAGTCCTCACTCAATATGGTGGCCGTGCCTTTAAATTCTGACTCGTCCCCCAAACCGGTGCGTTGTATCTGTACACATCGCTCCGGTTCGTGTGGAACTTCGTTCTTGGAATATTCCTCCTTGCCGACCTTCCTTGCAGCTACCTTTTGCCTTCCCTGTGCCTACCTTCTGTGCTCTACATAATTTCTTCCCGTGTTACCTGTCTCCTGGGTCTTGCAACTTCTGCAAGTGTTTCTTTGCCTCTCCTCGTCTGTTCTACGGCTCCGCCTCACCTGAGCTTCTGCACCTACGCCTCTTGTTTTCCGCCGAAGCATTTAAGTTTATTGTTCGGCGTTTTCTGCCTTTTCGTCTTCTCTGCACTCTCGTTTCTCGTTTGCAGACTTTCTGCGCTCTGCAGGCGTATTTCTACTTTCTGTTTATGGTTTACCTGCACACTATTTCTATACTAACTCCTTTTGAAATCTTATCACTGTTATTTACGGGCATTTCTATCTGTTCTGTCTTCCCTTAAGATTTATTTATTGGTTTATTTGGGTTCCTGTATCTTTCCTCTGTGTGCCTCGTCCTACTGTCACCGCAGAGCTTAACTGGCTCTCTCCACCGGAGTTGGAGGTCAACTTCCTAGCCATCAGCTGCAGCCAGACTTCAATTACTTGTGAAAGGAATTCTCAACTCCTTATTAGAACCCATCTGGAAACAGGGTTTTTTCTGCCTTCGTGCTTTTTCCCTGATCTAGGTCTGGCCCCCTGGGTGTCCCCGCGGACAGGGTTCTATCTCTGCCACGGTGGCCTCCGGAGGGGCCCGACCCTATTTACACGAAAAGAAAGCCAAGACACCAAAGGACAAGACTCCTGTAAGGAGGAAGGACCGTAAGAAGACGGAGTCGAATCCAAAGGAATCCGCCACAGAAGATTCAGGTGAGGAGGGAGGGGATAAGGCCTCCAATCTTGACAGCACTGATGGAAGGGACATCGCTGATAATATCAGGTGCTTCTTATGGCTTTATGGCTAGCATGCACTACTGATGTCAGCATGTTAGCATGCACCACTGATACCGGCATGCACTACTGATGGCAGTGAGCACCGCCACCAAAAGTGGAGATTACAAATGGCAGCGGGCAGCACTGATGGAAGGGGCAGCACTTAGACCACTATGGCAGAGATTTAGTAAAGTATAAAATGTTCATAACAACCACAGTGGTTTGTGACTGGTGCAGTATCAAAAACACATAACAAGGGTGTAGCGCTGTCAAATCACACCAATGGTAGCTGTGCGCTATGCTGTGCTCAGTTGCGCCTCGGGCGCAGTCTAACACACAGTGCTGCCCACCCAGCACATAACTGGGACATAATGTCACAATACTAGTCACCTTCCTGCAATGGAGCGCAAGTCTTATCACCATCTACCACACTTATTTATTTATTTTTTGGCATTTGTTATGTGCCTATGCAACAGAATGGGGTTTCGGGGGAGGGGCCACCAGACAAAGTGGGGAGGGAACAGGCAAGTAAATAACAGTGACAAAAACGGTGAATATACAATTGTGGTCCTACTAGGCCTTGTGACATTCGGACCTGCAAGTGCAGTAAAGAGAAGTACGGGAGATAGGGAGGGGAGTGGGGGAGGGAGGGAGCAGGGTAAGGACAAGTGCTGGTGGGGGGCTGGGAGGGAAGTG
The DNA here is from genome assembly GCF_040938575.1 of Ambystoma mexicanum. Lineage (NCBI taxonomy): Eukaryota > Metazoa > Chordata > Amphibia > Caudata > Ambystomatidae > Ambystoma > Ambystoma mexicanum. The sequence goes on from NC_090940.1 coordinate 21,517,624, forward strand.
CCTGGGGGAGCCAAGGGAAGAGGCCGCTGGCTGAGTGCTAGGGTAGATGAAACCCATGGGTGGGATGCACAGGTGCCAGCTAGGAGGCCCGCATGGGTGGTGCTGAGGGGGGAGGGTGCTGGTGACAACTGGGTAGAGGGCCTGGTAACCTGTGTGATTCATGAAGGACCAGGCCGCCAGTCTCAGCAACAGTGAGGTGATTAACAGGGAAGGAAAGAGGGAAAGAGGTGGAGAAAAGCAGAGTTTTGAGAAGTTTCCGGAACTTGAGTCTGAGAGGGCCAGGGAGGCACCAGTCAAAGAGAGAGACTTGCCTCCGCTGGAGAAGCATTTGACAAGGAAAGAGTTAGTGGAGCGGAGGGCTCTAGTAGGGAGGGATTTAGGAAGGGATAGTTGAAGATAGTTTGGTCCAAGGCCCCAGAAAGCTGTGTGGATGATGCAGAGGGTCTTGAATTTTATCCTTGTGGCCATTGGGAGACAGTGGAAAGATTTTAGGGCTCGAGAGATATGCTCCCTGGGTTTAAGGCCAAGGATAAGACTTGCAGCCCTATTCTGGATTGTCTGAGGTGGGCGTAGGGAGGGTACAGGAAGATTGAGGAAGAGGCTGTTGCAGTAGTCCAGCCTGGAGAGGATCAGAGCTCTGGAGACATTGAGCTTTTGGGGAAAGGTGAGGAAAGGGAGAATGCCTCTGAGGAGGTGAAGCTGGAAGTGGGCCTTCTTGGCAAGGCCCAGGATGTGAGGGGTGAAGGAGAGCGCTGAGTCAAAGATGACCCAGAGGTTTTTGGCCTCACAGGATGGTGAGGGTAGAGGCCCGAGGGGGCGGGGCAGAGGGTAGGAGGGCAACAGTGCACAGGTGTCCCAATGAGAAGGATCTCCGTCTTACTGGCATGAAGACAGAGATTATTAGCCGCACACCATACATGGATAGCAGATCAAGGAGAAAGAGAACAGCAGGAGAGTTGAAGTCGAGATTTGCGAGCAGGTCTTCACAGGTGTTCAGGAGAGCAGTTGCAATGCCCCAGGATGCCCGGAATCCAGATTGATGGTCGTGGAGGCAACCAACAAGTTCAGTATGAAGGTCCAGTTGGGGGAGAGCCAGCTTCTTGAAGAGTTTATCCAGGATGGGAGTAGTGGAGATAAGGTGGTAGTTAGCTGGGCAGGAGGGGTCAACAGATGGCTTTTTTAGGAAAGGGTACACAAGGGAGTGCTTGAAGCATAGAGGGAATGAGCCAGTGTCAAGGGAGTGGTTACACAAATCGGCAAGAGCTTGGGAGAGAGGAGATGTTGTCCTTAATTTTCTAGAAGAGCAGGACTGTGTATGTTTGGATGAGACCTACATAGAGGGGATAACTTTAGAGACCCCATCAGGTGTTATGGGCCAGAGTGAGGAATGTGTGGGGGTGGAGGGAGGGGAGCCAAGGGAGGCTGGTGAGCTGGAGTGGGATTGGAGGTGGGGGTGGTGGAGAGTGAGAACAGGATGTCCTGCGTTTTAAGATCAGAAAGGGGAGGCCAGCGCATTGCAGAGAGCCTGAGAAGGAAGGAAAGAGGTGGGGACTGCAGATGGATTGGCGCGTTCCTTGCAGAGTTTGAACATTTCAGCCATGTTGTTAGTGGCTCCAGAGATGCAGGCTTGGATGTGGGCCCTCTCTTGGATCGGACAAAAAAACGATATTGCCTTTGAAGCAGGACAGGCCAGTTTGTCAGAGGATGAACCTGAGGTCTGCCACTTCTGTTCAACAACTCTGCACTTGCGTATCAGGGATGCCAAATCAGAGTCATACCATCTGTTGCACTTGGAGGCAGGTTTCAGGTGGATTGTCATGACAGGGGTCAGGGATGTCGAGGGCATTAGAGATGGAGAGGTGCAAATTAGCAAGGACAGAGTCAGAGGGAGAGTCAGAGGTGGGAGAGGGGGTGAACGTGGAAGAAAAGGCAATGATTGATACACACTTCAGCGGTCGAATGACGGTGAAGAAGGCTGGCAATGCAGGGAGAGTCTCAGTAAGAGGGGCAAGGGGCTCCAAGTGGGAGGAGAGGGGAGAGTGGTCGGAAAGAAGAATAGTGAGAAAGAGGGGGTCACAGAGGTCACTGAACTGTGAGGTGGCTGATTCAGGGGAGTCAAGGTGGATATTGAAGTCCCTGAGGAGGAGGAATTTGGAAGAAGGGGTCAGGAGGGAGAAGGTGAGGTCAACCCATTCAAATAGGTAGGGAGAGATAGGGCCTGGGGGTCTGTAGATGGTGGCAAAGGTGAGTGAGAGTCGGAGAGACCCCAAGCCTGCAAACGAGGCATTCGAAAGAGGTGTAAGATTGAGTAGGTATGATGGAGGCAAGGGCTCACTCAGGGAAAATCAGGACCACTCCACCTCCGGGCCGGGTGGGCCTGGGTTTGGAGAGGATTTTGTAGCCCTCAGGAAGGAGAGTGTCAAGAGCAATGACAGAGCTGGCATTGAACCACGTCTCATTAAGGGCGAGGACGTTGAGGTCGAAGTCTTCAAGAAGAAGACAGATGTCAGAGGAGTGTTTGACAGAAGAAGGAGCATTTGGAATAGATAGGTGAAGCTGATTACCAACTTTGAATGTTTTCCGAGGGGGGTAAAGGGGTGTGGTAATCCCGCCAGTGTATGGTGGAGAGGTGAGAGGAGAGGAAGAAGGAGGAGTAGCCGGAGAAGGGAGGAGGTTAATAAGAGAGGGCAGGCGCTGATTGAGTAGGGGAAGATTTGGTTGAGAACCATGGGCCATTATAGTGCCATTGTGATAGACATTAATGATGGACCTAGAGGATGATAAGTGTGCCAAGAGTACTTCCAATCTAGTGCCACCATTAATGGGTGAGGATGAGAAAGGGGAGAGAGTGGAGACCAGATGGGGGGGTCCATAGGTCAGGGGAGGGGACAGAAAAGAGGATGTCAGTGATAGGCCACCTGGAAGTAGCTTTGACATAGGTGTCAGTAATAGGTAGGTCTGGGTTAGGGGCCGGGAAAGCTTCTTAAAGCTTTTTTCTTCCAGCCTTCGGCAGAGAGATAGGATAGGTGATAGAGTAGCAGTTGGAATAGATATGAGAGATAGAGAGTGCCATGGGAGTAGCAGAGGGGAGAGATTGATTGATTGATATTGATATTTTATTTCTATTGCGCTCGTACACAAGTGTTTCAGAGCGCGACAAGGCAAGGGAGGGGAACAGGGGAGAACAAAACAACGATCTTACTAGGCCCAGTGACATTGAGAACGCGCAAGTGCATGGGAGAGGGGGGAGGGGAAAGGTGCATGGAAGGGGGAGAGGTGGAAAGTGCGAAGCAGAGGAGAAACAGATAAATAACAATAAATAAATAATAAAGGCAACAAACAGTGGTAATGCAGCTAGCAATTTGCAAGTGCTAGGTTTAAGGCAGCAGACAGGGTAGGTTTGATAAGTGCAGGAAGAAAAGGGGGGGCTATATGGGTACAGATACAGACTCCAGTGCAAGGGGTGGCCCGGAGGCAGTGCGGGAGGAAGGCAGGATGAGAAGGTACCTGGGCCCAAAAGACAGAAGGTGGCCAGGTGCACGGTGCCAAGAGAGAACAGATCAGCAGGGGATAGGGGGAGCGAAGGCAGAAGAAAAGAGGAAGGTCTTGAGGTGCTTCCGGAACCGGAGATGGTTCTCCTCAAGTTTTAGAGTGGCAGGGAGGCTGTTCCAGAGGGAGGCCCTAGCTGAAGACAGAAATCTACCCCCAGCTCGTTTCTTAGAAAAACGACTGACCCTGAGTGAGTTGGAGGTAGAGGAGCGAAGAGCGCGAGAGGGGAGGTATTTGCGGAGGGATAGCTGAAGGTATTTTGGACCCAGGCCCCAGAAAGCCTTGTGGACAATGCAGAGGGTTTTGAATTTAATCCTTGCATCCACTGGGAGCCAGTGGAGAGATTTCACAGCTGGAGAGATACAATCCCAGGGCTTGAGGCCAAGGACAAGTCTTGCAGTCCTGTTCTGGATTAGTTGCAGAGGGCGGAGAGTAGAGGCAGGTAGATTTAGAAAGAGGCTGTTACAATAGTCCAAGCTAGAGAGAACCAGAGCTTGAGATACCATGAGCTTCTGGGGGAAGGAGAGGAAAGGCAGAGTACCTCGGAGGAGGTGCAGTCGTAAAATTTGACTTTTTAGAGACCTCAGAGATGTGGGCAGAGAAGGAAAGGGTGAAGTCAAAGATGACCCCGAGGTTCTTAGCCTTGCAGGTGGGGGTACGAGGAGGGCCAAGGGAGGCCGGCCAGAGAGTGAGGGGAAAGGATGGTGAAGGTGTGCCGATGAGGAGGATCTCCGTCTTGTTGGCATTCAGACAAAGATCATTGGGGGCACACCAATCTTGAATGGCAGTTAGGCAATCAGAGATGAGAGAGGGAGAGGAGGTGGCCGAGGGCAGCCTGAAAATGAGTTGAGTGTTGTCAGCGTAGGACTGCAAATCTGAGCAGAAAATGGCAATGCAGTGGGCGAGAGTAGCCAGGTATTGGATGAAAAGCCAGGGCAAGAGGTTGGACCCATGGGGAACACCACAGGTAGAGAGGAAGATAGATGAAAGGAAGGACCCAAGTTGACCTGGGAGTGTCTATCTGAGAGGAAAGAGGTCAGCCAGGCCAGAGCCTGATCAGTGATACCCAGGTTTTCACGGAGACAGTTGAGCAGGATGGTATGGTTGACCGTGTTGAAGGCAGAAGAGATAGATCGAAGAGGATGAGGACAGAGGGAATGTTAGAGTCAAGGTTGGTGAGCAGATCTTCACGGATGTTTAGGAGAGCAGTTTCCGTGCTTCTGGCAGCTCTGAAGCCAGACTGGTGGTCATGGAGACAGCCAACAGAATTGGAATGAAGGTTAAGATGAGAGACTTTTCCAGGAGTTTGCCAAGAAAGGGAGTAATGGAAATTGGGCGATAGTTGGCTGGACAAGAAGGATCAGCAGTGGGTTTCTTGAGAAGAGGATGCACAAAAGAGTGCTTCAGAGGGGAGGGGAAGGATCCAGAGGCAAAGGAGTGGTTGCAAAAATCAGCAAGGGCTGGAGTGAGGGTGTCAATGTGGTCCTTGATGGTTTTAGAGGAACAGGGATGAACCTGTTTTGAAGAGGCTTTCATAGATCGGACTTGTCTAGCAACCTTGTCAGGGGTGAAAAGAGGAAAGGACGAGAAGGATGGTGGGAGGGTGGCTAAAGAGAGAGCCAGGCAGGGGAGCTACTAACCAGGTGGCCTAGCAGCCAAGCAGGCGCAGATGAAGGACGTGCTTTAAGCAAAAATGAACAGGGTGGTAAAATGTAAATACCAAGGCTTGTTGGGGGCTAAAATGCAGCAGAAAACAGTCAATGTGCAGGTTTAAGAACACACCTAAATTCAACTTTCCAACAAGCACGAAAATGCAGCAGAAATCAATTAGTGCACAGGTTTAAAAACACACCTAAATTCAGCATTCAGCAAAGTACTAAAATGCAGCAGAAAACAATCAATGTATATGTTTGGGCACAGCAAGATTCACATTTCAAGGGGTGTAGAAACTGCAGTAGAGAGGCTTTGTGAGTCAGAGCCACCAGTCAGGACATGTACAGCCTTGGCAGTTAAGCTAGAAGGGAGGGAGGCAAAAGATTACACGGTGCATTGGTAAAGGAGAGAAAGACACCAATGTGGCAATTATTTTGAAGCAGGCCGGTGAGCAACCACGGGTGGAGGTTCCAGGGGGGCAGGGGGATATAGTCCAGTGGTAACAAGACTTGTGTAAATTTTGCCCATGAGAAGACCAAGGCGATCAGAGGCACTTACCAGGGCTCGGCGGTGCAGGGCACCAACAGCGTTTCATGATCATGCTATGCCAGGTTACAGACAGTTTGTCCCTTGAAGAGCGTGGCTTGGAGGTAAGTGGATGGAACAGTGAAATGGAGAGGGAGATCCCTCCAGCGCCAGACAGGGCCAGACAGAGGCCCTAGTGGTGGCCCTTTGTCAGGGGGCCGGCCCAGCCTGCCGGCTCCCTGATTGGGTCTTAAGGCTGCCGGGATGGCCAATCACAGAAGAGACAAGGTAGGCTGGTGAGACACTCCATTGTGGGCATGGTGATGGCCATGGTGGAGATACTGCAGCCACATGGAATGGAACAGCCCCACTGGGCTGCTAGAATGAAAAAGCAAAATTGAGTAAAAAAGTAGCCACAGCCCAAACGGATATTGCAGTTGGCATCCACAAGTCAATTGTAGATGTTGCTGAATCAAACGTCATCGGTGCGCAAAGGAGCGCTATATATTTCTAACAAAGCACAGCTGGGCTTACCTGCGTTGCGGCGAAAAAGAGCGATACAATGCCTCGTGGTCTGATGGAGGCTTGGGTTTCTGCATGCGCCGGTGAGAAGTGAAGAGTTAAGCGCACTTAACGCACAGGCATCAAGGGAGTGGTTACAGATTGAGGCAGAAGATTAAAGGCATCTGAAAATCTTAGCCTTGTTCAATCACTTAGTTGGTAAATAGTAAGGTCTTGAGGTGTTTTCTGAAGGTCCAGTATGATTGTTCAGATCTGACGTAGGATGGAAGTGCGTTCCAGTTCTTAGCAGCCGATACCGGGAAGCTGGAGCCCCCCGATTTTTAATCTTGGAGTGGTCAGTAGGTCTGTGTAGGCTGATCGTTTAGGACTAATCGAATGGAATTTAGAGAATTTTTGTGACAGATATTTAGGTGCTGTGTTCAAGAGACACTTGTGCATTTTGGCTAGTGCCTTAAAGATGATGCGCTCCCGGATTGGAAGCCAATGAACAGTTTTTCTTACTGCTGAGATGTGATCGCGCTTGGAGATGTGGAGAGCTGGTCTGAGGACATTTTTCTGAATAGTTTGTAGTTTCTTGATGTTGTGAGAGGAGGTCCCAGCAAAATGGGCATTGAAGTAGTCCTGTCTGGATCTTATAAGTGCTCTGGCAATGGAGACTCAATTTTCTGCAGACAGGAATGGTCTGCAAGCATTGATTCATTTGGAAGTGTGGGCAGTGAAGAGGCGATAGCGTTGACCTGTCTGGTGAGGGAGACTTGTGGAAAATGGCCATGGTCTTACACAAATCCAACTGATATAGCACCTTTTTAAACGTACCCGTATTTTCACCTAAAACAAACAGAGAGCACTCAAGGTCTGTGAAAAGGGAATCACAATAGTTTTTCATAGCAGTAAACATAAGTACATCATTATCACTCACAGTGTGTTTAACAACTTCACAAAGAGTATTCAACTGGGGGAAAGAGATGTTGTGATAAAAACATAACAACCTCCATTTTACTCTAGCTTGCAATGACATCAAGGCCATTACATCCCGAATGGCCCTAACCAGTATGGCATTTGGTATGGACAGAACCCTATGCCAATTTAGAGCTCCGACTTTCTCCCGGAAGGAAGATACCCCATATCTCCAGGCCAAATAACATCTTTGATGAGACAAACCTGAATCGATGAGGACTCGTGTAATCCAACAATGAGTCTGAACAATCCATCTGGGAACCCCCAATGTGCCATTTTCCCCCCAAAGTCGTTGATGATCTACCCTGTCAAAGGCAACTGATAAATCTATAGATGCCATATAGACATTTATCGCCATCTTGTTCCAGGAGATGTCTTGGAGATATTCAACCGGGAAACCATTTATATTAGTGCCATGACCCTTGCGGAACCCGATCAGCAGTTGGCCAAGTTTCCCTGTTCTACTTGCCAATGCCTCAAGATGTCTCAACAAGAGGCACACAAATACCTTACTGTCAACATCCATAATGGGGATGCGGCGATAGTTCTTAGGATCATTGTTTTGTCCCTCATGAAGATCGGAATCATATCCGATGTTCTCCATGGCAGGGCAAAGCATATTCTTGAACAAAATTGTTAGAATACAAGACCAGATACATGGGTCACCACCAGCAAATGTGTTTGAAGGTCGATTGGGTCCTGGTGCAGCGACCAACGAGCCCCAAAACGAACTCCTTTTCAAAGGCGGGTTCCCAGTAGGTCTCAAATCATCTTGATGCAATTTAACTCGACTGGGCGAATCAAGATTTTCAAACTGAAGTACCCAGTTGTTTTCAGAAACAGCATTGAGCTGTTTCGTCGATTGATTTGTGGTCTGTGAATTCACCACCTGACAAAAGGTGGCCACATTCCTGACCTTTAATAATTCAAGCATTAGCTCGGCATCATTTTGCAGTAGATGACAAGACACTCCTTGCAAAGGTTTCTATAACGTGGTTTTGCCCTTCTAATGAGGCTGTCTCTTTCTGACTGTGGCCTATTGGAATTCTGAATGGATGTAATGTGCGCTCAGTGAGGACCTTTAGACTTAGCTAGCAGATGCATGGAGATGGGGTTAGACTTAGCTAGCAGATGCATGGAGATGGGGTTTGACTTAGCTAGCAGATGCATGGAGATGGGGGTTGACTTAGCTAGCAGATGCATGGAGATGGGGTTTGACTTAGCTAGCAGATGCATGGAGATGGGGGTTGACTTAGCTAGCAGATGCATGGAGATGGGGTTTGACTTAGCTAGCAGATGCATGGAGATGGGGTTTGACTTATCTAGCAGATGCATGGAGATGGGGTTAGACTTAGCTAGTAGCAGATGCATGGGGATGGGGTTTGACTTAGCTAGCAGATGCATGGAGATGGGGTTAGACTTAGCTAGCAGATGCATGGAGATGGGGGTTGACTTAGCTAGCAGATGCATGGAGATGGGGTTTGACTTAGCTAGCAGATGCATGGAGATGGGGTTAGCCTTAGCTAGCAGATGCATGGAGATGGGGTTTGACTTAGCTAGCAGATGCATGGAGATGGGGTTAGACCTAGCTAGCAGATGCATGGAGATGGGGTTTGACTTAGCTAGCAGATGCATGGAGATGGGGTTAGACTTAGCTAGCAGATGCATGGAGATGGGGTTTGACTTAGCTAGCAGATGCATGGAGATGGGGTTAGACTTAGCTAGCAGATGCATGGAGATGGGGTTTGACTTAGCTAGCAGATGCATGGAGATGGGGTTAGACTTAGCTAGCAGATGCATGGAGATGGGGTTTGACTTAGCTAGCAGATGCATGGAGATGGGGGTTGACTTAGCTAGCAGATGCATGGAGATAGGGTTTGACTTAGCTAGCAGATGCATGGAGATGGGGGTTGACTTAGCTAGCAGATGCATGGAGATGGGGTTTGACTTAGCTAGCAGATGCATGGAGATGGGGTTTGACTTATCTAGCAGATGCATGGAGATGGGGTTAGACTTAGCAAGTAGCAGATGCATGGGGATGGGGTTTGACTTAGCTAGCAGATGCATGGAGATGGGGTTTGACTTAGCTAGCAGATGCATGGAGATGGGGTTTGACTTAGCTAGCAGATGCATGGAGATGGGGTTTGACTTAGCTAGCAGATGCATGGAGATGGGGTTTCTGTTGTTTATTGTGGGGCATCTTACACTTATCTTTACGGGGGGGGCTCCTCTATTATGGCCCCCGTTTTGCTCTACTCGCCCTCATATTAGTGGTGATCGCTGGCTTCCCTTACCTCCTCTCAGCTCGCTAGAACTTCTCCCTCCTCTCTGTAAATGTCCCTGTGCTGCTTACCCTTAGTATCTGCCCTTACGAGTGTTGACTCTACTTCGTTTGGAGGGCTGCTACTTCTTAGCCTCACTGCACCTGCCCTCTGTTTTTTTCTGCCTCCTTCCCAACCTAACCTGTTTCAAACTACTCCTTTTTTCCCTAGCAGCATAACGCTGATCTTTCACTCTCCTCCCTCCACCACGTTATCCTGCCCTGCTTGCCTGCCTTCTCTGGCCACTTACCTCTACTTCCGACCTAGCACAGGTGACCATTACTGCTGCCTTTGTTTGTACTCTTCCCTTGACGCCGCCCCCCACTTTTCTTCCTTTCTGTGATTCTGCGCTGTTATTACACCCTCATGTGCCCCTTTACCTTTCGGCGCTGCAACCACTGCTCTGACTTGCGGGGCTGCCTCCTTTTGCTCGCCTGCACCCTCTGTTATATCACTTGCATTCTGGGATTCTTCCGGCCATCCTTCTCCCCTCCTGAGCTCAGCTCACTCCTTGTGCTGTGTTTTGTTCCTCCTTCACCCCTTGTTCTCTTCTTCTGCCTTTGCCGTGTTCTGCATCACCTACCTGCAACCACTGATTGACTTTCGAACCTTGCTGTGTTTTGCATTTGACCTACCTGCAACCACTGATTGACTTTCGAGCCTTGCTGTGTTTTGCATTTGACCTACCTGCAACCACTGATTGACTTTCGAACCTTGCTGTGTTTTGCATTTGACCTACCTGCAACCACTGATTGACTTTCGAACCTTGCTGTGTTTTGCAATTGACCTATTTGCAACCACTGATTGACTCTGGAACTTAGCTGTGTTTTGCATTTGACTTACCCGCAACCACTGATTGACTCTGGAACTTAGCTGTGTTTTGCATTTGACCTAATTGCAACCACTGATTGACTCTGGAACTTAGCTGTGTTTTGCATTTGACTTACCCGCAACCACTGATTGACTCTGGAACTTAGCTGTGTTTTGCATTTGACTTACCCGCAACCACTGATTGACTCTGGAACTTAGCTGTGTTTTGCATTTGACTTACCCGCAACCACTAATTGACTCTGGAACTTAGCTGTGTTTTGCATTTGACTTACCCGCAACCACTGATTGATTCTGGAACCTTGCTGTGTTTTGCATTTGACTTACCTGCAACCACTGATTGACTCTGGAACTTAGCTGTGTGTTGCATTTGACTTACCTGCAAACAGTGATTGACTCTGGAACCTTGCTGTGTTTTGCATTGGACTTACCAGCAACCACAGATTGACTTTGAAACCCTGCAGTGCTTTTTACGTGCCTGCATGCCTGATGTAGCCTCTTATCCCATGATGCAAGGCTTTTCCAGGCTGCAGTCACTTTTACCTGCTAAGTCTCCATTACGTGCCTGCATGCCTGATGCAGCCCCTCATCCCATGATGCAAGGCTTTTCCAGGATACAATCACCCATACCTGCTTAGTCTCCATTACGTGCCTGCATGCCTGATGCAGCCCCTCATCCCATGATGCAAGGCTTTTCCAGGCTGCAGTCACTTTTACCTGCTAAGTCTCCATTACGTGCCTGCATGCCTGATGCAACCCCTCATCCCATGATGCAAGGCTTTTCCAGGATACAATCACCCATACCTGCTTAGTCTCCATTACGTGCCTGCATGCCTGATGCAGCCCCTCATCCCATGATGCAAGGCTTTTCCAGGATACAATCACCCAAACCTGCTTAGTGTCCATTATGAGCCTGCATGCCTGATGTAGTCCCTCATCCCATGTAGTGAGTCTTTTCTAGGATGCAGTCACCCATACCTGCTAAATCTCCATGAGGTGCCTGGATGCCTGATTAGGCCCTCATCCCATGAGGCAAGGCTTTTCCAGGCTGCAGTCACCCATACCTGCTTAGTGTCCATTATGAGCCTGCATGCCTGATGTAGTCCCTCATCCCATGTAGTGAGTCTTTTCTAGGATGCAGTCACCCATACCTGCTAAATCTCCATGAGGTGCCTGGATGCCTGATTAGGCCCTCATCCCATGAGGCAAGGCTTTTCCAGGCTGCAGTCACCCATACCTGCTTAGTCTCCATCACATTTCTGCATGCTTGATGTAGCCCCTCATCCCATGAAGGGTTTTTTCTTATGTGTCTGCATGTCTGATGTAGCCCCTTACCCCAAGAGGGGAGGGAGCTTTTTCAGGCTGCAGTCACCCATACCTGCTAAGTCTCCATTGTGTGTCTGCATGTCTGATGAAGCCCCTCATCCCATGAGGGGGGGCTTTTCCAGGATGCAGTCACTCTTACCTGCTTAGTCTCCATTACGTGTCTGCATGTCTGATGTAGCCCATTATCCCATGAGAAGGAGGGGGGGGGGTCTTTTCGAGGTTGCAGTCACTCTTACCTGCTTAGTCTCCATTACATGCCTGCATGTCTGATGTAGCCCCTCATCCCATGAGGCAAGGCTTTTCCAGGCTGCAGTCACTCTTACCTGCTTGTCGTAATTGCATGCCTGGTCTTCCTTAATGCAGTTTATCTACTTGTTCCTGCACTTTTTAATTGTTTGCATTTATTGTACTCCTCTCCTTCTTTGCCTTCTGCACTCTCCTTTCCCCCTCTTTTCATGTTTCAGCACTTGCTCGTTCTTAATCCTCTCACGACACTAGTCCGCGTGTTTTGTTTGTTCTCTTCGCTTCTACCTCCTTCCTGCACTTCCCCTAATCTCCCCCTCCCCTATTCTCAGGCTTTAGCACTTGCACATTCAAATGTTTCAAGACCTTTTATGAATGTTCTGTTTTTGTTTTATACCCCTACCTGCTAAGTCTCCATTACGTGTCTGCATGTCTGATGTAGCCCATTATCCCATGAAGGGGTGGGGGGGGGCTTTTCCAGGTTGCAGTCACTCTTCCCTGCTTAGTCTCCATTACGTGTCTGCATGTCTGATGTAGCCCATTATCCCATGAGGGGGAAGGGGGGTCTTTTCCAGGTTGCAGTCACTCTTCCCTGCTTAGTCTCCATTACGTGTCTGCATGTCTGATGTAGCCCATTATCCCATGAGGGGGGAGGGGGGTCTTTTCCAGGTTGCAGTCACTCTTACCTGCTTAGTCTCCATTACGTGTCTGCATGTCTGATGTAGCCCATTATCCCATGAGGGGGGAGGGGGGTCTTTTCCAGGTTGCAGTCACTCTTACCTGCTTAGTCTCCATTACGTGTCTGCATGTCTGATGTAGCCCATTATCCCATGAGAAGGAGGGGGGGGGGTCTTTTCGAGGTTGCAGTCACTCTTACCTGCTTAGTCTCCATTACATGCCTGCATGTCTGATGTAGCCCCTCATCCCATGAGGCAAGGCTTTTCCAGGCTGCAGTCACTCTTACCTGCTTGTCATAATTGCATGCCTGGTCTTCCTTAATGCAGTTTATCTACTTGTTCCTGCACTTTTTAATTGTTTGCATTTATTGTACTCCTCTCCTTCTTTGCCTTCTGCACTCTCCTTTCCCCCTCTTTTCATGTTTCAGCACTTGCTCGTTCTTAATCCTCTCACGACACTAGTCCGCGTGTTTTGTTTGTTCTCTTCGCTTCTACCTCCTTCCTGCACTTCCCCTAATCTCCCCCTCCCCTATTCTCAGGCTTTAGCACTTGCACATTCAAATGTTTCAAGACCTTTTATGAATGTTCTGTTTTTGTTTTATACCTTCTTCCTCATCCCCCCCCTTGTCTGGATGTGCCTTGAAACACCATTTTTTGCTGTATAGTGCGCATTACAAATGACGAATACATAAATAGAGCGGAAGCCAGGTAAACAGCCAAGGCCTTCACACTGCGAGGGGATTGGATGGTGAAGGATGTGTAGGCCGTAGCTGGACGTGTGCTGCCGGAGTTCGTTCAGGGCTAATTTCCTTCTCCCTTGATTCCTTCTCCTTCCCATTCATCCTTCAAACTTTACCGAACTTTCCTGGATTTTCACCCGCGCTCGAGTCACGGCTTCTGTGCCTCTGCGCGTGGACATTGTTCCTTTCTGGTTCCGTCCTGGACAATCTGAACGAAGCATGCTGGAATCCGAAGACCCGCGCACAGGCTTATACAAATCCCGGACCGTGCGAAAGAAGTCACAAAAGAAGGTCACAAGCAAACAGGAAAAACAGGTGAGAAGGGGAGAGACTTGTGACAGGTTCCTTGCAAGCCTTGGAGTTCCAAATCCTCGCCGCTGTACACCAGTGTTAGGCAGAATCCTGTGCAGTGTCCTTAGGGACCACTACACACAATTAAGACTACAAGTGGCAATACAAGTTTTAGCTTTGGTACAAGCCTGTACTACTATGTTAAAGTGATAGCAGTAGTGGAGCAGCCAGGCTTATCTCAAGAGTATATGAGCAGTAGCAGAGATTACACAAAGGGACCACAATTACTGTGACTCAAGCAAACACTGACTCAAGGTTTCAGGTAGAAAAATATAAGTACATTTATTTTTAAACCATTTGATATAAACACAACACTTCTGTTAAATTCCAAACCACACGTAAAATATACTACAACTAACCAATTCACTTTGTACGGTATAACTTCAAGGTAAGCACCCTGTGTTTGAATGGACCGGTGTTATGAAACAAGACACGTTACCGAGAATACGATTGCGATTACTTTTTGACAGTTCGGTCTACTAAATAAACGGGTATCCGTGACAAGAAATGCTACCGGGGCACAAACACACTTAGCACCTGAGATACCCAGAGGGAGTTGGAGGCAAAAATCATAGTCAATATTATAGTTAGGCAGACAAAATCGAAGAACACTCATAGACAGGAATTCAAGAGTCAAAGGGCCGGAGCCAGGGTCAAGTGACACCGGGTGCCTGTTGTCGAGGATCACACAGTCTAACAGTTCACGATTCAACGTAGCCAAGAGTACTTTGATATTGTCAATGTTCGGAAGCAAAAGTTATAAGAAGGAGAGAAGACAAGGGCAAGCCTTGGAGATGAAGAAAAGGGATTCACCCTAATTCCTCAAGCAGAACACAGTACCTTATCCAATGGCGAAGCTGGTGCCCTGGCAGTTCCTGTTGGTTTCCCGCAGACCCACGGTTCCTGGAGCTTCGATGTGAAGGAGGACGACTGGAGGGGTCTGCCCCACACAGGGTTGAAGTCGGCAGCAGCGACGATGAATAAAAGGTGCGCTCCTTAAAAACAGGAGAGGCTCTTCAGATGGCTATCCGGAACGCTACAGCAGTGTGCAGCGATTTCGACCAAGAAGAGGATCCTCTGGCTGTGCGACGGGGTAGTTGCAGCAGTCGGCTTCTTCTCTGCTTCTCTTCGGTTCCTTGCAGTTCCAGTGGCGACTCTCTGACTTCTAGCCCAAGAGACCTGCCTTTTCTGCGAAAACCCCCCATTCACACAGCCTGGCTGTCAATCACGCAGCAGGGGGCTTGTCCAGCCCGGACAACCACCTCAGCCAATCATGGCAAAGTGCGACTTGGGTTTCCTAGGATACCCTGTGCAGGGGGTGACTACACCCCTCCCTCACATTCAGCCCACCTTCACACCCAAGCGCCTGGAGGAGGGCTTCTGAGCAGAAGCCCGTCAAAAGACAGTGAACAAAGGAGGCAAACCTGGTTTGCTGCGCAAAGTAAGACACAAGAAGGACTTTAACAAAACAAAATGGTGAATAAACCCGAACGGAGCCAAAAGAAAAAGTAATTGGTCAAGCGGCTTTAAGTTCGAGGCTAATATAATAGCCTAAAACAATACCACGTTCATCTCATATAATCGCAGTAGAAAAGTTAGGGTAGATACCAGTGCCACCAGCCAAGTCTAAATGTTAAAAGAGCGAAACAATGCTCTAGGCGGTACAGATACAAAGGGATACGAAGCAATCCTTTCCAGTACTCCATGGAAGATGGGGTGTACTGGATCTGTGGTAATTTGACTAAGTAAAATTAATTGCAACTTTACCCTTTTCTGGGGGACTGTAGTCAGCCCCAGAAATGAAGTCGGTGGGAAGTCTAAAAAGACAACCCTGTGTCACTGCACTGAAGGTGCTGTGTAACACACAAAAGAAGGGGGCTACTGAAGTGGTGTACTCCAGAGCCCACAATCACAAAAACAGGTAAAAGACACATGGCAAAACATGGGTAAGAGTGGGGGAAAGCCCACACGCTTACCAAGTGAAAGAAATAAACTTCAGAAGTCCAGCAAAGCTACTGGGGGACTCACTAGGTGAGAGAAATTAGCCATAAATGAGAATTCTCCCTAACAAGGAGCACTTCAGGTGCAGCATCTGTTCCCCCATTTGCTGTTTCTCTGGATGACTCCCCTTCCTTCTCTCCCTCTGAGCTGGACGGCCTCAAGGCACTTCAAGGCCAGGCATCCTTGCTTTGGCAGTGCTAAATGACCTCTAGACAGGCCAGTGCCACTTAGAGCCGAAGGGCCGGCTCTGAGGTTTAGTTGCATGCAGATGTATTTGGGGGGGTGTGTGTGTGTATTTTTGTGTGGGGGGCATTTATAGTGGTCTGCTTGCTCCCTGCACAGAGCGTTGAATGCTCCCATTGGCTCTCATGTGAAAGTCGCTAAAGAAAAAAAGGCATTGGAAAGTCTTTTGAATGAACTAAAATGCAAGTCACTATTTGCAGAGCCCGCAGTTGCTCTCAGGAGCACAGAGATAACTGGAAGCATTGGGAACTAATCGTGCCCGCATATTTCCTGGGCACAGCATTCACCAGACTCGCTGAGTGGCCATGCTTAGTAGTTAAGGCGCTGATTCTGTGTGTATTGTAGTGTCGGGTCAGACTACAGCGGTACGTCCAAACAGTAGCCATGGCAGTGAAGCGCTTTACAAATGCCACGCAACATCACATAGAAAGTGGCGACTCTGGGAGCCCACCTTGCTGCAATTGAATTTGCTTTGACACAGCTTTTATTGGTATTTTGCTTGGATTTTTGAAGGATTTGTGAAGGAGGTCCATCCCTTTCTACTGCCTGAATGTCCATGTTTCCTTCTACTGGCAAAGTGCCTAGTATGGGAGTCCATTGCTGGAGCAAATGCATTTGCGCTTTGACACATGTGAATGCTACTCATTGTGTGTTTATTTATTTTTGTAACTTTATTTAATGATGGTCATGTCGGTAGTCACACATTACAGGTTCTGCAGCTTTGCGCGGCATTATTAACAGTGTACACAGTTACACCTGCAGGTCCTGGACGTGGGTGAAAAGTCCTCTTCAGATATCGAGCTACATAGATAGCTCCTGAAGGAAGCCCACATATCTTTGGGTCCATTTGTTGCAGGCATGGTCACTACAAATTGTTCCTCACAGTCCTTCACAAATGTTAAGTCCCTTAGGACGCGAAATGGACTTTGCAGCATTTCAATATACATGGGTTTGCAACAGCGCACATTACATTAAAGAGTCTTCTTGTTGTTTCGGTCACTTTACCAATGTCCCCAAACAGGTATTTCAAGGGAGTGAGGGACTTCGGATTTGCGTTATTAACGTCATCATTTCTGCCACATTTCCCCAGAACATTGCAACAACAGGACATTCCCAGCACATGTGGAAAGCGTTCTCTGGTGCATCCCCACATTTCGGGCATTCCCCCAAACAATTTCCTGTGAGCCTGGACATCTCGGCTGGAGTAATTCATTAAGTATTTTGAATTGTATTAGGCACAGCCCAGCATTAAGAGACACTTTTTCTGTCAGTTGACAGCACCTGTGCCATTGTTCATCGCTAGTTAGTGTGAGCAGGTTCGCTTCCCAGGCATCTCTCGTGGTGTTTTGGGATTTAGAGTGCTTTTGTATTAGGGCACACAGTGTGGAGATACCTGCCCACTAGCCATCATTCGATCATGCCTAGTGGGTTGAGCTGGGTACATTGGCCATCTCTACCCAAATGCAGGTTTCCTACAGTGGTACTATAACATCCTCAACTGCCCTTCCCCCACAGTTTCCACAAACGGATTCCAGCTTACATAGTTCCCTTCCAGATACATATCATGCATCTTCAATTGTTTGTCCGGGTCCCATCTTCTTTGTATAGTCTCATCATAAGTGGGGGTGGTATCGCGGTAGCACCAGAGTGGCGCATCGCGGTCATACGGGGCCTCTATGTTTATTCTTTTGTAAATCATGTACCAGGCACGAACAGTGATACTCACGGGGTGGAATTGGCAGGAGTCTTTGGGCTGCGCACTAAACATTACAAATCTAAGATCCGTAGGGATGCTGCATATTATTCTATTGGGACGTGTGTGGCCATGTCTTCTGGATTGAACCAGTGTTTGACAAATTGGGCTGGTGCCGATAGATAATATAGTTCAAAATCCGGTGCAGCTATGCCTCGGGGTATGGCTGCACCAGTTTGTCCCATTTCATTCTCGAAATACCACCACCCCAAACAAACAAGGTGTCCACTAAGCGGAGTTTGGTGAAGACCGCTTTGCCTGGCAAAAGGGGGACATTGCCAAAGCAGTATAGTAACTTGGGAAGGACAACCATCTTCAAAAATGCTACCCGACCATACAGGGAAATAGGAAGATTACCCCACAAGTGCACCTTCACCACCAGCGATTGCAGGAGAGCTTTGTGATTATCAGCATTAAGCGTCTGCCTATCCTTTGAGACCATAACGCCCAAGTAGCGAACACCGGGCAGTGTCCACTTGAATCCATTTATATTTTGCGGACATTCTGTGGCAGGTGTTAACAGGAACAGTTCGGATTTGGAATTGTTAATTTTATACCCTGAGTAGCTTGCAAATTGGTGTATGTCTGTCATTATGGGTTCCAAACTTATCTCCGGGTCTCGGACATAAAGAAGGGTGTCGTCAGCATAAATCGAGATTATTTGCGGCTGGCCCGTCATTCTGATACCCCTGTGACTATGGTTTTTACGTACATACGCGGCCATTGGTTCGATTGTTAAGTTGAAGAGTATAGGGAAAAAGGACAGTCCTCCCTGGTACCCCTACCAAGAAGGAATAATGCAGAGATAGTGTGTTTGGTAATGACTCTGGCGCAGGTTCAGTATATAGGAGCCGGACACACTGTTGAAAATATGGGCCCATCCCAAAGCATTCCAGTATCGCAAAGAGCCCCAGGATACCGAGTCGAAGGCCTTTTCATCGTCTACTGCTGCCACCACCGCCTTTGCCTTCGGGTTAATTTGTGCCATCACTCCGAACAATTGTTGAAGATTAAGGGCAGTGGACCTCGTTGGAATTAAGCCGGATTGGTCCGGGTGTACTAGTGTAGTCATATTGGGAAGCAGTCTGGTTGTGAGGATTTTAGCGAATATTTTTGCGTCAGACAAGGCAGGCAACCCTGAGGCAGGCAACAGGGTTTTCAGCACAGTTATTATGGCTTCCAGCATCGAGTCTGCCAATTTGCCCCGGTCCATTGCTTCTTCCCAATCGTTCGGTAAAATTGGGGCTAATTCCTGGTGATATTCCTTATAAAGTTCGATGCCCAGACCATCTGATCCGGGGGCCTTTCCTGCAGTCATGGCTTTATTGGCTTCTACTATTTCTTCTTTAGTGACTGGCAACTCTAGTTGGATTTTTGCTTTGGGGGTGAGCTTCGGGAGCCCCAGTCCTCTAAGGTAATCAGTGATCTCCCTCCCTGTCGTTTCATCCTGATTCAAATGTAATTCTGCATAGAACCTTGCAAATTCGTCGTTGATGTCGTCCACTTGGGTCACTATACTTCCATCAGCTGCTTGAATAGCGACTATGGGGTTGCACTAGCTATCTGCTTTTAGCATATTCGCAAGGGTTTTCCCTGCTTTGTCATCCTCCCCATATCTACGGGGCAGCCATGTATTGCAGTTCCCCATCAGCCAGTTTGTGAAAGTCATTCAACAACCTGTTAATTTCCCCCATGCCGTGTTTTCAAAAGCCCCCCAACTAGATCAGCTTCCCAGATCACCATTTATCTTGCTTGTGAGTCTGGAGCACATTCATTTGTGTTACAATCCCATTTTCTCCACTTTAGAAAAAAATGTATTAGTGCTTTGGCTTACAATAAACCTTTCACCAATTACAAAAGCACACACATTTGTCCCAAAAATACAAAATAAAAAAAGGAAAAAAAGGAAACTCCCAAATCCTTCATTCCATCAAAGGGTAAGATCGCAGACAGATTCCACCCTACACAACACCCCCTCAACACTCATCTAAAGCATATTACAATCCTGACCTTAAAATTGGATCTTCTCACCAAGGCGAAATGTCTTGTTTCTAGCTCAACCCAGAGTTTTCTTTCAGAGGTTTAGTTATCCGATATCTTCCAGGAACTTGATCAGAGCAATGGTGAGGCTCACACTCTACTCCCATAAGCCTACTCCACCATTCATCTAAGGAGGGTGCCCTCAAGCCGTTAAAATATTCGGCCAAATATAAGGTTTTCTCCTCCGTCAACCCCTGACAGCGCAGAGTTAAGTGGTATAATGACTCCTCATGTTCAAGCCTATTGCCGAACCTACAATTCAAATCAGGTCCCTGCCATTGTTTCCTGTTTATCAAAGATTTCCTTCATAGGGTATCGGTTTAGTCTAAACCTCAGGAACTTCGATCGAATTGAACTGCACAGAAACAATTGCAGATAACTTGGAAGTGTCTTCTGAGGCCTACATTCCACTTTAAAATTGCGGTATGTCGTGTAGCCCCCCCTTGCTGAGTTTGTGTCCGTCCATTCGTTTTTCCATAGCTTAGTTTTAGTTGCCTCTGGGTTACACACCAATTCGGATTCTGTCATCCCCAACTCTGTCAACATTTGAATGCATGCAGAGTTCCAGGCATTCAAGGTTGGTTCGCTTTTAGCGTCTACGGCCTCTTTCAGAATTCTGAACGCTCTTACAGAGGGCTCCATTCTGCATTTCCTGTACAAGGACAGAGTCTTCCACTCCATCATTGCACAGAAGGATATAAGACCCAGTCCGTATCTGATTGCGGGCATCAGCGTGCTCCTAGGAAGGTCTAAAACTTCCTCCAGAACCGACCCTCTAGAACTGCCCACCATGTACAGTCTGTTGAAAGAAACACCTCTGCTCCACCAGTTACTATGGCCATCACCTTAGCCTCATAGAACTTAATCACCAGAATCATTGAGAAGCGCACAAATCTCTGCGAATTCAGGTATTTGCACTGTCCTGGGACTATTGTGTAGACTAGTGTTCATGTACCCAAATACACGAAGGTAGTTGTTACTGTTATTTTTATTTATTTTATTTTATTTTTACATTTGTATAGCGCTCAGGCAGCCCTTGGGCATCGCAGCGCTGTTACTTGTGCACAACTTAGTTACAGGTACATCATCATTTGAGGCTTGGTTATATTTTCACATCATTATACAGTGTACAGTTCTTGCCGGGTAGTAACATGCTAGATGGGTGCTGCAAGAGGTGATCAGGCGAATATACATGTTTTTACTGCTTTTTTGAATGCTAGATAAGACTTTTCAGCTCGAATGGGTGGTGGAAGGATGTTCCGGTGCTGGGCTGCTAGTGAGGGGACGCTGGCACCTCCTGCTCTGGCTTTCTTGATTTTGGGTAGCGTGAGCATGTTTCAGTAGGGCATTCTGGTCGGTCTTGTGCATGTGGAGAGGTGTATTTTTGCAGAGAGGTAGGGAGGAGCAGTTTGATGGATACACTTGTGTGTTAGAGCAAGTACCTTAAAGAGTACTCGCTCGTTGATAGGGAGCCAGTGAGCTAGCTTCCTGGCGGCCATGATGTGTTCTCTTTTAGGAATCCCGATGGCGGCGCGCAAGGAATTGTTCTGAATAACTTGCAGTTTTTCCATGTTTTTTTAGGACGTGCCTAAGAAGAGGGCATTGCAGTAATCTAGTCTTGATCCTGTAATGGCTCTAGCAATGGTGATGCAGTTGTCCTTAGAGAGAAAAGGTCTGACTGAGTTAAGAACTTTGGTGTGGTACTCTGCAGAGGATGCAATGGCATTGACATGCCTAATCATGGTTAAGTTGGAGTCTAGATAGACTCCCAGTGTTTTTACGGAGTCTGCAACTGGGATTCTGAAGTAGCTGAATTGCGAGTCGATGTTTTTGAGTGCAGTGGATCCTATCAGGAGCAGCTCAGTTTTGTCAGAGTTTAGACAGAGTCCGTTTGTCGCCACCCATGCCTGGATGGTGGTGTCGATTTCTTTGAGGGTCCTGGAGTCAGTGTCATAGGTGCCTGTCAGTGTGAGGAGGATTTGGGTAGCATCCATATAGTTGGTGTGAGAGATACCCAGAGAGTCGATAATGTGGAAGAGGGGACGAATAAAGATATTGTAGAGGGTGGACGAGATGCATGATCCTTGTGGGACGCCACCTAGGATGATGGTGGGTGTGGCAGAGGCTATGTCGGAAAAGACTTGCATGGTTCTTCCTTGTAGGATGGATGAGATCCATGCAGTGGCTTTAGGTGAGAATTTGGCCGTAGAAGTTAAGTGGTGGCATAAGACGTTGTGATCTACAAGGTCAAATGCCGTAGAGAGATCAAGGAGAAGGAGAAGAGCGGGTTTGCCCGAGTCTTTCGCATCGTCCATCTGGTTTTTCAAGTCAAGTAGGGCTGTCTCAGTGCCGCGCCCTGGACGGAAGCCTGATTGATGTAGCCCGAGGAGTTTGTTGTCCTCGATAAATTGTTGCACCTGTAAGTAGGCCACTTTGTCCAATATTTTTAACAAAAAGGGGACAGTAGTGATGGGCCTGTAGTTATTAGGTGAGGTGGTGTCCAGTGTGTTTTTTTTTTTAATCAGAGGTCGTACTCAAGCTTCCTTGTGGCAAGATTGGACTTTCTCAGTGGTAAAGGAGCCATTGACGAATGCATTGAGAAATGGGGTTTTTATTTCCTCGTTTAATCTCCAGACTGGTCTGGAGCTCCTTCTCCCTACCACGTGTTCCAGGATTAGAATGTTTGTTTTGGGAACATTGATCCTGAGCCTGTTCGTCTTTACGTATTCCTGCAACTCGTTTAATTGACGCTGAAGACCAATGGGTGTTCGGTCAATTAAGACCAAGTCATCTGCATAAAGCAGATGCACCACACGCCACCCTTTGAGGTTTGGCGGGAACGATTTTACCTTGTCCATAGCTGCCCCTAGATCCGAAATGAAGAAGTTAAAGAGTTCCGGTGTCAAGGGGCAACCCTGTTTGAGGTCGTGCTTTGTTTCTATTGACTCCGAGAGTCACCCCCTAGCATCTAATCTTACTCTGAAGCGTGTGTCAGTGTAAAGGGACTGGATTCCCTGTAACAGCCCACCCGGACACCCCCCCCTCCTTCAGTTTGTCCCAAAGCAGCTCTCTGTCGACCGAGTCAAAAGCCTGTTCAAGGTCCACAAATGCCAAGTATATGTTTTTTTTTGTCTTAAGGACTCTCGTCTTCAGGATGTTCAGGAAAAATACATTTAGAGTTGAAATAAGTCGAAGCTTAACGAATCAGAGATCCACTTCCTCAGAGTCTCTAACAATAGTGAACCATAGATTATCCCCATAACATCTGGCAGAGCAATAGGCCGACAGGTGGCCGGATCATCCCCGAAGCACTTTGTAAAAATCAAGACTGTTATTGATGTTTTCCAGGAATCCAGAACTATTCCCAGCTTCTCAATCTTTGTAAAGAGGACCCACAGAAAATCAGCCCATGCCCTAGGCTCGGCTTTAAGCATTAGATTAGTTAGGCCGTCCGGCCCTGGTGCTCTAGAATTACTCGCCTTGGTTATTAGATCAAAGATATCCTCTTTCTCATACCCCAAGGCCCATGGACTCCCTTTAGATATAGTTGGGCCGACACCTCCCTCCACCGGGTGCTTAAAGAGGCCAGTGTAATGTTTCACCCATCCTTGCTCGGATACTGCGTTTACTTGGATCGCTCTATGGTCCGAGCCCACTGAATGTATCAGTTTCCATACCTCTGCTATGCTCTTATTTCTCATCTGAAGCAGCATGGATTCTGCGTCATATTAATCCAGCCTTCATTTATATGCCCTCACCCAGGTACGATATTTCTGAGAACGTTCCTCGACTTCTCCTCCTTAAAATGGCCGTGATGTGAGTGGACTTGTCTAACATCAGTTCTAAGGAGCCTTTTTTGCCCCCATGATGTCCGTGTTGTATACATGTTCCGGGGCGATTGCAGTCTTACTTGAACACCCCACCACACGTGAGAAGTCCAACAAACGTCGAGGTTAATTAATGTCTTCCAAGGAGATTACTTCTGCCAAGCCTCTCCCATAAAGCCAGAACCTCTCATGTAAGATTTGAATCTCCCTGATTGTTATTCTTAGTCTGTTTCGTCCCTGTGTACCCTCAATTTCAGGGGCAAATATTTTTTTGGGAGCTACCAAGTAAGTAGACCTGCACATATATAAAACGGTATGATCACCTCTTGGTGTCTCTCTGACTTCGAAACTTTTAACATATTTCAGAAGCTTCTCACTCACAAACACATAGTCAATTGCGCTAGACTTTCCACCCCCTTCCCATGTGGGTTGGCCCGGAATGTCCCCCTCAATCTGGCTATTAGGGTTATGCAGATTTCCCTCCCGTATTTCTTGGGCCCACGGCCATCTCCTCGAACCCTCAACCACACCCCTACCTCCACACCTATTTGTCCATATTCAAAGTCAGAAAGATTGAAATCCCCACATACTATGATCTCAGAGCCAAGGCGAGCTTCCAAACATTTGTTCAGAGTATCAGCAAAGGTGTCTAGAAAGAAGGTATCGCCCTTGTTTCCCGGTCCTCCACTTTGGGACTGAAGATGGTCTTTCCCCTCACCTGTTCCCAGCCCACTTGGAACTCCTGCCACACACAGAGCCTGTACTTCCCACGCATCAGTGGAATGTAGCTGAAGCAGTCTGAGGGTTTAGTCTGTTTTCTGATGGCCCGTTCCACCCAACCCTGCCTCGCCCATATGTTTCCTTTCCTTTTCTACTCTGACCGTCACACAGTTCTGTTGGTTCAGTTCAGTGATGCACACAGAGCAGGCTATCCAGCAAACTGAACTATTTCCCAAGAGTTATCTGGGTTCACCCGCTACCATCCATTACTCAAAGTAAATGCATGCAGCTCAGGATTGTGGGCGGGGGGAGGTACATAATATGCAGGTTATTCCCAGAGGAGTCCAGCATTTGCCTAACAGAGGCGCAGTGTCCACTAGGCCGCGAGAACCCTCACAAGTTTTCTGGCAGGACCCGATGACGTCTTGGTTTTGGGCAGTAGCCCCAGCACTATTTCACCCTCAGGGAACCTACCTACTATAGCCTACCCTAACATGGACATGTCTTCTGTCACTCACTTTTCCCTACTATAGAAATGGTAATTGGGGGACAAGGGGCCTTCAGTTCAGACCTTTGGCCACACTGGTGCTTAGGTTCTTGACCTGCAGCTTCAAGGACCCTTGAGGTGGCTGTACTGTGTCAGAGAGCGTAGTACGACCAGCAAGCGTGGCATAACGTTATGTGGCAACGTAGCCCAAGGCACAGCCAATGAGCAACCCCGAGCTGTGCAGCGACTGCGCTCTCAGACAATATATTATATTATCAGAACAATTCACTATTCCCACCCGAAACCCCTGTCCCTCTGTATGTGACTGGGATCATATGCACCCTGAGAGGTTCCTCACACACCTGATTCTTCTTCTTGGGTGCCCACTCTGGGCTCTGCCACTCTTGACTGGCAGCAAGGCAGTCCCAGATTGGTCACCCAGGGCTCTGTCAGGCTATGGCAACACCTAAAGGACAAACAGCCTCTATGATTCAAGGGCACGTTGAACCACATCTGGCGTCATGCTGCCCTGTTCCTGACTCCTTTCAGAGCCTGCCTGGAGGTACTGGGAACTGCCAGGCTTGGTATGCACGTGTTTACAAAAGTGTTAAGTATGTGGCCGTTTCTGATTGTTCTCCAGGAATGAAAACGACCACACGCTCCTTCCCTGCCCCCCATTCCTTCCCTAGCCTCCCCAAATCTTATATGCACACTTGCCCCCTTATCTACCTTTATCCGCTGCCTTGCCCTGCTTGCCGTTCCTGCCATCTCGCAGAGGAGGTGTGTGTTTAATCACGGTGCCATTCATTGTGAAACTTTTTAGGCTCGCAGTGTTAATGGCAGACACTCAAGCCTTAGCCTGGCATTACAGAAGTATCAAAGCAACATTTTAAGATGTGTGTATATATGAATTATGTGTTTTGCATTTATTTTTAAAGTCTAGGTGATTAATGTTTGTCATTGTCTTAATATGAATCGATACGATTGTTGTTAAATACGAAATATGAGAATTAAGAGAAAATGACCTCACATACCAAGGGCTGCATGCCCCTGGTAGGGGCACACTATGCCATTCTCTGGACAGGCCTTTCATCGGACATCCTGACACCTGTTAGGTTCTCCATTCAGCTTCACCCAACCCCGGAGCAGCATTTCATGCTACAAGGTTGCCAAGGCTTGCCAACCTTCTGTACCATTCTCTATGTTTCCACTCACACTCCCTAACCACACAGATCCTTCTGGCCGGGCTTCTCGTGTCTCTCTGGCTTGGCCGTTCTGAGACAGTGTGAGTCTCTGCGCTTCAAGGGATCATCTGAACACATCTTGAAACCATCACACTGCCCTCAAGGAAACTCTAATTTATCCTCAAACACCTGGAAACGTACTTCTCACTTTCCACACATCCAAGCTTCCACAGTCACTACCGCTCACCTCTTGACCTTATTAGTTTGACTTGCCCTGTTCAATACTTTAATCAGTACTCTGCCTCTTTCCCCTCTCTTTTCCCCACACCACATGGAACCACCCATCGACCTGTCTCTTCCATACACATAGAACCACCCAACCACCAGAGAGCGATTGATCACCACCATGTGTCTGATGGAGCTGTCTCTTCCATAAACATAGCACCACCCAAACACCACAGAGTGATTAATCACCACCATGTGTCTGATGGGCCAGTCTCTTCCATACACATAGAACCACCCAACCACCAGAGAGTGATTGATCACCACCACGTGTCTGATGGACCTGTCGCTTCCATACACATAGAACCACCCAACCACCGGAGAGCGATTGATCACCACCACGTGTCTGATGGAGCTGTCTCTTCCATACACATAGAACCACCCAACCACCAGAGAGTGATTGATCACCACCACGTGTCTGATGGACCTGTCGCTTCCATACACATAGAACCACCCAACCACCGGAGAGCGATTGATCACCACCACGTGTCTGATGGACCTGTCTCTCCCATACGACATGGAACCTCCAAACCACCAGAGAGTGATTGATCACCACCATGTGTCTGATGGGCCAGTCTCTTCCATACATATAGAACCACCCAACCACCAGAGAGTGATTAATCACCATCACTTGTCTGATGGAGCTATCTCTTCCATACATATAGAACCACCCAACCACCAGAGAGTGATTAATCACCACCACGTGTCTGATGGAGCTGTCTCTCCCATACCACATGGAACCACCCAACCACCAGAGAGCGATTGATCACCACCACGTGTCTGATGGACCTGTCGCTTCCATACACATGGAACCACCCAACCACCAGAGAGCGATTAATCACCACCACGTGTCTGATGGAGCTGTCTCTTCCATAAACATAGCACCACCCAAACACCAGAGAGCGATTGATCACCACCACATGTCTGATGGAGCCGTCTCTTCAGTACACATAGAACCACCCAGAGTCCCCCAAGACCCACTGCCATTTCCCTTCCTTCTATGCTTCAGGGAAGTACTCAACACCTCGGGCAGATGCAGCGCCCACCAAGGAACAGGCCTCTCACACGAGCCGCAGACATTGGTTCGGGCCTTCATCGCCGGTCTGCAATGGCCGGGACCTCGGGAAGAGAATCCAATGCAAGGAAAGCAGCCAATCCAGCGCCAGGGACATGCCTGGTGCCTGGTGCCTGGCGCCTGGCTCCTGGCGCCTGGCGCCTGGCTCCTGGCGCCTGGTTCCTGGTGCCTGGCGCCTGGTGCCTGGCTCCTGGTTCCTGGTGCCTGGCGCCTGGCGCCTGGCTCCTGGCGCCTGGTTCCTGGTGCCTGGCGCCTGGTGCCTGGTGCCTGGCTCCTGGTTCCTGGTGCCTGGCGCTTGGCGCCTGGCGCCTGGTGCCTGGTGCCTGGCTCCTGGTTCCTGGTGTCTGGCGCCTGGCGCCTGGCTCCTGGTTCCTGGCGCCTGGCTCCTGGTTCCTGGCGCCTGGCGCCTGGCTCCTGGCTCCTGGTGCCTGGTGCCTGGTGCCTGGCGCCTGGCTCCTGGTTCCTGGTGCCTGGCGCCTGGCGCCTGGCTCCTGGCTCCTGGCGCCTGGCGCCTGGTGCCTGGTTCCTGGCTCCTGGTACGGTGGTTATGTCTCAGAAGAAGGCAGGTCTTCTGCCTGGCTGAAGGCATCGAAGGCTCTTGACCGTGGGCGACGCCTGGCCGGCCCCACGATCGGCTCGATGCCGGGAAACGCAATTAGAGCCCTTTGCGCAGAGGCCCGGCCGGCCGGGCTCGGTTCCCTCTGCCACTGACATCTGGCACGTTTGTTGAGTAAGAGCCTGGCAGGATCAATTCATCGTGCGCGGAAAGCATCTCAAGTGCTGCCAGGCCTGCGCGCCGGTGTGACACCTAGCAGAAATGAGCCCCCACATTCGGGGCGCGCCTTTGTACTCTCCCCGAGAGTGATGTGCCCCTCCATTCAGGAGCCGCATCTGACACCTGCTATAATTAGCCGACCAGGGCGCGCGGCTCCTTAGGTCGACTCCCTCGCTGCGAATTATGCCCTCAAATATTCACGGTGCCAAGTGCGCGCTCATTACGTGTCATTTTTACTTGGAATTATATGACTGAAGGGGTGGAAAAAAAGGATTTTTTTCTTAGAGTTGTCCTAACCCCCCGCTGAATGCCACACAGCAAATGCGAAAAGGCTTCAGCGCGGCTTTTTCTTCCGAATGTACAAAAAAAGGAAGAAAAACAGCCAAGCAACAGGCAGACTATGCGCCGGGCCTGAATGGGAGGGGGGGGGGGCTTCGCTTAATTGTACTTCTGGGCTCTCATCAGCCTCCCCTCTTCAGAATGGGGGACAAAACACATGCCTGAATGGCGGAAGAAAAGTTTCCCACAGTGACGGGCCACAGAGAAAGCCCATTGTCCCCCGTGCCCGTGTGATGGACAACATGCGGCCTGGCCAGCACTGCCACACGGCTGAAAAGGCAGCCGAGAGCCTGGGAGCAGACAATCGGCCTTTCACCGGCCGGCAGCTGCCCCGGCCGGGCCCTGCGGGCACAGGTGCACCCACGCAGCGAGCAGCTACTTACCTGGCCTGCCAGGCCCTTTCTCTAAGGGCTTCCGGCCAGAGGCGGAAAAGGAGCAAGGAAGGGGAAGCAGGCTCCAGGGGGTGCAGGCCTCTGACACCATCCAACACCTCCCAGCTGAGACAGACAAGGCGCTAGGAAAGCTGGCCCCAGGGGGTGCAGGCCTCTGACACCATCCAACACCTCCCAGCTGAGACAGACAAGGCGCTAGGAAAGCTGGCCCCAGGGGGTGCAGGCCTCTGACACCATCCAACACCTCCCAGCTGAGACAGACAAGGCGCTAGGAAAGCTGGCCCCAGGGGGTGCAGGCCTCTGACACCATCCAAGCACCCCTGAGCTGAGACAGACAAGGCGCAAGGAAAGCTGGCCCCTGGGGGTCCAGATCTCTGATAACATCCAAGCACCTCTGACCTGAGACAGACAAGGCGCAAGGAAATCTGGCCCCATGGGGGTGCAGGTCTCTGACACCATCCAAACACCTCCGAGCTGAGACAGACAATGCGCTAGGAAAGCTGGCCCCAGGGAGTGCAGGCCTCTGACACCATCCAAGCACCTCCATGCTGAGACAGACAATGCGCAAGGAAAGCTGGCCCCTGGGGGTGCAGGCCTCTGACACCATCCAAGCACCTCCCAGCTGAGACAGACAAGGCGCTAGGAAAGCTGGCCACAGGGGGTGCAGGCCTATGACACCATCCAAGCACCTCCATGCTGAGACAGACAAGGCGCTAGGAAAGCTGGCCCCTGGGGGTGCAGGCCTCTGACCCCATCCAAGCACCTCCCAGCTGAGACAGACAAGGCGCTAGGAAAGCAGGCCCCTGGGGGTGCAGGCCTCTGACACCATCCAAGCACCTCCATGCTGAGACAGACAAGGCGCTAGGAAAGCTGGCCACAGGGGGTGCAGGTCTCTGACACCATCCAACACCTCCCAGCTGAGACAGACAATGCGCTAGGAAAGCTGGCCACAGGGGGTGCAGGCCTATGACACCATCCAAGCACCTCCATGCTGAGACAGACAAGGCGCTAGGAAAGCTGGCCACAGGGGGTGCAGGTCTCTGACACCATCCAAGCACCTCCATGCTGAGGCAGACAAGGCGCAAGGAAAGCTGGCCACAGGGAGTGCAGGCCTCTGACACCATCCAAGCACCTCCATGCTGAGACAGACAAGGCGCTAGGAAAGCTGGCCCCTGGGGGTGCAGGCCTCTGACACCATCCAAGCACCTCCCAGCTGAGACAGACAAGGCGCTAGGAAAGCAGGCCCCTGGGGGTGCAGGCCTCTGACACCATCCAAGCACCTCCATGCTGAGACAGACAAGGCGCTAGGAAAGCTGGCCACAGGGGGTGCAGGTCTCTGACACCATCCAACACCTCCCAGCTGAGACAGACAATGCGCTAGGAAAGCTGGCCACAGGGGGTGCAGGTCTCTGACACCATCCAAGCACCTCCATGCTGAGGCAGACAAGGCGCAAGGAAAGCTGGCCACAGGGGGTGCAGGCCTATGACACCATCCAAGCACCTCCATGCTGAGGCAGACAAGGCGCAAGGAAAGCTGGCCCCAGGGAGTGCAGGCCTCTGACACCATCCAAGCACCCCTGAGCTGAGGCAGACAAGGCGCAAGGAAAGCTGGCCCCAGGGGGTGCAGGCCTCTGACACCATCCAACACCTCCCAGCTGAGACAGACAAGGCGCTAGGAAAGCTGGCCCCAGGGGGTGCAGGTCTCTGTCACCATCCAAGCACCTCCATGCTGAAGCAGACAAGGCGCAAGGAAAGCTGGCCCCAGGGAGTGCAGGCCTCTGACACCATCCAAGCACCCCTGAGCTGAGACAGACAAGGCGCAAGAGGAAGCAGGTCCATGGGGTGCAGGCCTCTGACACCATCCAACACCTCCCAGCTGAGACAGACAATGCGCTAGGAAAGCTGGCCACAGGGGGTGCAGGCCTATGACACCATCCAAGCACCCCTGAGCTGAGGCAGACAAGGCGCAAGGAAAGCAGGCCCCTGGGGGTGCAGGCCTCTGACACCATCCAACACCTCCCAGCTGAGACAGACAAGGCGCTAGGAAAGCTGGCCCCAGGGGGTGCAGGCCTCTGACACCATCCAAGCACCCCTGAGCTGAGACAGACAAGGCGCAAGGAAAGCAGGCCCCTGGGGGTCCAGATCTCTGATAACATCCAAGCACCTCTGACCTGAGACAGACAAGGCACAAGGAAATCTGGCCCCAGGGGGTGCAGGCCTCTGACACCATCCAAGCACCTCCGAGCTGAGACAGACAAGGCGCAAGAGGAAGCAGGTCCATGGGGTGCAAGTCTCTGACACCATCCAAGCACGTCTGACTTGAGAGAGACAAGGCACAAGGAAAGCTGGCCCCAGGGGGTGCAGGCCTCTGACACCAACCGAAGAACCTCTGACCTGAGACAGACAAGGCGCAAGGAAAGCTGGCCCCAGGGGGTGCAGGCCTCTGATAACATCCAAGCACCTCTGACCTGAGACAGACAAGGCGCAAGGAAAGCTGGCCCCAGGGGGTGCAGGTCTCTGTCACCATCCAAGCACGTCTGACCTGAGAGAGACAAGGCACAAGGAAAGCTGGCCCCAGGGGGTGCAGGCCTCTGACACCAACCGAAGAACCTCTGACCTGAGACAGACAAGGCGCAAGGAAAGCTGGCCCCAGGGGGTGCAGGCCTCTGATAACATCCAAGCACCTCTGACCTGAGACAGACAAGGCGCAAGGAAAGCTGGCCCCAGGGGGTGCAGGCCTCTGTCACCATCCAAGCACCTCTGACCTGAGAGAGACAAGGCACAAGGAAAGCTGGCCCCAGGGGGTGCAGGCCTCTGTCACCATCCAAGCACGTCTGACTTGAGAGAGACAAGGCACAAGGAAAGCTGGCCCCAGGGGGTGCAGGCCTCTGACACCAACCGAAGAACCTCTGACCTGAGACAGACAAGGCGCAAGGAAAGCTGGCCCCAGGGGGTGCAGGCCTCTGATAACATCCAAGCACCTCTGACCTGAGACAGACAAGGCGCAAGGAAAGCTGGCCCCAGGGGGTGCAGGTCTCTGTCACCATCCAAGCACGTCTGACCTGAGAGAGACAAGGCACAAGGAAAGCTGGCCCCAGGGGGTGCAGGCCTCTGACACCAACCGAAGAACCTCTGACCTGAGACAGACAAGGCGCAAGGAAAGCTGGCCCAGGGGGTGCAGGCCTCTGATAACATCCAAGCACCTCTGACCTGAGACAGACAAGGTGCAAGGAAAGCAGGTACCTGGGGGTGCAGGTCTCTGACACCATCCAAGCACCTCTGACCTGAGACAGACAAGGCGCAAGGAAAGCAGGCCCCTGGGGGTCCAGACCTCTGATAACATCCAAGCACCTCTGACCTGAGACAGACAAGGCGCAAGGAAAGCTGGCCCCAGGGGGTCCAGGTCTCTGACACCATCAAGCACCGCTGACCTGAGACAGACAAGGTGCAAGAGGAAGCAGGTCCCTGGGGGTCCATACCTCTGATACCATCCAAGCACCTCCATGCTGAGACAGACAAGGCACAAGGAAAGCTGGCCCCAGAGGGTGCAGGCCTCAGTCACCATCCAAGCACCTCCATGCCGAGACAGACAAGGCGCAAGAAGAAGCTGGCCCCAGGGGGTGCAAGCCTCTGACACCATCCAAGCACCTCCATGATGAGACAGACAAGGCACAAGAGGAAGCAGGCCCCAGGGGGTGCAGGCCTCTGACACCATCCAAGCACCTACGAGGTGAGACAGACATTAGCAGAAGGAAAGCAGGCCCCAGGTGGTGCAGGCCTCCGACACCATCCTAGCACCTCCGAGCTGAGACAGACATTAGCAGAAGGAAAGCAGGCCCCAGGGGGTGCAGGCCTCTGACACCATCCTAGCACCTCCGAGCTGAGACAGACATTAGCAGAAGGAAAGCAGGCCCCTGGGGGTGCAGGCCTCTGACACCATCCAAGCACCTCCGACCTAAGACAGACAGGGCGCAAGGAAAGCAAACCCCAGGGGGTGCAGGCCTCTGACACCCTCCAAGAACCTACGAGGTGAGACAGACAAGGCGCAAGGAAAGCTGGCCCCAGGGGGTGCAGGCCTCTGACACCATCCAACACCTCCCAGCTGAGACAGACAAGGCGCTAGGAAAGCAGGCCCCAGGGGGTGCAGGCCTCTGTCACCATCCAAGCACCTCTGAGCTGAGACAGACAAGGCGCACGGAAAGCTGGCCCCAGGGGGTGCAGGCCTCTGACACCATCCAAGCACCTCTGACCTGAGACAGACAAGGCGCACAGAAAGCTGGCCCCAGGGGGTGCAGGCCTCTGACACCATCCAAACACCTCCGAGCTGAGACAGACAAGGCGCAGGGAAGCTGGCCCCAGGGGGTGCAGGTCTCTGACACCATCAAGCACCTCCCAGCTGAGACAGACAAGGCGCTAGGAAATCTGGCCCCAGGGGGTGCAGGCCTCTGACACCATCCAAGCATCTCAGAGCTGAGACTTTTGAAGAACTGCAGTCTGGGCGAGGAAGCAAGTCCCAGGCAGTGTAAGTGTCTGACACGTCCAAAGGCCTCCAAACTAAGGTGGGAAAGCAGCAGGGAAAGAAGACCCTAAGCGGAAGTGGGGCCATTCCACCACCTACAATCCTGTGGCTTGGGTGGCAAAGGGGCGGAGAAAGCAGGCCCTAAGGTGCACAGTCCTGTGAAACTATGCAAATCCCTATAGACCTGAGTAGTGAAGGAGTAGGGGAAGCAGACCCAAGGGTGTGCTGGCCCGTGAGAATGTGCAAAGGTCAGTGGACTTTGATTAGAAAGGAGCAGGCAAGTCATTGGGGTTGCAGGCCTGTGAGACATTCCAAGGACCTGAAGCCTCGACCAGAAAAGGAACACGAGAAGCACGCCCTATAGGGTTCTGGCCTGTGACACCGTCCAAAGGCTCTGGCAGGAAGCTTAAAAAGGAGCAGAGGATATAGGCCTCAAGAGGTGCTGGCTGGAGAATGTTCAAGGGCCTGTAGCTTTGGTAGAAAGGAGAGCAGGGGAAGCAGACTCCAGAGGACGCTGGCCTGTGAGACCATCCAAAGGCCCACAAACTCAGCCCGGGAAGGAACATGGGAAGCAGGCCCCAGCCTGTGACACCATCCAAAGGCAAAGTGTCCTAAAGTGTAAAAAAAGCAGAGCGTGCAGGCCTGTGGGATCTTACAATGGCCCGCGGTCAGAATGCAGTGGGGAAGTAGGTCCCAGGGGTTCAGGCCTATGACCCTGTCGAAATGCTCTTTGGCCTAAGGAGGGAAAGAAGCGAATGAAGATGGCCCTGAGACCTTCCATGAGCATGCAGCCTCAAGGAGGAAAAGAACAGTGGAAGAATGTCCCAGGGGATGCTCGCCTTGGAGAGCCGAGCAATCGATGGGAAACAGGCTCCCGTGGTCAAGGCCTGTGACATCGCCCAAGCAGATACTAGCTTGTTCAGGCCTGCGAGACCCCCCAAAAGCAAGTGGTATGTTGTTGGAAAGGAGTAGGCGAAGCAAGTCTCAGAGGTTTAGGCATGTGCAATAGTCCATGAGCGTTCCGCTGAGGCGAGAAAGGAGCAGTGAAAGCAGGCACTCCCATAGGCTCTGGCCTAGAGCAGAGCATAGAGGGAGTAGAGCCTGGGGGGTGCAAGCCTGTGAGGCCACCGTGGAGGGTCATAAGAAGGATGCAGACACTGTGATGACATTTTCCAAAAATGATTTATTAACTAATACGTATAAGGCTTATCTTTCCCTGTTTGTATGGGGTGTTCTCTACCTATGTAAATAACTGAGGTCCTTGGCAGTCATCAGGAAATGTCCACATTTAAAAGTCTGCTGTATACAAAGGATTCCTAGCTGACCCTAACACTATTGAAAACAAACTAAGGTCGGGAGAATGACTTCCTTCTCCTGATGAAGCAGTGGTCTACTGCTTGTATTTTTAGAATGTATCTTCCTAATATCCAGTCTTCAAATACACTCTGGTCACCTTTGGTATCAAATCTTGTAAATCCTTTAGAATGTCTTTCTGTTTACCCTTATCCTTATGGAGTGCTCTCCAAATGTCTTTTCCAGCACTTTGTTTGGTCTTTTGATCCAGGCTGTTTGGCCCTGTATACCATTGCGGGGTATATTTTCTTTGGTGGGTTATCTTTTCTGACTAAGTAATTTTCTCTCTTTTTAGCTTTGGTTTATCCAGGTTATCTTTTATCCACACTTTTTAGCTGTACTGTCTATTCTTTTTTCTCTGATGTGTTCCAATTGGAACCTCTTGAATGATGGAGTATTCTCCCCTATTCTCAGGGTAACCTTATCCACTGTTTAACAATCTCCTTCTCAGGTTTTCTTATAATCCTCTTTCCCTTATTATTACAGTTCAACTTTATCAACTTTTACACTTCGACAATTTCAATGGGACGAGTTTCTTCGATTACATAACAAGTCCTACTTGGCCTCATGGTCACCCCGTGCTCCCCATTACCTTTAGTATCACAGGAGAACAGAGTTAATAGCAACACGTGAATCGCCTGACCTTCAGTCCCTGAAGAGATGAGCCCAGCTAACTCCACGTGAGAGAAGACAGACGGGTGAGACTGGAACTAATCGCAGCCTGGCATCCCCTATGGAAAAGGCCCATGTGTAGGGTCTCACCAACCAGCTACGCAGATTTTCACCATATATCGATGATGCAGTGACACCTTCTAAGCTTATGTTTTTATCACTTGGCCCAGAACGATCTTGAGCAGCAGAGTTCTTTGCTTGCACCTTAACATTTTGTATGATTAAAAATTGTTATCCATGCAAGAAATGTCTTGGCCTTTTTTCCCTAGCGGGTTGTATTTTCTCTGGCGTGAGTGCACATGGGCGTGACTTCAAAAGTCAGGTTAGGTATGTCAAACAAAAGCAAAATGTTTTGGAGGGCCATAAATGGAGGGAAAATTGCACCTAAGGGAAATCTTTCCTAACTACCCCTCACATTGGACTGTTCTTATCTTCACCTACAAGTCACAGTGAAGGACTTCCTAACTACTTTGACGAATCGTGGGATTCAGTCACTTCTCCCCAGGGGAGAGCCGTTCCTTGTGATGCTAGGAAGGTGAGCCCACCATGCAATAATCCCCCTAAGGGTGGCCGTCAGCAGGACCTGTGAGAAACCTGACAGTGTCTCACTAGCTAGTCCCCGGGGATCTGTCACCCAGGCGGCCAGGACACAGCCATTGCTATTGGATCCAGTTGCTGGTGGTGGACCAGTGCAGGAGGATCCCCTAGATGAGGGGCCCTCATGGAGTGGAAGTGGGACGCCGACGGGTGAGTCACTGTACCCCCTTTCTTATAACACCTTTTCCCCATCCTACCATGTAGAACACTCGGAGGTTCTACCCACCCTTTTCCCCCTTTTCCAACATGAACACTTACCTACACTGTGACAGACAACGGACCAACACCAGGACCGTTTACCTGACATGTCCCAACACCAGGATCAGACAGAGTCAGGCAATTAACAATAGCTATGCACGCCTGATGGCCCTTTCCCTACCCCACAGAGAGAACAGGCGAAGCACGAAAGCACAATTCGAGCAAGGACGCATGCACGAGGAAGCAGCTATTCTGGACCGGCAGTTCAAGCAGAGGAGAAAGACAGACAGACCTCGAGGGACGAAGATGAGGGAATTGCCCTTGTCCTTTTCAAATCAGATCTTCAAGGCCTCCGAAAGGGAAAGCATTTGACCGGGAAGTCCAGCTGGCATGTGTTGTGACAGGTGTTAACGGCACACTGGGCCCTCCTGCGCTAATAGTCAAAGCGGGGAGAAGTGCTTGCCACCTTGGTGCCGTCCTTGACTCCAGAGACAAGAAACTGCCAACAGTTCAGCACAGCCGGTGAGTCGAAGAAGACTGATTGTTACCCTAACTGTGCTGGGCCCAAGGTTGCAGGCGGCAACATTGTTGAACAACAAACTTGTGTGTTTGAACTTTAAAGAAACCCTAGAAAAAGGTTCAGAAGCAGAGTATTAGCTGGAGGGGTCGCAGAGTGGAAGATGGAAGATTCAGGAGGAAGCTATTGCAGTAGGCAAGCCTAGAGAGAACCAGGGCCCGTGTAACATTGAGCCCTGGGGAAAGGTGAGAAAAGGTCAAATTCCTTTCAGAACGAAGAGCTGAAAGTGGGACTTCTTGGCAATGTCCTGAGTCTGAGGGAGGAAGGAGAGAGAGAGAGAGAGAGAGAGAGAGAGACGAGTTGAAGATGACTCCAAGGTTTCTGGCTTCAGTTGAAGGTGCAGGGGGAGAGCCCAAAGAAGAAGATCAGATTGAGGGGAAGAAGGAGGGAGCAGGGGTCCTGATGGGAAGGATCTCAGTTTTACAGGCGTTGAGGCAGAGATTGTTGGAGGCGCACCAGGACTGGATGGCAGATAGGCAGTCAGGGATGATGGAGGGTACAAGAGGGTCAGCAGGGAGTTTGAAAAAGAGCTGTGTGACGTCTGCATAACACTGGAAACTGGAGGAGAAGGAGGCGATGAGGCGTGCCAGGAGAGCAAGGTAGATGTTAAAGAGCCAGGGGGAGAGTATAGAGCCCTGGGGGACTCCACAGGTGGAGAGGGAAGGAGGAGAGGAGAAGGAGCCCAGGATGACTTGGGAAGAGCGGTTGGTGAGGAAAGAGGTCAGCCAGTCCAGTGCCCATTCTGAGATACCTAGGGTATTGTGAAGCCTCTGTATGAGGATGGCATGGTTGACTGTGTCAAAGGCACAGGAGAGATTGAGAAGGATGAGGACAGCTGGGGGGTTGGAGTCTGGAGATGCGAGCAGTTCTTCACAGGTGTTCAGGAGAGCAGTTTGTGCCTCTGGAGGCTCGGAATCCAGATTGATGGTCGTGGAGACCACCGACAAGTTCAGTGTGAGAGTTGATTTGGGGGCAAGACAAGCTTCTCAAGAAGCTTCCCCAGGAAGGGGGTGATGGAAAAAGGGTGGTAGTTGGCAGGGCAAGTAGGGTCTGAGGATGGTTATTTCAGGAGTGGGCGCACAAGGGAGTGCTTAAGGGAGGATAGCAAACGAGTGATTGCAGAAATCAGCACGAGCAGGGGCAAGAGAGCTGATGTTATCCTTGATGGTCCTGGATGAGAAAAGGGAAACCTGTTTAGAAGAAACCTTCATGGAGCTGACAATTCTGGTAACTTCTTCAGGTATGACAGGTGAGAAGGAGGAGAAGGAGGAAGGAGGAGGGAGGGGGGATGGAGAAGAAGCGTTGTGGGTTGGATTGTGAGGGAGTGAAGAAAGGGTGGTCAGGATGTTCTGAGTTTTGGCAACAAAGTGTGAGGCCAGTGCATTGCAGAGGATCTGGGGCGGAGAGGGGGAGTAGCAGACTGTAGAAGAGTTGGCTAGTTCCCTGCAGATCTTGAAGAGTTCAGCTGAGTTATTGGATGCACCAGAGACATGTGCTTTTGTGTGGGCTCTTTTCTTTGCACGGATGTCGAGTCTGTATTGCTTTGGAACAGGCGGCAGGCTGGTTTGTCAGAGGATGAGCCTGAGTTTAGCCACTTCCGTTCTGATGCCCTGCACTTTCTTTTCAGGTCCGCAATTTTGGTGTTGTACCAGGTGTTACGCTTAGAAGCAGGTTTCAGGCGGATCCTCGTGACTGGGGCAAGAATGTCAAGAGTATTGGTGAGGGACAGGTGGAGGTTGATGAGGGTAGAGCCAGAAGTAGAGTCAGAGGTGGGTGGGTGAGGCGGGGTGAAGGTGGTGGCAAAGGCAGCCGCAGCCACTCGTTTCATCGGATGGATGTGAGCGAACGAGGTTGGTGGGAATTTAGGTGGGAGTGGTCAGGGGGGCAAAGGGACCTAGGTGGGTGGCGTGGTGAGAATGGTCTGTCCAGGAGAGAGTGGTGACTAGTGGGGGGAAAGAGAGAAGTCGGAGTGTATGAGGGCATCCAGAGTTTGTCCAGATGAGTGGGTTGGCCCAGAAGGGCGAATGGAGAGGGAAAGCGAGGTGCAGAGGTCAGTGAAAATAATGGATGCAGAGCCAGGGGAGTCCAGTTGAATGTTGAGGCCACCCAGGAGTAGGAGGGTAGAGGTGGATGAAAGTAAGGAAGAGCAGAAGTCGCCCATTCAGAAAGGAACAGGGTGGTGGCGCCTGGAGGCCGGTAAGTGGTAGCAATGGTCAGGGTTGAGATGGGAGAGAGGACCAACTTGCAAACCACGCTTTCAAGGGAGGAATAGGACTGGGTAGGTAAGATGGCTGCAGGAACCCGCTCGGGGAAGATTAAGGCAACCCCCCACCAGTGCAGTGAGGTTGAGGCTTGGAGATGATCTTGAAGCCGTCAAAGAGGAGGGAGTCAAAAGCAATGACTGAGCTGGCATTGAACCATGTCTCGGTAAGAGAGAGAATGTCAAGGTCAATGTCTTCAATAAGGAGACAGATGTCAGCGGAGTGTTTGTTGGCTGAGCGAGCGTTAAGAGTTGCCAGGTGGAGGAGGTCTGTGCCTTTGAAGGTTTTCTGAGGTGGAGTACAGGGGCCTTGTACCCCAGTCAGAGGAGGGAGAGAGAGAGTAGATGGGGGAGATACAAGAGAAGGAAGTAAGTTAAAGAGAGAAGGCAGGATCCTGGCCATAAGAGAAGGAGGTTGGGTTGTGGACCCTGAACCAGGGTGGTGCCAGTGTCAAAGACATTACTGAAGCAACGCGAGGATGAGAAAGCGGCCAAGAGGACTTGCCACTTGGTGCAACAGTTAATGAAAGAGCACGTGGAAGGAGAGAGAGTAGAGATGAGATGGGGGTCCACAGATCTGGAGAGGGAACAGAGAAGAGGATATCAGTGAAAACCTCTCTAGAGGAAGCACCGACATAGGTGTCTGCAATGAGAAGTCCTGGGTTTGCACTCAAGATGTCTTTTATGTGCTTTTTGCTACCAGACTTTGAGAGCGAGGGGGAATAGGTGATAGTGTAGCAGTTAGATAATATAGTACAAATGGAGAGAGCCATAGGTCAGCAGAGGTTTAGACAAGAAATGAAGGAGGAGTGGCTGAACAGCACAGTTCTAATTTAGCTCACCAGGAGGCTAGTAGATGAAGTCGGAAATTAATAAGTGCAAACCATAAGGAATAGAATTACATCAGATAAGTAGTACAGAAATGTATTAACTAAAGACACCTAAATTCGATTTTGAAAATGGAGGCAACAAAAACAATGCAATGTTACTCAGATGTAAAAATAAACAGGCAAAGTAGATTGTGCACAGATCTAATGCTAGACATAGCTAAATCGATTTTAAAATGGTATCAGTCAAACAATGCAAGCAGATGGTGCACAGATCTAATGCACAGATTGCAAATACTATGAAGCACACGAATGATGAAAGAGTAATAATGATTACTCCCTGATCTGGGACCAATAACACTGTGACAAAGAAGATTGAACTAAGAATGAAGTGTGTTCAAGAAACCGAGATGATGGACTGTGATCCTCTGCTGGAGAGGACCCAGCTACCTGTTAAAAAAAGGGAAGAAGGACTTCTCTTAGGTAGAGGTGTAGTTGGCCAGAATGCTTGAGGAAGTCCAAAGCTGATGAGTAGAGGGGAAGAAAATCCCAAGAAGGAGAAGCAGACAAGGGCAGTGGCCGTGGCCTGGAGGGGTGGACCAGTGAGCCCGACAACCACGCCAAGACCGAAGGAGCCTTGAAGCCTCAGAGCCACAGAGAAGAATCCAAAGTGAACGGAACGAGAAACCAAGCTGTCCTAATAACGCACAAAGTCCTGTTCCTGCGAACAGGGCTAGTGACTCCAACCCTCGAAAAGCAAGGTAACAGGGACAGACAGAGACCCCGGAGGGAACACAGCAATAAGGAATACTGTCTGAATACTCGTCACAGTGAGTGGTCCAAAGTTAAGAAGAGTGACAGACACTCCGGGACTCAGCCTACAGTTCCCAGTAAATGGCCTGAAGTTAAGAAGAGTGACAAACACTCTGGGATTTAGCCTACAGTTTCCAGTGACTGGCCCGAAGTTAAGGAGAGCAACTTACATTCTGGGACTCAGCTTACTTGTCCCAGTGAGTGGCCCAAAGTTAAGGAGAGCAACAAACACTCTGGAACTCATCGTACTTGTCCCAGTGAGTGGTTTACAAGTAGGAAGAGTGATAAACACTCTGGGACTCAGAGTATTTGTCCCAGTGAATGGTCAGAATAGAAAAACCATTGTGAAACCCTTCCTACTCGTATCAGTGAGATAAAAACTGAAAAAGGGAATTATTATTGGGTCTGCAATAAGAATGGCAAGGAGTAAGACAGATAATCAGGAGAGAGGGAATATGATATCAACTGTCTTATGCACAAAGAAATGAAGAACTGTAGCAATAGAGAGAATACAAATCATATAAAGAGGGGATACGCCCCCCTAGTGGAGCCAGGAAGAGAAAGAGTTTTAGTGACGAGAGATCTATTTCCAGGACTTCCAAAGCTAACAAGTGGAGGAGGAAAGGCCTGCCAAGGGAACAAGCAGGGGAAATCAGGACTGGGAAAGGTGTCCTACAAGAACTAAACCAATTACTTCACGAGATAGTCAAGCAATATCTCAAGATTGCGTACTAAAACTGAAGAAGCCTATCCAGATGATGGGAGTCATTCTCCTGGGCATTCTATGCTAAAGCTGAAGAGGCCTACCCAGGAGAAGGGAGTCTTTCTCCTGGGCTTTCTATACTAAAGCTGAAGAAGCCTATCCAGGAGAAGGGAGTCATTCTCCTGGGCTTTCTATGCTAAAGCTGAAGAAGCTTATCCAGGAGAAGGGAGTCATTCTCCTGGGCTTTCTATGCTAAAGCTGAATAAGCTTAGCCAGGAGAAGGGTGTCTTTCTCCTGGGCTTTCTATGCTAAAGCTGAAGAAGCTTATCCAGGAGAAGGGAGTAATTCTCCTGGGCTTTCTATGCTAAAGCTGAATAAGCTTATCCAGGAGAAGGGAGTAATTCTCCTGGGCTTTATATACTAAAGCTGAAGAAGCTTATCCAGGAGAAGGGAGTCATTCTCCTGGGCTTTATATACTAAAGCTGAAGAAGCTTATCCAGGAGAAGGGAGTCATTCTCCTGGGCTTTATATACTAAAGCTGAAGAAGCTTATCCAGGAGAAGGGAGCCATTCTTCTGGGCTTTCTATACTAAAGCTGAAGAAGCTTATCCAGGAGAAGGGAGTCATTCTCCTGGGCCTTCTATACTAAAGCTGAATAGGCCTATCCAGGAGAAGGGAGTCATTCTCCTGGGCTTTCTATACTAAAGCTGAAGAAGCCTATCCAGGCGAAGGCAG
Organism: Ambystoma mexicanum; assembly: GCF_040938575.1. Lineage (NCBI taxonomy): Eukaryota > Metazoa > Chordata > Amphibia > Caudata > Ambystomatidae > Ambystoma > Ambystoma mexicanum. The sequence continues at coordinate 21,559,687 of NC_090940.1, forward strand.
TCATTCTCCTGGGCTTTCTATACTAAAGCTGAATAAGCTTATCCAGGAGAAGGGTGTCTTTCTCCAAGTCTTTAGTTGTTTTCTGTTAGTGATAGGAACAGAGTAGCATAGAGATGGCCGGAGGACAGACTGTTTCTTTTTTTTACTTTACAGACGATGAACACATTAGTTAGTTTGGTGAGGTAGGGGAACCCATAGATTAGGGATAGTAAGGCATTGTTCCTTTATTATTTAAATAAAGAATCTTGAAATGACAAAACCTGGTCTGTCTCCTCCTTCTGACCTACCACAGCACCCACACACTCCTCTGTGTAAAGAGCCGGGTGGAATCATTTAGAAGAGGGAGACTGAGTTCCACCACGGGGCGCTGAGATGTGCAGATGCCTCTGAGCCCTTCTCCTGCCCGGGGGCCGATTTAACGGTCTGAGCCCCCCCCCAGATGCCCCCTGCAGTGAGATCCTGCCCCCCCGTGCGGCCCCGAAGTGACAGGGACAGCCTGGTGCACAACTCCGGCTCTCCGACGTACCGGCAAACCTGAGTCCGGAGCCCAGTATGGTGAGCGGACTGCTGACGGCTCCTGTCCGGTGTGAAGGCCGTGGAGGTGAGCGCAGGCGGCCGCGAGGTGGGGGCCTCTGTGGTATGCAGCTTTCTGCCGGGAGGGGGGCTCCCTGAGAGTACCCTGTTGGACCCACGGCTGATGGAGACCCCCCAGGACCTTGGAGGAGACTTGGTTGGCGTGGGCGAGTCACCACACGGGATTCCCTGCCCCTCCCCCAAACATCAGCAGCAGGCCGCTGAGGCAAGCTGGGAGGGAAAGACCTTGCCTGCCTTCCGTGCCCGTTGGGAGCTGGCCAAACTCCGTGGCGATCCTGGAGGCAGTGCGTGTGGTCCAGCCCGGCTGTTGGGGGTCGCGGAGGATCCCGAGGGCTGTGAAGTGCTAGATGTAGCCTCCAGCGCCCCCGAGGGAAGACAGGAGTGCAGCAGCCAGAGAAGAAGCGGATACTGGAGGGATTTGGAGTTCGTAGAGACGTGGAGTTTGAAACTGCGGGGAGACCGCATGAGCTGGTCCTGATGTGTAGAGGAGTGTAACCCCTTTTTCCATTTCTTTTTTTTTTTCATTTGAGGGACACCCCTCCCCTGGTCCCTGACAGCCCTGTGTATAGTGGGGCTCTCCTGCCATATTGCGGCCTGCCCCAGCTGGAGCGTGAGATATTCTGGGCAGCTGTGCAGACCCTGCCCCCTTCATAAAGGAGTGTAATGCTGTTTGCCCTGCTGAGTGTGTGGGGGCCTGCTTGAACCTGTGGTGACTGCACTCCGATGAGAGTCGCTGAGCTGTGCCCACGGCGGGGAAGAGGGGCTGAGCAGCTTTGCCTATGTGGGACCCCAAACCTGTATTTAATCCCGCTAACTGACTTTGTTTGTCCCAACTCACGGGATCTCTGCAGTGTTTTGTCAGAGCTCACTGTTTCCTTAAGTCAAACCAAGGTGTGTATTACAGCAATTAGTTTGATGCCCTGGGGGGGGGGCCTGTTTCAGTCTTTGTGGCAAGGGTGCATGAGACTGTAAGGAAAAATAGAGATGCAGAATCTTGAAGGGCGAGCTGGAGTCTCTGCACAGTGGCCCCATCTAACTCGCTAATCAGTCCGGCTCTAAGCATTTCGAAAGGCCCCGGCTGCATGTGCACATTAGCGGATCATTCACCTGAGGCCTCTGCCTGCTGATCCCCCCTGGCCCTGGGTGGGATCTGTTTCCCGAGTCTCTCCCAAATGGACTGGGTCCAATCACTGAAACAGTTTAGCTATCCTCCGACAACAGCAATTGAGACGTCAGAGGGCCCAGCCCCCACGCAGCCGGGTGGTGTGGACGCTCAATCTGTGAACCAGTGTATAACAGCTCTCCTGAAGGAAATCAGTGGCTTCAGAGCGGACATTGGAAGACGTCTCGACTCCTTAGATAAGAAGGCAGATTCTGTGGAGGAACGTGTCCAAACCCTGGAGGGGAATCAGTCTTCCGTTGACATACTGGAAACGCAAATAGTCACCCGTCTTGCTGAGCTGGAGAGGCAAGAAGAAAAGTGTACTCTTAAACTTGACGACCTTGAAAATAGGGAATGGCGGAGTAACCTGTGTTTTCTAGGGATTCCGGAGCGAGATGGTGAAACGCAGTCAGACATTGATAGAGTGGTCAAGGAGGTAATCAGTAATCTATTTGATGATGCCAACACCACCAACCCGACAATAGATAGGGCCCACAGGGCTGGTGCCCACTCCAGAGGCCCCAGGTCAATTCTGGTGAGGTTCCACTATTACGCGGAGAAGAGTAAGATCCTTGAGCTGGCTCGGAAGAAAGGCTGATTGTTTGGAAAGAGGAGAAGGTTTCAATTTACCAGGACCTGTCGGCCCTCACCTTGGTGAGAAGGCGTCTCTGCGGCTCTCTTATAAAATGGCTCCAAACAAGAGGAGTCCGCTACAGATGGGGTCATCCCTTTTCCATCTCTTTTGAGTATGAAGGTTATAAATACTCCCCGGTCACTGAGGAAGATATTCGAAAAGTGTCCCGGGAGCTTCTGGGTGAGCCCGCCCAGAACCGTCGCCAAGAGTCTGACGAAAAAGACATGGGAAGCCACCGAAAGCCGAATGGGAGATCCGGAGAGGACTCAGAAAGACGGTGGGTTCGAGGACACAGAAAGTTTAGAAGGGTGATCCCCCCTCCCCTAAGTCTGCCAAGGACTGAGCAGGTTGTGGCGGCCTGAATGGTGACAATGAAGAGGGAATGGTTACTGCTCAGTACTCACTGGGCTTTTGTTTTGGTATGCCCTAGTTTGAGATTTGGTACTGGCTCTGTTCTCTTGGTCCGGGGGGTGGTTGTATTATCCCCCTGAAAGGGGATCCGCAAGAGAGTGAGGAGGGGTGCTGAGACCTTATCAGACAGCTGAGAAATATTCCTTGTTCTGCTTATGATGGGGGGACCGTGGTGGGGTTCGGCGCCCTGAGTGGATCTTGTGCCCTGTTAGTCCCTTCGGGTGGGGGGGCTGAAGGGAATCAGTCTTGAGCTTTGGTTTCTGTTTTATTGGTGTTAGAGATGGGGGACAGGGGGCTCGGCATATCTTGATCTTATTGATGAGTACTGCCCCAATGGAGGGGGGCAGCGGTGGCTTGGTTGGACAGCATTTCCTATGGCGCAGGAAGACCAGGCGTGTGTGGGGGGAGGAGTGGGGGCCGAGTTGGGGTGCTGTTGTTTGTTGAGTTGGGGATTTTGTGGGTTCGCAAGGCCTTACAGGAGATTGAGGTCATTGAAAACTGAATTCCCTGGGAACCTATCGAAATGGATGGCCCACGGGAGCCAAATGGGGCGTATAGCCCGCCTCACAGAGCCTTGCAGAGTGGTCTGTTTGTTCAATGGTTGATGCTTTACCCTTGCTGGCACTGGGTTCTCTAAATGTACAGGGGTTGAACTCTCCGACTAAGGGATCTCTAGTAATTAAGGAGTTCAATAGGTTGAAGTTGCCCTTTTTCTTTTTACAAGAAACCCACAGGGCGAGGGGGAGGGAGTTGGCGCTCAGATCCAGTACCATTCAGGAGGTCTTTCAAGCCTCTGCCTCATCCAGGAGAAGGGGGGTAGGAATAGTAGTAACTTCCAATGCCCACTTCTCCGCGAGAGCCCATTGGTAGGTTTGTGATGGTGATGGGGGTGATTAGGGGGAGGAAAGTGACCCTTGTGTCTATTTATGCTCCGAATGAAGCCCATGACCAGTTTTGGGATGAGACAAAAACTAAGATCATGGGATTCGCAGAAGGCCTACTCCTGGTGGGTGGGGATTTTAATATGGTCCTCCAGCCTGAAGTGGATAGGAAGTCTCTCCACCCTAGCTCGGACCTGCAGGCCCAAAGGAAGTTGGCTGCAGCCCTCCAGACGACGAATGAGGCGCTGGGCCTGCTGGACTCCCATACAACACGTCAGGGCCAAAACCTGCTCTTTACTTTCTTTTCTAATCCGCACTTGTGTTTCTCTAGGATTGACTATGTTTTGCTCGATAACTCGTTGCGTGAGAGTATTACGGGTTTGGGGTGGAGTTGATTCCATGGTCCGAACATGATCTGGTTTGCATGCAGGTGGGTCTTTCTCCGTGCCCCCCCGGTACTTGGGAGATGGGTGTGCAACGATCTCTTACTGAAAGACAGGGAGATTGCTCAGACCCTTCCTCACGAGCATGAAGGAGTTCTTTGAGCTTAACGATAACGGGGAGGTTGGAGAGGCGGGAGTGTGGGAAGCCTTTAAGGCTACAATTTGAGGGGTCTTGATTGGGTTGGGGACAGCAAGAAAGCGAATTAAGGTCAGGGAGGAGAAGAACCTCAGGGATAGAATAAAAGAGATCCAGCCGGGGGGCAAGCTCCGTTCCCAACTGTTTCCGGGTAAATGGGCGGAAATACAATAACTTAAGGTGAAATTAGCCACCCTTTTGGTCGGGCAAACAGAGCGAAATTTATCTCTCCTCAAACAAAGGTATATGGAGAAAGTGGAGAAGGCTGATATAATTCTGGCGTGGAGACTATGTGAGCTGAAGAGCAGTAGAAGAGTAGACGCAGTACGTCTCCCGGGGTGGTGAGAGATGCCTTGATGACCTAGGGATAGCAGAGCGATTTCGTTCATTTTACAAACTCCTCTACGCATCAGAATGCTCAGGAAGGGGTCCAGAGGCTGAGAACTTTCTTGACTCTCTACCGATCCCTTGTCTACCTCCAGAGAAGGTGGGCCCTCTAGAGAGGTCCATCACGCCCCAAGAGTTAGTGGATACTATAAGCTCCATGAAGGGGGATACTACTCATGGTGACGATGGCTTCGCAGTCTTTTTTTTACAAGTCATTTGGCTCCACTGTGGCTACATTCTTGGCCAAATAATTCAATGGTGTCCTAGACTCAGGGACTCTTCCCCAGTCTATGTTATTGGCTTGAATAGTGGTCATCCCAAAGGAGGGGAAAGATCTGTTGAACTGCCAATCGTATCGCCCCATTTTGCTGTTAAACACTGATGTGAAGATCTTGGCAAAGCTACTTGCAAACAGACTAGCCCGATTTCTCACCTCACTCGTTCATGGTGACCAGGTTGGGTTTATCCCTGGGAGGCAGGGCTCCGATAACGTTAGGAAAACCCTTGATTTGATGTTCGAAGAGGTGTATCATTTGTCGTTGGACTCCGAAAAGGCCTTCGACCGTGTGGAGTGGCCCTACGTAGGCAAGGTCTTGCAGAAGATGGGGTTGGGGGAGAAATTCCGTGGGTGGGTGTCTGCTTTGTATAATGGTCCATCTGCCAGGGTGGCAGTTAACGACGTGCTTTCTGCCCCGTTCGCCCTTTTTCGCTGCCCCTTGCCTCCTCTCTTATATGCTTTTGCAATGGAGCTGCTTGCTATAGCCATTAGGCAGAACCAAGGGATCTCAGGGATCAGGTGCGGAGACCTGGAGTTTAAGTTATCATTATTTGCTGATGACATCCTGGTTTATATAACCAATCTGAGTCAGTCTCTTCCGAACCTCTTGAGCCTGATCCAGTCCTTTGAAGCCTTCTACGGCCTGAAAATTAATCAGTCGAAATCTTCTCTCATGCCAATGGGGGAGAGGGACGACCTAGTTGTGGGGAAAGAGTTTGTGGAGGGTATCAAGGTAGAGTGCGTGGCTACTCCGAATTTGGGAGTTTTGATCCCGAGGGACCTGAAAGACCTATTTGAACTCAACTTCTCCCCCACTCTTGCCAAGATTCGTTCGGATCTTCAGCGTTGGGGTTCGTTGACTCTCTCTTGGTTTGGACGTATGGTATCCCCAAAAATGAATACCCTACCTCGCCTTCTGTACCTTTTCTTCACCCTCCCTATCATAGTGCCAGACTCATTTTTTATCTCTCTGCAATCTATGGCGATGCGTTTTGTATGGAACGGGAAAAAACCAAGAGTTAAATTTGCCACCTTGACTCCCCCCAAGGCCTACAGGGGCTTTGGGCTCCCAGACTTTCGGCAGTATTATAAGGCTTCGCAGCTTAGGGTCATGCTAGAGCACATGAAAGATGAAATGCGCACATACTGGTCTTATATAGAGGACACTCACACACACCCTAAGAAGGTGAGAGATCTTCTGTGGGCTCCATACAAGGATATCCCACCTGGGGTCAGAAGTCATCCAACTTTGGCAGTTTTGTGGTCCCTGTGGAGGCAGGACAAATCCAATGCCCTCCTCTCTTCTTGACCTTCTCCTCTGTCCTCCTTATGGAGCCCCCCTCTGGACCTGGGGAGGAGAGGTTTTAGAGATACCCAAAGCTGGTCTGATTTGGGTTTGGAGCGAGCCGCCCAGCTATTCCAGAATGGCTCCTTTATTGAGTACTCTGCCTTAGAGGAGGGAATGGGGGAACGTCTGATGCCCATCTTTGACTTTCTTCGAATAAAGGGACTCCTGACTAGCCCTAAGTGGGGCGTTAACTTGTCCCGTCCCCTCAAACCCCTGGAGAAAATCTTAGTTGAGGCAACTTCGAGAAGAGGAGTCCTTTCAAAGCTGTACAAGATCTTAATCACGGCCCAGCTTGAGGGTAGACAGGGGTTTAAGCAGTTTTGGGAGGAGAAGTGGGGAGAGACCTTGGAGGAGAAGACCTGGTTTAGGCTCTTTAGTGGGCTCCTATTGGAATCCCTTTATACAGCGGCCATGGAGCATCATTTTAAAATCCTCCATACATGGCATCTCCCCCTGGAGAGATTGTCTAAAATGTATCAGGGCACTTCGCCATTTTGCCCCTGGGAGTGTGGCCAGAAGGGTTCCTGGTTTCATATGTGGTGGGATTGTCCTTCTATTCAGATTTTTTGGTCGGAACTACTGAGCTGGATTACAGACATAATAGGTCTCACGCTCCCCTTGAGTGCTACCGACCTCCTGTTTGGGTTCCCCTCTCCGGCCTCAGAGTCTATTGCTTACCCAAGGTGGTTCAGGCTACGCTGAGGGCGGGGAGGCTAGCCTGGGCCCAGAAATGGAGAAGTAAATGTGTTCCATCCAGAGCAGATTGGCTGGCTAAGTTGTGTGTTATTTTTACGTAGAAGTTGACAGCCCTAGTGCACAACTCAATGGACACCTTGGTGAGGGACTGGACACTGGTGCTTCTGCATGAAGACTGTGATACAATGAAACTTTGAGGCTCCTTGCCCAGTAACGCCCTCTCCAGCGCCTCCGTGATATGTTACCACCGGCTGCTTGATCAGTATTATCATTAATGAACCCCGAGTGTCAGCCTATTAGCTCTGTGAGGCCCAATAGTTTTCTTTTCTTTTTGTTCCTTGAATCTCCAATGCCCATTTGAGCCCGGTTAATTATGTGCGGGGGTGGGATAGGGAGGGGGATGGGTGGGTTTGTGGTTGTGAGTAGTCACAGATTGTGTTTTTTAAAAAAAATAAAATGTTTAATAAAAACTAAGTGTAAAAAAAAAGAAGAGGAAGACTGACACACAGGTGGCATGATTTTTGGCATAGAAAGGGGAAACCTATCTCTCCTTAACTCTAAGAGGGCTTTTCCTAAGGAATCTGTCAGAATGACCAAAAAGAGTCCACCGTTGTGTGGCAAAATGCCTACTTCTATCACTTACACTGGCAACTAAACTAAAGAGATACTGGATGTTCTTGGTCCAGAAGAATGTTTCCCTTCTTCTGGACAATGGATTATAGTTCCAATTGCCAGGAGGGAACTGCACCTGAGAGAATGACTCCTGTCTCCAGGTCTCAGTTGCTTTCCAGAATACAACACAAACTTAAAGCGTGAAGTGCTGTAAAGTTCTCAGTTCAAACTCAAAGGTTCCAACTCAAGCATCATTCTTTATTGCCCATCGTTTTCTTCATTATTAGGTTCCTGGAGAATACCTCCCTTCTCCCGGTATCTTGTTCTCAATACTTTCACAGTGCCAGGGGAATGACTCCCTTTCCAGGGCCTTCTTCCACTCTGCTTCATGGTACACAACACCAGGGGGTATGGCCTCCTTCTCCTGATATTTCTCGGATTCATGGTACACAACACCAGGGGGTATGGTCTCCTTCCCCTGATCTTTCTTGGATTCATGGTACACAACACCAGGGGGTATGGCCTCCTTCTCCTGATCTTTCTTGGATTCATGGTACACAACACCAGGGGGTATGGCCTCCTTCTCCTGATCTTTCTTGGATTCATGGTACACAACACCAGGGGGTATGTGTCATGCAACAACAACACTTACTTCCCACCTTGGGACGGCGTCGCATGGGTGGCCCGGCTCGGCGCCAGCAGAGGTATGGGATGCCTTCAGGGTCTGCGGCGTCGGGCCGAGGCTCGCTGGTGACGTCTGCGGCTCGACGCCGCACAGCAGTGCTGACATCACGGCGCTTAAGGCAGCATTGTGGATGGAGGCTGCCATGGCGCTTGTGGTCCCGGTGGACATTCTGACGTCCTGGCCGCCCATGGGACCACGCGCATAGTATTACAAACTACGCATACGTGCGGGTCACGTGATGTGTGCAGGGCCAATCAGGAGCAGTTCCACGCGATCACATGACCAGGAAACACAAAATAAAAGCAACTTCCACTTTAAGTCATACGCTTCTCAGCTGTTTTCACGGCATGTTGTCAACTACTGCTCCTGAGCTACGATCCGGCTACCTTGTGCTTTGGACCTTGCTTTTTGGATTTTTTTGGACTGATTTGGATTGCCCTTCTGTATTGGAATCCTGATATTGTGTTCTCAACGTTTTTTTGGAACTCTGGACTTGGTTATTGGACTGATTCTGTTTAATCCTTGGATTTGGTGAACTGGAACATTTTGGATATTGGCCTTTCATCAACCACAGCATCTGCCACCACTACTTTGTACTCCAGAATTTACAAACCACAGGTGGTTCCTGGTTGAATCTTTCCATCTCTTGGGGAGAGACATCTAGGTATTCAAGTCCACATCGGTCTTCCCGCAGGTAGGAGGTTACAGTCCTTATAGTGTTCCATTTGTTGTACTGGCGGTATTGTCTTGTCTAACCTTATCCCTTTCTTGCAGCCACCTGGGATCCGTGTTCCTGTCCCCACCACCTGTGGTCCCAATAATCGGGCAGCGAATGGTTATCTACCTCTCTGACTGGTACTTGGGAACGGTGGTATACTTAACTTCGTGGAGCTCAGATCGTGACAGACTGAAAAGCCTCCTTCTCCTTCTGGTCCAGGCTATCACGGTCCTTCGGGCAGATATGACCGCTGCTACTGCAGCTATACACCAGCATTTAGACGCTATTCAAAGAGAGAGGCATGCTCTTCCCTCTGATGAGGAATTCAGGGATGTTGCTGCACAGCCAGAACCTCCTACCGCAATAGCAAACCCTGCACAAGCCTTTCCTGACTCCACAACCAAAGCTGCCTTTACGTTATCTCACCTAAGCGGGATAGCCGCCACCTGGGCCAACCCACTTCTAGAAAATGATAGTCCTGTTCTTTATGATTTTGATCAACTAGTAGCCGAAATGACACGGTATTTGATACTCGTCATAAGGCCCAAACCCGAGACCTGGAGCTACTAGAATGAACACAAGCGAAATCCTCATTAATTGAGTACATCACATGTTTTAACCAGTTGTCTGTAGAGACTTCATGGCCTGAGGATAAGAAGTCCGTCGTGTTTTACCGGGGGTTTAGTGACCAAATGAAAGACGTCCTTGCCGTTGTCCCAGCATTACCGACTAAATACATCGAATTAGTGGACCTTGGACTCCAGGTTGATGCCCGGCACACAGAACGTAAGACAGAAAATAAAAAGACCACTCCGCTGTTCTTTACGTCAACTCCTTCTTCGGATACCAATTAACCCATGCAAGTAGGGGGTATACGCAGTCCCATATCTCCCGCAGAACGAGAACGCCGCAGACAAGTCAATGCTTGTTTCTAATGCGGAACCCTCAGTCATTTTGTGAAGGAGTGTCCCAGAAGACCCAAGTTGAAGACCTTGGGTTTTTAGAAGGCTCGTCCCTAGGACAGGGGGTGTCGACGGGCCATTCAGTACAGTCACATACTCCCCCAACATTACCAGAGACCTCTAGACCCCTGAACTTACAAGCATATCTGTGTCCCAAAGGAGACATCAGACATTCTGTTCAATTAGTCATCGACTCAGGGGCTACAGGGAACTATATTGATACATCATTAGCCACTTCCTTGAATCTACCTCTACAGAATAAAAGATACCCCGAACCCGTACAAGCAGTAGATGGTTCTACTCTTGTCTCTGGTCCCGTTAGGCAACAGACTGCTCCCTTAACTCTGATACTACAGGACAATCACCTCTTTTGATCGAATTACCACCCCACAATACGGTTTGATTCTTGGTATCCCATGGTTACGGACCCATAATCCTGTCATAAACTGGGTCCTAGGTTCCGTTGTCTTTGATTCATCGTTTTGTCATGAACATTGCATTTGCAATTCCGACAATACAACTCCTGCACAGGCTCTTGGAGCAATAGCTTGTTTAACACTACACAAACCATCGACCATGGAAAATGAATCTATGGGACACATAATTGGACTTGTCACAACTGAACGACCGACCGAGTACCATGATTTTTTGGAAGTGCTTGATAAGAAATCAGCAGAACACTTGCCCCCACATCGTCCATATGACTGCCCAATCGATTTGGTCCCAGGAGCTCCTATCCCATGTGGACGCATATACTCTGTGTCCCCATCGGAGGAGGTAGTCTTCAAGGAATACCTAGACCATTCACTACAATTAAGGCATATCACCCCATCCCAATCCCCCCCGGCCAGTCCTATATTCTTTGTGCCCAAGAGGGAAGGAGATCTACGCCCTTGCATAGACTATAGGCGGTTAAACCAGATTACTATAAAAAACTGCTATCCGATTCCTCTTATTTCACCATTGTTAGATCCCCTGACCCATGCTACAATATTCACCAAATTAGACCTCAGAGGTGCCTACAATCTGATACGTATCAGAAAAGGTGATGAATGGAAAACAGCCTTTTGTCCCCGGTATGGCTTATTCGAATATACTGTTATGCCATTCGGGCTATGTAATGCCCCTGCCACCTTTCAGAAGTTTATGAACGAGGTTTTCCATGATATAATGGATACATATGTAGTGGTATATCTCAATGACATACTCATTTTCTCCCCGTCACTCCAAGAACACATATTACATGTGCGGGAAGTCCTCCATAGACTCCGTTCCAACAGTCTCTACGCCAAACTTGAAAAATGCCTGTTCCATGCACAAGAAGTCGATTATCTAGGTTTCCATATTACTCCTGGAGGACTGACTATGAATACTGCAAAGATCTGTGCTGTCCTAAATTGGCCAGTCCCTAAAACCATTAAAGAGTTACAGTCCTTCCTTGGATTCGCCAACTTCTATAGGCGTTTTATCGCAGGGTTTTCAGCCATCGCTGCTCCCTTAACAAAACACGTGAGTCCCAATGTCCCATTCATCTGGTCCTCACAACAACGGGAGGCTTTTCTAACCCTAAAAATGGCATTTACCACAGCTCCTATTCTGCAACATCCCAACCCCAATTTGCCATACGTGCTCGAGGTGGACGCCTCCTCATATGCATTAGGAGCCGTCTTGTCCCAATCCTTCCCAGCCATTGGTTTATTGCATCCAGTTGCATTCCAATCTCAGAAGTTTACACAAGCAGAGAGCCATTATAACGTCACTGAAAAAGAATAAATGGCAGTAAAGGACGCCTTTCAGATCTGGAGACACCATTTACTCGGGGCGAAACATCAGGTTGTGGTATACACAGACCACCGTAATCTCCAGGATCTTGCCACACTTAAGTGTACTAATAGTCGGCAGGTCCGGTGGCATCTGTTTTTTTCCACTTACGATTTCGTAATAAAACATCGCCCAGGTAATGTCCTTGGTAAAGCAGATGCTCTTTCTCGTATTCCTGGTGGAGAGGCACTTCATATCTTCCCGGAAACACTCTTAGAAAACAAACATGTGATCTGTTTGTTTACCCCTTATATTGAACTCTTAGCTATGCTCCGTCAACGGGTCTCCACCCATCACAAACAGCTGCAGGAATAGGATATCACCATACACGACAGTTCACCTTTTTTTCAGAATAAGCTATACCTTCCTACACCTGATATACGTTCAATAGCTCTGGAGTGGTCCCACGATACCGCCATTAATGGACACCCGGGACAAACACGCTCGGTGGCTTTAGTCCGCCGTTGGTGCTGGTGGCCAACAATGCACACACGGTCTCGTTTGTGGCTTCATGTTCAGTGTGCGCTCAATGCAAGAACTCAAAAACTTGCCCATCTGGCCTGTTACAACCGTTAACACCACCAATCCGACCATGGCACACCATTACCATGGATTTCGTTACAGACATGCCTAAAGTGAGTGGATTCAACACCATATGGGTTGTAGTTGACTCTTTCACAAAAATGGCCCATTTTGTCCTCTGTACTAGTATTCCTACAGCAGCAACTCTAGCAGATCTGTTTTTACGCCACATATTTTGTTTCTTTGGCTTACGCACAGTCATTATATCGATCGGGGTACACAATTCACTTCTCGATTCTGGAGATCACTCACACGATTATTAGGCATCAATTCCTGATACTCTTCTTCATACCATCCAGAAACAGACGGACAGACAGAACGTTTTAATCCATGGAGCAGTATCTCTGCTGTCTTTTCTTACAACACCAAAATACCTGGCATTCGATTCTGCATGTGGCCGAGTTTTCCTATAATAATGCACCCCACACATCCACAGGTTTTTCTCCCTTTTACTGTCTATACGGACAACACCCTCGTGTCCTCCCATTCCCAGATCCATCACAGACACACCTGACTGTCGTTGTCTCATGCATTGGGGACATGAAAGCAATCCATACCCAAACACTGTTACACCTCAAAGAGTCTCAGGTACAAACGCAATGGGCAGTTAATAGGAAACGTACAGATGCGGCTGAATACGCTGTGGGGGATAGAGTATGGCTCTCCACCAGACATTTTCATACCTGATTGTCGCAAATTACTACCCTGCTTTGTTGGACCATACCGCATCACGAAAATCATCAGTCCTGTGGCTTATAGGGTGTCTGTACCTAGTACATGGCGTATCCATCCAGTCTTCCATACTTCCCTTCTCAAACCATGTCCTGCCAACATGCGTATAGTCCTACCCCCTTCTCCCGTTCTTAAGGGTTCGGATGAGGAATATGAGATTAGTGCCATCCTTGGGTCACGTATCATCAGGGGATGCCTGTACCACCTGATAGACTGGTTAGGGTATGATCCGGAGGAGAGGTCCTGGGAACTAGCTAGCGATTTCCATGCTCCTCTATTGGTCTCCCGTTTTCACAAGGAATTCCCTGGTAGTCCACGGGGACGTGGACCTTTGAGGAGGGGCTCTGTCATGCATCAACAACACTTACTTCCCACCTTGGGACGGCGTCGCATGGGTGGCCCGGCTCGGCGCCCGCAGAGGTATGGGATGCCTTCAGGGTCTGCGGCGTCGGGCCAAGGCTCGCTGGTGAGGTCTGCAGCTTGACGCCGACAGCAGTGCTGACATCACGCCGCTTAAGGCAGCATTGTGGATGGAGGCTGCCATGGCGCTTGAGGTCCCGGTGGACATTCCGACGTCCTGGCCGCCTGCGTGACCAAATTACGCATTCGCACGGGTCAAGTGATGTGTGCAGGGCCAATCAGGAGCAGTTCCACGTGATCATGTGACCAGGAAACACGAAATAAAAGCAACACCCACTTTAAGTCATACGCTTCTCAGCTGTTTTGACGGTGTGTTGCCATCTACTGCTCCTGAGCTACGATCTGGCTACCTTGAGTTTTGAACTTTGCTTTTTGGATTTTTTGGACTGATTTGGATTGCCCTTCTGTATTGGAATCCGGGTATTGTGTTCTCAACAGTTTTTTGGAACTCTGGACTTGGTTATTGGACTGATTCTGTTTAACCCTTGGATTTGGTGAACTGGAACATTTTGGATATTGGCCTTTCATGAACCACAGCATCTGCCACCACTACTTTGTACTCCAGAATTTACAAACGACAGGTGGTCCCTGGTTGAATCTTTCCATCTCTCGGGGAGGGACATCTAGGTATTCAAGTCCACATCGGTCTTCCCAAAGGTAGGTGGTTACAGTCCTTATAGTGTTACATTTGTCGTACTGGCGGTATTGTCTTGTTTAACCCTATCCCTTTCTTGCAGCCACCTGGGATCCGTGTTCCTGTCCCCACCACCTGTGGTCTCAATAATCGGTCAGCGAGTGGTTAGCTACCTCTCTGACTGATACTTGGGAACGGAGGTATACCTAACTTTGTGGAGCTCAGATCGTGACAGTATGGCCTCCTTCCCCTGATTTTTCTTGGATTCATGGTACACAACACCAGGGGGTATGGCTTCCTTCCCCTGATCTTTTATTCACTGTAGTGAGGGAATGTCTCTCTCCCTGTGTCCCTCTCAGACTCTTTACTGCAGTTTGCAAAGGCTGGAGGAATGACTGCCTTCCCTGGGACCTTCTTTGGCTCTTTGTCACAGTTCACAAAGGCTGGGGGAATGACTACCTTCCCCAGGCCCTTCTCAGGCTCTTTACCAAAGTTCACAATACCAGAGGGACTGACTCCCTTCCGCTGGCTTCCTTTCACCTTGTTTTACTGGTTTGTATGTGTGGGTCCCAGACCGTAGGATTCTGATGCTGAAGAAGAGGATTTGTGATGCTCCTCTCAATTTCGGTGCGGGTCCCAGACCTGTACTTCCCTTTCTAATGCTCTGGCCATCCTGACTCACACCTCTGCCAAGTACTGTGCCGAAGAAGAGGATTTGTGATGCTCTTGTAGAGGAGCAGTTACATTACAAAAAAGAAGATTACACCTGCTCAAAGTGTTGCAGAGAATCAACTGTTCAATAATTGTACAAACGCTGAAACACAAGGTAGACTTGTTAAACTGTATTCGTATAATACCGCCTTGATATTAATATTGGCCAAAGCCCATTCGCGTTGTACAGAAAACAGCGTTTGAAATGCTCCGATTTCTAATCGACTTCGCCGCCATTTTTTTTTAAACAACTTTATTTATTTCGGTTACAGCGTTATCTATGCATTACACACAGGACTCCCCGCACATTTAATATGTATGCAGCTTGCTCTGTGCCCACTCCCATCGGTCCCATTCCCCGCTCCTTTAGTTCGTGGTGCCCGATGGGTAGGGGACCCATCGGGGTTTTGAGGGTCCAGAAAGTTCGCTACCAGGCGGGATTGAAATGTTAGGGCTGGAAAACGGGAGTGGTAGTCCAGTACTGAAGCCCAGCAGTCGGTGAAGCGGTGGAGAGCCCCTTCCTTCGCAGCTGTGACCTTCTCTGCCACCAGGATCTCCCAGACCTTTATCCATCAGAGGGCCAGCAGCGGGCCCTCCTGCGCCTTCCACTTCGTTGCCACCATGATTGTGGCTGCTAGCAGTAGATGTGTGAGCAGTTTGACTGATCGGCCCGCTCTGGGATAACTGTCCGGGTTCGCCACCCCAAGCAGGATGACCTCCGGATCCATCGGGAGTCTGCGGACTTCGCCGCCATTTTAAGAATCATCCACCATTTTGACTTTAACTCTTTTTTGTGTCCTAAAATGGTGGACTGTGTTTTCAACTACAGCCAAGCCGAACAACCTTTGAGTTGTGTCAACATTTAGGCTGACCGAGAGGAGACTGTTTGTTCTATGCAAATAAACCTTGTGACTCGTATGAACTGCAATCCAAGTGTTGTCTGTGCTCACAAGCCTCATCCTCATCTAAACAACGGAACAATGTAGAGCAAACTCAAACCGTGTTCTTTGGTTGTAATATATTGTGTTCTTTCTTGAAACTAGGCTTACCATGAGCCGGAGACCCAATACTACCATTGTATCTTCATGGACAAGCAAACTTGTTAAATCTGTTAAATAATATTGTCATATTTGTAATATGAACTGGGCACAAACCCTAGCATGTACATTATTAGTTTGGAGAGGGGCTGGACAATGATTGGAAAAATGTATAAAAGAACCCATGTCAAGATGTCCAGCACTCTCACCCTTCACTGTGTCTGCTGGTACACACTGCAATGTGTTGAGAGCCAGATAGCTATCTGTTTTGCTTTGAATCCTGTACAGGAATAAAGATACTTGTATCTCTCAACCTGTGATTGGCGTATTTCATTTTGTGGTACTAAGCCTCGATATTTCTTTGGTCATTCAGATGGTGCCCGAATAGGGACCCTCAAGATTGATGTAATCTCGCTGAAAAGAAGATGTGGCTATCAGACCGGGATTGGAGAGTGATAAAAAGGGGTCCCTTTTGTGTGAGATGCGACACCTCGACAGTACTGCACGATCTGATCCCTGAACAGTGAGCACGCGGTTCGAGAAGGCATCTTGGCGAGGGTCCCCATATCGAGGCAGGCTCTTTGCCGAAATCGCCAACCATGAGGATCCTTTGTAATCCGATCAGACCTCCTTAGTCTTTGAAATCAGGTGAGTCGTACCCCGATTACTAAGAATCCTGATATTGGTTGCAGATTTGCACTCGCAAGTATAAACAACGCCAGGTAACACCAGTAATCTGACATGCCTGGAAAATTGGCTGCCAGTTTCAGGGGTTTATTCCGCAGAGACAGACAATCTTTGGGACGAGGTCAACCGGCACCACCTGTTGGCGCACCGGCTTGGTTAATGTACTGTAAGTACAGCCTCAATAGTATTGTATTTAACAATATTTGGCACAGACAAACTAGACATGCTTCTGAATTTCAGTGGCCATTTCATGGTAGTTTTGAAATTTCCCATATAGAGTATTTAGAGTCTATATTGTTGAAGAAAAAGGCTAGGCCTGCAGCATTTGATGTAATTAAGGATTGGAGAAAGGAAGCTATGCAGCAATTTAAGAGTAAAGAGAAACACAAACGTCGACATATGTCTAATACTGAAAACTCATTATTGTATGATCAACAGAAACAGTCGGAATCTATTAGAAGTATGGACAGGGCTTTTCAACTTGGAGTACAGAAAATATATCCATCCCAGGATTTTCATACCTCAGACGAGCTAATCGATAAGCTTTTGAATGAGCGTGGGACTGTTTCTACTGCACCAGCTCCTTATGTGACTCTCCCAGCTGTTTTACCTCTTCCCGCTGTTGCACCTCCTCCCGTTGTTGTTCCTTTTCCTCCCGTTGTTGCTCCTCCCATTGTTGCTCCGCTTCCTGTTGTTGTCACCCCTTCTGCATCCCCGCCCTTACCGACAATTGCTGTTCCCTTAATTCCGTCTTTACCGCCAGCTGTAGTGTCTCCACTGTCTATTGTACAAGATTTGTCTGAACTTTCTTTTCCCAGTGGTTCTGCTCCACTTGTAGTGATTGAAGGGGCGAGTGATGATTTAAGAATAGTGACTTGTAGTACAGTATCTAAAGCTAGAAAAAGAGAATTGTATGCATGGGCTAAGAAATATATAGAAGAAGGTGAAAAACCAGCTGTCTTAACTGGGATTTCTGACCAAGAAAGTATTCTCAAACAGAATATTTTGCTAGAGGGGATGGGAGTGCATTTGTCTGATATTTGGAGTGATTTGATGGACATGAATGTCCCACACGGGTTGAGGGATTTGAATGTCTTAGCTTGCTCAAGGGACACTGCAGAGAAAGTACATCAGCATGTTGAGAGGGTATTCGAGTTTAAGAGGGAGTTAGATCAGTTACAGAATGATACAATAGATGGTAATAAATTGGAAACCTCATTTGTGCAGAAAAAATTTCTTCCTTCATGTAAACCAATGAGTGAAGAGACGCGTATTTGCACAAGAGACGCGCTTAGATGGATTTCGGATGTTTCAATTTCTCCCATTGAAGTATATGACACGTTTAGTCATTATGCTCTGGCTATGCAAAGGAAAGTGTTACAGGTAATGGTAAAGTACCTACAGGATGAGTTTATGAAGAAAAAGTTTTGTTTTCCCGCAGATTTGATGGTCATTTATAAGACAGCATTTTCGCCCGATACTGCTTTGACTACTTTGTCACTTAATTTAGCTTTGTTGCTTAATGAACGTTCAGAATTGCCTACTTCTCAATTGCCAATGAGGGAGGTTCGTCCGACATTTGTTCCTAAAGTTGAAATTCCAGCTAATTCTGCAACAGGCACTGTATCCACTACTGTTGAAGCTCATTATGTCTCACAGTTTGTTCATGTCCCATTTTCTAGACAGGAAGTGAATACCATTAAACAAACAATTCCAGATATCAGGAAAAATCCAGCAGGATTTTATAAAGAAATTGAATCTGTCTTGCACTTGTCAGTTTTCACGCAGGGTGATATAGATTTGATGTTCCCTGTGATCCTACCTGCCGATTTATGGAAACAGATTAGAACTGTAGATGATCAGGTAGGACTGGGTGACACATGGGTTAACTTGGTACGGATAGATGGAGAAAGGAATGCTGGTGAAAAACCGCCACAGGTGATATTGACACTGCCAGACAGCATAGTATCTAAATTGAAGACTTTGGTTCCAGAGAGAAGAATAGTTTGGGAAAAGCTTACAGCTTGCATTCAGGGGAAATCTGAAAGTGCTACCGAAATGTTTAATCGGTTCGAACACGTGTTTTGAGATTTCAGCTGTCAGGACTTAAGTACCGAGTCAGGAAAAAGGCTGCTGTAGAAATATTTGTGTGTGTATTGTTGCCTGATATCCAATCACAAATGATGACTTCTGAAAGCGCCTGGCAAGCTAAATCACAGTCTGAAGTATTGCACATGGCTCAGTATTATGAAAATATAGTCAATACTGAAAAAGAGAGGATAGAAAGAAGAAGGGAGACTTGAAAACAAAAGTATTGTTGCAGCAAATAGTAAGAGGAACCAGAGGTGGGAATACACAGTTTAGAGGCCAGTTTGAACCACAGAGTAATGCGCAAATGGGTCCTGTACACATTGCAGGCAAGAAGGTAATTTGTGAGCACAATGCCCGATCCTTCAGCAGCGATCGAATAACACGTATCGTACCATGGGTAGATGATCCAGAGGCCGTCCTGGGATAGGGGGTACTGGTAGAAGTCAGTTTGCTCAGAATCAACAGTCATTTTCACAGGATAGTCAGCAGCACAGTGTTAATAATGGGAACATTTCTGATAATCCTTCAACTGTCTATTTTTCTGAGGATCTTGCATTTGATGATGTACTGTTCCGTTAGGACAGCCCGAAGCAGAGTCTGGAACCAGTACCTATCCCTGTTGATCAGAAAGGGCCCTACGTTGAAATGAAGGTGGGGAATAGGAAGCATCTATTTTTGATAGATACAGGAGCACAGAAGTGTTCTGTTGATCATTTGCGGGTTCCAGATATTCTACTGTCAGGGCAGAACAACATTTCTGTAGGGTTCTCTGGTACACCAGTGGTTCATCCGGTTTCTCAGCCGATACCGATTTCACTGATGCCATTCACCGATTCATGTCCATTTCTTTTGACAACGAATTGTGGCGAAAATTTGTTGGGGTTGAATCTGTTGAAAGAATTGAATGCTGTAATATACTGTTCTCTGGATGGAGTGCATTTAACGATATTTCTGCTTCACAATTCTTGAATAGGCCTGTACCGACTGAATTGGATAAGGTTCCGGCATGTTTATGGGCGGTTGATGATAAGGACGTTGGTATTTTGCAAATTGAGCCTGTTAAAATTGTGTTGAAACCAGGTGTTAAACTACCACGTATTCCACAGTATAAGATTTCAGTTGACGCTGAACAAACTTTAAAGAGTATAGTTTCTGATTTTGTACATCGAGGAATGATCGAGGAAATTGCAGGAAGTTTGTGTAATAGTCCGATTCTACCGGTGTATAAGAAAGGGGATAATGCAATTCCTTTCTATTTTATTATTGATTTGCGCGCTATCAATAAGATTGTTCCTCCACAATTTTCCATTGTGTCTGATGTTTCCACTATATTGACAATGATTCCAGCTTCAGCTACTCATTTTAGTGTTGTGGATCTAAAGAATGCTTTCTTTAGTATTCCTGTAAATGTTGACAGTAGATATTTGTTTGTGTTCACCCTAGGGGGACGTTCTTTTACATTTAATCATGTGCCACAAGGGTACACTGAGAGTCCAAGCATTTATAGTAGAGCTTTGAAGGAACAGTTTGATACACTTGAGTTGCCTTCCACTTGTCCGTTGTTGAAGTATGTTGACGATCTTCTTTTAGCTGCAGATTCAGAAGTTATGATATGATATGATATGGCATTTGTAACGCGCCTATACACAAGTGTTTCAAGGCGTGGCGAGACAGGGGGTGGACAAAGGGAAGACAGACAACGATCCTACTAGGCCAAGTGTCATTCAGATCGCGCAAGTGCATGGGTGGAGGGAAGGGAAAAATGCAAGCGGAAAGGGAGGGGGGAAAGTGCAGTACAGGGAAGTAGAGTAACAAATAAATAATAGCGCCAGCTGGTGGCAAGTGCAAGGTAAGTGCAGACAAGTGCTGGGAAGGGGGGCTGTAGGGATACAGAGACAGTCCCGCAGTGCAGGGGTTGCCAGGGAGGCAGTGCAAGTGGACAGTGGCTGGGCCAAGGACCGAGATCGGTGAGAGTGGCCCAATTGCAGATTCAGTGCAGTTTCAGTCAAGAATTTAGCAGGGGAGAGGGGGAGAGAAAGCAGAAGCAAAGAGGAAGGTTTTGAGGTGCTTCCGGAACCGGAGATGGTTCTCCTCAAGTTTCAGGGAGGCAGGAAGGCTGTTCCAGAGGGAGGCCCCTACCGAGGAGAGAGATCTACCCCCAACTCGTTGCTTGGAGAAGCGGCTGACCCTGAGGGAGTTGGAGACGGATGAGCGAAGAGCTCGAGAAGGAAGATATTTAGGAAGAGAGAGTTGAAGGTATTTAGGCCCCAAGCCCCAGAAGGCCTTGTGGACAATGCAGAGGGTTTTGAACTTAATCCTCGCAGCCACTGGGAGCCAGTGTAGAGATTTCAGTCCTGGAGATATACGGTCCCTGGGCTTGAGGCCAAGGACAAGTCTCACAGTCCTGTTCTGGATAAATTGCAGAAGGCGGAGAGTAGAGGCAGGCAGATTTAGATACAGGCTGTTACAGCAGTCCAGCTTTGAGAGAACCAGGGCTCGGGAGACAGTGAGCTTCTGGGGGAAGGAGAGGAGAGGAAAGGAAGAATACCTCTGAGGAGGTGCAGCTAGTAGTGTGACTTCTTAGAGATGTCAGATATGTGAGGAGAGAAGGAAAGTGTGGAGTCGAAGA
The DNA here is from genome assembly GCF_040938575.1 of Ambystoma mexicanum. NCBI lineage: Eukaryota > Metazoa > Chordata > Amphibia > Caudata > Ambystomatidae > Ambystoma > Ambystoma mexicanum. Next base: position 21,580,977 of record NC_090940.1, read on the forward strand.
TGACCCTGAGGTTTTTTGCCTTGCAGGTAGGAGCAGGAAGAGGGCCAAGAGAGGCCGGCCAGAGAGCTGCAGGGAAGGAGGGAGTGGGTGTGCCAATGAGTAGAATTTCAGTCTTACTGGAATTAAGGCAGAGGTCTTTGGCGGCACACCATTCCTGGATAGCAGACAGACAGTCAGAGATGAGGGAAGGAGAGGAGGAAGCCGAGGGTAGCCTGAAAATGAGCTGGGTATCATCCGCATAGCACTGAAAGTTGGGGCAGAGAGCGGCGATGCAGCGGGCAAGGAGTGCCAGATACTGGTTGAACAGCCAGGGAGAGAGGTTAGATCCCTGGGGGACACCACAGGTAGAGAAAAAGATGTCAGAGAGGAAGGACCCCAGTTGGACCTGGGAGGGTCGATTGGAGAGGAAAGAAGTCAGCCACGCCAGAGCCTGACCAGTGATACCCAGGTTATCACAGAGACGGTTGAGCAGGATGGCATGGTTGACAAAGTTGCTTGCAAGGAGGGCACTGTGTGTCAATGTCCTGCACTGATTCTGAGGAAATTAGGGGGCCACACTCCAAGATTCCCACCTCCTCACTCAAGACACCACTCTCCTCACCTGGGTCTTCAATGTCTGACTCCTCGATTCCTTGTCGATGGAACAGATAATCCTTCTTAGATTTCGAAGATTGTGCTCTGCCATGAAGAGAAGCCGTGTTGGATCCCAGACTGGACCACACCTCGGCTCCAGCCCCGGGTGCAGGCGGTGCTGGGGGAAAAAGCCTGAAGGCAGAAAAAACCCCCGCAGTTGTCCTGATGCTGCTGGCCGGATTGGTAGTAGCGGTTGGATGTATTATTGTAAGCAGCCTTGGTAGACACGTCAATGTGAGTGAAGGAGGCAGCAAAACGAAGCAATGAGGGGAAAAAAACTGAAACGAAACAGGAAACAGAGAACGGCTGTAGAAGAGAGGAGAACACAGGAAAAAAATGAAATACGGTAAGCAAAAAGCTCCAGCAGAGAGTAGGAGAGAAAAAACGGCAGGAAGGGGACTAGACCCCGGAAGGAGGACAAAGTAATAACTGCAGGAGCGAGGAGGCGCAAGTGGTCAGAAATCCAGGGAGAAAAAAGGAAAGAGGAAACAGAGAAACAAAGCGAGAGAAAGCAAAGGCTTCAGTATGAAGCGGAAAGGGAAAACTGTGAGCGTTTCACCACGAAGAGCCGAGCTGGACGGTTACAACGCTTGGATCGCAGGGTGAGCTGGGAGGAAGTACCCCTGGCGGCGGTGAAAGAAAAGAAACACTAGACCGCTAATTCGGAACGTAGGAAACGTGGTGGAACAGATCAATGGCGGCGAAGCCGTATCCGTGGCAACCACCGCCACCCGAAAGGGTTTGTGACACTGTGTTGCTGCTTATTCATTTAGCAGAACATGGGCATAAGGCCTCATTAAAAAAGTTTCAATTTTGTCGACAGGAGGTCGCCTATTTAGGCTATCTCCTGTCAAAGGAGGGTAGAAGACTGACACCTGAATGGATACAAAGCATCTCTAGCATGTCTGTCCCAGATACACAGAAAGATATGCTAGATATGAAAGGCATGACTTCATACTGTAGACAGTGGATCCCTAACTTCTCATTAAGGATAAAACCAATGTTGTCATGGACAAAGAAGGGCCTGTCTTAGCCTTTACTGTGGAACATGGATTGCCAGACAGCTTTTGATCTGCTCCAGGCAGCGTTGTGTTAAGCACCAGTTCTGGGCACACCAAATTATGACAAGGCCTTTATTTTGTATGTGCATGAATGTGATGGATGCGCTTTGGCTGTGTTAACGCAGGAGCATGGAGGAAAGAATAGACTGTGCAGTTATTTTTCCTCCACGCTTGACCCTGTTGCATGCGCTTTGCCGAGATGTTTGAGAGCTGTTGCTGCTGCCGCTGCATCTGTAAAACAAAGTGAGGGTATGGTTCTGGGTCACTCCTTAACGGTGATGGTACCACACTCTGTAGACGTTCTATTAAACAGAACGCAGACGCAACATCTCTCATCAGCACGACTAACAAGGTACGAGCTGATTCTATTTGCACCGCATATCCAAATTAAGCGATGTTGCTCATTAAATTCAGACAAACTATTGCCTTTTCCGCAAGAAATTGCTTGCAGTGAGAAGATGTCACATGACTGCCTCTATACCACAGAACAAGAGACTAAGGGCAGAATTGATTTAAGTGATACACTGTTAAAAGATCCACAAAGGGAGCTGTTTTGTGATGGCTCCTGCTTCAAACTTCCAGATGGTACATCCATTGCTGCTTATGTAATAACTACATTAAGCACTATTGTGGAAACCAAAAGAATTCCACATAACTCCGCGCAGGCCGCAGAAATTATTGCATTGACTCGAGCTTGTGAACTTTCCAAAGGACTTAGTGTGAATATATTTACACAGTCAGTATGCCTTTGGGGTGGTTCACAACTTCGGTCCATTATGGCCAGGGGGAGAGGTTTCTTGACCTCGCATGGAACTAAGATACAACATGGCACTTTGATAGTTTGGCTACTTTCAGCACTTGCGCTTCCTACTCAGTTAGCGATAATGAAGTGCGCAGCACACCAGAAAGTAACAGATGATGTTGGGAGAGGAAACGCTTTTGTTGACAGAATAGCCAGACTGCCACCGATTTGCATTCCAAAATGTATATAACAAAAGAGGTCACTAACACTTGTGTGATAGATGTAGGGATTGGTTGCATAAAAGAAATTCAGGCTGATGCCACTTCAGACAAGCTTAAACAGTGGGCAGAGGGTTTAGCAAGTTTAGATGATGAAGGTTGTTGGGTAAATAATGGAAAACAAAAATGGATGCTGCCTGATGCTTATGTTACCACTAGGGTTACGATGGCTCATGGTCCAACTCACATATGGGCCAAAAAGATTGGTAAACTGTTAGAACCAACTACAGAAATTTGTAGAGAATCAGGAAGCCTTGCACCAGCAACAATCTGGCTTCAGAGCATCTCATAGCACTGAAACAGCCATGCTGGACCTACAGAATCAGATGTTGAGCTTGCTTGACAAAAATAAGTTAGGGATGCTGATGCTTCTTGATTTAAGCACTGCCTTCGATCTGGTAGATCATCAACTCCTCATCAAGGCACTCATTGAGAACGTGGGCTGCTCCGAAGGAGCTATTGACTGGTTATTGTCATTTCTATTGAACCGCCAAGCCAGAGTCCACTGGGGCAGTAACTTTTCTGATCCCTGCGATATCCTCTTCGGAGTGCCCCAAGGGGCCAGTTTGTCACCAATGCTGTTCAACATATACATGCGCACTTTGTGCAGCATACTGGTGAATGCAGGCGTCTCGTTTACGAATTACACAGATGACACTCAACTTATTTTGGAACTGGGGGGCAGCCAGCACGCCGTTGACAGCGAAGTGATTGCAAGGGTTTATAAGACAATAGACGATTGGATGCAGGCTAACTGGATGTGCCTGAATGATTCAAAAAACGAACTGATGCTGTTTGGTTCCAGTCGTCAGTTGGCTAATCTAGGGGCAGAGTACAAATCCTTCCAAATTAAGAAAGCCATCATTTCGGTGGCCCCTAAAGTGAAAACCTTGGGCATGATGGTCAACTCTGCGGTAGATTTCCATGCCCAGACCAGCTATCTCCAAAAAAACACGGCTTATTATCTCAGGCTAATGAGATATATCAAGCCCTTCCTAAATGAATGTAACCTGGCGACCATTGCCAGAGCTATTATTTTATCACGGCTCTACTATGGCAATGCACTGCTGTTAGGGGCCTCATCTAAGGATTTAGCGAGATGTCAGGTGATCCAGAACAGTGCGGTTAGGCTAGTAAAAAATCTGAAGAAGAAAGATCATGTCACCCCCGTTAGGATTTCCCTTCATTGGCTAAGAGTAGAGGAACGTATAAAGTTTAAGGCTCTTTCTTTGGTCCACAAGCGCCTCTATGGTAAAGCACCAGAGTATTTGAAAAACAGCCTAGTCCTCTACACACCCAGGAGAAGACTACGATCGGAAGGAAAGTGCCTCCTGTTCGTACCCAATTTCAAGTTGAAATCGGGGTTGGGTAGATCTTTTCTGGTACTGGCACCTAAATTGTGGAACAGCCTTCCCGATTCACTGAGGTCAGAAGCAAACCACCTTGTATTTAGGAAACGGATGAAGACACTCCTCTTCAGATAAGATCTATAGCGCTAGTGGCTGTCAGGTCTTCCATGGCAACTGTTTCGCGTCTCTTTATGCCTGCTTTCTTCTCTTCTATGTTGTAATGTTCAAGCGCCCTGATGCCCTCGGGCTACCGGCGCTTTATAAAAAATATATACATACAGAACCTGTCTGGGTGAATGTAAATATCTCGAAAACTGCTGAGCGTTTTGTCCAAAATTGCATGGTTTGCTTACAGCATAATGTTGGGAAAGGTACATCGACCCCAAGGGGTAGTTTTGGTCCCCCATCTATGCCTTTTGAGGCTATACACTTTGATTTTATTGAAATGGAGCGCTGTCAGAATTATAAGTATGTTCTGGTAGTTATTCGCACTTTCAGTAAATGGGTCGAAGCTTTTTCTTTAAAAGATGCCACAGCAATGACGACTGTCAGGAATTGGAGGTGGGGCAGAAAGAGACAAGTATTATGTAGAAAATAACTTGGGAACTACACTTCCCAGCATCCTAAGGGCTCGCGTGTAGTTCTTTGACTTCACACGGAGAGACAGCTGGGTGTGATTAGGTGCCTAAAATAACCGCCGGCCGCCCGTGCATTTGTGCGGATAATTAATGATTGCAGCACGGGCGGTCACGGTGGTGTGAGGAGTTCTGAATGACACGCGAAACAGAAGTTATGCAGTTGCAGGCACCCGGACTGCGGCAGTGAGCAGTACAGCAGCAGCAGCAACCTCACTTATTTCCTTTCTAAAGCGGAGGTATGCGAATACAGTGCCAGGGCCGCGGCGGTGAGCAGCGACTGCACGGACATAAATAAGGCGTCATTCTGCGGCTCTCGGGTGTCCTCACGAGGCACCCAGACATTCAGATAAGTGCCTGAGGATTTCTGATTTAATCAGTGGCATCAGTGTTGTGTTTTCTCTTGTATACTGTTGATATTAGTATACATGGCAGACTGTTTGACAACTAATGGAGATTAGGTCACAGCACATGTTTTCCATGACCTCCTGGGGCTAGTTTTTCATATGAGCCCTGATCCTCGTGGGTTCATAAAATAAGTTTGAGTGCACGAATGAAACCTCCTACACTTTACTTCGTTTTTCGTTATGTGATTAACATTAAGGTGCTATCCACCCACTTCTAAGATTATCAGCACGTGTTTAGTGCTGTTGGGGAAATTACCATATGCAGAGTAGAGGTGACTCTGTTATGGGGAATTATGAAGAGCTCTGCTAAATGTGATATTCTTGTTGCTAGCCCAACGGGCCATGTGTCTTGTTTTTTCATCACAGGGAGCTCCCTTTGTTTGTGCCATACAGCTTGACATCAGCATCATGTCTTGTATTATAGTTTGCATATGTGGTATGTGGTGTGATATGTGAACATCATGTTTCATGTTAGTCAAGATTTTGTTACATATGTATTCAGGTTCAACTACACAAATTAAGCGGGTGATAGGTCTTATAGGTTATAAAGTGGCAGGAGAAAGACTGGAGGAGGAACTATAGGCATGAGATATTAGGTGCAGGAGTACAGGTTTGGAGTAGTGTCAGGAGTATGTATATGCATGATTTCTCTTCCCTACCTTTCCCTTATTTGTCCACCCCCTTTCCCTCAACTCCTTCTTCCCCCCATTGGCTGCCACGTGGTTACCTGTGTTATTAATATCCAGGTGCCCGTGCCAACCATGGTGAGATGGTCGAACTGTTCGGCTTCTGTGGTCCGGTAGAGGGGGTCGATACTCTTTCATCCCCTTGATTATTGACAACAACAGCGAGAACCATGCTGAAGGAATATTTTCCTAGGTTTGGTTTGCAGAGAATCATTTGGTCGGACAATGGTCCACATTTTATCGCTGCTGTTATCCTGCAAGTATGTACGGGATTACAGATCGACAAACTGTTCCATTCGGCCAGACACGCCCAGAGTGCTGGACTTGTAGATCAACATAACGGTATATTAAAGAATAAGATAGCTAAAATCTGTGCGAATAGCAATTTGAAATGGCCAGATGTCTTACCAATAGCTCTATTATCCATGCGGACGACCGCACAGTCGAGGACAGGGCTCTGTCCCTATGAGACAATCATGGGGAGACCAGCCAATATTTGGAATGTACCTAAACCCAAGCTACTAAAAGATGTAGAGCATTTGCTACTTTCTGAGTACTGTGACCAGTTAACTCAAAACTTGTATTTGATTTATCAACAGGTGCGAGAAGCCCTCCCAGTAAAATACGAGGGGCCAGGTCATCGACTCTGACCTGGCGATTGGGTGCTCGAAAAATCGTTTGAAAGAGCCTCCTGTCTCGCACCTCGCTGGAGAAGACCGTACCAAGTCCTCTTGGCCACACAGACTGCTGTACGAGTGGAAGAGAAACGACACTGGACCCATGCAACGCACATCAAGAAGATTCCTTTTCCTCTGCCCCATGACAAAGGGGAAGAGAAGGTAATTGTTCACTTTGATACTCAACGCAAGCCTGTTTTGTCTACGGAAATCCTTCCTGAGCCCGTGGGGCCTGGGGAGACTGCTGCTTTTCCTTCAAGTTTTTCTATGGATCTTGCTTCACCGTTGAGCAATCTTGCTTCCGCTTCATCACTTCCTTCAGGAAGCAACGACACTCTGTTTGCAGATCACACCGTACCTGGATTCTTGAGGTATGATCTGTGTCTGAGACACCGGCCCCACAGCAAAGCATCGGCTGCACCCACAAGGAATCATCGTTGAGCCAGTCCCTTGTCACTCTTTCGCTGAAAGATAAATAAGAGGCAGGGACCGGCAAAGTTACCTCCAAGCAAGATAGGCCACGTGGTCAGGAGCCACAACAGATGAACTAAAAGAGCCTAACGGAGAGGCTTCTAAAAGGACTCTGAGGAACAATGTCCCTTCCTAAATCCACTCACGTGGAGCAAGCTATTGGTCTTGTGGCTGACAAAGAATCTGTTCATCAAAGATAATAGTCCCTGAGGAGCCACTGTTTTTTAATCATAGTACTGGTTTGTTTAATAGTTATATTTGTGCTTGGGTTCTGGTACATGGAAAGGGTTTGTCCACTTGAGACTTTGTTACCCACTAAAATTGTCTCTACTGTGTCTCCACCTTTTGTGCATCTGCACACTCTTCCTCCTTGAGACTCCCAACATGGGCAGGGTTATCATAATAACACCCTCCTAATGATCATGAATGCGACCCATGCGATTCTGAACTGAACAAATTGTTGGGTGTGTTCACACATGCCACAACACGGGGAAAAGGGACTGGGCTGATATCTTCATCCTCTACCTTTAAGTACTGCATGCTACGCCTCGCTCAGGGCATTATTTATTTGGTCATTGGAATGATCGTATTTCTGGGAATTTCGATGGGACAAATCTAAATGAATTTGAAAAACGAGTCCTAACACCTTTGGGATGTTCTATCTTTGTGAATAGAAGCAAAGTCAATGTTGCTTCTATTAGGCCTTCTGATAGACTCTCTAGACCTTTTCAATCACTGATTTCCTTCAAAATGGTTCCCGTAGGCAACCGGGATGCCAAGCCTCCTTCCTATACTATTAATCATAGCCCCAACTCGGTTTCCTTCTGTATACAAAGGGAAGGTTCTCAGCCAATGGGTATATTCGAGGGTTGTACTAACATTGCAAATCTAACCAGTGAGGACAGACCTTTGTATGTAGGAGACCCTGTTTGCTTTGTTTGTCGCAATGAAGCTTATCCTTGGTTACCCAGAGATTGGCAGGGTACTTGTTACTTGGGTATCTTGTTACCAGGGGTATATGTGGCCACCACCTCTGAAGTCTCTAGAGCTCGTCCAGGGCGGGATGAGAATGGTGATACTCCTTCACAAATCGATGTAGCAAAATCCTTTGTGCCATTTTGGGGACAGATAATGATTTCCGAGGATTTCAGAAGACTAGCAAGGGTACTGGAAAAAAACCATCAATAGAACCACCGATATTCTGTACAACATGACGCTGGAGCAAAAGGCAATTAGATTAGTGGCCCTCCAAAATAGGATGGTGTTAAGACGTCATCCTAGCTGAGCGTGTTGAGGTATGTAAATTGGTGGGATCTGTGTGCTGTGTTTTTGTACCTGACTCCTCCCCTACCATATTTAAGGCAATACAAACTCTACATACCTTGAGTACTGAAGTACATGTCCCCGAGGGAAACTAGAATCTTAGTGCTTGGTTCTGGGACTTGTTACGATCATGGGGTTGGAAGCTCTTTGCAGTCCTAATGATAGTTCTTGGTGTTCTATTGTTTTGTTGTTGTTGTGTACAATGTCTCCCTGCCATATGTTCGCTGTTAGGAGGATGTTGTGCACAAATGATAGGTACACTAGGACCAAAGGTACATGCGCCAAAGGAAACTACTTATGTTTTAGTAATGAAGGATATTACTATCAAGGAACTTATCGCGATTGATACTTCTGAAGAATGTGACTCAGGATGTACGGACATTGAGGCGTGGGGTTTTGAATAAAGCAAATGTTTGAGTAATGCTCTTGGTTTAGGCCAAAAGGAGGGTTTGTTAAACTGTATTCGTATAATATCGCCTTGATATGAATATTTCCCTAAGCCGATTCGCGTTGCACAGAAAACCGCGTTTGAAATGCTCTGATTTCTAATCGACTTCGCCGCCATTTTAAGAATTATCCGCCATTTTGGTTTGAACTCTTGTTTTGTGTCCTAAAATGGTGGACTGTGTTTTCAACTACAGCCGAGCCGAACAACCTTTGAGTTGTGTCAACATTTAGGCTGACCGAGAGCAGACTGTTTGTTCTAAGCAAAGAAACCTTGTGACTCGTATGAATTGCAATCCAAGTGTCTGCACTCACAAGCCTCATCCTCATCTAAACAACGGAACAATGTAGAGCAAACTCAAACCGTGTGCTTTGGTTGTAATATATTGTGTTCTTTCTTGAAACTAGGCTTACTATGAGCCTGAGAAACAATACCACCATTGTATCTACATGGACAAACAAACTTGTTAAATCTGTTAAATAATATTGTCATATTTGTCATATGACCTGGGCACGCACCCTAGCATGTAAATTATTAGTTTGGAGAGGGGCTGGACAATGATTGGAAAAATGTATAAAAGAACCTCTGTTAAGATGCCCAGCACTCTCACCCCTCACTGTGTCTGCTAGTACACACTGCAAGGTGTTGGGAGCCAGATAGTTATCTGTTTTGCTTTGAATTCTGTACAGAAATAAAGATACTTGTATCTTTCGACCCGTGATTGGCGTATTTCATTCTGTGGTACTAAGCCTCGATATTTCTTTGGTCTTTCAGGCTAAGTCATTGTAGAAGCTCGCTATATGTATTGAATAGAATGCTTGCGAAACCGCCACTGTATAGAAGCTTGACATCAGTATCATATATTTTAGTAAGCCAGGACCATGAAGAAGAGAGGGAGAATTGTGTTGCAGCAAGAATATGCTGGAATTGTGGAGCTGCATGGCGAGGCTGTCTGGCCTGGTATCAAAACTGAAGTAGCCAATGTCGGTTATCTATTCTTGAAAGGAGTGAACGTGCGAAGGATGAATCATCTCTTGTTCACATGCAAAGAAAGAACACCAAAAGTGCCAAGTTTGATTTATTGAAGACATTTAAAACCTGCAAAATTGACCATATTGTGGTCTCCTGTCACTTGAGCCAAGGATGAAAATAGAGTCGAACTTGGAGTCCCAGAACAACGATAGTGAGTGCTCGCACTACCATGTATTTCCAGATACAAGGATACTTTGCAAGGCCAAGTTCAAATACAATGTTCATGGCAGAAGGCTTGGGTGATGAGATATGTTGCGCTAATTGTGTGGGGAGGTAGACTCAGGCCCACCTCTCTGCACCTGGGTCTAGGTTTACGTGATGCTTGAACCGAATGTTCCAGATATGGCACAAGCGTGCCAACCAATTGTAGAGGTTCGTATAACGAAGGACCATATAGCTTGGAGCCTAATTGAAAACTGTGTACTTAATGGTTTTGAAGATTACATGTTTTGAAGGTAGGCATATATTGTCCACCTGACAGTAGGCAGCCAATCACAATCCTTGTTCCTATGTAATGTATACTTAGATGTTCCCCTTAAGCCTATCATAATCCCTAGTAGGTTTTTCATTATTTGCCACGTAGTATGACGTCACCTCAGACGTATTTTGAGTATAAAGTCTATGTTTTGTGAAAAGATTGCTGAGAGAAATTGAGCGAAAGTGCGTTGATGTCTGTTGTAACTCCCTGTTTTAGATAAGTGTAAATAAAACAGTACTTTGCCACTTTCCCGAGTTGGTCCGGTTATTTGGACTCAGAGTTATTCTGTGAACCCATCCATTGCATGCACGTTACTAAAGGGCCCTAAGCTCACTCTTCTCAATTGGGTGCGGGTCCCAGAACTCTGCTACTCTTTCTGACTGTTCTGGCTGGCCTGACTCATCCCTCTGCCAGGTACTGTGCCAAAGAAGAGGATTTGTGATGCTCTTCTCAATTGGGTGCGGGTCCCAGACCTGACTTTTGTATCTCTTGAATCCTTCCAAAGCCCCACCAAGCATCCCGGGCAAACCTGCTACCGGTGAGGGTCTTGCCTACACTTTCCAGCTGGCGTGCAGCTTTGTCGCATCTTGGTCGGGTTACTGTAGGCTTTGTTCGCCTTTCCACATGCTGTGGTGGCTCTGCAACTCTCTATTCCTAGCCGGCAGCATGTCTGCCTCTGACCAGGACGTGCCGCGGTCATCGGGTCCTGTAGGCCATGTTCATGTTTCTGTATGCTGCGGGGTCTCTGCAGCTCTATACTCCTCGCCGGCAGCGTGTCTGCCTCTGACCGGGATGCCCCACATTGGTTGTTGTCTTGAGGTTGGCTCCTGTCACCTTCCGGCCAGTCCAACCTCTGTGAACGAATAGTGAGCTTCTCAGCGGGATGGTAGGCATGCCAGACGCCGTTTTTGACTCCCTTTGCTTTCCTGCTCTCATGGTCCGGCTCCCCCAGGGATGACTTCTCTTTGGGTTCCTCCAGGTAGGGGCGAACACTCTTTCGAGTCCCTCTTCACTTTTTAGGCTTATACAGTGCCGAATTCTGCCAGCAGCAAACACACACAGCCCTCCAGTAGCCCGCCAAAAGCTTCTGCTTTCCCTGGCAGTGGAAGACCTTATAAGGATTTTCCTGGCCTCTCAGGCTAGGAAGAATGCTAAAGAACAACATAGTTAGTAGCCAAACGCAGTAAACGCAGTAAGGCTGAAATGAAAATCCCCAAAAAGTGGGAAAAAGTCACTGCTGCCACCAGCTTATCCTTTTAGCAGACCTCTCATTACCCCTCTCAAAAGTACCATTCAAAACCCCTCTGTCAAGGTCCAAACCTGCCCCACTTATAAAACCCCATACAAAACGGCTCTATCTGATTCCATCGAGTGTTTTACATGGCAGGAGAATTCATCGGTTTTCTTTTTTCTTTTATGACATTTTGCCACAAATGTATGCAGGGGAGACCCCTGCACCTCCCCCAAACTCCCTCTACCTTTTTTATTACCCCAAACCCCCACCCCCCACATATATCTGTGGCAAAAATCGATGAAACAATGCAATGAATTTGCCTTTGATAGAAAATCGACGGATGAACTTCCCTAGCCTTACAAAACGCATCCACATCATTGTATCCTGAGGCGTCTCTACAAAGCACCACAACAAAATCCTCTGAAAAGGTCCAACCCGGGTGTCTTCTACAAAGCCCCACCCAGAACACCAATACAAATGTCCATTGCTGCCACCACTCTGAAAAGCCCCATCCAAAAGCACTATGTCATGGTTCAATACATGTGCCCTCCCTACAAAGCACCATCTGAAACGGTTCAGCTAAGATCCAAAAGTGATGCCTTCTCTAGAAGCTCCATGCAAAGCACCTCTGACACATGAATATATGTATATATTCTCTGCAAAGCACCGTTGAAAAGCAATGACAAGATCGAATTCTGCCCCCTTTACATTGCATCTTCGATAACAGCTCTAACAAGGGGTCATGTGGACCCCTCTACTACAAAGCTCTATCCAGCTACCCTTCTTCAAATCCAACTCCTTCTCCCGGGCACAACCCAAAACCACTCCTACAAAGCCACATGCCCCTTTGCTTGAGGTAGTTAACATTCTCCTCTACAGGGACCATCCTGACTCTCCTTTATAAACACCATTTACAAAGCCCCACAAGATGCTACACTTTCACATTTCAACATACAAACCTGTTCCTAGTCCCGTGGAGACTGCTCTTCACAGAACTCAACCCCAAAATGTAACATGGTTTACCGCAATTGACCGCAACAGGACCATAAAGAATCTACGCCGAAACATGTATGTTTCTCTGCAAAGGAGAAATAACCTCCATCTCACACTTCTGCTGCACAGGACAAATCTCTAAAGACCCCCCTGGGCAGGGAAATCTCATCCCACTCTGTGTAGAGAGCAAATTCCCAACACTGTTTTTTGTAAAGTACACCTTTCCCCTAATCAAATACCCAAATAATCCCTGGTGTGCAATACAACAAATCCCATATTTCCTTGGCTCTCTGAATAGGAAAAGATGCCTACGTGTGCCACTGCAAATGGTCAAATACATCCCCTGTACAGGACAAACTGCTCCTTTATACTGGAGCACAAGTAGTCTGCCATTCTTCTTAAATGTGTCCCTCTGCGCAGGATAAATGCTCAAGTATGTCTGTGTCCATCAGCTCTCTGCCTCGATTCTGTCTCAAGGTCCTGCCTTCTCCCTCTGCTAATGTGACCAGACATCACGATTTTGCTGGGACTTTCTCAGAATTGGAACCTCTGTCCCCGTTCTGAGAGTTTTTTTTAAATTAAAACCCTGACACAGTTTTAGGGAAAGGGAAGGTGACTACTGACAGTTTCGTCACAAAATGATTCATATTGATAGTGGGCAACAATTATGAACCAAACAAGCATTGGAATATTTTACGTATTTTCCCGTATCACATTAACCAGATCGCAGGGTGGGCTGAAACCCCCAATCCTTCAGGGGCCCAGGTACCCACCATTACCTGATTGTGCCACAAAAGCTGGTTAATGTTAATGTTAAAGGTATTTGTATTGCGCACCGTTACCAATGGAATTGGTCCCCAGGTGCTCTGGCGGATCTGCAAACAAAAAGGAGGGGTAGGGGGTTAGTCGGGCGAAGTGAGAGTAGGAAAGTGACAACGGTGGTGTCCTGTTGGCGGCTTCAGTTTGGTTTTCACTGTGTGTTGAGCTTGGGTGTGATAATCGGATTGATGTGGGTCCTTGTGTGCTGTTGGTGCGAGTTATGTGTTGTTTGTTTGTTGTTGCGTTGTGGTGTAGTACATGCGGTTTGCTGTGCGGAGCAGTGGTTGTGTGGGTTTTTGTGTGAGAGATGGATGGGGAAAGTAGAGTTTTTGGGTTAGTGGGTTTTCTGCCTCTTAGTCTTTGCATTTCTTTGTTTTTTTAGCTTTTGTATTTATTAGTGGTTTATCAAAACCTTTACAAAAAAGAAACAAAACACATGAATAAAAAGAACTTCACTGTCCATAAAACAATGTAGATATATCAGACATTCACATTTTGCATTACAATTAAAACGATTTCTATATTGCTAACGTCATATAACCATAACAGAAAGAAAGCAATAGAAAATAAAAAGACAAAAAAGTGAGCAAATAAAAGCTATTTTTAGACAAGAAAGCCAAACATACATGTCACAAAATTGTGCACACATTGACAAGTTAAGATTGTTCCTCATGAATTGGTATTGCCAATGTCTTAACAAATGCGGCAACCGTCACCCCCGCAGCTGTCGATTTGGGGTTAAGCATTCTTTTCCACAATTTAATCAAATCAACTGTGTCAGCTATACCCATAATTTTATTAAAATAAACGGATCGTTCATGTTGGAGTGCAGGGCAATCCATAAAAAAGATGTTTGATGCTCTCTACAATCTTGGTGTCTTTACAATTTCTACGAGCTGATTCGAGAGGATCAATTTCACCCCTACTTAGTAAGATCTCCTTGGTGTGAAATAAGTTCCACCAAAGATGTAATATAATAGATCGGTAGTTTCTATTAGGGAAGATCAAAAGATAGGGGCCTACACCACCTCTGCGTTTGTTGTTCATGAGACAAGTGTTGCAAAGAAGCAAAAACCATGCAATATGTAGGTCATGCTTATGCAGTCTTGATCATATAAAGCCATTTTGACCTTGCCAGGCATAGGCATACATTGGAGAAATCCCACCTCTAAATGTAAATCAAGAAGTATTGCTTCACAATTGGATTTCAACCGGCATAAAAATCCACCAAAACCTGGTTCAAATTGTCACTGGCAAACTTCACGCGCTTCAGAATAGTGAGTGTCCTGATCAGCCGTAAGAATGTTATGATACAATAGCAAGAACTGCCATTGGACATAGGCTTTGAGCAAAACTAGCCCTAATTCAAATCGCATGGCTGCAACAGGTACCCCATTCGGAACTTGCAAAACACTTGTCTCCAAATCTTCCCTTCTAAAATGTCTAGCCAGTGTTGGGATTTATTTGGCCATAACTCCAACCCATATATTAGCTTTGGAATGACCTTCACCTTGTAAAATTAGAGGGTTGCTTTAATTGAAAAACGTCCATATCTTCTGTCAATAACACTTAGTTGACTAGTTAGGTTTTTAGCTTTCCAAATTACTAATTCTGAGTAGCTACAAAGCTAGTTTTTGAGGAGAAATGAAAGCCTAGGTATATCAAGCTGCAGACAACTTCCAGTTCTTTTGACTGAAGTAACCATTTACTGCAATCATGTTTTCTTCCTCTATAGACCACCAGCATTTTTGTCCTTTGTGGATTTCTCACCAACGTGTTCTCCTTTGCATAGTTAGTGAGTGCTAACAACAGTCTACGAATCCCGATCTTTGCTTGATCAAATAGCAAAAAATCGTCAGCATACGCAATCCATGAGCTTTTTATACTCCCAAATTTAGGGGGAATTAGCACAGCCATATAAAGAGACTCACCAATGTCAGACACATTTAAATTGAAAAGACAGGCAGCTAAGACGCAACCCTGTTTTAGGCCTTGATTTATTCGAATGCAAACACCTGTATTGGAGTATAGACACATTATTAGTTGCAAAAGGCCTGCAGGTATGTCCCATTTGGTTAATTTGGACCACAGCCTGTTGCGATCAACCTTGTTGAATGCCACACAGAGGTCTATTGATGTGACATAAGTTCTTTTATGAGGGGAGCTCCAGGCAGATTCTTGTAATTCGCACAAAACCACACCACTAATATTAGTGGAGTGGCGGCACCGGAAGCCTGTTTGTAAGCGATTCAGTCTACCCATCTCTTTTGCCCATATTTCCAAATGCCCTAAAGGGATACCACCAAAGATCTCACTCTCAACATCTAGAACAGCGATTGGCCTATAGTTAGGCGTATCAGACCTCCTACCCTACAGGTTCCAGGATTTAGGGATCACTACTTTATCAATAATGCTTGCAAAAAGGATCAATAATATGTTAGACCATACACATGGATCCTTTTTCAAAGGATCTGTAGAGAGGCCATTTGGGCCAGAAACCCCAGACGATTTAGCTCTCTTCGTCAGTGTTGTAATTTCGTCTGGGTTTGGCTTTGTAATAGAGAGGCCGACTGGTAGATGTCCTTGCACCTTGTTATTAGTTGTCATTAAAAGATTATTGCCAGAAAATAGAGTGGTAAAGTAAGATACCCAGCAAGACTCTGAGACAGCATTAACGTGGGAGCAAGATTTGGAGATGGTCGCTGCATTAACAGTTTCCCAAAAAAGGCGAGAATCATTTCCAACCAATATTGTTAACATGGATTCAGCATCTTTTTGTAATAGAGCTGTTTTATTTCTTTTGCAAACATTTCTATATTTCTGCTTTGTTGTTTTTAGGTTGTGAATCTTAATTGTGTGTTCACACAAAGACTTCTTTTCCAGCCTAATCGCTCTTCTAAATGCTGTTTTTTGTAATAAAAAGTTGTTCATTATATTGGTGTAGATGTCCGCCCTGTTTATCTCAAATTTTCCTTGAACCATCTGGCGCTATTTTTGGCGCTATTTTTGACAGTAAATTCTCTGCATAATTCTCAACTCCAAAGCAAGCCAATTTTCTTTCATATGACGATTTTTCCAGAAAGCTCATGAGTTCTTTATTTAATTTCATTGAAGTTCTATGAGACCATCTTATTCTATTGCCTCTGTTATCAGTTATCAAATGAACCGGACCATAGGTATTGACCATAGCATGGGGAATGGTTAAAATTTGCCATTACCATGTTATGGTCACTCCATATGTTTTCTATCACTAAACATTCTACACAAACATTCATTAACGATCTGTCGACAAATATGTAATCCAAGGTCGTGTAACTTAACCCTCTATGCCATGTTGGTACACGTTTGCCTGTCAGGGGGTCTACGTCATTAACCATAAACAAATCTAGGTCTCGTATAGTAAGGGCCGAATTCAGGCCTGCTGAAGCCTTGGCACCCTTAGGAAGAAAATCAGCTCTAACTCTACAAAATTCATCATCAAGTTGAGTATTTGGACAATCAGCATTTTAGTCTCCAGCAACTATGATGCAACCCTCCCCCCTTATTTGACGTTTTCCATCGAAGTATACAACTTTCTAGATTCTTTAGAAAGTCCTCCATGTCAGCTATGCCAATCAATGTTAAATAAAAGTATTGGGGCATGCAATACACCAAGGTTCTTCTCAATCTCTAAAATCCCAAACAGTGTGTTTGCAACTTTAGTAACCTTAAAACCATGCCCAGTTTTAATAGCAATGATTAGTCCACCGGAAGGTCTACCTGTGGCAACTGTTGTAGCAGCTTGATGAAAAAGCGCATAGCCATTTATTTGAGGGCAACTAATTAGCCAGGTTTCTTGAAAAAACATTAGTGTATTGGCATTCAGGTAAGACCAAGCCTCAACATTCTTATACAAATGTACAAACCCTTGAGTGTTCCAACTAACAAATTTGATAGAAAGGGTTTCAGCGTCTACTGCTTGCCGCCCTTCGTTGTGTGCGTTGTCTAGTCCACTCTACTGGGTGGGACCAAAATTGACACGTTTTTGGGCTGTTCTATCACCATTTGTCCACGTTCTATCATTCTTGACCCCCAATCTTACATCACAAGAGCTTAATTTGAGAGCAGAATCATCTATTTCATTTTGTGTACGCTTTAGCTCATTACAGCTTTCGACACTGAAACCCAATCCTTCAAATTTGACTTTTTCAGCTACAACTAAACCCTTAACTAAACATGAACATAAATGGATAGCACATTTGTCTGATTGTGATCGATTGGGAAAATTGATTCTTTCAATGTCAAAGGAAGAAATTGAGCATAGCGTAGTAATTTCTGCAAAAATAGTTAGGACATTCGATCAATTTAAGCAAACTTGCAAATCGCCAGGATGTTGACAAGTCATGTACAGTTTTTTTGTATCTTTTTTTACTTCATGTGGGAACGAATAAGCAAGTCTCAGAGGAGAGTTATCAGTTGATATTCCCTGTGGCTGGTTCATGTGAATAGAAAAGAGAATCAGTGAGAGAAGGAAGAGACATATAAATGGATGTTTCTCTAGGGTGGTAGATAAGAGGTAACTCCCCACCTTTTGCTCCACACAGCACACTACAGGACAATGACACTTGCCTGTTGGAGGCATTAGGAGTCAGATTTAAATCTTGCTGGTGATTAGCCACATGAAGCGTTAAGCCCACAGTGTTCTGTTACAAGGAACGTCAGCCTGGCATGGTTCCTTAATCAGCATTGGCAATAAAGACTCAACCATGGCCGTACAAGGCCAGTACAGCTTGCCACGAAGGGACTGTATATCAGCATTAATGTTGACTTGGAAAGCCGGTCACCTTTCCCCGAGTCAATAGGCAGACAAAAGCCGCTGGGTACACCACTTCTCTCAGTTTCGCCAGCCGTGTCATTAATTTGACAGGCCCCACTCATGGAGGTTTTGGTAGTTGACCGCATCGGTAGCTGTAATAATGGATCCACTTTAGTGCTGGATGTCGCCACAAACGTTGATTTCTCTTTTTGTATTTGAGCTTTGCTTCTTAATTGCAAGCAAGATTGCGTGATCACTGACTTAGTGCATGACTCTGTTAGCCTATTTGTTTGTACGCTGAGAGAAACAGAACTGGGCAGGTCACAAGAACGTGTAGCCTTTGATTCTTGTGTTTGGGAAACAACCGCTTGATTCAATTCAACTGAGGGTAATGTCAGAAGGTTTTCGTTGAGCAGCATCTTTGTTAGAGTAGATAAAGGCAAAGTTCCTTCAGACAGGTTTGCAAGATTTATGGAAGTAGCATCATAGTGAGAGTGAAGGTTAGTCTTTTTTTCTTTTCTCAAAAAAAGATTTTGCAATTGGTGGAAGTTTTGTTGACTTTTTGAAGGCTTTTTGTTTCT
Organism: Ambystoma mexicanum; assembly: GCF_040938575.1. Taxonomy (NCBI): domain Eukaryota; kingdom Metazoa; phylum Chordata; class Amphibia; order Caudata; family Ambystomatidae; genus Ambystoma; species Ambystoma mexicanum. The sequence goes on from NC_090940.1 coordinate 21,599,616, forward strand.
TAGTTAAGGTCATGCGTGTCCGTTTCATTAATTTAGATTGCAACCTTCCATAAAGGTTTGCGTTTGCTGCATGGTTCTGTACCCGAATTTTTTTCTCTTCAGGATCACTTTTCAACAACAGCCGCACAGTTGTAATCACAACACCCTGATTTTGGCTTGTTGATTCAACCAAGATCACAGTCACCCAAAATAATTAAATGAAGACCCTCTTCTTGCTTTTCTGGTAAGCGTAAGGGAGAAAGCAATGGAAGCAGGCCTAACATGTCTCCCATCAAATCCAACTTCCGAGCAATTGTGTCCAAGTAGTTTGAATGGTGCTTCACTTCCTCATATATATTGTCATATAATGCGAAGGTACTGAGTACCATATTCAGCGCTGAGACCGTTGCAGGGATCAGGCATATTCTATCGTCCAGTTGCACTAACATATGGTGTAAACCAGCTCTGTCATTGTTAAAGCTGCAAGGCTCAGATTCTGCTGTCACATAAATCCCATTGTTTGCCTCCAACAGGTAAGTTAAGGCATTTGGGGGGTCAGGAGGAGAGCCATCTGTAGAAAGAGGTAGTGAAAGGCTCGCCATTATTAGGAATGGCGCCATAGCCAATGGTGCACTAGATACATCACATGACATGGATTCAGCAAGATAAATCATTCTGAGATTGATTGTTCACATGTAAATGATCAATCTCTTCAACATTTCTCAGATTTTCAAATGGTTTAATTTCGGTACTAGAAACAGATTTCTTGAAAAAATGAGTAAATAGATTCTGTCCCATTGGTGATTTTTTATTCTCTTTTGTTGTATGGATTATTGGGGGCAGAGGAGTCAATGTTGTTTTTAACACTCCTTTGCAACTGAGGTGGTAGAACATCATTGCCTAGATTGGTTAATAATTCTGTAACAATAGCATCTTCTTGCAGGGAAACACAATTATATTTCCGTGTATAGTGATCCTTAAGAGGAGTCTGGCCTCTGTGTTGGCAGGCAATTTCACAGAGTCTAGTTTGGGCTTTCTTACAGTATGCTTAATGCCCCCTCAACTTCTCAGACCGGTCTGCCCCATAGATATAATTGTACTTATCGCTGCAAGGTTATAAGCAGCGCAGTACCTGATTAAGCAGGATTCTTTGGTCTTGGCACTCTGCAGCTCTCAGCTCGCGGACCGCTTCACTTGTCAGCCACTTTGCGGCCGCTTTGCAGATTGCCACAGTATTTGTGGCAAAGCCCAGGGGGCAGAATCAGGTCAACAATGGCAGCCAACACCAGTAGCGAGAAGATTAGCGAGAACAACAAAGCAGAACAGCAACACAATGCAAACAGCTTTACTTGTCAGCCACTTTGCAGATTCCCACATTATTTGTTGCAAAGGCCAGGTGCAGGGGGCGGAGTCAGGTCAACACAGGCAGCCAACGCCAGTAGCAAGAAAGTCAGGGAGAACAACAAAGCTGAACAGCAACCACACTGCAAACTGCTTCACTTGTCAGCCACTTCAAAGGTGCATTTATTTGTTCCACGTCTCTGATTACCCTATGCAGTTGGTATTATAGTTTGTCCATCTAGTTGTGCGGTGTGATGGGGTGGCAAGTTTCCATCTGAGCTATTTCAGAGGGGTGTGTACCAGGTTGAGGCACGCATTGTCCCACGCTCTGGTATTGGTGTTGTGTATTTTGCATTCATCAGCTCCCTTCCTACCCATTTCCCTGTCAGTGATCCATAGCTGCCTATGTTTGATCTGTTGACTAAATGTGTGTTGACATGTCATCCTTACCCTGGTTACAACACAAATATATAGGAAGATCTGTCATATTAATTGGAGCAATCACGGCAAAAGCTCCTTTATTAATGACATACATACATTATAAATGTATGTATTTTATATGGAGGATACTGCGTAATGGGGTGTTTTGAGTGTCCACCTTGATAGTCCTTTTATGCTTGTGTCCGTTCCAGTTTTCATCTTAAAAAACTGGTGGCCCTACCCCCTGCACAAGAAAACAATCCAAAACATAATTATCCACCAATCTGTAAACTCTTATGGCATCCGAAGTGCATTCAGAAGTGCGGCTGTTGGGTTGTGACTTCTGCTGGTCTTCCCGTCTGTTGCTGTGTTGCCTGCGTTTCCCGATAGAGCCGTCTGCAAGAGGAAGTGTTGCGGCTGTGGAAACGTGTGGAGGACTTTTACTTTCAAAAAAGTAACGTGGATTTTGAACGTTGGTGCTTTAGGGACTTTTGTGTTTACCCTAAGCAAGACAGCGGGTCTCCCGCGGGTCTTGCTGTTGTCGTGAGAGTGAAAGCGCATTTCTCAGTTAGCGCTAAAAACTCTCTCTTTCTTTTTTTCTGCAGCTCCGCCTTCCCGCCCGCCCTCCTGCCCACCCTCCAACCACAGCCACTTCCTTTTAAGCACTGGTGCACGCGCATCTCGCGCGCGCATCCGAAGTGCATTCAGAAGTGCGGCTGTTGGGCTGTTAGGCGGTGAGGCGGCGAGCACAGGCCCCTCTGGGTGTTTTGAATTCTAAAAATGTTCTGACCTGAGTGGTGTATTCTGTGGGGATTATAGCCTGCTCTTCACAGAGCGTAGCACGTTAGGCCTAAATGGTTTCATGTTGCGTAGTGGTCACCCTCTAAAATTGTCTCCTTCTAAACATACAAAATCCAAAAAAAGCCGGAAAAACAAACATATGCCACTGTCAGAGGAATTCGTGAGGAGTGACGCTCCTGTGCCGAGTGAAGGCACCGGTTTGGTGGCGCATTGGGGTCCCGTAACTGACCAGGACCTAATAAAGCATGAGGTGGCGTTCTCCTATGCGCGCGCCCAGGCACTTGCAAATGTAACAAATGGGTTTTCCTCCCTTAGCGCTGATCTTCCACCAAGTAAACTCTCACCCAAACCATCCCGCAAAAGCTTCCTTAGCATGCGTATGGATATTGTAGCGCCTGGCCCTGAACATTCTATTGAGGACCTTCCCTCCTCACCCTCTGACAATTCCATACTAGCCCCGGTCATACTTGCTGCTCTCGAAAAATGGGTGCGGCTATCGGTTGGTCCCTCCACGCCAGTTACCTACCGTAGTTGCAAGAGAGCGGATGTACACATTCATTGTAAAGATGTGATACACATGGAGGATATAAACTTCTCACCGGCACCTCCTTTGCATGAATCCAAACCTTTCAACTTTCCTGCTTCTAGCTCTTGGCCCTCATCCCCAACTCGAGCACCAAGTGGCACTACAAAATCTGAACTAGACCCTTCGTACTCGCCTGCCAAAAAGATGTCAAATCACCCATTGGGCTTTGACATCCTAGAACCTACTGAGGATATGCAATCCCTTGAAGCATCTTACCCTGTACTAACAAGAATACTCAACTTATTGGATCATGGCCATGAGTACACGCACTGTGAATTAAGGGATTGCAAATCAGCGTTGACAGAAATCCTAGTAAAAATCAATACATTGGAGGGTTTTATATTTTCTGACAGTCTTAGACGGGTACCAGACGGGCATCAACCGTCGAAATTGGAAGCACCCAATAATATCTCCGTGACTACGCAAACAGATGATCCAGTTGCTCCTCTGAATGGATCTAAAATCACGAATGTTCCCTGTGTTACTTATGCATTCCCTCAATCATTTGCGCAAACTGTGCTTGCCCCAGTACCTGATACTTCCTGCAACATTCTCACGCATGCCCAGCTACGTATGGAAGTTGCCTCACATGCTGAGAAGCTGGAACAGGTTCTATTTTTCTTACAATCTGGCCCCGGGGAAGAGAAATTGGGGCACTCTTTTGGCTGCTCAGAAGGGGGGCAGGCATTCCATCCGGACAGCCCCTCAGCACTAACTGAACTATTTGAGAGCAATGATCAAATTGACTCTGTTCCTGATAATATTCAATCTGCTGTAGCTGAAAGTTCCCCCCCTCATGTAGGGCGTACCTTTACTTCAAGGAAGGAAAAAAACTCTTTTTCCGTGCCTTGAAAAGGAAAGTGGATCGTAAAAAAGCGACCCAAATTTTTCAAGAGGAACCCGTTGCCCAAATAAAAGCAAATGAAAAAACTAAAAAAAAAAGAAAAATGCAAAGAGAAACATTTCCACACAAGCGCTCGATCCAGAAGAAGGGAAAAGCATTGACACTGGATTGGACCCTGGGGAAACTTGCTCTAATATAAACCATATGCCCCTACTAATGAGACAGTGCCCTCATCGTCTCAGACCCAACTACCTATTTTTTTTAAATCTATTGACAACAAAATCACTCAAATAGGAATGGTAGTAGAGATCCCACCCATTAATAGTGAGATGGAGCTGGAAATGGAGCCAGCTTCTGGAGCGGTCGCAGTAACCGATGAGCGTTACCAGCATCACCACCCAGAGAATCAGAGTGAGTCTGGCAAAAAGATTTCACTCTCGCAAGACTCAAAGGGAGTGGGTGAGAAGCAAAGGCAGCGTGACTCATCTCCGGAACACTCTGGGGGGGATTTTGAAGTGATGGGGGAGATGACCAAACAGTCCACCATGATTTTAGGATGGGAAATCATCTCGGACAAGAATGGCATAAAGCGACTCAATCAATCTGCACTGTTGCAGGCCTTTACTCGTATTCCTGGTCTTTGCACTCTGCACACGACTGATATTGAGTGGATCACCCTGCCGCCAATTCAGAACCATCGCATGGTGTGTAAGGTGCAATCGCCCATTATTACCAACCTCCTCTTATAATATACGGAAGAGTTGCGTTTTATCGGCCTGATGCCATACCCCTTTGATTCTATCGATGACGCCATTTCATTTAATGAAACTCCTTTAGTGCATACTCCTGTGCACCTGCCAAATTTAGCCTCCGGTGCAGCACAGAGTGGGGTCAATGCTGAAGTTATTGCCCAATTAGTTGGCTTATCCAATACTAGTAAGGACTGGTCATGGTTAGCCGCCTTGCACAACACATTAAATCCAGCTAGGAATAACACTCCCCACTAACCAGCCATCAGGCTTATCAATTTTATCTTGGAACTCGTGTGGTTTTAATAATCTAAAGCAATGGTTTAGTAATGTACATCTAGCTACGGAATGTGATATTATGCTTTGTCAGGAAACTATGTGCGACCACGAACTCTTGTTGCCTGGATACACCGTCAATCAAACAAAAGCGAAGCGAGGCAAATGTGGTAGGCCGTACGGTGGACTAGCAATATGCTTAAACACCAACCTAAATGCAATTGTTTTAGATGTATACAATGCAACTGCAATGTTGGCCGTACTTATCACATTCAAGAGCAGACACTCAACTCCATTTCTTATTGAATGTCTATATCACAATGCAGCAACGCTTAACATAACACTTGCTTTTCAAGAGCTGGACAATGTATTTGACGAAGTTTTATCAGTACATCCTACCTGTGATATTGTTTTAGGAGGGGATTTCAATGCGTACTGTATGAAAACTAATTCTAACTTTGTTAATTGTAGGGCTACTCAGCAAGCGGGCTATAGAGGTCGTTTGTGGAAAGAGTATTTGGAATCTTGGGAACTCGACATTCTCCCTTTCGAGACTAGCGATGGGTTTCATACTTGGAGGAGAGGTGGAAGTTCCACTTGTATTGACTATTTTGCCATATCTCGGGGCTTGCAGTCGCTCTCCACTAACATCAAAATCTATGATACTGGCTTGAGTGACCACAACATGATTCATTTGAATCTGCAGATAGATGTGGCAATATTAGTCACGGACCCTCAGCAAGAGCTGCTTGAAGGAGATCGACCTGGATTGTCAATTCGATGGGCTACCAAACTCTGTGATAAGGTAAATGATATGATCTCTGCACGCCTCATATTATATTACAGCTCGTACCATCACCGAGCTTTTCCAAACCTAGAACTTGATGGGTTATCCAGAATAATATCTGGGGTAATAAACTCGCTGCGGGTAAATAGTCTGCACCCTCCCGCAGGATCCACACTATTTTCCAACTTTTTTCTCGAAGCTAAAAGATCCAAGAATGCGGCTCTCTGTGAAATTCGTAGAACTTCTCCCACGTGGGGGGTTTTCCTGATAGAAAAAAAAGGGTTTTGAACACCTATCGAAACAAATGCAGAGATCATAAGCATTTCATTCACAATCTGGTAAATCAGAAAATGTTTGGTACACTTTGCCGTAGGGATAGACGATCCACATGGGCTTTGCTCAGGGCGGGCACTACTGTACTCCCCACTGACCAGTCTTCTATGATCTCTGCACAGGTCTGGAAGACTTTCTTTGAAAAGAAATGTGCCCTTCCTGCAGCCTTTGTAAAAAGAGACTATAAATGGACTAGCTTATCCATTGCTTCTTTCTCGCCATGGGAAGTGTCCAGTATAGAGACCTCTATAACCACATTAAAATACTCTAAAGCAGCGGGCCCTGATGGGATTCCACCTTGTGTTCTCAAACGGCATCCAGCTATGTGGGCTCAGATTTTCAAGAAACTTTTTGACAATATTCTAGTAAGCACCTGCCCCTCCTTCCTGGCTAAAATCCATCATCGTACCAATATATAAAAAAGGAGTAAGATCTGAGCCAGGCAACTTTCGACCGATCGCGCTAATTGATACTGCTGCAAAAGTGTTTGCCAGCTTGCTTGCAAATTGCAAGCGGTCATTGGACAGCTTAGAGTTCTGTCCAGATATCAAATTGGTTTCCGGGCAAGGATAGGTACTCCGCTTAATGCAACAATTATGGCGCATTTGCTAGCATTTGCTAGCAAAAACCAAAATATGGGATTCTGGTCCACTTTACATGGCATCAATAGACCTTACTTCTGCATTTGATTGTGTCATACGTGCACTACTCTGGAAAAAAATGGCTGCCATGAATATACCTGAGTACATAATACAGCTAATATCTATGCTTCATGCAAATACCACTTACTTGGTAAGAGTTAATAATGTAGGTTCAACAACGCAGCCGATAAACATCGATGTTGGTGTAAAGCAGGGATGTAACCTAGCGACCACGCTCTTTTATCTTTACTTATGTGGTATTAACGACATTTGGAACACTCAAATTTCTTATCCGGCAAGGCTTGGTCATCTAAAAATACAATGGCTAGCCTTTGCCGATTATAGAGTAATCTTCGATCGTACTCCTAAAGGCCTGCAAATTAAATTAGACTTGTTTGCCTCTTACTGTCAGATCCACAACCTAAAATGCAATGTGGAAAAATCACACATTGTGGTATTTAGGAATTTTAAGAGGAAAAACATCACGCGCATTTGGAGAATTGAAAACTTTCCTATTACCATAGTACCTGCCATACGTTACCTTGGCTACACTATAACTGATTCCCAGTCTCTGGCAATGTGGAAACAGATATTACAAAAGAAAGTGGCTCCCCTTTCCACCCAAATGCGGATAGTTTACGTAAAATTCTGCAAATTCTCATTGTTGCCACTACTACAATTCTACATATTGAAAGTGGAATCTGTGCTTCTTTTCGCTTTGGATATGTGCCTTGTGAACATCAACAGCTGTCTTTATCAATTACAAGGACGGTTATGGAAGGGAGCATTGCGGTTGGCCAAATCCATTCCTAATGTGATAATAAGGCAAGAACTTGGTCTTACTGCTTTGTCCGCACGCCGGAACTGGCTTTTAGTATCTAACTTCGCCAGAATGCTATACCCACCGGATAATTGTTTATATGAAGACTTAGGACAACTAATGGTCGCTTTGGAACGAACCTCCCTCACAAACTACCATTCGCAAATGGTCCATCTGTTGGGCGAACTTGCACTCGAACCAGCAGACCTGGAATTTAGATCAAATCATGTCAAATTGCGTATTATTGAGCATGACTAGGGTAAAACGTTAAACCGAATAGCTGAACTTAAAGGATACATGGAAGCAGCCCTTTTTTGCTCTCCAAGACGTCCACACAAACCATATATATTTCAATTTCCCTGTAACAAAGCCAGGGAAATGTATTTTCGGTTTAAAATAAACCAATTCCTAACCTTAGAAAGAATTGATAGTTGGAGCCCTTACTTGAAAGCAGATCGGGAGATGCGATGTAGGTTCTGTAATGATGGCTCTATTAAAGAAACGTTGAAACATCTAGTTATATTCTGTCCACATTTTGAGACAACACGCTTATTAACAATTGCAACAGAATGTGCACTCTTTGAGGCAACCAGGGAATGGCTTTGGTTAACCTGTACGTGGGGGACTAGAAGGAGTTATATATAATCTTTGTGAAGACTCTTAACACTAATTAATCATGAACTTGAGAATATGTTCCAAAAGATTCAAGGGGCAGACTAGGTGCTGATGTAAGTAACACTCTATTTGTATTGCTTTGTTGTAGCAAATGTGGCTTGTCTGCTGTTATAGCTGCTAAGGGATTATGTTCGGCAAGTTGATGCTTTGTAAATAGAGGTTAGGTTATGCCCATGCTATCCGGCAGCCTCCGTAAATTTGCAAAGTTACATTTAAGTGCAAAATAAAGTACCAATAAGCGTGCATTATACCACCTTTATCTTCTCAATATATGAACTCATGAAGATGTCAAAACACCGGCCACATGGTGAACTGTAATGAATGAACTTTTAACTGTTATCATAAAATTTACAGTAAATTGTATATAGTAGGCAAAGCGAACAGTTTAGCAGAAAGAAATATTGTTTATTTGAAACTATTAATTGTATAATATGAAGAAATGATTAATGTAAAACGTTTTTAAAGTTTGTTGATCGAACGAATAAACAACGGTTTAAAGTAAAAAAAAAAAAAAACTCTTATGCTGGGGTTCGTTCCCAAATGTGTCCCTCTGCACAGGATGGTCGAGTATGTCCAACTACACAACATACATCCCCCTTCTCTGTTGCACAGAACACATTTCCAAAACCCCCCACTCATAGCTGGCAGGCACAGCTCACACAGAAGAAAAGCTGCATTTCACAACTTAAGATAGTGCTAGTTTGTGATACATGAGAATGACATGTGTTTAAAGTTCTAATGCAACCTCTACTGAAGGGTGGTGCCTTGGAGGCCACTTTCTATAGTGCTAGTCGTCCTGAGCCGGTTTTTTTACTTTTTCAACCTGGTCCCCTTCCTTAGAGCAGAGGTGCGCAGCTCAGGGCCACGAGGCCGCCTTGCCGCTCGCGCCGCGCCGTGCGTGACCTGCGGCACGTGACTTCCGGGGCACGCCTGGACGTGCACCCCACGTGATGATGACGCGGCGGCGGCGCAGGCGCAGAGGCGCAGCGTAGCGATGGTTCGTTTCTCGGAGGGGTCTTAGACGCTGCCTGCGAGCCTGAGCTCGGCCATGGAGGCGGAGGCGCTCCTGGGGGCGCTGCAGGCGCTGCAGGGCTGGCCCCGGCAGGTGAGGGGGGACGGTGCTGGCTGGCCCCGGGCTGCGGCCCCTCGGACAGGACCCCGCCGCCGCGGGCGGAGGGAGGGAGATAACATGGCTGTTATTAAAGCGCCACTTGACGCAGCTGGACCGACAGCCCGTCCCAGACGGCCCCTCCCACTCAATACAAGGGGCTGGGCTAAAGTAAGGCCAAGTCCACTAGTAGAGTCCCCTGGTAACCATGGGAACCGCTCCCCTGGGCATTGGCAGCTCTTGTCCATAGATGGCCCTTCTGACCCATGGCAACCTGGAGTTCCTGGCAAAATAAACTCAAGCAAAACGCTACCCACTTTTGCTGCATAAAGTGCACTTAACAAGCCTCCAATTCCATGCTATCAAATTGGACCCTGATTGGGGGAATCCATGGTATCAATAACCATGTTGCTATCCTTTTATCTTTCACCCTAACGACAACACATCTTGATACAAAACTCCTGCACCGAAACAACACAGGTTACAGAATGTAAACGCTAAACGCTGTGCTCCCCCATCGCAGAAACGCCAATATAACTCCCTGCACTCCACGCCAGACTACACACACAACTGCCTTAACAACCTGGAGCGCATGTAAACCACTGCCACAGACAGCTCACCAATTAAAACTTTACACTGCAATGAGAGCCACCTCTTTTCAGATATTCACACATTGTTGTAAAAAAGCAACCTTTCCCTGCTTCAAAATGAGTCCTCTTCCATACCTCTTGCAGTTTCTCAGGCTCATAGAAACCACGAAAATGGCTGAAGACATACTGTGCAAGATTCAATAGCCTAGCATAACAGGGCACAGAAAAGAATTCCTCTCATCTCCTTTTGGGCACACCTCTGGACTGCCCAAGCAACGTCAGTGCATGGCAGCCTTAGGGAACGAAATTAATGTTTGTTTTGCTGCAGTTCCCCTGCGATGATAAATCCATGGTGCACTGAATGGCTGGTAGGACTATATATCTTCCTGTCAAAACAAGTTGTATGGGACTGCAGAGCTTGCTTTATCTTTGGCTACAGGCAGTCATTGCTTGCTCGATCCATAAAATACTTAATATTTTCTGGTCACAGTACATCAGAGGCTTGTTGTGGTGGACCACTATCTGTACTTATTACTGGAATCTCTGATATACCCCTCTTCCTCTTCTTCAAAGCTTAGCCTTCGGGAAGATGTGGAAAACATTACAATATATTCAACTAAGCTCAAGGATATGAGGAAGGGCCGACATAACAATAATACAATTTTAAGTGACAATAATGGGGCCACTAACAGAGTAGCAGTCGTTGAGTGTTTTTGTTTATTTGTTTGGTCTAAAAAAATCACTGAATTTGATTTAGGACTTTCTTTTTATATAGTGTGAATCACTTATAAGGATTCCAATTTCTTTAAGTCCGGGTTAGTTTAAATATTCTGTGCAGGTCCACACACTACAGTGAAGCAGGGAGTTTAACCTACTCTGCAATTTCATCACTTTACGCCTGCCAAGGTTTATTTGGTACATATGTTTACGTTTTGGATTTTATAGCCAACAATAATGCGTGAGCGAGTTTACTTGCAAAGTGCACACATTGCAGCAACCTGACTACATGTAAATCCTTACAGAGACATGTTTAGCTAAAAGAATATCACTGTAGCTTTATCTTTCACCTCTGTAAATTAAAACTAGTCCCAAAATGCAAACTAATGCAAGCCTGAAACATCCAATTAACACCTTCTGTACTTTCAGACACACCCACTGAAAGCAGTTGTGTAATTAACTGTTAGGTATGGCGATTCTTTGTCGCAAGCTTCCATCGTATTGTTATGAATGATATTAAGAACGCTTTACTATCTGCACAAAGCAAACCCTTTTCATGTAAAGCTAGTAGACACCATGGGTATAAATACATCCTTAAAAGGGCCTTATTCCCTTAGTTTCCCTGATTTGTAAGTGGGCACATATGTTCTATTTAACTGGTGCTGGGTGAAGTCTTTCAGTTGGAAATGTCACGGCCATCTGGTTAAGCACTGCCCTACTAAAAAGGAACATGTGTTTGCATGGTCCTTGAGGTTCTGGCTGCACCGTCCTAGACCACCCTGTGTGCGTCTCAGTCAGGCTGTGACTTGGGACATGATCAATGTTTGCTCATCTTGGCCAAGTGGATTCCAGATTTGGTGCTTTTCGTGAGCCTTTGATTTAATGGTATGCACTTTAAAATGAACCAGTTGTACAAGGTACAAACCCTTTGTATTACATTTCGACATTTTGGATATTTGAAGAAACCTTTCCAAAGCACTGCCATGCAGAGTAGCCCATAGAATTCCAACCAGCACATTCCTGTAACTTCCCACACACATGCTTTTTAAGTAGCCAAATATGGCAACCCTGTTGACCGTTTTAAACACGCCCCTTGCACCCCTTGTTTTGCTTTGCCAGTAGCTGCAGGACTTGCTTTATCATTGGTTACATGCAGGCATTGCTTGCTCGATCTAGAACATGCTTGATATATTCGGGTCACTGTACATCAGAGGCTTGATGTGGTGGTCTGCTGTCTCTGATAAGCCCCTCTTCCTTTTCTTCAAAGCTTCACATTCCGGAAGATGTGGTGAACATTACAATAGATTTGACCAAGCTTCAAGATCTCCCTGCGCCCCAGGCTTCACTACTCGGTCAAGCCCTACAGAAACACATCCAGCACATGCAGGTAGGTTTTACATTTGCTGTATGTTTGTAAAGGGTGGTGACAAGAGAAGCCGCAGTGCAAAGGTATTGGTTACTCTTTCGTTGTTCCCACTACTTGAAGCAGTCCATGTCCGAGCGCAATGATGGTTTGGCAGCGGAGATGTAGTTGGTCCTTCTTTCCATGGAAGTAGTAAACCAACCCTCTTTCTGTTCCACACAGGATTGTACAGGTATTTGGATGTGAACGGAAACTAGCAAGTATCTCTGTGGGATAGTGTCTTTCTCTTGGAGATGCGCAGCTCCCTCTAGACAAGCTGCATGGATGTGTATCTTGCACGTTCCCACCAGGAGAGGGATGTCAATTCGGGGATCTAGTGTTTCACATGCAATGTGTAGAAACCCTCCAGAAATTAAACGCTAGTTAATTTCGCCACAGTAATCAAATCTATCAATCCATTGTTCCCTGGCCAAGTATTCTTTTGTCGTAGAAACAACATTGCAATTGATTTCCCATATTCCTTATAGCCGCAGCTGCAAAAATACATTGTTCAGGCACAGTGTCTGCTTTCACAAGCCGGACTGGGCCCCCGGAAAGGGAGGATTGCCATATGGAGGCTATACCATATCACAACTTAGGCCAGCTTCCACAGGCGAAAGCATCGACTGCTGAGCCCAGGTACCGCAGCCAAGCACAGCCCTGACCACTTAACAGACCCACGGGTACAGCCAGCCTGGAGACCCACGTCAGTCTGAGAGTTACTGGAGCAGAGCAGATTGGACAGTGCATAATATGGTGAGACAGAGGAGGTTGCAGGGGCAGGACTAGAGTTTGAGGAGTTTGCGCGTGAGGGCCTTTCTATGTTTGGAATTTATAGAGTGCAAATCTCGCTGGGAAGCAATGGAGCTGTGTACAAAGGGAGACCCACCCAGAGAGTTACAGGTAGGGGAGCCAATGAGATGGGGATGTGTAAGAGGGGTGGGAGGTGGTTTCAGAGGTGTGGGGTAAGAGTTCATTCGAGCCATCGGTGATTGGTGTGATCTTTGAACATTGGGATCTTCAGGTCCTCCTGTTTACAAGGTAAAAGAGGAGGTTCATATCAAGAGGCTGTCTTGTACCAGTGGTATGTGAGCTCTTGAGGGAGTGGTTAAACTAGAAGGTGTTTATTAAGAATGTGGAAATATGAGACAGTGGTAGACTTACTGGCGATGAGGAGGCAGCTAGTGGTAGATTAAGTGGATAATGGTGTAGCAGACGCACAGGTAGGAAAAAGTATAAGCCCTACTGGCGTGGCGAAAGAAGGAAATGGCGTTCCTTGAGGAGCTTCTGAATGTTTAAGGAAGGGTTAACGGATGACGCAAAGTTTGGTATTGAGGCGTGACAATAACATCAAGAGGTGTTATGAGAGATGGTGAGGTCGAGGTGGTGGTGGTAAGCGTGCAGGGATCACATTAGCAGGCGTTGGAGACAGTGCAGATGTGCTGGTGGCCACCTCACCAGGCAATGAGGTGGTAGCAACATTTGTGTACACGCAGCCCTGCAAACCAGGCTAAAAACCGCAGATCAGGGGCTAGCAATAGCCCTCTAACCACCAGGTGTATGTCATTGGCTCAGAGACCTGAAATGGGGGTAACGCAGTCCCAGAATGAATGATGGCTAGGTGGGGCCAAAGCCATTCCCAGTGAGTACTGTAGATGTGGTATGGTTTATGAAATTAAAAAAAAAGCAAGTTAAAAACAATGGTTGAAAGGGACCAAGACCCTTCAGGGAAAACAAATATTTGAAATTGCATTCTATTTCACTGCAAGGAAACGAAAGAGCTTTCCAGTTATGCTTTCTGAAACGACCATACCTCTGCTACCACCGCGCGCTATCATGACGCCCCGTTTGCCAATGCGATGACCTATACATGCTTTACTTGTAACAACGAAAAAAGACTCCTAAAGGCAGGTTTATGCTTGCATCCCAAACCAGCAAAATCCCCCCAAATGTCCGTTGCAGTTTCTTACGCCACAGTGCTGACCCGCCCCAGGCTCTGCTTGTTTGTGCAGGTCACCCTAGCAAAGCTGGTTTTTAAATGAATGTTTTCAGATGGCATGAGCCCCCTTCTTTTTGTGCATGTGTGTTGGCTCCTTGCATTGACTGTATAATTTCAAGCAGTTTGCGGTTACTTTTCAACATTATTTAACAAGCTAGCAATTTTTCCCTTGCTGCAGACTCGTTCAGAGTGTTGTACGTGCATGTTGCGTTGGCATGTGTGGGGTAAAAAGCATTGCATGGAGAGGGGTACAGAATAGCAAGTGGGGTTGTGCTCGCTTTAGAAATACTAGCTGGTGCGTTTTCTGCATTTTATTTGTTATTCCTTCACTGACTTAAAACATTGGTAATCTCTACATTTAGCCATCTGGCACGGGCAGAGACTGGTGTGCACTTCTGTGTGAGCCACCCAGTAGCCCTCTGGGTATGGCATGCCTTTAGCCCTGCCCCTGGAACCCCTGAAATACCCATTGCGCTTAGGGGGCATTGTCTTAGCAGATTTGTCCGCTGGCATCTTTGGTGGGGCCTGACCAAAGGGACTTTGCAAACACCCCTCTCACCCCCCCAACCTGCTGTCATATGCAGTGCTTGCTTTGGTTGGGTCAGGGTTTTTGAAGCGCTGGCCATGACCAGCGGTCACTAATACAGGGACATGTCCTTTGGTCGTCCCTGTGGCCACTGGGCCACATCGTAGAGCACGAACTGTTTGGGGCAAGGCTTCTCCAAAATGCCCTTGGCCAGTGGGATCTACAGCTGACATGGCCCTGGGTCCCAGGGTGTGGGTCTGCGGATTGTACTGTGCAAACTCACATCAAGTGATATATATATTTAACGGATATGTACAATGGTGGTTTGGGGAGCGCAGGGTTGCATGATTCCATCCAATAGTTTGGGCTGTAGTGAGAGCAAACCCTCGTCTTTGGAAAAAAGAATGGGGTAAAATGTGTTTTAGTCCCCTTGATGAAGCCTCGCAACAAAGTGGTCTTTTATTTTGTTGTGGTCGTATTGTGAGACTAACACAATGTGCTTCCTTCCTATGAGGAATCTCACTCATTCATAGTTGAAGCCGCTTTCTCAAAATATAATGTATGTTCATGCTCTAATGCTGTTCTTTAATAAACGAGTTTAATGTGAATTTGTGCCTAATCCCTTTATTTCCTTACCACCCTTCCATTGAGTGTGCAGTCACCTGGGGTGGTAAGGCAAGTCATGAACTGCAGTCATGAGGGGGGGGGGCAATGGTTTTTGTCCCCCCTCCTACTTTCGTGGAACATCATTTTCTCCCACTCATTTGGCAGGGGCTGCTTTCATTTAGATGTCATGCCCCTCGTGTAGTCTGTCTCTCCTCCATTGACTCCATGGCAGGGCTAATGATCTGAGTCGCCGGCCCCCGATGAGTGCTCCCCACAGGATAATGCTGCTCTTGCCCACGCCTTGGGTAAAAAAAGCTCTGTAGTTGGTGCTGTTGTGCACTAAACGGAAGACAAGGGCGCCAGTCTTGCCCAGCCTCTGCTGTGCCCAGCAGGGTAGCAAGATGATGACCCACAGTCTCGTGAGAAGCCGCTCTCCACACAAGACTATGCTCCAGCTGTCCTTTAGAGCATTAGCCTAAAGTCGGCCAGGGTGGCAAGTCGGCGTGTGCCACTTTCATGAGTTAATGCACTCTGCAGCTGGTACTTTTGAGCAATGTATCGGACCACTAGTTTTTTCGTCCTGTGAACTGTTCAATAGAGTAATCGCACATTGCATATGCGTTTAAGGGACACTTTACAAGTATATATATATTTCTTTTTTTAAATGGTATCATGCCTATTTTTGTAAAAAGAAGGTATTCTACTGTCCCTAAGTAAAACATGCCTTTTGCATAAAGGAATTGCATCACTGTGTACGTAACCAAAGTACTTGACCCTTTTTTTAGTGCAGATTGTAAGAACATTACTAACTGCTTTTCAAGTCCAGTCTTCTGTGTTACTTTTGCGACTTTTTAATCTTTCTTATGTCTGGATTTTTCTCGAGGCACACCACTTCGTTGTTCCGCTTACTGTTTTTTTCTGTAGACCGGCTCGGTTGGGAACGTGTTTGCAGTCCTCAAACCTTTTGGTTCAATTTTCTGCAATTGTTGGAGCTTTCTTTAGAGAAAGTAACTCCTTCTCGCTTTGGGAGTTTTGGCCCTCATTTTAACTTTTGCTTGATGCTGTCCCTGTAAATGTGTTGCCTTAATATAGCGGATTGGGACTCCTGTGTAGCTCATGGGTCTTCCTAATACCTTACTCGACACAAGTGCTTTCCTGGTGGATCAGCACCTTTTGGGTTTAAGGATTCTTTAAGGTACTCTGTGCGTTGATCTTCATCTCCTTCGGTGCAACTACTCATTGTGGTTTTCTGCAATTCTTCCATTCAAGTTCTTCTCCTTGGTCAGTGCCTGGCTTTTTAGCACCCCATATAAGCAAGTGCTTTCCAGGAATTGCACGCTTCCCCGACCTAAATAGCCCTTCCTGATCTCGCATCGTGAGCTTTTGGGCACTTGACCTGTCATAGATTCTTCCCAATTTGGATAGTTCTTGGCCCTTTCTTTTTTTTAATCTGGGTTACTGCTATTGCATTTTTGTCCATCTTTTAGGCACCTGCATGGCAGAAGTCTCAACGGGGGGGGGGGGTTATGAGTATCTTGATCCACTGCCCTGTGCTCCTCATCGCTGTAAGGTCCATCTTCGTAGGCCCTACCTGCAACAAGCTTCATTCCCTATCTGATTTTTCTCGTGTCCCTCCCCTCTGATGTCGTGGAAATAAAAGTACAGTCACAATGCCTGCTATCTGGGAGGAGCAGCTGTGGTTTTCTTTCCGTTTCCAGGTTCGCTGGCATGTTGCTTTCCTTACTTGGGATGGGAAAGGTTCTGGAGGGTTGCTATGAAGTGAAAGCAGTCCTCAACACAAGTAAGAGCATGCTTGAGGCTAACGAGGCATGTTAGTCTGCCTAACATTAGTGAAAACAATGGTATTCCTTTACAAGAAGTTCTTTTAAAGGATTTCAGGATCCATGGCTTCAAGTAACTGGCACAGAAGCCGTGAAAATCATGTTGACGAGGGGACTTAATCATCAGACTGGTGGGTGTGGTCTACTTCATATTCAATTAAGCTTTCAGAAGGTGCTGAGCAACATTCCCGAGTTGAGTAGGTTGAACAGCCTGAGTGACTGGGGAGGGAGTTGCGGCTGACAGTGCCCTGGTAAATAGTCTATTCCGAGGAGGGGGGTGATGGGTGACGCATACAGGGATGGATTCTACAACCCAAACTTTTGTCTGCAAGGAATTGGCAAACCCTTCTGCATCCGCCTCCTCCTCTGCGCCCACCTGGGCCCTCTGCTCAGCATGTGCAGCACATTTCACCAACAAAACCTTGGGCATCCTTTCCTCTCTCACTCCTTCACCCACACATGCACCAGCATCCTCCGAGCCCTCTTGGGCCTCTCCCTTTTCCCGCCTCTTCCTTCATCACCCCTGAGGAGGTCACTAGGCTAGTACGCTCTATGAAACCTCTTTCAAAATCCATGCCCTTCCAAAACTATCAAGAACAACATTGACACTCTAGCTCCAGCCTTTGCGGACCTCTGCAACCTCTCCTTCGCCTCTGGAGTTTTCCCCTCCTCTCTCAAACCTTCTGCTGACCCTTCTATTCCGGCAAACTATCACTCCTTTCCTGGGAAAACTACAGGAGAAGTTGGCTATCTCTCAGCCTACTCCCCACACTGAATCTGTTGATTATCTCCACAGCCATCAGTCTGGCTTCAGAGCATCTAGAGACAACGGAAACCGCTCTCCTGAACACCCGTGAAGACCTGCTCTCAACTCTCCTTCTGTCCTCATTCTTCTTGACCTCTCCTCTGCATTCCACACAGTGAACCTTACACCCTGATCAGTCATCTCCGTTATAACCTGGGCATCAGTGATCAGGCCCTGGCGTGGCTTACCACCTTTCTCTCTGACCGTCCATCCCAGGTGGAACTAGGGCCCTTTCTCTCCGCTATCACTCTTTACCTGTGGAGTCTCCCAGGGACCTATCCCCCTGGTTCTTCAATATTTACATGGCCGCCTTGGTGCACTTGATCTCGTCCTTCACTTCCAACTTTCAGTGTTATGTGGACGACACTCGGCTCTCCTTCAAGCTTCCCTTAGCTTCTTCTTCATCCTCGCTCATTTCATGACTGTCCACAATTCAGTCCTGGTGTACAGCGAACAACCTCTGCTTTAGAGATTGTTCTCATTGGGACCCCTGGTCCCGTTTTCCCAGTCTCACTCTGGCCGGCCTCACTTGGCTCTGCACCCTCACCCACCAGTGAAGCAAAAAACCTGGGGGTCAGCTTCGATTCCACTCTGTCCTTCTCCCCACACATCTCAGATATAGCCAAAAAATCTCATCAGCTGCACCTCCTGAGGCATTCTACATTTTCTCACTTCCCCCAGAGTCATTCTCTAGAGAGCTCTGGTTCTCTCTAGACTTGACTACTGTAAGTCTTTCTTAATCTCCCTACTTCTATACTCCGACCTTTACAGCTCATCCAGAACAGAACCGCAAGACGTATCCTTGGCCTCAAGCCCGGGGACTGCATCTTCTCTCTGGCACTGAAATCCCTCCATTGGCTCCCTGTGGCTGCAAGGATCATGTTTAAGAACTCTGCATAGTTCATGAGTCTGTCTCGGCCTAGGGCACGCACTAGTTACAACACACTCTTCTCAAATACACTTGCTCTAGAGCACCGCCTTCATCCTCCTCCAACTCTGAGAGTGAGCTGTTTCTTCAGAGATTGGGGTGTAAATCCTTATTCTCTGCTGGGGCCATCCTCTGGAACAGTCTCCCTGCCTCTGTCTTGAGCCAGATCTCCTCAAATTCTGGAAACTCCTCAAGACCTTCCTCTTCTAACCTCCGCCTGCTGCCACCTCCTTCTGTTCAGCTTCCTGACTGGTCGCCTGGCTCACCTCAGAACCTTACAGAGCCCAGGCACCTACACCAGTCCCTGCACCTGCCTAATGGCCCCAGCACTACTTGCAGCACTACGCACTTCCTAAAAGGCAAACCTCTGCACTAACCCAGCCCTTCTGGACCAGGCGCAATTCCCTTCACCCATCTTTCGCACTTCCTGTCGGGCACTTGCATGATCTGAATGCACCTTACCCAGTACGTTTGTCTGTCTGTTCCATGTCTACCCCCCCCCCTTTACATTGTGCACCTGAAACGCTTTCTGTTGGTGGCACACCATAAAGGCACAATAACCTGATCGTGTCCCCTCCTACCCTAACTGCTGGTCATGCACTTGCAGTACTGTCCGTTTGTTATGCTTGTACCTCCCACCCCCCTTAAGTACATGCACTTGAATCAGCAGAAATGTCGTCTGGCCTAGTATGCTTAATATTGTATATCATACTGAAATTCCAAGGCCTTACGAATGATTGTATCTCATGTTCCCCTCCTGCCTGGGAGCGTTTTGAAGCACTTGTTTTGTATATAAGCGCTTTGTAAATATACAATACAACCCCTGTCATCTGCAGTGCATTCCTTCTTGTAGATGAGCATGCCTGTTCAGCTGGTGGAAAAACCAAGTCTTGGATTAGAGAGTGCTTTTATGAGATGGCGACTTCGAATGGCTGTGGTCACAAATGTAGAGTTCAGAATACCACCAACCTGAACTTCAGCTGTTTGATTGACCTCTGCACCCGTACCCGTGCCGCAGGAGCTCCGCGATGCAGCATATGCAAGAAGCTCTCGTGGTAGCCCATCAAGTGAGCACAAGCAAGGGTGGAAAGCAGCAAAGCAGAGCCTCGTTCACTACCTCACACGGCAGATGAGGGTAGCTGCGCTTTCCCGGCTTCCACAAGCCTTGAGTACCTCCAACACTGTGCAGGATCGTTTACTGCTTGTGCTCTCTAGCGAAGAGCGGGAGAAACTGCAGGCCTCTGCTGGCCGATAGCAGAGCTTCACCGTCTGGAAGTGACTTTCACTTGTCACAGTGGCATGGCAGCCTCTGGTGTCGCTCTGAGGCCTCCCATGCTTTGGATTCCAAGTTCCAGTGATCGGCCTCCCGAAGGGTCACAGGTGTCCTCCCGGTACGCAAACCCCTCCCCCCCCCCCCCCGATGCACAGAAACCTTGGCTGAGGATGCCCCCAGCCGAGGACCTGCAGTATTCAAGTCTTGACTGAGTAGCTACCTGTCTAAGTGCTCGCATGCCCTTTCCTGGACTCCGACCAGGGCCAGCTATCAGTATTTCCATGTAGTGCCATTTCTGATACCGGCCCTGAAGAGACTGCCCACAAACTATGGGGCTAGCTGTTTAAACCCACTACAGTGGTCAAATGGCTTCCTTTATGGAAAAAGTCAAACGGTAAAGACGCACAGGCCTGTACACATTGGGCACCACTGACAAAGGGACAGGTGGCCATAGAAAGCATGGTTTGCCCTGCACTCATTTTTACAGGAAGGCAGCTGTGCTACAAAATGGGCATCCGTTGGCAAGTCAACTTGCGGCCTAGCCAGTATCTCCTTCACTAAAGTGGCCCGAATTACAAAAGCAGTACAAATGCTTGTGCTCCCGTTAAACTGTATGCGGAAACGGCAAACTCTTAACGAACACACCATAGCCATGTCGCTGCAGAACAAACTCATTGCAAAGGTTGAGACTCGGTGCCAAAATGATGCACTAGAAATCGAGCGAAGGGTCAAAGCGTCCCCATGTTCGGGGAAATGGTAAGGGTCTTCGGGTACATAAGGGAATAAAGCCAGTGCAAGCGGCTTCCTTTCCCACCCCTGTAACGCTGCTACATTCTTGCCGGTGTAGACCCGCGCATGCGCCTGCACCGTGTGCCCATGTTGGCTCCTGGTGGGGTTTTGTCATCGGCCGCATGACTCCCGCGGAGGAGGGTCGCTCGCATTTGGTGTGTGGTCAGGAAGGCCCTTATTGGCAGACTCTGGGTGGGAGTCGTGGATAGAGGGCCAAATTGCTACAAAGCACACTCTGGTAGTTGGATGATGATCTGTAGAATGGTGGAAGTTGAAGCTGTATGGTATAATTCAGAGCTTTGCATAAAGCTGTCCCTTGGGCGGAATGTCTGTGTTCTGGGCTGTTGGTCCGATCCTCACTGGTGGCTCTTCAGCAGAGCTGTCTGTGTGCAGTCTACTTTTGCGTGGACTGCTGAGGTTTAGGCACATTTCTGGAAATGCCTTCTTCTCCCCCAGCCCGGCCGCCCCTCCCTATTTGCACACGCCACTACATTCGGAGAACCATTTGTGTGGGCCTGGTAGCTCCTGATGTGCTTCATATCCCCGCGTACCTTGTTGGGCTTCACTTTTCAGTGGGGTCTGTTCAGTGTCGCAACGCTTGTACCAAGCCTCTGCTGAGTAACAGCACAGGCACTTGTGGAGGAGGAAGTGGGCTGGAGCTGCATCTGCCGAGTGCCAGTGTGAATGACGCCCTAATCAAGTGGCTTTTCTGCCGAGGCCCTGGTTTGGTCCACACAGCCGTGTAGTCGGAGTCAATGTTTTGAATCCTTCGTCCTGATCTCGCCAGGCTTCCTTCTTACAATGAGATGCCAGAAAGCCAGAGGCTCCCACGCTGTGCGTTTGTGTAAGTGTGTGAGGCATGCACACAGCATGGCCAGTGAGCTACTCAATCCAGCATGATGGATTTATGAAGAGCTTCTGCTTCAGATGAAGTCCCCATTATTGCGCTGTACACATGAGGATTTCACTGGGCTGATCACTGCTCTATAAAGCAAAGACACTGAATGGTACCAAATAATGGAAAGAGCAGCTTGATTGATGGAGGGGGGGAGGGGATCCCGGGCATCTAGTTCCATTGCTGGTGGCCCATGAGTGTAGTGGCCACGCCTTTATATCAGTATTGAGAAGAGACAGAAATGGGGCATGCAAACTGCCGCTCTGGTCCTTCTCATGAAGTGCTGCCCCTTGACACTGCTCATTCTGCACGACTACCCGACTGCCGCTTACAAGGGATCGATTAAGCACCAGCCCAAGTGTTCTCCATCAGATAGTTGGTCTGCTGCTTTCTAGCTTTTCAAGTTCAATATTCATAATGCGTACAGTCTTAGACTTACATGCCTGTTGATTTTTGTGCACTACTCCGTTCACTGGGTGTATTTTGTGATCTAGCGCCTTATGCCAAGGGGCTGTATGTACATATGCCAACTTAAAGTATAATAATTATGGGTACAGGAAAAGCACTTCTTCAGAATCCATAGGAATGATGGACATTACAATACAAAAAAAGGTACATAATTTAGAATTGAAGAAGATGGCTCTTTAAAGAGGAACGGAATAGAGTATCACAATAGATCGAAGAGGAAGAGCATTCCAGTCAAGCAAAGCAAGTAAGGAAAAAGAGTGAAAGTGCGACTGAGCACAGGGAGGACGGGAAAACACGAGAAGGGAGATAAATGAGAGCCAGACCATAAAGAGATCTGAAAACAATACAGAGAAAAGTAAATTGTAGCCGAGAATGGAGAGAGAGGGAGAAAAAAAATAATGTATGGAGGCATTGAAAATAGACTTTAAAGGTGAAAGCCGGGAAACCAAAAGAGCAAAATGGAACAATAGCATAAACGTGAGAAACTAAAAGCCGGAATCGGAACTTATGGCACTAAAATGAAGAAAAGGCCAGACTTTCTGAATATTAAAGAGGTGATAACGACAAGAGCCAGTAAGAGAAATATGGTCTGTGAAGGAAATATCCGTATCCAGGTGAAGACCCAAGAATCCGGGCAGTAGAGTAAATCCATCTGCCCTCTCACCAGAGACGGGCTGCAGCATCTGGGCACAGGCAGCAGATGCACTGAACACCACAAGGCTCCAGGAACAATAGGAGCCTGCCTTGACATCGCCATACACCAGGTAAGCCCTTCTGGGCTTGGGGACATCCTGCCTGCTAAATTCACTATCGAAGCAACGAGTGCCCACGATATGTTTTTAAATTTATATTTGCGCCTTCTGTTGCAGAGAGCTCTCCTTCGCCCGATTTTTCCCAGTGGGCCCTTTCTTGACATTTCTCGAACTTTAAAAAATGGCTGCCCTGTTGGAAGGACAGAGTGCTTCCTTTTGCGAAGATGCCGCTGCCGTGATGTGGCTGCAGCTTGAACGTTATATGCCAATCCTGGGAGCTGGCGGGCAGACGCTGAATCAAAGGCCCACTTCATTGGCCTCTGTCTGGGCCTGGTAGGACTCGGAGGATTGCCACCCCACTCCCATGCTGCCCCCCGTAGCTCCTCGTGCTCCGCCACCTCCCACCCAGCATGCAGCGTGCTACCCCTCAACCTGGTTCTGAAACTTGGCTCTCTCACCAAGAAGCTCTGTGAGTCATGTCCTTGACATTGTCGAGCCTCTTTCGCTAACTCTCACAGCAGTGAACGTGTGTGCCTCTGCCATTCTACCACACAAAATGCTTATATCCCTTCTCCTTAATGCATTTCTGCGCTTGGTGTGTGTAATAACTCCTCGCCCACCATTCTGGCACTCGACTGGTGCTATTCATCTGTGTGTTGACCATTAGGCTGCCTGATGAGCTTCTGATTGTGCAGTCTCTCCTCTATCTCTCTGGCACCCCTGTGGCACATCTACTTAACTGCTTTACTATCACCTATCCTTCCTCTCTCATGAAGTCTGGAAGGAAAAGGATAAAAAGACATCCTGACCACTAACCCCATCGCAGACACCTACGTTAGCGCAACTTCCAGACATATTTTCACTGACCTCCTTTTCTGTCCCCTCTCCACATCTCTGGCCTCCTCATCTTCTCTCCCCTTTTACATTGTCACCCATTAATGGTGGCACAAGATGGGAAGTACTCTTGGATGGCTTCTCATCATCCATGTGTATCATTGTCTATCGCAATGGCACTATCATGGATCGGGGTCCTCGACCCAGCCTCCTCTTTTACCGGCACTTGCTGTCCCTCATCGTCCCTAATCAACTTCCTGCTACTCCATCCTCTGTCCACCCCCCCCCCCCCCACCTCTGACTGATATACCACGCCCTCTTACTCATCGGAAAACCTCCAAGGCAGTGACCTGCTGCATCTATCCATGCTTGATGCTCGCTATGTTTGTTTGTATTGTGCACCAGACCCATGGGCATCAGGGTGCATAGCATAAGACCACTTACAGCTTAGTTACACAATGACATAATGCAATACAATACATATGATTTGTACAGTCAACAATAATATACAATTAA
This sequence comes from Ambystoma mexicanum, assembly GCF_040938575.1. Classification (NCBI taxonomy): domain Eukaryota; kingdom Metazoa; phylum Chordata; class Amphibia; order Caudata; family Ambystomatidae; genus Ambystoma; species Ambystoma mexicanum. The sequence goes on from NC_090940.1 coordinate 21,623,917, forward strand.
GCGGACATCGAGATCATTTGGAAAACCTAACATAATTGGAAGAATGATCATATACAGTGGCTGGTCATGAGTCTAGGTTTCAAATTACAGGTGGGTGGATAATTATCGACACTTATTTACAAGCTAGCATAGAGGATCAGTAGTAGGTGTCAAATAACATTATCTGCTTCTTTGAACCATCTTACTAGATTTTGGCGGAAGTTCTAGTAAGATTGATCTGCTCTCAATAGGAGGTAAGGCATTCCAAAATCGGGCTGCCTTGACGGTGAAGCTATTGCCCCAATTCTAGAAAGCTTGAACCTTGGGACTAGAAGGCGGTTGGTATTGGCTAATCTAGTGGTTCTTGTGGAAGATTTTTATGGCGAGTCTTTCAGACAAATGGCAAGTGCCGCATTATTCAGGCATTTGTATGTGAGTGAGGCAACTTTTAAATTGATTTTGTCCTGAGTTGAAAGCCAGTTATTGGATCTTCTAATCTCAGAAATGTGTTCTCTTCTTGCTATTCCGAGTGCTGCTCTCAGGGCGTTCTGAAGAAACTGGATTTTCCTAATAGTTTGTTTGCTCCTATGTACAGTGCATTACAGTAGTCTAACTTAGACAAAATAAGTGCTGTGGCTAAGGTAATGCAACCGTTGGACAAAATGGTTTACCTGCTCTTATCATTTTGCAGGTATATGCAGTGGCTGAGGCCATGGCATTTACCTGCTTTTTGAGAGACAAGGTAGTCTAGATGGAACCCAAAGGTTTTCACCCCCTTAGCAACGGTAATGGTGTTGTCAATATTGAAGGCAGTGTAGTTGGGACTCTGTTTTTTGAGGGTTGAGGTTGTGCCTAAAATGATGATCTCAGTCTTGTCATCATTCAGGCATAGTCCGTGAGTAGCCATCCATGCCTGGATGATGAGATATACCCTATTCACGAAGGCCAAATCCATGTCATAATCCCCAGTAAGTGGTAGGAGGATCTGGGTATCATGTGCATAGTTCGTGTAGGTGATACCGAGATGGTCCAGATCATTGAAAAGGGGCTTTGTGAAGATATTGTATAGAGTAGGTAAGACGCATGACCCATGAGGCACTCCGCACGGGATGGGGTCTGCGGATGCCATGGAGGAAAAGACTCTCGTAGTCCGGTTACTTAGAAAGGATTGCGTCTATAGCTTCTGCAGAAAAATGAGTGGCAGAGTCCAGATGGCTACATAAGACCCCATGGTCCACGAGGTCGAATGCAGCCGAGAGATCCAGGAGGCGAAGAAGGGACGATTTTACCTTTATCCCCGAGTTCATCTATCTCAGCCTTCAGATCTATTAGAGCTGTTTCAGTCCTAAGTTGGGGCCTGAAGCCAGGTTGGCGTGCACCTAGTAAGTGGTTAGATTCGAAGTGTTTTTGAATTTGTCAGTAGGCCATCTTCTCTATGATTTTCAGCAGAATTTAGTGGGTATAGCTGGATCTAGGTTCTTTGAGGTTTGATGGGATAATGCCTGAAGAGGAGGCGGCGGCATGAACGAGTTTTGTGATGAAGGGGGCCAGGTCTCTGGCTGCATCCTTTATGAATTGGGCAGGGCATCAACCACTCTGCTGACATCTTCCTCTTCCTTGAAGACTGTGACCTCGATATCTTCGCTCTTAACGAGATGTGGTTCAATGCCAGCTCAGTCACTGCTTTTGACTCCCTTCTCTCTGATGGCTAAATCTCCAAGCCTCGCCCAAAACGTGCCAGAGGTGGGGTTGCCCTGATCTTCCCTGAGTGAGTCTCTTCTTCCCTCATACCAACCCAGCCATGCTCCCCTCGGAATGGGCTGATTTTTCTCCTCCTCCTCGCCTCACATCTACCTCTAAACTCCTTCTCCTGGGTGACTTCAGCATCCACCTCAACTCCTCAATCACTGCATCCACTCTTCGTGACCTCTGCACCTCGCTCTCCCTGTACATTCCCCCCCTGTGGTCCTAGCCACTCGGCTGGACACTCTAGATCCCTTGATCCACACTGATCTTTTGATCTCTGCCTGCTCACCACGCCACTCCCTCCTCTTCTCTCACCTGGGTCCTCTTTGCCATCTGACTGCACCTCCCCCAGCTCTGCCAACCTCGTTCAGACATCCGTCCAATGAGTGTCAGCTGCTTCCTTCACATCCATCTTCACCCCCCCACTGTAGACTCTACTCCTGACTCGCAACCTCCATCTTGCCATCACTAACACTCGCGACATTCTTGCCTAAGTCATGAGGCTCCGCCTGAAACATGCCACCAAGCATAATACCTGGTATGATTCTGAACTTGCAGCCCTGAAACGCAAGTGCGGCGCTGTGGAATGGAAGTGGCAGATCTCGGGCTCATCCTCCGGCAAACTGGCCTGTCAACCTCTCCTCCAAAGGCAATACAGCCTCTCCATTCTCTCCAATAAAGGGCCCACATTCAGGCTCGCGTCTCTAGTGCATCCAACAATATGGTCGAACTCTTTTTTTAAAATCGGCAAGGAGCTAGCCAACCCCTCTGCAGGCTCTGCCTCGCCTCTTCCCTAAGGCCCTCTGCAATGCCCTGGCCCACACACTTCACAGCAAGAACTCAGGATATCCTGAGTCTTCCATTTCCCCCTCCTCTGTCACCTATGGGCTCTCATCACATCCGATGAGGTCACTAGAGTTGTCTGTTCTAAGAAAATCTCCTCCAGTTCCCCCCCACCCCCCCTCCTGTTCTTCCAGAACTACTAGGGACGATATTGTCTCTCTTGCTACTGGGTCTTTCCCCTCAAGCATTCTCTTGTGCGGCCCCTCCTGGAAAAAACCTTCCAACCCCGCAAACTATCGCCCCATTTCTTATCACCCCCTTCCTTGGGAAACTCTTGTAGAAGTTGGTCTCTCTCCCCCCGCCCCCCCAACTGACCCAGCGTTCTGAGCTTGTCAGTTGCCTACATGACCATCACTCGGGATTCCGGGCATCCAGAGGCATGGAAACTTCTCTCCTGATCACCCGTGAAGAACTGCTTGCATCTCTTGATTCTAACTCTCCAGCTGTTCTCATTCTACTTTCTCTCCTCTGCTACGGTCAACCATTCCATCCTCATGAAATGGCTCCATGGTACCCATGGTATCTCGAGCCGGCACTTGGCTGTCTGACCTCCTTCCTCACTGACCATCCCTCCCAGGCTATCCTGGGCTCTTTCTCCTCTCCCACCTCTATCCCCACCTGTGCCGTTCCCCAGGGCTTGAACCCATCTATCTTGCTCTGCTTGCGTACCTAATTTCCACTTTCTTTCCTTACTTCCAGTGTTATGCAGATGACTCGCAACTCTACTTCAAACTCCCTTCTGATCCTCTCCTTACTTCCTCCAACATTCATTCCTGACTGCCTATCTGCCATCCCGTACTGGTGTGCCTCAAATGATCTCTGCCTCAATGCCAGCAAGACTGAGATACTTCTATTGGGACTCCTGATTTTGATTTTGATTTTTTCTAAACGCACACCAGGCAGACCAAACTGCATTCGGGCGCAGTTGTTAACTAAGAAATGACATTTGGCTGTGGGGAGCTGTTGGGGGGGGGGGGGGCTGTATATGCCCTATAGTTAGGTTCATTTGAATAGGTAGGTTTTCATCTCTGTCCTGAAACCCTCTAGAGACTTACATGATTGTATGGCAACGGGTAGCTCGTTCCATACTTTTGGGCCAGATACAGAAAACCTCCTATCGCCTTTCGAGGTACATTTGGTACGTGGAACATCCACCAGAAGTTTATCTCCTGACCGGAGGTCTCTAGTAGGTTGGTGATGGTGAATTCTTGTGATCAGGTATCTGGGTGCAGTTTTATAGTAGCACTTATACATGAGGCATACCACTTTAAATTTTACTCGATCCTCCACCATAAGCCAGTGGAGTGCTCTCCGGGATGTTGAAACATGGACTCTTTTTTCTTTAAGTGGGCTATAAGCCTAACTGCTGCGTTCTGTGCCCTCTGAAGTCTCAACATCTGTTTGGCTGGAATCCCTATCATCAGACTATTACAATAGTCAAGATGTGAGTTTACCAGCGCTCCTACAACCACAGAGATCTTGGGCTGCTATGAAGGGGAGTATGTTCCTGAGCATCCGTAAGGAATGGTATGCGGCTTTTACTTTGGCCCCTACCTGTGCCTCACTAGCCAGATTCTCTTGCCATATACATCCAAGGTTTTTCACTTTCTTTGCGAATGGAATCTCTTCACCCAGAATCTGTGGTGTCATATTTAGTTCTATGTTTTTGTTCTTTTTCTCTGATTTGAACATTATCGCCTCTGTTTTTACTGCAACTGGTTGCATGCCATCCATTTTTTTTTTTGTCTTGCATACATCTATTGATCCCTTCAAATGCTTCGGGCAGATTCACTGTCTCCACATAAATCTGTGTATCGTAGTCATAAGAATGGAAACGTAGGCCATGTTTCCTCAAGATGTCAAACAGTGGTCGAATATAGAGGTTAAAAATCAGAGGTGAAAGCGCTGACCCCTGGGGTACTCCACAGCTCAGCTGTATTAGTTCCGATAGGATGGCTCCCAGGGTCACCTGTTCCTTTCTATCCTGCAGAAAGGAATCGAACCAGTCCACCACTACTTTGGCAGCTCTCCCTATTTTTCCAATCCTTTGAAGGATGGTCTTATGGTTGATCGTATCAAAAGCCGCAGACAGGTCAAGCATCAAAAGTATGGTAGAATTTCCTCTGTCTGCAGCTTCCAGTAGATGGTCCTGGACCGCCAAGAGAGCGGTCTCTGTTCCATGGTTAGGGCGAAACCCTGATTGGCATTCGTCTAACAGGTCTTTGCTATCTATGAACTGCTGAAATTGGCTACAAACCACTTTTTCCAAATTTTGGTTGGCCAACATAAATTGGTCCCTCTTTCTTCCTTTCACTCTGGCCACCCTCTGTTCTCCCCCACCACCCCCTTCTCATTCATCTGAAGCCAGAAACCTTGGAGTTATCTTTGACCCCTCTTTTTCCTCCCTCACATCCAGGACCTTGCCAAGAAGGCCCACTTTCAACCCCCACCACCTCAAAGGAATCCTTCCTTTCCTCACTTTCCCCCAGAAGCTCAATGTCTCTAGAGCTCTGGTACTCTCTAGGCTGAACTATTGCAACAGCCTGTTCCTTAATCTATCAGTACCCTCCAGTGTATCCAGAATAGGGCTGCAAGACTTATCCTTGGCCTCAAGCCCAGGGACCGCATCTCTCCAGCTCTAAAATATCTCCACCTGCTCCCGGTTGCTGCAAGGATCAAATTCAAATATTCAAATCCCTCTGCATCATCCATAAGGCTGTCTGGGGACCACACTATCTACAGCTGGCTCTCAGAAAATACTTTCCCTTCGGATCTTTACTCCTCCGGTGCCAACTCTGTTTGTCCGTCAGCTCGCTCTTTAGAGAAGCACTATCTCTAGGCTGGCTTCCCCCCCCCCCCCCCACTCCCCCTGCCCATCCCTTGCTAAACCCCAGTCGCTGAGATTGGTGACCAGGGCCCTTCTGGGTCTTGGCCTCCACCCCCACCCCAGTCACCTTCATTCTTCGCCCACTCCCAGCACTTGCCTTTGGGTGCCCACTGACCTGTGCTGTCTCACAGGCCTGCACTTACTGTATTGGCAGTTGACCACTCTTACCAAGTGAGCTCTGCCAGGCGCCTTAAAGGGGTATTGCACTCAATGTTGCTGTTAAAAAAGTATAAAACACTTTTTTAAATTACAATGTTAACATTTTTGGGAAATGAGGCCCAGTCATACATTTCAAGCACTAGGAGGCATCCATTTTGTGAAATGAATGTGCCTCTACTCTCGCGGCACTAATCAAGCAAAAGCCCCTTAATGGGAGCTATTGCTTATTACTGTCGGAGAGCAGCGAGTACTGTCAGGCTGCTGGGGAGTGCTGCCCCAACCTTCTGCCTGCTTCTCCTGGGATCCTCTGTCCCGGGGGAGCCCAGGAGACAAGTCCCAGCAATAAGTACTAAGTCACTGTATTTATAATTGCTGTGCCTTTCTCATTTTAAGGGCTCTCCCGGCCTGAGAAAACTCAGCAAACTTGAAGCGGAAGTACCAGCAATTATAAATGCTACACTGGCTGTCAGCGCACTATTTATAATTGCTGTTACTTTCGTTTTTTGTTTCCCGGGCTTGAGGAAACTTAAAATGAAAGTCGCAGCTATTATGAAGACTCTGTAGCTGTGCCTTTTCATTTGATTTTCTGTGCTCACCTGGACCTGCGCAGCACGGGAAACATAAAAAGAAAGTCGGCAATTATGAATACTGTGGCAGCCTCCTCTCTACGTGTTAAGCTCTGCTCTCACAGTAAGCAAAGCGCAGCTTAACGTGATCATGGGAGGCTGCTTCATTTCACAAAATGGATGCCCCATTCCTAAACTTTGAGCCTCATTTCCCACACATTTTACATGTGAATGTTAAATATATATTTTTGATTATGGCCAATCTTTTTCAACAATAACATTTGAGTGGACTACCACTTTATAGCTCCTTGCACTTCTGTGGAACCCCTAGCACGTATCCCCCTCCCTCGTCTGTCTCTCTACACTTGCACATTCTGAATTCTCAAAAGGCGTAGTAGGACTGGCTCTTTCTTTCTCTTCATTATTATTTGCCTTTCATTCCCATGTTGCCTCCCCGTTGCCCGGTGTGCGCTTGAAACACAATTTACTTTATGTATAAGCGCCCTACAAATGCACTTAAAAGGGGAGTAGGAGGAAACCGAACAAAAGATGGTGGGGGAACGGGGGGGAAATGGTACAAGCTGTAAAGAAAAGAACCTCTGTTTTTGAAGCATTAAGAACAAGAAAGTGATCAGGCATCCATTTCCTGAGGGCACAAAGGCAGGATGAAAGATGAATAGCAGGTGTAAAAGCAAAGGGCAAAAAGAGCTGGGTAGCAGCATAAAAGTGGTGTGATAACCCAAAAGAGGAAATAATAGTAGCCAGTGATAGAAGAGAACCCTGTCGAACACTGTGAGAAAGATGAGACCGAATAGGAACGATATTTAGATGACTACGAATGAAACAGAGATGGCACAGAACCAGAGTACTCAAAGGAAGAAAGACTTGAGTAGTAAAGCATGATCCACTGTGCCAAAGACAGCAGAGAGAATAGCGAGCAGTGAGCAAAGAGTCAGACAGAAAGATCAGTTTCAGTAGAATGAGAAGGACAAACCCCAGACTGGAAGCTGTGAAGAATGGAGTTTTCACAGACAAAAGTGGGAACCGGAGTGTAAGCAAGTCATTCCAGAAGCTTAGAAAGAAGAGAAATTGGACGGAGGTTAGGAGAAGACCGATCCTAACAAGGTTTTCAGAATAGGAAAAATAGTAGCATGCTTGCGTGAAAGAGGGGGAAAATAGAAGTACGAAGAGAAATATTGACAAGATTAGTTAGATAAGAATTAAGAGAAGGATAGATTTTTGGAGATAAGAGAAGAAGGAATAGGATCTTGGGCAAAGCAGTAGGATAGGCCGTTGAAAGAAGCAAAGAAGTGTTCGAATTAGAAATTGGAGAGAAAGTAAAAAGCCATTGCTAATTGAGAAGATGATGAAGAAGAAAGTTTGGGAAGGAGGTAAGGATGAAACGATCACAGCACGAAAAGTAGCCACTTTAGAAGTAAAGTGAAATTGGATGCAGTTAAGGACTTGAGAGGAGAAGAAAGAAGATTAGAGTTTGGAAAAAGGCACCTAGGGTGGGCCGGTTGAGATTAATAAGACCGCTTGGACGACTTTGTCATACAAAGTATGATAAGAGAATATTAGACGCTCAGAGTCAGAATGGCACTCGGGTTGACTAAGAGCTCTTCGCAGTGAACAAAGTTGTGGAGTATGCGTGGGCTGAGGAGGTCTGAGCGCTTTGAGGGGCTTTTGCTGGGAGGAGGGTGTCCAGGGTTGTTCTAATGTAGCTAACTAGCCCCTCAGGTTGCTGGTTGAACCAAGGTGCCTACGTGAATTCCATGCATCTGAGATGTTAGAGGACTTGGTGATCTAGGATGACTTGGATGATGCACTGCAGGGTCAGATTTGATTATTAATTATCTGTTCTTTTCAGTCATTTTTAGAGAAACTTGATGTTTTCATTAAAGGACAGGAAGAACCTGCTAAAGAAGAGAACGCAGCAGACGCTAAGAATGCAGAAGCTACAGGTGTAAGCAAGGCTGAGACTTGCAAGGAAGCATCAATTGACCCGCAAGCTGAGACTGAGGTAAAGGAGGGTTCTGAAGCGGCCCTTGGAGCAGCAAGTACTGAGACTTGCAAGGATGTATCCATGCAGGTGGCAGAAGGCAATGTCAAGGCTGAACTTTCTAAAGATGCCATGGGAGCAAACTCTGGGGTTGCCTGCGCAAAGAATGAAGATGATCTAGCGATAAGCCAGCGTGAGGTTTGTGAGGATGGATCAATGGAGGTTGCAGATGAAGCGGACTCTGGCCATGTCTGTGCAGAAGGTACAGCGGCAAGGCAGCCAAAGGTGTGCCAGGAAGCATCCACGGAGGCTGCAAATGAGGGAGACGGCAAGATTGATCTAGGTAACAGTGCTGTCCAAGCAGGCTCTGCCCATGTCTCTACAGAGAGCATTGAGGGTGCAGGAGGAGGCGGGACTGAGGTATGTGAGGAAACCTGCATGGAGATTGGGGAGGAGCATAACGTAAAGGATAATCTTGGTGAACATGTTGGGGCAGACCCTGGAGAAGCCCCTGCAGAGAGTGAGGACCTTACAAAAGGAAATGGAACTGATGCGTGTAAGAAAGCCACTGTGGACCAGAGCGATGACCAGCAGGATCTAGCTAACGTTAACAGCAGAGCAGACACTATGTCCCCTCATACACAGGGTGCTGAAGCTGCAGGAGGAAGAGCGGGTGAAACGTGCAGCAAAGCGCCTGCTGAAGATGAGGCGCCTCGCTGCTCTGGTCATGAGGTGGTCCAAATCAAGGCACAAAAAGCAGAGGTAAGGATATGCTGTACTTACGATGTGGCACTTTGAGACACTCCACGGTTCCTCCTTCTGGGGTATTCTGCATTGTGTGAACATGTGAGGAAGGGATGCATTCTGCTTCCAGATGCTGTAGCTGTGACTCTTCCAGTTCAGAGCCCCTCGGAACAACACACACATATATGATTGTAGTAACAATAATAGAAGTATGTGAACCTGCTTTGGAATTGGCAGCCCTCCGAACGGCTTGTATTCAGGGCGTTGCTTGTACCGTGGCAGGATGGGAGCAATGGGGAGGCTGCCATTTGCATTGACGGCAAAGTACTGGTATTGGGTTGTCTGCTTTGAGATCACCTGCAGGCACAGAACATGTCTGAATGCCGAAAGATCCGCCAGAATGTTTGATTCCTCCTAGAGCTCATAGCTATCAGGAGTTGGACTGTCAGTGTAAATGGCAGACACCTCTCAGAGGGCACAGACGCCATTGAGAGGAACTTTATCACTAGACTTCTGTGTGAATAGCAAAATTCCTTCACTGTGGCGTTATCCAGAGCTGCAGTCCCTTCCCTCAAGCAGTGGAGCCAGTTTTTATTTCAGTGTGTGGATACACTGAAGGGATGTTAACCTTTCCAGGAACGTGTGAGCAACTGGGGCTTTTGAGGGATTCCCAGCAACACTGATGGGTTACAATTGTGAATTTTACTTTGTGAAATGATGGGGGGCGGGAGGGCACAAGTTTACAATCTTGTTTTTGTATAGTACAAAACAGAAATCCAATAGGTGCACAGTTCATTTCCAACGCATTGCCATTATGCAGTCGCCCACAATATAGTTGCTATTCAACCAGTATTAAATAAATAAAAGAGATCAGGCTGGCTGCCCCAATATATGCCATTGTATCTATGTAAGAACATACTTGTTTGCTTTGCCCATCACTCCGTAATGACCTGGTTAGAAATCCTGTATATACTGGCTGCCCAGTGTACACTACTGTCCCCATTGGAGAACACTAATCGTGTTGGCATTGCTGATTCCAGTAAAAATGTTGTGCCGCGATGAGAACCTGCTCATTTATGTTTGAGTCCTGCAGAAGGTCTGTGGTTTGGTCAACCTGTAGCCGGCCATATTTTATTTCTTAATTTCTGGTTGATGACTGCTGACATTCAGAGGTCAGTTTCATTCATGCACAATGTCGTGATTAATGAGCAGCCATCTTAAGGCTACCTTGTTGTCGCGTCCTCTAGCCTTCGTCTGCATCACCATTCAGCTCCTCAGTGCCACATGCATCTTAAAAAAGACATTTTCACTTCCCAGTGTGCAAGAGGGCGCTATGAGGTCATACCAATGATATATAAAGCGCTATATAAATGCCAAATAACCTAACATAACCCTCTTGCTGCCACAATCCTTTGATGCTCCTGGCCATTCTACCCATGTACAGACCATGTATGCAGTTATTCCAGTGACCCACGTTTGTTTTACTCTTTGACAATTCTGTACCCTGCCTTAAGCATATCTTGGACTAAAGCTTGCATCACCATTCAGGTAGACGCTACCTCCATATAGGATGGGGATTTGCTGTAGTGCCCTAATGCCATTTACACAGCCACGTGGTTCCCAAAAGTTATGGGCCAAGTTTCCAATTTCTCCTTTTTTCTATTCTTTGAGTCAAGCCGTTATTGTCTCTTGTCTCGGACCCTTCTCTCCATCCCCTATATCATCTTACAGGGATCAAAATTGGGATTTATTGACTGGGAGCAAAAAAGCGGCTCGAGTATCGGGCCTAACCAGTTGGGTAGGAGCTGGTAGAGTGCACAACAAACAACTTTGTGCAAGATGCGACTTTTTGTCCATTTCATGTTATCCAATATGCTCCCTTAAGTGTATTCTTCATCGTCCTTTATATACATTCCCAAACATACAAGATCAGAGACCGGCACACAGAGACCAGCGACTGCACCAGAGTCTTGCAATAGCTTTTGAGGTATGTGAGCCTGGCACACTCCTTCCAGAACAGAGTGAAGGGTACACCCGCTAATGGGCGACAACAGGGCACACTCTAAGCTGATCAGTTAGTAAATAACCTTAATCTTCAATAGTCTGGTGCTCGAAGCACAGACAAATCTATAATTTAATCGTGAAGTTAAATCGAAGATATTTATAAACAATTGCAATTCTTAATCAAAAATACATTTACGATGCATATGAACCCTATATACATCATATTTCAACGAAAGCAAATGTAAACGATGAGTGACAGTGATATAGTTTTAAAAAAATCAAGAAAAAGGTATTTCAACACCAATGCATAAATGTAATTCGAATGGATTGTCCTCCCACGTATTCCTCATCTTATAACTCGTTGTCTCCAGCTTCGCTGCTTCGGAAAAAAAATTCTCTCGGCAGAGGGCGCTGTGCCCGAGGTCGTGGTGTCTATTGTCCCTCAACAGACTCTGTCGACGTCACTGATGGTATAAATAGCTGGAGCTGCGCCCGTTGCTTCAGTTCCGTTTTTCCGATCGCTTCGCTATTGAGAAAGGCGCACTTCACATTTTCTGTGAAGAAAATATCGTCATCTTCGACGCCTAAGACTGGGTTCAAGAAGTGTGTAGATTGTGGATCAAAAATGTCGATCACGGATTCCAACCGGGTTTGTCTCTGGTGTCTCGGTTCCAGTCACCGAACCGACGACTGCGGTTCCTGCCAATCCATGACCGAGAAAGCTCTTCGGGAGAGGAGAGGTAAACTGTCGGTGGGGAGGGAAGCTTCTAAGAAGGCTACATCTAAAAAACATAAAGCGTCCGATTCGAAGGAATCTGATTGCCATAGGCACTCCAAGACATCTCGATCTAAGAGTGGATCGAGACACTCTTCGTCATCGTCTAAAAAAAATAGATTGGACGACAAAGGGAAGTCCAAGACTACAATGGTAAAAACCAGTAGTGTCGAGGATACTAAAAAAACTTTAGTCGACGCCAAGCCATCGAAGACTCTTTGAGAGTCGAGCACTTCTCTGGTGCCATACAAGAAACACAGCTTCGACGACTTCATCGACGCCGTCGACTGTTTCGGAACCAAAAACATCCGTGACGCCCGTGTTGAAGTCATTTTCGAAGTCATCAAAGACTCTTTCGACAACTTCAAAGGATTTATTAATCCCTTTGACGCGTATGGTAGAAGAAAGGAGATTCACTCCTTTGCCCAGGTCTGACTTTTTAAGTCCATGTCCTCAATTTATGAGGAATCTGGCATAGAAGAAGACAAAGTTACTTCTTTTGGAGTCTCTTAATGGCACAAAGCAAGTTCCTGAGGAACTTATTGACCAGGAATCTAGAATGAGAGACCTGAGTGATACTCTACATTCTGCCAGTGGAATTAACACCTCCCCAGAATTAGAGTTTGCCAGACCTGATCCTGCAGAGCATGCAGATGCTGGGTACAGGGGTCTCATGACCAGAGTAATAGAATATATGGGTTGGGGTAACACTTCACCCATTTTTGAACAGGATGACATGACGGATATAATTGTCAGAGGGCCTCAAAAAGATCCAGTTCTCCCCTTTCACAGGGCTCTTCAGAGGACAGTGGAGAAAAACTGGGATAGACCTGAGAGTATTGCTGCTGCAGATAGCACTTTTCCAAAAAAAATAGACCAGCTGGAACGGATCCTGAATACTTAAATAAGCATCCGACTCCAAAAAGTCTAGTCATTCAGGCAGCATCTACATCAAGACAGACTGCATATGCACTATTCCTCCAGATAGAGGATAAAAAAGTTGACGCATGGGCACGTAAAGTTTTCACGTCGGGCAGTATGGCCCTTAAATTGACAAATGTCACCTGTACCCTGGCCAGGTTTACCCATACCCTGTGGGACTGTATTTTGGCGTCGTCTGATCATATTCCGGAAGGCGAGGAAAGGGAAGGCTTCCTGAATATAGTCAAAGACGGGAAGGAGGCAATGGGGGAATGTCTTCAGTCTGGGCTGGATACTGCTGATAGTATCGGCAGGTCCATGGCTGCAAGCGTTGTGCTACGCAGATTTGCGTGGTTGAGGAAGTCGGGGTTTGCACCAGATGTGCAAGCCAGACTCCTTAACATGCCCTTTGATGGCTTGAGGCCGTTTGGCAGCAAGGCTGATGAAGGCCTAGAAAAACTTCAGACCTCGAAAGTGGCAGCTAAATCGCTTAGCGCCGCTATGCGCCAGCCTCTAAAACCCTATTCCGGCTCATCTTCCTGGAGGGGTCGTTCTTTTCGATTCTACTCTTTTGGAAGAGGACAGGCTTCTCAAAGGGGCAAAAGAAACTTCCCTCGTGGAGCACGAGGAAGAGGTGCAAAATCGGCCTCAGGAGCGGCATCTGTACCCTCAGTCACTCCTGCAGCCGCCTCCAAATCCCTCTGAGACCTTGTTGCACAAAACACCAGTGGGAGGCAGGATCTCTCAGCATCTGAAGGAATGGCGGGGCATTACCTTAGATGCTTGGGCACTGGAAACAGTAGCCCAAGGTTACTGTCTCCCCTTCCTAAAAAGGCCTCAATCATCCACCGGGAGCCAACTCCGTCAAAACTCCAGATCCGCTCCTGTTGCAGGAAATTTTAACCCTGCTAGAGAAAGGTGCCATAGAACTGGTACCTGTAGCGGAGAGGAACAGGGGTTGGTACTCCCCATATTTTCTCATTCCAAAAAAGGACAGAGGACTGAGACCCATCTCGGACTTGAGAAACTTGAACAAGTTCCTCAGGAAGGACAAGTTCAAGATGGTGACTCTTTCTCAGATCCTTCAGGCTCTCCAACTCCAAGATTGGTTGGTATCATTGGACCTTCAGGATGCTTACTTTCATGTGCCAATCCATCCAAAGCACAGAAAGTACCTGAGGTTCGCGATTGGCAATTCTCATTATCAGTTTCGAGTTCTGCCATTCAGGTTGACCTCCGCCCCGAGGGTTTTCACCAACTGTTGGCGGTTGTGGCAGCGAGTCTCAGGAGAGGAGGTATTCACATATATCCCTACCTGGACGACTGGTTGATTAGAGCAAGTTCTCCAGAACAAGCTCAGGAACATCTTTCGATCACCTGCCACTCCTCCACAAATTGGGCCTCTCCCTCAATTTCAAGAAGTCCCACATGATACCATCCCAGAAGCTCCTGTTTATCGGAGCAGTCTTGGACACTTCCTCAGGAAAAGCCTCGCCTCCCGAAGTGAGAGCTCTCCACAGCCAGCAGATGGTAACAAAATTCCAGAATGCCCAACGTCTACCGGCCTTTGATTTTCTCAGGTTGCTCGGCCTCATGGCATCCTGCATTTTCCTAGTACCAGAGGCCAGGTTGAGAATGAGATCCCTTCAATGGGCACTCAGAACTCAGTGGTCCCAGTTCTCAGGGAATATGTCGGATCTTCTGCAAGTCCCGGGCGCAGTTGCTCAGGATCTTCTATGGTGGGCTTGCAACGACAACCTTCTCAAGGGAGTCTTTTTGGCAACCATGGCCGGAGATAACTGTAGTGACGGGACGCCTCACTCGGAGGGTGGGCAGCACACACCAACGATCTGACAATCAGCGGTCGTTGGTCTCCATCGGAATCCAAACTACACATCAACCTTTTGGAGCTGAGGGCAATCAGACTAGCGCTGAAGGCCTTCCTGCCCTCATTATCAGGACATTCTTTCCCTGTACAGACGGACAATACAGTGGCAATGTACTACCTCAATAAGAGAGGTGTAGGGTCACTACCACTGTGCAGAGAGGCAATGCAGCTCTGGTTCTGGGCAATGAAAGAAGGAATCTCTATCGGCAATTCACCTAGCCGGAGAGAAGAATGCGGCGGCAGACGCTCTGAGCAGGCAGAGTTCAGTCTCGGGAAGTCCTTCTGGAGAGCTTCTCCCTTTGGGGAACCCCTCAAGTGGATCTGTTCGCCACCGCGATCAACCGGAAGTGCGATCAGTACTGCTCAAGGGAATTTCCTCAGACGCATTCGTAGTGGAGTGGAAGTTTCAGCTGCTGTATGCTTTTCACCCAGTCCCCATGATTCCTCAAGTAATCAGGAGGTTGAGAAAGTTCAGGAAAACCATGATCCTAATTTCCCCGGATTGGGCCAGGAGGAGGTGGTACCCGGACCTTCTACATATGTCCATCTGCCCTCCAATACGTCTTCCGCAAAGAGAGGATCTTCTCTCGCAAGAGGAAGGTCGGGTTCTCCATCCAGAGGTCAAGACACTCAACCTTCACGCATGGTTTCTGAGAGGTTGAGATACAAGGATTGGGATTTTCAGGATGACGTAATGGAAGTCTTGCTTTCGGCCAGAAGGCCAGCCACAAAAATTTTGTATCGATGTCGCTGGAACAGGTTTAGTAACTGGTGCAAAGATAAGGATGTGGACCCTTTTCAATGTGGCACCCCAGTAGTGCTCTCTTTTCTATTACATCTAGGGGCTCCAGATAGGAACAATCAAAGGATACCTTGCTGCGCTGTCCATTTTCAAGCTCACCTTGGAGGTTTCATATTTCAAAATACCACTAATAATTCAATTCTTTAAAACTAACGTATACCCTCCAATACCTTTTCATGTCCCAACTTGGGGCTAAAATTTAGTATTAACATTCTTGACTTGCATTAAAATTCTTGACTTGCATACCTTTTTGAGCCTCTGCACTCATGTCCATTGAGGCTTTTAACATTAATAACTGTCCTTGTGGCCCCATCATCAGCCCGCAGGGTTAGTGAACTTCAGGCTCTAATGCAGACCACCATATTTTTTTTTTTTTTTATAAGGGTAGTCCTTAAAGTTAAACCTTCATTCTTACCAAAGGTAGTTTCTGACTTCCATTTGTCACAAAAAATAGTAATACCAACTTTTTATCCTCCTCATTTGGGCAAGGAAGAGCAGATACTGCACAGACTAGATCCCAAGAGGGCTCTTAGTTTTTACATCTCAAGGATGTGTAAATTGCGACAAGATGACCAACTATTCGTGGGTTATACTGGTCATAAACTAGGCTTATCTGTAACAAAACAGACCATTTCCTGCTGGATCATTTTAGCCATAATTGAATGCTACAGATTAGCGGGAAAAGACCCACCAGGTGGGCTTCGTGCCCATTCTACAAAGGGAATGGCTACTTCTGCGGCTCTAAAGAGGGGAGTCCCGGCAGCAGATATTTGTGCAGCTGCAACTTGGAAAACAATGCATACTTTTGTCAAGCATTACTGCTTCGCTACTGCCTCCTCCAATGAGGGATTATTTGCCAAGGCAGTTCTGCATTCTGTTCACTAAAACTAGTACTCCCGCCTCCAAAATTGTCACTGCTATGGGAGTCTATCATAAGAGGAGTAATACGTGGGAGGACACAATCCATTCGAAGAACAAGTTACTTACCAACTGTAATGTTCTTTCGACTGGATGTTCCTCCCACGTATTCATCGACCCTCCCATCCTACCCCACAGTACAGTTTTTCTTAAACTTTCCTCTCGCGATGAGTGCATCAGTTATGGGGCACCCTGGGTGTTCCTCCTATATGTTTCATCGAAAGAACTGAAGCAACGGGCGCGGCTCAAGCTAGTTATACCATCGGTGACATCGACAAAGTACGGAGTCCGTCGAGGGACAATCGACGCCACAGCCTCGAGCACAGCGCCCTCTGCCGAGAATTTTTTTCCGAAGCAGCGAAGCTGGAGACAACGAGTTATCATAAGATGAGGAATACGTGGGAGGAACATCCAGTCGAAAGAACGTTACAGTTGGTAAGTAACTTGTTCTTCTTTGTGAATTGATTTAAACACTGTTTTATGATGATGGGGTACAGTGTTGTACAAAGCGTTTCGGCCTTAGCCCTTCATTGGGTACAAGGCACGTTGCAGTTTCTGAAATAGTGTCTTTTAGTCTGTCGAGGAGCATTCGAAAGTTCATATTCAATTTAGAAAACTACATAATCGGCGACTGACCTCTGTTCCTAAAGGATGGCCCAAATATTGGGAAGAATTTGATGCAGTATGGGCCACTGATGTGGTGCAGAGAACTTGAATCTGCAGTGATTCTAATAAAAAATATAGACTGTAATGTGGCCGCGAGTGGGGACTAGTCGCTCAAAAGCACTGGGTTCCACTTCGCGGTCATACATTGCTTTATGATTGTATAATTGAAGTACTCACCAATTTTTGGTGAGGCCACCCAGTAAATGGTGAGTGCTGGTAATTCCCAAGGTTCAGCCTAACGGGGATGGCAATTATATGTACCAAGTTGGTAAAAGTATGTAGACAAAAGATAATAAGGCATATTTCGATGTAATAATGGCTGTATGTTCTCAAAAGTGTGGTGTGTAGTCTCATAGAGGAGACTGCTTACCATCATGTCGCGGAAGAGGTTAATCATGCGTGTGATTTGATCTGCGACCTTAGCTATGTATCGGGAAACAAACCAAGAACAAGGAAGTAGACGGTTATCATGCCATTTTCTGTTTGAGAAGATTACAAAACTGCAGAAAACTAAGGTATAGCCATTTTTTCAACAAACACAAATGAAAATTTAACTGGCTACAAGTAATTAATTCAAGAAAGATGCGCAAAAGTTACTGAATACCAGAAGTGCCTAAATCATTTCGAAAATAACATTGTGAAAAACCAGCAAATTCAAATCAAAGTTCATTCCGAAATGGTATTATCCCTCCTGAGGGTCTGCCAAACATTGTAAAGGTAGTGAAACACGTGTAGAGGGCAACAACAAATAAAAAATTAATCCTTGCAAACCAACAAAGAATTATGACTCAAACTGTTTGCATTGAATACTAAAGTGTAAATTGAATCAAAAGGCAGAAATCAACAATATAAGTTTAGCGCGCACATATTAAGGTTCATACATACTACAGCCTTTTCTGATCAGCCTCAGGAACCTTAGTGCAGCAGCTAGTTCATTGAAACAAAAGTAAAGAAAACATTGAAATAGAGTTCGCCAATTGTTGTTTCAAGGCTGACTTGTCCAAAGAACCTCGCTATGTGCTTCTCTTCTTACAAGTGTTGGATTAGTTATAGCTGTCGAACCTGTAAATCCGAATTATCGGATATTACTATGTATGTGCATGTATAATCCATCGGTAAACTACTTTGTGCGCATTAAAGCAGCTTACCTCTGGTCTGTGTCTAGACGGCGTTCCGTGTGTCGGCGTTGCTTTCCGTGACTTGTGCGGTCTTCAAGGAAGCCTAGATACTTCCCGAGGGTCATATTTGTGAGATTGTTTCTTGTAGTGGTTTACCCCAATGTGTCCTAAGTTGCTGAGTGTAATGATCTACGTTTATCGCACTGTGCGGAGTGGATGAACCTTGTTTCATTGTTATCTAGCATATTACACACAACACGGCCACGTAAAATCTGGTTAAAGAATTACCTTCTATATGAGAATCGCTGTGGATTCAAGTGGCCCATATTGCACCGAATTCTTCCCAATATCTAGGCCATGTTTTTAGGAACACAGGTCAGTCATTTACTCACCCATTATGTAGTTGTCTCCATTGATGTTGCCCGACAGACTAAAAGACGCACTATTTATTTATTCCAGAAACTGCAACATGCCTTCTACCTGATGAAGGGCTAAGCCCGGAACATGTTTTACTACAACACTGTACCCGATCATAAAACGGTGTTTAAATTAATTCACAAAGAATGACATATATGCATTGATGTTGAGATTGCCAAATACTTTTGCTTGGTTATTTTAAAACTATATCACCGTCACTCATTATTTGCTTTATTTGAAATATATATGGTTCACATGCATCATAAATGTAATTATGATTAAGAATTGCAATGGTTCATAAATCTTTGATTTAACTTTACGATTACATTATACACTTGACACTGCTCTGAGCACCAGACTATTGAAGATTAAGTTTTAGCTTTGTGTGCCCTGTTGTTCCCCATTAATTAGTGGTGGACCCTCCACTCTGTACTCTAACACTGGTCTTGTAGCCGAGGGATACACAGGAGCACCTACATTTCAAAATAAGGTCAGTGATGATCTGTTGCGAAAAGACACACTACACTTGAATTCCTTTGACACACCCATTGTTTGCACCTCTACTATCTCTCTTCTGTGACTCTCCTTCCAGGACCCACGGCAGGTCTGTGTGAATGGCCCTCTCCTTCGGGAGCCCACGGCAGGTCTGTGTGAATTGCCCTCTCCTTCCAGGTTACATAGACCTTTGTGAGTTGTGGACTCTTCCCAGAGATCAAAGGAACCTGGGAGGAGAAGAAACGCATCCCATGTCCCGAGTGCTGTGAGAATGACAAATGTCTCGGTGCTCTCACAAATCTTGGTGATAAACTCATTGCAGCGTCCACAGATCTTTGACCTGCAGACTTCTTCCAGTTCACAGAGATCAGCGAAAAAATACAAGTCCTAAAGATCTGTAAGAGCAGTGTACACTGCCTCCAGTCCACAGACACCTGGAGATCTGTGAGCCTGGCAGACCCCTCCCTCCGTGAGTGGTGGACGCTTCCCAGAGCCTGTGATCCATAAGAAAGACACCATCTCCTTTCCTGCCACACTCTGGCCGGCCTCTCTTGGCCCTCTTCGTGCTCCCACCTGTGAGGCTAAGAACTTTGGTCATCCTCGACTCCGCACTCTCTCCTTCTTGACTCACATCTCTGATGTCTCTAAGAAGTCACACTACCAGCTGCACCTCCTCAGAGGTATTCTTCCTTTCCTCTCCTTCCCCCAGAAGCTCACTGTCTCCAGAGCTCTGGTTCTCTCTAGGCTGGACTACTGCAACAGCCTCAATCTGCCTGCTTCTACTCTGCGCCCTCTGCAACTCACCCAGAACAGGACTGAGACTTCTTTGGCCTCAAGCCCAGGGATTGTATCTCTCCAGGACTGAAATATCTCCATTGGCTCCCAATGGCTGCGAGGATTAGTTCAAAACCCTCTGCATTGTCCACAAGGCCTTTTGGGGCCTGGGGCATCCATACCTTCAACTCTCTTCCTTCTCGAGCCCTTCGCTCATCCGCCTCCAACTCCCTCGGGGTCAGTTGCTTCTCCAAGCAATGGGTTGGTGGTAGATCTTTCTTCGGCTGGGGTGTCCCTCTGAAACAGCCTCCCTGAACTTGAGGAGAATCATCGCCGGTTCCGGAAGCACCTCCAAAACCTTTCGTGGCTTCTGCTTTTTCTCCTCCTCTCCCCTTCTGACTTCCTGGCTGATACTTAAACTGCACTGGTTACCTAGCCACCTTCTGATCTCAGGCCCAGGTCTCCCCCCCCCCCCCCCACCCCCTGGCCAGTCACACACCCGCACTGCCTTCATGGCAACCCCCATACTTGGGGACTGTTTTTGTATCCCTACAGTCCCACTACCAGCACTTGACTCCTGATGTCTGCACTTACCCTTGCACTTGGGCCACCAACTTGCTGTACTTTTACTTATTGCTATTTATTCTTTTATCCCATGTACTGCACTGTCCCCTCCCCCTGCACTTTCCCACTCCCCCCTCCCCCCTCCCCCTTCCCATGCACTTGTGCGATCTGAATGACATCTGGCCTGGTAGGATTGTTGTCTGTCCGCCCGCCCTCTGTTTCCCCCCCCCCCCCCCCCCGCCTCGTGGAGCCTTGAAACACTTGTGTATAGGCACGTTGTAAATGCCATATCATCTTAGCCCATGGAGAACTGTGCTGGCACTTTTATTGTTTCTTTGAGGAGCTGCTCAGTTGTGCTCTTGAGCCTGCGGTGAAGACCCATCAGCGCAGGAACTCCTGCAGGGACGAAAAGCAGGATGCTTCTTTTCTGCCCAAAGAGGTGTTCGACTGATGTTAATAGAAAGTCTCCTCCATCAGTCTGTAGGTGTACAGCAGGCTTCTGTATCTCACTTTCCCCCAGAAGCTCACTATCGCCTGAGCTATGCTCCTCTCTAGGCTGAGAAACAGCCTCTTTCTAAATCTTCCTGCCTCTACTGTTTGACCTTTGCAACTTGAACAGGACTACAAGACGTGTCCTTGGCCTCAAGCACAGGGATAGTTTCTCAAGCTCTGAAATCTCTCCACTGGCTCCCTGTGGCTGCAAGGCTCAACTTCAAGACCCTCTGAATCCTCCACAAGGCTTTCTGGGGCTGTTGGGGAGGATTCTCAAAATGTGCCAATTACTCCCACCTTGGAGCCCTCCAGCTCTTTTGCTAAACCTTGGGACTTTGAACTTTTCAATGTGGTTTCTTTTTGAATTATGGAGCCTAACCAACTCAAAGGCATAATATTTTCATGTGTCACACAGCACCCTCAGTGCAGTGACACGGGGAAGCCTTTCAGGCTTTCCCATGGTTTAAATACCTTCTCTGGGAAAAACTACTGTTTCCCAGAGTAAGTAAAGTGAAATTGACTTTACTAGTCTTTAGGAATTCCTAGTCCCAAATTCCTAGACTTGGCACACCCTATTTTACAACAGAGTGCTGGAGGGGTTACTTAGTATCCCCTGTATCTAGATACTCATGTAGCAGTCAAATGTTACCCTTTCCTCTCAGAATTGCTGGTGGCAGTGCTTTTACAACGAACTACCATGATTTTTCCCGACCGTGAGCACCGGTAGTGTTAAATGCGGGATACATGTTTTTCAAGATGGTGTCTGAGCCTCCTTTGTTTAAACGGGTCCTGGTCTTCTTTTTTCGCCATTTCTTTGTGGAAAGGTCCTTCTTGAGATGTACTCTGCGCGCCAAACTAGGCTTGGTCTCTTTGTTCCTTTGGCGGGCTTCAGGAGTGAAGACCGCCTCTGGCGCCCGAGTGTCTGGGGTGGGCAGGAAGTGAGGGAGGTGCCGAAACTCCCTGTGCTTAGTCTCCTTGGAGACCCAAATGCATTCAGTGGTGATTGGCTGACTGTCCGGCAAGAACAGCTACCCTGCTGGGTAAGTAACAGCTAGGCTGGAATTAATAGGAGAGAACTGAATAAAAGGCGAGTCTCTTGGCTTGGCAGGCAGTCGACCACTGGTACGAAAGAACTCGAAGACTAGCTTGACGAGGACGGCTGCTGCAACTCCTGGACCGTTGGTTTGCCCGGTGAAGCCCTGCTGCAGGTCCGAATCGCCAAGTTCATCTCGACAGAGATGCCCTGCAAGTACGACTTCTCCCTTGAGTTGGTGGGACCAATCAACTTGACACTAAGCCACCTGGATACAAATCTCGGAGCTAGCTGTATTTTCCTCGAGTGCTGCAGGAAAATCAAATAACCAGGGAGAGGGACACCAGCTTGTGTGCTTGACTACAGCTACCGGAATTGAAGATTTGCCAGTTACCAGCCTTTTGACCAGTCTCGGTGCAGGCGTCCCCCCTCTTGTCACCACGACTGAGGCCCAGGAACAGCAAGATCTGCAAGAACTTCCAGGAACAGAGGTCATCCGCTGCATCTTTTTCTTCATTTGTAAAGGTACTGTAAAATCCGACAGAGTACTTGCCTTTCGCGGTGAAGTGCTTGAAACTTTCCCAATTCACAAGCCTAATCGGCTTGTGACCCAACATATGAGGATTCTTGCTACAAACTATTCCTAAGAACATTTGCAGAGATTTTTCCGTTTATCTACCAGAACTGCTTTATCCTGTCCAAGACTTTCTTTTACTCCTCTTGAAAAGTATGTCTGAAATGGTGTGATCTATAATTGCCTCCTTCTTATGAATGTTTTATAACTGACAGATAAATTAATAAGTATTTTATCAAAGAAACATTGAGTGTAACAGTTTACTAGAACACTTGTGATTGTAGACCTCTGTGTAACATCATTACTGCTCCCGTTCCCCTCTTGAGATAAGCCTGGCTGCTCAGCTCTGCTACCAAAAATGTGTAGTACAGACTTCTACCAAAGGTTGGTTTTGCTTACACCTGTAGTCCTAGTTGTGTGTAGTGGTCCCAAGGGTACTGCTTACAAACTTTGCATAACACGGGCCTGGGACAGCTCCAACTTTCTCTTCCAAAACCTCTTGCTTCTTGAGCTCGCCGCTCACCCACCTCCAATTCTGAGGGCCAGACGCTTCTCCAAGCAGAGAGTTGGGGGGCATGACTATCTCCTTGGCTGGGGCCCGCCCTCTGGAACTGCCTCCCTGCCTCCCCTCTCTTAAACGTTCCGGTAGCAACTCAAGACCTTCCTTTTGGCTTCTGCTTTCTCTTTCTTGCACCTGACTGCTCCGTGCACTGGTCACCCTCTGAACTCGGGCCCAGGCTCCTGGATGTCCAGTTGCCCTCACCCTGCCTCCAGGCTCCCCAACACTTGAGTGTCTGTATCTGCAACCCTTCTTCTGCACTTATGAGCCACCCCCTGGCTGCGCTGTACTTCCCCCTCGCCCCTGGCACTTCTCCCCTTCCCTGCACTTGGGTGATCTGAATGACACAAGGCGGCCTAGTAAGATCGTTATTTTGGCCTCCCTTTGTTTCCTCCTTGTTTTGTTGCGCCTAGAAACACTTGTGTACAGGCGCGGTATAAATGCCACATTATATAATATATGTCAATGTCTTTTCCCCCCCCTCACCGTGAGCCTCTTAGTGGTGGGGGGGGGCCCCCTAGGGGACCCTCGCGTATGGAGACAAGGTACAATGACCACACACAAACTGATACTCCAGGTTCAATTCCAAAAATCTAGGGCAAAGCAAATAGTCTGTCGGCCGACTGGGTCTCGCGTCCCGCAATGTGTCTCCAGACCCCGTAGGACGCAAGAGAGCAAGCATTCTACAACAGATATATGCAAAACGAACATCTTATCAGTAGTGACATATTCAATTCCGCCCATAATGTATTTCCTTTGAAATGGCTTTGATGATTGACAATTGAATTTGACACCTTCAGACATTTATTCAGCAACAGTTTCCAATCTGCGGACACAATTCTTTGTTTTAGGGAACATAATGCTCTTGTTCTTGCAAGCTGCGTGCAGGGGAGAGACAGCGAGGCCTGGAACGTATCTTTTAGTTTCTATTTGTGTACTAGAGGTCAACTCGCTCTACAGGGGCTCAGTGAAGGGGGGGGGGCCGTAAGAGACCATAATTCAAACCATTCATTGTTCATTTCTACCGCATCAGCGAGACCAGCTGGCACCTGCGTAATGATGAAATGCCTTGTTGCTTATTTCCAAGGACTTGTGAGGGAGGAGACTGGGCATTGCTGTCTGGGATGCCTGAGCTGCGTTTCAACATG
The DNA here is from genome assembly GCF_040938575.1 of Ambystoma mexicanum. Classification (NCBI taxonomy): domain Eukaryota; kingdom Metazoa; phylum Chordata; class Amphibia; order Caudata; family Ambystomatidae; genus Ambystoma; species Ambystoma mexicanum. The sequence continues at coordinate 21,647,991 of NC_090940.1, forward strand.
TAACTTGTGGCCTTGCTCTATGCATGAGCAATAACGGAATAGAATACGCTTACAGCAAAGCAGTTGGAACAGAAAGCAAGAACGAAAATTAGTCAAAATGGCGAATTCTATTCCTACAAAATGGACGCTCTCTGTGAGGCTCATGAGTCTGTACTAATAATGCTGAACATATGAGGTGGTTGGTTTTCGGCCAACAGAATACATCGCCTATGTTATGGGAGGGTAATTTCTAGACTCACACTAGGGCACTCTAGTTGCCTTACTCTTGGTTACCCTCTGGCATGGAGACTAAACTCTTGTTCCTTAAGTCTTTAATATCCTGGTTTCCCCATACACTCTGACGTTCTAATTTTTTTTTAAATGTATTTTATTAAGTGTTTACAGGTCAAAGAGCCTTTACACTAAAGATACAATCATGTTTACAATTTTTATAAAATTCTTATAAAACGCAATTTACAACCGTTTCCATTAAAACATAGTTTCAAATGGAGCCTGACAATATTCATTTTCACCTCTTCCCAAATACCTTTTCCACACATAACAAGATGTCATTCTCACCAGTGAATCGCCTGAATAAATAGTAGACCAGAATTATCGCAGGCTATACGTTTCATTGTAGTGGAATGGCCATAACCCTTTATGTACAGATGTTCCATTTTCTTACAACCGGTCAGTGAGTCAAGCAGTTCAGTTTTTTTCTCCAGTGTCTACATTTGCGACTTTCAAGAGGCAATCCTTGCCCTATGGCCATATGCTCCAGAGTCGGCCGTACGTGAAGCTGCAAGTATAGGATGAATCCTTCCGCGCAGAACTTGCTTAGATAACTGTGTGGTTTTCCTATGTCGAAATGTTGGTTACTGTATGTCAACATAGGGTTTTCTTTATTACTATGTCCCCTTCCATAGCCCTCTTCTTTAATGTTGCAAAGAAAACACCAAGATTTTTTTCTGGGGGTTCTAGGTCAATATCGACCAAGAAATCATGTATTATCTTCGCTAAATTGGTAATATGTACCCTACCACAAAAGTTGTATTATTATTTTTACTGGAGTGTTCTCTCTCTCTCTCTCTCTCTCTCTCTCTCTCTCTCTCTCTCTCTCTCTCCTGAATAGCTGTTCCCTCTCCTCTACCTTAATTTTTTCATTGTCCCCTACAGATCGACCGGCGCATAATGGCGTTTATTGAGCGGAAACAGGCAGAGATCAACGAGAACAATGTGCGAGAATTCTGCAACGTCATTGATTGTAACCAAGGTAGTATTGCCTGTGTGTAAGACTTGAATGCTCGGCTTTCCAGGGGGATGGTATTTGAAGAGGGGAGGGAGTGTGTAACCAAGGTAGTATTGGCTGGGTACAGGACTAGAATGCTCTGCTTTCTGGGGGATGGTCTGTGAGAACGGGAGGGAATGGCTGCCATTGAGGTCAACCTGAATTCTGCTGGTACTGGGAATGTAAGGTGGTTGGGCAAAGGCTGCCAGCCCCTTGCTTGGACTCTCTTGATTGGTTTGGAAGGAGAATTTGGTATAGGTCCATTTTAGGCCTTCATATCATGCAGGGATATTGTCTAGGGCCCAGGTTTTCAATTAAATTGATCAAATCCCCAGGGCGCCACCCCTCTTTGTTCAGTCTTGTAGACCTCCCATTATTTGTTTCCCGCTGGCTGCTCTAAAGTGCAAGCTCCTGCTGACAGGTAGCCTATGTTTGTGGCCTTACTTGCTACAATGTGCTTCTACTCGCAGAAATGTCCTGCTTCTGTGTGCTTCTTCCTAGCACCAGATGTCCCCTTAATCTGATATCCCCTGTTGCAGGTAGTCTGCCCTCTAGCTTCAGACTCCCACCCCCTAGATGCAACTTCTGCAGGATGCCCTAGCCCCACCTTCTGAGTTCGGCTCTGAAGTATTGAAAATAACAGGTGCGTTTTGAAAGACAAATTTGGGTGTGTTTTGTAATTTGGGTTGTCCTTTCAGGTTACTTTTGTGACCTGCTAGCAGAGTGACATTTCCTCACCGCTTTTCTTGGATATTCCTCCTACTGTCATCCGCTCATTATCTGTTTCTCTTAGCTACTATCTGCTGTAACAATTATTTTGCCTCAGGATCTTTCCCCTCCCCTCTGAAGCACTCCCTTGTGCATCCTCTCCTCAAGAAACCCACAGCTGATCCCACTAGCCCGACCAATTTCCATTGCTCCCTTTTTGGGGAAGCTCCTGGAAAAGCTGCCCATCTCCCAGCTTAACCATCTATCTGACTCTGTTGGCACTCTCCTTGACCACCAATCTGAATTCAGACCTGCTCTGTAACCTTGACTCTAACATTTCCCTCCTGCCCCCCCCCCTCCCTCTCCCCTGTCCTCATCCTGCTGGAGCTCTTCTCCTGCTTTTGACACGGTCTACCATGCCATCCTGCTCAATCATCTCCGTGGCAACCTGGGTATCACTGATCAGGCTCTAGCTTGGCTGACCTCTTTCCTTTCTGATCAACCCTCTGAGGTAACACTTGGGTCCTTCCTATCCTCTAGCTCCCTCTCTCTGTGGTTTTCACCAGGGGTCTAACCTTTCACCCTGGCTTTTCATCCAATACCTGGCAACTCTGGCCTACTGCATTTCCATTTTCTGCTCAAACTTCCAGTGCTATGCTGATGACACCCAACTCATTTTCAGGCTCCCCTCAGGCACCTCCTCTCCTGCCCTGTCAACATTCAAAATTGGTGTGCCGCCAATGATATTTGTCTAAATTCCATCAAGACTGAGATCCCCCTCATTGGTACACCTCTGCCTTCCTTCTCCCCCCCCCCCCCAACCCCCTCACTCTCTGGCTGGCCTCCCTTGGCCCTCCTCCTAACCCTACCTGCGAGGCTAGGAACCTCGTGGGTCATCTTTGACTCCACCCTTTCCTTCTTCTCACACATCTGACGTCTGTAAAAAGTCAAACTTCTTACTGCACCTCCTTAGAGGTACTCTTCCTTTAATCTCCTTCCCCCAGAAGCTCACTGTCCAAGCTCTGGTTCTCTCTAGGTTGGACTATTGTAACAGCCTCTTTCTTCTACCTGCTTCCACTCTTCGCCCTTTACAACTAATCCAGGACAGGACTGTGAGACTTGCCCTTGGCTTAAAGCCCTGGGATCGTATCTCTCCAGCTCTGAAATCCCTTAATTGGCTCCCAGTGGATTCTAGGATTACTTTTAAAACTCTCTGCGTTGTCCATGAGGCTTTCTAGGGCCTGGGTCCAAAATACCTTCAACTATCCCTCTGTGAATACCTCCCCACCGGAGTCCTTCACTCCTCTACTTCCAACTCCCTTGGGGTTGGTCGTTTTTCAAAGAAACGAGCTGCAGATCTGTCTTCTGCTTGGGCCTCCCTTTGGAACAGCGCCCCCCCCCCCCCCCCGACCACCCTGAAACTTGAGGAGAACCATCTACGGTCCGGAAACACCTCAAGACCTTCCTCTTCGCTTCTACCTTTGCCCCTCTTCTCCCCTGCTGATCAGCTTCTCTCTCTGTACCATGCACCTGGCCACCCTCTGTCCCAGGGCCCAGGTACCTGCTCACCCTGCCTCCGGGATCTGTAGCTGTACCCATACACTCCTCACTCACTCTTCTTCTGCACTTATCAGATTCAGATTTACCCTTTCTGACTAATCGGGCACTTGCCACTTGCTGGCTACACTTCTTCCCACTGCATTTATTTATTTCATGTACTATTTATTCTGTTCGCCCCTCTGTTCCGCACATTCCACTTCCCCATTTCCATGCACTTGCACCTTCTTAATGTCACTGGGCCTAGTTATTTTTGTTATTTTGTTTTCCCCTGCTTGGTCGCGCTCTGAAACACTTGTGTATAAGCGCGATATAGATCAATATCCTCACCCCTCCCCCCAACCTCCTGCAGTCTGCCCCTACCTGATCACCCTATGCATTGTTTTATCTTGCAGGCTACTTCTAGCATTGGGTAGGCCTGGGGTGTGGTCTCACCTGCTGCCTGTTGCTTCTAGCATTGGATACGCCTTGGTGTGAGCTCACTGCTTTGTTCCTAGCTTTTGCTTGTTCCCGATTTAGCTTTGGTTGAGTTGACAGGTCCTACAGTTTGCTGCTAGCCTCCAGTACCTCCTGTATAGGAATTTGCCTACTCCTGTTTGCTTCTAGCTTGGGTTTACTTTACAAGATGGGTCAGCGATACTACAGGTATTGTGCAATATATAATTATATTGAACAGTATGAAATGTTTAGTCCCGCAAACTCAACTGTTTTCAATTCCTTCTTTTAGAAAACAGTTGTGCAAGAACAGATGCTGTCTTCACGCCGTATCCTGGATTTAAGAGTCATGTGAAAGGTCTGTTCACCAGCTTCTGGAAATATAATACAATGCTGCCACCTGGCATTCCAAGTTTTATGCGTGGCGTGGGGGTGGTTTGTAAATGTTCGAGTTTTGACTCCTGATTGTGCAGATATAAATGTACGTTTTTTCCTAGTTCAGGGGGCCTGGTTTCTTCTTTTGGCTCCCCCTTACTGACGGAATTCGAGTTGAGGATTTTAATGGCGGCTAGTGTCTGGTGCATTTGTGGGTGCAGCTGTCTAGATCCGACATGGTTTCATGCTGCAGTCTTGTTTGGGAGATTGTCTCTGCTGCTGTCTGATTTGGGCATTGATTCCGGCGTCCACAGAAGGTCTGTAATAGAAGTGGCATTGTGCTGCTGCTTGTCGCATGCTTTTTGGTTGCTACATCTGCCATTTGATTTGTTGTGTTTTAAGTTTCAAGATGTTGCAGCTACCTAACAATTGTATGATTTTGTCTCACCTTAATGGCTCGTGGTACTTGATTGTAGTTTGTTGGAGACCACATCTTTTCAATGGCAGAATTGCATATGTTTCATAACTGCCAATTTCACAAGCAACACTTCATTAGTTCCTTGCTCTGTGTGTTCGAAGTGTCTGTTGGTGTAGACTACTATTGTGATCTGTTCCTTTTCGCTGTTCTGAGCCACGTTGGTCTACTTACCTTGACAATACTGGAAGCTGTCTGTGTGTGGCACTCTGTTAGTGACAGCCGTGGTCTGGCTGGGAGTGTTTTGGTGCCCATTAATACACAGTTCTCTCCAAGTAGCTAATCATTCTTTTGTCCTAAGAGGATGCTCGCTTGCCTGTCCAGGTTTCTATGACCTAGCATTTTTCTTTTGGACCATATGCATTTCCTCTCCCCGCTACCTATTTTCGGAAACTAAGGAATGAGAGCTGGAGCATGCTTTTCACATACCTGTTGCGCTGTCCAGAACTCGTCATGTCTCGTTTGCGCGTTCAAGTACAACCCGTCATTCTTGTTGGTGCAGTTGAGGTTAAATAATGGTCTACAACTCGTTCAGGTCCATGTGCCATTTTTATTTATTTATTTATTATTATTATTATTATTATTATTTTTTTTTTTTCCTTTGTGCAAACCCCCCACCTTCATCCCTTTTGCCCTCCCCTGTTGCACCATTGGTACCAAAGGTGTCAAGCTTTAAGTAGTGTTCTCCCTGCTCCCTTTTTTAAACTTGGTCAAAATAGTCCATGCGTATTGATTCTCCTCCAGTAGTGCCTTGAACTTTGTGGGGACTGGGGGTTGGATGTATAATATATCCTCTGCACCTTACAATCTTGATGCTGGTAAAGGTATAGGCCACAGAGATGTAAATTAGCCCATTCCTCTGAAGCCAGTTGGTTCCAAGGCATCGGGGATCATCCTCCACTAGTCTCATTTGATTTGTTTCTAGTCGGGCCCATCTCTCACAAAGTACTTTTTGGTTCTTGTTGGAAGGGTGTCGACCACAGTGCTCTTTCAGCGGGACCACCTGCTTTCTCGTTTGCTGGAGCAAACGTGGTGACTTCGCAGGGCATCAACCTAGATGCTGTTTATGCCTGTGAGCCTGCCTATGAGCACAGCAGCAGTCCTCCGAACCGGTGTCTGCTCCTCCACTGTGTGTAATCTCTCCACCTCTTCCCCTGCCTTCAGCAGGTGGGTCTTTCTGTCTGCTGGCCTGCACCTTTAAAGGACCTGCTCATGGACCCAGCAGGAGATTTTACTACGGCCCAGGGTACAGAGTCTGTAGCCCTTTTTATTTGCTGGTCTGAATCTTTGATTTTCCTTACATAATCTATTCCATCAAGACTTCCTTCACACGATTCCCCCATTAAGCTTCCTCATTCTGTTGCTTGCAGTATATACAAGACTCCTTATCGGCCAGTTTCTTAATTGCTGTTACTGCAGCCAGGAGAATTTGTAAGCTTGATTCCATTCCCTCCTTCCCAGTCCAGGAGCAGGAGCTCCTCGACCAGGATCGTCCCCTGCAGGAGCAGCAGGCACGATGCATGAAGATCACCTGATCGTGCAGAATTTACAGCAAGCGCTGTGGTCGTAGCGCCTGCCTTCGAAAATTTGCCTCCGAAAAGCACCTGAGCCCCTAAATCCGATGCAGTGCTGATGCATGAGGAAGAATAGACTTCCATGCTTAAATACAGCTGGTAACGCTGTTGCCGCACCTTTTACTACATGAAGGTACACTACATGCTTCAAGACGGCCGGCCGTTCTTTGCTGGCAGCCTCCAGAGCCTAACCAGGCCCCCAGCAGCCGATTGGCTGCCTGGCCTTTTTTTACCTCTGATTGGCTGCCGGCAGGCAAAGCCGGCCCAGTCCCCTCAAGGCCCACAGAATCAAGGCTAGTACCTGTTCCATGCCGTGTCTGCCAGACCCCATGGCCGTCACACCTGGCTCCACACACAGACCGAACTTTGTGTTTTGCCTGGAGAACGTCATAACTGGCCTATACCCTGCACCCACTAACATCAGGAACCAACTCCTGGGGCTCGACACCCGAGCATTGCCCACTAAGCCCCTCCCAACTCACTCAAAACCATAGGAACGTCCACCCTCCCGGCCAAACCATCCTTATCCACACCAGTCCTGGCGCACCCAACCCCACCGCCTCACCTGCACCACAAACCGCCCCCTCCTCATCCCAGACCCCACACAACCTACAGTGTGCCCTGATCAATCCCTGCTCATGCCGCTGAAATTCACGAACTCCTAATCAACCTGGACCTCGACATCCTAGCCATCACTGAGACCTGGCTTCATAGCGCCACCGGGCCAGCCCTCTACCTTGCCATCCCACAGGGCTACTCCATCATCCGGCAAGACCGCCTTTCCTCAGTAGGAGGTGGGGTAGCACTCATCCTGAGGCCAGACACATTACATCCAACCTGGATGATAGCATAGATTTTCTTGCTATTAAAATCGCTCTCTCCCCAACTCCACCATCAACCTCGTCTACCGCCCACCTGGCCCACTATCAGAGTTCCATGAGAACCTCCTACATCGCTTAACAGAAAACATAACTCACCTCCAAAAGCATCCTTTTTGGTGACCTTAACCTAGGCTACAATGACAAAAGGGATAAGCCAGCCAATTCTCTCTCCCTCAAAAATAACCTCACCCACACATAACAAAGGCCGCATCCTTGATTGTGTAGCCGACCACAACTGCTACATCGACATTAGCTCCTTCACCCCGACCCCATGGTCGGACCATCACATCATTCCATTCACTTCCTCATCCCCACCGAGGCTAAGACCAAAGCCCAACCCTATCCCCCCAGCCTTGGCAAGATGCACAAAGAATCTTACCAAAGATATCATGCCACACCTCAGCACCCTCTCAACAGATCTCAAGTCCTCCGACCTGTCTGTTTTAGCAGATATCTATAAGAGCACCATAAGCACTGCCATAGACACCATTGCCCCATTACAGAATAAAAAAGCCAAAACGGTGAACCACTCAAACACCTGGTTCTCCTCCGAATTAAAGAACTCCGCTCTGAGAAAAAAATGCCCTGAAAACATGGCAGAATCACCCTCCCCAGCCACCCTATCCTCCTACCAAAAAAAAATCACCTCTCAATACAAAAAAGCCATAATCACAGACAAGTCAGGTTCCTACAATGAAAGAATTGCAAATAGAAGCTCCGAATCCAAAGAACTCTTCGCCATTTTCAAAGAACTCGCCACACCAGCTACCAAATCACAAGATATTGTTAAAGACCAAACCTGGTGTAACGCCATACAATCTGCCCCACTGAAAAAAATGGAGCACCACAAAAACCTATCGCAGCACTTGAAATCAATCGCCACCTGCCCACCTCCAGTCCAGTGCCCCCTTCCGCTAAAACCCCCATAACCCTTTTCAAATTCAGGGAAGTAACGGAACAGGAAATCATTGAGATAATGAACAAGATTAAACCATCCAACTGCAAAGGAGACCCTTGTCCAGCCAGTCTGATTAAAGACTGCACTGAAACACCCGCCCCCTTTCTCAAATCCTTCATCAACGCCTCCAACGCCAACACAGTTCCTGACAGTCTAAAAGAAGCCTGGGTACGCCCCCTTCTAAAAAAAAAAAAAAAAAAAAAACCTGCTCTCGACCCAGAGGTTGCTAATAGCTATAGGCCCATCACCACCGTGCCTTTCCTGCTCAAGATATAAAGTTGAATACACGCAAATCCAGGAATATCTTGAAACTAACCACATCCTAGGCAAAAGACAGTCAGGATTCCGACCAGGTCACGGGACAGAGTCAGCCCTACTCGACTTAAAAATGCAACTTGAGGACATCATGGACAAAGGCAAACCGGCACTCTTTCTCCTACTGGATCTGCCCGCCACCTTTGACCATGTCAACCATGACATCCTAGGCAACCGCCTAAAAAATGAAGCGCACTTCTCCCCAGAAGCTATCGCTTGGGTGGCCTCGTTTCTAAATGGAAGACTCATGAAGGTCTTTTTAGGCACAGCCTCGGCAACCCCTACTATCATCCACTGCGGCGTCCCTCTGGACTCCTGCACCGCCCCTACACTCTACAACATATCCTTCTACTCTTCAATGATCTCGACTGTCGCAACATAGCGTACACCAACTATGCCGACGACATGCAGGTACTACTCCCACTAACTGGGACCTATGAAGAAGATGCGACAGCCCTAACCAAAATCTACACAGCCATCCAAACCTGGATGGCTGCCAACGGCCTTTGCCTAAACGGGGATAAAACTGAGATCCTCATAGTAGGGACCAGCGAAACTCTCAACAAACTCCCCCCACAATATAAAACCTTCAACATCGATAACTCCATCAACGTCTCCAAGACTGTCAAAACTCTAGGTGCTCATCTAGATGCCTCACTATCCATGTCCCGCCAGGTCAACGCCATAGCCGCCTCCTCAGCACTCACCACCAAGGAGATCAACGCAGTCAAGCCTTTCCTCTCCACCAAAAACTGTCTATCCATCGCCAGAGCCACAATAGGTACCAAACTGGACTACTGTAATGCCCTTGCACCTCTGTCAATATAAAAACTCCAAATCGCGCAAAACAGCGCACTCTGGGAAGCGCTGACCATCCCCAAAAGGGAACACACATCACAAGCAAGGAAAGATGCCCATTGGCTACCGGTAAAGGAACGCATACTCTTTAAAGCCATGGCCATCACACATAGGGTGGTGCATCTGCTGTAAGGCATCTATCTCTTGGAAAGAATCCCCCCCCCCCCCCCCCCCTCAACTCCTCTAGCAGACCCACCAGAGCCCACTGCGCCAACCAGATCTATGTTCCCACATTCAAAAGAACCAGAGCTGGAAGGTCTAGCTTCCAACACCTCGCACCCAAAAACGGGAATGCCCTGCCAACCTCACTAAGGAATGAAATCGTACACCAACTTTCGAAAAAACCCTTCTATTCCTTTAATGTTGCATAGTCATGCTTATGCTTGCACTGTAAGCATAACTTTTTGACCCTCTCGGTCTCTTTACCACCTGTACTATTGCAACCAACTGTTACATACTACCTTTGTTAAGCTCAAGCCTTCTGTAACAGCGCCACAATGCCCCAGGGCAGTTCTGTGCGCTTTATAAATACAAATAAGCTCCGTCCTATGTCCTTGTCGGGGAGGTTTTCTTTAAGCCCTTTCATGTGGGTCTTTAGGAATGTCTTCTGGACTTTGGGCTGAGAATGATAGTGGTGGTTTGACAGAGCAACCCATGCCTAACTCCCAGGAGGTAGAGTGGGCTGGTTAACCAGTATGGTACACATTTTTCATTAATACCAGAGAGACTGTCTACATTACATTTCTCTATGGTAAGTTCAGCATGTGCACCCTGAATAATAATTAAATTGGACTTTTCTAGTCCAGCCTCTAAGCGCGGCACCGGATAGCGAGACAATGCTTCTTGTTCTGCTTCCAAGACGAGCACGCTGCCTCATAGCCACCGTCTCAACCTCAACAATGGACCTTCAATCCTGTTGAATATACTCTCCCTGAAAGATATTGGCATCCCTTCCCCCACCCCACCCCTAAATAGACGCCCCAAGTGCGTTCACTAATGGATGATCCTGTGCAATTGATGCAATGGATTTCGATGGTGTTTAGCGTTGGAATGCAGAGAGCTGGAAGGAGGGAGCAAGCCTGGAGATCTTGGTGGAGGGGCGTGAGAAAGCAGTCTTTTCTTCTTGCACCATTCCCTGCATTTGGCAAAGGGCTTGACATATCGGCCAGCTTGGAGAAGAAATCTAAAGCTGCACATGACATCCCATTGTGTATAGAGGCCTTCATTTGCTGTACTGGGTAGTGCCGATGGCTTGTGTAAACCAGCCAGTCCGCTTTGTTGTATCAGTTGGACCTGCGGAAAACTGCTGTAAATCGGAGTACAGGTCAAAATATTGTGTCAATTGCCTTCCTAGCTGTTATAGCATGCAGTGCAGCTGTAATGTTCACAAGATCTGGGAGAAACTTGCTGAAGGTCGCCTGGCATCTAACTGAAACATACAAGGCCCCTTTAGACGGGCATGCAGGCTTCCAGTAATCTGGAGGGGTTTGGGCATCGAACGCGAATGTCGAGCGAAAATTAAAGGCCCGCCCTTCAGCAGAACTGTCGTTTGGCAATGAATGAGTCCCTGCAAGTCATCTGAAGCTGTTCATGGTACAGCTACCGTGGTGGACCTTGGAGGCCTATAATAATCTTGCTCGGCGACCAGAGGCTGATATTCTGGGACATGCCTTTTGACCAGCCATGCTCTTACAAAGCCCATTGGCACACAGACCATGTTTCGTGGCACTCTGCAAAGGGGAGCACTGCATAAATGTGCCGGATGCACCGCCTCTGGGACATTCCTCTCTTCTTGCTACACCCCTCTCAGTTAATACTAGGTTGCGTGCAGAATTCGAAGCCCTCTCGCTTCTTTGACCAGTCAGGAAGGTCAGGGCCCCTTGTGTTTAATGCCACTCTGCAGCCTCTGCTATCTACTGCAATGGAGTGTTGCTACCCTCTGTTCCACCAGTGCAGTTGGAACTGGTGCAGCTGTCCCATAATCTAAACCCTTGCCTTCCAAGTCTAAGTTTGGCCACTTGATCTACTGCAATTGTCCATGGGCATACTAGTACATTCAATACTAGGATATACGAACGGTGCCAAAAGAATTTTAAGCATATAAAATGCAAACTTGAATCTAGCTGCATGCCAACCACATAACACAAACAAACACAATCCAATCTCATTGTCCCGGAGCTGTAAAGGGTTATTTTACGTCCCCATTGTTACAAATCAACTTCCGGGGCACCACTGCTCCGGGGATGAATATGTTTACCCAAGATGGACTGTCTGACCACGGTTGTATAAAAATATCTACTTTATTATTATCACAACAGACAGTTCTAGCACACTATGAAATCAAACCCACCCTGTAAAAGAATTCAGAGCACAGATAGTTTCAAAGAAGGAATATGTATGCACTCTGGATCCTGACAGGAGGGTAGTTGTAATAGTAATTAATCGCAACAGTTCAAGGATACTTGGTTTCAACGCAAAGGGAGCAATGGGTCGTAAAATGTCACTAGTGGCTTTTTGGTGCAATCTGTAACTCGTGCAATATTAGTTTTTGTCCTGAGGGCAAGTACTTCCCAAGTCTCAGCTACGGACCTGGATCCTCCTCCGCGATGCAGCATTTCTGTGTTAAGAGCAGGCCTCACGCGCTGAATTACTTCCACGGGCGCCCATTCAGGATTCACTCCACTGCCTGTAACGCAGGGGGGAAACTACAGCACTGGTCATCAGTTTGGGAAGGAGTGATGTATGCAGGTAATTCCCAGAAGAGCCTAGCTGGCTTATTCACAACACTACCTGAGCCACTAAAGGGCAAACTGGTGGGGTAGTAGAGCATCCAGAAGACAGCCACGTGACATTATTCACAGTGTGCCCTCAGATTTACCAAACGTTGCTGCCCATTCAGCAAATTATTTAGGGCCTTATCAGGGTCCCTGGAGTCCCAACACAGACCCTGACTTGCACTAAGGTTTACTGTGGGTGTCTGAGCCTTGCCATATTTTGGCAGTGCTGCATGCTTTAGTGCCCAAAAGCACTAGAAATCTGTCAGAAGGCCCTATTCCAAATCAGTCTTTTACCACTGTTTCTGAGCTGCAAGCAAAGTGGTTGCGGGGTATGGGTGAGCAGCATTTTGTCAAGACTTGTCACTTCTGCATGGTCACTTATGTTTCTTTCTATGTTTTGTTCTTTATTCCAAAAGGGTATTTCGAGGGGATTGTATCCTCTGACGTATTCCACATGTCTGACAGTAATGTCCACAGCTGTGCTGCTTCAGAATTGTTTTCGGTGTCCCATGTCAATTACGTTGATATGCTGTCCCTCGAAGGCCTTGTCAAGAGCAGACGTCACCGGATGTTATATGTAGGACGCATGACCCCCTGTAGCCTCCGTTCCGTTTTTTTCCACGAGCACGCCTCGGTTCTTCTGTTGAATCGGTTCTTCTAACTTGGAATATGTCTTTGTCTTCTACCCCGAGGTTGGGCTTCAAGTATCGGGACTGCGGTTCCAAAATGTCTTATGGATCTGCACGACGTCTGCCTCTGGTGCCTCGGCGAGAGCCACGCCATCGATTAATGCCAGTCCTTGACGTGGAAGGCCTTGTGGGAATGGAAGAAGTTGTTGTCTGTAGGTAGGGTTTACAAATCCCATAAATCGTCGGTCGAAAGCCCAGCGGATTCGAGGGGCGACTCTCCGCGTTGGCGTAAGTCCAGGGGATCTCATTTTTGGAGTGGGTCCCGCCATTCCTCTGCCTCTTCTATACACTCTCGGAAGCGCTGTCACCGGTCGCCTTCCCCATCAGAGGACTCGCCATATGGCGGGTAGCTTGTCTCAACAAGCCTTAATCTCCGGCAGAATGGGACGCATTCCGCAAGGAGATGATGGTGATTTTCCAATCGCAGGGCACAGTTCCGTCCACGCCTTCGAGAGAAGCTGGCAAGGAACGAGCTAGGGCCACCGCTCGCACGCCTTCGGGCTCGAGCAGTCGGCGCGATAATCGGGAGCTGTCGAGGTCCCGATCGGACAAGTTTGATCACCATAGCCGTCCCGGTCCTCGACGCCTCTAAGAAGGCATCAGCGCCATGTCCGTCGAGGGACTCTCTCGAGGCTCTGGCTCTGAGGAAGTCATTGATGCCGAGGCCGTCGAAGGACACGCTTAGGGCACCGAAGTCGTTGGCGCCTCGGTCGATGCTGATTCAATCGGCGCCTAGGTGCCCCGGGGGCCCATGCAACCTCCAAGGAAGGCCCTCAGTAAATCAGTGAGGCCTGTGTTTGAGCCTTTTTCTGTACCCTCGTCCAGGGATTTGTTCCAGCCTTTAGATTACATCTCAGAGGTGGAAGAAGGGTCTGCTCACAGCCAGATGGAAGACCCGCGTCAGTCCTTACATGACACCAGTGGTCTGGACACCTCTCCGGAGGTTGAGTTTGGCAGGCCTGACCCTGGTACACCTGCGGAGTCCTCGTACAGGCGTCTCATGTCGAGGGTGACTGAGTACTTGGGGTGGTCTGCGCCACCTGTGGATTTTCTGCAGGATGACCTGACAGAAGGCCCACCCACTGACCTGGTGCTGCCATTTCATATGACCTTACAAAGAAGGGTGGCAGCGGCTTGGACGCTCCGGAGAGTCTCCAGGCAGTGAATAAGTCGCTACTGAAAAAATACCATCCAGCCAGTGGCGACCCCCGTTATTTGTCTACGCACCCCACTCTGGAGAGTTTGGTGGTGCAGGTGGCTACGGCCCCAGCAAAGCAGGCTGCGTACCCTACCATTCCCTCCGGATAGGGACGACAAGCGCTTTGACGGTTGGGCGAAGAAAGTATTTTCGTCTGGCTTTGAAGGCAGCCAACTCTGTTTGTGCCTTGGCAAGATTCACTCACACTCTGTGGAATTGTGTATCCTTGGCGGCTGAACATATTCCCGAAGGGGAGGAACGGGATGGTTTTCTGGCCCTTGTGCAGGATGGCAAGGATGCCGTGTGTGAAACCGTTCAGTCGGGTCTGGACGTGGCAGACTGTGTCAGCCGGTCCATGGCGGCAAGCACAGTGATGCGCAGGTTTGCGTTGTATGCGGAAGTCTGGGTTTGCTCCTGATGTACAGTCCCGGCTTCTCAACATGCTCTTTGATGGTGTCCATCTTTTTGGCAGCAAGGCTGACAAGAGCCTTGAGAGTTTACAGACCTCAAAGCAGCAGCGAAGTCGTTGATCGCGGCAGTACGTCAACCTCCGCCTTTTTGTCCTAGGGAACAGCAATGGAGGGAGGTTCCTTTCAATACTACTCTCCCTTTGGTAGATCGGCTGCCAGTCAATGGGGCCAACGTAGGAGTACCAGAGCTGGAAAACAAGGTACTCGATGTGCCAAAGCCGCTCAGGCAGTTGCCTCTTTGCCCTCAAGCACTGCCGCTTCAGCTCAGTCATGAGGCCATGTCCCATGGTTCGCCGGTTGGGGGAGGGCTGGCGCAGCATCTGGTAGAATGTCGTGCCATTATTTCAGATGTGTGGGTTCTGGAGATCATAGCCCACGGCTACTGTCTTCCTTTCCGGCAGAGGCCTCATGACAATCCACTGAAGAAGCTCTCTTTGAAGAGTCCAGATCCGCTCCTTGCGCAGGAAATCCTATCCCTGCTGGAGAAAGGCGCCATAGAACTGGTGCCTGTAGCGGAGAGGAACAAGGGATGGTATTCACCATATTTTTTGATCCTGAAAAAGACGGGGGGGGGGGGATTGAGACCCATCATGTACTTGCGTGGTTTGAACAAGCTCCTCAGGAAGGACAAGTTCAAGATGGTTACTCTCTCTCAAGTCCTCCAGGTCCTTCAACTTCAGGACTGGTTGGTGTCTCTCGACCTCAAGGATGCTTACTTTCATGTGCTGATTCATCCCAAGCACAGGAAGTACCTGAGGTTCGCGACTCGCATTTTCAGTTTCCGGTCCTGCCGTTCGGATTGACCTCCGCCCCGAGGGTCTTCACCAAGCTCATGGTGGTGGTGGCAGCGTATCTCAGGAAAGGGGGGGGGGGGATTCACGTCTACCCCTACCTGGACGATTGGTTGATCAGGGCGCGCTTTCCCAAGCAAGTCCTGCATCATCTGTCAGTCACCTGCCACTCCCTTCACAGGCTGGGCTTCTCCCTCAACTTAAAGAAGTCCCACTTGACATCTACCCAGCGGCTCCTGTACATCGAAGCAGTGCTCGACACATCCCTGAGGCAGTGTTCGCCTCCCCATGTGAGGGCTCATCACATTCTGCAGATGGTGGACAAGTTTCAACATGCCCAGATTCTCCCGGTGTTCGAGTTCTTGAGGTTGCTTGGCCTCATGGCATCCTGCATTCTATTGGTGCTGAAGACCAGGCTGCGGATGAGTTCTTTGCAGTGCGCTCTCAAAATGCAGTGGTCAGTCCTCCGGCAGGGTGTCGGATCCCGTTCAGGTGCCACCCTCGGTCGCCCAGGATCTTCTGTGGTGGGCCGCCGAAGGCAATCTGGAGAAGGGAGCACCATTTTGGCTACCCTGGCCGGAGATGACGATCGTGATGGACGCGTCCCTCACAGGATGGGGGGGGCTCATGCCAATGAGTTGACGGTCAGCGGTCATAGGTCTCTGTCGGAGTCCATACTCAACATCAATCTGTTAGAGCTGCGGGCTGTCGGCTAGCCCTGAATGCTTTTCTGCTGTTTGCGGGGGGGGGGGAAAAATGTCCTGATCATGACGGACAATACAGTGGCAATGCACTACTGCAACAAAAAGGGGTGTGGGGGGGGACAGGATCACTCCCACTCTGCAGAGAGGCGATGCAGCTCTGGTTCTGGGCCATCCAGCAGGAAATTTCGATCTCGGCAGTTCATCTGGCTGGAGACAAACGCGGTGGCGGGTGCTTTGAGCAGGCAGAGCAGGATCTCTCACAAGTGGGAGCTGGCTCAGGAAGTTCTTTTGGGACCCCACAAGTGGATCTCTTTGCCACCAGTGTCAGCCGGAAGTGTGAAAGATTCTGCTTGCGGGAATTTCCTCCAAGAGGAGCCTTGGGGGGGGGGGGGGGTGTTAATAGTGGAGTGGTCCTTCCCACTACTGTACACGTTTCCTCCAATCCCCGTCATTCTGCAAGTGTTGCGGAGGTTCGGTTCCCGAATGATCCTCATTGCTCCGACATGGGCCAAGAGAGCGTGGTACCCGGACCTTCTAGACATGTCCATCTGCCCTCCATGCCGTCTTCCCTACTGAGACGATCTGCTCTCACAGGGGGGGGGGGTCGGGGTCTCCATCCCGAGGTCAAGTCCCTCAGTCTTCATGTTTGGTATCTGAAAGGTTGAGGTATAAGGATTGGGACCTCCCCGAAGATGTGATGGAGGTGTTGCTTTCGGCCAGAAGGCCTGGAACAAAATCCCTGTACCACTGCCGTTGGAGAAAGTTCTGCGACTGGTGCAGGGTGCAGAATGTGGATCCTTTTCAATGTTCAATTCCTGTGGTTTAGTCTTTTTTTGCTTTCTAGTGGGTACCATTAAGGGTTACCTGGCGGTGCTGTCCATATTTAAGTGCTTGTCTGAGGAGTGTTCTTATTTTAAGATTCCTTTTGATTTCTCAGTTTCTAAAAGGACTATTCCACTGTCACCTTTCCAGGTGCCAGGATGGGATTTGCACTTGGTTCTAAAATTCCTAATGGGAGCTCCATTTGAGCCCTTACATTCTTGTCCTTAAGTCTGTATTTTTAGTTGAGGTTACTTGCGCTGGCAGAGGTGAGTGAGTTGCAGGCACTATCCGCCAAGCCACCTTTCACGGTGTTCCATAAGGACAGGGTTGTCCTTGGGGTTCGACTTTCTTTTCTTCCGAAGGTTGTGTCGGAATTTCATTTGAGCCAGAGGGTAACTCTTCTGGCGTTCTATCCTCTGCCGCATCCTGGTAAGGAAGAGGAGAGGCTCCATAGGTTGGATCCGAGGAGAGCTTTGAGCTTCGATCTCTCACAGATGTCTAGGGTCGGAGTGGACGATCAGCTATTTGTAAGATATGCTGGAAGGTGTCTAGGTGAAGCTGTTACCAAGCAGACCTTGTCCAGATGGATCATTTTGACGATCTCTGAATGTTACCGTTTGGTGGGTAAGGACCCTCCGGTAGGCTTACAGGCCCATTCTACTAGGGGTGTGGCTGCCTCTACTGCTCTGCAGAGGGGTGTTCCCATTCGTAATATTTGTGAAGCAGCCACGTGGGCCTCTGTCCATACTTTCCCTGGACTCTATCCATGGTCAAGATTTGGCCTTTGGTAAGGTGGTCCTCTATTCTGCTATTAGATTGGGTTTCTAAATTCTTTTCCTACCTCCATACGTTGGTACTGCTTTGGGAGTCTGTCAGAGATGTGGAATACGTCGGACGAACAAGTTACTTTCTTACCTGGTAACGTTCTTTCGATGGGATGTTCCTCTGACGTATTCCACATCGAACCCTCCCAGCCTGCCCCCCTACAGAATTCTTATGCGATTGCAGCTTCCGTTTCTGCAAGGCCTTCTGTAGTCATATTGGCAGTAGATTGGTGCCACATGTTCTGAGGGGAAAAAACTGCAACTGAGGCTACGGGTGTCGTGCGTCCTACATATAACATCTGGTGATGTCGGCTCTCGACAGACAGCGCGTCGATGTGGGACACAGACGCCAGAAAAAAATTACGAAGCAGCATAGCTGTGGACATTACTGTTGGAGGAACATCCCATCGAAAGAACGTTACCAGGTAAGAAAGTAACTTGTTCTTTTCTTCGGTTTTTGTTCCATCCTTTCATTTATTTTCTCTTGTAGCTTATTTCATTTTGGCGCCTGCTTGCTTCAGCTGTGGTTCAGGCACTTGTAGTGTACTTGGAATAATGAGGAAGTTTACATTGATGGAATTGTAAAATAGAAATATGAGGCTTGCATAATTTCTTGTAGTTACTCGAGTCGTGAATACGTATGGACCCCAGACCCGGCCAGAGAGAGCTCCGACAGCTAGCACAAAAGCCAAAGTGCTGACTCGAGAATGCAGAAACCAAGCTGTGGAGGAGCGACTACAGAACATGGAGACTCACCTGCGCTTGCAGACAGGTTTGAAAAGCCTCGTCCCTCCACCTTATTAGGGCGTCAGTATTTAATGCTTAGTGGTCTTTGTCAAAAGGATGCCTGATGTAGTTTTAGTGTTTCCCTGTTTTCTGAAACATTGGTTTTAGCAAATATTCTGTATTGGTAACAGACTATGGATTGGTGGCTTTTTGTTTTAATGGCTCTCTACCTGTGGTGTTCCCCAAGGTCTAACCTCTCTACCTGTGGTGTTTAATCAATACTTGTCTTGCCCACCGCATCGTTGCTTTTTGCTCCATTTTCAGTGTAATGCGGATGACGCCCAGCTCTTTCAGGCTCCCCTGAGCTACATCTGCTCATTCGCTCACACCAGACTGGCCGCAATTCAGGAGTGGTGTGCCGCCAATGATCTCTGCCTTAATGCCAGTAAGATTGAGATCCTCTTCATTGGCACCCCTGCTCCCTCCGTTCCTCTCTCTGGCCGCCCATTTCCTGCTCCCTCATGTGAGGCTAAGAACATTGTTGTCATCTTCGACTCCACCCTCTCCTTCTCTCCTTGCATCTCTGATGTCTCTAAGAAGTCAAACCATCAGCTGCACCTCCTCAGAGGTATTCTTCCTTTTCGCACTTTCCCCCAGAAGCTCATTGTCTCCAGAGCTCTGGTCCTCTAGGCTGGACTACTGCAACAGCCGCTTTCTAAATCTGCCTGCCTCTACTCTTTGACCGTTACAACTTATACAGAACAGGACTGCAAGACTTGGCCTAAAGCCCAGGGATTTTATCTTTCCAGCACTGAAATCTCTTCACTGGCTCCCTGTGGCTGCAAGGATGAAGTTCAAGATCCTCTGCATCGGCCACAAGGCTTTCTGGGGCCTGGGACTGCTCTACCTCCAACTTTCTCTTTTAAACCTCTTCCTTCTTGAGCTCTCTACTCATCCACCTCCAACTCTTTGAGGGTCAGATGCTTCTCCAAGCAGAGAGTTAGGGCAGGGCCCTCCCCCTCCCCTCGGCTGGGGCCTGCCTCCCTGCCTCTCTCATACTTGAGCAGAGCGCCCTTCGGTTCCGGAAAGCAACTCAAGACCTTGCTTTAGTGTGTTTTTAAAATGTATTTCCAATGCTCACTTCGTTTATAGCAAAATCAGGAAGATGTGGTGGGATTAAAAAAGACGTGGGAAAAAAGTCCACCTGAAATGTGAAACGAGAATGCCATTTGAGCGAAGTTACACGTGCCACCCAGCAGCCATTAGTGGGGTGTTGACCTTGGGTATAGAACTACGTTGTGGGTATGCAATTTAGCCCAAATGCAAAAGGAAAATTGCCTTTGTTTTTATAGGTGCTATTTTATACAGAACGTCATCAACCCAAAACGGAGCTCTCTCAACGCTACAAGCAACTCCATACTGGCATCACTCTTATAGGGATCATCAGTTCAGTATAGTGTCTGCCTTTTGATTGGAGCATTGGGGGCATGTTCAGTAAACACCAGCAAAGTTATGGTGGGTTGGACTGATTTTCATACCCACTGCTTCCAGTGATGGCTGCGGGGTGTTGCTGAGAGACTTTGCTCAAATGGCTCATATAAACAATATGTTCTTAAAGGGATGTTCTAGTTTCCAGTAATGACATAAAATTCATCAGTTATGGTTTCTAAATTAGATGGGCCACCACCCTCATAACCCAGCCACACACACACACATGCACTGCTCAGGATCTTCTGCCCGCTTCCCTGGGAAATCTGCTCTTCAAGTGCATTTTTACCTGGATTTCTTTGGCGCATCTTTTTTTTTCTTTCTGTTGTTCTGTCATTTGTTTTAATGAACAATGTTTGTTCTACTGAATTTTGATTGTTAATGATCTGCCTCACATTCACTGGATGTGTTTGGGCCTTCGGCCCTGCCTCAGACACACTCAAGCCAGCCAATGGGTCCACCGGGACATGGCCTTTAACCATGCATTGGGGCTAATTTCATTGGGTGGGGTCTTCACCCTCAAACACCTGATGGGCCTTTGTGTGGTAGCATTTGACTCTGCCCCAAGCTTTGCATGGTTATTACCAGTGGCCCACTTGTGAATGTTGCCCACTTTGGCTGAAGCCTCTGTTCAGGGACTGCTCCTATAACCGGTGCATCTGAGCCCTTCCGTGCACCCAAATGGTCCTTTCTCCTGTCCTCCAGCTATGGCCACAGCTTGTAGGTAGGTAATCACTGACCTTAGGCTGTGCCCTAAGAGTGGCCACTGGCCAAGGCCAGTATACCCTCGGCATATCCTTAGTCATGCTCGTCCGGCTATTGGAGTGGCTGTGTTTGTGGACATTTGCCCCTCTGCCTTCCCAAGCCCTGAAATGTGCCTACATTGTCACCCAAGGGCCCACGTACTGGGTCGGAAATCTGATGTTTCCTGCTGACCGGGAGGTGGCTAGTGGGCCACAATTGGCATGTGGACTCCATGTGGCCCGTTGTGCACTGCAGCTTAAGTAGTGCTCTTAAAAACAGGCGAGTTGCCAACTGTACCGCTTTCTGCATTTTATGGTTGCTGCCTTCTGTTTCATTTTGCATCTGTAGGAGGCCCGGTGCCTAAAGACATTTATCAGCGAATCAAAAGACTGGAAGAGAAGATCCTGGAGCTGGAAGGGATGTCGCCAGAATACTTCGAGACGGTGGTGCGTGCAGATTCATGTCCAGCTCTAGTTTTGATTAGCGACGTTTGCCCTGCTTGCATGTGCTGTCCGTGTAAACGCTTCCTTGCAAGTTATTTGCCACTAGAAATAACGCCCCTATTGTGTGCGGGTGGATCTGTGGCCTTTATAAGGCTTTCCTGCAGACCTCAAGCGCTTTCCAGAGTGTTGCCCGTGTGCTTCAGAGCAGTGTTCCTGCAGCGCCTTTAGATTGGCAGACCTGCTGCTGCCCACCCTGTACTGTGCCTGCTGATGCCCTGCCACCAGGTTTCAGTGACCAGTTGGTTAGTTTCCCAGATCTAGCGTTTTACGTGTGTGCTGTCTGGCCGAGGCGGGGTGTAAACGCTGCTTCTAGTACAGGTGGTTGTGCTCAAGATGTGCACGTTTCTTGACTTGTGTATTTCTGTTTATTTTAGGGCTATTCCGGAAAGAGAAGAAGAACCCGGGAAACGCAAGTAAGCGTCTAATGTGTGCTCTGTGCAGTGCTGGGAGATCACGTTTCTGTGCTGGGTCTTGGGAGCTATGGCTACTTGCAGTAGTGACTGGCCATCGCTCCCTGTAGTAGTTTATTGCTTGTTCAGGACAACTGAAGTTACAGGGTATCACAATCCTGTCTCTACCCATATACTTTTCACACATCACAGAAAGAATCTCATTGATTTTACAAGTTAGTCCTCAAACTCTGTTCCCTATAAATGTCCCTGTGTGGAAAAATTCTCGCTAGCCCTTCTGATATATACTGACCCTAGTGGGGCGCCGCTGTGTCGCCTGTCTAGGAAAGGGAGAGCAGAGATAACTTGCCCTAATCTCTCACTGCTTTCCAACGTCTCTAAAAAATAAGAGCATCCTGACTGGAAGTCAACCTTGCTGTTTTATTCTTGTTGCGTTCACCTCGTGACACTTATCACCCCCATTGCTTTATTAAGTGTCACGAGGTGAAAGCAACAAAAATAAAATGGCAAGGTTGACTTCATATAGGGACATTTACATAGGAGTTTGAGGAATAACTTTGTAAAATCAATGTAGTTTATTGCTGGCCTGCAGTGCCCACCTAGCAGCTCGGTGTCATGCTGGCTTGCGATGACGCTGTGCGGTCTCCACTGGGCGCTGCCTCTATGCAAGAATAGCGCTACTTGCTACTGCATGCATTTATATGTGCATCTACTGCGATTTGCAGGTAACTGATTTTTTTTTTCTTTGTTAATTTTTATATATTTGATTTTCAGAGTTTCTCTTTGGTGGAACTTGATGAGAAAATCGCTAACCTAAGAAAGAAGTTAACAAGGAAAGCCACTGAACTGTGCTCCAGGGATGGCGCTCAGTTGCGTGGATGACGCACCTCCAGGATTCTTCTTGTGCCCTTCCTGGGTCATTTCTGAGTTGAGTGGCGGGATACTAATGGCTGTGCCTGCCCACCTCCCTCCTGCAGCATGGCCTGTGTGAGCTTTGAGGTGGAATATCTCCGATTCCTTGAGCTCACCGCAGCTTGGGATGTGAGCTTCTGACTTGATTGTGCTCCTCAGAATGATATTTGGCAACTAAGGGCACAGGAGAGAATGCTTTTGGTGCTCACCCGTGTGCCATGTTACAGAAGACCAATTTCGGGCAATAGAAGTGAAGTTGCTGGAGGGCAGGACACTGGTGAGGAAAGCCCACGCTGTGAATGTGCTAAGGAGTGGTGCCTTCCTTTTGGTTCTGTTCCTCAGAGTGGTAGCAAAGGGTGGCACTTGCACTATTTGTGTTATTAACCCCCTGTAAACGGACACAGTACACTATGGCAAATGTGCTTTTTGCTCCATGGCAGTAGTGTGAAGACTGTTAAGCAGAGTGTGATATCGCTTCCTGTCACGTGGAAATGTACAGGAGAGGCCTGTCCTGTGGAAATGTACAGGAGAGGCCCGGCCTGTCCTGTGGAAATGTACAGGAGAGGCCCGTCCTGTGGAAAGGTACAAGGGTGGAAATGGAAATAACTTGTCGTCTTGTTAGATATAAAGACTTAAGGTATTAAAGGCAAACGGGACATTGCAATGTGTCACATGGCGCTCTGCATCAGTACCCCTTGGTCCGCCTCTATGCTACAAAATAAATGTTTGTTTGCCTTAAATGCATGCAGCAGGAGCAGCACGCTTTCCATGCATGTGCGCTTTCTTTCCTCTCCTGTCAAGGCTGTCTGCCACAGTGCAGCATGAACAAGCCAGATAGTCTTTGACAGTTTGGCGTGCCGAAGCAGCTGTCATTCAAACCGGAAGATGGGTCCACTCAGCTACGCTCTAATGGTTTAGTTTGTCACAAGTGATCTTTGTATGCATTGATGGGTGAGAGTATAGTTTACAATGGGTTGTGCAAATGTTTGTAGTCATGAAGAGGCTAGAAACTGGAGTGTACTCTGGGGAAAGTCTCATTGTCCCTGTCAAATTGTCATGATACATGAGAGGGCCACATGAATGGTAGACATGATGTAATTTCCTGTCTCATGATAGACATAGACCTGGTGCAGTTGTATCCAAACTTTCCGTAAATATGTTGTGTTCCGGCCAACACTGTCCCCACATTCCAGAAATGCCTATATTCTATTAACGGCTGTCTCTGGAGTCCCTTTTTATTGCATCATGCTACCCCTCGCTCATCCTCCAGGCTCCCCTTGGGATATCCACCCCACAGTTTGAAGTCCCCTGCTCTATGGATATGCTGTACCTGTAAGAAACCTAGCATTGCATGCTCTACAGAGGCTGTTACCTGAGGTATGCGAAAGGTAAGCCTCCTCTAGCTTCCTGGCTCATGCTGGTGCTCACTCGTTAAGCCAATGAGTGATGCCTGAAAGTGTAATGGGATCTGTCTCGCTGTCTCCTGATGCATGGAGAAGCTGAACACTATATGGTTCAGAAGTATCTTCACGCTGGGGCACAGCCCTGGTTCTTGCAGGCATCTAGGGAAATGGCTTCCTGCTCTTCATTCCAGGGCTCTGAGATTCCATTGTGTCTCTGGCCTCCCCGTTTCTACGCCCACTAGTAGCGTTTGAGCCACCTTGCTTCTTCTGTCATGTAATGTGAAAGCCTCACCTGGAATTTGCTTCTCCTGTGCTGAGAATACGCCCCCCACCTCCGTCCCCTTGAAATTGATAATCCATCAGAATATTGTAACACAAAGTGTTACCCTTATGTGTTGCTCATGCGCCCAAGTTGTTTTTACTCCATACAGATGGAGAAGGAAATAAGGTACCACACAAGATTTGTGTTTTGATTCACCAATATTTATATAGAAAACTGTTGCCCTTTAGTGATGACACGTGTTTCAACGTAACCAACGTCTTTCTCAAATCAGGGCCAATGTAACCGTCCTCTTAAATGTTCTCAAAAGCTTGAATCCAGTCATGGGTTAAATCCCGTGTCCCTCTATTTCCTCAAAGTCGTCCCTTTCAGTCCTGAAGGGCAACAGTTTTCTATATAAATATTGGTGAATCAAAACACAAATCTTGTGTGGTACCTTATTTCCTTCTCCATCTGTATGGAGTAAAAACAACTTGGGCGCATGAGCAACACATAAGGGTAACACTTTGTGTTATGGTCTTTTCCTAGTGGAGTAGAGGAATCATAGGACTCCACGGTTACCCTAATTACACATGCGACCTTAACTGTATGAACACAAAAGATAAAAAGGGCGCAGAGTTCTTCGACATTAGTACCAAAAAATAGATTCCTCACTTTTTTGCCATCAGAATATTGCCCAATGCTGTTTTCTACAACAAAATTATTCCTCCAGCCCTGGTTTTAAGCAAGATGACAGAAGTGACTCCATCTCTTTCTGGTTGCCGAAGGCTTCGGAGTCACTCCTCTCAGTGTGCAACCTGTAGTATTGTTAAGTTGGCCTGCTACCTTAATACATATCCGAATCCATACCTTCCTCCAGCAATTCCTGCTTGGCGATAGCGATCGGCTTTCTGATGCTTAATCTCCCCGGTGTGTCCTCTCTGAGAGGTGCCTTACCATCTTATCCTATTGGACGAGTAGCTCTGTGGGGTCCTAATAGAAAGGCACAGTGGCTTGTCATCGACCTGTCTTTTATTTACCTGATCCTCCGGGGAGGAATGCCCGCCTCCATTGGTCGCCTGCTCA
This sequence comes from Ambystoma mexicanum, assembly GCF_040938575.1. NCBI lineage: Eukaryota > Metazoa > Chordata > Amphibia > Caudata > Ambystomatidae > Ambystoma > Ambystoma mexicanum. The sequence continues at coordinate 21,673,200 of NC_090940.1, forward strand.
TTGCCCTTGCCTCCACTGAGGCTGGCTTCACCATCCCTCCCACTGGACCCATCACGGGTTTGGGGACTCATGTTAGTTTCATTTTCATTGCTAATAATGCAGACCTAGCTCGAGAGGAGCATATTAATTTACAGTTGGATCCTGCCATGATTTTGTACAGTAGTGTAGTGCTGTTTGTGGAGGGAGGGCTGCCTTCAAGGTGACTTATTAAGCAATAAGCCCTGAGCTGCGCGGGCATTACTGAGGCAGGTAAAGCCCAGGGGCGCATAGTTACAGGCCCGAGCAAAGCGAGGACTTACGAAGGCTCCGGGGCTTTACCTGACTCAGTAATGCCACTGCAGCGAGGGGCTATTGCTATTAGTACCCCGGCACGCAAGACCGGGGTCCTAATAGCATTGTTTTTCTGTTCTGAAACGCCAGAGCGTTTCGGAACGGAACAGAAAAAAAAGTTTTTAAAAAATGGCTGCCCGGGAAGGGAGAACTGAGTGTTTTCCCTTTCCATGGTGGCCATTTAAAGTGTATTGAGAAAGACAAATCAAATGGCCGCCATGGAAAGGCATGTTACAATCTGATTGCCCCTCGCTGGGTACTAATAAGATGTAGGCAGCTGTTGGTGGCAGATCCTTCCAGTTCTGAGTAGGGGATCTTCGTCCTTCTGCATCACAAGAGTAGTGGTGAGAGATGCACCCTCTTTGGAGCGTCATTGGTCTTTTGGACCCTCGATCAGGAGTGGGGATGCACTATTTGTTAAATGTATTTGTACCGCGCACCGTCACCAATGGAGTTGGTCCCCAGGCGCTCTAGCGGATCTGCAAACAAGAAGGCGACGTGGGTTAGTAAGGCGAAGTCGGTGTAGGATAGTGAGAGGGGTGGTGTACTTTGACAGCTTCAGCTCAGTATGCACCGTGTGCTGAGCTTTGATGCGAGTATGAGATTGATGTCAGTCCTTGTGTGCTGTTGGTGCGGCTTATTTGTTGTGGTGAAGTGCATGTAGCCTGCGCTGCGAGAGGTGGTTGGGTTTTTTGAGTGAATATGCAGAGTTTTAGCTTTTTGGTTAGTGGGCTATATGATTTGGAACAAATCTTCACAGTATGCTTAAATGCCTTGATTTCATGGGTCCTTCATGGAGGGGCCCTGGTCCCACAGGAGGCTCTGTTTCAGCATACAATGGACAGATGTGTATACCGCACCTAGGTTTGAGTGCCCTGCAATTTAGTGAAGAGGTCTGGGCTTCACAATAAACGATGACTCACTATACAGCATGCAAAGACTGAGGCTATCCCCTGATATGGCGGTCCTGCATAGTAGTAGAAAGGTCTAGGCTCCACAGTAGGTGGGCTTCAGCATATGACGGACAGAGACGGAGTCACATCCAGACTTGGGAGTCCTGCCTAATGGGGGCTAATGTCAACTTGGCTTGAGCAGAATGCAATCCAGAAATTCCCTCTTGAGTCAAGTGGCCCTCATGAGAATGATTGCATTGGTCTGCTATATGGCAACAGATGTGGTGGCTCAAGCGTCATATTCAATCAGGCCACGGGCTGTGTTGCATTGTTACTGTAATTACTCCAGACAGAGCATGGCAGATGAGGTTTGGCCTCAGTTTCGTGCATATCCCTTTCTCGGTGATATATGCATTTACCAAACCTTTTTCCCATCAACACTGATTTTTCAACCCCAAAAGACTTTCTGGTGAAAGGTTTTCACATCCCAGTCAAGTGTTGATGTCCAGATTGCCATGCTCCTTTCCAGACTGAATTCTCTGGCTATCTTGTCTCCGTTTGTAGGTCATTATCTGCCCTCAGACACAGCACTGTGCCTTTGTGTGCTGGGATAACCCTGTAAATGGTGAATCTACAAAACGTGCATGATTCTCTGTGTGGGTGGTTTGCTATAGAAATCTTGAGGGGGATTGATGATGCAGTAAAATATTATTTTGCACTTATTTCCGAGCGCCTAACCCAGTGGTATCTGGGTGCTAGTTACAGTAAGAGCACGAGCTCAAAGGTGCCATGATGCATATGCAGGCATAGTAGCTGTATGTATACAAGGCATAGCTGCGTTTTCAAAAATTGATTATGGAATGTGCGAATTTACATTTCCTTGATTAGCAAACAAACTTATTTGATTAGCAATTTTGTACATTATATTTGAAATGTGACTGGATGTTATTTGTAGCCAAGACATATTAGGAAGAATACAGCATTTCTTTGTTCCTCTGAAGTAATACATTAGTGCGATGAGTGTCTTTAAAATGTAAAGGTTAGTTTCTTGAATGGGAGAAAAAAAAATGGACATGATCAAAAGGCTCCTGTTCCAGTGCAACGCTCTGTGTGCAGTCAGTGTTGCACAGGGTAGTGTCCTGCACATTGTATGCTTGACCTTTCATTTGCTATGTAAGGAGAAGTTCAGAAGTTTCATAAAACCAAAAAGCTCACAATGTTAAAAGAAAGTCATAGCCTGAGGTGTATGGTTTTGTGGCAGGCGGTGTAACTTTCAACTGCAGGTGAGCAAGGTGGCCCTTGCCTGTCATTGATAACTGTTTTCAGTATATCGTTAATTGCCACTGTCAGGGGGCGAGCAGGGCCTCTAACTGTCCTCAAGCCTCAGTTGGGTAAACGCAGCATTCCAGCCCTACGGATCGATGAATGTGGTATTTATCGCTGTTAGCAGTGAGAGCAATAGATCTGTAGCTGTACATACTGTATGGAACTATTGATCACTACTTTGTGTACATTTCTAGTTATCTTTGTGTTTTCGTTATGTAATAGTTAATCAAGCAAGCGACTAAGCAGAGTGGATGGTTTAGCAAGTAGTGAACTTGGCAAACTAGGTGGACTATTGTAGTTTTGCGGCCATCTCACTTTCAGGGGAGCTGGTATAAAGCAACAGGGTGAAACGATAGGATGACAAGGAATTTGAGATCAGCACGGGTTGAGTACCAGTTGCACAGATTATGCAACCAGCAGGTCACGGAACTAGGTTTGCCATCAAAAGCATTTGGCCATGTTATCATGTACATTTTCAAAAGGGTTCACTTGTCAATATGACGCACACTTTCCCAAACAAAAAATCTAGTTCACACTATGAGATTTGGATACAATTACTTAACTGTACTGAAAAACATGTAGACCATACAGTGTCGCAATACTGAAATGATGCATTATTTAACAACTTACATTTTTAGGTAGGTAATTGCAGGACTGTCTGTTAGCGCACATACTGGTCCATGCCAGTCAGGCAGGATATAGTTGGCTTAATACAAGTATAATCCAGAGTACTTCTGCTTTGCAATTATTTGAAGAAAAAAAAAAGCGAATGTTTCTTGCCTAGCAGCCCCACACAGGACTTTGGCAATTTTAATAGTGCAGCAGAAATCCTCTCTGCTACTTCCCATTTTCCTCTTTGCACTTGCAGAGAACAGAGGGTGGAGGGAGCCCTGAGAGCAATAGAGGAATGCAGGGCGAGCTGTGCTTTCATTGAACAAGCTAATTTAAATAGCTAGCTGTGCTACACAAGTGTCAATTTAATTAGCAAACCTACAGATTTGCATAGAAAATTGCTATGCGACGCTGCTTGTTTTATGTCTTTTCTATATATTTTAATACCGAGCCATTGGAGCATTGTGCAATCCATATTATTGGTTATTGATGACATTTGGGTAAAATGAACTGGCATGGTTCCTCCCCCCACTCATATTTTCTTTTAAGTAGCAATGCATGTGGTTGTACTGGTGATTTTGAAAAGAGCTTACCGCTTGTAATTTTAATATGACTGAAGAGGGCATACCACCCAAAAGGGATTCGCAGTGCTTCACTGAGGCCAACAGAAGCTAGGCAAAGACAGAATGAAAAATCCATTTTCCCGAAAGAGAAGTGCCTCAATTTTGCGACTTTGCTGGGAAACGATTCCATGTCTTGGCAGCTTGTGCTGGATCTGCCAAACGACCCAGAGTTCTTAAATCTGTGAACAGACGTATTGTTGGAATTTGAGGCATGTTTAGGCCTAGAAATGATGTGCCATTTGAAACCGCGCTTCAGGTATTCTGGACCATTACGAAGAGGGCTTTGGGAGCTACTGTAAGCAGTACAAAATGAAGTCTTATTTCTTATGGGGAGCCAGTGCAGCTTTCTTACAACTGGGGGGGGGGGGAAGAAATGTGGGCATATTAAGGGGTTTGATTAAAGATCCTGGCCTTTGACTTCCGTAGAAACTAAATGCTGGCTTGAAGGGAATTGCAATAGTCTAAATCTAGAACCTCTGAGTGTTCTAGCTATAATGGAACAATGATATTCTGAAAGATGGGTCTGATTAGTTTGAGAAACATTAAGTAGTAGTTTGTATTTTTTACAACCTGATAATATTTGTGGCATCATAGATGGGTAAGCATCTAAAATCATGCCATGGGTTTTAACCAGAGTCTGAATAGTGTGATCTCCAAAAGTCATATCTGTGAAAATGACCAGTCTTTTTGGCAAGAATAGGGGATGGTGGAGGGCAGTAATCCTTCAGTTTTATTTGTATGTACCCAATCGGTTCTGAGCCATAAAGAATGTATACATTTCAAGAAGGTGTTAAAAGTCCTGCTGATGGTCACAATTAAAATGGAAAACTAGCGGAGTGTCCTCAGCAACGTTCTGGAACACTCCGCTAAGGTCTGTCAGAAGGTCATGCAGTGGTTTTATGTAGCTATTGAAATAAATGGGGGAGGAGGATAGACCGGACCCATGGGGTACTCCAAATTCAACCATTAAAGTGCTGGAGCTGTAAGAACCAACTTTTCCTAAGAAACAAAGCCAACCACTTCACAGCAGACTCTGATGCTATTGCCACCTCTCTGAAGTGCTTGCCTAGCAGTGAATGGGCAATGGCATCAAACGCTGCCGAGAGGTCAAATTACAGTAATAGACCCATTTAGCCATGGTCCCAAGTATGTAGGAAAGAATTCTTAATATCCAGAAAGGTCATTGCCATTCCTTTCCATGGGTGAAATTTAGACTGGTGGTCTCCCAGGAGATAGGTTTCGAAGTGGGATGGAAGTCGAATAGAGGCGATTCGAGCAAACATCTTAAGAAAGAATGTTGCGTTTGTAATGGTAGATGGCGCAATCTGAAGGCTCCAGTAAGGCTTTTTTCAGTAATGGTGTGACCCACGCCTGTCTTAACATGTCTGGAACTACACCTTCTTTAAAGGATGAAGAACTGATATGACTGGTTTTGGGTCCAATTTACCAAAAGATGCTTCCAGATAATTGGATTAGCCCATTTGCCAAGGAGGGGCAGCCAATGGCAGTTGTGTGCTCGCCACTCTGACAAGGAAGGGACTCTCCCACCATATATTGCTCTTGAGGTGGCCCTCCTATTTCATGCTCTGGCTTAGAGACTGGCCCTTGAATATCAGCCAAATGCCTTTTTGAAGGCCACATACACATTTCTGTAAAAGCCACTGAAATGGAACCCATTCAGGAACGTTCTGCTCTGATTCACTCCTCCCTTCTGGTGCGACCAACTCTCGCCATTCTACCTTCTATACTTTTTCATGCAATGAAAGCTGAGGCAGCACATTGGACCCAAACCATCTACACATGAGAATTCATCATTTTGCCCAGGCAATTGTGTGTGGCTGCATGTAGATATGTTCATGTTTTCTGAGGTTGATCGTTGCTAGTGTTTTGTAATCAGAATCTGGAATTTGGGGCTTGTGTGGAATTGTCTGTCTTGGAAATTAAGGTATTCTGTCTTTGCATCTCTTGCGGCAAGATAGCCGCCTGCTTGGTGACTTTGCGTTTTGTGAAGTGCTGGAATGCTAACTGTCCTTGGATGCCATTGGCCTAACAGTTCAGCCTGTCCTGAAGTTAGCCTGCCACCAAAGGTTCAACATACCTTTGATTTCAAAGCTTATACTATCCTCTGGTGTGACGAGCACAGAGTTTGCCAAGCTGGCTCTATAATACGCAGTGACACATACAAAACATCAATTGCTGCCAAGAAAAGAAAGACCGTGGGGAAAGTACACTGTTTTGTTTTTCTGTTTTATTCGTATTTATATAGCGCACAACAGCCCGAGGACATCGTGGCACTTAAGTTACATGGTCATTAGCAATATATATACAGGTTGCAATATAGTTACATAGTCCTTAGCAGTATATATACAGGTTACAATATAGTTATATTACATTTGTTTTGTATTACAATATACATGGCAGAAGTGGAGGAGGCAGTCCTCCACTTGCTAGTTGAGGAGAGTGGCCTTGAGGTTGTTGCGGAAGACAGAGATGGAAGTTTCAGCTCTAAGGGTGGCAGGGAGTGAGTTCCAGAGTTTTGGTGCAATATAGGAGAAGCCTAGACCTCCCGCTGTGGCTCTCATTATGCGCGTTATGTGTAGCTGGTTGGTGTACTGAGCTCTGGTGGGGCGAGTGGATGTGGTCCTTGATATTGCTTCAGATAGGTATGCTGGAGCGGTTTTGTTGATGCACCTGTGAGTGATGGTGAGGATTTCCAGAGTAATGCAGTCTTTGACCTGGAGCCACCGTGCTTCAAGTCTGGCGTGGGATACATGGTCTCTTCTAGGGATGCTCATGGCGGCTCTGAGGGCATTGTTTTGTGTGGTTTGCAGTCTGTGAATTGTTTTTGGCGGAGGTGCCAGCTAGAAGGGCGTTGCAATAATAGAGTTTGGCTCCTATAGTTGCTCTAGCTATGGCCAAGCGGTTGGGGGTGGATAAGTAGAGTTTAATGGCATTGATGAGTTTGGTGCTGAACGCTGATGCAGAGGCTATGGCGCTGACTTGTTTGTTCATCGAAAGATTTGCATCAATGTGAGCACCTAGAGTCTTGACAGAGGATGATACGGAGATGGTTGAGTTGTCTATGTTGAAGTTGTATTGGGGGCTTAGTTTCGATAATGTGTTTGTCTGGCCCAGGATGAGAATTTCAGTCTTCTCCCCGTTAAGACAGAGGCCATTAATTGCCATCCAAGCTTGGATAGTGGCATAGATGTTGTGAAGGGCCGTGGCGTCTTGGTGATATAGTCCAGATAGGGCTAAAAGTACTTAGTGTCGTCTGCATAGTTTGTATATGCAACACCCATGGAGTCAAGTAGGTCGAAGAGGGGTTTTGTGAAGCGGTTATAGAGGGTGGAGGCTGTACAAGATCCTTGAGGGACACCGCAGTTTATAGTGGTAGGATCTGCGTTAGCTGTGTCGGAGTAGACCTTCATGGCTCTTCCTTCAAGGAAGGAAGTGATCCAGGACGCTGCTTGATTAGAGAAATGGGCTTCATGGGTGAGGTGGGTGGTGAGTGTTTGGTGATCTACCAGGTCAAAAGCAGCTGATAGATCGAGGAGGAGGAGCAAAGCAGGTTTGCCTTTGTCCATGATCTGTGAGATTTGATTTTTTTAAGTCTAATGAGGCGGATTCTGTTCCATGCCTGACACGGAAGCCAGATTGACTTTTGCCTAGTATGGAGTTAGCTTCTATGTATGATTGGATCTGGATGTGAGCTGCTTTGTCCAGGATTTTTAGGAGGAACGGGACGGTCATTATCGGTCTGTAGTTGTTGGGTTGCGCTGGGTCAATTGTGGCCTTTTTTAGAAGTGGCCACACCCAGGCTTCCTTGAGATTGTTTGGGACAGTTCCTGTTTGGAAAGATGCGTTAATGAAGGCTGCAATCATGGGTGCTAGGTCATTGGCGCATTCCTTGATGATTTTGGTAGGGCAAATGTCTGCTTTGCAGAGGGATGGTTTGAGGTTTTTGATGAGGTTAAGGACCTCAGGTTCAGTGACGTCTCTGAAGGAGAATTGAGCGTGCTTCAGATTACTACACTTTGTCTTGTGTAGGGTGGTAGGTTCTTTGGTTTGGGAGGGCTTTGCATTGGTTTTGGATTGTGTTCTGGAGTTTTATTTTGTTGAGCATGGCGGACTGAATGCTGGCACACCAGGCTTTGTCTTTAGTTATCTCGTCAGCGGTAGCCGGAGGAGTGACTCATTCATTAAAGATTGCGAATAGTTCTTTAGCTTGGGAGTTGGCCTTTGAGATCCTATCATTGAAGGAGTTGGATTTTGCTGATAAAATGGCTTTTTTTTATATTGGAGGGCTATTTGTTTGAAGAGGCTCTTATTTACATCACTCGGATCCGTTTGCCAGTTTTTAAGCGACTGGCGCTTTTGAGCTCCGAGGGTTTGGAGTTCTTCCGAGAACCAAGAGTTGCAATGAAATTTTTTTTCCTTCTTGCTTTCAAGTGGGGCTATATAGTTTATGGCATTGGTGGTGAGAGTATCATTGAAGATAGCTGATAGTATATTTGGGTCCTGAGAGAAAGGTGGTGCTAGGCAGGGGCTTTTAAGGTGGGGACGCAAGTTGTCTGCATTGAGTTTTTTTAGAACTTCTTATTGTGGCAGGTGGTGCGTGGGTGAGAGTCTTAGGTTTAGGGTAGGTGGGGATGAGGAATTGGATGCGTGTGTGGTCCTTCCAAGGAAGGGCAGTGTTTGAGGTAATGTTGGATGCACAGTTGTGATCCATGACCCAGTCAAGGGTGCGGCCTTTGGAGTGAGTAGGGGTGAGGACTCTTTGGGAGAAACCTAAAAAGGGTGCGGCCTTTGGAGTGAGTAGGGGTGAGGACTCTTTGGGAGAAACCTAAGTCTGCGAGTTCTTTAGCTAGGTTTGCGGCGGATTTATCCTTAGGATCATTGTATCCAAAATCCTTCTATTAGGAGACTTAAATTTAGGAGGACTTTTTAATGTTGCTGAGTCGATGGGAGAGGTGCTCTTGGAAGTTAGCTGGGAGTCTGCGAGGTCTGTATAGGATGTGGATGTTGATTAGATTATTGGGGGAGAACAGTGTGCTTGTTGTGGTAGTGAGGAGCTTAATGTGAAGTAGTGTAGTGGCATGTTGGGGTGGTGGGGGGAGAGGGGTGCAGTGCCTATGCTCATTTTAGCATGGGGTAGTGGTGCAGTGCGGGTGCCTAATCTGGTGTTTCTAGTTGTGATGGGTGTGGGTGAGCAGAGTAAATACCTAGGAAGTGATCGATTTCTGAGATTGCGGAGTCTGGTGGCTAGGCGGCCGAGACTGTGTGATGTTGTAGTCTGGTGCTGCGGCATGTGAATTTAGTGCTGGGTGAGGTGTGCTGGGACTATGTTGGGAGGCGTAGAGGCCATTATAGTGAGGGCTATAAGGATGGCTGTTAGGCTGGGGGGTGGGGGGGGGGAGGAGGGGAGAGAAAAAGAGAGAGAGAGAGAGAGAGAGAGAGAGAGAGAGAAATAAATATATATATATATAGCTGGTATGTGACAGAAATGACAGGGGGATCGTGCGACTAGTGCTAGGTAGTTCAGAGGCAGGGCATAATAGGTGGCAGTTCAACAAAATACAATGCCTAAATTCGATTTTCTAAGTGGGGCAGGCAGAGGCTAAATGGTGGCAGGGCATAATAGGTAGCAGTTGGCTGCACAAGAGGATACAGTACAAGCGGATAAGCAATACTGGTAAATGCGCTAAATAGTATAGTGAGATAACAACAATAGACCAGGTGATAGCAAGCAATTCTCCAAAGTCATTAAAAAGCAGAGGCACCCATGAGGTGTACTGCATGAAGGGATTAGGTGGAAAGGTTACGTTCTGGGGAGGTGTGGGAAAGCTGCAGGGTCAGGGCAGGCTTACCAGAAAATGGGCAGAGTTCTTGGCCCAGGCCTCAGTTGCCTCCGGACAGGCTCCAGACAGGAAAAGTTCCTTGTGATGAGGATTCTTTGGATGAGGGGGCCGGCGTTTGCCTGCCGGCGCCTGATTGGCCTTCTGTAGTTGCAGTTGGCCAATGGGGGCTCTCCTGGATGTCATGTGGTCGCCTTCTTGGCAAGGAGGAGGTTGGCGGCCATGTTGAAGCAGGAACACCTCGTGTTCCAATGGAGGCACAGAAAAAACGCTCGAAATGCACTTTTTAAGACTGTGTCTTAATGTGTTTACTAAAGAAGCACTGCTCCTGTGTTTTTATCTAGGTTGACTATGGATCCCACTTGCTTGGAGAAACAGACAGATAATATAAAGTAGGAGTGCTTGTGGTCTCTAAGGTTTTTGTCTGACTGAAACTACTTCAGGATTCTAGAGACCCACTGTACAGTCATGAGGGCCATCGTGCCTTCCACCCATGAGATGTGGCCTCAGGAAAGGTAATTCTCCTCCTTCTGTCACACACACACACTTTTATAAATAAGGCCAAATGATCTCTCTGGTTTAAGGGTGAAGGCCAACCCCTAAACCCCCACTTACTAAAGAGACCACCCAAGGGATCGAGAGTCCATGACTGGGTTATTCGCCCACAGAAGGTCAGAGCTTCTGGGATTACTTCTTCCAGGGCCACATCTGCATTTTCAGTTTCTAGTTAATTTTCCATGAGGGTAAAAGACCCCCCCCTCCCCCCCTCGCGGCTGGCTGTGAAGGGGAGTTTCACTAGTGGGGATTCTGTGGGACTTGAATTGTGAGATGGTGCTGAAGGAACAGTTGGCAAGGAGACCACAGCAGGAGAAGTAAATTAAGCTTTGAGTAGGGGGGGCAATTGAGAAAGGAGGAATGCAGATAAAAACATTGAGCATGGCAGAGGGATCCAAAGGCAAAGCAGTGAATCATTGGCGTAAGGTATCGAGGGACTGGATGGTCCTGTACCGTGAACATGGTACCTGAGGATTGTGTTGCCAACAAAGGGAGACTGCTGGAGCACTGAGTCCAATATTGTGTGCTACTACGAGAGGCCATTTCAACAACTGAATTGAGTATTAATTGCATGCTGTCCAACGTCTACGTCCCCGAGCTAAGCCCAGCTTCATTCGAGATTGCAAGGGAGAGAGGGGATTGGGTTCCACGTCTTAAAATCGTGGCAAAAATGTCAGTGATTACAATGCTGCAAAAATGCTGTGTTCTTTTGCGCCAGTCATGTAAAGGATGCTGGGGACACCCCCGCAACCCCTAGACCATTAGACTATTTAAGGGGAGTGGAGGACACCCCTGCACCCCTTAAATGGTATAATGGGGTACACCTTTACCGGGTCAAACCGTGGCATTTTTGCTGCAAGTTTATATTTTATTTTTTTTGTTTTTTTTTACCGGCGACATTTTTGCCGCAATTTTATTACCTGATACCAGGAATTGATACATTTATTTACATACAATGAGGAACAGTGCTCTTTTAATCACAAAATAGCCAAAATAGCATACAACAGATAATAAGTCAAATTTGATGGGAAGTGAAAAGCTCTTTACAATTGGGTGAGTTTGAGTTGAATTCTGACCAAGTTGTCGAGGGGAGTAAATGGAGCATTCACTGGGGACAATACATAAGTGGACATACATAGATTAACGACAACTAGCATTAGATGACAAGTGCTAGAGTGGCGACTGAGGGCGTGAGGGACAGAGGCAAGTTAGAGATGAGGAAATAAGGTTTGCTAGAAGGCAGATGCGAACTAAGTTAAGGGTGACTCAGAGGCAAGGAGGTAGGCGTTTAGTTTGGTTTTGGGCAAATCTGTTTGGTCTTTTTCTTGGCTGTCCGGTTGAAGAGAATCCATACAAGTGATATGATAGGTTATTTATAACGTGCTTAATACCCAGAGGTTTCTAAGCGCAGACCCGCGGATAGAACCTGTGTTGCTCCATGTCGTCTGTCTTCCAAGGCGAGCACGTTGCCACTGAGTTATCCTCCCGATGACAAGTGGCACAAGAAGAGCAAAATGGCAGAAGCGAGAGGAAGCACGGGGGTGGGGTGGGAAGAGGTGCCACCAAGGTAGTCGAGGAGTAAGAGCAGAGATTATGAGAAGGCTTGTAGAGGATAGATATGATAGTGCCTTACCGTGGATAGATTTGTGAACCATGTGAGAAACTCATGGTGGCAACAAGTAAGATGGACACAGGTGATCACAGTTCAAGGGTGTTTATTAAACAATGAATTCTGTATGCAGGATGGAAAAATGCCCAATCTAAACCTAAATCTAAGATGGGAGCAAGCAGCCTATACTAAGAAACCTATTGCCAAACCTTAAACTAATACAAAAAAGTGGTGCAGGATAGTTCTCAAGAAAAGAAAAGTGTTCTCAAATAATGTCAGGATGCGGTCGCCTGGGTCTCCCTTCCCCATGTTTTGACCCCGGGGTAAGATGAGAGCTCGGAGCACAGTACAGTCTCGGCTTCGACAGTACTCGGGAACGTAGATGGCCAAGTCTCGTTTCCTTTGAGAGTCTCTTGCCTTTGGGGGCCTGGCATGTCCAATATAATAAAAATATAAAGTTCCTTTACCAAATGAAAGTTATTTTAGGGTGATATTGATTCACCCCTACGTCCCCCTCTTCTGGGTGGTGACCCCCTATTCGTGATATTCAGTGATCAGTTTTCCCCTCTTGGATCTCCCTCAGTTCCTGTCGTTATCAAGGCCTTTGAGGTTTACTGATCCTGTGGGCCTGATGGGCTTTTCAAGAAGAAAATAAACACAAAGTTCTGTTCTACATAGACCTTGGGTAATGGCTTCATCCCTGGCTACCCCTCTTCTGGGCGCTGACCACTCAGAATACATTTGGGTGATGGTTTCGCCCCTGGATCTCCCTCAACTGGGCTCAGATCCCAAATGACAATCTGGATAGTGTACTACTCCTTTATTATAGTGTCTCTTTGGGCTCGGATGTGACAAGTGGGACAGTGCACTTCTTGTCTTAGTTCACAGTTGATAACTCAAAGGGTTTCGACGGTACAAAGCTTTTACTCGATGTCCTGTATGACCACTTCAACCTATCTTGGCAGCTCTCCTACGGCCTTGTGGTACCTGTAGTTTTCTACCTTTGGGTAATTGCCCAGAGTTTCTCGAGTGAGCACCCACGTGGTGACAGACTCCTCTGCAGCTGGCTTTCCCCTTTCAAAATACTGATGGTTCTTTGTTGCAATAAAGTTCAAATAGCCACTTGCTACTTTCATGTTTAGCTTGCTTTATCCATTCATCAAATACTTAAAACCATCGCCAGTTGCAAACACAGACCAGACGTTTGTTTGTACGTCAATTCACGAGCTGTTTGGACACTTGTATCAGCGGTTGTGTTTTCCATGGTTCTGTGATCATCGCCGTCTCCTCTGCTCCTCCCCAACTCTGTTATTCACCCGGAGGAGAGCTGTCTTTCTCTGGGCACTTCCGACAGGGATACACCCGTTCGTTGTTGGGCAGCAGTTTGGGAAAATTGGCAGGTTGCAACCAACAGGGAAGTTTTGCCTGTTCTTCTTTTGCTGGTTTGAATTGTTGACCAGTTTCCTGGCCCTGCAGTCCTGCTCGCCTATTCACCTTGAGCTTCTGGGTAACTTCTCCATTCTGTGCCCAGCCTTGCTCCTTCAATGTTAGGGAGTGTGGTAGTGGTCCTCTGCTGGACTCAGCCTTGCAGCCTCCCTCCAAGTCTCCCCATAGCAACTGCCTTCCTTCTCTCTGCAGCCTCTTTTTATACACCACCTTGCAGTCATAGTTTTTCCTAAGAGTTATTGACAAACTGTGTTCGGACATTTCAGAAAAGGAGGGATGGCTTGAAAAATATGAACTCTGGAGATTGTTGTTCTTTTGAGCGGATAGAGGTGGCAGTGTTAAATGTTCTTTGAGTTCAGAAGGAGGATGGACTGGGTTGCTGTTAAGGGTTACGGAACAGTAGAATTTCTTGGGCTGTTTTACCCTTTCCTTTTTAAGGTAACGAGGTGGGGCCTGATGGAACTTGTATGACAACATCTCATGAAGGTAAAGGGAAAGTAAGATGGATTGGGGCAAGATGGGGGGGGGGGGGTATACTCCTATTTTGCCTGTAGGTGTTCTCTCCCCAGTTCCCAAGGATCCCCTGCCCAGGTGACCCTCGCTCATCAGCCCACAGGCTCTGGATCCAAGAGCGATGGCCCTCCCCTGGCCACCTGAACAAAGGATCCCACGGCACTATCCGTGAGAATGCCCTTAGGTTTCTCACAACCAGGATAAGAAATACAAATCTGGCCCTGTTTTGCATAGTCAGCCATCCAGCTTGGTGACAGTACGGGGAAGTAGGTGTAAAGTGAGGGAGTCCAAAGAGAGTCCTAGTAGCAAAGTTAATGATCTTGTCGAGAGGACAGAAAGCATAGTTGGGGAGACCAAAGAGGATGCTGGAACAGTTGTCCACTTTAGAGAAGACACAAGTGATTAAGAGATGCTTGGCGGTGTTGAAAGGAAGGTGGTGCCTGATTTTCGTAATATTTATGAGTTTGAGGTGAGCTGCTGTTGCAGTTTTGGAGATGAAAGTAGAGAAGGTATGAGACGGGTCATAGATGACGCCAAGGTTTTTAGCTGATGTGTAGAGTAGAGTATCAGGTGGGAACTGGATAGGCGAGGAAGAGATGAGCGGGAGTATTTGTCAGGGAAGAAGAGCATCTGTTTTTATAGAGTTAAACCTCAGAGAGTACAATGCCATCCAGGATTTAATGGCAGAGAGACAGTTGGACATTTTTATACAAGGGATCAGAGGAGAGTGCAGGAAAAGAGAAGATGATGTGGGTGGGTGTCCGCGAAGAGTTGGTATGAGAACCTGAAGGAAGAGCTTGGTGCCCCAAGAGCAGAGGTGTACAGTGTAAAGAGGAGATGACCCAATGCAGAGCCTTGTGGAACGCCAACAGTCGGACGAGTGCGTTGAGAGGTTGTTGCTCCAGGAGACAAAATTGGTGAGGTGCGTGCCAGTTAGGATTCAAGCCAGGCAAAGGCTCGATTGCAAATCCCAAGAAAAGAGAGAGTATTAAAGAGATCAGAGACATCAACCGTGTCCAAGGCAGCGGACTGATCAAGGAGAATTAGGATAGGTTTGAGTACTTAGCAGAGGCAATGAAGTTGGACACATTCATGAGAGCAGTTTCCATGGAGTGACAGAAGCGGAAACCTGCTTGTTAGGGGGTCTTGGAGGTTGTGGATGTCTAAGAAATTAGTAAGATGGTTGAACACAACTCTTCCAAGCACTTTAGAGTAGGGCGGAAGGAGAGACACAGGGTGAAAGTTAGCCAGTAGGTTTGGGTTAAGCCCCTTGCGTTTTAGGAGAGGGATAACTGGCTTTTCGAAAATGGAGGGAAAGCAAGTGGTGTCAAAGGACAGGTTGAAGAGTTTAGGGAGGTGAGAGGCGACGAACGGGGCAATAGGCTTGACTAGCTGAGGAGCAAGAGGGTCTGAAGGGGCACAAGAGGGATTAGCCTTCATCAGTAGGGTTAGGGTCAGTATTAGTGTGACTAAAGTGAGAGATGGAGGCAGAGGATGACGGTAGAATAGGTGTGTAGAATGTAGGAGAAGGGCGTGTGAGGAAGGTATGGAGAGTCTAATTTTAGAAATGTATGCAGCAACGTATGCAGCTCGACCATTAGCTGCAAGAGTGGAGTTGCTAGTTATAGGTTTAGGAGGAGTGAGTTTAGGGTGCCTTTTAGCCAGCAATGATGGTTGGAGTGAGATTCAATGAGGGTGCGGTAGAATTGCCCTTTTGCTCTATCAAGAGAGTACTTGAGAGAGTTCAGGGCAGATTGGTAGAGTTGCAGGTCCTTCTGCTAGTGGGTATGCCTCCATTTGCGCAGCAGCTGATGCATGTCTGTGCGGAAAGAGCGTATGACCTATGGTTGAGTGTGCTGAGACTTCGGGGTGAAAGTTAGCAGTGGGAAGTGAGAGGAGAATGAATCCTAGTAGTTATTGGAAGCAGGAGAAGGCAGTGTAAGTGAAAGAGGCATCAGGCGTGAAGGAGTAGAGTGAGAACTAGGTCAGAGAGAAAAGGATGAATGGCAGAAGATTTACACTTCCTTTTAGTAATAGTGAGGCAAGTGGTGAAGAGAGTTCAGAGGTTGGAAAGTAGATGGAGGTGTAAACAATGGAGTGATCAAATAGGGATGCTTTTTCAGTAGTATTAGTGGCTTAGCGGTGAGATGAATAAGAGATCCAAAGAGCCCCAGTGTGGGTGGGTGGGTAGGTTATGGATAGAGTGCTCACTAAGCAAAGATTGAAGTTAATGTTTCTGAGAAGTGGTTGGAGAGGGAAGGTTAAAGTCACCTAAGAGAATGTGGTGATGGTTAGTGGAAAGAGAATCGAAAAGTTGCCCAAGTTGATCACATAATGGTCCAGTGAGCCCAGGAGGGTGATGGACGATGATGTGAGGAGGAGCAATATTAGAGATGGTGAATTCAGATGAGGTAGGAGAGGACGTGGCATTGAGATTTGTGAGGCGCTGAGGTGGGAAGAGAGTAGATGTCTCCCTCAACCTCCGCCAGTCACTCGAGGAGAGTGATTGAAGGATATATGCTAGACTGCACCTCATTATGCAGTGCACTCATAAAATAGAATAATGGGAAACACTTGAACATTGATTTAAAGGCGGGAATTCGAAATCCGAAGCTATTGCCGAATTGTAACAACAGAGAGTTAAAGTGAAGGAAGCAAGCTGTGAAACCAAGTCTAAAGCCTATTTGGGAAAGTAAGTCTAAAGCAAATTCATGTCTCCTTATAACGGAGTCTAGTGTCTTATGTAATTCTAATGCATATTGTGAGTACCAAGTCACAAGATCATTGGTAGAGAATCATCACACCATCTTAAAGATTTTCAGCAAAGCCGTTAAACAGGAAGTGAAACATTGCTTAAGATAGTTCCAGCAATTGTTTTGATTCTTTTAAAAAAAAATCTTTCTAGTGAAGTTTCCTAAATAGTACAAACACTCTACATGGTGGAAAGACCCTATGCAGTGCTATGTACATGTATAGTAGGACACATAACTACTTAAAAGGGGACGATAAAAGAAGTTGTTCCACCTGGGAAGGACAAAAGACATACAGAAACATTGTCATATAACTTTCCCATTGAATCATTTTGCACTCATCTGAACACACTGGGTCTTGCAAAAATCTTGGTGGGGTGTTCCACCCTAATAAAGCTGCAGTTCTAGACTAATTCATGATTGGAGAAAGGTAATCAATTAACTAAGGGCAGTAAATGTACGCCTACTGGATGTCCCCAGTGGAGCTGACTTGAGTGATCTTGGAGGCTTCCTGGAAATAATGCGACAAATCAGCAAATGGCCACTGGGAGTTAGCAGGGGTCACAGGTGACCACCCGCCTAAATCTGTTAGCAAGAAGAAAAGTGGCAAGTTGAAATCTTCTGTTTATGGTCCGTAATCGGGTGCAATAAAACCCTTGACGAGAGGACCACAAATGAAAATCTGAGGATCAGAGAAAGGATGATATTTGGCAATACTCGACAGCGCTTACTACATAAAAGATGCATATGTTGCACATGAGAACTTGCTTGGTTATCCAACATGGGAATGTGAATCAATGGTTCCTCATTCCAGTGCGACTGCAGAAAAATGACTCTCCCAAGACCCCCCCCCCCCCATATGTTCTGTGCATACCAGAGTGGTACATAAACACTCCTTTGACTCCCCCAATTCTCCCAAAACCCCATCTCTTCGCCCACACAGGCATGGATCACTCCCCACTTCCACCTTTAAGGATTCCCCTTCTTGCTCCATCGACTGCCATTGGCTCATCTAAATCCTGCTACTATCGCAATCTAATCTCTCCACTCCCATCCGTGCAAACTCTCCTCTACAGTAGACGACCTACTTGCTCGTCAACGCTGCATCCTCTCATTAATCATTCTCCAAAATATCCAGAATCGGATACCCTGTGACCACACTCACATTCCACGCTGTTCTCCTTCCCAACACCATTTGCTTCTGCTCCCTCTCTTTTGTCATCCCTGTCCTTCAAAATCTTTGAATGCACAGGATTCACTAATATTACTTTCTCGCTGGAGAATAATTGCCTCTGTGACCCCCTCCAATCTGGATTCTGCAGTATAGGCATTCCATGGAAATGGCATATGCACTCACATCTGCCGACCACTGCAAATGCTGCGCCAGTCCCACCTTCCTGAACCTCTCTGCTACCTTTGACTCTTTGGACACCCCCTTTCCATTAACCTCTCTTAAATTAACATACTGCCGTAGACTAGATTTACTCTTAGCTAGAGTCCAGCCATTGACCACTTGCTCTCTGTGCCAAGAGTGACGCAGTACCACAGCTGCACCTCACTCAAGAGACCCAACAAGTTAGAAACGCGTGTCTGGGATTGATGCTGGTATTTGTGTTTGAACAAGACGTGCCTAGTCTTGACTTTCCGTCTGGGTGAGACTAGACTTATATGAACATTTTATATTTCTCCTAAGGCGCAGGGAGCTAAAACGTGACTGTAGACCCTTCCAATATAACCGATTACTTAGCCATGTTTGTTCTCACTAGAGGGGCTCCCACATTTTGGTAAATAGCAAAAGACTTGGGGTTTCACCCGGACAGTATGGGTAATCCAGATTTGGACGCCTTGCTCACTATTTATTTATATATTTATAACGTGCCAGAGCCCGCGAGCATCAGGGCACAAAAAGATTTGCTAGTGCAAACGGATCATAGAGAAGAGAGCCATCTGTTTAAACAGAATCTTCTTTAAACGCTTGCAAAAAAAACTGTACTGTACTCGTTGACGGAAGTTCCTCTAGGAATGTCTTCAACAATGCAAACTGCATTGTATTGTAATACCTACATCTAATGGATGCATCTTTTATTGGCCCCTGCTAGAACGGCATTGCAGTAGTCCAGCCTAGGCATAAGCACAGCTCTTGTTAGTTGAGTGCAATTGGCCTAGGAAAGAAAAGGCTTGATTAGCCCAAGTACTCTCAGGTGGCATTGTGTCTTCTTTACAATGCTATTGGTATGAGCGTCCGAGCTTAATGAGGACTCGATCCCAATACCCAATATCTTAACTTCTGTTGAGACCTGAATCAAATGCTGTTCAATATAAAAACCTGTGTAATCCACACTCAGTTGTGCTCTTGATTGACTGGATCCGAATAAAATGAACTTGGCCTTACAGCCATTTATACATAATCCATTTTCCAGCATCCATGCACTAATTGACTTGCCACGTGGGAGATCTCCTCTGCGTCTTTACTGTAGTCCCCTCTTAATTCCATGATGAGCTGGGTATCAACCTCATAGTTGCTGAAGCGGATGCCCAGCTTGTCTAGGAGATCGCATAACGGGCGACAAAACACATTAAACAATGCAGTGGACAAACAGGCCCCCTGAGGAATGCCATACTTTATATATTCTGGTTCGGAGCTTTCATCTCCCCAGTGGACAACATCCTGTTACCAAGGAATGAGTTAATCCATTGAATGACTAGCTTTGAACAATGTCCTACTTATCCAAGCCTCTTGTTCACCAAGTCGAAGGCTTCTGGTAAATCTAAAAACATCAGCAGCCCTGACTTGCTGTTATCCACAATGTCCAGCATCCCTGTCTGGATGTCCAATGATGCACTTTAAGTGCCATGATAGGCTCTGAAACCTGATGGTTTGCCATGGAGTACCTTATTCATCTCCAAATAATCCTATAACTGCCTGGTTGCTACTTCATCGATGTTCTTGAGCAAAAATTGTACATTAATGATTGGTCTCAAATTGTCATCATTTCGAGGGTCTTGCCCTGGCTTTTGTAACAATGGAGTAACCACCGTCCTTTTGCAACAATCGGGGACCTCCCTATGCTTAAAGGTAGCATCCGTAAAACATACCAGGAAAGGCACAACGATTTCAATTTTTTCCAGTATAATCTTAACTGGAAAGATATCTCCTGGACAACTTGTAGGCCTCATAGTCTTTAGTCTAAGGACCATACCAGGATTATATATATTCTGGAATGGAAAGTCTGGTCCAGCAGTGTTTGCAATGTGCCTCTTTTTTCCTTGCTGATGTATTCCCTCAATCTTAGCATGAGTTTCTAACATTCTAGCTTGTGCCAGCCAGCTGTATCTTTGTTGCAAATGCTTTTTGCACTGCAGAACAGTCTTCTTTGGTCGAAACAGAGGGGTTGAGTTGAGCTTTAGGATCCTCATTCCCCTAAATACTTCAAAAAGTGTTTTAGTGCTGTTTTTTTAATTCACTATCTGAGTATCATAATAATTTCGCTTGGCCTTGCAAATTTCTTTCCTATATATCTTATCCAAGGCTTTCTAGGAGGCTTTATTATCTATAGTGGGATTTTTCTCCCAGATCCTCTCTGCTTTACGCTTTTCCTGTTTGCGTGCCATGAGAGTTTGTGAGAACCATTTTTGGTTATTCATGTGTTCCCTAACAGGTTTCAGTTTTAGTGGGGCTGCATGATCGAATAACTCGGTCAGTGCTATATTATCTTTGGATGCAAGAGATTCAGGAATCTCATCAGTTGTAACTGTCACATGAGTGTCGCCATGCTTCATTCCAAATCATTGTCTGTGTTTTTGTTAAACTTCCTGCTTTTGACCTTCTTCTGTATGTTTTGTTTAATAACAGACACAGATGAAAGCATGCATTCCATGTTAACAAAAGAATACTCCAACCATATGCATGGTGTGACCTCCGACAGTGTAACCGAAATATTCCTTGTCATCACCCAATCCAGGTTGCTATAGCTAGCGATGCACAACCCCACAGCTACACCTCACTGGAGACACCAAAGGCAAAATCATCTACATGGTATTGCTGGTGGTACTCTTGTTCAGAAGAGAATTGATTAACTTTTTGGTGCTGGACTGCCCTTAAGTGTGATACCAGATTGATATGCAAATGGTAATTTCTGCTCTGGCGAGGTACAGTGAGCTTAAACATGGCTGTAGGCCTTCATTATTGGAAACATTTCTGGATACTATCTAATTATTTTTCTCCTCCCCTTATTCCCGACCCAGCCTCCTGTTTCTCTGCCATCTTCCACTTGGATGCCTCATACTCAACACTTCCAAGACTGACACTATCTAGCCCCTAAGGCACAGCCCCTTCCTCCACCTCTACTGTCTTTTCTACCTAATCACCTCCCTTCTGCTTCCAAGTCTCACAATAGTGTAGTCCTCTTTGACAGAGAACTAAAGCTCCAGCCATTCATTACTTCCTCAGTGGCCTGGCCATCCCTTCTCATTATTCAAATGAATCCCTTTCACCTGCCACATGGCTAAAGCCTTGATGTTCAGCCTGGCTCTCGGCCGTCTGAACTACTATTCTAGCTTCCTTCTGGCTCTATCACCCACTCCATAAACCTCTCAATTTTGCAGCTTTGCAAATTGCACCCTGCAATCTCCCAATACTGCTCTCCTACTCTGCCCACAGTCTCCCTGCAGATTGGCACTCACTTCCCAACTACTATGAACCCTGTATAGTACTCCAGTGCATATAACTTTATTCAACATACATAATATCTATCCCGATATGTAATGTTCTTAATCTATGTTGTAAATCTGTCATGTCTGCAATCAATGTTCCATGTGTATGTTCCCCCTCCTTCGCTGGATCATCAACTGCATCAGTTTACACCTCCTCTTTTCTGAACCCCCCCTCCCCCCGGGGATTGTTCCTCTGTTATTGTCCTCTTGCAGAGCATTTCTGGTCATACCGCTCACCTTCCCCAGAGGTTGATCGTTTATTTGAATACTTACTGGTGGTTGTCGATTACTTTGTGATCTCTCCTACAAATACATTCCAAGTACATTAGAGACCCCCCCCCCCCCAAGATTTGATTAATAGATTGCAAAAGATAGCTAATGTACCAGAGCAACTTAGAATGTCAATGCTTGATGTACAGCGCTTGCAGCACACCTGTTACATTAGGAGGGCATTCAATTAATTAGATAAACATTAACTCTACTAGTGCATTTCTGTGGCAACAACACATATGAACTGCCACTGTTTAAAGCTTGCTGGCCCTGTGTTTTTTGCTAATGCTTTGCAAAGCATAGATGTAGCCACCTGCAGCGACACACAGGTAAGGCACTGCGTCACAACGGTATGGTTGCATTCTGAATCCAGATAATATTGTGTTCCTCCCACAGTACATGCTTTGTCTGCAACAACGCCTAGATCTGGCCTGGCTCCATTTAACTTCAGTTCTGCTGAGTTACAGCACACTGCATGTCCGCACACAGCACAGTTGGGACATTAATCTGGCTACATCTTCGCAACATTAGTACCGGCCACCTTAGGGAGACTTTTCCCACTGTGAACCCGCTACAACTACAGCATCTACCACCACAGAGAGACTCTCGCCACTGTGAAGGAGAGAAATACAAAATTAACCACCTCAGAGAGGCGCTCCCCACTGTGAAGCAAATGACTACACAAGTCCCCACAAGGAATGAGCAAAACCATTGGGTGAATAAAACCAACCAAGTCGCTCACCGACATAAGGGGATCAGTCAGGAGCCATAACAAAGAGACTCTGAGACAGAAATACATCCACTACAGAGAGGCTTCCCCACTGCAAACCCACACAGCGATTAACACCCCCAGAGATCAGATGCCCCAATCCCCACGGGCTGCTGAGGCTGAGATACAATCACCACTGATTGTTTCTACCTGTGGTGTTCCCCAGGGGGTCTAACCTCTCACCCTGGCTTTTCAACCAATACTTGGGAACTCTCGCCCACCGCATTGCCATTTTCTACTCCAATTTCCAGTGCTATGCGGATGACACCCAACTCATTTTCAGGCTTCCCTCAGCCACCTCTTCTCCTTCTCTCATCTCTGATTGCCATCTGCCATTCAAGATTGTTGTGCCGCCAATGATCTCTGCCTGAATCCAGCAAGATGGAGATCCTCCTCATTGGCACACCTTCATCCTCCTTTCCTGTCACTCTTTGGCTGGCCTCCCTTGGCCCTCCTCCCACCCCCACCTGCAAGGCTAAGAACCTCTGGGCCATCGTGATGTTTCTAAAAAGTCAAACTTCCTTCTGCACCTCCTCAGAGGTATTCTGCCTTTCCTCTCCTTCCCCCCAGAAGCTCACTGTCTCTCAAGCGGTGGTTCTCTCTAGGTTGGACTATTGCTACAGCCTCTTTCTAGATCTACCTGCTTCTACTTTCCGCCCTTTGCAACTTATCCAGAATAGGACTGCAAGACTTGTCCTTGGCCTTAAGCCCTGGAATCCTATCTTTCCAGCCCTGCAATCTCTTCATTGGCTCCCAGTGGCTACAACAATTAATTTCAAGACCCTTTGCATTGTCCACAAGGCTTTCTGGGGCCTGGGCCCAAAATACCTTCAGCGGGTCGAGTATTGCCATCTTGTGCTATTCTTATCCATTGATCCATCGCCCTAAGTTCAAGTGCCCTGGCGGCACTAATTCAGATCATCCGCCCCCAACGCTGACATCACTAGACGCTCAGGATGAGCTCCACCTATTTTATTGATGTTAGTGAGTAACGTAGCCAAACGTACCCTGTCATCACCAATGTCGTAACGTTGTCTAACGCAGAACCAGGAACATAAACACACACATCCACAACAAATGCAAAACTTTTGTTCCGTTTCTTTTCACAAAAATGATTAAAACTGTTTATTTGGACGAAAACCGCAACAGTCGGGAGCGTAACTGGTACTTTTCATTTTGACATCACGCTGAAAAGAGGTAATTAAGTCCACGAAAACATGGGTAACTTTTTCCAATAGAGGTTCTAGTTAGCCAACATCGCATTGTTCTCATTTTCTAACTGAACGGTGATCTTATAATCCCGATTCTGTTAATCGATCGATTAATCCCAGTCTTTGTATTCTTCACAGAAAGTTATTTTCTTCCATCACCGATTTTTGATCGGCGCACATGGTGTTCCATTACAGAGAAGAAATTACTGGTTTAAATTTCAAAGGCAACACTTTCAGAACCTATAGGCTGCCATCTTGATCATTATTGCTGTAACCGCGAAAGGACAGATTGGTGTCTGGTGATCATCCCAGACAATGGTTATCACAGATGTGTTGTTGATTATTGTCCAATTTTAGGTTGAAGAAGACATTGACCAGTAGACTGTACCCATGACAGGAGCTATGTAATAACTATGTAAAATTGAGAATGCAAAAATATATTTCAGTACCCACTTTCTAATTGAATATACACAGTGCATATTTATGTAACTATCAATTAAGTTACAATTAACATGTACAATGTCTATTCTGTACATCAAATTGGACATTCATCCATCACAATGTTAATCATGTAGCATACAGCACACTTCCCATCCTAACTTGCATAAATATTATTTAAAACTTTGCTTACATTGTGTCTTGAGTTTCCATTCTCCCTATGTAACCAATGACCAACCGCTTTAAAAGACAGATCTCAGTAATAGAAACGTTCTGAAGTAAGCTTTCAATATAATGAATCTTATCAGTTCTTTGTGGATATTCGACACATTTTGTCCTTCAAATTGTTAGTGCGGTGGATTGAACGATAAATAACAATGGGACCCTTCATCCAGCGTTCACAGCATGCCAGAGTGAGTTTCGTTTTCGGGAAAACATATCACAAAACTGAACAATATTAATGGCAAGCTCTGCATTGCAAAACAACAAAATATTTCAGTTATCCCACATATGAAAATATTTACTTCCATTTCAATGGTATCAACATGCATGGTCACACAACATTCACGTATTCTTTCAAAGATGACTGTATGCAAGGTGAAGACCATTGGGCAATGCCCCAAAAAAAGCCAAAGAGGGACACTTCTTTTCTGAAATAAACAGAATTTGAATACACATCAGGCAAACAGGCTTTTGCATCTTGCGCCCAATGCGACTTTGGCAATTCTGTCAATTGGTTAAATAATTTTCCCTTTGGGACTATGCAACCTATTTCAACAGTACTCTATGCACCTAGTACCCAACACCTGATAAGTATGTATTGCTGTTAGCTAAGTAGCTATTCGCTTCCCGCATCAGTACGGATTAAGAATGCACAAACTCATTTCATTAATCATACTTCACATATAGAGATGGTGACCGCATGAAATACAGATTCATGGATATGGATGAATGAAAAGCGGTGGGTTAATATATATAGAGATGGCCGGACCGGCAAGGGAGGAGATTGGGGGGGGGGGTGATTTTACACCAGTCTGGGTGGACTGTTGCACCCAGGGCAACATGTGCAATGAGCAACAATAAAAAAAAAAAATTATATCACTAAAATTCTACCATGCCTTGAGTAAGTACAGTTTTGAAAGGCTTACTAGCTTCTCTGTAGATCTATTCCAGCAATCCTATTGATTTCTGCATTGATGCAGGCGTGCCTGGTTGTCCTCCACATGTGGGCCTCCACAGTAAGATGTAAATGTGCAAAGGCCACAGGTGCATGTTCATAGTGCACATTGACAAGACATATTCTTTCGTTGGTTATTTCAATGATGGCTTGCACTGTGGCACACATACCTTTGGTCTATTGCTATCTGCAGCCACTTATCATGATTCCTACTTTCCAGTGAGGTTAGACTTCATTTATTGTATTTATTTATTGGTTACTTGTAAAGCTGCTATACATCAAATGGTGTTTCATGGTGCCACAAGACAAAAAGGGGGGCTGGGAGGTGGAGGGAAGAAAACGACAATAACGGCTAGGCCTTGTGTCATTCGGATCATGCAAGTGCAGTAACAAGAAGTGTAGGGGTGAGGTGTAGGCTGGGGTGGAAGGGAAAATGCTAGGGCTGGAGGTAGGTGTGGGGCTAAAGGAGGTATAAAATTGCAGGGGGAGAGGGGAAGAACAGGGACAATGGGAATAGGCAAGTACTAAGGGGAGGCCAGAGGGGCAAGTGCCAGGGGAAGCAGAAAGTGAGGACCACATGCTAAGCGCAAGGTACGGGGGTGGGCCTGGCTCGGTAGAGATTCACAACCCACCAGGCCTGTCAGGGGAAAGGGGCTCGGAAAGGCAATTGCAGGTTGTGGGGCCCCGAGAGGGACAAGAAGACAGGGTGCTGGGGTATACTGGGCGAGGAGAGCCTGGCGCCCTGTGGAGCTCAGAAAGGAGCAGGCCGCCATCTGAACATGGGTGTCACAGTGCACAATAGAGCACTTTGGCTATGCGGGTCCACCTCTGCAGATATTCCACAGTCTCCACCCATTTCCCCCAAACCTTTTGGAACTTCCCAGGGCATCCTCTGGCATTGTAGATCTGTTTTTCCAGGGACGCACACCTGTCCATCTCATTGGCCCAACGGCCAAGACTCTGTCCCCATCACCCGATGTTGCGGCCGTTTGCCTCTTTCCCAGTCCCATTGCCACAGCAATGTTTTTTCATGCTTGGTAAAGCGAACCTCCCCCATATGCATAGCAATACCAGCTTTGGATCTTATGGAACAGGGGACCCCAACACCTCGGAGATCTTATGAATGCATCTTCCCCAGAAGTTCTGGATTACATCACAGCTCTACACCATATGGAAGAAGGTAACCTTTGCTCTTTTCCATATCAGGCATTCCCCGTTGTTAGCCCCACCCCATCATGCCATGGCCTCGCGGGAATAGTATGCTTGGTGTAGTATTTTGAATTGGATCAGTCTTTGCCTGGTATC
This sequence comes from Ambystoma mexicanum, assembly GCF_040938575.1. Classification (NCBI taxonomy): domain Eukaryota; kingdom Metazoa; phylum Chordata; class Amphibia; order Caudata; family Ambystomatidae; genus Ambystoma; species Ambystoma mexicanum. The sequence continues at coordinate 21,699,598 of NC_090940.1, forward strand.
TATTCCTTTTTCTCTCAGGAACATTAGTGCTTCCACCCATTCCTTAGATTCTAGTGGGCCTAGGTCTCTTTCCCATTTGCTTTTCAGTTTGGACAGTTCTTGTGCTCCGAACGCGGTGAGCACCTGGTATATCGTAGAAGTGACCTTGGTGGGGATTCGGTCTGGGAGAATGTTGGTCTCAAGGGGGATCATTTGGGAACCTCTGCTAGGTCGGGGAACTGGGCTTTAAGGGCGTGAGTTAGCTGGAGAGGCCTACAATATTCACTGGGTGGGATCCCATATTCCTTTTGCAGAGCCTTGAAGTCTAGAAGATGCCCATCCTGTATCACATCCGCTAGTGTGTACATCCTGTATCTATCCCAGGTTGTAAAGTGCCCCATTTCCTAGACTTCGGGAAGGTGTCTATTGTTCCACATGGGTTGATCTAATGTCTCTCAACCCACCCAATGCTCTGGTGGGCCTCCTCCCAGGCATGGCGAATGTGAAGTGTCATTCTCGGTATATTGGTCACCTTTTCCCGTTCCCTGTATAGTGCCAATAGTGCCAGTGGATCCGAAATTGCCGGTGCCATGTCAATGGCTAACTGTACCCTGGGTAAGTTCCTTCTGGTGGATCTGCCAGGCATAAACGCACATTGGTCCGGGTGGATGAGGGACCCTATTACTCCTAGTAGTCTGTTGGCCAAAATGCGTGCCAGAACCTTGGCTTCCCTGTTAATTAATGATATTGGCCTATACGAGGCGCAGAGTTCTGGGGGTTTCGCAGGCTTGGGGATTACTACTATGAATGTCTTTCCGAGGTCTGAAGGCAGTTGCCTTTCCTCCTTACTCTGTAGAAACATACGGTGCATGTGTTTCGTCACCATTTCTCCTAGTCGTTTCCAGGTTTCTACTGGGAAAGCTATTGGTCCCAGGGTTTTTCCTGATTGGAGTTGAGACAGTGCGGTTGCCACCTCCTCCACCTAGATCTCAAAATTGAGTTCCTTCATCTGCTGCTCAGAGAGACTGGGGATTGCGATTGAGTCTAGGAAGTTGGGGTCCCCCTTTCGCTGTTGACCTCTCTTGGGGGGAATAGAGTTTTTAATAGAACGTGGCGAATGCCTCAGTGATGTCTTGAGTCATTTGTCAGCAATTCCTGCCCATCCGACAAAATGGCCCGTACCTGCCCCTTGTTTCTGTCCCGCCTTGCCAACCAAGCTAGGGTCTTGCCGGCCTTGTCCCCCATCGCATATATTTGGCTGCAAACGGACCAGTGGGCGGTCCTTGTATTATCTAAGGCCACGTTTCTCAGAACCTCTTGTGCTGTAACTTGGGGTCCTTGTGATGCTCGGGATCCTGATTCAAAGAAATGCTCCTCTTTCTTAGACACCTGTTCTTCGGCTTCCTCCATGGGGTTTAATACGCCCATTATTTATTGCTATGAGCAGGGGGAGTGGTCCGAGATGCCTCTTGCTAAAAAAAAAAAATAAAAACAGCGGACACCAGCTGGTGTGCCATGCTCTGAGGTACAAAGAATTAGTCTAGCTGTGAGAGTGATCTGTGTGCATCGGAATACAATGAGAACCCAGATTCCGCTTCATGTAGCATCCTCCATGTGTCCACCACCCCAAGTGCGTTAACAAAGGAGTGTAGTTTAGTTGGGGAATTTGGGTTTTTGTTGACCCTGAATGATCTGTCTCTGTCTATCTCCATGACCTTGTTAAAGTCCCCACCTAGTACCCACAAGTCTACCTGTCGGGTGAGTAGTCTTGCCTGGAGTTCATTTAGTTCTATCGTAAGTGGCAGGAGTGCGTATTCTGTGATAATGGCCCAGCTGCTGTCCCACAGTTTCCCAGTTAGTACAACATATCGACCACGTGTGTCGGCACGCACCTACTACAGATGGAACGGTACTCTTATGTAAAGGATCATCGTGCCTCTTGCCCCCTTTGAGAATCATGCGTGGTATGTTAACGAGTAGTTGGACCTCCTGAAGAACTTGCATTCTTTTCCAAGTAGGTGCGTTTCTGTTAGGAGGGCGAGTGTCAGTTGAGGAATTGGAACACCAATCTTCGCTTGATACTGGGCCCAGTCTGTTGACATTCCATGTCAGCAGAGATATTTCTCCGTCATGTGTCATGAGTGTCCCAGTGATGCTTTGCAGGGTTTGGAGGCAATAACGTAAGTCTAGAACCCTCCACCCCCTTAGGTGTCTCGGGTGCCTTTTGGGCCGCTGTGTTTCCTCCCATGTGTGCCCTGCCCCCCACCTCACCCACCGCTGAAGCTGTGTGACCATCAAACCTAAACAGTGGCATTGGGACCATTAGAACAAAACAGTAAGAAAAAATAACAACTTCAGTGTCCTGGTCATCTATCCCCTAACGGACTGTGGTTTATGTAGATCGAGTGCAGCTTCTGGGTCTCCCTCTGTGGACCACAGCACAACAATGAACATCTCTCTTCATGGCTTCTTGCCATACCAACAGTCCCCGCAACCCACCCTGTACTCGCGCCCCCCTAACCAGAAGCACCTGTAGCCCGAACTGTACACCAACAAGGCACGGAACTACAAAACACAACATCAATGGGTTATAACCCTCGACTGCGAATATCAATCCCACATTGGTAGCCGGTGGCCGCTGTTGTTAGGTCACCTCGTATCATTGATCAATTATGGAAGCCTGAATAACAGTGTTGGTGGTCATCCGTTTTCGTCTCGGTCCCCTCCATACTGTGATGACCTGGATGATTCGGCGGGCTTGGCTGTAGTCGGTCGCTTCCTGGTCTCTGCCCTGCTGGCCCTTTTGGATCCATTAAGGATTTGGGTTTCCAGCCAATCTCATGCTTCTTTAGGTGAGTAAAACAGATGGATAACACCCTCATGGTGCACCTTGAGCTGCGCAGGAAAGAACAACGTGTTTCATGGACAAGGACTGTAGCTTCTTTTTCACTGAGTGAAAGGACTGCCATGCCTTTTGGACTTCCTTAGTATAGTCAGGGTAGAAGCCGATGCGGTAGCCGTTGTAGGTGATGGGGCCAGTGTCCCGATCCATTTGAAGCATACTGATCCCAAAAGTTCAGGAGTCTGGCAACTATTGTGCGTGGCGGTGCACCGGGGACTGAGCGCCCCATCGGGAGTCTGTGTGCCTGTTCTATTGAGAAAAACTTGGACAGTTTCTTAGGGGCAAAGAGTTTGTTGAGCCATTGCTCGAGGAAGAGTTTAGCACTGGGCCCCTCCTCCCTCTCCGGTATCCCAAGGATGTGTATGTTATTGCGTCGTGCATGCCCCTCATTGTCTTCTGCTCTGTTTTCAAGTTGAGTCACCTTTTGGGAGATTGCAGCCAGCTGCTTTTCCATCTGTTTGACAGTGTCTTCCGTGGTTGAGATCTGTTGCTCCTTCTCCCCTGCTCTCGAGGCCAGGTTGCATAGATCTTGCCTGAAAAAGGAGACCTCTGTGTATAAGCCCCCCATCTTCCCTTCCTGAGATGTTCTCGACTCTCCAGTTGCCTTCATGATGTCAGTAAGGGGGATGGGTTGGTTCTGCGGCTCCTCATTTATGTCCTGAGTCTGTAGGGCCTGGGGCATGGGTCTCTGGGGAGCTCCCAACATGAAATGGTCCATTTTACTTTGCAGGGCCTGTCGCTTGATTTTGTCCTTGACCATTGTCTGCGCCCAGTTACGGTCTTGAGTAGGGACTGCTATCGACAAGCCGGTCAAGCCCCGGGTAGAGCCTCAGAGCAGCAATGACAGCGTCACCAGTTGGATCCTACAATTATATGAGTAGCCACACCCAGGCACTCTGTGGACGGCAGCAGTAGGGCGGCTCCTTCAGTTTCTCTGCTTCCCGTCTGCCCACCCACCCCTGGGGGGAGGGAGAGAAAAAGTGGCTAGCGCTTGTCCAGGTGTGGTTGTGTCTCTGGTGACAAAAAATGGTTGTAGAGGTGCACTCGCTAAGTAATAAACCTATAGCATTCAAATACAGTATATGTAATTTACTAATATATTCAGGTGCTCCTGTGTGAGTCTCGGCTACAAGACTTATGTTGCAAAGTGAAAGGTCCTCCAACTGATTGGGGGACGAAAACAGGGCACACTATCGACTGACCCATGTCAGCAAATAAATCTTTGTGTAGATAATTTAATCAAAGTTACACAAAAAAAACAATATTTCATAAAAGAAATTTCACATATATGATAATTCATTCAAAAACATATACATGTAATAGCCCAATTACTTGATAGGGTTCAAATGAAAACATATTTGTTAAGTTCTTTGATGGTAAAACATTAAATACAATAATGTGTTGATTTGAGCAATTTTCAAAACAAAAATGCAAAGAGACATTTGTATCATTCTATCTGAACAAATGTTTGCGTAATTTCATAACAGTTGGGTACAATACAGTTGTACGATGCGTTTCGGGCATAGCCCTTCATCAGGTACAGAATCCGTTCAGATTTCTGAAAAAAAACAAATAGTTTGTGTTTTAATATCTGATTTGATATTCTAGTATCTAATTTACAGAAATTGTTTGATAGACTGACCTGTGTCCTTCTAGTGTTGACCAAATGTTGGCAAGAGCTTGATACAATATGGTCCCCTTTAGTGATCCGTAAGATTGTAAACCGCATGCTAGGCAGAAAAAAGTTGTAGAATGTCTTTTAGTCAAAATATGGCATGGCTGTGTGTGGGAACGAGTCGTTTAATTAAGCGCTTGGTTTCCACTCCACAGTCATCTTGACAAGATTAACTTTCAAGGTGGTACTCACCGATTAAACGGTGGAAATTGATCAGAGTCATTTGTATGATCTTTCTTTGGCGTGTTATAAGCCTCCAGGGTGTTTCTGGAACTTCTATATAGGTTAAAAAGGATGATATGACGCGTGTCAGTGACATCTACATGGGCACTTTCTAGCATTATTGATAAATCCCCCCAATATTTCACATGCTTACTGCTGCTTCTCCATGCGGTAGGGACGTTCATGTATTTGGAAGCGTCTGTCAGCCTTGCAGTATATTGCTCAACTGGAGCGTGTCGGCTCATTTTCAATTGTGGGGAGCCTGTGAATTCCGAATAAACGGATGTTTGCTTATAGTGTCGCTGTTCGTCTATACATTTGTTATGATTCACACATGATAGCGCACTTAGTGCTTTTCCGTGTAAGTGCAGCGGACATGGTGTCTGCATAGTTCTCTGTTTGGTATGCAGTTGTCAGGGAAACCTGAGTGTTGTCTAGTTGATACATTTATGACTACTTTCTGCTTCTGCAGAGCGCCATCTTAGAATGGTGTTGGTTGACATAACTATTCATACATTGCTCTGTGTATGGTCATCATCCATGGTTACAGTGATTATGGCAGCGAGTTACTGACCCGCTTACTCCTTCCTGGTGTATTCGTCCTCTACATGAGTGAGTATTTGAGCTAGAAGAGCAAATTTGGTGAAAGTAATCTATTAGGTGCCGTCAATCGCAATGATAGAAATCATAGAAATGATAGAACTCATTATTCCTTCTGCTCCATGTGTCGCTTTCATATTTTGAAGCAATAAATTATTGTTGTGCCTCAATGGAAATTTTGGATTTTCTAATGTATGGTTTGAGTCAAATTGGAATTCAATCCATATTCGTCTTTTATGAAAAAACGGCATATCGCCAGATAAACGGGATACTCAATCAGTTTCATTTCTACAGGGTTTTTATGCTCTCAATTATCACATCCTGAAGTGATGTTCATTTGATAGTATTCATAGGGAGCCTAACCTCTAGTTGGATGTACTAAATATCATGTCAATGTGCAATTATCTGATTTTTCCGATTGTGTTTATAATCACAGGTGGCAACTCGTATCCCAATCCACATTCATTCCTTTCGGAAACATTGTGTTTAATCGATCAATCCAGACTAGTTCACGCTGAAGGAGTTGTTTCGTGAGATTACCTCCTCTTCTTGGTGGGGTAACGTGTTCCAAGATGATGAAGTTTATCTGTGTAATTAAATGTGATTCCTTCAAGAAGTGTTGGGCTACTGGTGATCTTTAGTCAGATATTTGACTTATGTTCGAACCAGCAAGTCTTTGCTTTTCTCATGGTCATTCCCACGTAAAAGATTCCGCATGGGCATTTAATCGCATTCATTTTTTTTTTGTGTTGCATGTGGAGGTGTGATGTAATTTGATCTTATGTCCCATATGAGGGTGAGTGATGTAGTTCCCCTTTATCAAGTTGTTACAATTATTACAGTTGCTACATAGAAGGGCTCCCTTGTAGTTTTGATTCTTTGTTCTTTGTGCTAAGAAGTCTGCACTGATCAAGTTGTCTCTTATGGATCTACTTTTACTGTATGCAAAAAGCGGAGGAGTTGGAAACAAGTTTGCCAAAGTTGGATCGAGTGATAGAATCTTCCAATGTTTTTTAACAATTCTTTTTATCTTGTCACTTTGGAGAAAGTTGTAACGTATACTAGGTTTTCCACTTTCTTGCTTCTTGTCTCTGAATATTGGTTGCCTTTTTTTGCACATTGTTTTACAGTCTCTAAGTCATATCCTATTTGGACACATTTCTATGTGAAATCTTGCGCTTTATTCCTATAATCAGTCTGATCAGAGATGATTCTATGATATCTCAGTTGTTGACTCTGCCCTGGGGTGTCGGGGCGCTGTTGAGCAAACGCTCTGAATTCATACTCATACAAGAAAATGAGGTTCTGGCGCATGTCTAGTACCGCGAGCAAGGTCTCCATCGGCCCCTGCAGTGTCTTGCCCCCACGATGCTCTCACAGCATGAACCCGGAACCTGCTGTGTTGGGCGTGTTGTCCAGTTGCTGGCCTGGTATGGGTGCTGCATTCTTGGGTAACAAGGGGGCCCGACAGTACCTTATGGTATGCAGGGGCTTCTTACAGCTCTTTCAGGATATGTGGAGCCACCAAAGATAATCTCCCACAGCAGCAGTAGGTAAATGTAAGAGGGAGCTTGTGTCGGCCACCCTCATCGGCAAGCACCAGGCAGCAACACCGTCCCAACTCAAAGCGCTATCGGTGGGGGAGGGGTTTCTCTCTGGTCCGCTTCACCTGGGGCTCATGTTAGCAAGCTTCGGATTGCCCCATAGGGCACGGCCCAGCACCAGGAATCCCAGCTGGATCTTTAGGAGAGGAGAAGTCAGGTGAGGGGCACTCTGCATCCCTCACTGGGCCAGCTCAATAGTCTGGCACAAGGGCATGCAGGAGAGGACATCCGCTCATCTGTCCTGGTTGGGGGGGGGGGGGGCAAGTCTCAGCTGCACGCCCCAGCAAGTGTGTTCCAGGTGGCCCTCGGGTACTATCCTCACCCCCCACTGTGCTCACTCCAATGCCCGTTGCACTGTGGCGTGCCCGCAGCCATGTATAGGTCTGAACTCCGTAGTTGCTCGCTCCCAAGCCACCGGGCAGACAGCTCCCACAGCGTCTGGGTCTGGAGATCTGACCACCCGCAGTTGCGTGGGCAAAATGGCATTGCTGACCCACCAGCAAGATCTGTTTGCTAGTTCACAGGCTTCTTGGCACCGATTTGTGTCGGGAAGCCAGCAGGATGTAGCCCCGCAATTCCGCCGCTGAGGCGAGGGACCTTGGAGAAATAAATACTGCAGGTGACCAGGATAATGAAGGAGGATGCAGCCAGCCAGCAGGAGCAAGAGGGCTCGCGTCCACATGGGTGCTATGCCCATGCGCCCACAAACGGTAATTGATTAAAAACATATTATTTAACAATTACATCTCAAGTCACATACTATTCAATTTTTTGTACAGTGAAAAAAGTCTCCAAACACTATGCAAAAGCTTGAACGTGGCTTTGTTCAACATGAGAGCCACGCTTCATTTGAATGTTGAAGTCAACCTTTCCATAAGTTTGGGAGGGCAAACCTCTTTTTCAATGTTCCGTTGCATAGACTGGGCCCTGAACACAGAATCTGGGCCAATGCCATGCGTTTGCATGTGTTCCGTGTTACATGGAGTATTTTGCTATGCTTGTGTTCAACTAAACCTCTACAAGCCGAAGCTTCATCAGAAAGTAAAAGCATTTGTAACATACCAAATATGGATAGCTTCGATGAGACAGCCCTAGTTATTCTGACAGTAGATCAACTGAAAGATATGATGGGGTTCTGCCTGTTAAAGGAAAGAAAAATGAATTGATTGGAAAATTGTTGAATCACCAAAGTTTGAGTATTAGCCCTGTAACACCTACTATCCCAGGTAATGTTGAAAATGATGAGGATGACAGACAGCACATTCAATGTCAGATCTTTCACAAATTCAAACTCCATATGCTAGAAGATTGGCTTTGCCACTCACTCTCAGGTTCCTGTCTTGCCTTCCGTAGGAGCTGCTGAACCCCACAGTCCCTCTCCAGCTGTTCTGGCCCCACCTTTTGATTTTACAGTGAGGATCAGATCAAGTGGTGGGGGAAAGGGGAATGGGACAAAATGACAAACTACACAGGAGCTCTTCTCGCTTCTTATTCAACACCCTGTATGGGAATTAAGGTAAGTTAAACATAATTGCATATTTGCTTCAAAACCATTACTTTCAATTCAACACAAGAAAGAAAATAATACCTGTGTTTCCTCCACCACTAGCTTTGAGGATTAGCCATTAAATTGGAATTTATATTTTAATTTGAATTCTGTATTTTAAAAGAATAAAATAGTCTTCCCTTTAATTTCTCTTTTCAAGCTCTTGCGTAATCACAGTTCCAAGGAATATAGTTTTCAATTTCAAAACTTTCTTTCTATGAGTCTCTTTATTTGCTAAACGTGTTTCAAATTGCAGTGTTCAAGCCATGCCAATTCAGCCAGTCTTCTTTTACAGAAACCTTGGCATTTTTTAAGTGTGAATACTGAAAGACCTTAGTACAATACCCAGCTAATTATTTAAGATGCGCATCTCTAACTACACTACCCAGAATTCCTAACAAAATGGCCTCCGGAACATCATCTCAGTGTTGTGCATCATCCGGTTGCCTTTCGCGATGCAGTCTTGTGAAACGAACTGCCTTTGTGAATGTTAGCTAAGTCACTGAAGGATTGTTGCCTTTTGCAGGGAAAAAACGGGTATTGCTTTCTAACGTTACACTTTAAATCTAATTTGTTGACGCCTGCGTTTCTCCTTCACAGGCGTACTGATCTGAAACTGTTAATTACTGCGGCACTCCAGTCACTTGCAATATACAAACAAAGTGCCTGCGGTGATCATAAAAGCTTGCCGCTCCTATGCGAAAAGATACGCAGCAGCCAATACAAAATAATGCAATGCGAAAGTCGTGTTACTGTTGCTTTCCTCACAGAGCTGAACCTTACAGTTCAATAAATATTCTTAAATGTGAAACTTTGGAAACGCTATGTAAGCGGACTTCTTTGTACGCAGAGTTTCCCTGACAACCTCTCAAAAGCCTTTGACATGCTCACTAGCTGAGTTGTGCTCATATGCAGCATCTTCTAACAACGTTCACAGTTCTGAATTAATAAAATTAAATAGAAATTGCTTCTAGCTCGCCAAAAAGCTACACTCCCACCAGTATATTGAAGACAGCAGGCAGCATCAATCTTGCTTCTTCAGGCTTCAAATGAATATTCTGGAAAGGCCTGAATGTGGTCAGTCCACAGTATACAAACCCAAACTCAGTAAAAAGGACACAACCCATTAGGGAATGAGACCAGAAAAAAGATTGCAAGATAAGTAAAGGTTTATAAAATAAAATGATGCACGCAGAGGACTCTGCTGCTCTGAGAGCGCTCTGCCAACAATACAGAAACAACATATCTTTATACACTCATTGAGTCATCAGTGACAAATAATACAAGGGATGAATAGTACAAGTCCATTGGAGCATTGTAACAATACAGTATGGTCCATAGGGGGTTGGTGCAAGCTGATTGGTTGGTGCAGAGATGTTGCTTCTCGCACGTGGGTCAGCTGGGCTCATCTGGGTGGGACGAAGGTCAGGCTGGGTCCACAAGACATGAATATTCTAACTAATCTAAACTACACAGTAATCATTGGCATACTGAGATTAATGCAAGACATAAAACTTACATCAGAATGCAGGGTCGCCTGTAAATTCCGAGCAAACACATTCTTAACCTAGGCCTTTGAGGGGCAGGGGCGCAGTGGTCCTTTTTTCCCGGTGGCTTATCTTATAGTTTCAATCAGAGATTTATTCACCCTGGTGCCTCATGGTTCAAACAAATAGATTGATAGGTGTTAGTCCAAGTGGAATGTGTGATCACACAGGATTAGTTATATGGGTCTATCTAGGGTGGTCAGTGGGGAAGGGTTTCACCAACTGCTACATGAAAGGAGAGCTGAGGGGCAAAGGGTTGCGCAGGCAATAATTCCTAAAGGTTGAGGGCCAAGGAGCAGGAGCATGTTTGTGGAGACGGCTGAATACACATGTCGAGATCTGCCCCGTCTCACATAGGGCAGTGAGCTCAGAGGATGAGAAAGAATACAGTTTCTTATTTGTAACAATTCGCTCCTGGGCTTCCATGAGAACTGGACTGGCGTGGCGCAGACAGGGGAAGAGGTGGTGGGAGCAGGCTGTGCGCAGTGCTGGGTGAGGGGAGAGGAGGCCTTTTAGAGACCATTGTGCGGCCTAATACAAAAATTTAGTCTGATGTGGCACAAAATTAAGTCTTAGTGTATCATCCCATCGCTTCTTGCCACTGTCATCAGTGAAATACAAGGGGGGGATGTCTCTCCACAATAGGATGAGCAAATAGACTTATTTCATACGGAATGTATAGGGGGGCATACAGACCCTTCCTCCCTTACAGGCCTAAGAGGAGCTAAACTAAAACATGACTGACTTTACTAAAGGGAATGATGAAAGGCAGTTTAGAATGGACTGCCAGGACAATCTGTCCTCTGCGTTCTAAAATGGACCACTGCGGAGGAAATCCACCATCTGGGCTTGGGTTTGAGCCCAATCCACCTTCTTGAGTGCTCAACTCTGCTGATCTCTGAGAAAAAGCATTAAGGGAAAAGGATAACCATTTTGTATTGCACATTAATCCACCACCCTCCAATTTATACACTCTGCAGACTCTGTGTATCCTAGTTCCTAGCCTAACTAATCAGTACGGTCTAAAGACAGATATGGTCATTTATAAAAAATGACTTATTTTTAAAGGACGCAATGTGAGTGTGTGTTTGGAAAGGCTCCCATTGCAATGAACTATTCGAGTATCCCTAAAGGAAGGATACACAGAGTAATCTAAAGTTAAAAATGTATAAACCACAGTACATTGTGTCATGAAGGAAACTTGTGTAGTAAAATATGAATGGCAATATTCCCCCAAAACTGAAAACCGTTAATTATGTTACCTGTTCACAGACTATTTCAATATATTGAATGGTCATTTATAAGACATATTATAGAGGCAAATTTAGAAAATGGTAAAATACATTTAAAAATTCAGTGTCCACTACTCGCCTGGGACAGCGTGTGCCGAAATTTAGTACTGTGATTGTTCGCACATATCTTCTGAGAAGTGCATGCTGCAGACGCAGATTCGATTGCCACTCACGTCATCCACATCCCATCCAAGATATCCTTTGCTCTTCTTTCAATTCACAGCTCAAGAGACATTTTCTTATTAAATTTAAATCCTTTGGATAGCATGCAGGACTGTACTCTGACTTTTAGCATGGCTGTTATTCGTGAAACCCAAAACGATACAAGAAGGCATTGTTGGATTGTCCTTATTATCTGTTAAAGAAATATAAATAAATATTGCTATTAAAGAAGTATCACAGTGAGTAAACCAAACATCACATTCCTTTGATATTAAAAATAAGTGTATTTTATAAAAAATGGCACCTAATTCAATACTCTTCAATGTTATGTGCTAATTACAGAGATGACAATGCATAGGACGGTTGATAATGGTGTAGACGTTTTGAACAAAATCAAATGAGAATAGGGCGTACATTGAGTAGAAAGTGGCCTAGCAGGGAATGTTGACACTTTAGAAAACAATAGTAAAAGTTGACTATCCGTTTCTTAGAAGAACAGATGACTCGATTCAGCGAGCAAGGTAAAAGGTGGAGAGATGGCAATATCCATTGTCGATTTCACAGATGTTTTCTTGGTAACTTCTAAAGTGTTTATAAAGACTTGCAGGTGTGAATGTGTGACATGTTCGTTCACACCCACCAGACCACTATTTCAATGCTTGACCTCCTCAATACCACCAATGCAGCCTACTTACGAGCACATGGCCACCGGTTTGAACAGCCATTGATACCAGAGGGGGATGGATGTGGAACAGGCGAGTGCAATAGGCCTAGAACACAGTCAATGGACACAGACATATGTTGATTGCTGGGATGGGGTCTTCAGAGGGGAGGCTGGAGACACCGGGTCTGGGGTGGCCATGTGGATAAGGTTCCCCCATGTGAAAGAACCCTTTGTGGTCTACATGATATTCAGCACCTTGAGCATTCCCATCCTCTTGTCCCCTTGCAAACGCACACTCACAGGTGCAAACTGTCATTGATAGCAGAGGGGGATGGATGTGGATGAGGGGAGCACAATAGGCCTGGAACACAGTCAATGGACACAGACATACATTGATTGCAAGGACTGTGTCATCAAAGGTGTGACTGGTGACACTGGGTCTGGGGTGGCCATGTGGATAAGGGTCCCCCTGGGAAAGAACCCTTTGAGGTGTACACAATATTCGGCACCTTGAGCGTTCCCATCCTCCCAGCCCCCTTGCGAACACAGGGTCACAGGTACGAACTGTCATTGATAGCAGAGGGGGGGTGGATGTGGATGAGGGGAGTGCGATAGGCCAGTAAACCTGTTAAAGCACACCAGTATTTTACGATACTCTTAGATGTTTGGACATGTTGTGGACTTACAACAAATGTCTAACTGTTCAGATGAAATAATTTTTTAAAATGTTTTATTTAGTTTGCTAAAGTGGACAGCAATGATACTACAAATTATGCTGCTGTGGTCGCGGTACTGGCTGTATAAATCCACGGCATTGTCCATGGCCACTGGGGAATTCGTCACAAATGGCTCGAACCACACAGGCAGGTATTACTCGTCCAACACAAAATCACAGTCTTCCATTAATCCACCATGTAAACGCACGATATGCCACAAGCCTGTATTCCCAGTGATACAGAAATAGCTTACTTGGACAAACCCAATAATTGAATTTATTTTGTTTGCACTACCTTGTAAAATGTATCGCATTGATAAGTTTTAAAAAGTACCCTTTCGTGCAAAGTACTGACAGTACTCGTGATTGCAAGTAGGGATCAAATAGAAATGTGAAAGCACATTCTAGCAAAAATAGTTTGGGAGATACTTCCAAGTGAAAGAAGCATAATTTTCAGACGATACATCTAAAGATGAACAGTTTGGTTTCAGATTTCAATGAGTAATTTATTCAATTTACAGAAAAATTCTTTCATGAGTGATCCTTCGAATGTTATATTGATGTAGGGGAACAACATATTATGTTAGCCATCTCGGTTGTAAAACACACAACATATATAGAGTGAACTTGTTAGTTGGATTACGAGGGCCAAACTGTAACTTGAAGTTGGTGCATAAGGACCATCATCATTCGCAACACAGATCTTGTGAGGCAGGCGGCCCTGAAGTCATGCAGCTCGGTAACGCATAGCGGTGGTGTGACTTCTTGTCAGGCTGGTAATATCCACATCCAACGCAGGAGCTGCTGAGTCCCACGATCCCACTAAGATGTCTAGCTCACAACTAAACTGAACAGCTGAGTACTAGACACCCATGGGGGGAAGGGGGAAAAGTGGATAAAATAACAAATCAGACACTGGATCTTCTATCTTCATCCGGTCTCTGCATGAATGAAAATTGTTAAGCATTAAATAATATTACAAAACTAAACAACTATTATTTTATGAATATCAACAATCCTACCTGAATACCCTCTGCAAAAAGCCCAGAGGATGATAATTATTTCTATATATTTTATTTAGTTTTGAAATAACTCCAACTCTTTTACCCTAAAAGCAAAACTTTGGTGGTCATGTTTCATAACTGTGCTGCTGAAAACCAATGAACTGAATGTCATTACAAGTGACTAAACTGATGGAGGTTCCTTGTGGAAATAAATGAACTTGAAGAAAAGAAAATGTGTTTCCAAACAATGTCAATAAAACTGTGAACACAAACTCCAGAATGTCTCAAGAAGATGAGTCTTTTGAATGAAGCACACTTGAAAAAATAGTTGAAAACACAGAAATAATCTTTTGTTTTCCTTAAAATGATACTATTTCCTTAATCAGTTCATTCCATTTCATTTACCTCTCTTTATGGAAATGGTTCAACAACCAAAGGAAATACCATTTAATGTTGAGTGCAGTTTTAAAGTAAAGTTATTCCTCAAAAACGTCTTTGCACGTAATGAGATGCATTTGGAAGATTCCTCATATAATATGGTAAACAAGTCTTATAAATTTTCCTCTTTGTTAAAAATACCTTGGCTCAAAAATAAATATCCTTCTTGGTGCTGCTTTTAAAAAACAAGGTTGCCTGTGCAGTCATTAACTTTAATAGCCTTTAAATATCATGTTTTCATGACTTAATCTCTGATGAATGAGTTTGCCATGTAAAAACACTGGCTTCACAACACAACGTCTTTTAATCCTTGCACTTCAGAGGAGAAAATAACAGAAGATAAGGCTAACTTTGGCAGTTCATTTAGATTAATTACATAAAAAGTACTTAGCTTATTTTTTGCTTTAAAAGACCTCTCAGCATTTTCTTCCACAGGGAAAATTAATTTCTTTAGAGTAGATGTAACTTGGATGAGTTGTTTCTTTTTCTTTTAGTGTTGAAGATATTTTCTTAAGAGTTTTCCAAGGCCCAAAACATAGGAGATAAACAGAAACATGACCAGCTCAGGAAACTAAACTAATGAAAGGCAGTTTAGAATGTTGGGAGTCACACCATTGTCAACCTGCCACCCAATCAGAACTCCTGCCTCTGCCCTCCATCTTGGCTTGGGGTATCTGCAGTACTCTGAATATGGAAGTTAAGGCCCAACCATTTTAACAGTGAAAGGACTATATTTAGTTTTTAAACCTAACAATGAAATAAACAAAGAACATAAGGATAATAATTCTTTAATTACCACCTATTTACTATGGAACCTGACAGTACCCCCTCTCCAAGCCCTCCCTCCCGGACCAGGCTTGAAAGGATACTTCCTATGAAATTTGGCGACAAAAATTGGAGCATGGACATCACTAGCAAATTCCCAAGAGCATTCCTCAGGCCCAAAACCTTTCCAGTCTATTAAATACTGAAGTTTTCCACGACTTCTTCTAGAGTCCAAAATTGCTCTGACCTCAAATTCTTCAGATTGATTCTCCACTAAAACTGGACTAGGAGGAACTCCTAATCTAGTTCCATCAACAAATGGTTTTAACTGACTAATGTGAAATGTTGGATGTACTTTTAAATTTTCGGGAAGTTTCAATCTAACTGCAACTGGATTTATCACAGTCTCAATCTCAAAAGGACCTATAAATCTTGGACTAAATTTAGTTCGACCCTTGATTTTCAAATTCTTGGTAGACAACCAGACTTTATTCCCAACACAAAATTCTGGCCCAGGCTTGCGTTTAACATCAGCAAATCTCTTATAACTAGCCTTACTCAATTGAAGTGCCTTGACTGCTCGTACCAAATGTTCCTTCATAGTCTGTAATCTAATCTCAACTGCTGGACTACAAATGTCTTTCTCTATCTGTTCTCTAAGGAAACGAGGATGGAAACCACGACTACAGAAAAAAGGTGACATAGAAGTAGAATCCTTCATAGAATTATTATATGCAAATTCTGCTATCCAAATTAGATCTACCCAACTGTCTCCTGCTTGCAAGTAACATCTTAAGTACTTTTCCAACTCTTGATTAACACGTTCCACTTGACCATTAGTCTCGGGATGATATCCAGATGTTAATTTAACTTCCACACCAAGACTTCTACAAAAGGCCCTCCAGAATTTTGAAATAAACTGAGAACCTCTATCGGAAATCACCTGACTAGGTAAACCATGCAGCCGAACAATGCCTTGAGAAAAATGCTGTGCCAAACTTTCTGCAGTAACTTCCCCTTTAATTGGAATAAAATGACTTTCTTTAGTAACTAAATCAACAACAACCAAAATTGT
This sequence comes from Ambystoma mexicanum, assembly GCF_040938575.1. Taxonomy (NCBI): domain Eukaryota; kingdom Metazoa; phylum Chordata; class Amphibia; order Caudata; family Ambystomatidae; genus Ambystoma; species Ambystoma mexicanum. The sequence continues at coordinate 21,715,788 of NC_090940.1, forward strand.
AGAACAACCCTGATCCTTAGGGAGATCAACTATAAAATCCATAGAAATAGTATGCCACGGATGCGGCGGAATTGGAAGAGGTTCTAATAAACCCATTGGTTTACCCACATGTGACTTGGCTCTAATACAAGTCTCACAAGTCTTAACAAAGTTTAAAATGTCACTTCTCATTGTATCCCACCAAAATTCCCACCTGACCAACTCTAAAGTTTTTCTAAACCCTGGATGACCTGAGAGTTTTGATTCATGACAATCAATCAAAATTTTTTCACGGAGCTTCTCTGAAGGAAGATATAATCTAGTGTCGAAATATGGTAAACCATTTTTAATTTTTCTCACTGGGTCCTGTCTCACCCATTCATCCATTTGTTCAGAAGTCATACAGTCTTGAATTTCTTTAGAAAAACTTCCTTCATCAAAAACTCCCGCCACAATAAAATGTTCAGAGGAAATCACAGGTTGTTGATCAATCTCCTTCAATTGTTCACTACCAGGAAACTGACGAGACAAAGCATCTGCCTTTCCATTTTGACTTCCAGGTTTAAAAGTAATTACAAAATCATAATCTGAAAAGAATAATGACCATCTTAATTGTCTGGGTGTTAAAGTGTTAGCTGATTTTAAAAATAAAAGATTTCGGTGATCAGTCAAAACTGTCACAGTGTGTCTAGCTCCATTTAAATAATGGCGCCATTCCTCAAAGGCTGCCTTGATCGCTAAAAGCTCACGATCCATGATGGTATAATTGATTTCAGCTGAAGAAAAGTTTTTGGAAAAATAAGCAACTGGATGCAATTGTCCAGTGTTTTCATGCCTTTGAGATAAAACCGCTCCCATAGCCAGATTGGAGGCGTCTGCCTCAACAAAAAAGGCTTAGAAGGATCAGGATGTAAAAGCACAGGTCCTGTAATGAACTGATCTTTCAAAACCTGAAAAGCCTCTTCAGCTTCTTCACTCCAAATGAATTTTACTCCTTTCTTAAGAAGTTTAGTAATAGGAGTAATGATTTGAGAGAATCCTTCGATAAATCTCCTATAAAAATTGGCAAAGCCCAAAAAACTCTGCACCTCCTTAACTTTAGTCGGAGATGGCCAGTCTTTGACAGCCTTAATCTTCTTTAAATCCATCTCCAACCCACCAGGAGTAATCACATAACCAAGGAATTCAACTGAAGAAGTATGAAATTGGCTTTTTTCCAATTTTGCAAATAAATGGTTTTCTCTCAATTTTTGTAGGACCAATTTTACATGACTTTGATGTTGTTTCAAATCTTGTGAATACATCAAAATATCATCGATGTAGACTACAACAAAAATGTCCAGAAACTCACGTAGAACTTCATTAATAAAAAACTGAAATGAAGCTGGGGCATTACATAATCCGAAAGGCATCACTAAATATTCAAATAATCCATACTTAGTCTTGAAAGCTGTCTTCCATTCATCTCCCTCTTTTACTCTAACAAGATGATAAGCACCTCTCAAATCCAATTTAGAAAATATTTCAGCTCCTTGTATCTGATCTAACATAACTGAAATTAAAGGAAGTGGATATCTGTTTTTGATGGTTACCTTATTTAGAGCTCTATAATCAATACAAGTCCTCAATGTTCCCTCTTTTTTAGGCACAAAAAATAAAGGAGATGCCACCGGGGACTTGGAATGTCTAATGAAACCCTTTGCTAAATTTTCAGTTAAATACTCCTTAAGGTAATCGTTTTCCTTTTCAGTAAGTGCATAAACCCTGCTACAAGGTAAAGTGGCTCCTGGTTCAAGTTCTATCTTACAATCAAATGGTCTATGAGGAGGAAGACCACCTGCCACTACCTCATCAAAGACATCACTGAATTCATTGTAGCAATCAGGTAACTCTCCCATAACAGCTCCAATAGTATGAGAGTGAAAAAGAGCTCCAACCTCTCCTAAGAACCTTGCACCCTTAACATCATCAATCTGAGTATCTTCAAGGGATTTACCTTCAAAACAATGTTCCTTACAAAAATTGGAATTTAATTCAATCACCCTTCTGCCCCAATCAATCAAAGGATTATGATGTGTAAGCCAGGGCATGCCTAAAATAATCTTCAATTGTGGAGCATCGATAATCTCAAAAATCAACTCCTCTCCATGGTTCCCTGCCATAATCATTAGTAAGGGAGAAGTTTCATGTGTGATTGGTCCTGAAGTTAATTCTGATCCATCCACTGAACTAACCTGCTCAGATAAAACCTTCTTCACTAAGGGAATACCTAAACTCTTTGCTACTCCCCAATCCATAAAATTCCCAGTTGCTCCTGAATCAATAATCACAGGACCACTACCCACCAATTTCTTTTAAAAAATCAAGGATACATTAATTGTTATGTGAGGAACTGCCGCCTGAAGAGTATTGGCTACTTGATGATTCTTGCCGTCAGGATTTTGTACTTTCTTTGGAGTGTAAGGGCAGTTCCCAAGAAAATGTCCACTCCTTCCGCAATAAAGACAGAGATTATTATTTCTTCGCCTATCTCTTTCCTCCTTAGAAAGAGGTCCTCTAATTCTTCCTGAACTTTCTGAATTTTTTGACCTAAAATCTATCTCTATTTACAAACTCCAGCCTAGGTCTATCAAATCTAGGATTAGATTTATTCTCTTGTTTATTGTCTCCCCTCCTACGCTCCAATCTTCTTTCATAGAGGCGAAAATCTAACTGTACAACTAAATCCATCAAGGCGTCACAAGAAGTTGGTCTATTTACCACCCCAGACAAGGCGTCTTTCAATTCATCCCTTAAACCTCTGTTCTTCTCTCCTACCTACCAACCTTTCTTCTGACATTTCCTGAATATGTGGTACCTTAATATTTAACTCCTCAATCTTTTTATTTAAGAGGACATTCTCATTTATAGAAACCCTTAATTCTTCCCTCAACTCCTTAATCATATCCCCCAAGGCTTCCATAATTATTCTGGGAAGTGGTCTCAGCAGCTCAGGCGAAGTTAACTACTTGTGCCTTTCATTCTGTCAGGCTGGTAATATCCACATCCAACGCAGGAGCTGCTGAGTCCCACGATCCCACTAAGATGTCTAGCTCACAACTAAACTGAACAGCTGAGTACTAGACACCCCTTGGGGGAAGGGGGAAAAGTGGATAAAATAACAAATCAGACACTGGATCTTCTATCTTCATCCGGTCTCTGCATGAATGAAAATTGTTAAGCATTAAATAATATTACAAAACTAAACAACTATTATTTTATGAATATCAACAATCCTACCTGAATACCCTCTGCAAAAAGCCCAGAGGATGATAATTATTTCTATATATTTTTTTTAGTTTTGAAATAACTCCAACTCTTTTACCCTAAAAGCAAACTTTGGTGGTCATGTTTCATAACTGTGCTGCTGAAAACCAATGAACTGAATGTCATTACAAGTGACTAAACTGATGGAGGTTCCTTGTGGAAATAAATGAACTTGAAGAAAAGAAAATGTGTTTCCAAACAATGTCAATAAAACTGTGAACACAAACTCCAGAATGTCTCAAGAAGATGAGTCTTTTGAATGAAGCACACTTGAAAAAATATTTCAAAACACAGAAATAATCTTTTGTTTTCCTTAAAATGATACTATTTCCTTAATCAGTTCATTCCATTTCATTTACCTCTCTTTATGGAAATAGTTCAACAACCAAACGAAATACCATTTAATGTTGAGTGCAGTTTTAAAGTAAAGTTATTCCTCAAAAACGTCTTTGCATGTAATGAGATGCATTTGGAAGATTCCTCATATAATATGGTAAACAAGTCTTATAAATTTTCCTCTTTGTTAAAAATACCTTGGCTCAAAAATGAATTTCCTTCTTGGTGCTGCTTTTAAAAAACAAGGTTGCCTGTGCAGTCATTAACTTTAATAGCCTTTAAATATCATGTTTTCATGACTTAATCTCTGATGAATGTGTTTGCCATGTAAAAACACTGGCTTCACAACACGACGTCTTTTAATCCTTGCACTTCAGAGGAGAAAATAACAGAAGATAAGGCTAACTTTGGCAGTTCATTTAGATTAATTACATAAAAAGTACTTAGCTTATTTTTTGCTTTAGAAGACCTCTCAGCGTTTTCTTCCACAGGGAAAATTAATTTCTTTAGAGTAGATGTAACTTGGATGAGTTGTTTCTTTTTCTTTTAGTGTTGAAGATATTTTCTTAAGAGTTTTCCAAGGCCCAAAACATAGGAGATAAACAGAAACATGACCAGCTCAGGAAACTAAACTAATGAAAGGCAGTTTAGAATGTTGGGAGTCACACCATTGTCAACCTGCCACCCAATCAGAACTCCTGCCTCTGCCCTCCATCTTGGCTTGGGGTATCTGCAGTACTCTGAATATGGAAGTTAAGGCCCAACCATTTTAACAGTGAAAGGACTATATTTAGTTTTTAAACCTAACAATGAAATAAACAAAGAACATAAGGATAATAATTCTTTAATTACCACCTATTTACTATGGAACCTGACACTTCTTTTCTCTGTATCAGCAGTTCTGCACCAGAGTAGGCATAAGCTCACAATAATGGCAGGGACACCAGGTGGAAATGTGTTTCATGCAACTCAGTTCAGGCTCCGGCGATTGATCCTCATGACTTTCATCTGATTCCACATCGTCTTGACTTTTTTTCTCATTCAAGGATTTCCTCTTCTGAATATTCGGGCTCGTACAGGTGGGGCTGAATTGTTGCCGTAGTGCCTGACTAGTGAAGAAGCACGGAATCAACACTGAGGTAAATAAAAACGTTTTTGTTTATAAACAGTACAGAAAAGAGGTTTCCCATTAACACTGAATTTTAGAGAAAGACAAGTGAAGAAACAACAGTGTTACAAAAACACATTGTGAAAAGACAAGATTAATAGACTCAAACTTTAAAAGTTTGCAAGGACACATGTTTAAATATGGTTTGGTTAAGACATTTGTACATAATATAAGAAATTAAAAGCGACTACTGAGTTAATTGATTTTGGGAAGTATAAGCAGAGTTTCTCGGTGTGTCGTACTTGGCAGATAGCTGAAGAGAGCAAAAACAAGTGAGGGAAGCTCAAAATGAAATACACTGAAACGAAGGAAAAAGAAACTCCAACATTGTGTGATCAGAAAGGGTTTCTTTACACGTGTCGAGGAACGAGGCATTTTGGCATTTCCATGGAGAGAAATCAATAGATTGCGCACAGAGGACGTTGACATGAGACGTGCATTGGCGTTGTGAAATGAGGCGTGAGCGTCTAGTGATGTCGGCATTAGGGGCGGGTGATCTGAATTAGTGCCGTGAAGGCACTTGAATTAGGGTGATGGATGAGCGCACAAGATGGCGGTACCTGACCTGTTGTTTTCGCATGTGTTAAAGTGCAAAAAACTCTGGTAAGTTGCATTGGAATTTTTTTTAAGAATGATTGGTGTATGTTCGGAAATACAAACCCAATCGATTGGGCCAATAACATTTCTGACGGAACTACCCCTTTAAGCTTCAGTACAATACATGGAGTTGTATTCTTGATATGTATGTCCAAGTTTCTTTAGACAACACAGTCTAAGCTATTGACTTTATTCGAGGTGTGGTCATTGTTATGGACGTGGTCGTCGATGTCATCAAGTGCTTGTTCTAATGCAACAGCGTCCTTGTCGGTGGTGTTGTTGCACCATCAATTAAGGTCTCCTAGGATAGGGTGGAACACTTGGGTCCATTTAAAGTTCTTAGTAGCTGTATAATATCCTCATTGAAAATTGGCATATCAACAGGAGGTCTATATAGTAAAGATTTCTGCTCATCTGTTATGGGGAAACTGTCATGTCCTTTATGTTACTACTGGGAAACATTGTTTCCCTTAGTCTAGTTACTTTGTTTCTACATTTAGTAACTTATTACCACTTGTGGTAATTATTATCATTTTACAATCCATCTTACAATGCAATACAATGGGGTCCACTATTTGTTTTGCCCTAGACTAACACTCAGAGGATTTTGGTTACTCTAGGTGTGCTAAATGAGCAAGCTGGTGGCAGCAGTGACTTTTTAGCATTTTATTTTGGTGCATTTCGTTTTTGCCTTACCATGTTTACTGCATTTGGCTACTAACTGTGACTAGTGGTCAAACATGGCCATGCCACAAGGTTTTTCACTTGTCCTTCGGCCATCTTGTCTTTTAACCTCCTTCCTGGCCTGTGAGGCCAGGAAAATCCTTATATGGATTTACAGTGCCCAGGAGAGCAGAAGGGCTATGTGTGTTTGCTGCTAGGAAGTGGGCTGAGACTGTCTGGTCCCAATCCACAAACTGGTGCCAGTGTGTCTGAGTGATATGCAGGGGTTTTGCCATCAGTGGTCCTGATTGGACCACTGCTGGGGTGTGTGTGTGTGTGGGCCACATCTGTCATTGGCTAGTGGGAGTTTCTGCTCTTAACTGGCTTTTAGGATAGTAATAGGGCCCCTGCACCTACTCTAGAGAGGTCCTGGAAGAAACTGAAGGCGCTAAGACTCCAATCCAGTTGCAAGAGTTGCAGGGAGACCAGAGAGCTGTTGAAAGAAGGCCTGGCAACCAACTTCTGCTGCTGTCCTTGGAGAGCCCTGTCTTGGAGGTGATCTTCAGCAGTCCTGCACTGGAGCTGCTACCCTTTTAGTGGAGGGAACATCCATTCTTGACGTAGGCTTGGAGGCCTACAAAGAAGAGCCTTGGAAAGTGCCTCTGTACCACCCAGTGGCTGACCAGCTCTGAATTTGGGCTACCATGCTGCAGACGTTGCCATTCTGAGTTGAGGCCTAGAACCTGGGGGATCTTCCGTTTGTGCAACAAAACTTACCTCTGTGAACCTTCATGGTCCTAGCATCAAGGGGAATCGGGATAGCAGGCAAAGCCTGATCGCAGCAAGTGAATCCCTTTGCGTCACTGCATCGGTGGCCGTCATCTGAAACTGTTAACCTGCGTCCAGTTCTGTCCTGAGAGGGGCCATGCATCAGATTATCAGATTCTGCTGCATTCTTCAACTGGGAGACCTCACACCAGTATTAGACACTGACCGAAGAATTGCTCGAACCTGCAACCCCTGCCTCAACCAAGGGCTGAGGCAGACAGCGGAAGAAGTGACCTTGGACCCTCTTCAACTGACCTGCCAAGTCCTGTGAAGAATCGGAGTATGGGGGTGAGTTGTAGCAATACTTAATCCCCCTAAACTCCCTTTTAAAAGTTCTGTGACTTTTAGAAACGTTTGTAATACTTTGGCCTTGCCATTCCTTGTTCACACAAGCACTCCGAAAGTTGGGAACACTTTTGTTAGTCAGATTAACTCATCCCCTAACCATTGAATCTGTTCACTAGACCCCAGAGATCCTACCTTCATTGTTTCCAGCTTCACAAAACTGTATGGAACTTTTATGAACGTTTGGGCACAAGACCCCATACATCTTAGGGATGGACTTCGGAAGTTAGGCTTGTATCTCTGTGGACCTATAGATCTAATACTAATCTGTACCTTCCTTTTCAGTGGTCTGATATGTATTTTGCCCTTGTCCAGCGATTGTGTAAATACATATTATTAGTGTTGTGTGACAGTATTACCTGTTAGTAGTAATTTTTCACTGTGTTATTTGGCCATACGTAAAGAAGTAATCTAACCTGGATTGTATAATGCCCTGTGCTATAGTTATGCACTTTGTTTTAGAGATTAAATGTTTTATATTTTTTAGCAGTCTAGGGAAATGTTGACAATTTCTGGTGGTCTGATTCACATGTGCTTCTGCACTAAGGCATGACTCTAGGTGGATGCCTAAGGTCTTAACTTTCCCTAGTACATGGATATTGCAATTGTGATGTTAAAGCTCAAATAGCTAGCATTCAATTTTGCCCGGGCCTGAGGGGATCCAAAGATCAACAGCTCTGTCTTCCATCATTCAGAGATTGGCTGTGTCAGTGCTGTGCTCACCACTGATCTGAAGGATCAGCTCAGTATCATCACCTTAATTTGTGAAAAAGACCCCCATTTCCTGAAGAAGACTACATAGTGCTCTGATGTACAAATTGAAAAAGGTGGGGGATAAGCATGCTCCCTGGGGCACACCATAGAGGATTGGGGCTGATTCTGATGTGTCATTAGCCCATCATACTGTGGATCTCCGATGGGACAGAAAAGACTGAATCCATTTTACTGATTCATCAGTGCAATTTCCTAGGCCGACCAGGGTGTGGAGCAGGCGTTCATGATCAAGGAGGTCGAGCAATGCTGATAGATCCAGTGTCCTCTCAAACATGTGAGTCTGGAGGTCGATCAGGGCCGTCTCTGTGCTATGATCTGATCTGAAACCAGACTGCCATGTATGTAGTTTGAAGGTGGCATCCAGGTAGGCTTGAAGTTGTAGAGTTACCATTTTATCTAGGATCTTTAGAAGAAATTGGAGTTGGTAATGGGTCTCAAGTACTTGGCGTCTTTCGGTCGCAGCCCTGGTTACTTTGAGAGTGGTGATGGTAACCGCCTTAATGATGTCCGGAAATGGTTGTAATGGAAGAATGAATTTGCAAATCTGGTGAGAAAAGGGGCAAAAATACCTTTATTGACCAAGATGAATTTGTATTGTATAATGTTTTCAGGACCAGAGGTGTGGTGCATCATAGCCAGAGTTTTTTTCCATGTCTAGGATTGTGATTGATTCAAAATGGAATTTCGACTGATCATTATTAGATAATGGTTTGTTAATAATATTGGGAGGGTAGTCTATCGGGGCATCCAAGAAATGGGATTTGTTGATGGCCAGGTCCTTCTTACTCGTGTTCCGAGTCAAGGATATTTTATCGGCAAAGGTCCTCTGAACATCAGCACAGTCTTGATCCATCGGGGAAATGGGTAATGATTGTGCTTTGGGAGTTTTAGGATTTCAAAGAGACTTTTGGAGTTGTTGTTAGTCCCATTAATCTGTTTGTTAAAGAAGTTCTTTTTTTGTCTCCATGATTGTTCTAGTTTCTTCCGGGTAGCTTTATTGAGATTGATGGGATGTTTTAGCCAACGATTCTCTGCCCGTCTCTTTTCTTTTTTCTGGGTCATAAGCTCCGAGGTAAACCACCTCTTATGTCCAGAGTTTTCCCTGATTTCTTTTTTAGTGGTGCTACCTCGTTCAGCATACGTGTCAAGGTGTTGTTATATGTGGCCCCCAATAGCTCAGCAGGGTCAGAGCCGGATGAGGAGGACATAATGTCATCAAGACAACTCCGAAGTTCAGAGATCTGGACCCTTTTGAGGTTGCGGCTAACAAGACTTTTGGGAGCGTTAGTTTGTTTCTTTGGGGGACCTCGAAGCCGAATTTTAAAGTCTATGATGTAATGGTCCAACCAAATACATGGAGTTGTATTCTTGATATGTACGTCCAAGTTTCTTTAGACAACACAGTCTAAGCTATTGACTTTATTCGAGGTGTGGTCATTGTTATGGACGTGGTCGTCGATGTCATCAAGTGCTTGTTCTAATGCAACAGCGTCCTTGTCGGTGGTGTTGTTGCACCATCAATTAAGGTCTCCTAGGATAGGGTGGAACAGTTGGGTCCATTTAAAGTTCTTAGTAGCTGTATAATATCCTCATTGAAAATTGGCATATCAACAGGAGGTCTATATAGTAAAATGGAGGATTTGACAGTTTTTGCAATGACTTTGGGCTTTGGAGAATTTGAATTTTTCCTTTGCAATGATAGCAACGCCTCCCTGTGACCCTGTTCTTGATTTTTACATGTAATAATATATCCTTCTGGGATGGCTAGATTATTCATGGGGCCACTGTCGGCAATAATCCAGGTCTCTGTTAGTCACAGAATGTCCATGTCGTTGTCAATGACATAATCATGAACATCCACTGCATGTTTGAGTGATCTGGTGTTTAATAGTGCGATTTTAGGGTGTGTACCATAAGTCAGATAGAGTGAGGAAGATTTTGTGTCCTGATTTGATTTGAGAATTTCTAACATGCAGCAGACAGACTTAACTGTATTCGGGCACAGATGATAACTATCAATCAAGAAGAAATGTGTGTGGATGATGTGTACGATCTGTCACTGAAATTGCTTATGTAAAATGGAACGTTTCTAGAATCCTTCGAAACAGTCCCAAAGACTGACATGCTCTGATTTCCAGTGGGAGCTGGTTCCACAATTTGGGTCCAAACATGGCAAATCTCCTGTCCCCCCTGGTTGCCAGTTTCAACCATGGAACACAAGTCAATAGTTTGTCTCCAGAACGGAGGTCTCTCGTTGGACAGTATAAGCACAACCTAGCAGTGATATAGTCCGGCGCTAGCCCATTGAGGCATTTGTACATCAGGCAGGCCACTTTGAATTTAATCCGATCTTCTACCATTAGCCAATGGAGAGATCTGCGTAAGGCCGAGACATGGTCCCTCTTACTCAGATGTCCGATCAACCTGATGCTGCATTCGGAGCCTTCTGTAGTCTGATAACTTGCTTTGCTGGAATCCCTGCCATCAGACTATTATAGTAGTCAAGATGCGGGTTAGTCAGTGCTCCCACCACCACTGCATGATCTTCCATCGGAATAAACGGAAGGACATTCCTCAGCATTCGCAGTGAGCGATACACTGCCTTCACCTTGGCCGCCACCTGTGCTTCACTGCCCAAGTTTTCTTGCCATATACACCCAAGGTTTTAAACTTTCTTAAAATACTGAAGTTCCTCATCCAGAATCAAGGGGGGGGGCGTCATCTCTCTTTCTACCATCATTTTCCGCTTTTGCCCAAATAGTACTACCTCGGTCTTAGCTGTCCTGTTTATGCTTAGACTCAATGGGCGTGGCTGTATTTCCTGTCTCTTGTGTTATATGGGTCAAAGATTATCCATTGGTGGGGATCTGAAAGGTCATTGTCAGGGCTGATGGTGCTGTGCTGTCTTTTTTTTTACATTAGGACCATATTTATCCTCTTGTGTGTCATTATTCATATAAGGCACATTTCCTGATTGAGGGTATGATTCAGGGATGGTTATGTTCTTGGTTTCTGGCATGGTTACATAGCCTTTGTAAGCAACTCATGGTGGCAACAGTAATGTTAATGTTAAAGGACATTTGTACCGTGCACTATCACCACCGAGTGGTCCCCTGGCGCTCTGGCGGCTCTGAAAGAGGGAGGGAGGGAGGAAGGGAGGAAGGGAGGAAGGGAGGGAGGGAGGGAGGGAGGGAGGGAGAGGGAGAGAGGGAGAGAGGGTGGGTGGGTGAGTTAGTGGGTGGAGGTTGGAAAAGTGCAAGAGAGCAGTGATGTACTGTTGGCAGCCTCAGCCCGGTGGGTCCGTCGGGTCGGCCTGGGGTGTATGCGGCCGGTAGTCGTCGTGTACTGATGTGCGGGTCTATGTGCATTTATTGTTTTGTTGTTGCAGTGTGGTGAAGTTTGTGCGGTTTGTTGTGCTGGAGGTTTGTGGTTGTGTTTGGTTTGGAGTTTGAGAGGTGTATGCGGAGGAGGGAATTGTTAGTGGTCTCGGTTAGTTGGCATCTATATCCTGGTTGACCAGTTGTGCTCGCGTAATCTCGCTCGATGGGGTGCTTGGGCATCATGTGCCTCTGGAGGTTTGTGCTGGTTTTGTATACGAGGCCCCTTGAGCATCTCACTGCCTCTTCCGCCCGTTCTGTCAACAGCGTTGCATGCTCCCCACCCCCACCCACATGGCCAGTGCACCTGCCAGTGTCCATATCTTAGTGCAGTGATTGGTGGTATCTCGCTAGTTCCACAACCCAGTGGTACCTAGTTGTAGCTATACGGCGGTTGGAGATGATAAGAATTGGCTGGGGTTGTTGCCTCCGTCTCCGTGGGTCTTGCATGTGTACCACTCTGTCTGGCGTCACCCCTCCTGGTGCCCTGAGTGCTTATCAGTCGGTTCTGGGGCTTGTCAGTGTCCTTTCCGGTTTAGTTGTTTGTCTTACTGCTGCTTTGGTTTTAGTCTCTGGTATCGAAGAGCCAGGTTTTTAGTAATTTTCTGAATTTAAGGTGATCTTTGGTGTTCCTTATTTCTTTTGGGATGCTGTTCCAGGTTTTTGCGGCTAAGTGGTAGAAGGCGGTGCCTCCGAGTTTTTTCTTGATGTAAGGTTTTAGTTCCAGGCGTATTTCGTTAGTTGATCTGAGGGGTCTTGTTGGCTTGTAGATTGTTATTTTCTTTTGAAGGAATTCTGCTCCTTGTCCGCAGATTGCCCTGTGCGTTATGCACATTGTTTTGAAGGTGATACGTTGTTTTACTGGGAGCCAGTGTAGTGTTTTTAGGGCAGGGGTGATGTGGTCTCTTCTGGATAGTTTGAGGAGTAGTCTGGCTGCTGTGTTTTGGATCCGTTGTAGCTTCTTTAGTAGGTATTCTGATATTCCTAGGTAGAGGCTGTTTGCATAGTCGATACTTGACATGATGAGGCCGACGATAGTGAGTGTTTTGTGCGTGAAGGAGAGGAAAGGTAGTATTTTTCTTGCCGTGTGGAGGAGGAAGAAGCATTTCTTGACTGTTGCATTTATTGTTCGGCTCTAAGGTTAGGGTGTTGTCCATCAGGACTCCCAGATTTTTTACTACCTTAGATGGTGATGGTGCAGATCCCATTTCTGTTGGCCACGGGATGGCGGTTTCCTTCTCTTGGTCTTTGGATATGATCATGATTTCTGTTTTTCCTGTGTTGATTTTCAGGTTGTTGGTATTCATCCAGTTGTAGATTTCTTTTAGACAGTCGGTTAGGTTAGAAAGATCGGCTTGGGTGTCTTTGATTTTGTAGATGATTTGAGTATCGTCTGCGTAGTTGTAGCATGTGATGTTGTTTTTCTTGAAGATTCTGATAACTGGGGTTCGGTAGATGTTGAAGTACAGTGGTGATAGTGAGGATCCTTGTGGCACTCCAGTCATTAACTCATGGGGTGGATTTGAAGGGTTTAATCCAAACGGTTTGTGTTCTGTCTGCTAGGAATGATTTAGTCCAGCGTAGCGCTGTGTCGGTTATGCCTATGACTTCTAGTACTTTGGTTAGGGTGTCATGGCTAACTGTGTCGAAGGCTGCAGAATGAGGGCTGATGTTGTGTTGGAGTCTGCGTTTGTTTTTAGGTCGTCCCAGATCGATAGTAGTGCTGTTTCTGTACCTCTTGTGGGTCTGAAGCCGACTTGAGCTTGGTCTAGCAGTTGGTGTTTTTCAACATATTCTTGCGTTAGTTTGTATACGTAGGTTTCGAGGAGTTTTGCCGGGTAGGGGATGTTGGAGATTGGTCTGTAGTTGGAGAGGTCATCTACGTCGCCGCTTGTGTTTTTCAGAAGTGGTTTGATGTAGGCTGATTTGAAGATCCTTGGTACGGTGCCTGTTGCTAGTGATAGATTTAGAAGGTTTCTGTAGTATTCCGCTGGTGTTCCTTGTGCGAGTATTGATTTGTAGATGTCTGGGGGCAGGGATCCATCGGTGAACCCGCTTTCTTGCTGTGTTTTACCAGCATTGCGAATGCCTCTGCTGATATTTCAGGAAAGTTATTGAGTTTGTGTTGTGGTTTTGAGGTAGGTTCGTTTTGTTGTAGGTTGCTGTTGGCTGACCTCTGTTGGATGGTTTGTCGGATGTCGTTGATTTTTTATTTTAAGTGGTCTGCAAGGTCATTGCAGAGTTTCTCAGAGGGGGTAGGGGTGTTGTCACAGCCTGGTGGGTTTCTCATTTATTTAATGATGTGAAACATTTCTTTTTGTGTGTTGGTGGCCTTTGTGATTCTGTCCTCATAGTGCCTTCTTTTTGCTTTTAGAATTTCCTTCTTGTATGCATGGATTTACTTCTGGAACAGTGTTTTTTTGTCTTGGTTGTAATGTTTTCTTCCATCTTTCCGTTTTCCTTTTTCATGGTGCTTAATAGTGGGGTAAACCACTTAGCCATTGCTCTCTTTTTTGATGGTGTAAATGGTTTTTCCGGGGCTATCTTGCCAATTGTATCTGCAATCCATTTGTGTAATATCTCTGCTTTCCCGTCTATATTAGCTAGCTCTAGTTCTGTTGTTGAGGGTTTGGTTAACTCCAGTTGTTCGAAGAGGTTGCTTTCTTCGATGTCTTTCCAGTTTCTTTTTGTGGTGGGTGAGAGTTTAGGGGGTTGGATTGAAACTTGTGTCGGCAGACTAATTACGAATGGGATGATGAGATGGTCGCTCCAAAGTATTTGTATTGGTGGTGCCGCGGTGATGAGTTTTCCCTCAGCGAAGATTGCGTCCAGAGTGTGTCCTGCCGAGTGTGTTGCCCCTTTTACTAGTTGTCGTAGTTTCATGGTGGTGAATTGTTCAGTCAGTGAGTTTTGGGAGTTGGCGTGATTGTCTTCGAACCAGATATTGAAGTCCCCCAGGATGATTAGGTGTTCATGGCTGATGGCTATGTTGGTGATGGCTTCTATGAAGTTGTCGACGAAGGATGCATCATAAATTGGAGGTCTGTACACTAGGATGAATGTGATGTTGGTTTTTGGGCTCGCTGTTAGGTGTATGACCATGGATTCGCAGTTGAGGATGTTGAGTGATTCGTCTGTTCTTATTTTAAGGTGTTCTTTGAAAGCTATCGCAATGCCTCCTCCTCTTTTGTTTTTCCTGTTTGTTTGAAGGCATTTGAAGTTTGCTCAAAGGCAGCTTTGGAGTGTGATTTTGTAGTTGTCGTCCAGCCAAGATTCTGTGATGAATAGGATGTCAATACCATTGTCATCGAGTAGGTCGAAGATCTCTGTAAAGTGTTTTGACATGGATCTTGCGTTTATTAGGTTTCAGTGTAGTTTGGAGTTGTGGTTTAGTGGTTTAGTTTGGCTTTTCTTGTTAGGGTCGTCTTCTGATCTTGTTGAGGTGTAGGTTTTGGGTTGTCGGCGTCCTCGAAAAGGTCTTCTAGGTTTAGTCTTGGGTTTAGGTTTTCATCGAGTTCGTCTCCCAGGTGTTGCGGTTGTCGATCAGAGGGTCTTTTAGCTTTGGTGATGTAAGGTGTTATCGCTTTGGTCGTGTGTTTATTGTTTCTGGTGGTGTTCATCCTTCTTCTTCGTGATTTAGTTAGGTTGTTTAATGTTGCTGCTTCTGACGTTGCGGTGGTTCGGTCTGGTGAGCCGTTCTCAGCGAGGTATGGAGTTAGGTAGAAGGATTTGTCTCTTCTCTGAAAGTTGGTTCGATTTTTTGATCCTGTCTGTGGGGGTGTGTTCTGTTGTTGTGGTTCTTAGTTGCAGTTCTGGAGTGTTTGTTCTTTCGTCTCTTCTTTCCCTCTGGGTGGGTCATTTGCGCGGCCTTCTACGATTTCGAGTTGTTTAATCTTTAAGATGAGTTGATTGAACTGTCCAGTTGGTTCTGTGTTGTCTGGTTGTCTTGTGGTGTAGTACTTGGTGTGGATGCTGTCCTCTGCGGGTTTTAGACTTTGGCTGTAGTTGGTATTTCCAGCTGATGTTGCCAATACGTTCGGTCGCTGTCTTGGTGGGGGTAAGGGAGGTGGATAAGGGTTGTACAGTTGGGTTTTGACGGTGACATTCTTATGTCTGTGACTCCCTGAACGTGGTTCACTGTGGTGAGTTAGCCATGTGTGTTTAGGAGGGACATGCACCGGCTGTGGAGTGACTTTGAGGCAGAACCGCAGCAGAACTTGAGACCTGTATAGTGGGAGAAAGGCTTGACAGACGCAAGTGATCACAGTTCAAGGGTGTTTATTGAACAATGAATGCAGGGTGAAAAAACCCCTAAGCTAAACCTAAACCTAAATCTAAGATGGGAGCAAACTTTGACCAACAAACGAAAAATAAGGCAATCCTAGTGCCATGGTGTCAAAGTAGAAGGGCCTATATTAAGAATAACCTATTGCCAATTCCTTACAACTAATTATAGAAAGAGTGTGCGATAGGGTATCAATAAAGAAAGGAAGGGTTACAAATAATTAGTCAGGGTGTGATTGCCAGGCATCTCCCTTTCCGGTTTTCAGCACAGGACAAGGTGAGGTCTTGGAGCACAGCACACGCTCGAGCTTTCTCAGCACAAGCCGACAGTTCTGTTCCAGCTGGCACAGTACACGTTCAAGCTTTCTCAGCACAAGCTGACAGTTCCGCTCCAGCTATCAGTTTCTTCGATGGGAAAGTCTCTTTGTATTAAAACGTCTCTTGCCTTCGAGGCCTTATGTATCCAACAAAAAAAAATAAACAAACAGTTCTTTTCCACAGTTCACGTTGGGTGATGGCTTCCCCCCTTGTCCCCCTGTTCCGGGTGCCGACCCTTCGTGTATCATATTCAACCAATCAATTGAGCAGTTTCTTTCTCAATGAACTTTGTGTGATGACTTTTCACCGCTGGATCTTTCTCAACCGGGCTCGGACCCACTTGACAAGGGGGACAATTCACTTCCCCTCGTCTTACAATACCTCTTACTTTCACAAGTTTGAATTTCTTTTAAACAGCACTTCAGGTTTTGTCTCTGATTGTCAGTTTCCCTCTTCCGGGTTCACTCTCACCAACTTTTTGACAGTTTACACGGTCAACTCAATGTTCCAAGGGACTTCAGACTTCCCCCCTTTCCGTTAGCATCCCTGTGCTGGGTTCACTCTTGCCAACCTTTGCAACATTCTGTTCAATTGTTCACTTCATCAAGCAGGATTAGTTTCCCTTTCTTTCACAATCATCTGCCGGTCAAAGACTTTCGACGGTAAAGAGGATTTGACCAGACCCCTGTATGACCACTTTGACCTATCTTTGCCTCTTGCTAAGACATTTATTTGTTAATTTATTTATACCGCGATGTAGCAGGAAAGAGAGAGATCAATCAGGTTCTACTAGGTGAAGAGGAGGGTTTTCAGTGCTTTCTTGAATGTACTAATGTTAGTGTCGGATCGCAGGGATGGTGGAAGACCATTCCAAATTTTAGAGGAGCAGTTAGCAAAATATCTACCCAGCCCTTTTGATTTCTTAAAAGGCGGGCAAGCAGGGAGACCACCAGGGGGCGCAGACGCGATGGTCGCTTGAGCCAGCCTCTCCCTCTTCAAGCCCGATAAAATCACCTTTTCGAGCAGTGCAGGGGAAACTAAAGCTCAGAAAAACCAGCAGACGAAGCAGATAAGGCGTCCTGGCACCCACCCACCCAGCCATAACCCAGGTGACGAGGCTGTGAGGAAAGGCAGAAATCAGCCTCCGATCGGGAGCCCCCGGGCAGCACAGAAGGCCCGTACTCAGAAAAGCGAGGAGAGGGGAGAAAAAAATGGCCGTCGTCATCTGAGATACGCGCCGCGCGCGTAAGAAGAAACTTGACAAGGATTGGAACAGCCCGCCAACAGCATCCTGTGCCCAGCGAACGGGAGAACTCCAGCCCTACAACGAGGTGCGGCAGCTACGAGAACAGCCACAGCGGTCCGCAGCGCCCGGCTTGCCGGAGGAGGTCGGGCGACCGGCCAGGCAGGCGGCAACCGGAGTGAGCGGCCCGGTGCGGGTAAGCAGTGCCCCAAGCGGGCCTTTCCGCTTGGGTGCCAGCCCCCCCCCCCTCTTCATCGGGGCCAACTCCTGGGACCCGGCAGTCACACTCTACGGCGCGAACCGCAAGCGAGGGTCCTATCCCTCTACCCACGCCTCACCTCAACACACGCGAGCACACTCGGGCCACGCCGCACCTCCGCCCAGCAACCCTCGCGGGCCCAGGCATACAGCCGCTGGACGTTCTCCCCACCCTTCTCCTAGGGGGCCGTACACGGCAGTCGGCCACAGACACCAAGCCGCCCGCGGAAGGAGGCCCGTGTTTCCTTCGCCCAACCGAGGCTCCCCCCTCCTCACCAAGCAACAAGAGAGCAGAGCGGCCATTCCCGCAATCCCAAACACAGAGTGACCACAGAGCCTACCCCAACAGCTCCGACCCGCCACTCCCACACCGCGGACCCCCACGAGTACCAAACCCTGTGGTAGCTCGTCACCACTAGCGGAGCCTCGCAGCCAACCTAAGGACCATCAAGGGCCCTCCACGCACCTCGCGAGGCGCGGAGACAGCCGTGCTGCGGGGCACTCGACTCACTCGACTCACTCGAACAGTGCTTTGGGGGGTGGGGGCGATACTGAGTCCGTACCGGAGTTACTTAGGGCAAAAACGCTGGCAACGTGCCACGAAGTCCGGGGCAGCCCACCACGGAGCTGAGAGAGTCTCCACCCGAAGATCCAACCAACCACAGAAACACGATTGTGGGTAAAAGCACACCCCGGCACGGCAGTCCTTGCCCACTGCAACAATAGCCTGGAGCCTCCATAGGTAACAAAGCTGGATCCACAAACCTTGGCAACCCTGAGAAAGTTTAGACGTAACAACGCAACCATGGAAGCGGAAGAAGCCCAAAGCACGTCAGACATTCCAGGCAATGACGGCGACAGCGCAACAAAGTCGGACATCCGTCTGCTGCTTGGGGAGATTAGATCAATGAAAAATAACCTAACTGAAATAGTATCAGACCTACAAACGAAAGTGGCCAAAGTTGAGGACCGCCTGGAAGCGGTTGAAAATAACCAACAATCAGGAGACATCGCCACCATGCAATACGAGGCTAGACTCCTAGACCTCGAGCAGAAGGAAAGGGACATGGAATCAAAAGTGGACGACCTTGAAAATCGGGAGCGACGCTCCAACATCCGCATAATCGGTCTGGAAGAAGAGCGAGGAGAGACACAGTCAAGCCTGGAGAGCACGGTGAAATCCCTAATCTTGTCTCTCTATGATGAAACCGTCCCCCCGACCCTCGAGTTCGACAGGGTGCACAGGGCAGGGGGCTCAGCGAGAGGCCCTTGATCGGTCCTAATCAAATGTCATTACTACACGCAAAGGCAGGACATTCTACAAAAAGCAAGAATAAAGGACACGATCAATTTCCGTGGCTCAACAGTCAAGATATACCAGGACCTCTCAGCGATGACCCTCGCAAAAAGAAGAGGGTGTCGTCCCCTCACGATCTGGCTCCGAGAGAAAGGCGTGAAGTACCGATGGGGCCACCCATTTTCCCTCACATTCGAGTTCAACAGCGAAGAATACAGGCTTACCTCGGTGGAAGAGGCGGAACGAGCTCGTCGCCACCTACAAGGTCCAGCAAGAGACTCGGACGCAGAGGGCCGAAGAGAACCAAAGGGCCCGCGCCGAGATCCAACTGAAAAGCCCTCGAGAAGAGGCTGTGCGCAACAGAAATGGAAATTTAAACGTTTGAACACTCCTTGAACTGCCTACACTGCACCTTGTGTCTGTACACTATTTAGGTGCTCTAACTCTGGCCGAAATGGTCGCCATGGAGCTCCATTGAAGTTTTTTCTCTTTAAAGTTTGTTTGCCTAGATGGGGTTAGGGGCTTGGAGACACTCTAGGTCTTTGTCCACCATTACGGTCTCCTATGCATTCCGTCCCTGCACAAAGAACAAAGTTACAACTAGGGCTTGAAGAGGGGTTCTCCTAAAGTGGCCCTCTTTGGACGAGGGCGTCTCCTTTCTTTTTTCTTTACTCTTTTCCCTTTCCGTGTGGTGAGGATGTCCCGTATAGCATTCCACACTAGGGAAGGGGCAGAGGGGACGGGGGGGATTCAATTACCCACTCGACAAAGCAAGCTCGTGAAGCACAAAGACCCAACTCAAAAGTACCACAACACAAGGCAGTTTTTCACTAACTCTAATATGGAACAAAGGGGTCAAGCAAGCCACAATACAAAAAATGCTATCCAAACCCTAGAATATGGCTAACTCACAGGGCATAGTCTTCGGCTCCCTCAATGTCAAGGGCTTAAATTCCCCGCAAAAGAGATCAATGCTAGCGAGATAGTTTGCGCAATCCAAACTAGATGTTCTCTTCATACAGGAAACAAAATACATCAAGGGTGGAGAAAGAAAGATCCTAGGGAGAGACATAGGGGAAGCATTCTGGGCATCTGGACCGGAGAAGAAGGGGGGCGTGGGAATTTTGCTGCGTAGGTCCCTGGGAATGCAGGTTCTTCATATACACAGAGACACGCACGGGAGATACGTCGCTCTCAAGGGGACACTGAGAACACGCACCATCACACTGCGCAATCTACGCCCCCAACCAGGGGCAATCGAGCTTCACTGACCCCCTGTTCGATTTCATTGAGGAATGGAGGGAGGGTTCACTAATTTGTGGGGGTGACTTTAACGTAGCTATAGATCGTGAATGCGATTGGCTCTCAGCTCGACCAAATTCCCTACCCCCAAGCACGCTTCAGGGCGACAGGTTCGCAAGCCAGCTCAGGGAACATCACTTAATAGATACCTGGCGTGTAACTCATCCAGGGGAAAAAGCCTTCACTTTTTATTCTCCACCACACCACTCCTTCTCCAGGATTGATTACCTACTACTGGGGGCGGAAAACGAGGGTGACATCCTAAGTACATCCATCCAAATAGTAGCCTGGTCAGACCACGACCTGTGCGCCCTAGAATTAGACCTGGGCCCACTCCCCGCCCTGGACCGCCGGTGGCGATGTAACGACCTGTTATGCAGAGACCCAATTTTCAAGGACTTCCTCTCGGAAGCCATCACAGAATACTTTGACATCAACAACACTGACGGTATGTCACTGAACACAGTGTGGGAAGCAGGTAAAGCCACATTAAGGGGCATTCTTAGATCTGAGGGGGCCGCCAAAAAAAGACTCCGGCTACTCAAGGAGAAAAAACTTAAGGAAGAGATCACTCGACTGGAACGCTCCCTTAGGGAGCTCCCCACTAGCGATATTGATACAGAAACGAGAATTAGGAAAATGAGAGAGGAACTAAAAGATATATGGAAAGGCAAAGCCCTCACTCAGATTAAATACCTCAAACAGAAGTTCTTTGAAAAGGGGGATAAAGCGCACACCATGCTAGCGAACAGACTCCGCAAACAGAGGGCAGATAGAGCAGTCCACAAAGTAAACAATGAACAAGGCATCCCACTCACAAATCCCCAAGACATAGTGTCTCGCTTCTCCAATTTTTATGCAGACCTATACGCTGCTGAGACTGATGGCACCTCTCCCGACATCAAAGAATACCTAACCAATATGTCACGCCCACCCATCACGGAAGAACACCTAGAAATGCTAAATGTCCCAATCTCGGCAACAGAGGTGCAGGGAGCGATCTCAGCCCTCAAGGTAGGCTCAGCCCCGGGACAGGATGGCTTCACGCCAGCCTTTTATAAGCGAAACGCCGGCACACTTGCGCCATTCCTCGCCAAACTATTTACTTCCATCTTAGAATCGGGTCGAGCTCCCGACTCCTTCACTGAATCTATTATCATCGTAATCCCCAAAGAAGGTAAAGACCCCATAGAGTGTACATCATACCGGCCAATTTCCCTCATAAATGTAGACGCAAAAATTTACTCTAGCATATTGGCCGCCCGCCTCGCCCGGATTCTCCCGCAACAAATCCACACTGACCAGGTAGGGTACGTAAGAGGCCGGCAAGGGGCAGATAACGTAAGAAAAACCCTGGACCTCATGGCAACTCTCCGAGAGGCCGGCGAGGACCCCCTCTTGTTATCAGTAGACGCCGAAAAGGCTTTCGACCGAGTAGAGTGGTCCTTCTTGGGAGCTGTTCTAGAGTGGGCAGGGTTGGGACCCGCATGGACACAAGGAGCGAAAGCACTATACCGATCTGCCCGGGCCAAAGTATCAATCAATGGTATCTCATTGCGATCCTTCAACCTTACTCGAGGTACAAGACAAGGCTGTCCGCTCTCCCCTCTCATTTATGCCCTGGTCATTGAACCCTTCGCCCAAGCCATCAGGTCCAACCCGAGCATCAGAGGAATCCCGCGAGGCGGCAGGGAGTACAAACTGGCGATGTTTGCCGACGATATCCTTTTATACCTGACCGAACCCTATACTTCTATCCCCGCTTTTTTCCAAGAGTTGTCGAGATACGGACCCCTATCAGGCTTCCGGGTCAACCTACAAAAAAACTATAGCTGTCCCCTTGAAAGACAACACTGACCTAGCGCAACGTTTAGAGACAGATTGGAATTTCAAGGTGCAAACCGACTTAGTCCGCTACCTAGGGGTTAATATAATGGTCTCCCTGTCTGACCTTTTCGAAGCCAACTACACACCACTGTGGGTAGCCATCCAAAATGACATCTCCAGATGGCGCAAACTCTCCATGTCATGGGCGGCGCGTTTTACTGCCATCAAAATGAACATTCTCCCACGATTCCTATTTTTATTTCAGTCCCTCCCAGTCATTGTTCCCGATTCCTTCTTATTAGAGGTAAAGCGCATACTATTAAGATTTCTATGGGCTGACAAACGAGCAAGGATCCCATATTCCACACTGATCCAACCTAAGGAGGTGGGGGGCATGAGCTTTCCAGACCTGGGAGAATATTATAGAGCGTCACAACTTCGCATACTCCCAGATCATCTGTGGGAGAACCCAGAGAAACAGTGGGGGGCAATAGAGAACGACATCTTCAATCCGGTCACCCTGGGAGAGTGGTTGTGGGTCCCGAGATCAGCCATGACACAAAGGATTAAACAGCACCCCATTCTGAAGGTATTATGGTCTCTCTGGCGTCCATCCCGGGCCATGCAGGGTATCACAACATGGCCCTCTCCTTTGAGTTGTATCTGGTCCCCACCTATTCAAAACTCACTGAGAGCAGTCCGGCAATCACAGTCATGGTACGAGGCGGGTTTAAGTCGGGTGGGACAGCTTTGGAAAAATGAGGTGTTTACAACCCGGGAGGAATTACAGGCTGACTTGCAGGGCACGAGTGTCTCCCCCTTGTCCTTCCTCCAGTTGCGAAGTGCCATGCACGACCCAAGGTGGGGCAACTCGTTAAAACGCCCTTTGACACCATTCGAGCAAATCTTAAGCTCCCCCCAAGCATCGAGAGGCCTCATTTCAAAGTTGTATAGAGCACTAATCACGAGGGGTCACAGTCCACGCCCACCTTCAGAAGTGAAATGGGAAACCGACCTATCCATAGAAACCCAAGGGGAGGTATGGAAAGGAATATATAGAGCGGTATGGTCATCATCGGTCTCCATGCAATACAAAATGCACAATGTGCGATTACTGATGAGATGGCACTACACACCCCTTCGCCTATCCAAAATGTTCCCCGGGACATCACCCTATTGCTGGAGGGGTTGCGGAGAGCAATGTGACTACTGGCACCAATGGTGGGGTTGTGACAGAGTCCAGGTGTACTGGCGGGAAGTGCTGGGCTGGATTCGAGACATAGATGGGGTCCTCAGAAACCCAACGCCCACACTAGTTTTGTTTGGAGTTGAGTCGGAGGATGATGAAACATACGAATCTCTAATGTACCTACCACGCAATCTTCTATTAGCAGCCCGAGTGTGCCTAACCATAAAACGGAAATCGATGGCCTTACCATCAAAGAGAGAATGGTTAATAAAGGCCCACGCAATATACGAAATGGAAAGCCTAACGGCAGCGGTAAATGAATCACGCAGAAACATCGAAATGATTTGGTTGCCCTTTCTAGAATATTATACGACATATTGGGAGCCCACAGACTAAGAACACTTGTTTACCATCTTAGCCAATCAAAGGAATCAGGGCAATGCCCTATGCCACCGGACGATTGCTTACCCCAAGCCCTGTAGGGGCTTCTTCCTTTCTTTCAGTAGCAACTTGCAGAGCACACGCAATGCTGTAATGCCTATAGTGGTTTTGAACTTTTATTCAGAGTTGTGTACAAAGCGAACGAGTCGAGTGGAGTGGAGGGGGGGGTGGGGGGAGGCTGGGGAGGGGGAGGGAGGGGAATCAGAAACACAAGACTAGAGTTCATCATTACTTTGCACTTCTCCCCTCTCTATGTTTCTTATATAAATGTTACATGAAAATAATACAAGGGAACTTTGTTGTTGCAACCAATATTGCAATTGTCTTGCTGTTGAAAATGCAAATAAAAACATATTTAAAAAAAAAAAAAAAAGGCGGGCAAGCAATGAGACGGGTGTTAGCTGATCTTAAAGAAGGTAGAGATTAATACTAGGAAATGGTTGACTTCAGGTAGCTGGGAGATTTCCCATACAGACCCTTATGGAGTAAGGTTGCAGCTTTGAATTGACATCTGTCCGTGACCGGTAGCCAGTGTAATTCCTGCCAGTGGGTTGAGATATGGCATCTTCCTGGGACTTTTTTAACAATCTGGACTGGATCATTTTGAATAGTTTGGAGGTGCTTGATGCTTTTTTTATCGGTCCCAACTAGAAGTACATTACAATAGTCTATTCTCAATAGGACAGTTGCCCGTGCAATAGCGGCTGAATTGTGCTTGTTAAAATAATGGCGAATGTTCCTAAGTAGTTTTAGATGGTATGCACAGTTTTGGCAACTAGATTCACATGGGATTCTGAGCTCAGTGTGTAGTCGATTTGTACATCGAGAGTTTTCATTTTCTCCTTAACTGCGATGCTACGGCCCTGGATGGAGAAGGACTGATAGTGGTTAGGGAGTTTTGACCTGTCTTGCAAGGAGACAAAGGAGTTCAGTCTTGCCCTTAATAAGGCATATCCAGTTGTCTGCCATCCAAATGTCTACTTGGTTGTAGATGTTTTGGAGGAGTAGGCTATCCGAGGTTCAAACCCCTGAAATCTCCAGGACCGGCTGGGTGTCGTCTGCATAGTTGGTCCCAAAAAAAAAAAAACGGATTCTTCTAAGAGGCTGCATAGGTATAGGATGTATATGTTAAACAAGATGGGGGATATACAAGCCCCTTGAGGCACCCCACAGGTGGAGAGGATGGGGTTTGTGGTGGCATTGCCCCAGGAGACTTTCAGTCAAGAAGGAATGTATCTATTTGCGAGCTAATACCGAGCAATGGCAGGTATCCTTTAATATGTGAAGGTGCTGTTTGTGATCTAGTAAATCAAACGTGGTGGATAGGTCCAATAGAACCAGAAGGCTAGACTTGCCCCGGTCCGTGATGCTTAGCATCCGGCACTGTACGTCAATAAGGCTGTCTCTGTGCTGTATGCAGGGCGAAGACCAGTCTGCCTTGGGTTTAGAATATTCATAGATTCAGTGTGGATCTGGCAGGTAGCTACTTTGTCTAAGATGTTCAAGAAAAAGTTACAGTTTGTAATAGGTTAGCTGCATCGTTTGGATCCAGACCTGGCTTTTTCAGAAGTGGTGGGGGGGTCACAGTGACATATTTGATGCCGGCCGGGACTACATGAATCCGAAAAGAGGCATTGATAAAGCGTGCCAGAAAAGAAGCAAAAATGTCCTTGTTTTCCAGGATCATTTTTGGGGGATTACATTATCTGGTCCAGTTGTCGGGCGCATGGTACCTAAAATGGACAACAAGTCAGAGTTAGGCACTTGCGAAAAGCTAAAGGGAGAACCATCCTGTGGGAGTGCTGGTAGTAAGGGGGCGGGGACCAAGGGCCCTTGGAGGGGTGCACTCGGTAGGTGTGGACGTGCAGCAATCTGAGATTCAATTTTGTCCCTAGCTTTAAGAATTTTTTCTTGAAAGGCATTCTCTATTCTAGAGCAATCTGCATTAGAGCGTGTGAATGGTGTCAATTGAGCTTTGGGCTTTTCGAGAAGCTTTAATATCTCAAACAGCTTCTTGGTGTTTTTTATTATCTTCTGCAATTTGTAGGTTGTAAAAGTTATTTTTTGATTCTATGATAAGGTTCTTGTATGTTTTTTCAAGAGTCCTCCATGTGTTTTTGTTGTCAGATGTGGGGCATTCAAGCCAGCACCTCTCTTGTTGGTTTTTAAAGATCTAAGCTTGGGTGAAAACCATGATTGGTAGTTAGGGTTGTCCCGGATGATTCTCGCCTTAAGAGGGGAAAGCTTATCCAAGGTCAAAGTGAGTTGTGTTAAGTGACAAATACACTTCTGGTTATTGTAGTCTTTCTACCATCTGGTAATCGCCCAGAGTAATCCTGCCTCAGCACACATGTGGTGCAGGCCTCAACTGTTGTTTTCCCCCTTCTTCTGCTTTTCAAAGTTCAATTTAGCTCTTGCTCCATTTCCTTCAACACAGTTCGGTTTCTTATCGACCCTCCCCTCGACTCAACAGCTGTGATAAACTGCTTGGCTTTGGAGTCAAGGTTAGTACCACTGAGACAAGCATGTCTGCCTGGCTTGGCTATCAGCAGAGGAGGTGCTCCTGTACCGTAGAGATCTGTTGCAACACACGCTGGCCTTTGTTTGCAGTCTTATGTTTCCATCTGCAGAGGTTTCACAGGCCTGGACCGGAAAGGGCAAGGTCACCTCCTTCCTTGTCACCCTCTCGGTATTCGCCGTCTTTCGCCTCCTCTTAAACTGGCGTGCTGAGTTAGCCTTCACATTTTGTTCTCTGCCTTGCTCATACTGTGCTCTCTTGCTCCACCTTTTATCCCTATTGGGCCAATAAAGGACTGTCACCCATGTGTGATTCTGGTTAATTGCCTGACTCTGCCTGACCCTTGTGTCGGGACATGTCAGGTAAACAGCTCTATGAGTATGTTGTCTTTTGTGTCGGGAAAAGGGGAGATGTAGAGTTTCTAAGTGTTCTGTGTGACAGGATGGGGAAGAGGTGCTATGGGGAATTGTTGCCTTTGTCCTGGGGGGGATGGGATTAGGAGATTTCAGAAGAGTGGGTTTTGGACGGTTTTCAAAATGTGTGAGAGGATTTGTGGTAACTGTAGTTGTTGGTCACATTCAATTTGGAAGTCGAAAAGTGACAATCAGGGGTATAGAATTAATAGGGTTTACTATCGTAAAATAAACAAGTGGGATTGCGGGAACGGTAGTATTGTATCAGAGAAGGTTGGGATTACAGAAAATACTAATCAGAGGGACGGGAAGAAGAATGGTGGGGAGTATTTGGGTAGAAAGTGGGAAAGCAGGGTTTTTCAGAGATGTGTTTTACAAGTCTAATGAGGTTTGTGCGCCTTGGGTATTTATCAGATATGGAGGGGATGTCAGGTTCGGACAGGAGAGATCTAATGAAAGGAAGGGAGGCAGATATAATACAGCCTAAGAAGGTTTCAGGGATCTCGCCCTCCTCTCCTTCTCCAGTGTAATACAGCATTTCCCTTTGGTTATTACCTTGAGTACAACCCCCGGGCTGCCCCATCCTGGTGAGCCTTTCTCGCTCTTTCGCCCTTAGAGTTGGGATCTGAGTGGATCAGCCTTTCGTTGGCCACCTGAATAAAGGTTTCTCGAGGTTCAGATATTTCACACCTTCATTCAGCTTAGAAGTTAAATGGTTAGCTTGGTCAGATGGACCCAAGTGCATATGAGCTTGGTTATCATTACGTGACTCTGGTATGGGCCAAAGTGGGTTGATAAGTTTCAGCTGAAGGTATTTGTTAATAATGGCCATGCAGGTGGCTTTCTGGGCAGTCAGAAGGAGGTAAGCTAATGGGAGTATTGTGATACACATTTGTGCTAATATGGGAATGTGGTTTTTTGATTGCTTCATTTTTGTATACTAATTATTAATTTGATTGTAATTTTATGGATTTTATTTTCTATAAATTGTAAATAAGAAAGATTGCTGGGAAACAGTTTGCTCCTGAGACATGTACTTGGAGTGTAACTGCAGTTCCAGTTTACGAGACTCCGCTGGAATATGACAGACGTGGGCACATTCCACTGAAGGTCATCAGAGCATGAAAGAAACCCCACTACAATGAGAAATATCTTCATAACAATGCAAGTGACACATCTTGACTGCAGCACGGTGCAGCATTGCAGCCAGAAAATGGACAAAGAAGAGTACATGGTGTCAGTTACAGTACATACCGCACAAAGCACTATATTGAAGAAGAGGATTATGAAGTACTTGTGTTTGTTAGTATCTTATATGGAACTGAACCTCTTATTTAAGGAAATACCATTGTCTCCATATAGTCCTGGAATGTATTTGCAGGATGTACTGATTAGAAAGGATTCTGTGTGGGGGTCTCGAAACACAAAGTACTCCACAGTTCCATACCGCTCAGGCACATGTTGTAACCCTATAGTCAGATGTGAATGAATGAATCAGCTGCTGAGTGGAGAGAAAATATATGTCAAGAATTATGCTACATGTAATCATCACTATGTGATCTTTATGATAACATGAACTAACCCATGTGGGAAAAACCACAAGGAGTATGAAACTGAAAATAATGGAAAACAAGAGTAGTATCAGAACAAGAAAGCCTCCCTTATCAAGACTCTAACATGGATAGTACAAATGTAATTCTGAGAGATGGCTGAGAAATACGCCAGGGCAAAGAGAGTTTTACTGGATCAATACACTTCATAGTTTATAGCCAAAAGGCTTGAACAATCCATTTGACCTGCTATGCTTTAAAAAATTAATGTAAGGACTCTTACAATGCTGCACAACTTAGACATATATAATATCTTGTGTACCTAGTTTAGTATGTTTACATAGGGATGTATTTTATATATATATATATGTTGCATGGGGATTGTACTACACACCGTATTGGGAGACAGGTGTAGGCAGACACACAATATACATCTTATACCTTAACTTGCAACTTGACCCGTCTCTTACCTGTCTCTAAATCCTGCTTACCTGGGCTCGAGATCACCCAGATGAGCCCCGCTGTGAATGTGGAGAAGGGATCAAAAGGCAGAAGGTTAGGGCAGTATTCCCCCCAAATACCCCGAAGGGAAAAAAAGACCATTAGGTTAAAATAACTGGCACACAAAAGTAAAGGCAGACAAAGGATTACTGTTGTGTGGTTCTTTCAGTGGTATATGCTTATGTATACACGTTTCTCTTCTGGTACACCAGCAAGGTTGTTTGAGAGTTTTGTAAAAAAAAACACTAAAAAAAAGAGGAACATGAGACAGTATATACAAATAACTTAAGCAGTTGCATAACTAAACCTTAAAAAAATATAAAGAGTCCTTTTCAATCTTAAAAAATGTTAAATGCCCTTACAAAATGTATACAAAGTGCATACAGTGCACTGTAAAAAAGCTATATATAAAACTGCTTTACTTCAGAGACAGCCTGGTCAGGACTGTCTCACCATCCTTGCTCCTGCTCTTTCTTAATGTTCTTCTGTGTCTTGACACACTCTTGAGATGGTTCTCTGGCAGGCAAATAGATAGCAGCGTAGGGAAGTGGGGGGGGGGTTCTTTACTTCAGCTGGGATACGTATGCAAGGTGCAGCCCAGTAATCAGATGCAGCATGAGGGGTACAACTATGTTTAACCTGGTCATGTCTGCCAAGGGTGTTGGCCAGGGAGTCCTGGGGGGCCTCCTGTAAGGGGTGGCCCCTTTTCTAAAATGTATGTGGCCCGAGAGGGCTCAAATGTTGGGTGCTGCCCACAGTGGGAGCACCAGTAATTAGAGTGCCTGGGATCCTGCAGCAGGCCTGGGCCTGCTCCATTAATTTGCTGTGATTTTAATGGGCAGGCCGTGATTTTAATGGGCAGGCCACCAGTTACCATCCAGTACTCTGAATGTCAGGCACCTCCCACAGTACCTCTTAACTCATACGAACCTGCTCTAAAGAAGGAGGCATGGAAGACTGAGAAGAATGGGCACCTCACACTGGACCCCTGCTGAATCATATATTAACTTCATAACCAGTCTGCTCTTCCTGGTGGTATGACAGTGAGCAGCCAGGGCCCCTTCTAGGGTTTCCCTGAACTCAGTGGTCCACTCTGCACCAAGTTGGGGACCCTGTATTCCAGTATAGGAACGGGTTAGGATTCCTCTACCACATCCACCGTAGAAGGGATGATTGGATCATGATCTGGATTGAACTCTGAAGAAACCTTCTCAGGGTGGGGTTCAGATTCCTTAGGAGTGGTATCTGGCTCTGTGGGTGTAGGAATCCACATTGGTGTCTGAACTAACCATTGGTCTGGAGAGACACCAAACTGATCCCCAACAGTGTTTTCACTGGCTTCTGGCTGGCCTTCATCTGGTCTCATCGACTCGGTAGCTCGAGAAGCTTCAGCGGATTGACCTTCAAAGGATCTTCTTTCGGTTTTCTTCATGGAGTCACTGCTGTCTCGTTATCTGTCCCTTGACCGATTCTTCTTTAGTCATTTCCGGGTTTCAGCTCAACATCATCGCCGCCTGGGAGCAGGTGGTTCTGGTGCAGGGTCTTCATGTTCCTTGGCCATCCCTTCTCTCACAGTCGGTAGACGGGGAGCTCTCCTAGATGATGTTCAATGATCAAGGGATGAAACTCCCACTTGTCTCCTAGCTTATTACGTCCTCTCTTTGCCAGGCGGTGGATCAACACACGATCGCCAGGTAGAAGTGCATGAAAACGGATCTTGGCATCATAGTGGCATATGTTCCCTTCCGCTGTCTTCTCTGTGGCATCTTGGGCAAGCTGATGTGCCTGCTCTAGTTCATGCTTATGCTGTTTTACATAGCTGGTGTAATTCTCGGTGCCTGTTTAATCTACAGACACTCCAAAACACTGGTCTAAAGGCAAGCTGGCGTCCCTTCCAAACATCAAGTAATATGGTGTAACCCTGTAGAATTGTTCTTTGTACAATTGTAAGCATGGGTATAGAGGAGCAGCCGAATGCCTCTGCAGGAAGTCCCGCCCCCTTACTGCCTGTATGTTTGAAGGGTGAAACCGCACCATGCTTGACACCAGTAGTTGTGCCTATTCCACAGAGAGTCTTTGAGAAAAGGCATCCACTAAGAAAGCCATACCTGTTGTATCCCCGTAGAGATGACAATCTCTTGGAAGAGATGCCCAAAGGAATATGAAGACAAACGTAGGAGACGCTGATAATGTCACACGAGATGAGCGTGACGCACTGAGAAGAGTGACTGAAGAAGAGGATGTATGGACCTTATAGAAACTGATATAGTTTAAGAGCCAATAGTATTCTGTGTACTTAATAAGTGTTGAAGATGACTTTCACTAGGGGTGGGCATAAGTTGTCCACCTCACTGTAGAGACCCCAATCACAACCCGTTCCTATATAGAAAGTATACTTAGATAGTCCCCTTAATCCAACCACAACACCCCGTAGGTTTCTCTTATTTGCCACGTATTATGACGTCACTTATGATGAATTTTCAGTACTAACGTGTAACTCTTTATGAAGTATGTTGAGAGCTTGAGCGAACGTCTGTTGATGTCTGTTGTAACTTGCTTTTTTAGACAATTGATATTAAAACAGTTGGATGAGACGTTTGACAACTTCCTGTGTTCGTCTGATTATTTGGTGTAAGAGTTATGCTGCATTACATCAATGCATGACTTGTTACTTATTAAGGACTTTGGCATTAAGGGCAGTGGTAGCAATGTTGGATGGTTAAAAAAGGCCCATCGACCTGTTGAGCTCCAGAGCTTCGGACAATCTGCCATCCTCCACCATCTAGCTGGAAGATCACAGGGTTTCCTGTCGAGAGCGGCCGAATAGAAAACTTGCAAGAAAATCGAGACAGTGGGCAAGGTCCGTCTTTGCCAAAATCCCTACCTGGTTTCCACAGGCGATTTGTGGACGAAAAGGCAAAAGTCGTCTATTGGAGGGGGATAAAATACCAAAGGCCCAAATGGTGAGTAGATGGAGGGGAATGGCAAATTAAGGGAACAGGGTTGTGGTAATTTTAAAAGTAACGAAAGTAACGGGAGTAACAGGAAATATTGTGTAAAAAGAGAGAGAGCTATTGCGCCCAGAAGCCTGACCCAAGGGGGTCAGAAGAGGTCATCTAACACTCCAGTCGGAGTAAACTAGCCTACGTGCAGGACAGGTCCGCATAAGGAGACAACCTAAACTCTGTGATATGAGTATTAATTAGGGGCGAGAGGAATAACGGTGATCAATGAGGTTTTTATGTGAAGAGTCGACTAGTCTGTCTGTTTGTGTATTTGAGTTGAATTAAGGTGTCAAGGAGCAACACAAACAGTTGTGTAAGAATCGAGACAAAGTCAAGAAGTTATACTATCTATCTAGGGAAGTGGTTGGTACCAATCTAGAGCTAGAAAGAGGTTTTGAGCAGCGATTGTTAGAGCGTGCTCATATTTGTTGTTTTTGGTGAAGGTATTTTTTATAAAATCTGGTAAGTATTGACAATTAATTGAGACTCGTCACAATGGGAGATGTCACTCCTCTGATGCATTTATGTAAGACTTTGCCAAAGCACATGCCCAAGATCAAACAGTATAGTGTGGAATGGGTGAAAGGCACAGCAGATAAGATGTTCATGCCAATCCCACAAGGGGGATCGCTGTCAAAAGCGGGATTGCAACACATGACCACATAATTGCACACTGCGTACAAGGGGGAAAGGTTAGAGAAAAGGTTAGCTATTTTAGAGCTTTGTAAAATGTATCAGGAAGAGAGGGAAGATCCACCACCCGAAGAGTGGATGCTTAGTCAATGCAAAGAGGAAGGTGTCGAGCCTTTGGCTCCCCTTGCCTCGACTGAAGTGAAAGGCATTGATATGGAAGATGTAGGGTTGTATCCGTTAAAGGAACTGAAGGCGGTGGCAGGGTATAGTAATCCGATATACGAACCACCTGCTTCTAGCAGTGATGATAGACCGGAGGAGAGTAAGAGAAAAGAGGTGATCTTCAAGATCAAACACGATAAAGAGGAGAAAAGTGAGGGATCAAATATATGAACAGACATAGAATGATAGACCAAAAGATGGAAAGGAGAGAAAGATAAAGCTGACGAGGTAACGCTCGTACAGAACGAATGGATGGGAGGACAGATATTACTCAAGCTAGATGGGAAAAAGCATTGAGGAAGTAAGACAAATAGAAGATAAAGATGAACAGGACAGAAAGGACAGGGAACGGTAAAAACGATTGAAAGAAGTTGAGTAGAAGAGAAAGAGCAAGGACCGACGAGAACAGATATATCAGGAGGAGCAAGAGAAAAAGCAAGAACGGGCAGAGGAGCGAAGGAAGTATGACAACAAGCAGAGAGCAATTGAAGATAGGAGCAAACGAGAAAGGACGAGAGAAGAGGAGGAAGCGCAGAAATTAAGGGACAAAAGAATACAGAGAGGAAGAAAAGAGTGCAGAAACAAGGAGAGAAGAGAATTATAAGAGAGGTGAGAAAGCAAAGAGAATTAGATGAAGAATTAGAATGCAAGAGGAGACAACAGGAGTTTGATATTAACCGCATACAAAAGGAGCTAATGGAACCGAGTCCAACAATACGATGGGACAGAATAGAAGAGTTTCTTCCGATGAAAGAGGCAACGCCAGGACCTTCTAGAGTAGCGCTAGGTGAAGGGAATTTTGACAGGAAGCATCGGAGATAGGATCGATAAGGCTTATGAAGAATTAAAGTAGGGTAGCAAATCGGGAAGCAGAGGGAAGGAAGATCAATCCCTAGTATTTCAATTACGAAATGAAGAAGAAAATCTGTTTTGTTTGGAGCATAGAGCATTGTCCTTAAGCAGACTGAACCTAGACCAGGGTGAAGGGGATAACGGTCACACTAGTTGGGGACTAAACATGTCAGATGAGGAAAGATAATCCTTCTATGGGGAAGAGGGAGGAGGCACATATGCTCCCCAAGGAAGCCTGCAGATGGACAAGGAAGTAAGATGGTCCAATCTAGAGCCGCCTAAGGTCTTAGCTGTCTTAGATCTCATACCATATCCGGAACATCCCCGAGGACGATCGTATAGTGAGATGGGAGAATTACCGCCATATGTGAGCAGGTTAAGATCATTGCCAGGGAGGAGAAGGTCAAGGACCATTGTCCCTACCATGGATAGGCAGTTGATGGGTGTCAATTGCGGGTTAGGGTTTACGCAGTTTCCCTTAATGGAAAAAAAGGGGACCAAGACCACAGTATATTCCATGGCCACAGATGGATAAGGATAATTTAAGATGCAAACTCCCGAGTTTGACATCGGGTGCAGGAAAATGGATTTAGGAATTAGAAGAAATTACAGGAGGACCTACATTGGCCATTGGAGACATTAAGGGTCTTTTGGCAGCCATTCTTGGGGAAAGAGCTGATGATATATGGAGGAGAGCAGGCTATTCAAGTGTGACAGTACAGAACACATTGCACAATTGAGCGCCATTTAATAATTGTAGAGCATACGTATGGAGGGCTCTCAGTGCGCAGTATCCTGACACATCAGATATGGGTGCAATTATGACACATAAAATGAAAGAAGATGAAGTCCATATTGCTTACATTCAGGATATTCAAGAGCGTTGGACTCTTGAAACTGAAACTAAGGAGTCGTGGGAAAAAACAGTGGCATTACTTTGCCACATTCTATGTGAGGGGTTGCCTGAGCCAGTACAGAAACAGATGAAGAAATTGGTGGGAATGGAAGCCAACCCATGGGCTGAGATAAAGTTTACAATAGTGCACCACTTTCAGCTATTACAGGAGAAAAACAAGAAGAAAGATGAGGCTAGGAAAACTGAGGAAGCTAAATTAGTTCAGAAGAAATTAGCAAAATAAGCCATAGAAGGAGCGGTATTGACGAGCAGACAAGGGCTGGGAATACAGCAAGCATTGGGTACCTCACAGGCAAATAATCAGTGCCCGATGGACCAAGGAGGGAATGGGCTCCTGCCACGAGGTAGAGGTATGGGATATAGAGGAAGGGGTGGATTCCAAAGCAATCAAGTGGGTTTCAGAATGCACAGAATGACAATCAGAATGTGCAGGGAGGATTTAACCAAGGGGGACTAGTCAGACCGTCTCCCCCTGTATTTTGGACCTGTGGGATAACAAGGCACATTGCACATGAATGTGGGAGCTAAGGCAATGTACAGCATGGACAATTCACAAGAGGGGGGATATCTTATCCTCCACCATATAGCACACAAACTAGGGAAGTGTTTGCCCAAGATCAGACACTGTATCAGACACAAGCGCTGCAAATGCAACAACCACAGCAAGTACAAATTAATCTACTGCAAGGGCATATGCAACATGCCCCCATGCAGAAACAGCAGTATGCAAACACGGGACCATTATTGACACCTAGAATAGGAGGCGCCACTGTAGTGGGAGGGAGCCCTTTCACAGGTACAGGGGTATGCATATACCCACAATAGGACAGCTCGCAAAACGACTTGATGTTTTCAGTACTATCTGTGACACCAGACTCCAAAGAGGAACCAAGGGTCTAGGTGACAATAGGAGGCACATCTTTTTCTTTTTAGCAGAGACTGGGGCTACTCGTTCATGTATACGAAAGGGAAAATATACAATGTCGGGAATTGCCATGAATGCTCAAGGGTTCTCTGGAGCTATAGTCAAGTTCATTTTACTGATGAATTACCAGTCTCTATAGGAGAGTGTGACATGTCTGTTCCATTATTGTATTCACAGCAGACACCAGTTAACATTTTGGGAAGGGATTTGATGACAAAACTTAACATGACAATTTCATTCACTGACGAAGGGATAGTGTGCTCCACTCCTGGAATAAACTATATGAATGTGGTGAATTTATACTGGCATTCACAGAGCAAGTGGCTCTGCGAGGAATTCCAGTAGAGCGAAAGATTTTCCTTTATGGGGTCAGAATTCTATTAACATGGTTACCTGGCTTAGTGGGAAAGACTATGAGTGCCTGACAAATTCTTGTTTAGACCACAGATACCAATGGACAAGGAGGGGGGGGACAGACTATCCCTATAGAGCTAGAAGCAGCCATAGCACGAAGGGAAACGGCAATGCTTGAAGGAATGGATGACAAGGGTAGACCATGGAGGACAGTGATAGCTATCAAAGAAGGGTACAGACTGACTGACATAACTGACAATTACATGTTTAGAGATGACCCAACAGATGATAAAGTAGTGTTCTTTATGAGCATCACATACTGGATAAGGATAGAGAAAAGGGAAATCCCACAGAGAATGGCAATAGTGTGACAATGTCCAGCATTTTTTGACGAAGACTTGGAGAAGGTGCCCAGCGTCCTATGGACTACAGGCCCTTATGATGTAGGTTTATTAAAGGGTATAGGGGAAGTTAAAATAAAGCTGAAGCCAGGGGCAATTTTACCTCGAGCAAGACAGACCGGTCCTCTTGTGCTGGGGATTTGATTGAAGAGCTCGGGTTGGAGCCTCCACCCGAGCCTCCTCTCTGTGAGGGAATGAACTCTTTAAACTGATATGACCACCTGCTGAACTGTACAGACAATCAAAAGAGCGGGGAGAACACACAGCCACGGACCCAGCTGTAAAGAAAAGACAAGAGATGAATATTCTGTCGGATTCAACCCTGGCTCTCCCCAAGACTATTACCCTTAATGGAGTACCTGAATGAGTTCCCCTTAAGCCACAAAAAGGACCTGGAGCAACCTATAAAGCAGAAGAGACTTTAGATACTAGCTAAATGTGAAAACTGCCCAATGATGATAATCAATGAAATATACTTTACCACTGGTGGAGGTAAGAATAGTGCAAAGAATCCTGGGCAACAACGAAAGTATAAAACAAAAAAGGAAGGTTAGTAGGGTAGCTATCCCCGGATGGAACGAGGGTCGCACTGGATTTGGGATGGTGCACCACAGCAAAGCGTTCCAAAATGCACTTTAGAAATGAAGCAATGTTATCCAAAGATGAGGTAACAGTTCGATGAAGACAGGATTCCAAAATGAAGAATTGTCCTTACCAGTGTTATTCCCCAGGAGAACGCAAACACTGGGAGGAATGGGTTCAAGAGTCCGTGGCCAAGTGAGAGATGGTATTTGTACAGGATGTAGCAGTAGCAAAGTCTTAAACCAGGGATCCTGGAGCAGGCAAAAGGTCTGGTACACAGGCGGTCAGCAAACAAAACAAAATCACAATCCAGGAGCAGGCAAGGGGTCTGGTACACGGACGGTCAGCAAACAAAACCAAGACAGGATCAGGAATTAGAAGTCTGTGTGCAGGCAAGGATGGTACACGGGCGGACAGCAAACAATACCAAGGTAGAATCAAGATTTAGGAGTCCGTGTGCAGGCAAGGTCGGTACACGGAGAAAACAGGAGACTTCCGGAATTAAGGTACAGAAAGTATCACTTCAGAAAATGATGGTTGAAACTAAAAACATAGGCGGTGTTATGAAAACCGCTGTGGGTTTAAATACAACAAGGAGGTGGACCATAATCGAAAACGAGGCTCCCGTATTAATGCCGGGAACTACAACCCATGGCAGGTTTTCTGGGAAATGTAGTTTGTTGCAGCTGTTCTCCATGGCAGCTGCCACCGTGAGAAAAAAGGTGCATGACAGCACTGTAGCCCCTTATGAAGAGCAACCACTTTCTTGTCCTTCTTTCTGGCCTTACATAGAGCTCCCCAATTGTTCTTGTTAAGGCGGGAGACTGAAGAGGTACGGGGCAGACACTGGGGAGTGTGATGAGGCGAAAGTCGGGGTGTAACACCTATGTCCCGAGGGCAGATGAGGGTATATTCAAGACCATCTCCACACTAATGGAACAAGGTATTCTGGTACTGTCAGAATCATTGTGCAACA
Source organism: Ambystoma mexicanum (assembly GCF_040938575.1). Lineage (NCBI taxonomy): Eukaryota > Metazoa > Chordata > Amphibia > Caudata > Ambystomatidae > Ambystoma > Ambystoma mexicanum. Next base: position 21,753,168 of record NC_090940.1, read on the forward strand.
CTGCAGTGTACCCTGTGAAAAAATCAAAGGGAGAGTCATTGAGATTCATACAAGATATGAGACTGATTAACCAGATTGTAGAGGCAGAGTTTCCTTTAGTTCCTAACCCGGTGACAATACTATGCAGTATTCCGGTGAAAGCTCAATACTTCACTGTGATCGATTTGAAAAATGCATTTTTCTCAATCCTGTTGCACAAAGACTCACAAGACCTGACTTCATTTACGTTCCACCAGACTCGTCTGAAACACACTAGGGTGCCCCAAGGGTACTGTGAGTCTGCATCTGTCTTTACCAGAGACCTCCAGATGGACCTGGGCAATATTGTTTTGAAAGTGCAGTGATGCAATACGTAGATGACATTTTAATTTGTAGCACTACAGAAGATGAGTGCAGGCAAGACTCCTACCAGACAAGGGATATAAGGTAGACGAGGAAACATTACAGTACTCTCAAGAAGAGGTGTGGTACATAGGAGAGTTGATTTCACATGAGGGAAAGAAAGTGACTCCTGAAAGGGCTGAGGCAATTATGAAAACCGTAAAAACTGCACACTGTAAAGCAGATGCAACATTTTTTGGGACTATGTAAACATGTTAGAGCCTGGGTGTTTGATTACAGTTCATACACAAGACCCCTTTCGCGGGCTTTAAAAAAGGCACAGGTAGACAAAGTCACAATAGGATGGACTAAGGAAATGTAGAAAGGATTTGAAGAGTTGAAAAAAGCAATTTGTACAGCTCCTGTTTTGGGAATTCCCAATTATACTGAGGAGTTTTTCTTATTTTCCACACAAATGGGACAGTCATGACTGCAGGGCTTACACAGAGGACCACATTGGAGTACAAGCCTCTAGCGTATTACAGTGGGATTCAAGACTCAGTTATGAAAGGGCACTTTCCTTTCAAACAGTCATTGGCAGCCGCCTCGTTCACAATTGAGAAGTCTACAGGCATTGTAATGGGTTGTTCTATGACTTTTTTTGTGGAGCATGCTCTGTTTGCCACTCTGGAGCAACCAAAAGGTCCATTGACTTCTCAGAGAGCTTCTGCTTATGAAGTGATGATTTTGAATTGTCAGATGCAACATAATGATCCCTGCCATGTTTATAGCTGAACCATTGACAGAGAGTGACCGTGTGCATGTTTCATCGTGCAAACTACGTTGAATTCCATGATGATATACCTTGCATCAAAGAGAATGCATTACCAGGAGGGGAAATTCTCTTCATTTATGGTTCTTCAAAAATTGATCAAACTAGTGGAGAAAGGCATTCTGGCGTGGCTGTAGTGAGGCATAGATCAAATGGTGAATTTTAAGATGTAGCAAGTGTAAGACTAATTTCTCACTTTTCGGCGCAAGTGACAGAATTGGTAGCGCTCGGAACTCATGAAGGGCAGGAAGTCACAGTGTACAGTGTACAGTGACTCCGCCTATGTGACGTCAACCGTACACGCAGGGCTAGCACGTTGGAAAAGGAGGGGCTACTCAGAGTGGTTGGCACTCCAGTGCAGCACGCACCTTTATTGTTCAGGCTTATTAAGGCACTACAACTCCCAGTATCCATAGTGGTCAATAAATGCGCCACTCATACTAAGCATACAGACTTTATTTCTTGCAGGAACGAATGCCGCAGATGCACGGTTGCAAATTCTCTAGATATTTCAAGTTTTGATACACCTAATGTTAAAGAGATGGTAGTCACAGTTATGGTGTTGCAAGAAGGGTTTAATAAATTACCAATGACCCAATTAATGGAGATTCAAGGAAGTGCACCGCAGGAAGTATGGAAACAAAGAGGGTGTTCCTTATCCCGTACAGAACCATTATGGTGACAGGACAGCACTGGAAAGCTGGTGATGCCATTAGTATTATTGAACTGAAATTATATTGCGCTTGAACTGCTGAATTACCCTGCGCATGTAACTCGGGAAAGTCTTGCTGCAACAATTGCGGAAAACTGGTTTATTCCAAATTTCTTAGCACATGTTGCATTTTATTTATTTATTTTTTATTTATCTACATTTGTAGAGCGCACTGCAGCCCATAGACATCGAGGCGCTATTACATTACATGAAGGCGTAAGCAGCAAGATTATGTAAACATAGGAAACATAAGGTACTTAGTTACAGAGAGAGGAGCGGAGCATAGTTACAAATGACGTTCGTATGCCTGTAGATATAAAGGCAGGTAGGTTTAGACAAACAGCCTAGTTTTTAAGGCTTTTCGGAAGGCTAGGTGAGAGTCAATCCCCCTGAGGAGCGAAGGTAGGGCGTTCCAATGTGAGGCTGCTAGGGCTGAGAAGCTCGAACCGCCCGCACGTACTCTACAAGTCTTGGGGGTAGAAATTAGGTTGGTGTAGGCAGATCTGGTGGGCCTGGCCGAGGTGGGTCGTGAAATTCTCTGGGCAAGGTAGGGGGGAGCAAGGTCATGGAGGCATTTATGGGTGAGGGAGAGGATTTTAAAGATGATCCTCTGCCTAATGGGCAGCCAGTGGACCTGCCTCCTAAGGTCAGAAATGTGGTCTTTCCTGGAAAAACCTGCAGCGGCCCTGAGGGCGTTGTTCTGGGCAAGCTGGAGTTTAGCGATGTTTTTTCCGGAGGTCCCACCAAGGAGTGCGTTGCAGTAGTCCAACCTGGATCCTATGATGGCCCTAGCAATAGTGAGGCCATTTTGTGAGGATAGGAAGGGTCTTGCTGCATAGATGAGTTTGGAGTAGTATGCTGATGAGGAGGCTATGGCATTAACATGCCTGTCCATGGTGAGATTAGAGTCGAGGTAGACTCCTAGAGTCTTGACTGTTTGGGATACCGCAATCAGTATGTTGTCGATGGTAAAAGAGGTGTATTGTTTGTCAAGGTTGCCTAGAATGGTTGGTGACCCAATAAGTAAAAGCTCGGTCTTCTCGCTATTGAGACAAAGCCAATTGTCTGCCATCCAGGCTTGGATGGTGGCGTAGATGGAGTTAAGGGTGTTCTTGTCCAGCTCATAGTCACCTGTAAGCGGGATGAGTACTTGGGTGTCATCCGCATAATTCGTGTATGAGATGCCCATAGAATCGAGGAGATTGAAGAGAGGACGTGTGAACAGGTTGTAGAGGGTGGGTGCTATGCAGGAGCCCTGGGGCACCCCACATTTGATGTGACTAGGAGATGCGCATGCTGAGTCCGAGAAGACTTTCATGGCCCTTTCCTGTAGGAATGAGGTGATCCATGCGCATGCTTTTGGAGAGAAGTTGGCTGCTATAGAGAGATGGTGGCAGAGTGTGTTGTGATCAACGAGGTCGAATGCTATGTGGTATGTGGTAAACTGCATCGTATGTCAAAAGTTTACCACTGGGCATACACTGAGAACAATCAGAGGAGTAATTCCTCGACCAAATGGTCCGTTTCAGCATTTACATATTGACCATGTTGATATGCTGCAGGTGTGTAGTGGATACAGGTATTTGATAGTGGTGGTGTGTCCCTTCTCCAGGTGGATTGAAGCAGGTCCGTGTACACACCCTGATGCCCTTGTGCAGTGAAGTTTTTAGTACATTAAGTCATTTCAAGATGGGGTGTGTGTGAAGTGCTGAGATCCGATAACGGGCCACATTTTGCCAATTAAGTATTTGAACAGATAAGGCTGTTATTAAACATTAAGCACAAGTTTTCTTCTGCTTATCACCCTCAAGCAAACGGAATATGTGAGAGACTCAATGGCCTCCATACAGAAAGGATTGCCAAGATCAAGCTAACTTTGAAAAAAGGGATGGCTATATTGCCTGCCCTTATTTCTATATGCCCTAAGGAATCAGCCTGGTTCAGACCATAACCTCACCCTCCACAAACTTGTGACAGGAAGGCGAATGAGAATGCAATTAACTCCTTCATCGAGGAGTAGAAGTGATGCCCAGAGAATAGCAAAAATGTTAGAAAATGAACGGAATGAATATTTGACATGTATGACGTCTAGCTTCTCTCTCATTTCAGATCAACTCAAGTGTTGGGGGGTCGGTCTCAGAACACAGATGAGAACCATTCAGCAACCAGATCAGGCAGGCGAGTTTTAATCCCCCCGAACGGCTTCAAGATATACGCCAGCGAGATTGCAGCACCCCCAGCTTTTGATTCAGAAGCAAGACAATAAGAAGAATTTCAGCGTGTGCCGACTCGATCGATGACGAGGAAAAGGATGATAAAGCAACAGATTGATAAATAAAGATTTTGCATCTGTACTGTGGCTCGCCTTGGACACTCCTTATAGATATTATAGCAGGCATGCATTTCTTTGCTAGAGTCACAGGAATCTTTGAAAATTAACTTTAGAAAAATACTGATGTATCACGATTATGCCTAAATGACAACACTTGATTAACGAATTGGAAACAAGTACCCCAACTCATTTCTCACTGAGCATTTATTTGGCTAGCTCTATGGGGCTCTCAGACAGTGATGTGCATCACCTTGTGCTTGCCGTTTTTTTGTTTATCTTTCAAGCTTATCCTGCTCTTGTCAGAAGAAACGTGGACGTTCGCACTTTTAAACAGGATCCTAAAAATGGGCCAGTAATTAGAAGACTGATAAATTGAACACGTGTTGCAGCTTTAGGAGTAAAGTGTTTTTTCCTTAATAACTGAAGTAAAAATGAGGGATGTTGAAGCTGGTACGATCTTAGAGAATGAGCAAGCCCAAGAAATTTCAGAATGGCACAAGTGGTGGGGATTAATATGTTGGTTTGTTATATACAAATGCACAATTAGGCTTTATTTTTTTCTGTTTCTTCTGATTCACCTTTTTTATTTCATTTTTCCAAACAAAGCAGATGTCCCTTTAACCCCCCCTCCCCCACTCCAGGAACTGCTATTGATTTGCCCATTACAGATGAGCCGAAACCCCCTTCCCGTAGTAAGGCTGCTTTAGAGTTGTTTCCATGGGCTGCAACCATTCTGTTAGGGAAACACAAGAGGAGTGCAGAGGAAGACAATGATGGGATAAACAGTTATCTAGATAGTGGAGCACAATTGGGTAATAAAATGTGGTACCAGCACATGAAAAAGATGGGAGAGAGTACATCTAAGGAGGGTTTCTGCGTGTGTTCCCTCATACCTTATGCTTTAGAGACCTCTACATTATTCATAGCTACAGAAGTACCAGTAAACAAAGCCCATTGCCTGATGCACCTTGCACTCTGCATGACAGGAGGACAGTTCCAGGGTCAAAAAGCATCCCTAGTGTGGATGAATAAGGTGACAAATCAACGAGAAGATAATTATGTGCAAGATTTGAAGACAGACAAGGGAGAGGCCAGAAACAAGGCATTGTGCAATAAGATTTGAACAGCCTAGAATGAATGGAGCAGGAATTGGGGTTGAAGAAAACAAGATGCTAAATTGCCAAGACAAGAATGAAGATGAAATACGGATATGTTGGGAAAGAGGACAATTACACATTCAAGGAAAAGTGCTCACTAATGAAGGGTGGGCTGATGTATTGGTTGTGTGTAGAGCAGCAGCCATAACTGGACAGTGGGAAGAGGTTGTGTTAACTGCAGAAAAATAATGCACAAATCAATGGCCTAAGATTACAAAGTTGTTGACATGGGTTGACGATAACAGAGGACCATTGCAGATAATACCTCTAAAAGTGCATCCTTATGCTTCAGAAATAATGGCACAACGAAAGTTTGAGGGAATCACCAGTGTGGCCAAATTTTTGATGTACCAGCCATGAAGGATGGAACAGCTGTCTTAATGGATCATTATTGGGCTTGTGGGTCCACAGCCTACATGAAGCTGCCCAAGGATTGGGGGTGTGTGCTCTATAGTGCTTATCCATGTTCCAGCAATAGTGATTCCTAAGAGTGACCTGAATATTGGAGAGTTTCCAAACTCAGATGCCCATTTGAGGAGGAGAAGATCACTCGAATTTCTCAATCGAACAAAGAGAGAAAACTATTTTTCAGTTAAATCAATAGAAGCATTTGATGCTATTCCATATGAGCACAGATTGTTCTGCCAGACTTCTGCAATCTTCGCAACTATCTTTATGCCTGGAATTCAGATGATGGCCAATGTGAAGTGGTTGCAAATCAGTTGCTGGGAACTCCTGCAGATGATCAACACAACCATAAAGGGATTCAATGTTATCCAGGAAGAGTTGAGAGTCATACGACTAATGACCCTCCAGAACAGATATTTCCTTGATATGATCACAGCAATGGATGGAGGAGTTTGCGCCAAAATCGGGCCATCATGTTGCACATTCATACCTTCTCATGATGATGAAAATGGGACCTTGATAGAGGCCATAACATTGCTGATGAACCTGCATAATAAGATGACCGAGGATGTTGGAGACGACAGTTGGTTTGCATCTATTTTCTCATGGGTTGCACAGTGGATGGTGAACATCTTCAAGCTTTTTGGAGCAATATTAGTGATGATGATGTTTGGTTTCTGTGTTATTAGGATAATAATTGCACATTGCAAGAAGACAGCCAAGAAAGCAGTGGGAATGAGAATCATGATTGATGTTGAATCAGGATTTGGACCCAAAGAATTGACTGATGAAGAAATCAGAGAATACAGAAAGGCCAGTATCTTCGCACCTGAGGGAACAAAGTTCCTGTATTCAAAAAACCACAAGAGGTGGGTCTATTGTAGCCCAAATGGACAATGCAATCGCATGACCTGGAGTGTAGGCGAACATGTCAAGGCAGCTAGTTCCCTGAAAGGAGTGATGACAATCTGGACTCCAAAGAGGCACTTCTTCAAGAAAAAGTCCTAGGATGTGGAGACTGGTGAAGGTGTGGTTGATGAATCAACCAGAGGGGGGAGTGTAGTAGCATAGCCGAATGCCTCTGCAGGAAGTCCCGCCCCCTTACTGCGTGTATGTTGGAAAGGCTGAAACTGCACCATGCTTGATACCAGTAGTTGTGCCTATTCCACAGAGAGTCTTTGAGGAAAGGTATCAACTAAGAAAGCCATACCTGATCTATCCCCGTGGAGATGACAGTCTCTTGGAAGAGACCCCTGAAGGAATATGAAGACAAAAGAAAGAGAAGCTGATGACATCACACGAGATGAGTGTGACACACTGAGAAGAGTGGCTGAAGAAGAGGATGTATGGGCCTTATAGAAACTGATGACGAAATAAGGGAATCGAATGAACATCCTTATGCAGAAATGAAGAAATAGGAGTTGGGTGTGCAGACCAGAACTATCATAAATACGCCTGTGCCTGTACTCCCTTTTAGTCCCAAGAGAAGAGAATCTACTGCAAGGCCAAGTTCAAAGACAGTCTGCGTGGCAGAAGGCCTGGGCGATGAGAGATGAGGAAATAATTAGGTGGGAAGCAAAAGTCGTGCCCACCTCCCAGCACCTCAGTATGAGCTTATGTGCTGCTAAGGAGCCGAATGTTCCAGACATGGCACAAGCGTGCCAACCAGTTATAGAAGGCCTTATAACAAAGGGCCTTATAGTTTAAGAGCCAATAGTAATTTCTGTACTTAATAAGTGTTGAAGATGACTTGCACTAGGGGTGGGCATAAATTGTCCACCTGACTGTAGAGACCCAATCACCACCCATTCCTATATAGAAAGTATACTTAGATATTCCCCTTAATCCAACAACAATCCCAAAGGTTTCTCTTATTTGCCATGTATTATGACATCACTTATTTAGATTTTTCAGTACTTAAGTGTAATTTTTTTATGAAGTATGTTGAGAGCTCAAGCGAACGTCTATTGATGTCTGTTGTAACTCCCTGTTTTAGACAATTGATATTAAAACAGTTGGGTGAGGCTTGTGTCAACTTCCTGAGTCGGTCTGCTTTTTTGGTGTAAGAGTTATTCTGTATCCCATCCATGCATGACTTGTTACTGATTAAGGGCCTTATGTTGATGGGTCAGGGTGGTCACATGCAGACTCCATCGATTCATCTCCTCCAGCCTCAGGGTGCTGTGAAGGCATAATGAAGTAGACACAGGCAACTGAGTAGAGTTTAGGGATACAAACTTTCATTAACCAGAATTTGGGGTTAGAAAAAGGCCTAACTTGCCCTATGCTAAGGTGGGTTTTCCTTACCTAAATGAAACTAATGATAGCCTGTGCCAGGAAGTCCAAGGCAAAGGTCTATCTGTGTCAAAACCTATACTTGCCCTCCCATCTAGCTGTATATAATGTGTAGGGATGTCAGTGTCAAATGAAAAAGTGTTAACATAAAAGTTCAGAGCTTCTTCCAGCTCTTGGTTTGAAAAGGGTTTTCCCTTCCCCAAAGTTCAAGTCTCTCAAGGTTCTCAAATAAAACAACTCCCAGGGATGCTTCCCCAGCTCTTCTGGATTAGTCACCTTTCACAAAGTTTTAGAGTTCCATTCCTAAATTTCAGTTCACATATATATCTTCTTTGTGTCAATCACAAAAGTGGCTTCTCATTAGGCGGGTGCACTCGGTCTAAGCCATTTGTCGGATCACACGGTCCACCCATTACAGGTCACGCAACCGATACACCTTACTTAGAATGGCTTTATATACTTTATGCCACAGGTTCAGCTTTTCATTAAGGATTGACTTGAATGTTCATTCTCATATCGTTGATACTTTGTTATATCTGGCTTTATCACCATTCACTTGTGGCTTCTCCGGTTCCTGCTCCTCTGTTTCTTCAGCCTCTCTGGGTCTCTGCTTCCCCTCTTGTGTCCCGCCGTGTTCCCACATGGAAACCGAAGACCCTCGCATGCCATTGGGTCCTTGATTTAAAGTTCCCGGCATCAATTACGATGTCAGAAAGACTACACTGCTCAGTGTCAAACCAACAGTCTTTCTTCTGTATTTGATGCCTCTTCCTCGTCTCGGTACCAAAGTGATGTCCATGTATGTAAGAGTGTTAGGCTCACCTGGTCTCTGCGGAGGCATTGGTGCACGGTTGTAGCCCTCCCTGAACTTGAATCACCCCCTTCAGGCCTCTCCCTCAATAGAAAAGCTGTAAGCAGTGGTACGTGGTGATACTGCTCCTGCGTGGAGATAAGAGTGTGTGAGGGCGCCAATCTGTGATTGTTGTACACAGGAATCGATATTCAGCCTCCAATTCCAGCTCCACTGAGTACAAGACTCAGGCTTCCTCAAAGAGGGGCTCTTCTTTACAACGTACCTCTCTGCTGTTTCTATTGGAACAGGCAGAGATGTCAGTTGAATAAAAGAACGGGGAGAACACACACCACCAATACCAATGCTGCAAAGGAATACAAAGACATTAGACAGTGCTGAGAAAACAAGTAAGCAATCAAACACAGTATGGGGACAGGAAATACCTAGGCAGGGATTGGAGTGGAACTTTCCCCGGAATGGGCCTACAAGTAAAGAATTAAACCCAAATGAGTGAATTGATCTAATGGATTTTCCTATAGAGAGTTTTTTTTTTTAGCCAAAACTACAGACCTGAATTGTGGGACTCTCAAGGGTTAAAGATTTCCAGGATTGGAGAAAACGACAGGAAAAAATAATAAACAGGTAAGTCAGTACAGGGAAGTAAACCCGAACGGCACGAGGGTCGCGCTAGAGCCGGGTTGATGCAGGATCAGGAGAGCGTCAATTTACACTTTGCAAATAAGTTTGTTTAGTGTTGTAGTTCAATCAATGTCCTAAATCCAGTAGAGAGGAATGCCAACAGAGCAGTAGGTAAATAAGGTACAATAGTCAAAGATGGCGCTGGCAGAAATAGCAGAAAACAAACACAGTTGGTTACATGAAACACATGCTTCCCAATCGAGGGTTGGAGCAACTGAGGTGTTCCGTGTAACTGCTGACGAATGAGTTGCAAAGACAGCAGGAGCAGGGAAGGACAATCCAAGTAATGTTCCGCGTCAAATACCAGAAGATCACGACAATGATAAGGGCATAGAGAAGGCAGTCCAGGGGCAGTCTGGGTCAATACCGTAGCGGTCTATAAGTGCCAATCGAATAGGAGAGGTAACAATCCAAAAGTTCGGGCGAGGGTCGGAACCAGGAGATCAAGTCGGGATTTTGTGACAAGATTTCACGAAGGAAAATGGACGTAACCGCAAATAGTAAGAAACACTAATTAGCAGCAACAAGCTTGCTGGAAGACGGCAGTTTTAAACCCGTAAGGGGGGCATGCCTTGTTGTACGTCCTTCATGTACGAGACGTGTCAGCTGACACGGGTTCCGCCGTAGCTTGTACAGACGCCATGGCAACCTGTATCTGCTCCACAAAGGAGCCTGTGAATGGGACGTACACCGCAGGGAAGTTTTTCTCTGCCGAAGTATAACAGTATGCCGGCAGGAAGCAGGATGTCCATGAAGCAGGATCTTCAAAGGTAAGTCTGACCTCAGGCAACGGTGAGCAATACGCTGCTTGCAAGTGCAGAATAATGTGAAGCGTCTGTCATGAGGATCGGGACAGCTTATATAGCTGAGATCGTGGGCACAGCCATTAGGGCCGGCTTACCAGCCACACCATGCCACTCCTAGAGAGTTAGCACGTGCAAAGGCAATCCATTAGCAGCCACACCCAAGAATACACTTGCGGCTGCTTAATGGATGGAATGTTCAAGGTTAATGCATCCTGCTTAATGGATGGAATGTTCAAAGTTAATGCACCTGAAGTGCTATGTCCACAATAAAAGCTTTTTGGTGTTAAATGGATGTTCTTGTTTACTTTTGTTCATGAGCCTGGCACCAAAGGCGCCAGGACAGTGTCCACCCAGGTCTCCTGTGCATGCGACCCCCTGCATGCCTGTGCCCCTGACTTCATGACCATGACAAAGAGTCATTATAAAGAGGATGTATGACTCTGTGGTGTCTCTTCCTCATCCCAGTACCTGATTGATGTTTACTGGGATAATTATGTATGAGAAAGATATGGAAGGGACTGACAGTAACCTGCAAAGGCATTGGGGATTTTAGTTTCACTGGGAGAGGAAAATGGAGGATACCATGTCTCACCCGGCGGAGTCTCATCTCCACTCCCAAGTCTCCTCCACTCAGTTGATCCTCCCTTGCATATCTACCCCCCAAGGTCAGGATCTGAGAGTGATGGCCTTTTCCTGCCACCTGGGTGGATATATTGGGGAAAGAAGTGAGGAGGACTCAGATTTCTCACAGTGCCCAGCATTTCCAAGAGGGCTTGATTAAACCTCTCCACTTGGGAATCTCCCTGAGGGTGGTATGGAATTGTACAGGCCTTCTTGATGCCAACCAGCTCCAGCATCTGCTTTATGAGCATCGATTCAAAATCTGGTCCCTGGTCAGAATGAATCTTGGCTCGCCAACCGTAGTGCACAAAGTATTTCTCCCACAAAACCCAAAGGGGCTAACAGTGGTGGCATGTTGATTTTTGGTGGGAAATGCCTGCGCATACCGCGTGATGTGGCCTGTCATGTCTAAGATGTTCTGTACACCTTGCCTGTCCATCTTGAGCTTGAGGAAGTCGATGCAGACAAGGTCCATGGGCCCAAACTCTGCAGGAGATAAAGATACGCTGCAGGACGAGCCATAGTCTTCCTGTTGACACACCTGGCACCGTGCTGGCAATAATACTCAACATCTGCCGCTAGTCTGGACCAGAAAAACCTTGAGCAGACCAACTTGAAGGTCCTATCACTGCCAAGATATTCATGCTGGTCATGGAGAGCATACAATACTGCTCGGTGGAATCTCTAAGGCAAAACTAGTCGATGAAGTAACCAGACTCCAACTTTGCTTTCCTTCTACAGGGTTCCACCCTTCTGCATGAGCATCTTCCACTCCTTCAGCATTGCAGGTTGCTCAGGGTCATGAGAGACGTCTATGGACATATCCACTCCCGTGGTTTTGGCTTTTAGAAACGGAGCAATACCAGGCTCCGCTAGCAGTGACATACAGATTTCATCTCGGGTCAGATGTGGTAGCTCAGATACATCCACACTGTTGATGTTGCATAGACGGTGGGTACCACCTCAGCTGAGCAATCCATGCACCTGGCTCTTGCAGCCTGACAGATAGCTCTGATGCCTGCTGAAGACCACTCATTCCACAAATTCTCTGGCCTTCGAGGAGCTCAAGCAGACCTTCACCACATCACCAGTCTCTTTAACGGCCCACTTCAATGCCAAAAATTCCAACCTGTGGACTGGGTAGTTTTTCTCCGCCACCTACATGCCTTAGCCCGCAAAAGTGACCAGTCTCATCTCACCGTTGGTCTCCTGGTAGAGAACAGCTCCCAATCCTTCCAGACTCGCTTCCACGATGAAGATGTACGGCAACTGCAGATCTGCATAGGCCAGGACTGGTGATGTGGTGAAGGTCTGCTTGAGCTTCTCGAAGGCCTGATGGCATTGGTCAGTTAATCACTCACCAAAGGGCTCCTGTGGATGATTTAGATGGTCTCCAGAGTTGACAGTAGTCCTCCTGCACCTCTGGGTAGGTGGGTATCCTTTGGTAGGGTCCACAAGTGGTTGGGCAATATTGGTATGTTCTGCAACAAACCTCCTGTAGTAGTTGCAGAATCCTAGGAAACTTTGTAAATCCATGAGAATCTGAGGTGTTGGCCAGGTGAGACGAGGGTGTCCATCTTTGCTGGATCCACAGCGATGCCGTCCACGGAGACAAAGTGTCTGATATACCTGGTACTTGTCCACACTTACCTTTAGCCCTCCAGCACTTTCATGAGCCTTTTCAAGGGTCCTCCTGAACACAATGATGTCACTGATGGTCTTTTCCATGAGGCGCTGGAAAGTTGCTTGAGCACCAGATATTTATTTATAAAGCGCCAGTAACAGGCCCGGAGGCATAGTGGCACCAACAGTGAAAGACGAAACATAAAAACACAAAAGGCAGATTCACATCAAATCAGAGGTCAGGTCCCACATCAGCAGAACAGAAAAGTCTTAAATCCAACTTTGAAAACCCCCAAGGATTGGCACAATCTCAATATCCCTTGACAAACTCGTAAAATCCCAACAGACAGATGAAAGCCGTCTTCTCATGATCCTCTAGATGCATTAGGATGTGATAATTGCCACGCCACAAGTCCAGGCCCAATAACCACATACTCCCTGTCAGGCAGTTCAGTGCCTTGTCCACCCAGGGCATGGTGTACTTGTCTGGAATGGATGTTAAGTCGACAGAAGTCGATGTCCATCCAAACATCCCCGTTCTTCAGGGTGACGACGATGGGAGAAGAGTAGGGGCTCCTGGACTCCTGGATAATTCCTGCCTGCAGAAGATCATCCAGATGGGGCATACATCCTCCAGGTCTCCTGGGGCCAGGCATTGCGACCGCTCCCAGAAGGGCGTGTCAGCCACCCAGATCTGGTGTTCCACTCCCTGGACCATGCCGATGTCCCTGGGGCTGGTAAAGAATGCCTATGCGTGCAGGAGGAGCTGTTTCCTTCAGTGGTCCTGGTCCCGCTCCAAGATTGGGCAGTCTCCAAAGTCCAAGGTTTTCAGATCCAGCGTTATCTTGGATAGCTCATTGGCAACACTCACTGGGGCATCAGTAGTGGTAAGGTGGAACTGTGGGATGATGGTGCATCCTGGTAAGAGGGTGGTCCTATTGGTGCCGTTAATTACTGATACCTTGATAGTCTTCAGGTCCATTCCATCCGTTGTCACCAGGGTCCACTGTACCAGTAAACCCTGTGGGAGCTCCCCATTTTCTGGTGCTTCCATCATCAGACATCTTGGTTGTTGCTCCGCGCTGAGGCGCAGTTTGCCAGGAACCATCACTGTGGCATGTGCAAGGATCGTGATTTGCCCGAACCAGGTGGTACAGACATCTCCAGTGGGTCCATCAGGTGGTGCTCTCGGTTGGATCTCTCTCTGCAAGTACACCTGTTGGCACATAGGGTGCATGGACAACGTGCTGGCCTATCATGGTCCAGCCATATCCAGAAATAATGTGCTGCCATTGCGTCGAACATCGAGAAATGAGTTCCAATCATCACCAGTGTCGTGGGTTATACACTGTGACTGCTGCAGACCAGAGCCAGAGTGTCGATAGGAGTGCTGACTCCAGCTACATTGCCTGGAAACTGCAGTTTGAACTGGATGTACCCCAGATATTTGCAAGAGATGTCTCCCACGTCGAGAAGGTTCAGTCCAGCCAAGGGCTCCAATGGGATATGCGTCAGCTGTTTTCTGTAGAACGGCTCATAGACAATGGTCACCTGTGAGCCACTATCCAGAAGTGCTTGTGGCTGTCATCCAGCGATGGCAATTGCCACAGTGGCTGGTGGTGCTACGAGCCTCTCTAGTATTCCCCATGATGTTCAGGTGCTGTGCTTGCTGGTAGTTTGACTACCAGTGATCTTCGTCTCAGGGTGACTAGGCTGGCTGGGTAGATGCTGGCTTTCCCAGATGACTTGCCCACCGGTGGTGTCACTGCAGCCTTGGGGCCATCTGATGGCACAGACTTGTTGTTTCTGGTCTCTACTCGGTCATAGTGTAGTATTATTGAGGATTCAGGTGCTCTGCTTCATGGTCCTGGCTGGCGTTCCCACCATTCCGTGTGTTGGAGTGTTCAAGGCCTTGAACTTTTCCATTACTTGGATATAATCTGGTGGGTTTGTGCAGATGCAGAAGGTGTGGCCCTCTTGTCCACATCTATGGCAGAACTGCCATGGTTGTTGCGGTACTGTACACCATTGGTAGCTTTGGGGCGGCCTTGGCTCTTGAGCATGCTGGAAGAACTGGTTTTCTCCCTCGTGGGATGGAGGGGCAGACCCACTTTTGTGCTCCGGTGCCTTGATGTCAGAACAGGCAGTGACTTGGCCGGCACCCTATGCAGCTGCATTCCCTGGATGGTTTGGCGCAATTCCTTTACTTGATGTTGCAGGTCATACTATGGCGCAGTGTATGGCAACAGCAGTTAACTCATTAGACTGTACACTGCGTTCTCTATCTCACCTTCCAGAGTTCGCACCTCATGGACCAGTTCATCAAAGGGTATTGGTTTCTGGGTATGTAGCTGAAATTTGGCTCTGCGCATGACCTGTTGCGGCCTGACCAGGTTCAGGCTGTTCAGCTTAATCCCCTTCCATTGTAAAGCCAACTGTTGAATCAGCTCGGTCCTGGCCAGATATTCTGAGAGCCGATAACCCTGTTGGAGGCGGGTTCTGTAGTATTTAACCATCAGCTTGTGCAGTTCAAATGTAGCCCCAGACAAAAAGGAAACTGCATTTGGCCACATTCGGCCAAACAATGCAGAGCATTGAACACATGGAGGGCTGGCAGGATGAAAGGCTAGCATGAACATTTCAACACTATGAAGGTGCCTATTGAATTCAAAAGGACTAGGCTGAAGCAGCCTGAACACAGCATACTAATAGCAGCAAAACCATGGAAATGTATTCACTTCTGCAGTTGAAACAAAGAACATGTGAAAACTGAAACCAGACTGCAGAAGGGAATTGAAAGGCACTATGTAATGAAAATAAGCAGGCTTGTCACATGTAAAGAAAATGCAACAGATTGAAAAGCAAGTATTTCTATTCTCCAGAGCACCAGAGGCGTTTGTGAGTGCTCAAGACTTTTCCCCGGAAAGTTAAAAACAGTAACCTCCCCCTACGCTTATCAATATATCTACAAAGGTCTTTGAAGCTACAGCTGTGCCCAGGAAGGAATTTATGGTGGGCTGGTGCCAGCAACCGTTAAAGCAAAAGGCAGCCTTTAATGGGTTGACCTTTCTAAAATACTTGGAATCAAAACTCTCCCTTAGCTAATGACATTTGATGGACACCAGAATGTACTTTATGAGTCAGGGGTGGAGTTGTCTTTATCTGCATCTGGAGATAAGCAGACCCATGGCTTGGCTTTTGAAGTGGCAAGAATGCTAATGGATGTATACCAGCCTAGGCCAACAAAAGAGATAGGCCAAGGCTGCATGGGAGGTTTCGTAAAGAATAGAAATGAATGTTAATAGAAGTACAAATCATGTATAATTAAGAGATTGCCATTGGGTTACATAGAGGATCATACTTTTTTGTATGTCTCAGGAACCATAACTTGTACGATAATGACTCAGGTATCATTGGGAAGCTTATTAGAAGACCTTTCTGTGGACACCACTCCCCTGACAATTTCCTCAGGAAATAAAGTTTGAAGCTGAAATATGATGACAGCTTCCCCGAAAATTGGTACGAAGCAGAGATTCAGGGAGATGATAGCTTAATAAATTAGATATCTGTATAGAAAATTCTGTTGATAACTCATTTATTTGAATAAACCATGAAAATCGACCATTCAAACTTCCAACCTCGTGCCGACACGGACATATTTCATTAACTCTGGCATGATGAGAAGAATTAAAAAATATATGTATTGTTATGTTTATTTAGAACATAGAGAAAGTTTTTTTAGCTTTTAAAGGCATAACAGAAGTGGTAAAAAGAAATGCAATTTCCAAAGGGTGGAGTTATGAGTCCATGGGGATGATAGCCATTAACTTCAGGAACCAATCCTTGCAAAGGGAGGACTGCAGATGTCCAATCCAGATCAAGTGCAAATAAGCTGGCACATCCTAATTTTCATAATTTGGGGTATGGTTTAGATTTTATACAGTGTCGGTCAGGGAGAGCTCTCTGATATCATCTGAGTTGGAACTGCTGACCAAATTGCTGGAGGAGACCAGGTAAATACTAAAAGCTGGCTGGGCCCATACATGGTGATGCAAATCAAGGGGATTGATGCTGGAGGCTACCCATGACTGAGGCCATCTGACCAGATCCCTGTCCTTTACCTATGAGATATCCAGGAGCTCTGTTGAGCAAATAGGCCTGACAGGGATTCTGCAGTTTTAGCAGTGCAATTAAGCGGTGAAGACAAGGGAGAACAGACAGGCGGTCTACAGGCATGGTGAGTAAGGATTGCGCAAGTGCACACGGTCTGTGGAGATTGTGGTACGTGCAGAGAGAGTCATGCTCTAGGGTTAATTCTCAAGTGCAGTGAGTGTGGGTGGGGTGTAGGGCATTGAGGCAAGTGCAAAAGGAGGACTGGCAGGGGTGCCAAATACCTGTGAGACTCTGATGTACACCAAGCAGCCAGTCCACAAGCTGTAAGGAAGAGGAGGGACAGACAGAGAGAGCAAGGAGCTAGGTTAGCAGGGTAGAGGGAGAGAGAAGGAAGAGGAGAAGAAGAAGGTCTTGAGGAGTTTCCGGATCTTGAGAAGATCAGGCTCAAGACGGAGGGTGGCAGGGAGGCTGTACCAGAGGGAGGCACCAGCTGAGGATAGGATTCTCCCTCCAAATCATTGCTTGGAGAACCGGCTCACTCACAGAAGCTTAGAGGTAGATGAGTGGAGGGCTCGTGAGGGACAGTATTTAGGTAGGCAGCGTTGCAGGTATGTAGGTGCCAGGCCCCAGAAAACCTTGCGGACAATGCAGCGGATCTTGAACTTGATCCTTGCAACCACAGGGAGCCAGTTAAGGGATTTCAGCCCCAGAGAGATACAGTCCCTGGGCTTGAGACCAAGGATAAGCCTTGCGGTTCTGTTCTGGATGAGTTGCAGAGGGCACAAGGCTGAAGAAGGGAGGTTGAGGAAGAGGCTGTTGCAATAGTCCAGCCTAGAGAGAACCAGAGCTCTGTAGACAGTGAGCCACTGAGGGAAAGTGAGAAAGGGTAGAGGAGGTGTAGCTGATAGACTTTTCCAAAATGTGAGACAATAAGGAGAGAGTGGAGTTGAAGATGACCCCAAGGTTTTTCGCCTCGCAGGTGGGTGCGGGCATAGCGCCAAGGGAGTCCGGCCAGAGTAAAATTGGGAAAATTGGTGCATGGGTCCCAATGCGATCAATCTCAGTCTTAGTGGCATTAAGGCAAGGGTTGTTTGCAGTACACCAGGACTGAATAGCGGACAGTCAGATATAAGCGAGGATGAGAAGGCTGAGGGTAGCCTGCAGGAAAGTTGCGTGCCATCTGTGTAACACTGGAAGTTAGAGGTGAAAGTGGAAATCACACATGCCCGGGCAGCCATATGGACATTGAAGAACGAGGGGGAAAGGTTAGATCATTGGGGAACACCACAGGTTGAGAGAGCTATAGTTCAGAGAAAGGCTCTGAGTTCCACCTAGGCTGGGCGGTCGGAGAGAAAGGAGGTTAACCACACCAGAGCATGTGTCACAGAGACGTGCAATCAGGATCCTGATCGCACGTTGCCCCTTTCCCAAAAACTATGCACCCTGAGAGGGCTGAATCTTTGGGTTGTTCCTGCTGTGGGGAGTGAAGAGATTAGAGTGCCTGAAGCGGTGACTGAAGCCACCTGCAGGGGCAGCAATGATCATGGGCGGTCCCCTGCAGGGGAGCGCCTCAATGTAGGCCCGGGCAGCGGCAGTGACTGGTGCAGAGCAGAGCACACCCCTCATCATCCCTTAGGGGGTTGAATCTGTTGAAAGCGGCTCACGCTCATAACAGTCTTTCTTGTTTTGTCACAGTAAAGGATCCCTCACTGTAACTGTAACTTTTAAAGGAAGCTTTTTTTTTTTTTATCCATTAATGTTCGCTTTCTTTGGTGACAATTTGCTCAATGAGAACCGACATGGCTTAGGGTCACCCATGATGAGAAGAGCCCAGCATGTGTCACTGCAGTGTTGCTGTCCCTTAAGGAGACGTGTATTTGGCGCTTCCTAAGGTTTATTTTTTTATTTATTTTTATTTTACATTTACAAAACGCTCACGAGGCGCTGTTACAGGAATTGTTTGTTTATCTTAGTTGCGTAATTGTGTTTTTTTGTTTCGTCTTAGTTACGTATTTATAACACGCTTAAACACCCAGAGGTTTCTAAGCGCGGACCGGGGATCGAACCTGTTGTTGCTTCGTCGTGTTGCTCCCAAGACCGCTGAGCTTTCCTCCGGGACATTTATTACGCACGTTCGAGCTATAATTGATCTTCTTGAGATCTCCAGTGGTTTTTAGTTTCAAAATTTTGATCACTGGATGATCAGTCCTTTTACCCTGTCAAGCGACCCCCGTCTTAATTGAGAGTAGGTATGTTCCATTTCTCGTGTTTGTCCTTAGAGCCTGAGGTATTGATATCATTGTCCTGAAGCTGCTCTACATGATTTCACTTTTGTGGTCTCCATCCTCTTAACTTGAGGTGTGGAGGAGAGCGTGGGGCTTCACACGCTGGTGACATCTCAGCACAGTTTAAGGCTTCTCCGCCTACTCGAATTATCCTCCAAATTCAGAGACGTGTTCTTCTGTTTTTCTCTCTAGAGCCCCAGGAGTTCCTTCCCTTCTCATGAAGGAGTTCTGTGTCTTCCCATTTTAACCTTCTCTATTTTGAGAACTAGAAGTGTAGAGTTATGATATGATATGATAGGTTATTTATAACGTGCTTCGTACCCAGAAGTTTCTAAGTGCGGACTCGGAGATCCAACCTGTGTTGCTCCGTGTCGGCTTGCTTCCAAGGTGAGCATGTTGCCCCTGAGCTATCCTCCAGAGACAAGTTGAGGCTTCCTACTTATGGCTCTTCTGCAGTTTTACGAGAAGAGCGCGGTTCCTTTCACAGACGACTTCCTGTGTGTTTCTCCCTTTCTTTGTCTCTTTCTGTGGGATTGGAGTAGACGCCCAGTTGAAGAACACATGACTGGCAATTTTGCCTTCTACGCAGTTATTGAAATGTTATGGATCTTGAAACGCAAGAGGTCAATAATCAAGCTTCCTCTTTTCCAGAACTCTGTGCCGCCATCTTAAGTGGTTCCTCTAATCAACTATTGAGGGGCATTTTTCAGAATCAGACCCTGATGAGGAGATTTTTATCTCGAAACGGGTTGGTTTTAAAAAAATGAAATTACGCTAATTTGTGAGAACATAAGAGTCCTAAGAATTTCTTTAGAAACTTGTGTCCCATATAATATTGCATGAGGGTGTGCATCTCGTTATTTCACTGCAATGTGTGGCTCTCTTGGCCTGTGCTTGATAGCGTGCGGGGGGCGGGAGTGCCCTCATTTTGGGCGCTTTTCTGTTTCCTCCATGCAGGCAGTCTATGTGCCTCGGCTGGGGGTTCTCCCCTGCACCACAAGGTCTTTGCATTGGCTTTGACATTTTATGAATAATCCGCTCCATTTTAGGTTAGGAGTATGGTGTGCACTGGGCATTCTCTCGCCTGTTAGTTAGACAGTGCCAGGTACTAGCCAGAGAGGGGCTGCACAGTTACTTGGAAGTGTAATGCTAAGCACACACGGCACATGCCTGAAGGTGGCATGTGTGTGAAGGCAGGTAACAGGAAGAGCTGTTCAGCGAGGTTAGAAGCCACAGCAGCATCAATGGGGCCTGGAAGCAGCATCGGGCGCTGCTCATTTGGAAAGAAGGAAAAGCGCTTTGTGGAGCAGGTCATTGTGACTGATATAAGCTACTTCTGTTGCTACACCTGAAAAGAGAATTAGATTGTAGTTTATTTGACGTTTAATTGATTTTAAACACAAAGTAGTACCATTGATTAAAGAGAAGGCCGAAAAGGTCAAGAGAAAGGATACCATGGTTCGAAATTAAGTGAAAATACATCAACTAAATGTAGAGACCAAACCCCGCCGTGAGGCACGTGACGTGCACCACTTTCATGTGAGCTGGAGGCCCGTCCCTAGGAGGTGTCACTGCTCTGTGTAATCAAGAAGGCCCCTGAGACTGGCAGGGGCCCTTCAGCAGGTTCTCGCAGGCCACTGTCTGCACGTTGACCCTATACAGCCGGAAGTAGTGCTACGGCGTCACCCTGTGGGTTCAGGATCCAGGGAGGTCACTTTATGCCCCCAGCAGAGAGTGAAAAGGAGTCCACTCGGCTGTTTGCGGCAGGTGACGCACACCTACGTTTAGCATTCAGCTGTTATGTGAAGAAGGCCAGAAGGATAAACTGACTTGCCCAGGGTCACACACTTGAGACCAGTTCACAACTCAATGACTTACCGCTATGTTTTTCAGGTCTAATTGGTACACATTTGTTCATTGAGTACATTTAATGAACACCCTGTTTTATTGAGCTCATTTGTAAAGAACACAAATTAGAATATCCCAATTTGAAAAAATGCATAAACCCTTGTAAACATATATTAGGCAAAATATGTATAATGTTATAGCAGTGAAGGACAGAATGGTCAGGTCGAACAAAACTTCACAAGCGCCTTACTTGCCAGATAGCTCACTGGGCTGAGTGCTCTTCCATGCTGTGGCATCCCAGACGACACAGGTTCGAAACCATCCAAACTTGATTGTTTCCAGTCACATGACCCTCCAAAGCAATCAAACGTGATTGTTTCCCGTCACATGACCCTCCAAAGCAATCAACAGGCAAAACGTTCTTCTGCAGCTCAGAAATCCGAGAGACAGGGCCTCATTCTAAGTTTGCCAGTTCCGAAAAAAAAGTGCTGCTAATAACATTTACCGGCACTTTTCTGGACCAGCAATCTACAAGTTTGCTGGTGGGGGGTTATATGACTTACTGCCAGCCAAGAGCTGGAGGTAACACAGGCCCCCACCGGCATTAAACTGCGGTATTTCAGGCACTGGTATTACCGGTGCTGGAAATACCGGCAATTCCCCCATGCAGTCCTGGAATAAGGAATGACCATTTCCACTGCTTGCAATACCCCATTAATACTGGGATATCAGGCGGCAGAAACCGTAATACCCTTTGGTGATATTCCGCCAGAATTACCGGCGGGATATCTCCAAACTTGGAATGACCTCCAAAGTCCAGGATGTGGTAAATTAGAAAGTCAGGACGTGGCATATTTCCAGGACATGAGCAGCAGCCTTTTGGGTGACCAGGGGCTCGCTAATGAGCTGTGTTTAATGTGTGAAAGGAAAGAGAAAGCGGAGGTCTAGCTGTGTGGGGACAATGGCGCTGTGCAATAGTGAAAAAAGGCTTGCGATAAAAAAAGAGTTGTCGCTTCCATGCTCATTCTTAGTCAATTATCTAATTGCAAAGGTTAATATGTATAATTTACCCATCTGGGTTCTATTGAAAAGGCGGTTTTGTTGTGTTTCTGTTTGCTTTTGTTCTGTCCCTACGCGGAACAATGCTCCGCGGACTTGTGCATGCGTGGCGCCCGGCTCATGCATCTGTTTAGCGCTCTTTATAGAGCGGATCATTCTTTGCATTGCAGATGCGGGGTACCCTTCACTTTCGTCCTCACAACATTTATGTAGCCATTGTGCTCTCTTTATTTCAAGGCCGAGTGTAGGGATGCCAAAGGTGTGATGTGCAGCTTAAGCGCCACAAAGGAACACATTTTATCAAAAAAAGACAAACAAAGAGCCTTCAGTGGCAGAAGCGAGCAAGGATAGCCTGAAGTGGCGGGAGATTGTTTATAACTGTGGAAACATGATGATTGCGCTCCACAATGCCCCTGCTGTACCGCCATGCTGCGGAAACTGCCTCCCGCGGAGTCGATGCCTGCGGTGGGACTCCCGTGACCCTTGCTCCTCGAGCTAATGCCCCACCTATCAAAGCAGAGAGGGTGTGGCCCCAGGGGTAAAGGAGACACATACAATCTGGGGGTGTGGGAGCAGGGGACACCTTGGGGACTTTGCTACAGACACAAACCAACCCATATTCAAACTAACATAAGGCAAGGCCAGCCGAAGCCTTAATGCTCTGATAAACACATATGTTTAATACATTTTAAAAGAAAAACCCAGCAGTCAGGGCGGTTTTAAAAATGGTCACGCTTCACGCAGACTTCTCAACTATGCCACAATATTTAAAGCTGTTTTCATCAAAACAGTGTTAGAGTATTTTTGCACTGCTAGAACAAACTTTCAAAGGTTTGAGATCTTACAGCAGGGAATTTGAGTAACCAACGTTTTCTTAAAATCTTTCATGATATCGATGTAACTTTAGTGAGGGGTCTTTTAAAGTGATCAGTGCACACGTTTTAGTCTCGACTAATGTTTTGAATTTAAAGATTGTACAAAAGTGTCTGGGAGCCCCTCTACCGAGAACAAACACGGCCAAATAACCTGTTCTAAAGAAAGGTGCCCACTCGGGAGGGGCTACCACCACATTTTAGTTCACTGCACCTTTCACAGATGAGAAATAGCCATTTGCATATCAGTCTTTTCCCACCCACAAGGGCAGTCCAGCAGCAAAATGTTAGGCAATTCTCTGCTGAACAAGAGTACCAACAGCAACCCCAGACACGTGTTTCGGCCTAGTCGGGCCTCATCAGTGAGGTGGAGCTGTGCCTCCCTAAGCACACTGATAAAGGGGTCCACGTCTGGATTTACCTGGGTAACTTAGGGTGAAACCCAAAGTTCCTAAAAATTCACAAACAGGTCTGGGAGCCCCTCTACCGAGAACAAACACGGCCAAATAACCTGTTCTCTGGGAAGGTGCCCACTCTGGAGGGACTACAACCAAATTTTTGCTCACTGTACCTTTCACACAGCAGAAATATATATTTGCATATCAGTCTTTGTCCCACCTACAAGGGCAGTTCTCTTTTTGTTTGTTTAGGAACTTGGGGATTCACCTTAAATTAGCCAGAGGCTAATCCACACACATTATTATGCTCACCACACAACATACAATATAGACTGGTGTACTCTTGGTGGACACAGCCTACCGGCGTAGGCTCTCCTGTCATAGTTAGTTTAGATATGACAGCCAGGATTACACCATGTCATCTCAGAAGGGGGCGGGTCAAACAGGGGTGGACTAGGAACCAAATGGCCCTGGAAATGTTTTCAAAGTGGCTCCATATTACACATTTTCAGCAAGCCCAACCCTTTTCCTATGTGAAAATTTGGAAATAAAATAGGTTACCACACAAAAGAGGCCAAGGGTGCAGAGGCCTATCGGGAAATCTCCATAGTTCCCTATATGCCAGTCCACCCCTGGGGTGAAACCTCCCCCCTGCCATGGCTAGCCTAATTAACTAACAAAGGCTCCATGGGTCCACCCTCCCCTTTTGTTGGGCCCTGCCGCTGCTGGCAGTGATTAACATTATTAACATACTAATAGAGTGTCCTTCAAACAGGCCCCCATGAGGCCTAGCTGCAGAGGTTAACAAAGGAGACAGGAAACTCCAACAATCTTTCATATGAGCAGTTTCAGCCAGAAGCCAGCTCCCGCTCTTAGTATCGATTGGCAGTGAATTGTCATGTCTGGGACTGCACGTATTACAGTAGTCATCCCTGCAGCGGCACCTCATTCAGAAGCGACCAGTATGTGGGTTGACGGTGCCAGAAAGTCTGGTCTCGTCACAGCTTCAAGGTGGACCTCCCGCTTTAATCAGGAGCCACAGAGAGCTCCATTGACCAGAGAGACCCTTTGATCCGCAACAGACTGGACGATGGGTGGGACTTAGTGTTACATGTTTTCACTCCTTGACCTTTTCTGTTGCAAAGCACTCTGGCTATGACCTTATACATACAGGAGATTGTTGGTGGGGAGCCAGGATTACTTCATTAAGGTAGGGTTAGCCTACACCAATCCCTGTGGTCCATTTGCCTTTAAATTGGGGGTTGTGTCCCTCTTTTGGGCAGATAATCTAAAGGCTTCACCAGAAGCAAAAGGAAGAACTCATGATTGGACCCTGGCTGAAGGTACAGTCTGCCTTACAACTTCCGCCAGTGAAGGAAAGCAGACCCCTCCCCTAAATATCTCCAAACAGAGGGAGATACCAAATCCAGAGGACCTTCCAGTAGCTCCATAACCAGTACCCAGGCAGCACACAGCGTGTCCTGCTATGCTCTGCAGCAAGCATCCTAGGTGGGACGTGCCAGAGAGTCTTTGAACCAAACCAAGGACAAGGCAGCTGCCTGTAACCCTCTCCTCAGCTTTGGGCCATCCACCTTAAAGGACGACACAAGCCTACTGAAGAAGCAAGGAGGAGTGCATCGACCAGCACCTACTGGCGTCCGCCTTAAAGGACATTTTCAAGCCAGTCGAGCCCCTCGAGATGCAGCCGACTGTACCACTGGCTGTTGTTAATCCGCAGTCGATAAAGCCGCCTGAGATGCCACGACCAGTGCTTCAGAAGTTCTGACCAGCACTGAGACGATTCCTGACCCAGAGCCGCCGTGTAGGCCAGCCTGCAGCAGTCCATCCGGCTGTGCTTGCCATACTGCCTGCCGCCTGATACCCGCAGCTGTCTCCCATCTTGAACTTTGTCACAGAAGCTGCCAAGCACCCTGAAACCGCGTCGATGTCATGGCCACTGGACAAGGGTCCAGTCCTTCCACACCCCCAGGGTCCAAATGGACCCAGTCCTGGCGCCTACGGCGCCAGGCTCATGAAAAAGTGTGCCTTGCACAATCTGTGCCTAAGGCATGTGCATCAGGGCCGGGCATGGCCATAGAACATCATTCGAAGGCACGTGCAAGAGACCCTGGGAGGGGCAAGGTGGAGCCGCTAGTTGGGGATAAAGGGAGGGGCCAGAGCCAGCCTATATAAGGCCAACCCATCCATGTGCCTCCGTTTCGCGTTAGTCTGCTTTCTGCAGCGTCACGCTTCCCGCAGTCCTTACCTGTGCATCCACTTGATTCCAGCTGCTCCATCTCTGAAGACATTTTACCGGATTCCAGCAACTCCATCAGTGAAGGCGCCTCTTACCTGATTCCAGCTACTCCATCGCTGAAGATGCCTTTTACCTGAATCCAGCTACTGCACCGCTGAAGGCGCACCTTACCTGCATCAGCTACTCCACCACTGAAGGCGCATTTTACCTGATTCCAGCTACTCCACCACTGAAGGCGCATCTTACCTGATTCCAGCTATTCCATCGCTGAAGACTCCTCTTACCTGAATCAGCTACTGCACTGCTGAAGGCGCACCATACCTGCTTCCAGCCGCTCCATCGCTGTGCGCGCCTCTTACCTGCATCCCATCACTATCGGAGTCGGAGCCTTCTTCTCACCTGATCCGGGCGCCCAGCTACTTGGAGCTCCACTTCTTTTCTTCTCCTTTGTGAGACCTTCATCCTGCAACCGCGGAGCGGCGTTGAACATCCAGTCTTCGCTCTATGCCGCCGGCCTTCTTCTGCAAGGGAGAAAGAACACAACAGGTTAGAAATCATATAGATAATGAACGCTTGGCCGCGCCGTACTTGAGACTAGAGTTCTATCATAAAGGCCAACTTATCAGCTAATTTGGGAGCTCCATCATCCTCAGGGGAATCCCCGGATTCGCTCCATGACTCCGATCTGCATTTTCACACCTATTGGGAAGAGATAAGACATTGCAAGAATTTCTCTTAATGATCAAGACAAAAGACATTAGAATAAACGAACTATAATCATAACCAAAAGACTTAACTTCTAAGTGAATTGGTCGCAGCCGGTCTGTATCGACACTTCCAAGGACCAGTGAAGCAACTAGGTCCACTCTACGTGCCCCTGCTATAAGAAGCAGACCGATAGCTCAACATTACAACACAAGTGAGCTTGCATGGGAAAACGCTTGTGCACTTCATTTTGGCACGAGAGGGTCGAGGGAAGTCACGACACCACCACGCCCTTCTCATTGCCTCTCATCTTCTCTCAGGGGCAATACCAGCATCCAGAACAGCAGGCTCTGCAATAACCGGGAGAGGAAGGCGATCCAGAGGAGCCAAGTCGAGGGAGGGCTCCAACCGTGCCCCAACGCCTCCGCAGAGACCAGGTGAGCGTAACAGAATGCAAAGCCTTTCCGAAACTCTGCCTGGGCGTTATGGAAACCTCTGAAACCGACCAGTTAGCCCAGTTACTGGGGGAGCTGTGGGCTGAAGTGCATACCTCAAGACAAGAGACTCATTCCTTGAGGAGAGACCTTATTGTAGCTCGAGAACAGACGGATGATTTGGCAAGGCAAATGCTCCAGGCACATGCAGGACAAGTTACGTTACCTGGAATTACACCAGCCCCTTTGCCACAGCCAACACCACCAGTGCAGGAGGTGCTTCCAGGGGCAGTCCCACTGGCCCCATCAGAACGCTTCTTTGATGACCCAAACAAATATGCTGTGTTCATGAACCAGTGCCGCCTCCACTTTTTGTGCCGACCCGAAGCCTTCCCTAATGACAGCGCAAGGGTGGCCTTTGTACTTTTCTGTTTGGGAGGCTGTGCAGCTGACTGGTCCATACCATTAGTGACCCAGAAGGATCCAATACTTTGGAACTTTGTGGAATTCCAACGGGTATTGGAAAAATTTTTGCCAGGTACACCCAAGGACAAGCATTAGACAACGAATTACTATCTCTTAGACAAGGAAACCACGACGTATTGACTTATATTGCTACCTTCAATCGCCTCATAGCACAGACTAATTGGCCTGAGGAGAAACGGACCACACTTTTTTACCGGGGGCTACATGGTGAGTTAAAATACGTACTAGCTCAAGTTGTCAATCCACCCGAATGCTGTGCAGAATATATCAACCTCACTGTGCAATTGGACCACCGATTACAAGACTGAAAAACGGACCGCACGAGTGCGGAAGGGAGATCAGTTTACATACGACTTTGGGACAATCGGACCAGGGCTCATGAAACCACTGAACCTATACAAATAGGGGGATTACAAGCTCCCATTTCCAAGGCTGGGAGGGAAAAAAGGAGGCAACACAACTTTGTTTATATTGCGGAAAGGCTGGACATTTCTTGCAAGATTGCCCTATTAAACCCCCCAAGAAGATTGTAGGTGTCACAGACAATGGCAACAAAGAAAATGAAAAGGAGTCGGAAAACTCAGACATCCGGCAAGTGCAGGGGTCCACTTGTCGAGCGGAATTAAGAAAGTTGTACAGACCTCACACCTGGTCATCCCGGTATTGATAACCCATCACCAACAACCATCAAGAGTACATGCTCTAGAAGCCTACACTGATAGTGGTGCGGTGGGAAATGATATCGATCAGGATTTGGCCGTACAGATAGGCCTCCCACTTCAGCAAAAACCACACTCAGAAAACATTACTGCAGTGGATGGCTCTCAACTGTCTTCAGGGCCAGTAACTCAACACACCGATAAGGTAATGCTGACATGTCAGGATGGTCATCGGGAAAGCATTTCATTTGATCTTATAGGGGCCTCTCAGTTCCAAATGATCCTAGGAATGCTGTGGCTTGAAACCCATAACCCAAGAATTGACTGGCGCACAAGAAAGCTGACCTTCCCTCAAGAATGTGCAAGGAGCTGCTATCATAAGGACGTGAGGAATCTACAACTCAAGGGGAAACACATCCTAGGAATTTCGGGTTCATTACCTTCCGAATATCAAGATTTTTTGGACGTGTTCCAAAAGGAACAATCTAACACCCTGCCACCACACAGAATTTACAAGTGCCAAATTGATCTGGTTCTTGGAGCTCAAATCCCCTGCAGCAGAATCGACGCTCTGACTGAGCAAGAAAATCAGCACCTAAGAACATATCTAGATCAATACCTAGCTAATAGGTTCATCCACCCGTCCAAGTCTCCAGTCTCCTCAGCTCTCTTCTTCATGCCAAAGAACGAAGGGGACCTCAGAACTTGTATAGATTATAGGGCGTTAAACCAGATTACAGTGAAGAATAGATACCCTCTGCCACTCATTCCCGAACTACTTGACCAAGTAAAGAATGCTCAAATCTATACAAAGTTAGACCTACGGGGAACTTACCATTTGGTAAGAGTGAAAAAAGGCGACAAATGGAAGACAGCCTTCCGAACCAAATACAGGCTTTTCGAATACCAGGTCATGCCCTTTGGGTTATGCAACGCACCAGCAGCATTCTAGTTCTTTATGAAGGATGTACTCCATGAACTGCTGGACGTCCGTGTCCTTGTTTACATCGACGACATCCTCATCTAGTCAGCATCCAAGGAAGATCACGTGGGCCATGTAAGGGCCGTTCTGGAAAAACTCTGTAAGCATTGGATATTCGCCAAACTAGAAAAATGCTTTTCCCATGTCACAGAAGTCGAGTTCTTGGGCTTTATGATTACCCCACGGGGGGTGCACATGGACACTCGTGAAGTGGAAGCTATTCTTCAATGGCCATCCCCGACATCAACCAAGGGAGTGCAGAGCGTACTCAGGTTTGCCAATTTCTACTGGCGATTCATCCCGGGATTTTCTCAAATCGTTCATCCTATCACTTCTTTACTCAGAAAGAATAAAAGGTTTTCTTGGACTCCCAACACTGAAAAAGCATTCCAGGAATTGAAATCGGCTTTCACTTCAGCACCTGTTCTTCGGCACGCTCGACCCAATCTAACCTATGTGGTTGAGACTGATGCCTCCAGTGTGGCCATGGGGCGGTGTTATCACAAAGGGACCCAGAAACCGAGCAGTTACATCCCATAGCATTTTGGTCCCGTAAGTTTACAGCACCAGAAATGAATTATGCCATAACCGACAAAGAATTATTGGCAATCAAAGTAGCCCTTGAAACCTGGGACACTACCTCCTGGGGGCTAGGCATACTGTCACCGTTATCACGGACCACCGTAATTTGCAATATTTGAAAACAGACAAGGCCCAATCCTCTCGTCTGCTTCGCTGGGCTCTTTTCTTCACGGAGTATGATTTTGTGATCACATACCGACCAGGAGTGCGTAACGGAAAAGCAGACGCTTTGTCACGAATGGGAGAAGACAAAGACGCATTTGTACCATCAGAACCAGTACCCATCATTCCAGAGGAGCAAATTCAGAATCAGATCTCAGTAACCGCCTGCTGGGAAGATTTGAAGGTCGTCCTCCAGTCTCAAATGGACCAAACCGCCCAACAAGAATGGTTAAACAAAGGAGACCAGTACTCCATCATGGACAATTTACCCTATTTCCAGGGGAGACTATACATCAGAGATAAAGAATCTCAAAACAAGATTATAGCCAATTACCATGAATTATTTGTGGATGGATATCCCGGGATTACTAAAACACGAGCCAAAATCAGGAAGAATTATTGGTGGCCAACCTGGAGAAAGGACGTGGCCCACTTTATTGCAACCTGCGGAGTTTGCGCACAACAGAAATCCCAAAAGTCCAGCCCCACAGGATTATTGCATCCACTAAGTATACCACCGGTCCCCTGGCATACATTATCCATGGACTTCATTACAGATTTACCTCCCTGCGATGGCTTCAACACAATTTTAGTGGTGGTAGATTTGTTCTCCAAGATGGCACACTTTATTCCACTAAAAGGACTTCCTACTGCTGGGACTTTGGCTACTGTATTCCTAGAACAAGTAATCAGACTACATGGTTTCCCTTCAGTACTGATTTCTGATCGAGGAATGCAATTCGTCTCAGCCTTCTGGAGGAGTTGTTGCAAGATAGCGCAGATTGATTTTTGCCTCTCCACCAGTCACCACCCCCAAACCGATGGTCAAACTGAGAGGACTAATCGGACGTTAGAGCAATACCTGAGGTGCATGCTGCAGCAGACAGAAGGATCCTGAAAGGACGTACTTTGGTTAACTGAATTTGCATACAAGAACTCTATCCACACTAGCACTGGACAAACCCCATTCTATATCATGAATGGTCGGCCTCCTCGGATGTCCTCCTTTGACCCACTTGACGAGCTAGAAATGCCGGCAATCACCTCTCTACATAAGACTATTACTGAAACCCTTAAGGAATCAACCAAGAATTTAACTAAAGCCAAGGAACAACAAAAGAAGTTTGCTGACAGGCATAGAAGGGAAGCTCCACATTACCAAATTGGGGATAAAGTATGGTTGGCTGCCAGAAATATACCATTAAAAGGACCTCGGGTCTTCCATCCCAGATATCTTGGACCTTATCCGATCACGGCCATCCTCAACCCGGCCGCAGTAAAAGTAGATCTACTCGCCAATATGCAAATTCATCCAGTGTTTCACGTTTCCCTCTTGAAGCCTGTGACGCCTGAGACTAGGATCAAAAAACCACCAGAACCTGAAATTATCAGAGGAGAACCTGAGTATGAGGTTAAAGACATCCTAGATTCTAAATTAGTTCGATCAAAACTGTACTACTTAATCGATTGGGAGGGTTATGGACCTCAAGATCGCACCTGGGAACATATGGAATTTGTCCATGCACCTCGACTAATCAGGCGGTTTCACCATAACAACCCCACCAAACCTGGACCGGGGAGAGGAACGCCTGTGAGAGGGGCCTTGCGGGGGAGTACTGTCATGGCCACTGGACAAGGGTTCAGTCCTTCCTCACCCCCAGGGGCCGAATGGACCTAGTCCTGGCACCTATGGCGCCAGGCTCATGAAAAAGTGTGCCTTGCACACTCTGTGCCTAAGGCACGTGCATCAGGGCCGGGCGTTTTGCCATAGAACATCACTGGAAGGCACGTGCAAGAGTCACTGGGAGGGGCAAGGTGGAGCCACTAGGCGGGGCTAAAGGGAGGGGCCAGGGCCAGCCTATATAAGGCCAACCCATCCATGTGCCTCCGCTTCGCGTTAGTCTGATTTCTGCAGCGTAACACTTACCGCTGTCCTTACCTGTGCATCCACTTGATTCCAGCTGCTCCATCTCTGAAGACATTTTACCGGATTCCAGCAACCCCATCACTGAAGGCGCTTCTTACCTGAATCCAGCTACTCCACCGCTGAAGGCGCATCTTACCTGATTCCAGCTACTCCACCGCTGAAGGCGCATCTTACCTGATTCCAGCTATTCCATTGCTGAAGACTCCTCTTACCTGAATCCAGCTACTCCACCGCTGAAGGCGGATCTTACCTGACTGCAGCTACTGTTCTCAGCACTTGACGATATGGGTGTCATTTACACTAATTTTGCGGATGACACCCAGATCCTTATACCTCTTACAGGCAACTATGACCAGGACACTTTAGCTATCAATAAAATTTACGTCATCATACAAAACTGGATGGCATTGAACAGCCTATGTCTTAACGATGAGAAGACGGAAGTCCTCATCGTAGGAGCTCCAGCCAAATTAGCAACCTTTCAGCCAGAATATTCAACCATCAACATCGACGGCACCAATATCCCAGTGTCAAAACAAGTAAAAACACTGGGCGTGTACTTCGATGCTTGCCTGACCATGACCAAACAGATCAATGCACTTTCCTCCTCCACGGCCTACACTTCCAAATTAATCGCACTCAGCCGACAATTTCTGACCCCAGCAAACTGCCTCACCCTGGCCAGAGCACTGGTCCTATCGAAATTGGACTACTGTAATGTATTACTACTGGGCACCTCCAACACCAACCTAGCCAAAATGCAACTTTTGCAAAACAAAGTCCTGAGGGCAGCACTAGGCATAAAAAAATCAGACCATATATCCAAGACCAGGAAATATGCCCACTGGCTCCCCATCAAAGCCCGCATCATTTTCAAAACACTATGCATCACCCACAAATGCATTACAAAAAAAGGACCTACCTACCTCAATAACACTCTGCATCCTAAAACTAACATAAGATTACTGAGATCCAACGACAAACTCCTCCTGGACCCCCCTCGATTCAAAACCACTAGAGCAGGGGGCAGCAGCTTCACCACTTTAGCCCCCAAACACTGGAACACCCTACCCATCATCATCAAAAAAGCATCCTCCTTCAAGCTCTTTAAGAAACAGCTAAAAACCTGGTTATTCAACCAATATTAGCACCCTAAGATAGGACCCCTCCATCGGACACTGTTGTGAATACTTAGGCCACTGTATATTGTTGTGAATATGTTGTAACCTATATCTTGTATTGCACCCTTTGTAATGTTTGATTGTGACTAATTTCTAAGCTATCTTATAACCTCGCCGTGACACCCGAGGGTCTGGGCGTGTAACAAATATACAAATAAATAAATAAATAAATAAATACTCCACCGCTGAAGGCGCATCTTACTTGATTCCAGCTACTCCATCGCTGAAGGCGCCTCTTACCTGAATCCAGCTACTCCACCGCTGAAGGCGCCTCTTACCTGATTCCAGATACTCCATCGCTGAAGGCGCCTCTTACTTGAATCCAGCTACTCCACCGCTGAAGGCACTTCTTACCTGATTCCAGCCGCTCCATCGCTGAAGGCGTCTCTTACCTGATTCCAGCTACTCCATCGCTGATGGCGCCTCTTACCTGAATCCAGCTACTCCACCGCTGAAGACGCATTTAACCTGATTCCAGCCGCTCCATCGCTGAAGGCGCCTCTTACCTGAATCCAGCTACTTCACCGGTGAAGGCGCACCCTACCTGCTTCCAGCCGCTCCATCGCTGTGCGCACCTCTCACCTGCATCCCATCCCATCCAGCTACCCGGAGCTCCGCTTCTTTTCTTCTCCTTCGCGGGACCTTCATCCTGCAACTGCGGAGCTGCGTCGAACATCCAGTTTTCGCTCTATGCCGCCGGCCTTCTCCTACAAGGGAGAAAGAACACAACAGGTTAGAAATCATATAGATAACGAACGAGAAATCATATAGATAACGAACGCACGAACGCTTGGCCACCCCGTACTTGAGACTACAGTTCCATCATAAAGGCCAACTTACCAGCTAATTTGGGAGCTCCATCATCCTCAGGGGAATCCCCGGATTTGCTCCATGACTCCGATCTGCATTTTCACACCTATTGGGAAGAGATAAGACATTGCAAGGATTACTCTTAATGATCAAGACAAAAGACATTAGAATAAACAAACTATAATCATAACCAAAAGACTTACCTTCTAAGTGGATTGGTCGCAGCTGGTCCGGATCAACACTTCCACAGACCAGTGAAGCAACTAGGTCCACTCTACGCACCCCTGTTATAAGAAGCAGGACGGATAGCGCAACATTACAACACAACAGTTGAGCTTGCATGGGAAAACGCTTGCACACTTCATTTTGGCACAAGAGGGTCGAGGGAAGTCACAACACCACCACGCCCTTCTCATTGCTTTTCATCTTCTCTCAGGGGCAATACCAGCATCCAGAACAGCAGGCTCTGCAGTAACCGGGAGAGGAAGGTGATCCAGGGGAGGCAAGTCGAGGGAGGGCTCCAACCGTGCCCCAACGCCCACGCAGAGACCAGGTGAGCGTAACAGTCGACCGTGTACCTACAAGGTACATTGTGGTTCTGTCCCTCTGGTACCTCTCCGAAGGCCGCTAGTGACATTTTACGACCCATTGGTCCTTTTGTGCTGAAACCAAGTATCCTTGAACTGTTGCGATTATTTACTATACCGACGATCCTCCTGTCAGTATCCAGAGTGCATCTCTTTTCCTTCTTTGAAACTGTCTGTCCTCTGCATTCCTACACAGGATGGATTGTATTTCATAGTGTGCTAGAACTGTCCGTTGTAATAATAATAAAGTAGATATGTTTATACAAACTTGACAGGACAGTCCCTTTCATCATTGGGTAATAATTGTATTTTCACTGGGCCTCTTACAAGTTTGGCGGTCCGGTAACTATGGTACCAGTAAGCTTGCTGGTACCGTAGTTACTGGACCAGCAAACTATGAGGTCTGCCTGCGGGTGCCTGTGAGCCCGGCAGGTCCGACCTGCCGGGCGGTCCGACCTGCCGGGTGAGCAGACCTACCCGGTAGCGCCGGCACCGTTATTAACGGTGCCTGCGCTACCGGCCTCCCCATTCCCATTGAGCTCTATGGGGCTCAAATGGGAATGAGGAGTAATAAATACCGGCACCCGGCAATGGGCAAGTACTGGGTCCGGTGGGGCCAGAATGCCCCGGTAATTTACCATTGCTGGTAAAAAAACAACTCCGGCGGCAGCATTACTGGCAAGGCCACCGCCATTGTCATACTGAGGCCCATTGTGTTGAAACTAACCAATGATCCACAACCTTTCGGTGGTAAGCCTGCCGTTCCATCGACGTTACCAAAATTGGACAAGAAGGTTTATAATTTGCTAGCATTTCAAATCTGTTCTGATCCCTTCTGGTGTACTAGAGGTGTGGGGCTGATTGATGGTTTAGAAACCGATATTCATGCCTGGACCACTGGTGCCCTGGAATTTGATTTGTCACATTGGTGACAGGCGGTCCGATGTAGTTGAAGCCTTGCGCGCAGCTTTGTCACCCCACAATAAAAGTACTGTTGCAGGCAACATTTAGACACTGCTAGGTATTGTTAAATAACAATGGATCTTGATATAGAGAGTGTGAAAGGCATGACCAAGGATGTTCTGCGCGTCCTATGTCAAGGGAGGGGATTTCCCCCAGCACTAAGGTTAATAAACCTGAATTGCTTACCAGCCTCCAACCTTGGGTATAAGTGAGGGTGGTTTGGGAGAAGACCCCAGGTGACGGGTTAGACCCTGCTTACCCAAATGAAGATGACCTTCCAGAAAGGGTACTGGAAGATGATGAGGAAGACAGCATGAGCAGCGTTTCTCGCCAACCATCCCGCTGGCAAGCAAGCATGGTTTCTCAACACTCTAGAGTGTCAGTGAGGTCAGGGACTAGTGCGGCATCCTGCAGGTCCCAGACCTCAGCACAGTCTCTAAGTGGCCCAGTAATTGTTCCGGCTGTTAACAAGGTAGCGGCTAGAAAGTTCCTGCTCGAGAAGAGGATACTAGCGCTAGAGGAACAGAACCAGCGGGACATGGTCACCATAGAGCGGCGTAAGCTGGCGCTTGAAGAGAAGAAGCAGACCAATAGATCCACCTCTAGAGAAGGCAGCAGAAGTGGCTCAAACCAGAGTGCCCGGGATAAGACCCAATGGCACATCCCCAAAGACTAAGTGCAGGTTTACAAAGTGGGGAAGGATATTTTAAGGCTGGTAACAAAGTTGACACATTTAAAGGATGTACAATTTGATTGCGTGTGAGCATGTGTTGAAAAATGGTGAGGATGACCTACAACAACATCTAGTGGTCAAGACTATCACAGACCCCAGGGAGCTTGCAAAGGCTGCCGACAAGTTTGTGAGTACTTGAGTCCAGAAAAAGGTTCAGCGAGCATACCTAAACCAGCAGAGAAATATTCGGGCAAAAAAGTTAACAAGGATGGGAAGGACAAAGGTCCAACCCATTCCTCTTTGAAGTTGGGTCCCCAAAAGACTGGAGGGAAAAATCCCAAAGCTTTTGTTCAGCCAGAGCGCAGGCACCCCAACCCTGGGACACATACGCTCTCAACACCCAAAGGTTGTTTTGTGTGTAAGAGCTGGGCCATAGGAAAGGGTATCCTGCTTGCAAGGGCTTACCCAAGCAAGCCATAGTGAATGTTGGACTCATGGAGGTAGCCATCATTAGTGTGGGTCTCTCAGAGGAGGACTTCCCATTAGGTCTTGGAGTGGCCGAATGTGGTTTGGTTACACTACGTGGGAACGGTACCGGATCTCCAGAAGCGATCCCAGTTCCAAATAATACTCAACTCTATCTAGAACATGTGTGTATCAATGGACACTGCGGCTAGCTTAACTGCTGTCACCCGGCAGTGGGTACAGCCAGGTCAGTATATTGATGGGCCTGATGGTAGCGTGAGTGGGTTAGAAAGCGTAAGTGCCCTCTGGTGATAGTAGGGTTCAGCTGGTGAGGTGCAACGACCTAGCGCCGCGTAGCGGTGAAAGACTCCATCCCTGTCCCATGTCTCTTGAGTAATGATCTTCCTGATCATGACATAGTTACAGCTGCTATCCTATCGTGGGCCAAAGAGATCGCCAGATTGAACACTCTCAGAGCCTTAGGACCTAGAGTGCTTCCAGAGGGCTTCTTGGAGGGACCGGCTTGGCCAGTAGCCCCTAGTCTAGTTCCTCAGACCACTGAGTCACCTACTCCTCTGGGAGAGGGGCCAGTAGCCACTGAGGACCCTAATTTGGCAGCAGGGGACTCAGTGAATTCAGAGTTTCCTTGCAAAGCGCATGTACCTGACATGGCAGACCAGGTGGGCGCAGATCTGAAAGGCCTGCCTAAGCTGGATGAGTTTGCATCAGCTAGGGGCCCAGATCAGAATGGCTTCTTCAAAGTCCAGAAATAGTGTCCCACTCTGGCGAGTCTGTGGAAGCAGGTGGAGGAGCAGGCTAAGGGCGAGGACCCTGGCCTGTTCAAAGTGTACTGGGAGGATGGACTCCTGTACAGTGAGCCAAAGGATTCTGAGGGTGAGGGCACCAGGTGATTCCCCAATGCCACAGAAAGTTCCTTTTGGATTTGGCTCACCAAATTCCTTTAGCGGGTCACTTGGGAGTGACTAGGGCATTGGACCAGTTGTCTGTGCACTTTTACTGGCCACAGTTCAGTGTAAAAGTTAAGGAATTTGTCCAGTCCTGCCCAACTTGTCAAGCTTCTGGCAAGTCAGGTGGTGCCACCAAGGCCCCCTTAATTCCCTTACCCGTGGTTGGGCGGCCTTTTGAGAGAATAGGTATGGATATTGTGTGTCCGTTGGATCCTCAAACCAGCTCAATGAACAGATACAGGTAGACCACGCCACAAGGTACCCTGAGGTTGTCCCTCTGAGGAGCATCAAAGCCCCTGTGGTTGCGAAGGCTCTGATTGGGATATTCTGCCATGTTGGTTTCCCAAGTAAGTTGTTTGAGGAAGTATAGCTCTGGGGCAGCGTGCTCGCCTTGGAAGCAAGATGACCAGAGCAACACAGGTTCGATCCCCGGGTCTGCGCTTAGAAACCTCTACGTATTAAGCGAGTTATAAATAACCAATCATATCATATAACACAGGTTCGAATCCCGAACCCGTGCTTAGAAACCACTCGCTAGTATTAAGCACGTTATAAAAAAACAATTATAATGATAATTAATATGTTTGTGACAGGGGATCAAGCTTCATATCCACGTATATGAAGGCTATGTGGGAAGAGTGTGGAGTCACCTACCGGTTCTCTACAACCTTCCATCCAAAAACAAATGGGCTTGTTGAGTGGTTCAACAAGACACTGAAAGGCATGATAGGTGGCTTGCAAGAGCACCTGTGGAGAAAATTGAATATTCTTCTGCCATGCCTTCTGTTCACCTACAGGGAGGCACCACAGAACGGAGTAGGGTTTACCCCCTTTGAGCTTCTTTTTGGACACCCTATATGAGGTCCCCTCAGTCCAGTGAAAGAGGGATGGGAGGGCAACCCGTCATTCCCTACACAAGGTCTGGTATGTACTTGGCCTTCAGTCTAGAATGGCAAAGTACATGGAACAGTCGATGGAAAACCTAAAGGCCAGTCAGGAGCTGATGAAGCACTGGCATGACCAGAAGGCCATTGTGACAGTCTATTCTCCAGGATAGTGGGTGTGGATTATGGAGCCTTTCAAACCCGGTGTCCTTCAGGACAAGTGGACTGGGCCTTACTGTGTGCTGGAAAAGGTCAGTGAGGTGAATTATCTCATTGACGTGAAAGGGCCTAAACAGATGTGCAGGATCTTACACCTCTACCGGCTAAAACCCTATTATATCTGGGATGATTTGGTCATGGCATTAGTGGCTGACTGATGGAGAGACTGAGGAGGAGGCCGATCCCCTCCCAGACCTCCTGCACACTGAAGCCACAGATGGATCAGTTCAAGGTGTCAACCTTGCAACGGACCTGTCAGAACAGCAACTGACAGACTGTCGATGGTTACTGGACAGTTTGCGGTCTGTTTTCACTGACTCCAGGTCGTGCAGATTGGTGCACCCATGATGTGGGCACTGGAGACAACAAGCAGGTGAAAAGCAGGATTCACCAGATGTCAGGGACACCATCAAGGAGGAAGTTTCCAAAATGTTGTCCATAAGAGTGATAGAGTCATCCCCCAGTCCTTGGGCTAGCCCCGTGGTACTGCTCCCTAAAAAGACCAGTGGTGGTTCGCTTTTGTATGGATTACAGGGGGCTCAATTCTGTCACGAAGACAGATGCTCACCCCATTCCTCTGGCAGATGAGCTCATTAACAAGCTCAGCGCTGCCAAGTACATAAGTACCTTTGACCTCATGGCAAGGTACTGGCAGGTCAGCTTGACAGAGCGAGAAATAGGTCAGCATTCTCAACGCCGGAAGGACATTATCAGTTCACTGTGATGCTCTTCGGATTATAGAATTCCCCTGCCACCTTTCAGGGGGTGGTTAACTAGGTTTTGCCTGGGCTGGAAAACTTCAGTGTAGCCTATTTAGATGACATTGCTGTGTTCAGCCACACCTGGGAGGATCGCTTATCCCACCTGAAACAAGTGCTTCAGGTGCTGCAGAATGCAGGTCTGACTATCAAGGCCACGAAGAGCCAGATAGCGCAGGGTACAGTGACTTACCTAGGCCCCCTGATCGGTGGAGGTAAGAAAAAACCTCTTGAAGCAAAGGTACAGGCTGTGAAGTATTGGGACATCCGCACCACAACAGACGCAGGTGAGAGCCTTTCTAGGTCTCACCGGGCACTACCGGTCGTTCATCAGAGGGTATGGGACCATTGCCATGCCCCCGAATGATGTAACTTCCAAGAAGATGCAGAAGAAGGTAACAGGACCCCCACCTGTCAAATCTTCCTTTCAGGATTTAAAGGATGGATTGTGCAGGGCCGCAGTTCTGAAAGTGCCAGATTATGGTCAGGAGTTCATTATCCAGACAGACACCTGTGATTTTGGGATTGGAGCAGTGTTAGCGCAGCTGAACACTCGAGGGGTAGAGCAACCTGTCACCTACGTTAGCACGCATTTACAAAAAGGCAAAGGAACTGAGCCGTCATTGAAAAAGGGGCTTATGTGGTCATGTGGGCCATAAAGAAGCTGAAACCCTCCGTCTTTGGGCCAAAATTTATTATCCAAACAGACCACTGGCCTCTTCGATTGCTAATGGCCATGCCAGGGGGGTACCCTAAGCTTAAGCGTTGGGCCATATCCCTACAGGGATTAGATATGGACATCCAGCACAAGCCAGCCTCCCAGCATGGAAATGCAGATGGCCTCAGCCAGTACTTTTGCCGAGATGACGAACCAGACCCTCAGTAGGGTGGTGATTCACATGCTGTGGCTGGGGGACATGTGAGATATTCAACCATCTGCACAGTGGGTGTGTGCTCGGCTGGGCTTTTTACATTTTTTAAATGATATCGAATGATGGTAGATCAACCTCCAGAAATGCGTGGGGCTAATCCACACACATTGGCCTATGCTCACTGCATTACACACACATAGACCTGTGTACTCTGGATGGATACAGCCTACAGGTGCAGACATACCTGTCATATTTAGTTGGGATACGACAGCCAGGATTACACAATGTCATCTCAGAAAGGGGACGGCCAAACCTTCTCCCTTCCATGGCCAGGCTAATTAACTAACAAAGGCTCCATGAATGCGCCCTGCCCTTTTGTTGGGCCCTGTGGCTGGTGGCAGTGATTAACATAATTAACATACACATAGAATATACTTCAGACAGGCCCACATAAGACCTGGCGGCAGAGGTTAACAAAGGAGGCAGGAAACCCCAACACCCTTTCATATTCACTGTGTCAACCTAAAGCCAGCTCCCACCCTTAGTATCGATTGACAGTGAAATGTCATGTCTGGGACTGCTCGTATTACAGTAGTCATCCCTGCAGGGGAACCCCATTCAGAAGGTGTGTATGTGGATTGACAGAGCCAGAAAGTTTGGTCTCGCCGCATCTTCAAGGGAGACATGCCGCTTTAATCAGGAACCACAGAGAGCTCCATTGACCAGAAATACCCTTCGATCCACAACAGACAGGAAGATGGGTGGGACTTAGTATTACATGTGTTCACCCCTTAACCTTTTCTGTTGCAAAGCACTCTGGTTATGACCTCATGCATACAGGAGATTGTTAGTGGGGACCCATGATTAGTTAATTAAGGTAGGCTTAGCCTACATCAATCCCTGTGGTCCATTTGGCTTTAAAGGAAGGCCAGGACCTCCAAGAGGGAAGCAAGATCCCTTCCCATAACATCTCCCAGGGAACAGAGGGGGATACCGAACCCTGAGGATCCTTCCAGGAGCTCCAGAACCAGTACACAGCCAGCACACAGCATGCCCTGCTAAGCTCTGCAACAAGCTTCCTTGGTGCGAAGTGCCAGAGAGTCTCTGAACCAAACCAAGGACAAGGCAGCTGCCTGCTGCCCACTCCTCAGCTTTGGGCCATCTATCTTAAAGGATGACACACACCCATTGAAGAAGCTAGGCGGAGTGCATAGACCAGCATTCATCGACATCTGCCTTAAAGGACATTTTTGAGCCCCTCGAGCTGCAACCGACTGCACCACTGACTGTTCTTACTCTGCAGTTGCTAAATCTGTCTGAGATGCCTCGACCAGTGCTTCAGAAATGGCGACCAGCACTTAGACAATGATTCTGACCCTGAGCCGCAATGTAAGCCAGCCTGCAGCCATCCGTCCAGCATTGCTAGCCGAACCACCTGATACCTGCAGCTGTCTCCTGTCATGAACCCTGTCGCAGAAGCTGCTAAGTGCCCTGAAACTGACTCGACCCCGTCGAGCACCAAGAACCTCTACAGCACAAGGTGCATTGTGGTTCTGTCCCCCTGGTCCTTCTCTGACATTTTATGACCCATTGCTCCCTTTGTGCTGAAACCAAGTATTCTTGAACTGTTGCGATTATTTACTATACCGACTACCCTACTGTCAGTATCCAGAGTGCATCCCTTTTCCTTCTTTGAAACTGTCTGTCCTGTGCACTCCTATACAGGGTGGGTTGTATTTCATAGTGTGCTAGAACTTTCTGTTGTGATAATAATAAAGTAGATATTTTTATACAACCTTGACTGGACAGTCCCTTTTATCATTGGGTAGTAATTGTATTTTTGCTGTGTTGCAAATAAGCAACAATCCTCAACCTTTTGGAGATAAGCCTGCCGTTCCATCCACGTTACCAAAATTAGACAAGGAGATTCATCATTTGCTTGTGTTTCCAATCTGTTCGGGTTCCCTTCTTATGTACCAGAGGTGTGGGGCTGATTGATGGTTTAGAAATCAATATTCATGCCTGGACCACTGCTGCGCCGGAAGTTGATTTGTCACAAGTAGATTGTCAAAAGATTGTTTGTTTTGCAAAGCTTTAGGATGGCACTGTGTGTATGATTCAGAACTGCAAGTAATCCGGATACTGTTTGTTGGTGTTGTTGCATGGCAATATTGAAACACTCAAGGAGCTGCATGACTTGGAGTGCAACCTGCAGACCCAAGAAAGTTATTTGATTCCTCTTGAAAAAATTGCTTAATAAAGCACAGGCACGAGTAGGCACATCACCACTATTCATGAAAGCTGCAATTTCTTAAGTTTCCAGAATAGCTTCATAATGATAACTTTTGTATAGCTTTTACCCGAACCGTCCAGCGGGTGGGACCTTCCGTTGAATGCTGGACAGTGTCTGCAAATCTTGTGCAGCATGTCATAGATGCCCAAACAGATCGCCAAGCTCTTGAACATTGAGCATTGCATCTTCCATTATGGGACACTGTTGTGCTGCAGCCTGCATGGCTACATGTCTACAGTGAGCTCCACAGTGGACATACAATGCAAGTGGTTGTTGTTGCCGTTTTATTGCATGTGCACCATGGTACTTCCCTGCCGTATTTGGTGCACCATTATAAGTGTGTGGTCTAAGCATTGATAATATCCTTTGCAATGTTAGCAATTGATGCTCCGCTGGTATCAACTGCTTGGAACAGTCCAATGAAATGTTCATGTTGCCAAAGTTCTT
Organism: Ambystoma mexicanum; assembly: GCF_040938575.1. Classification (NCBI taxonomy): domain Eukaryota; kingdom Metazoa; phylum Chordata; class Amphibia; order Caudata; family Ambystomatidae; genus Ambystoma; species Ambystoma mexicanum. Next base: position 21,795,656 of record NC_090940.1, read on the forward strand.
GGTCAACGTATTTGATATGAAAGCATTCTTGTTCTTGACCAGATATAGCTTGTGTGCCATCAACTACAAGAGCAAAGGGGCTGTGTCCAATACACTTACTGATTATACGCAAAACTGCATGAGACCATTGACTGCAGAACTTCATTTTGTTTGTCTGGACTCACGCATATTCAGCTCTGTTTGATTTGATGCATTGTTTCAGGCAAGACACATCGGGCCTCATTACAACCCTGGCGTTAAGGGGTTAACGGCGCCGTAAAAGGCTGCGGCACCGTTAAACCCTTAACGCCAGATTCACACTTTAACGCCTGCTATTTGCAGGCGTTAAAGTCCAACCCGCTAAGGGACCTTGGTGCTAATTACGGCACCGTAATTTACGGTAATTAGCGCCTTCCCCATTCCCATTGAGCCCTATGGGCCAAAAATGGGAATGGGGAAGGGGCCATGGTGAATGGGGATTTACCACCCCGCCAACCTTGGAATGGGGCGGTAAATCCGCCATCCACCATGGCGGAATCCAGCATGGACCATGGTGCTAATACCCCCATGGTCCAACGCCAGGGTTGTAATGAGGCTCATCATCTTCTCGTGCATTGAGAACTTGCCTAGAATTCCCATCTTTCTCATCATGTGCTTGTAGGGGCAAGACCTTGTTTTGTCAGAAGAGCAATCGTGTGAATTATCTTGTTAAAACACAACCAATCATTTTGCTGCCAAAGTTGTGAATCGGTTGGTTTAGTTCCTTTAAAGTGTGCCCATTGCTTTAAGGAGTATGCAAAAACAAGACTATGTTGATGCTTCTTGAACTGTTCTATAGCCTTTTTCTGATTGTTAAAACTAATATTAACTAACACTTGCTCAACGTTCCTCGTGAGATCAGTTTCAATGCCGCAGAAATTGCACAGAGGAAGCAAATAACTCCTTCCAGTTTGGTACTGTAGTGCAACCATGGAAATCTTTGCACCAGCTTTCCTGAAAATGCAGTGTACGTTTCTCGGATGGGTGATGTGTTACTATTGCCCTTAGAAGAGCTCCCTCGTCGTTATCCTGAAGGCTGGTTGATTTCTGTTGAACAAAGTGTTCACCGTTTCTCTGGTCATCTTCTCATTGCCAGCTGTTGCCCCAATGGCATATTCTGCTCCATTGATCCTTTTGTCATCTTTGTTTGTGGCCGTGATACCGTCATGTGAAGTTCTTGAAATGCATTCCTTTGAAACCTCATCATCTGTATGTTCAACTTCTGACCCTCTGACATGTTGATCAGTAGAGACACTAACACACGCATGTGCTGTGTTTCACGGGATTGTTTTGTTACAAAGAATATATAAATGTCCATTCTGAAAAAGAAAAGAGGAGACTATGTAGTAATTGCAATTTGGCAACCCATGGAATCGACAATGCAATGGTAGCATTTATAAAAAGTATTTGTGTGCACCATTACAAATTGCTAACATTGGGAGAAACAGGGGCAACGTCAGCATGTCAGCAGAAGGGCCCACTCCAAAGGCAATGTTACAGTAAAGAGAAGGGGTGCAAATATGCTCCAGGCCTTCTTTGAAGGTCTAACAAGCTGCTTTTGTTGTCAGTTTACACATTTCGCATCAAGAACAGCCCTCTAGTCTGCGGTTAGTCTGATTGAAGCCTCTTGTAGGATGTCAGCACATGTGAGTGTGGTTGCGGCACCTGCTTCAAGAATGCCTCTATCTCCAAGCAGGCCTTCCAGTGATGAGTGATATCTGCTGGGTGCCATTGTGAGAATGTGAATCGCCTTCATGCTCTCCAGCGATGATGTGCACATCCATGTATGGCTCTAAGTGATGGCTGGCATTGTGCTTGACAGTGAGGAAGAGAGACATATAGCAGAGGCACCTGTGTCTGTTATATCACATGCTTACAGCTCATACTTTACATAGCGGAAAACAAACGGTGCACACATGCAGGTTTACGGCCACCATCCTCGCTCTAAAAACCATCCACAGCGCATTCATCTGGCCAGCTTGCACAATGCCCCACAGCACATTCATCTGGCCAGCTTGCACAATGCCCTGAAGCACATTCATCTGGCCAGCTTGCACAATGCCCTGAAGCACATTCATCTGGCCAGCTTGCACAATGCCCCACAGCACATTCATCTGGCCAGCTTGCACAATGCCCCACAGCACATTCATCTGGCCAGCTTGCACAATGCCCTGAAGCACATTCATCTGGCCAGCTTGCACAATGCCCCACAGCACATTCATCTGGCCAGCTTGCACAATGCCCCACAGCACATTCATCTGGCCAGCTTGCACAATGCCCCACAGCACATTCATCTGGCCAGCTTGCACAATGCCCCACAGCACATTCATCTGGCCAGCTTGCAGGATGCCCCGAAGAACATTCATCTGGCCAGCTTGCAGGATGCCCCGAAGCACATTCATCTGGCCAGCTTGCACAATGCCCCACAGCACATTCCTCTGGCCATCTTGCACAATGCCCCACAGCACATTCATCTGGCCAGCTTGCACAATGCCCCGAAGCACATTCATCTGGCCAGCTTGCACAATGTCCCACAGCACATTCCTCTGGCCAGCTTGCACAATGCCCCGAAGCACATTCATCTGGCCAGCTTGCACAATGCCCACAGTACATTCATCTGGCCAGCTTGCACAATGCCCCCACAGCACATTCATCTGGCCAGCTTGCACAATGCCCCGAAGCACATTCATCTGGCCAGCTTGCACAATGCCCCACAGCACATTCCTCTGGCCAGCTTGCACAATGCCCCGAAGCACATTCATCTGGCCAGCTTGCACAATGCCCCGAAGCAGATTCATCTGGCCAGCTTGCACAATGCCCCAAAGCACATTCATCTGGCCAGCTTGCACAATGCCCCACAGCACAATCATCTGGCCAGCTTGCATAATGCCCCGAAGCAGATTCATCTGGCCAGCTTGCACAATGCCCCACAGCACATTCATCTGGCCAGCTTGCACAATGCCCCGAAGCACATTCATCTGGCCAGCTTGCACAATTCCCCACAGCACATCCATCTGGCCAGCTTGCACGATGCCCCCACAGCACATTCATCTGGCCAGCTTGCACAATGCCCCGAAGCACATTCATCTGGCCAGCTTGCACAATGCCCCACAGCACATTCCTCTGGCCAGCTTGCACAATGCCCCACAGCACATTCATCTGGCCAGCTTGCACAATGCCCTGAAGCACATTCATCTGGCCAGCTTGCAGGATGCCCCGAAGCACATTCATCTGGCCAGCTTGCAGGATGCCCCGAAGCACATTCATCTGGCCAGCTTGCACAATGCCCCACAGCACATTCATCTGGCCAGCTTGCACAATGCCCCACAGCACATTCATCTGGCTAGCTTGCACAATGCCCTGAAGCACATTCATCTGGCCAGCTTGCACAATGCCCCACAGCACATTCATCTGGCCAGCTTGCAGGATGCCCCGAAGAACATTCATCTGGCCAGCTTGCATAATGCCCCACAGCACATTCATCTGGCCAGCTTGCACAATGCCCCACAGCACATTCATCTGGCCAGCTTGCACAATGCCCCGAAGCACATTCATCTGGCCAGCTTGCACAATGCCCCACAGCACATTCCTCTGGCCAGCTTGCACAATGCCCCACAGCACATTCATCTGGCCAGCTTGCACAATGCCCCGAAGCACATTCATCTGGCCAGCTTGCACAATGCCCCACAGCACATTCCTCTGGCCAGCTTGCACAATGCCCCGAAGCACATTCATCTGGCCAGCTTGCACAATGCCCACAGTACATTCATCTGGCCAGCTTGCACAATGCCCCACAGCACATTCATCTGGCCAGCTTGCACAATGCCCCGAAGCACATTCATCTGGCCAGCTTGCACAATGCCCCACAGCACATTCCTCTGGCCAGCTTGCACAATGCCCCGAAGCACATTCATCTGGCCAGCTTGCACAATGCCCCGAAGCAGATTCATCTGGCCAGCTTGCACAATGCCCCAAAGCACATTCATCTGGCCAGCTTGCACAATGCCCCACAGCACAATCATCTGGCCAGCTTGCATAATGCCCTGAAGCACATTCATCTGGCCAGCTTGCACAATGCCCCACAGCACATTCATCTGGCCAGCTTGCACAATGCCCCGAAGCACATCCATCTGGCCAGCTTGCACAATTCCCCACAGCACATCCATCTGGCCAGCTTGCACGATGCCCCCACAGCACATTCATCTGGCCAGCTTGCACAATGCCCCGAAGCACATTCATCTGGCCAGCTTGCACAATGCCCCACAGCACATTCCTCTGGCCAGCTTGCACAATGCCCCGAAGCACATTCATCTGGCCAGCTTGCACAATGCCCCGAAGCAGATTCATCTGGCCAGCTTGCACAATGCCCCAAAGCACATTCATCTGGCCAGCTTGCACAATGCCCCACAGCACAATCATCTGGCCAGCTTGCATAATGCCCCGAAGCACATTCATCTGGCCAGCTTGCAGGATGCCCCGAAGCACATTCATCTGGCCAGCTTGCACAATGCCCCACAGCACATTCATCTGGCCAGCTTGCACAATGCCCCACAGCACATTCATCTGGTCAGCTTGCACAATGCCCCGAAGCACATTCATCTGGCCAGCTTGCACAATGCCCCACAGCACATTCATCTGGCCAGCTTGCACAATGCCCCACAGCACATTCATCTGGCCAGCTTGCACAATGCCCCACAGCACATTCATCTGGCCAGCTTGCACAATGCCCCGAAGCACATTCATCTGGCCAGCTTGCACAATGCCCCACAGCACATTCCTCTGGCCAGCTTGCACAATGCCCCGAAGCACATTCATCTGGCCAGCTTGCACAATGCCCATAGTACATATATCTGGCCAGCTTGCACAATGCCCCACACCATATTCATCTGGCCAGCTTGCACAATGCCCCGAAGCACATTCATCTGGCCAGCTTGCACAATGCCCCACAGCACATTCCTCTGGCCAGCTTGCACAATGCCCCGAAGCACATTCATCTGGCCAGCTTGCACAATGCCCCAAAGCACATTCATCTGGCCAGCTTGCACAATGCCCCACAGCACATTCATCTGGCCAGCTTGCCCAATGCCCAAAGCACATTGCCAGTGTATGTGCATGTTTCTAGTTTGCACAGTAACATAGAATTGCGCATGCATACGGTTCATTCACAAAGTTCCACACACCGCGCTGAACGGCTTCATCACCACCAGCCGCTACACCCCCATTCCCACACCACCTCCTTCATAGCTCATCATCTAACCATGTGCAAGGCATAGCGATGACAATACCATGTGACTACCCCCAACATTCATCACGGCCCACCCACGGGTGCCTTACCAGACAAACTGTGCCTTACCAGACAAACTGGGCCTGCCCCGTGTGGGTATGATGGCCACCCACGGGTGCCTTACCAGACAAACTGCGCCTGCCCCGTGTGGGTATGATGGCCACCCACGGGTGCCTTACCAGGCAAACTGCGCCTGCCCCGTGTGGGTATGATGGCCACCCACGGGTGCCTTACCAGGCAAACTGCGCCTGCCCCGTGTGGGTATGATGGCCACCCACGGGTGCCTTACCAGACAAACTGCGCCTGCCCCGTGTGGGTATGATGGCCACCCACGGGGCGTATGATAAAAGGTACATTTCAAACTGGACCAGCATGTCTGTATGTGGGATTATGTAGAAGTGTATTCGTTATTCTTCTGTCTATGTAAGTATTTGTGTGGGTTCAAGTATAAGAATGGAGGGCTAGACTAAGGCCATTGGGGTACCTGAAAACACTAGTTGTGCTCATTGTAGACTTTTATGAAGACGGGTAAATGGGTAAATAGGAGGTAGGTTGAAACAGCCATATCTCGAAACAGTTTGATCCCATCCAAAGAAAAATAGTCTGACCTCAACCAAAAAAGAAACGCACTCCTGCTGCTAATTACCATATTGCCATATCCTGGCCCCACAGACACGCACAAACATTACACACTATTCAAAGCATAGTGTTTGTACATAGTGCACTCTCACAAAGCTGTGTTTGTGAGAGTGCATTGCAGTGTATGATTCCTTGCATTGCTCTACCAAGGAAAAAAGAGAGAGAGAGAGAGAGAGAGAGAGAGAGAGAGAGAGAGAGAGAGAGAGAGAGAGAGAGAGAGAGAGAGAGAGAGAGAGAGAGAGAGAGAGAGAGAGAGAGAGAGAGAGAGAGAGAGAGAGAGAGAGAGAGAGAGAGAGAGAGAGAGAGAGAGCAGTGTAGTGCTGTGGTGGTGGGATACGTGTGCAGTGCCTGGGGTGGTGCGTTTGTGCAGTGCTGAAGTCGATGTTTATGTTTAGTGCACGGCTGCAGTGCTATGTGTATGCAGTTCTGGGGCTAATGTGTTTGTGTGTAGTGGGAATCAGTCATGGGGAATGTATGTGGTGCTGAAAGTAATGTGCGGGGGCAGTGGTTTAGCAAGGCGGCATGTGTGTAGAGAGTGCAGTGCTGAGGGCTTGTGCATGCGCAGTGTGAGCTGGAAGGAGGAGCGTGTGAAGAGCAGGGTGGGACTGTGTGCCTGCATGCAGTGTGGGCATGCTGTGAAGCAATATATACAGAGAATTGTCTGGGCGGTGTACCTTTGTGCAGTATGGGAATGGCATGCATGCAGAGCATGTTAGGGCTATGTTAATATGTGCAGTGTAGGGATGGTGTGAGCGGGGGCAGTCTGGGGCAAGTGTACATATCTGCACCCCCCTCTTCTTAATAAAAGGTCTCCATGTCACAATGGTCATATCGTCCCTCTGTGGCGAAGTGGGAAATATCAGTTTTGCAAACGATTACTGATCAGGCTCTACTAATAAAGCACCCTCTCGTTTAGACTGCTTGGTATCGGCTCTGCTTCCTGTGGAACGTCACGTCCTTTCTCCGTCCGGACAGCTTTAGATCCACTCTTCAAGCACTGGTCCGATCCCACCTGGATGGGGGCAATGCCCTCCTCGAAGGCCTCTGGCCGTCCGCCCTTGTGCTCCAGAGAAGTGTCCTACACAGAGCCGCACACCTCATCAAGGGGCCCTCATCGACCTTCATTGGCTCCCACTGCACGCACAAATCACCTTCAAGTCTTGCTGCATCATTTATAAGGCAGTCGCCTTCAAGTCACCCAGCTACCTCAGGGAGAAACTCAGCATCTCCGGCGGACAGCGCACCACCAGAAGCCAGGACACGCCAAGACTTGAAACCAGCTGCTGCAAAAAGGAAAGGACCAGAAAACAAGCCTTCTCTGCCTATGCCCAAGACTATGGAACATCTTACCCGTCAGCATAAGACTCGCCCCCACGCTCCTACAATTCAGAAAAGAACCCAAGAATCACCTCTTCAAGGAGTCTCTCCTCCTCAACACCTAGGCCATCATGTCGTCCCTCGTGCCACCTGACTCGCTAGATGCCGTCTGCCCCTCCACTCCCCACCACCCTGTACAGCTGTAACCCCCTTGGTACCCCTCTGTATCCTACCCCGCTGTACATCTGGTCTATTGTGACCTCTAAGAAGTGCTCTGTGATGCATCTGTTTTGTTGTACACCTCTGTACAGCGCTACGTTTCTTCTGGAAGCCAGGCCTGCGCTCAATACATCCCATATTAATAATAACTATATTAATAAACAATTGTACTATTAGGTGCAGGTCTCCTCTCCAAGCCATCACATGCAAAGAATAGCCAGTATTAGTACAACTGTAGAGCGAGCCTCACTTTGGGGGGTCAAAGCACAGTAATGCAAGCATAAAAGACCGGCAGGTCAGTGTGAAAACATTCCGAGCTCCAAGGTGCCCACCCCTGTGTCTTTCGCACCGATAACGTGATGCCCAGGGTGGATGGGCACACTGAATGCCACAGTGAAAGCTGACACACACATCCACTCGCCAATAAACACTGAGGGGTTGATCATTCCCTTTTTGGGCTATAGCGTACAGGAAATGACATCACCAGAAGAACAACTTACCTCTCTAGACACAGTTCTTCACAACACATTTTAAATATTGATATCCTTCATTCTGGGAACATGTAGAAACCTAAAACAAACATGCACAGAAGTGAAACATCAATGTAAAAATAACTAAAGTGTCTAGAGGTGATTTAATTAGTAGTGTGAGCTATATAAGAAAATCTATGCGTGAAACAAAGCAATGCGGTAGCCGATGGATTATCCTCGCACTGGCACAGCAGGTGATGCAGAAAAACAGCTCAGTGGGAGGCATCTGAAGACATTAAAGGGGTTTAAGGAGTGTTGGTGTGTGGAGGGAGAGGAAGCAAATACCCACAGAAAAAGTACCAACAGTAGACGGAAAGAAATGCCAAGAAAACGTGGGCCTGAGAAGACATGTGGGAGACGTTAGGAACTGGGGAGACACGAGGAGATAAGGAGCGGAACATGGAGAAACAGACGAGGAAAAGGAGAATGTACAGACACAAGCAAGAGACTGGAGGGGCAACAGATCCAGAAAGAATGTCACATGACCATTTGGGAAGGAAGGGGTGGTGATGGGTAGCAGGGCGTGTTGCAGAGAGAAAGAGCAGGCAGGGCAAGTGGTGGTGAAGGAGCCATGAGTTCAAGCAAGAGCTGGACTCAAGAAAGGACGCGCTGAATGAAAGGGGCAGAGCTAGGGTCTGTCCAGTCTCAGGGAATAACCTGGTGAAACCCCTTCTTCTTTATCATAGACAGGGTCATTTTACTTAGGGTGGAAGACTGCCTCGCATATCCGTACCTGTGCCCTGGGGCACCTCATAATAATATGTATAATACATGGCAGCCTGCAATATCCATATAACAACCTGCAAATAATACTCTTAGTACAGGCTTGTTGTGACGTCACAACTGACCTCTGATATGCTGCGTAATCAGTTATTACGCTACCGTTGTGACTTCACAATGCCTGCTGTTTGAGCCAGCAGAGAGAATTCCAGCTGTCCCTGCACGACTTCATTAAAGCCATGACAACCTTTTCATATTCCATTCTTGTAAAATAGGTTTCTGTTATACTTTACAGCTAATTATTGACAAGGAAACTGTTTATGGTACAATGTTTAATTTGTGCACTGCTGGAGTCTAACGTATGCAAGCAACAATCTGTGTCAAGTTGTTTATTGAACATGAAACGTGTTTATTGAATTTTTAAACTGCTTAAAGTATTTCCTGCAACACATGCAAAGCTGCATATTTGCCTTTTTTAAATTCAAACAGATTGTAAATGGATTATATGCATCAGCCAATGGTTGGCTTCTAAGCAAAAGGTTATGTACTAAAGTGGATGACAGTACATAGCCAAGTATTACACAGAATAAAATACCCCCCTGCTATATATAACAATGGTCTTGAAAGTCAGCTTGGGGTGCTGCAGCCTTCCATCCTGTTCCTCTATTGGGTCACGGAACTCCTGGGGGACTTGCAATAGCCCGCTAACATATAGTAAGGAGTACGTTATCCCATATAAATAGCAGCGGCATCTGAATTTTCTGTGCTTGCAACATCCTGGAATCTCTGTTAAATAATACAAAGGGCACATTAGGAGCCATACCAAGAACAAAGCCTAGGATAAAATGCTTGGAATTTAATCATGGTGATAAAATATAGTCATAGAAAGCAAGGCACGGGGGAGGGCACGTAACTCCATGTGTCTTCAGTCGCTTAGGAGCAGTATTGTAAGGCACGCTGCCTTGTTTCTCTCCGAGTCCTTCCTGTAGTGTGAGAGCCCAGCTGCCCTTCCATGTAAGGAAAGCCTGGGCCAGTCTGTGAGAGACCACAGGCCATTCTGCCTGTCCAGCAAGGTGTATCGACCCTGCAGAGCTGACTAGGCCTCTCAGCCCTGGTCATCCCGGTGCATTACTGCCTGCAAATAAACATTTCACCAACCTGACTGGAGCAGCAGAAGCGTCCTTGCAGCAGACAGCGGAGCAAGTGCAACACCCCAAAGATGGCAGTGTGTTAGAGGAGGGGAGACATCAGCTTTTACTGGTCCCAGTAGGTCTGATATGATCTCTCTGTCTGAGCATTCACTTGACATGACATTACTAAAATAAAAACTGCAGGGTTGGACTGGCCCCTCGGCCGTTCGGCCCTTAGCTGGGCCGAAATCGTCCCTGGGGAGTAGGGGCCAGTTTCTGGGCACGTCTGAGCCGGTTTGAAAAAACATTTTGTATTTGATTTTTTTTTTCTTCTTCAAAAAGGCTTTTGTCTTTCTTAGGTCAATAAATGAGCACCAACACAGGTTGGGTGATATTGTATGCATATTTGTTCTATAAATAAGAGCTTAAGCGTAAGTGCTATACAATAACATATTATCATTTGACAATATGGATCTATACACACAGATATTAATGATACATATGGTGATCCATTCTTGTATGTAATGTATATCCCCTTAGTGAAATCATAACAATGTTTTTCGTAGTGTACTTGGGAACAATGCTATTTGATGCCACTTCCTGTTTTGTCAAGGGCTGATAGGTCGTGTTTCATCACTTCCCAGGATGGCACTTTGGGGTGGGGTCAAATTACATTACTTCCAATGATGTCATCAGAGGTCAAGGGTCGTGAGGCAAAGGATGGGCCACTTTTTAGAGGCGAAGGGTGGGCCACTTTGTTTGGGTGACCGGGCTTATTACTTGTCCCAGTACGACCCTGTAAAACTGTTCCAAATCTGTGACAGCAGCAGCAGCCCAGACACGACATGCCCCTTCCTGCTGGGTCAGGCCTGCCACTCGTGTTTCTGAGCAGCAGAGCAGCATTTCAAGGGAAGGGACCAAGAAAGCACTTAAAGAAAATACTGGCCTGCTTCGCTGGGAACAATATAATGTCTTCTTAACTTGCCTCTGATTGTGGATGGGGGATAAATAGTATTATATCCCCCTGCTTAAAATTCTGGGGGGGATGTGTCCCCTTTGTTCCCCCCATTTCCTGCGCCATTGCTGCCTCCACTAAAATAACGGAGGGATGCCTTCTGGAGACTCAGGATTGAAAGACTAAACCAGACGTGAACAACTAGAGAGGATGAGAAGTCACTGGGGGTCACGATTTTCTGGACCCTATAATATAAGGAGCTTGAATATAACTAGGGGAACCCCTAAGTAGCGCAGGCTGTCAGAAATAGGCGTGAGAGAAGGATGTAACAAATGCCTGAGTAGAGAGCAGGCGGGAGAGAAGGATGTAAGAAATGCCCGAGTAGAGAGCAGGCATGAGAGAAGGATGTAAGAAATGCCCGAGTAGAGAGCAGGCGGGAGAGAAGGATGTAAGAAAGGCCTGAGTAGAGAGCAGGCGGGAGAGAAGGATGTAAGAAATGCCCGAGTAGAGAGCATGCGGGAGAGAAGGATGTAACAAATGCCTGAGTAGAGAGCAGGCGGGAGAGAAGGATGTAAGAAATGCCCGAGTAGAGAGCAGGCGGGAGAGAAGGATGTGAAAGGTCTAAGGCGGGAGAGAAAAATGTAAGAAATGCCCGAGTAGAGAGCATGCGGGAGAGAAGGATGTAAGAAATGCCCGAGTAGAGAGCATGCGGGAGAGAAGGATGTAAGAAATGCCTGAGAAGAGAGCATGCGGGAGAATAGGATGTAAGAAATGCCTGAGTAGAGAGCATGCGGGAGAGAAGGATGTAAGAAATGCCCGAGTAGAGAGCATGCGGGAGAGAAGGATGTAAGAAATGCCTGAGTAGAGAGCATGCGGGAGAGAAGGATGTAACAAATGCCTGAGTAGAGAGCATGCGGGAGAGAAGGATGTAACAAATGCCTGAGTAGAGAGCAGGCAGGAGAGAAGGATGTAAGAAATGCCCGAGTAGAGAGCAGGCGGGAGAGAAGGATGTAAGAAATGCCTGAGTAGAGAGCAGGCGGGAGAGAAGGATGTAAGAAATGCCCGAGTAGAGAGCATGCGGGAGAGAAGGATGTAACAAATGCCTGAGTAGAGAGCATGCGGGAGAGAAGGATGTAACAAATGCCTGAGTAGAGAGCATGCGGGAGAGAAGGATGTAACAAATGCCTGAGTAGAGAGCAGGCATGAGAGAAGGATGTAAGAAATGCCTGAGTAGAGAGCAGGCGGGAGAGAAGGATGTAACAAATGCCTGAGTAGAGAGCATGCGGGAGAGAAGGATGTAACAAATGCCTGAGTAGAGAGCAGGCATGAGAGAAGGATGTAAGAAATGCCTGAGTAGAGAGCAGGCGGGAGAGAAGGATGTAAGAAAGGCCTGAGTAGAGAGCAGGCGGGAGAGAAGGATGTAAGAAATGCCCGAGTAGAGAGCAGGCGGGAGAGAAGGATGTGAAAGGTCTAAGGCGGGAGAGAAAAATGTAAGAAATGCCCGAGTAGAGAGCATGCGGGAGAGAAGGATGTAAGAAATGCCCGAGTAGAGAGCATGCGGGAGAGAAGGATGTAAGAAATGCCTGAGAAGAGAGCATGCGGGAGAATAGGATGTAAGAAATGCCTGAGTAGAGAGCAGGCGGGAGAGAAGGATGTGAAAGGCCTAAGGCGGGAAAGAAAAATGTAAGAAATGCCCGAGTAGAGAGCATGCGGTAGAGAAGGATGTAAGAAATGCCTGAGTAGAGAGCAGGCGGGAGAGAAGGATGTAACAAATGCCTGAGTAGAGAGCAGGCAGGAGAGAAGGATGTAAGAAATGCCCGAGTAGAGAGCAGGTGGGAGAGAAGGATGTAAGAAAGGCCTGAGTAGAGAGCAGGCGGGAGAGAAGGATGTAAGAAATGCCCGAGTAGAGAGCATGCGGGAGAGAAGGATGTGAGAAATGCCTGAGTAGAGAGCAGGCAGGAGAGAAGGATGTAAGAAATGCCTGAGTAGAGAGCAGGTGGGAGAGAAGGATGTAAGAAAGGCCTGAGTAGAGAGCAGGCGGGAGAGAAGGATGTGAGAAATGCCTGAGTAGAGAGGAGGCGGGAGAGAAGGATGTAAGAAATGCCTGAGTAGAGAGCAGGCGGGAGAGAAGGATGTAAGAAATGCCTGAGTAGAGAGCAGGCGGGAGAGAAGGATGTAAGAAAGGCCTGAGCAGAGAGCAGGCGGGAGAGAAGGATGTAAGAAATGCCTGAATAGAGAGCAGGCGGGAGAGAAGGATGTAAGAGAGGCCTGAGTAGAGAGCAGGTGGGAGAGAAGGATGTAAGAAATGCCTGAGTAGGGAGCAGGCGGGAGAGAAGGATGTAAGAAAAGCCTGAGTAGAGAGCAGGCAGGAGAGAAGGATGTAAGAAATGCCTGAGTAGAGAGCAGGCGGGATAGAAGGATGTAAGAAATGCCTGAGTAGAAAGCAGGTGAGAGAGAAGGATGTAAGAAAGGCCTGAGTATAGAGCAGGCAGGAGAGAAAGATGTAAGAAATGCCTGAGTAGAGAGAGGGCGGGACAGAAGGATGTAAGAAATGCCTGAGTAGAGAGCAGGTTGGAGAGAAGGATGTAAGAAATGCCTGAGTAGAGAGCAGGCGGGAGAGAAGGATGTGAGAAAAGCCTGAGTAGAGAGCAGGCGGGAGAGAAGGATGTAAGAAAGGCCCAAGTACAGAGCAGGCGGGAGAGAAGGATGTGAGAAATGCCTAAGTAGAGAGCAGGCGGGAGAGAAGGATGTAATGAATGCCCGAGTAGAGAGCAGGCGGGAGAGAAGGATGTAAGAAATGCCCGAGTAGAGAGCATTCAGGAGAGAAGGATGTAAGAAATGCCTGAGTAGAGAGGAGGCGGGAGAGAAGGATGTAAGAAAGGCCTGAGTAGGGAGCAGGCGGGAGAGAAGGATGTAAGAAATGCCTGAGTAGAGAGGAGGCGGGAGAGAAGGATGTAAGAAATGCCTGAGTAGAGAGCAGGCGGGAGAGAAGGATGTGAGAAATGCCTGAGTAGAGAGGAGGCGGGAGAGAAGGATGTAAGAAAGGCCTGAGTAGAGAGCAGGCAGAAGAGAAGGATGTGAGAAATGTCTGAGTAGAGAGCAGGCAGGAGAGAAGGATGTAAGAAATGCCTGAGTAGAGAGCAGGTGGGAGAGAAGGATGTAAGAAATGCCTGAGTAGAGAGCAGGTGGGAGAGAAGGATCTAAGAAATGCCTGAGTAGAGAGCAGGTGGGAGAGAAGGATCTAAAAAATGCCTGAGTAGAGAGCAGGCGGGAGAGAAGGATGTGAGAAATGCCTGAGTAGAGAGGAGGCGGGAGAGAAGGATGTAAGAAAGGCCTGAGTAGAGAGCAGGCAGAAGAGAAGGATGTGAGAAATGTCTGAGTAGAGAGCAGGCAGGAGAGAAGGATGTAAGAAATGCCTGAGTAGAGAGCAGGTGGGAGAGAAGGATGTAAGAAAGGCCTGAGTAGAGAGCAGGTGGGAGAGAAGGATCTAAGAAATGCCCGAGTAGAGAGCAGGCGGGAGAGAAGGATCTAAGAAATGCCCGAGTAGAAAGCAGGCGGGAGAGAAGGATGTAAGAAATGCCCGAGATGAGAGCAGGTGGAAGAGAAGGATGTAAGAAATGCCAGAGTAGAGAGCATGTGGGAGAGAAGGATGTGAGAAATACCTAAGGCGGGAGAGAAGGATGTAAGAAATGCCTGAGTAGAGAGCAGGCGGGAGAGGGCAGGATGTAAGAAATGCCCGAGTAGAGAGATGGCGGGAGAGAAGGATGTAAGAAATGCCCGAGTAGAGAGCATGCGGGAGAGAAGGATGTGAGAAATGCCTAAGGCAGGAGAGAAGGATGTAAGAAATGCCTGAGTAGGGAGCAGGCGGGAGAGAAGGATGTAAGAAAGGCCTGAGTAGAGAGCAGGTGGGAGAGAAGGATGTAAGAAATGCCCGATGAGAGAGCAGGCGGGAGAGAAGGATGTGAAAGGCCTAAGGCGGGAGAGAAGGATGTGAGAAAGGCCTGAGTAGAGAGCAGACGGAGAGAAGGATGTAAGAAAGGCCCGAGTAGAGAGCAGGCGGGAGAGAAGGATCTAAGAAAGGCCTAAGTAGAGAGCAGGCGGGAGAGAAGGATGTAAGAAATGCCCGAGTAGAGAGCATGCGGGAGAGAAGGATGTGAGAAATGCCTAAGGCGGGAGAGAAGGATGTAAGAAATGCCTGAGTAGGGAGCAGGCGGGAGAGAAGGATGTAAGAAAGGCCTGAGTAGAGAGCAGGTGGGAGAGAAGGATGTAAGAAATGCCCGATGAGAGAGCAGGCGGGAGAGAAGGATGTGAAAGGCCTAAGGCGGGAGAGAAGGATGTAAGAAAGGCCTGAGTAGAGAGCAGGCGGGAGAGAAGGATGTGAGAAAGGCCTGAGTAGAGAGCAGACGGGAGAGAAGGATGTAAGAAAGGCCCGAGTAGAGAGCAGGCGGGAGAGAAGGATCTAAGAAAGGCCTGAGTAGAGAGCAGGCAGGAGAGAAGGATGTAAGAAATGCCTGAGTAGAGAGCAGTCGGGAGAGAAGGATCTAAGAAATGCCTGAGTAGAGAGCAGGCGGGAGAGAAGGATGTGAGAAATGCCCGAGTAGAGAGCAGGCGGGAGAAAAGTATATAAGAAAGGCCTGAGTAGAGAGCAGGCGGGAGAGAAGGATGTAAGAAAGGCCCGAGTAGAGAGCAGGCGAGAGAGAAGGATGAAAGAAAGGCCTGAGTAGAGAGCAGGCGCGAGAGAAGGATGTAGGAAATGCCTGAGTAGAGAGCAGGTGGGAGAGAAGGATGCAAGAAAGGCCTGAGTAGAGAGCAGGCGGGAGAGAAGGATGTAAGAAATGCCTGAGTAGGGAGCAGGCGGGAGAGAAGGATGTAAGAAATGCCTGAGTAGAGAGCAGGCAGGAGAGAAGGATGTAAGAAAGGCCTGAGTAGAGAGCAGGTGGGGAGAAGGATGTGAGAAATGCCTGAGTAGAGAGCAGATGGGATAGAAGGATCTAAGAAAGGCCTGAGTAGAGAGCAGGATGTAAGAAAAGCCTGAGTAGAGAGCAGGCAGAGGAGAAGGATGTAAGAAATGCCCGAGTAGAGAGCAGGCGGGAGGGAAGGATGTAAGAAATGCCCGAGTAGAGAGCAGGTGGGAGAGAAGGATGTAAGAAATGCCCGAGTAGAGAGCAGGCGGGAGAGAAGGATGTAAGAAAGGCCTGAGTAGAGAGAAGGCGGGAGAGAAGGATGTGAGAAAGGCCTGAGTAGATAGCAGGTGGGAGAGAAGGATGTAAGAAAGGCCTGAGTAGAGAGCAGGTGGGAGAGAAGGATGTAAGAAAGGCCTGAGTAGAGAGCAGGCGGGAGAGAAAGATGTAAGAAATGCCTGAGTAGAGAGCAGGCGGGACAGAAGGATGTAAGAAATGCCTGAGTAGAGAGCAGGCATGAGAGAAGGATGTAAGAAAGGCCTGAGTAGATAGCAGGCGGGAGAGAAGGATGTGAGAAAGGGCTGAGTAGATAGCAGGTAGGATAGAAGGATGTAAGAAAGGCCTGAGTAGATAGCAGGCGGGAGAGAAGGATGTAAGAATGGCCTGAGTAGAGAGCAGGCGGGAGAGAAGGATGTGAGAAAGGCCTGAGTAGATAGCAGGCAGGAGAGAAGGATATAAGAAAGGCCTGAGTAGAGAGCAGGCGGGAGAGAAGGATGTAAGAAAGGCCTGAGTAGAGAGCAGGTGGGAGAGAAGGATGTAAGAAAGGCCTGAGTAGATAGCAGGCAGGAGAGAAGGATGTAAGAAAGGCCTGAGTAGAGAGCAGGCGGGAGAGAAGGATGTAAGAAAGGCTAGAGTAGAGAGTAGGCGGGAGAGAAGGATGTAAGAAAGGCCTGATAGATAGCAGGCGGGAGAGAAGGATGTAAGAAAGGCCTGAGTAGAGAGCAGGCGGGAGAGAAGGATGTGAGAAAGGCCTGAGTAGGGAGCAGGCGGGAGAGAAGGATGTGAGAAAGGCCTGAGTAGAGAGCAGGCGGGAGAGAAGGATGTGAGAAAGGCCTGAGTAGATAGCAGGCAGGAGAGAAGGATGTAAGAAAGGCCTGAGTAGGGAGCAGGCGGGAGAGAAGGATGTAAGAAAGGCCCGATAGATAGCAAGCGGGAGAGAAGGATGTAAGAAATGCCCGAGTAGAGAGCAGGCAGGAGAGAAGGATGTAAGAAATGCCTGTTGATGAGAAGAGGAAATTACTGACGGGCCCAATGGTCAGTACTCACCCTCGAAAACTAGTAATGCATGATAGCTGCACCATGTGAGGACAGAGTGCAGGATTCACATACTCCAGCAAGATTCACTAATCAGGACTCAGTAAATTGGCAAAGGGATGTCCGTTTAATGATACATACATCAGCAGATGGAAATCAGCAGCATCACAAACACCTGCCTCACCCTGACTTCCTAGAACTTCAGTCAAACAGTCATTGTTATAGGCAAAATTCTGTCATCATTGACGTCTAATTCTACAAAAAATCATCATGCAATATAATTGGTTGGGAAAGGTAACTTAAGTATATGTGCTATATCTGTATATGGAAATAATGCAAGTGCATTGGATAACTCTTATCGGGTGGGCGTCTATGCCCTTCCCTCTACAACACACGTGATTGACGTCACTACACGTACAACGTCTCATTGGTTATAATGTCTGGAGGACCCTAGATTACATGGTCCCTTGTGATTGGGCAAGTTACACCCCTAAACATAAATCTCCATTTTAATTAGCAGCATCCAGAGTAGACACCCAGGTGCCTAGTGTCCTAAGATTCACCCTTCCGCCCTTCCATCAATCAGTGGTTTAGGGTTATGTGTCAATTAGTTGGTTGGGTATGGCCTCGGATCTGTAGTCTCTTATCAGGAAAAGTTATGGCACCCTCGGGTTCTGGATGACATCAGGCGGTGGTACATCTTCACGTCTGTCTGGTCACGTGCTGGTCCACTGTGAATCTGCTTCAGTTTCCAACCTTTTGTGCATTTTAATTCTGTGTGCACTTGGCCACCTGCATGGGCCTCCCTTATCTTGACCTTGACGGGCGGGCTGGTATGCTCTGATGCTGGAGCCTCGTGGGCTCATGCTCACCTCCCCTTCTCTGGTTGACCTCGATTTCCCCGGCGTGAGCCTCTCTTTGTTAAGTTTCAATCCCGCTCCTTTCCTCAGCTTGGAACTAGATATGGAGCTTGGCCAGTCAGGCCTTGGCCGCCTAAGTGTACTTCTGCTTTTACAAAATGGAGTCGCACGTGTACATTGTGCTGTGCTGAGGTAGATATATGGTTGGCGATTGCCGGTCTATTCTTCTACTAAGCATTGCAGGCAGTATCGATTTCTTAGCATCTTGCCTTTCAAGCTTATTTACATACGTTCAACGGGGTGGTTCCTTCCATCTCGTCTCGTGGCACCATTCCCTTATATTTTAACAGTGTCTTTCCCTTGTATCCGTTATAATTATCCTTGTAGTTACTAGTACTGACATACGTGCTATCAGTAGCCAATTCTGGTTGTTCTCTGGGATATTCGGGCCCTTGGTTTATTTCCATTGGCCTTCCATTAAGGCTTTAGGGTCTCCTCGTGGACCGTATGTAGGCATTCCTCATTTCGTATCAGTGGCTGGTATGGCTGTCTGATAGGGTACCATGCTGCCCACGGTTGCCGCGTTATGGCTGCTTCAACCGGTACTGATCTCCTTACGTACAAGGGGCAGAGTCCCAGTGCGGCTCTTTGTTGGTTCATTTGCTCCTCATACATCACGTACCACGGCGAGTACCTTACTGGCAACTCGCAATGGGGGGCAGGGGTGCAGGTCATATCTGGGACCTCCTCTACACTCTCCCCTCTGGTCGGTTTGTTTGTTTGTTTGTTTATTCATTTGTTAGGCGCACCAGACTCGTGAGTAAAAGGGCACAACAATATGAAAATGCAAAGCTTACAAAGGTTACGAATATACACAGGATACAGTATTTACATAGTAACAAGAAATACAATATTTACATGAATACAAGATATACACAATGTACAGAATAGAGGCAAAGACAGGTAATAGCCAATGTAGTTACAGAGATAAGCGATGGACACTGTGCAAAGGATATCTATGCCACAAATGGGGCCCTTCATGTAACACTTAGGATCCCGGGTTGATTACATTACACAAGGTCTTCAGAGTTAACGCAGTAGTGCACAATTAATGCAGGATGGACAGGTCTCTTTGGATTTGGGCAGGTCCCCATTGGGTAATGGGAGACTAGGGGTCAGTAGTGATGATGTGTTTTATTACCTTTTTCCTCAAATGTCGGTAGGGTTGGTCTGCTCTAAGATCCTTAGTCAGTGAATTCCAGAGTTTAGCTGCCTTGACAGTAAAGCTATTGCCCCCGATAGTGGTGAGCTTATATTTGGGTATGGTCAGTTAACATTCCCAGTTCTGGTAGGTCTGAGAGAGGTTCTTCTCTGGAGTTTATCTATAAGGTAGCTTGGGGCTACGTTATTAAGGGCTTTGTAGGTCAAGGAGAGTGTTTTTAGTTGTATTTTGTTAGATGTAGATAACCATTTATGTTGGCGTCTCAAGGAGGAGATGTGAGTTTTCTTGTTTATGCCTAGGTCCGCTCTTAGGGCGTTATTCTGAAGTGTTTGGAGCTTTTGGATGGTAGACTTATTGGCACCGCTGTATAAGGCATTACAGTAGTCAATTCTGGAGAGTATTAGAGCCCTCGCCAGGATCAGGCAGCTATTGTCAGAGAGGAACGGTTTACCAGCTCTGAGTAGCTTACAGGTGTAAGCCGTGGCAGAGGTGAGGGATTTGACCTGTTTATCAAAGCACAGTGTGTAGTCCAAGTAGAATCCAAACGTTTTTACTTCCTTGGAGACTTTGGTGGTGTTCCCGTCAATATTAAATGAGGAGAATTCTTGGCCTAGTTTTTTAACATTAGCCTGCAAGCCCAGAATTATAAGTTCAGTCTTATCATCGTTCAAGCACAGGCCATGAGTGGCCATCCATGCTTGGATGATAAGGTAAACTTTGTTTACTAAGCCCTTGTCCGCACTGTAATCCCCAGAAAGTGGGAGGAGAATCTGGATATCATCTGCATAATTAGTGTAGGTGATACCCAATTGGTCCAGATCGTCGAACAGTGGCTTAGTGAAGATATTGTAGAGGGTAGGCGAGACGCAAGACCCTTGGGGGACACCGCATAGGATAGGTGTTGGGTCGGCGGCTGCTGAGGGGGAGAAGACTCTCATGGTTCTCTCACTCAGGAAGGACTCGATCCATTTGATGGCGCCCGTGGAGAAGTGGGCTGCAGAGTCGAGATGCCGGCATAAGACCTTGTGATTGACCAGATCAAATGCGGCAGAAAGATCAAGTAGGAGCAGGAGTACTGTCTTACCTTTGTCTCTCTGCTCGTCTATTTGGGACTTTAGGTCTATTAAGGCTGTCTCTGTTCCGTGTAGTGGTCGGAAACCAGATTGTCTGTTGCCTAAAGGTTTGTGCAGTTCAAGGTGTATTTGAATTTGGATGTATGCAGCTTTATCCAATATTTTCAGTAGAAATGGGACCGTGGTGATGGGCCGGTAGTTAGTGGGAATAAGCGTATCTAATGTCTGTTTCTTAAGGAGGGTTAGCACCCAGGATTGTTTGAGGTTAGCAGGTATGGTACCTGTGGCAAATGAAGCATTTATCAGTTTAGTGATGAATGGGGAGAGGTCTCTGGCAGCATCTTTTATTAGTTGCGCTGGGCAAATATCGCCTTTGCAGTTTGAGGTCTTCATTGATAGGATCATTTTTTCTACCTCCAGGATAGACATTTTAGAGAAATGGAAGGTAGTATTGTGTGCCGATGGTGAAACGTTAGGCAAGAGGGTGTTGGGCGAGTGCTGTAAATTCAGTGTTTCTTTTTTTTGTTGAATTTTATTCTGGAGTGTATTCATTTTAGTAGCTAAGGCATGTTGGATGTCTGTACACCAGGATTTGTCCTTAGTGCAGACATCAGGTATAGCAATTGGGGACTCAAGTTCTTTGAGAATAGAAAAGAGTTCTTTCATACTCGAGTTAGAGTTTAGCAATATGCTCGTCGTAGGAATTACGTTTAGCTCGGCAAATTTCCTTCTTGTAGTGCGAGGAAAGGGAGGTTAATTTAACTTTATTCTCATTAGAAGGGCAAAGTCTCCAATTGGTTTCACTTTTTATTCTTTAAGGTGCGAAGGTCTTTAAGTTGTGGGGTGAACCATTTATTTAAATGGGCTATTGGTTTGCTAGGTCTGAGTTTGTCAGGGGCGATTTTATCCAGTGGGGTGAGCATGATGTTGTTAAATTCCTGAACTAGGCTGCTAGGGTCAAGATTTTATGGTAGTGCGTTGAGGATGGGAAGAATGGCCGGGATAACTTTCTCTGATGCTTTTTTTTACTTCTAGTTGAACATGGTGGCGCTAATGGTTGAACCAATGGAGTAGGTCTTATAGTGGATAGGTGGAAGGACACCAGAAAGTGGTCTGTCCACGATAATGTCAAGATGGATGAAATGGTAGCTGAGCAGTTAAGGTCCACTATCCAGTCCAGTATTCTCCCTTTTAGGTGGGTGGGTTTATTAACTTTTTGGGTGAGGCCTAGTGCGTTGATAGTGTTGGCTATATCTGTTGCATTTTTATCCATTTGGTCGTTAAAACCTAGGTTGAAGTCTCCTAATAGGAGTAGTTGTGAGGTAGGTTTAAGGTTATTCATAATTATGTTATGCAAGTCTTCCTCAAAGGTGCCAAGAGGGCCGGGAGGTCTATATATTAGGTGCATAGTAAGGGATTGTGAGTTATTTATCTGAAGTTTGGCAGTGAGAACTTCACATGATTGTGATAGGTGGGTGGGGGCTAGTCTAAGGCTGAGAGCAGTTTTAGAGATAATGGCAATGCCGCCTCCTCGGGCATTATCTCGGTCTTGTCTGACTATAGTGTAGCCATCAGGGATATCTAGCATAAGAGCGGGTCCTGCTGCATTATGGAGCCATGTTTCCGTGATTGCAAGGAAGTCCAAGTTCCCTTCAGTGATTAAGTCAGCAATATCGGTAGCATGTGCGACAAGTGACCTTACATTAAGAAGCGCTCCTTTGAGGGAGGGGGCCTCAGATGCTTTGTTGACTCGGATAGGTTTGTCAGAGATGTTGCACACTTTGGGCTTATAGTTATTAAGCTGAGGGGTATTCATGTTCAAAATGGACAGTGATGGAAACAGCTTTGCGTGGCTAAGTCTCAGGTTAAGTTTATGGTTGGTTTTGAGGTTAGTGGTCGGTAGGGCTCTTCTCAAAGGTTCATATAGTTTGGCTAGTCTGGCGCGGAGTCTGTCATTTCTGCTAGACGTGGCACATGGTAAAGAGGCGTAGGATCCTGTCTCTAGGGACCTATGGTGTATGCGCACTCCTTCATCGACCACTCCTACTTCCTCCTTTATATTCAGTTTCTTTGATTCCTCAGATTGTTGCTCATCGTCTCCTGGGTTTACACAAGAAGGCTTGAAAGTATGCAATTTTGTTGTCCATATCTTTATCACCCCTTTCAAGCTTCCTGCTGGTCTCACTTGCTCATCTTTGTTCCAGGTCATCAATTGGCATTGTCCATTTGGACTGCAGTAAATCCATTTGCCTTCGTACCTTCTTCATTTCTTGGGATAAGTGAATTTTGTTCCTTCTGGTGCAAATTCACTGGCCTTCACAAAGTCCTTTATTTCCTCATCTGTCAGGTCTCTGGGCTTCCAGCCTGGCTCGACATCGACCATGATTTCCATCCCAATGGCCTTCTTTGCCGTTTTCTGGCACTGTGTGATGATTATCTTGATAACAGAGACTCCTAGCAGCACCATTGCTAGCAAAGCTCCCAGAAGTTTGAATAAATCTGCCATCCATTGCGGGACCCATGAGAATAGGTTCCCAAACCAGCTGTCGTCGTCCACTTCATCTGTCAACTCGGTCATCTGGTTTTTCAGGGTTGTTAACATGTCTATAGCCTCTGTGAGGGTTCCATTTTCTTCGTTGTGTGATGGTATTGATGTGCAACATGATTCTCCAATTTTTGCGCAAACACCTCCATCCATTGCAGTATCATGTCAAGCACATATCTGTTCTGGAGGATCATCAGTCTGACTGCTCTCAGTTCTTCCTTGATTGCGTTGAACCCCTTTATGGTAGTATTGATGGTCTGCAGTAACTCCCATCTCGTTACCTGCAACCACTTGGTATTTGCACGAACCTGGATGTGCGGCAAAAGTATTGTTGTAAATACGGATGAAGTTAGGCTAAACAGCCTGTGTTCGTAGGGAATGGCATAAAATGCGTCCTCTGATTTGGCGGAGAAGTAGTTCTCTCTCTTCATCCTTGACATTAGTTCCACAGAACTCCTTTTCCTTAGGTGAGCGTCTGCTTTCGGGAAACTGTCCAAATTCAGTTACATTTTTGGGATCACTAGTGCAGGAACGTGGACATTCACCAGTGTGCATATGCCTCCCCAGTTCCTCGGTAGTCTTATGTAGGCTTTGGATCCACATGCCCAATAGTGGTCCATCAAGACTGCGGTCCCTTGCGACATCCCTGGGGCTTCGTATATTCGCCCGCAGTTTTGATTCTCCCCCATTTTCCTCGTGCCATTACTTCTAAAGCACAGTTTCGGGTTTTTCAGCAGTACTATTTGCAGGGGGCCTCCTCTGTCTTCGACCCACATTAACCGCTTTACCAATTTTGGCCAGAGTGGTTTACATAGTCTTTGAGAGTTTTCTATGGCTTCTTGGCAGGCTCCAAGGACCATCCAAGCTCGGCAGATTACAACTCCTTCTTCCCAACCGTCGGGGGAAACTACTGATCCCCAGATCTGCATTTGGCCTCGGTTCTTACATATTTGAGCTTCTTCTGGTGTTTTCCCTTGGAAGTTCAGTCTTGAGTTTATTTCCCACCTTATTCCTGATCCTTTGACATCAGGGTTCTCATATCTAATCACATGATTCTTGGTGTGTGCCCTGTTTCTTGTTTTGATGTCCTGGACATATCCGTCTTCATCAGGGTAGTCCTTTTCGTTGGCCCATATCAACGCAGCGTCTCTCCCCATGAATTGTCCTCTGGTGTTGCACATTGCCACATGTGACATGCAGTGTGCTGTGGGGACATCTATTTCTACAGCCACAAAGATTTTGGACTTGCCCATGCTGTACGGCAGGAGTGCACAGACGAAACATTCTCCTTCTGATTGCCTTTGTCCAACTTCCTTCAAGTGCTGATACCATATGTTATTTTCAAGATGGGCCGTGCTGTCCAAGTAATCATTTAACTCATTATCGGTTTCATATGGACTTGTCTTGATCCATCACTATGTCTCTGAATGCATCTGTACTGCTCTTCAGTTCAGGCAGACTCTCGGGTGTTATCCTTGGAGGAGCAGGTTTAATTTCCTGCCCTGCAGTAATAGGGGGAGGTTTTACGCTTCTTTTCCTTCCCCCCTGCATTCTTTTGTAGACCTCCTCCCACCACATTTGACTTACCGTCCTTCCAACACGTGGCTGTGTCGTAGGCTCGGTAGTTACTCCTGGCGTTGGAGCTGGCGCACTCATTTTCCCAGTTGTGGTGGTTGTCTTGCTCAGCTTCTCATGTAGCTTCTTTGCTCTAAGTATGAGTGGAAACACACACTCAACTACCGCATGTGTTTTCTCAGTGAGTTCTTTCGTTGTTTCCTCCGTTCTATTGAGTGATTTTGCTCTTTCACTTCGGTTCGGTTTCTCACGTTGCTCCCTGCTTTCTGGAGCTGCTTGTTCCATAGGTGATTTCTCTCTTTCAGTTGGTTTGGCCTGCGGTTTCGTAGCCTTTGACACTTGCCCTTGCCCTTGTTCGTGTGCACTCAGTGGACAGTGCTATGTTATCATTCATTCCTTGCTGACCCTGTCTCCAGGCTTTCTCCCCATTCATTACTTAAAGTGTATACGTATTACTGCTAATTACATTCAACTGTAAATCGTTTGCTTTGCCATCTGTTTTTCTTGGAACAGGGATGACAATATAAGGTCTGGGTGCTTTTGTGGGCCCCAGACCAAGGGCGACTCCTACAGTGCGGCTCCCTGTGTGTCTGCAGGTGTCCGCAGGGGACGCCAGGCGCCAGTTCCACCTGTTCTCCGTTCCCCGGCCCACCCCTCCTTCTCCTGGTTACATCCACATGGGGCCTTGCCTCACTGTATTCACAGTTTTGGTATACTAGGGTGCTTTTTCTCCCCTCGCAGGATTCTCAAACTTAGGTGGCCCGGTACCTAATACGCATTACTGTTTGCTCTGATTTGTGGTATACTAGGGTGCTGCTCTAATTGTGGTAACTTGTGCTTGCCGCTCACTTCCTGTCTGCGTGCTCTCGTTTCGTCTGTCCCCCCCCCCACCTCCCTCCCTCCTTACTCCATGGTGCTCTCCGTCTCGCCTATCTTCTCTAACTGCTTCTCCATTGACTATCCTGCTTTCCTCACTAAATCTGGTAGGAAAAAGTTTAAAAAGGACATCCTGGTCTCCAACCCAGGCCTCCCTATCGCTGACACCTACACTAATGCCTGCTCTAAGGAAACTCTCACTGACATCCTCTTTTTCGTGCCTTCGCCTGACCTATGGACCCTTCATATGGTCTCTGTGCTCTCTCCTTTCTCCTCCTCTCCCATTAATGGTGGCACCCGTTGGGATGTCCTCTTGGCCCCCTTCCACTCCTCTAAGGCCATCATTAATGTCTACGCTAACGGGACCGTCTTGGTCCAAGGCCCTCAGGCCAACCTTCACCTCTTCGATAGACGCTTCCCACACCTCATCAACTTCCTCTCCTCTCCTGCTGTCCCCCCTCCTCTATCCTTGGCTACCTTGCCTCTACCCTCCCTCCCTGCCCCCTCTCGTGCTCCTTCTTCACCTCGTGCTCGTGCTCCTTCTTCTTCACCTCCTTCTTCAATACCTCCGCAGGGCGTACCTCTGGTCTGTACCCCTCCCCGGAAGTTCTTCAAGGATGGCAGCCTTCTCCACATTGCCACTCTAAACACTCGCTCTGCCATCAAGCACTCCTCCAATATCTGTCACCTTCTTGAGGAACTGGACCTCGACGTCCTTTGTCTCACTGAGACATGGTTCACAGCCAGCTCTGCCACCAGCTTTGACACACTCCTACCTGACGGTTACAAGATCCTCTCCGTGCCCAGGCCCAACCGTGCAGGGGGTGGTGTTGCCCTTATCTTCCCTGAGTGGATTCCTGCCACTGTCACTCCTACGCAGACCTACTCCTCTTTTGAATGCCTTGTCTGCCGACTCTCTCTCTCTCCTAGCCATTCCCTTACCGTGGCTACTATCTATCGGCCACCTGGTCAAATTTCCTCCTTCCTCTCTGAGTGGGCTGACCTCTCCTCCGCACTCCTGTCCTCAACCACTCAACTCCTCTTTCTTGGCGACTTTAACATCCACCTTGATGCCTCCAGTCCCCCCACTGGTCTCTTTCGTGACCTCTGCGACTCTCTCTCACTCTCTATTCTCCCATCTGGGCCTACTCACTCTGCTGGGCACACTCTTGATGCTCTGATCTCTTCTGACCTTCCCCTCTCCGTCCCTCTCTCCACTCCTCTCTCCTGGAGTGATCACTTTCTCCTATCCTCCCACCTCACCCTGCCTACCCCACAGGTAAAGCCACCCTCATCACTGCCACCCACCTTCTCGGTCATCCGACCCATGAAGCGTGTGTCAGTTGAGGCTTTCGCTGCTACCTTCTCGCCCCCCCCTGCCCCTTCGGCTGACTCCCACCCTGACACAGCCCTCTCCATGCTGCACTCTGCTATATCTGTTACTCTTGATATCCTTGCCCCCGTCATGAGAATCCGCCTGAAGCCCAAAGCCAAATGTAACTCCTGGTATGACTCGGATCTCGCCACCCTAAAACGCAAGTGCAGGGTTGCAGAGAGGAAATGGCGTGCTTCATGTTCATCCTCTGACAAACTGGCCTGCCGCCTGCTCCAAAGGCAGTACCGGCTCTCCGTTCTCACCAAGAAGAGAGCCCTTATTCAAGCCCGCATCTCTGCGGCATCAAACAACTCCGCCGAACTCTTTAAAATCTGCAAGGAGCTGGCCAACCCTGTTGCAGTCTCTACCTCTCCTGTCCCCTCCCAGGCCCTCTGCACTGCACTGGCCTCTCACTTCATCTCTAAAACTCAGGACATCCTGTCCTCGCTCTCCTCCTTTCACCTCCCTCCCTCCCTACCCGGCCCTTCCTCTGGCCCTTCTGCGGTCACCCCTCCTCCCTCTTTCTCTGCCTTTCCACCTTTCTCTGCTGACGAGGTTTCCAGACAAGTCCAATCTATGAAAGTCTCGTCTAAACAGGTTCACCCCTGTTCCTCCAAAACTATCAAGGACCACATCGACTCCCTGGCTCCTGCCCTGGCTGACTTTTGCAACCACTCCTTCGCCTCTGGAGTCTTCCCTTCCCCCCTCAAGCACTCCCTTGTGCACCCTCTTCTCAAGAAACCCTCTTCCGACCCCTCCTGCCCGGCTAACTATCGCCCTTTCTCCATCACTCCCTTCCTGGGCAAGCTCCTGGAGAAACTGGCCATCTCCCAGCTTAACCTCCATGCTGAATCTGTTGGTAGTCTTCATGACCATCAATCTGGCTTCAGAGCTGCCAGAAGCACGGAAACTGCTCTCCTGAACATCCGTGAAGACCTGCTCTTGAACCTTGATTCCAACACCCCGTGTGTTCTCATTCTGCTCAATCTCTCCTCTGCCTTTGACACTGTCAACCATGCCATCCTGCTCAAAAAACCTGGGTATCACTGGTCAGGCTCTGGCATGGTTGACCTCTTTCCTTTCAAATCGACCCTCCCAGGTCCAACTGGGGTCCTTCCTCTCCGACATCTTTTTCTCCACCTGTGGTGTCCCCCAGGGATCTAATCTCTCTCCCTGGCTGTTCAACCAGTATCTGGCACTCCTTGCCCACCGCATCGCCGCTCTCTGCCCTAATTTCCAGTGCTATGCGGACGATACCCAGCTCATTTTCAGGCTACCCTCAGCCTCCCCCTCTCCTTCCCTCATCTCTGACTGTCTGTCTACTATCCAAGAATGGTGTGCCGCCAATGACCTCTGCCTTAATGCCAGTAAGACTGAGATTCTACTCATCGGTACTCCCACTCCCTCCTTCCCTGTAGCTCTCTGGCCTGCCTCCCTTGGCCCCCTCCCTGCTCCTACCTGCAAGGCAAAAAACCTTGGGGTCATCTTCGACTCCACACTCTCCTTCTCTCCTCATATTTCTGACGTCGCCAAGAGGTCACACTACCAGCTGCACCTCCTCAGAGGTATTCTTCCCTTCCTCTCCTTCCCCCAGAAGCTCACTGTCTCCCGAGCCCTGGTTCTCTCGAAGCTGGACTACTGTAACAGCCTCTATCTTAATCTGCCTGCCTCCACTCTCCGCCCTCTGCAACTCATCCAGAACAGAACTGCGAGACTTGTCCTTGGCCTCAAGCCCGGGGACCGTATCTCTCCAGGACTGAAATCTCTACACTGGCTCCCAGTGGCTGCGAGGATAAAGTTCAAAACCCTCTGCATTGTCCACAAGGCCTTCTGGGGCCTGGGTCCTAAATACCTTCAACTCTCTCTTCCCAAATATCTTCCTTCCCGAGCCCTTCGCTCATCCGCCTCCAACTCCCTCAGGGTTAGCCGCTTCTCGAAGCAACGAGCTGGGGGTAGATCTCTCTCCGCGGCAGGGGCCTCCCTCTGGAACAGCCTTCCTGCCTCCCTGAAACTTGAGGAGAACCATCTCCGGTTCCGGAAGCACCTCAAAACCTTCCTCTTTGCTTCTGCTTTCCCTCTCCCTCTCCCCTGCTGAACTGCTAATTAATTTTCACTGAAACTGCACTGATCCTGCAACTGGACCACTCTAAACGGCCTCGGTCCTGGGCCCTGCCACTCTCCACTTGCACTGATGCCCTGGAACCCCTTTGCACTGCAGGACTGTCTCTGTATCCCTACGGCCCCCCCCTCCCCCAGCACTTGTTCTGCACTTACCTCACACTTGCCACCAGCTGGCCCTATTTATTTATTTATTACGTACGCCACTTACCTTGCACTGCACTTTTCCCCCTCCCCTTCCCCTTGCACTTTTTCCCCCTCCCCTACCCCTGCACTTGCGCGATCTGAATGACACCTGGCCTAGTAGGATCGTTGTCTGTCTCCCCTTGTCCCCCCCTCCCTGCCTCGTCGCGCCTTGAAACACTTGTGTATAGGCGCGTTACAAATACCATATCATATCATATCATATCATTACCTGGTGGATGCACAGACATTGGGACGCTTCGTGCACCAATAAAAAATGCAGTTCTAATAGTTAACGATAAAAATACTACAATAATCACAATGCATATACATATGACGGCCTTGAAAGACAGCTTGCAGCATCTCCTTCCAGGGAACCGTGGGCGCCCTTCCACTGGCCGTACAACTAGGTTACTGTTTTGGGCCCCCATTTCAACCAGGTCCATAGTCAATAGTTTCTTTTTCTCCTTATTCTGATCTCGTCGCCCAAAAGTTCAGTCAACACTAAAGTGACAAGTGCAGCTCAGCGTCCCCCCTCTTGCAGTGATGATGATGATATTCTCTGAGTATGGAGTACAGTTCCTTTGCTAGGCTACGGAAAAAGGTTAGACTATTGTTTTCAGCACATCATAATTATCCTGTATTTGTACGGTCAACGTATTCCCAGGGCACTCTTCCAACTCGCCTCGGCCCTGGGGACATACAGGAATTTGTTCGCAGTGACACCATGAAAGGATGGCTTCATTACACATCACGCAAAAATAAAATATTGAAAAAATAAAAATAAAAATAAAAGTGAACATATGAGAAGGTAGGAAAAAATAAGAAAAAGGTTGAAAAAGGTAAACACGGCAGTGAAGTTCATGTCTCTGTTCCTTTCACTTGGTCTTTTGAGGTCGAGTTGGTGAACATTCTCTCTCTCCCCCATTTACTCCACTATGGAACGATGATGCAAAAATAGAAAAAATAAGAAAAAGAGGAAAAGAAGTTCAAGATGTTGTTGTCCTTGTTTCCGCCTTTTCGGTCCGTTCTACGTTGGACGCATGAAGAACTGTGTCTTTGTTTCCTTGCTCTGTCCTCGGCTGGGGGATGATAAAAGGTTTTATCTTGGATCTCCCCCTTCTAAGGCTCTCCTCAGCAGAGGATGTCCATAATCGCTTCTTAGTTGTGACGCAATAGCCCTCAGGAGCCGATTCAATTGGGCATTTTTTGCTGGATCATTAAGAAAAGCGGGCACATCAATGTTGTGGGGTCTGCCCACTAGTTCTGGAAAGTTTTCAATGAGATGAAAGAAAACACGAAATGCATATCGACTGTCTTCGGGGGTTAATGACATTTGCTCTGACTCTTTGGCTCTTAGGTCACAGGCCTTTCATGCAGTGTGATCAGTCTTCGCCTCCTCGATCTGTCCCTCGCCGAATAGTCTCACAGGAATCTCCTTAGGAATTCTCGTTGGAAGTTGGACAGTTCCACTTGGAGCATAAAGCCATCCAGAAGAGTCTTCATGTGTGGGAAATTGACTGGATCTCTAAGCAAGGTAGCAACATCGACATCAGCAGGCCTTCCCACCATTTCTGGATAGTCTGTGACTAGCCTGATCAGGACGTTGTGGGCTAGCTGCGTGTTTGCAGGGGACAGGGACATTTGCTTTGTTTTGCTGGGTCCCGATCACAAGTCTTTTTGTTGTCGTGAACAGGTCTTGCACTTTCCTGCTGCGTGGTCTGCTACCACATTGTTCAGTTTACTCCATATTTGATTCAGGATGTGATTTTTTCGTGGATCTCTGATGAAAATCAGGGTATCTGTGGTCCTCCCGACAAGTTCTGGGCACTCCTCAATGATTCGAAAGAATAAAGTGTAGGTCATTTCATCAATGACTGTTTGAGGCGGGAGCATTAGTCTTTTGTTCACTGTGCTCGGGCAAACTCGGCGAAGACCTCTGCGATGACAGTCAGTAGTTGCCTGATTACCTTCTTATTTTCTGGATCTTGAATATATTCTGTGACACTTGTTTCTCTCCCTATGAGTGACGGGTAGGACAGTACTACTAGCTGAAAATAGGTGAGCACATCCCACTTGAGACTTCTGGGGTGAATCATATGTCCGTGAACAGAGTCTTGATACTGGATGCTTCAGGATACCAGCTTTAGTTTACAAGAGTGTCCTGTTTTTACAGTTTATCAGAGTCTGAGAGTTCATGTTCAATGCTTTGTGGCTCAATGTGATCAAGCTATCAGTTTCACTGCAGGTTCAGAATATGTGACTTTTTCCTTTCCCCCGCAAGTTCAGCTGCACTTTGCGTTCGTTTGAAGGTCTTATACCTCATTCAGTGTCTGGAGGAGAAGTTCAGTGTACAGCCACAGTTTTCACAGCAAGTTCCTTAGTTTATGTTTTCTGCTCGTGCGCCCTTCTTCCTCGCCATAGACCTTGTCTGCACGTCCTGCTGTCCTTCCCCGTTGTGTGTGGATTCCCCGGCAGTAGATGCAGTAGGAGTGCTCTCTCCTATAAAAGGTTTTATGTCGTTCAGGAAGATCCAGGCTCTTCTGCCCACAAGCTTGACAGCAGACGGGGTGCAGTCCTCTATGATAAAGAGGTCGTTAAACATCGGCTCGTCCCATTTCTTTCTCGCAAAGTTTTTTACCAGAACTCAGACTCCAAGAAAGACAAGGGGTGCGCCAAGGCTGAGAGCTGCGCCTGCATCAGCACTATCTGCAGTGGTTCGTGCTGTGCTCTCCCCTTTCCGTCGTCGCTGTAGCTGGCCTGTAATGATAGTGGCACTGGATGTGAGACAGTCCAGATAAGCTTTCAGTTCTTCTCCTAGAACCTCCCTAGTTGTCTGGGCATCATATCTAGCGCTGTCTCAGGGGGTAAAGGGAGTCCTCATCCTTCTCCCAGTAACTATTTTGTGCGTGTGAGATGATGGTCGGAGCCTGGTTGGTTCCGAAGCGCATACAATGCCAGTGGTAGGCAGTGCATCCATCCCTTTCTTAATGTGAGCTTCAACTTGGCTATCCGCTCCTTAAGCAAGCCGTTGATTCGCTCACATATCTCATTTCCCTCTGGATGATACGCCGACGAGAACTTGTGCTTTATACCAAGCAACGAGCTAATCTGTTCGACACTGCGTTCACGAAATGAGGCCCATTGTCTGATCTCATAACCTCACACACCCCCCATCTAGGGAAGACCTCCCTCACCAGGAATTTAGCAGCACAGGCAGCATCGGGGTGTGTACAGGGACCTGCTTCCACCCATCTGGAAAAGGGACACACCACCACAATTAAATACCTGTACCCATTACACACTTGAATCATATCGACATAATCGATATGCAGGTGCTGGAAAGGTCCACTTGGTCTGGGGATGACTCCTCTCACTACTTTTAATGTGTACCCAGAGGTGAATTGTTGGCAGACAATGCAATTTACTATAAAGAATGCAACATGCTCTGCTAAATTCGGTGTAAACCAGTCTTCGGCAAGCGTTGCAGCAAGATTGTCTCTTGTCATGTGAATGGGGTAATGAAGCTGTTCTAGCACTACTTTTAGAAGGGCGACAGGCATTACTGGTTTACCAGTATTGTCTTACCTCCACAATCCGTCTGAGGGGTTTAAAGAACACCCTCAACGCTTCCATAGATTTTTCTCCTCCTGAGGTGCGTCCCCCTGGAGCTCCATTAACTGAGAATGCCCCACTATACGCTTCTGGTGTGGCTCACACCACCATCATACGTTCATGGGTACATGCCTCATCTACGTCCATGATTTTGTCAGCTTTGGATGCCATGCGCTTGGCTTCCGTGTCCGCTTCATGGTTTCCACATGACACAAAATCTGTCCCTTTGGTATGAGCGGCGCATTTTACGACCGCTATGCCCACTGGGAGCTGTAATGCTTTTATCAGCCTGTCCAGTAAGGCCGCGTGCTGCACTGCCATGCCGTCCACTCGGAGGTAACCCCTCCTTTTCCAGCGCGCCAGTCCTGCGTGCACTGTAGATGTCACATAGGCGAAGCCATTGTACACTGTTTCTTCCTGGTCCGCGTGATTCTCAATGGTGAGTATCAATGCTAGTAGTTCTGCGGCCTGTGCCGAATAATGAGATGGTATTCATGCACTGACAAGTACTTGGAACTCTCCATTCGCCAAGTGTTTCATCACGGCCACGCCTGTATACCTTTGCCCGTCCTCTTGGTCAATCCTCGAAGACCCGTCAATAAAGACGATCTCTCCACTTGGCAGGGCATTTTCCTTGACCCTGGGGATCTCATCATAGTATTCTTCATAGTTTGCACAGTCATGCACAGGTTCTCCCTCTGTGACTGGCTCAGCAATAAACATAGCAGGGTTCACCGTTTTGCATCGCACTATTTTGATCGATGGATTGGAGATAATCACCTCGTAGGCCGATGCTCTCTGAGAAGTCAGAATGCCCCTTGGCTTCTCTAGTATGGCGAATAATGAGTGCTCAACATATAAGGTCATGGAGCACCCCATCACAATGGATGACGCCTTCTCAATGGCGAACGCGGCGGCAGCTAAATTTTGTTCGCATGGGAAGTGGCCTTTCATAACCAGGTCCAGATTTCCACTGTAATATGCTAGGGGTTTATATCCCAGTGAGGTTCGCTGCGCAAGTACTGCAATCATAAAATTGCCATCAGTATGAGAAAACAGATAGAATTCCTCAGCATAATTAGTAATCCCGAGGACTGGGGCCTTACAAATTGCCCCCTTGAGTTCTGTAAACCTCTTCTCCATATCTTCATTCCATTCAATTTCTTCTCTCGTCGCCTGGGCCTTTTCAAGGGCCTGCAACAAGGGCTTGGTATACGAGCTGTAGTCAAAGATCCATGCACTGACATAGTTGCACAGGCCTAGGAAGCTTTGCATTTGCTTTACTGTGCGCGGCTTGGCCGTGTTCATGTTAGCCTCAGCCCTTTCTGGGGTTACCTTTTTACCCTCATGTGAGATCAGTTGCCCTATGTACAGCACCTCCTGTTGGCAGTATTGCAACTTGTCCTTGTCCACTTTGTACCCCTTCTCAGCCAATATAGTCAATAGCTGGACAGAGTCATGTCGGCATTGCTCTTCAGTGATGTTGCAGATTAGAATGTCATCTACATACTGCAAAACAACACTGTCCACTGCAATATTGCTTAGGTCCATTTGCAGGCCTCTGTTGAAAATAGAAAGAGACTCGCAATACCCCTGTGGCAGCTTCGTACTTTTCAGGCGCATTTGTCTGAAAGTAAATGATGTCAGGTCTTGAGAGTCACGGTGTAATGGAATAGAGAAGAATGCATTCTTCAAATCGATCACCGTGAAGTATCTCGCTTCAATGGGTATATTGCACAAAATTGTGGATGGATTAGGGACTAGAGGGAACTCGGCTTCGACTATGTCGTTCAATGCTCGTAAATCCTGGATTAAACGACAGGACCCTCCCTTAGATTTCTTGACAGGGTAAATCACTGTGTTGCATGGTGATTCTGACGTCACCAGGATGCCCTGTTCCATCATGGCAGAGATTGTCTTTGCGATCCCTTCATCTGCTTCCCTGGACATGGGCTAGTGTCGTGCCCATGGCAGAATTGCTCCTGGTTTCAATTTAATTTTTACTTCGCCAGCCCCCCTCAGGAGACCCACATCATAGGACCCTGTGGTCCATACCCTGGCTGGCACTAGGGCCATATCATCATTGAAATATTCCAGGCGTACCAGAGCTAACATCATCCTCTGCGGCACCTCCCGCTTGATCATTTTGACCCAAATATGAGACTCACTTCCACCCGTGTCTCTTCTAGGTCAGGGTGTTCTTCGAACAAATAGTCATCGGTGACGTCAGTCACTCGATACCCTTCTTCGATGGCGACAATCGCACACCAAGATCTGCCCTCGTCGTCACATCGTTCAACTAATACTACCTTTCCTCGCACCGCGGCAGATTGTATCATTAAGGGAAATACTTGTCCCTCCTCTTTGTGCATGTGTATTCTTGGCCTGAATAGAAACTCATCTGGGGTTCTCATAGTTTTGTCTGCGAGGCCTGGCAGTCCCGCCATAAGCACTCGCATGCCATATGCAAACACTTCTGGTTCCAGTGGTATAGCTCTCATAGCTGCACTTCCAGAGTATGCTCTGATCATTTTGCAAACGTTTGAATAAGGCATTCCTGGAGTGGAACATACTATGCCATCCTCAGTGAACGAGATGGTCATATTCAACTTTGTCATCAAGTTCCGACCCATGATATTCACTGGGGACTGACGAGAATACAATAAGGGTACATTCATGTTGCACTCTCCCACTGAGACTGGGAGTGCATCAGTAAAGGGAACTCTGCTAGGAGCTCCAGTAAAACTCTGGGTATCTATGGCCTCGCCGGACAAGGAGAACTTGCCTTCTCGTATGCACGAGCGTGTTGCACCCATGTCAACTAAGAAGGAATATTCTTTCCCCCCTATGGTGACATTTACCCTAGGCTCCCTGTTAGGGTCTGGTGTCACTGATAGGATAGAGCACATCAGAGTTCCCTGTGAGCCGTCCTATTTCATATATAGGTTTGGTCCACTGTATACATGTGGGTTTCCCCCACCGGAATTAGTGCCCTGATCCACTTGCGGCGGTGTCTGCTGGGGTTGTCCCTGTGGTACATTCCCCATGTTCAGTGGCTGGACCATTTGCTGTGCACCTTGCTGCAAGCCAACCGCCTGCT
This sequence comes from Ambystoma mexicanum, assembly GCF_040938575.1. Classification (NCBI taxonomy): domain Eukaryota; kingdom Metazoa; phylum Chordata; class Amphibia; order Caudata; family Ambystomatidae; genus Ambystoma; species Ambystoma mexicanum. The sequence continues at coordinate 21,831,225 of NC_090940.1, forward strand.
GCTGCACAGTATAGTTTTGTGCACTGCCTTGTTGTGGGGTAGCAGGTTGATTCACCATGCCTGTCCCCAACCCTTGGTTGATCTGCCACATGCTTTGGCTTCTGCACATGCGCGCCATGTGTCCTGTTATTCCACACAACTAACACACTGGCGGCGGTCAGGCCATCTGTCCATCTGGCATAGTCGGACTGGCCATCGGTGCGTTCTGGATACCGTTTTGAACATTCTGTAAACCTCTTTGGTTACCTCAAAATCCTCCCTGATTGCTCTGCCATCCTCTTCCTCCAAATCCCCTTCCTCTCGGGTAATATCCCACGTTACCCTGATTGTTTTGTGGCGGGTGAGAGGCACGTTGTGCATTCGATTCAGCTGGACTTGTTAGCATGGCTCCCTCGAGAGCATACCCGGGAGGATAGCACAGCGGCAGAGTGCGCGTCTTGGAAGCAAGACGACACAAAGCAACAACAGGTTTGATCCCCGGCTCCGCGCTTAGAAACCTCTGAGTGTTTAAGCGCGTTATAAATACGTAACTAAGACAAAGAAAAAACACAATTACACAACTAAGAAAAACTAACAATTCCTGTAACAGCGCTTCGATGCCTGTGGGCTGTGTGAGCGCTTTATAAATGTAAAATAAATAAATAAATAAATACTTTGAGAGCTTTCTTTGCACTAGCTTTGCCTCCTCTCCCTTACGCGTTGCCTCTTTCTTCCGATTCTTTTCTTGCAACAGTCTACAATAATGGGCAATCGTCAACTGGATTTCGGCCCACGCTTTAGCTTCTATTCCTACCAATTTTTTTTAGCTGTTTTTGCACCAGTTCTGGTAACCCTTGGCACAATATATGATAGAATACAGGGATAGATTTTGTCCAAGACTCATGCATTTCGAGCACCCACGCGTCTTGAAAATTCTGTATGTAAAGCAAAGGATCCTCTGACTCCTTCATTTTTTGAGTCATTATAGCTCCCATATCAGATGTGTCTGGATATAGCGTATGCAGCGCTTTCCACACTGCTGCTCTACAGTTGTTAAATGGCGCCCCGTCATGAGAGGTGTTAGTTATGGTTACCCTGGGATATCCTGCCCTTTTCCACACATCGTCTGCTCTTCCACCAAGTATAGCAATTAGAAGACCCTTGATGTCCCCTATGGCTAGAGTGACGCCCCCCGTCATTTTCTCTACTCATGTATCCACTTTCCAGCTCCCGAGGTCAGCATTGGAAGCTTATTTTTAAGATTCTCTCGGTCCATGTGTGGCCATGGAATATATTGCGGTCTCGCTTGCCCCTTTTCTAGCAGTGGGAATTGGAATGCGTAATCCTCCTTTTCCTTCTCTATACCTCCTCGGTCTCTTGCCGGGGCAGCGTTCCCGCCTTGCCTTCTACCTGGCAATGCTCTTAACCTATCTGTATAGGCAGGTACCGATGCCCCCCTCTGACCGTGGGGTGTCTCTTCATGTCGGCTGGACTGTCCAGCGGACTTCGGTGTCCTATCTATGGACCCGCTAGCATCTGACCATCGTATCTCTCAGTTCCCTGGGAGTCGCTTTTCGCACCGCCTCCCTTCGTCAAATGCCACTTCCTCCGCTTCCCCATCGGAGTCTGATTTCGAGTACTCCCAATTTACACAACTTCTCACATCATCTTCGTTCTGCCCAACTTCTAGTCTATCTAGGGAACGTCCCCTACTCCCACTACTTTGGGTGACATCCTCAGTGTCATATAGCTGAGTGCTCTCTGAGCGCTCATCTTCCCTTCCCTCTTGGGAGATTTGTTCCAGTCCCATCTGATCGTATATTTTATCAATTGCTTCCCCGATGCTTCTGGTGTCAAAGTCATCACCAATAACTGTCCCGCTTGTACCTGGTACTGCATCACGTGCAGGGAAGAACTCTTCTATGTCTCCCGGGTCTACAACAGGATTGGGATTTTTCACTTCCCGTTGCAAGAATTCTAAATCTCGCGCCCTTTGCCTGCGTTTACGTTCTGCTTCCTCATCCATTTCTCTTCGCTTCTTCGCTTCCTCTCTAGCCTTATCTACTTCCCTCATCCGTTCATTCCTACGCTCCCTTGCCCTTCTGCATTCCTCCGACTTTAGCATGTTCTGCCTGTACTTTTCATAGGCTGTATATTGCGTGCGACTGAGTGGTATACCTTGCTCTTCGCGATATAGTTGTTCTTGCCTCATCCTGTCCTTCTTTCTTGCCCTCTCGTTTCTTATGTCCACTTCTTTTTCCCTTTCCTTTCTTTGCACTTCATCCGACCGTTCACTCGGCCTTGGACCATCACTTCCTTTTCCATCTAACTTCAACAGTATCTGCCCTCCCATCCATTCGTCCTTTGTAAATGTTAACTCATCGGTCCCTTTCCGCTTCTTTCCCTCTCTCTCTCTCTATAGAAAGGTGCACTTGTTTGTGCCTGGTCTATCCTTTCCTGTGGCTGCCTTAAGTTCTCTTAGTGGGTAAAGGCCCTCCGACTTAATTCCCTCAACAACTGGTTCCGGCGGGGCAGGTGGTGTGGTAGGCGTCTCACCCTCCTCCGTACATACATTTAATATCCAGTCTGTGGGGGGTTCTTCTTCTTCTTTTCCAAAGCTCGAGAACAGCAAGGCATTTTTCGAGCTTCTTCCCGCTATATGTGGCATGTAAGAAGGTGGTTATGTGCTGTAAAACAGCCTTAGACAATGACCCATTTTGGGGCCATGGCATAAACATTTTATTTGCGGTGCCCTTAACCCACTCCTGGCTATATTTCTTCAATTTTGTTGCGTGCTTTGGCAACTGCTTGCACAAATGTGCAAGTGGGGTAACTTCTTCCATTCTTAATTTTGTCACCAACAATGTTCATACAGTTTTTCAACTTTACGCTATTATGAGCAAGCACCACATACGCGAGCTCCAATCCAATTTTCCCGCAAAATTTTATACCAACAGTTTTACTCAAAAAACATCAATTCAGTGGCGATTCCCTCTCATTTACAGAATCGCATAAAGCAAAAATACATTGCCATCAATTAATAACACAATAATTCCACATTCAGCATACATAGGACATATAGGACAGACGCTTGACAGACTAGACGAACACCAGCTGGTCGTACGCATACCTGCCTTCTAATTATTACCTCGTCATGGGATTTGAACGAACCCCATTCTTACGTCTATAAACGTAAGCGTAGCCTAATGTCCCCTCTCTGTGGGCTCTGGGTTCACATTCCTTCTGACCACTCTTTAAAGCGCTGGAACAAGCCGAATTTTACAGTTTTCTCTCGGGTGCCCCCCCCCCGGTATTCCTTACAGTTTTTTCTCGGGTGGCCCCCCCGGTATTCCTTACAGTTTTTTTTCGGTGCTCCCCCCGGTATTCCTTACAGTTTTTTCTCAGGTGCCCCCCCGGTATTCCTTACATTTTTTTCTCAGGTGCCCCCCCCGGTATTCCTTACAGTTTTTTTCTCGGGTGCCCCCCCCCCGGTATTTTTCCCAATTACTTCTGGTGCCTGGGTTTTTACCCTCTATATCTCTACAGTCTTTCCTACTTTTAACTGTATTACTCTTCTCCACCACCCTCGGTTACCTTTACCCTTCTTACTCAAAGGCCTATAAGACATTTGCCAAGGTAACGAGTTTCGTTGTTTTCACTCACTGATCGCCTCTTTTCCTCTCTGGAACTTCAGGATCACCGCCCCTTCCTCTTCCTGCTTTTATAGTTTTCCCTCGATCCTCTGCCCGTGTGAATGAGAAGGGTTATGCTTGGAAAGGCGGGTTCCTTCAGACCCACTGCAGATTTCTGGGAATAATTACACTATCATTGTCCACGGGGAGCTTCTCAGCCTACTCAGCCAGAATAGCAAAAGGACTTGTGATGTAACCGAAGGCCCAGAGTTACTTTGTGCCGTTGGTCTAAAGGTGTCTTATACTATATCAATCGATAATCTATAATCGATGGCCGATACCATCCTCTGCTACCAAGTGTTGACGAGGAGAGGAAATTACTGACGGGCCCATTGGTCAGTACTCACCCTTGAAAACTAGTAATACAAGATATCTGCACCATGTGAGGACAGAGTGCAGGATTCACATACTCCAGCAAGATTCAATAATCAGGACTCAGTAAAGTGGCAAAGGGAAGTCTGTTTAATGATACATACATCAGCAGATGGAAATCAGCAGCATCACAAACACCTGCCTCACCCCAACTTCCTCGAACTTCAGTCAAACAGTCATTGTTATAGGCAAAATTCCGTCATCATTGACGTCTAATTCTACAAAAAATCATCATGCAATACAATTGGTTGGGAAAGGTAACTTAAATATAGGTGCTATATCTGTATATGGAAATAACGCAAGACGATTGGATAACTCTTATCGGGTGGGCGTCTACGCCCTTCCCTCTACACCACATGTGATTGACGTCACTACAAGTATGACGTCTCATTGGTTACAGTGTCTATAGGACCCTAGATTACATGGCCCATTGTGATTGGGCAAGTTACACCCCTAAACATAAATCTCCATTTTAATTAGCAGCTTTAGAGTAGACACCCAGGTGCCTAGTGTCCCAAGATTCACCCTTCCTCCCTTTCCATCAATCAGTGTTTTAGGGCGATGTGTCACTTAGTTGGCTAAGGATGGCCTCGGATCTGTAGTCTCTCATCAGGAAAAGTTATGGCACCCTTGGTTTCTGGATGACACTAGGCGGTGGTACATCTTCGCGTCTGTCTAGTCACGTGCTGGTCCACTGTGAATCTGCTTCAGTTTCCAACCTTTTGTGCATTTTAATTCTGTGTGCGCTTGGCCACCTGCATGGGCCTCCCTTATCTTGACCTTGATGGGCGAGCTGATATGCTCTGAAGCTGGAGCCTCGTGGGCTCATGCTCACCTCCCCTTCTCTGGTTCACCTTGATTTCCCCGGCGTGAGCCTCTCTTTGTTAAGTTTCGATCCCGCTCCTTTCCTCAGCTTGGACCTAGATATGGAGCTTGGCCAGTCAGGCCTTGGCCGCCTGAGTGTACTTCTGCTTTTACAAAATGGAGTCGCACGTGTACATTGTGCTGTGTTGAGGTAGATATATGGTTGGCGATTGCCGCTCTATTCTTCTACTAAGCATTGCAGGCAGTATCGATTTCTTAGCCTCTTGCCTTTCAAGCTTATTTACATACGTTCAACAGGGTGATTGCTTCCATCTCGTCTCGTGGCACCATTCCCTTATATTTTAACAGTGTCTTTCCCCTGTATCCGTTATAATTATCCTTGTAGTTACTAGTACTGACATACGTGCTATCAGTAGCCAATTCTGGTTGTTCTCGGGGCTGTTCGAGCCATTTGTTTATTTCCATTGGCCTTCTATTAAGGCTTTAGGGGTCTCCTCGTGGACCGTATGTAGGCATTCATCATTTCGTATCAGTGGCTGGTATGGCTGTCTTATAGGGTACCGTGCTGCCCAGGGTTACCGCGTTATGGCTGCTTCAACCGGTAATGATCTCCTTACGTACAAGGGGCAGAGTCCCAGTGCAGCTCTTTGTTGGTTCATTTGCTCCTCATACGTCACATACCACGGCGAGTACCTTACTGGCAACTCGCAATAGGGGGCAGGGGTGCAGGTCATATCTGTGACCTCCTCTACATGCCTGAGTAGAGAGCAGGCGGGAGAGAAGGATGTAAGAAAGGCCTGAGTAGGGAGCAGGCGGGAGAGACAGATGTGAGAAAGGCCTGAGTAGAGAGCAGGCGGGAGAGAAGGATGTGAGAAAGGCCTGAGTAGATAGCAGGCAGGAGAGAAGGATGTAAGAAAGGCCTGAGTAGAGAGCAGGCGGGAGAGAAGGATGTAAGAAAGGCCTGAGTAGAGAGCAGGCGGGAGAGAAGGATGTGAGAAAGGCCTGAGTAGAGAGCAGGCGGGAGAGAAGGATATAAGAAAGGCCCGAGTAGAGAGCAGGCGGCAGAGAAGGATGTAAGAAAGGCCCGAGTAGAGACCAGGTGGGAGAGAAGGATGTAAGAAAGGCCTGAGTAGATACCAGGCGGGAGAGAAGGATGTAAGAAATGCCCGAGTAGAGAGCAGGCGGGAGAGAAGGATGTAAGAAATGCCCGAGTAGAGAGCAGGCAGGAGAGAAGGATATAAGAAAGGCCTGAGTAGAGAGCAGGCGGGAGAGAAGGATGTAAGAAAGGCCTGAGTAGAGAGCAGGTGGGAGAGAAGGATGTAAGAAAGGCCTGAGTAGATAGCAGGCAGGAGAGAAGGATGTAAGAAAGGCCTGAGTAGAGAGCAGGCGGGAGAGAAGGATGTAAGAAAGGCTAGAGTAGAGAGTAGGCGGGAGAGAAGGATGTAAGAAAGGCCTGATAGATAGCAGGCGGGAGAGAAGGATGTAAGAAAGGCCTGAGTAGAGAGCAGGCGGGAGAGAAGGATGTGAGAAAGGCCTGAGTAGGGAGCAGGCGGGAGAGAAGGATGTGAGAAAGGCCTGAGTAGAGAGCAGGCGGGAGAGAAGGATGTGAGAAAGGCCTGAGTAGATAGCAGGCAGGAGAGAAGGATATAAGAAAGGCCTGAGTAGAGAGCAGGCGGCAGAGAAGGATGTAAGAAAGGCCCGAGTGGAGAGCAGGCGGGAGAGAAGGATGTGAGAAAGGCCCGAGTAGATACCAGGCGGGAGAGAAGGATGTAAGAAAGGCCCGAGTAGAGAGCAGGTGGGAGAGAAGGATGTAAGAAAGGCCCGAGTAGAGAGCAGGCGGGAGAGAAGGATGTGAGAAAGGCCTGAGTAGATAGCAGGCAGGAGAGAAGGATGAAAGAGCAGGCGGGAGAGAAGGATGTAAGAAAGGCCCGAGTAGAGAGCAGGCGGGAGAGAAGGATGTAAGAAAGGCCCGAGTAGAGAGCAGGCGGCAGAGAAGGATGTAAGAAAGGCCCGAGTAGAGAGCAGGCGGGAGAGAAGGATGTAAGAAAGGCCCGAGTAGATAGCAGGCGGGAGAGAAGGATGTAAGAAAGGCCCGAGTAGAGAGCAGGCGGCAGAGAAGGATGTAAGAAAGGCCCGAGTAGAGAGGAGGCGGGAGAGAAGGATGTGAGAAAGGCCCGAGTAGAGAGCAGGCGGCAGAGAAGGATGTAAGAAATGCCTGAGTAGAGAGCAGTCGGGAGAGAAGGATCTAAGAAATGCCTGAGTAGAGCGCAGGTGGGAGAGAAGGATGTAAGAAAGGGGGCTCGCTGCGGCGCAGAAGTTCGGGGGGACACTTAAGTTGGCACTACTCACCGCAGGGAGAATAGTTTCCTGGGACCTTGCCTTGGGGTGTCAAAGGTGCACCTCGTTATCCGGTGCACCTGGAGGCTGGCATGGGATTGGTCACAGCCTGGATGAACCTTATCTGGAATAGTGATGGCCAAGAGCTGACCCACTGGACTAGTCGTGATCTGCTGGCCTCGGGGGTGCGCCCCCGGCTCCAATACTGGGGACCAAAGTGGGCAGTGCCAGGTTCTCCATCGTGGGCGGCGTCGGCAGATACGAATGTAGTGATGTCATATCCCACGAGCGCTATCGCCGCGAGTGAGTCGGGCCTTTAGTGAGATATTATTCTAGATGCTTCCATGAAGCCCGTGAGAGGGCTGTCTTGATCAGTGTAGGGGTGACTGCCTTCCGCTGGGCTCGGTGGGTTGCAGCTGGGATTAGAACAGACCCTGGACTCCTCTGGGGACCGGCGCCTGCGCAGTGGACGGTGGGACACTCTTTTCTAGAGGCTTCCGAAATCCATATCTTGCCCAACATCCATGGCTTGTCAGTTTAAGACTAATCCTAGCGCCAAGAAGTATTTGCCTTCTCCTTCTGAGAAGAATATTGCTCTTTTTTTTTGTAAAAGGGAATCATAGTGCCGGCTCATTGTCTATACTTATTGTCGTGTTTTCGGATCATTTGGTAACGCGTTTTGCTTTGATGCTGGTGTTTTATAGTCGATAGAGGAGAAGCAGCGGTGGCTGCAATGGCAAACTTTCCAAAGTGTGTGCTGGAGCCGGCCCTGAAGAAGGCCCAGAGGTGAAACTGAGACGCGAAACGAGTTGCTTGCCGCCTGCCCTGGGATGTGTAGGCATTCCTTTCATTGACTCATGTGTTCTACATGTTGCAGGACAATGTCATGAGAGGCTGCCGTGGCGTGTAGGTGTGAAAAATAACAAATGCATTCATTAACGTGCTGATATTCTTAGTAGTCTTTACTGCCCCCCCCCCCCCCGACCCCCGCACCCTCTGCATGTAATTATGTAATTCTATCAATGTTGTTCCGCCTGCAAAGGAATTCCTTTTTGCAGGTGCATATAAAGAGCAGACTAGTTCAGATATGTATAAACCGCGTATAAAAATCGAAGGGGGAAAGCATGAAAGCTCGTGGAGCTACATGCGTGAAGCAGATAACGAATGAATGAATGAATGATTAGCGCTGCAGTTACTCTGGCCTGCTAAGGCTTCAGACACAGGGAACGATATGCGCGCGCATCCCGAGCCTTGCCTGGATTGGCGCCACGCAGGGGTTTGCTCTAAGAGGGCCTTTCTATTAAAAGTACAGAATAAAGCGCTGGTTCCCACTCGCAGCGCTTTACTGTTTAATGGGCTGCTCCACTCGGCTTCTCAGCAACATCTCAGACCCCCCCCCATCCACATGCGGCCTTAAATCACGCCGGGACCTTGCACATGCCATGGGTGCCCCCCCCCCCCCCACCCCCTCCTCCTTGCAGAACCTTTGCAGAGGTTTGCTACAGGGTGCCAGGTTTCCGGGGTCATGCCGCCTGAACTGGGGTGCCCGGGGGGGGGGCACCCATGGCATGTGCAGCAGCCCCTCCGCGGCTTGAGCTCCCGTCTCGCGAGCTGTAGACGCCGTGTGCACCTGAAGGCGGGGGTCTCAATGGAACCCCCTCGCCCCCCCCCCCCCCAGATGGGCCATTGACTGAGGGAAGCAGGTGAGGAGGCATCGGGCCAGTGGGAATAAAAGGAGCCGAGATGAAAGCGAGGAAAGGCGAGCAAAGGTGGAGGCTGGTGGGGTGGGGGCTGCAGAGGAGGGAGGGCGGGGGTGGGGGGCTGGCTTTCAGATATCAAGAAAAGAAGCCGAGAGGAGCGGGGAGTGCTCCGGCCTCGCCGGGGAGAGAAAAGCTCTCAAGCTGGAGGCGAAGAATACCTCCTCCCGACGGCCCACTCCCCCGCTAAAAGCCCCTTCCCCCGAGAATGGCACTTTTTGACAACCTCCCCCCCCCCCCCCCGTCCAGTCCATGTTCACGTCTTCGTCTTTTCAGGAGAATTGCTTTCCTTTTGCTTCCTCAGGAGGATGCCCAGCCAAGGAGCTGAAAGGCCAGGAGGGCTGGGGCAGAGCCAGTGACAGGTCAGGGGCTGCAGCTCAAAGGCCAGGAGGGCTGGGACAGAGCCAGTGACGCGTCAGCAGCTGCCGCTGAAAGGCCAGGGGGGCTGGGGCAGAGCCAGTGACAGGTCAGGGGCTGCAGCTCAAAGGCCAGGAGGGCTGGGACAGAGCCAGTGACGCGTCAACAGCTGCCGCTGAAAGGCCAGGAGGGCTGGGACAGAGCCAGTGACGCGTCAGCAGCTGCCGCTGAAAGGCCAGGAGGGCTGGGGCAGAGCCAGTGACAGGTCAGGGGCTGCACCTCAAAGGCCAGGAGGGCTGGGACAGAGCCAGTAACAGGTCAGGGGCTGCAGCTCAAAGGCCAGGAGGGCTGGGCAGAGCCAGTGACAGGTCAGGAGCTGCAGCTCAAAGGCCAGGAGGGCTGGGCAGAGCCAGTGACAGGTCAGGGGCTGCAGCTCAAAGGCCAGGAGGGCTGGGACAGAGCCAGTAACAGGTCAGGGGCTGCAGCTCAAAGGCCAGGAGGGCTGGGCAGAGCCAGTGACAGGTCAGGGGCTGCAGCTCAAAGGCCAGGAGGGCTGGGACAGAGCCAGTGACGCGTCAGCAGCTGCCGCTGAAAGGCCAGGGGGGCTGGGGCAGAGCCAGTGACAGGTCAGGGGCTGCAGCTCAAAGGCCAGGAGGGCTGGGAAAGAGCCAGTGACGCGTCAACAGCTGCCGCTGAAAGGCCAGGAGGGCTGGGACAGAGCCAGTGACGCGTCAGCAGCTGCCGCTGAAAGGCCAGGAGGGCTGGGGCAGAGCCAGTGACAGGTCAGGGGCTGCACCTCAAAGGCCAGGAGGGCTGGGACAGAGCCAGTAACAGGTCAGGGGCTGCAGCTCAAAGGCCAGGAGGGCTGGGCAGAGCCAGTGACAGGTCAGGAGCTGCCCCTGAAAGGCCAGGAGGGCTGGGGCAGAGCCAGTGACAGGTCAGGAGCTGCAGCTCAAAGGCCAGGAGGGCTGGGACAGAGCCAGTGACAGGTCAGGAGCTGCAGCTCAAAGGCCAGGAGGGCTGGGACAGAGCCAGTGACGCGTCAGCAGCTGCCGCTGAAAGGCCAGGAGGGCTGGGGCAGAGCCAGTGACAAGTCAGGAGCTGCAGCTCAAAGGCCAGGAGGGCTGGGGCAGAGCCAGTGACAGGTCAGGGGCTGCAGCTCAAAGGCCAGGAGGGCTGGGACAGAGCCAGTGACGCGTCAGCAGCTGCCGCTGAAAGGCCAGGGGGGCTGGGGCAGAGCCAGTGACAGGTCAGGGGCTGCAGCTCAAAGGCCAGGAGGGCTGGGACAGAGCCAGTGACGCGTCAACAGCTGCCGCTGAAAGGCCAGGAGGGCTGGGACAGAGCCAGTGACGCGTCAGCAGCTGCCGCTGAAAGGCCAGGAGGGCTGGGGCAGAGCCAGTGACAGGTCAGGGGCTGCACCTCAAAGGCCAGGAGGGCTGGGACAGAGCCAGTAACAGGTCAGGGGCTGCAGCTCAAAGGCCAGGAGGGCTGGGCAGAGCCAGTGACAGGTCAGGAGCTGCAGCTCAAAGGCCAGGAGGGCTGGGCAGAGCCAGTGACAGGTCAGGGGCTGCAGCTCAAAGGCCAGGAGGGCTGGGACAGAGCCAGTAACAGGTCAGGGGCTGCAGCTCAAAGGCCAGGAGGGCTGGGCAGAGCCAGTGACAGGTCAGGGGCTGCAGCTCAAAGGCCAGGAGGGCTGGGACAGAGCCAGTGACGCGTCAGCAGCTGCCGCTGAAAGGCCAGGGGGGCTGGGGCAGAGCCAGTGACAGGTCAGGGGCTGCAGCTCAAAGGCCAGGAGGGCTGGGAAAGAGCCAGTGACGCGTCAACAGCTGCCGCTGAAAGGCCAGGAGGGCTGGGACAGAGCCAGTGACGCGTCAGCAGCTGCCGCTGAAAGGCCAGGAGGGCTGGGGCAGAGCCAGTGACAGGTCAGGGGCTGCACCTCAAAGGCCAGGAGGGCTGGGACAGAGCCAGTAACAGGTCAGGGGCTGCAGCTCAAAGGCCAGGAGGGCTGGGCAGAGCCAGTGACAGGTCAGGAGCTGCCCCTGAAAGGCCAGGAGGGCTGGGGCAGAGCCAGTGACAGGTCAGGAGCTGCAGCTCAAAGGCCAGGAGGGCTGGGACAGAGCCAGTGACAGGTCAGGAGCTGCAGCTCAAAGGCCAGGAGGGCTGGGACAGAGCCAGTGACGCGTCAGCAGCTGCCGCTGAAAGGCCAGGAGGGCTGGGGCAGAGCCAGTGACAAGTCAGGAGCTGCAGCTCAAAGGCCAGGAGGGCTGGGGCAGAGCCAGTGACAGGTCAGGGGCTGCAGCTCAAAGGCCAGGAGGGCTGGGACAGAGCCAGTGACGCGTCAACAGCTGCCGCTGAAAGGCCAGGAGGGCTGGGACAGAGCCAGTGACGCGTCAGCAGCTGCCGCTGAAAGGCCAGGAGGGCTGGGACAGAGCCAGTGACGCGTCAGCAGCTGCCGCTGAAAGGCCAGGAGGGCTGGGGCAGAGCCAGTGACAGGTCAGGGGCTGCAGCTCAAAGGCCAGGAGGGCTGGGACAGAGCCAGTAACAGGTCAGGGGCTGCAGCTCAAAGGCCAGGAGGGCTGGGCAGAGCCAGTGACAGGTCAGGAGCTGCCCCTGAAAGGCCAGGAGGGCTGGGGCAGAGCCAGTGACAGGTCAGGAGCTGCAGCTCAAAGGCCAGGAGGGCTGGGACAGAGCCAGTGACAGGTCAGGAGCTGCAGCTCAAAGGCTAGGAGGGCTGGGACAGAGCCAGTGACGCGTCAGCAGCTGCCGCTGAAAGGCCAGGAGGGCTGGGGCAGAGCCAGTGACAAGTCAGGAGCTGCAGCTCAAAGGCCAGGAGGGCTGGGACAGAGCCAGTGACGCGTCAGCAGCTGCCGCTGAAAGGCCAGGAGGGCTGGGGCAGAGCCAGTGACAAGTCAGGAGCTGCAGCTCAAAGGCCAGGAGGGCTGGGACAGAGTCAGTGACGCGTCAGCAGCTGCCGCTGAAAGGCCAGGAGGGCTGGGGCAGAGCCAGTGACGTGGCAGGAGCTGCCCCTGAAAGGGCAGGAGGGCTGGGATAGAGCCAGTGACAGGTCAGCAGCTGCCGCTGAAAGGCCAGAAGGGCTGGGGCAGAGCCAGTGACAGGTCAGGAGCTTCCCCTGAAAGGCCAGGAAGGCTGGGGCAGAGCCAGTGACAGGTCAGGAGCTGCCGCTGAAAGGCCAGGAGGGCTGGGACAGAGCCAGTGACGCGTCAGCAGCTGCCGCTGAAAGGCCAGGAGGGCTGGGGCAGAGCCAGTGACAGGTCAGGGGCTGCAGCTCAAAGGCCAGGAGGGCTGGGACAGAGCCAGTAACAGGTCAGGGGCTGCAGCTCAAAGGCCAGGAGGGCTGGGCAGAGCCAGTGACGTGGCAGGAGCTGCCCCTGAAAGGGCAGGAGGGCTGGGATAGAGCCAGTGACAGGTCAGCAGCTGCCGCTGAAAGGCCAGAAGGGCTGGGGCAGAGCCAGTGACAGGTCAGGAGCTTCCCCTGAAAGGCCAGGAAGGCTGGGGCAGAGCCAGTGACAGGTCAGGAGCTGCCGCTGAAAGGCCAGGAGGGCTGGGGCAGAGCCAGTGACAGGTCAAGAGCTGCAGCTGAAAGGCCAGGAGGGCTGGGGCAGAGCCAGTGACGCGTCAGCAGCTGCCATCGAAAGGCCAGGAGGGCTGGGGCAGAGCCAATGACGCGTCAGCAGCTGCCACCGAAAGGCCAGGAGGGCTGGGGCAGAGCCAGTGACGCGTCAGCAGCTGCCACCGAAAGGCCAGGAGGGCTGGGACAGAGCACGCGTCAGCAGCTGCCACCGAAAGGCCAGGAGGGCTGGGGCAGAGCCAGTGATATGCTAGGCGGAGCGTGAGTCTGCTTGTCCTGAAAGGGTCACCTTCGACCTGCCTCTCTGGGACTTCCATCTGTCACTGTAATGTTACCACAGGGGTCCGTCCTAGTTGTTCCCTCTGTGTGATCTGCGGGGCTGGAACCTAAGACCCCCTTCCGACCTCCAGAGTAAAGTGAGCACGCGTAGCACAGCGCGGGGTGTCACTACTCTGAGGAGGTCGGAAGCCTAATGCCTCGGCCCCCCGAGGACACCCTCCAGAGTTCCCAAATCCCCTGCCTGCGTCTGCTGAACGCCCCCCCCCTCCCCTCCCACCGCTCCATCCTCCCAACAGTGTCCCGTTGGGGTTCCACTGGGGGGGTGAAGGCAGGGCTGGGGGGGTGAAGGCAGGGCTGGGGTCTTCTGCACTAAGCTGTATGCAGCCCTCCTCGGCCAGCTCTCCCACTTGCCGCGCTTCACCCTCGCTTGAAAGGGTGGCAGCAGGTGGTGGCCCCTGAATGGGCCCTAGGGGCCCGGCTTGGGGATGCAGGGAGCTCTGCTCTTTACCCGAAAAGCTGCAGGGTGGTGTGGGCACAAGTGATGCCTCGTGTAGAAAGTCCCAGAAGAAACTAAGGCTGCAGAACCCTCGTGGTTATGGAGGGGCCAACTGTGCACAGAAGTGTGCATGGAGGCCAACTGTGCACACACGTGTGCATACTTCTGCCTCTATTTTAAAAGAAATGAATAAGCTGATGTGGGGAAGGATTTCTTACTAAGTCAACAATGAAAGGAATGCTTTTGGCATTAGGCCCCTTGGGTGGACTGTGTGCAATTAAATGCCCTATTTGTGTGTTGCGCAAAGTGCTTTCTGTCTCACTGCGGTTTCGAAGCGCTTGCCTGTCCTGGACGGTGTCATCGTGGGAGTCCATTGTTGATTGGCCGCCCCGATTGTCTGATTTCATCAGCCACGGTGGAGGCCTGGGGGGCTGGGGGTGGTAGTCCAGGTCCTGTCCACCAGGGAACACACGCGAAGCGAAGCTTTGGTTCCTCCCTTGAAACACACATGACAGCTCCCGTGTCCACGCGAGGCCTCCACTCACCCCACTGCCGCGAGACTCCCGGGAAAGCGCAGGAGGACGGGTGGGGGGTGTGAGAAGGCGCCAGGAATAAGCTCGCCCCCAGGCACCCTCGCACCGGCCATGCCACCCCCCATCTCCTGGACCGCTGTGAGGCTGGCTCCATGTGTGACCCACAGTCGGTCTCAGCGTGTGATGTGCGGCCCAGCTTCCTGGCGGTGTGCTGCGGTGTGCTGCGGTGCACGGTGGCGTCGCCGAGCTCTGGCCTGGTCTCTGCAGTAACGGGGGCAACGCTTCCACATCAAGTCATGTCATTCAAATTAAGAAGTGAAAATGTTGAAAATAAAGAGAAGGAAGCCAGAAAAATAACAACACCAACAGGAACAAAAGACCCATTTTAAATGTCAATATTATACACATAGAAAAAATGGTAACAGTCATTTGAATAGAATTCAGAATACAACGGGCAAAGCTAGCAATCCTAGTAGTCTGGGGGCAGTGCCCCCTGGCATTCCAGAGCCCCTCCTTCTCGAGCCCTAATGCACGACGGGAGATACTGCCGAAGCAGCAGTATTAACAAAAGACACTCTTTGTTCTGCTTAGTTTAACATTTTAAATAAATAGCAGATTTGTGCGTTCACTGGATGCTCTTTAGCAAATTTTATTTGTTTGCATTAAACTGAAATTAGAAACGAATGCTTTAGTGCGCGTTCACTTGCACCAGATTTGACTGTTGACAAGAAACCAGTTTCTGTGTGACTTTTCCAGGCTTGCCTTTTTTATTTTGTATATATGTATTTATGTTACGGTGTAATGTTCCTGAAAGCAGCGCTGGTGAATGGGCCGGCTCGTCATCAGATGTCGAGCCGGACCTCGGGAGCCAGCCGGTCTATGAGCAAGTGACAGCCCAACCCATGCTCTGGCCAAACACATTTTATAGCACTTGTTTTTTTTTTATAAGGAATTGCAAAAAGTCATACGATTTACAATCATTTTTAATATTTAACATCTCAGCAACGGTCTCTCAACCTGCTGAGCTACCCTGGTAGTCTTCTACTGTAGAGCGTGGTCCTCATATTCTCCACCTGATTGGTTGCTGCCGGTAGCCAATCAGGTGGAGAATATGACGGGACCCGGAAGCGGCGCGAAATGTTAGTGCCCACTGCCTGCACCGCTATAATAATAGTGCTTTCATATTACGGGGGCGGTGCCACGTTCATTTCGCTGACCATAGCACTGCAAATTCCGCATGCACCGTGATTCCTGAGGGATCCCCTCCTCAGTTCATCATTTTCCACCATTGCCTGAAACCAAAGAGATAGTAACCCCAAGAGAGGCAAAAGTATCTACCTCCAGAAAAGGGGAGACCCAGGGGAGGCAGGCTTGTTTACAAGTCACACTGTGACGGTGCCAACCAGGGGCAGCGGTGTAGTAACGGTGCCACCTCCAGGGCAGTGATTCACAAAATGGCCGACCTCATACAGCCAAGGAGGCTGAGGCAGGCGCTACTGCTCTGCACGTTCTGTCTGGACCCTAGGGCACTCTGGACCTTGCTAGATTGGCATCTCCTTGCCCGGGGCTGTGGCGCAGAAGAGGCAGTATGCAGTTCTCATGATGAGCAATGGGGCAGCGCCCAGCAGCACGGCCAGCCTTTGCCCCACCAAAACCCTTTGCAGCCGCCTGGTGCCCGGCTCTTTCAGAGCTGGGCCTGCAGTGGGCAATGCTGTCAGCGGCACACTGTGTATGGCCGTCCAGCAACAGTAGGAAGAAGGCACCGGATATAGAGGCACTGGGCTGGGCCATCATCAGATTATAGCTGGCATTGGATGTGTCAGCATTTTACCCCCACTGAGTGAGCAGTTTGTGTGCTGGCATCAGCACTATAATGAAGGCAGCAGGACCCAGGGAAAGGAGTGATTGTCAACTCTCTACGCCTGCTTCTCTGGGACCAGGACACCTGAACCAGGAGCAGCTCAAAGATTGTAGGTGTGCCACTTTCTGGAGGCACGAGCACAGTCCAGAGACATCTTCTAGGGCCATTGTGAATTGGGCCGGGGCCCGGGCATGGCACACTGTGGACACAATGTGATGGGGCATGGGGTAATGTTCTGGGCATGGGACATCTTCCTGCAGTCCTGCCGAGAGAAGACCAGTCAATGTCTGACATGGATTTTATGGGAAGCAGTGAGGTTATGCAAGGCAGCAGCATGCTGTCAGGCAAGAGTCTCCATGAGGCCCCGCAGTCGCGGAAACCAAGAAAGGGACTTCAGACACAGTGCACGCAAAAGGTTGCCACATGTCTCCTCACATTACCCCCAGAAATAGACCCCCATCAACCTGCACCCACAATGTGCCCCAAATCCGTTTCACATTGCCCTGACATAGTTGCCATGACCATTTCACACCAGAAATGGATTTGCGATTATCCCCAGAAAATGCTCCCTGTCCCATTTCACATTGCCACCAGAAAGGGACCAGAGAATATCACCAGAAGATGCTCCCTGTCCCATTTCACATTGCCACCAGAAAGGGACCTGAGATAATCCGCAGACGATGCTCTCTGTCCCATTTCATATTGCCACCAGTCATAGTGTAAAAGCAAGGAAATATCGAGGCTGAGTACCACAAAAGGAATTACACCAAACACGGGCTATAAAGATTCATAGATCTTTAATACTGCACAGTTACAAAGGAACACAGATCTGATACAGATAGCTTTCTGGCTCTCGACATCCCGCAATGAGTACCAGCCCATCAGAGTGTGGAGGGAGAGGTACTGGACATCTAAACATTTGCATTATTTATACATATCCTCCAATATTGTCCATCCCCTCTACAGGTTAATAATGTGAGGTCTAGAGTCTGTGCCGAGTTCACATACAGCTCATACAATAATATGCATATGGATTACATACATTTGTGTTTCCAACAAGTTACAATGGCGAAGTGTATTCCTGGATTTAGCAGTGAGCCTTAGTACATATCCCTTCACAATGTAGTTCTGCCAATGTCCACGCTCGATATTTACATAACATTGTCCTCGATATGTATTCGTGGATGAAGCTTGTTAGTGCAGACAATCCTGGGACAACAAGTCAAACTTGGTGCAAGGTCGCATTACCTAGCCTAGACAGTCGGCCCTCGGACAGTCTAACCATTAACAAGGGCTCAAAGTTCGGGAAGGCTCGGTTGCAAGTTAAACACAGTCCACCATTTTAGAACAGAGAATTCACATGCAAACAGAAATCAAAATGGTGGACGATTCTAAAATGGCTGCGAAGTCGAGCCAAAATGGGAACTTTGCAACATGGTTTTTCTCTGCAGAGCAACTAGGCTTAGGCCAATATATATCAGAAGGAGGCACAATATGATTTTCCGTTTAACAAACCCTCCTTTTGGCCTAAGCCAAGCGCCAAACTACAACTAGTCACTCTACGAGTAACTCCATGTCTCAATGTCCATGCAACCTGAAACACAATCATCAGAGATATCGATCGCTATGAGGTCTGTGACAGAAATTTCCTTCAACACAAATTCATTGGTCATTCTTTCCGGTGCGTGTACCTTTTGTCCTAACGTTCCCATAGTCTGTGCGCAACATCCCCCTCACATTGAACACATGACAGGAAAACATTGTACACAGCAACAGCAAAACAACAGACCACCCAGAATAATTAGTAAGACTGAAAGTAGCTTCCATCCCCAAGATCGTAAGAAGTCCCAGAACCAAGTGCTAATATCCCAATTTCTCTCGGGAACGTGCACTTCTGAACTAAGGACGTGCATATTTTTTATAGCCTTGAAGATAGTTCGGGAGGAATCCGGTACGAAAACTCAATAAGCGGACCCCACTAATTTGCATACTACACCACGCTCAGGCAGGATGACATCTAATGCCATCCGGTTCTGTAGTGCCACTAACCTTATTGCTTTCTGTTCTAGAGTCATGTTATAGAGTATGTCAGTGGTCCGGTTGATGGTTCTCTCCAGTACCTTTGCTAGTCTCCTAATATCCTCAGAATTTAGTATTTGCCCCCACAAAGGTACAAAGGATTTCGCTACGTCACCCAGGACTTGCGGTGAAGTATCGCCATTCTCATCCCGCCTTGGACGAGCTTTAGCGATTTCTATGGTACTTGCTATGAATACCCCTGGTAACAGAATTCCTAAATAACAGGTTCCCAGCCAATCCCTAGGTAACCATGGGAAAGCTTGGTTACCGCAAACGAAGTAGACAGGTTCGCCTACATACAAAGGTTTGTCCTCACTGGTCAAGTTCGCAACATTGGTGCAACCCTTGAAATCACCCATTGACTGAGTACCATTCCTCTGTATGCAGAAAGAAACTGAATCAGGACTATGGTTAACAGAGTAGGAAGGTAGAGTGGCATCCCTATTGCCTATAGGAGCCATCTTGAAAGAGATCGGAGATCGAAAATGTCGAGACAGTCTATCAGAAGGCCTAATGGAAGCAACAGTAAGCATGCTCCTATTTGCAAAAAGCGAGCATCCCAGGAGCGTTAGAACTCATCTTTCAAATTCATTCAAATTTGTTCCATCAAAATTCCCCGAGATGCTATCATTCCACCGGCCAAAGAATAGTGCCCTCAAAGAAGCGTAACATGCCGTTGTCAGAGGCAAAGGATGACTATACCAGCCCAACCCCTTTTCTCCATGTTGCGGTAAATGAGAGCAGACCCAGCAATTAGACCTGTTCAAAATGGCATGTGTTGCATTCATTATAATGAGTAGTGTGTTATTGTGGTAACTCTGTCTGTGTTGAGACTCTCTAGGAGATAGAGTGTGCAGATGCACGAAAGGTGTAGATACAGTGGGTACATTTTTAGTGGACAAAAGAGTTTCAAGAGGACGTACTTCTTCCATGTACCAAAATCCTAAAGCAATTACTATTGTGAAGCCGGTTAACATGATTACAAGAAAACAATATGTTTTAGGAGACCGTGTATTTGATCGTCCATTGTCTGTACTGGCCACACTGTCACTTGTTTGTTCCCTACGGGTGGAGGCGGTAGCAGGCATTGTTTCTTCAAAATGAAAAACTCTGTAGTCCATTTTGCTGGCGAACTCCTGATTGTGCGTTTTCTTAGTGCTTCCCTATCCCTAGCCAACAATTTTTCTTTGTATGCAAAAGACAGGGCCAAAAGACAAGCCCTATGATGGTTTTCCTAGTGGCACAGCCGGACCGTGCAGTAAATCTAGCTCCGTGGACGCAGATTGTACCTTGTGACTCCTTGTATAGTGTGATCTGTGAACAAAGTGTCGTTGCTTCCTGATGGAAGTGGTGAATTTGCAACAGAACCTAAAAATGGTGAAAAAGGATCCATAGGAGAGTGTGGAGATGAAGCGGCTGTTTTCCCAGGCCCCATGGGCTCAGGGAGTGTCTCCGAAGCACTCTCAGTGCTGCTCAATGCTGAGAGATGGTTGGGAGCTGGGCAGGTAAGATTTTCCGTATCTTCTGTATCGTGTGGCAAAGGGAAGGGAATCCTCTTGACATGCGACGCATGTATCCAGTGCCTCTTTCCTTCCACTCGGATTGCCGTTTGCGTGGCCAGGAGGACCTGGTGCAGACCTCTCCAGCATGGTGCGAGACAGGATGCTCATTGAAACACTTTCACGAGCACCCATTGTCCAGGTCGAATACTGTGACCTGGCGCCTCGTATTTTACTGGAAGGGCTTCTTGCACCTGTTGGTAAATCAAATACAGATTTTTAGTTAACCAGTCACAGTAATCAGAAAGAAGTACCTGTTCAATATTCCTCAAGGCCCGGGGCTTTGGGACATTCCATATGTTAGCTGGCCTACCCATGACCACTTCACATGGGGAGAGCCCAGTCTTAGTCTTTGGGGTGGTGCGCATAGACAATAACACTATCGGTAAGGTGTCCAGCCATTTCAATTTGGTGCCGACACACGTCTTAGCGAGCTTATTTTTCAAAATTCCATTATGTCTCTCTACCAAACCAGCACTTTGAGTATGTCTAGCCAAATGGAACCGTTTATCGGTCAGTAATACTGTGCATATCAGCAGAATTACAGCAGCGATAAAATGTAGACCATTGTCCGACCAGATGACTCTTGGTAAACGAAACCTACGAAAATATTCCTTACGCATGGTTTTTGCCGTTGTCATTGCTGTGGCATCTTTCACAGGAAAGGCTTCAACCCATTTACTAAAGGTGCAAATAACAACTAAGACGTACTTAAGATTATTACAACGCTCCATTTCAATGAAATCAAAGTGGATGACTTCGAAGGGGACAGAAGGTGGACCAAAACTACCCCTTGGTGTCGATGTACCCTTTCCCATATTATGCTGTAGACAGATCATGCAACCTTGGACAAACCGCTCAGCTATTTTCGAGATTTTATCGTTCACCCAGACATTTTCTAACATTTAGCAAACCTTCCTTGCACAGATGTGGGTGGGCCCATGAGCCATTGCGACCATCATTGTAATGTACGCGTCTGGCAGCATCCGTTTTCCCTCTAACTTATCCACCCAACACCCGTCATCATCCAACCTTGCCAAACCCTCAGCCCATTGCTTAGTTTCTTCGAACATGGCCTGGGCTTGGATATTCTTTACAGATTCAATACCTTCATCTATGGTACAAACATTTGTAGCTTCCCTTGCACTGTACATTTCTGAATAGAGATCAGTGGCAGTTTGTTTGGCTATCTGGTCAGCGAAAGCGTTCCCTTTTCCTACATCATTTATGATTTTCTGATGCGCTGCGCATTTCATGATTGCTAACTGAGTGGGAAGAGCAGTAACTGCACTATCAAGAAGCCATATTGAATCTTCGTTCCATGTGTGGTCAAGAAAACTCGTTCTGCCCAAAGTCTGCCGAAGTTGTGAACTACCCCAAAGGCATACTGACTATTAGTATATATGTTTACTCTAAGCCCTTCGGAAAGTTCACAAGCTCGAGTCAGTGCAATAATCTCTGCGGCCTGCGCAGAGTTATGCAAAATTCTTTTGGTTTCCACAATCGTGCTTAGTGTGGTGATGGCATAAGCAGCCGTGGATGCAACCATCCGAAACTTTGAAACAGGAGCCATCGCGAAACAGCTCCCCTTGTGGGTTGTTCAAAGGCGTATCTTTCAGGTCAATCCTGCCTTTAGTCTCTTGCTCTGTGGTGTGAAGGCAGTCATGTGACACTTCGTCACTGCAAGCAGTATCTTGCGGGAAAGGTAATAGTTCAGCCGGATTCAATACACAACACCTTTTTATTTTCATATGCGGTGCAAACAAGATTAATTTGTATCTCGTTAATCGTGCGGAGGTGAGTTGTTGGGTTTGTGTTCTGTTTAATAGAACATCTACAGAGTGAGGTACCAACAAGGTTAAAGCATGACCTAGGACCATACCCTTGCTCTGTTTTACAGACGCAGCAGCGACAGCTCTCAAACATGTTGGCAAAGGGCATGCAACAGGATCAAGGGCAGAAGAAAAGTAATCGCACGGCCTATTCATCCCTCCATGTTCCTGCGTTAATACAGCCAAAGCACATCCATCACAATCATGCACATACAACTCAAAGGCCTTTTCATAATTTGGTGTCCTGAGCAGATCAAACGCTTTCTGGTGTTTCAAGTTCCACGGCAATGGCAAAGAAATGCCCTTCTTCGTCAAAGCCAACATTGGTTTAATCACTAGTGAGAATTTCGGGATCCACTGCCTACAGTAAGAAGCCCTTCCTATCAAAGCTCTAACTTCCTTCTGTGTATTTGTGACAGACATGCTAGAAATGATTTAGGAGTCAACCTTCTTCCCTCCTTTGACAGGAGATAGCCTAAATAGGCGACCTCCTGTCGACAATATTGAAACTTTTTAAGTGAAGCTTTATGTCCATGCTTTGCTAGATGAATAAGCAACAACACAGTGCCCTCTTTACAGGCACTTTCTGAGACAGCAGCTAAAAGAAGATCATCTACGCATTGAAGCGATATACAAGTGGTAGGCAACTCGAGTGTATCAAGCTGCTCTTTCAAAGCCCTACTATAAATGCTCGGACTTTCCGTGTATCCCTGTGGTGCACGGGTGAATGTAAACAAGCGTCCCCTAAGGTGAATGTGAACAGGTATCTGCCACCCTTGTGTATAGGAATGCTACAGAAAGCATTCTTGAGATCTACAACACTAAAATGAGTAGCAGAAGCTGGGATCATAGTTAATATTGTTGTTACATCAGGCACAATAGGAAATTGTGGAGCAACAATCTTATTGATAGCGCGTAAATCAATGATGAAACGAAAAGGAATTGCATTATCGTCTTTCTTATACACAGGTAAAATCAGACTATTGCACAAGCTACCTGCAATCTCTTCAATTACCCCGCGGTGTACAAAATCAGAGACTATACACTTCAAAGCTTGCTCATCATCAACCAAAATCTTATACTGAGGAATACATGGCAGCTTTACTCCATATTTCAAAATTATTTTAACAGGTTCAATTTGTAGAACACCGACATCATTGTCATCAATCACCCATAAACACTCCGGAACATCACTAAATTCCAGCGGCAAAGGTCTAGTCAGGAACTGTGAGGCAGAAAGTTGCTGTGGTGAAATCGTCAAACGCACTCCATCCGAAGAACAATGAATTACCGCATTTAATTCCTTCAACAGATTCAACCCCAACAAATTCTCTCCACAGTTCGTTGTCAAAATAAATGGACAGTGATCCGTGAATGGACCGTGTGATCGGTACCGGCGAAGAAACCGGACTAACCACTGGTGTACCAGAAAACCCTACAGAAACATTGGTTTGCCCTGATAGTGGAATGTTTGGAACCTGTGAATGATCAATGGAACACTTCTGCGCTCCTGTATCTATCAAGAATAGATGATTCCTATTTCCCACTACCATTTCAACATAGGGACATTTCTGATTAACGGGAATAGGCGTTGGTTCCACACCCTGCTTCGGGCAATCCTAGCGAAACAATATGTCATCAAAAGGAAGGTCTTCAGAGAGATAAGCAGTAGAAGGATGATCAAAATTGTTTCGATTATCCACACTCAGTGACTGTTTGTCCTGTGAAAAAGGTTGTGAATTCTGAGAAAACTGGCTTCTACCAGGACCCCCTGCCCCAGGACAGCCTCTGGATCGTCTACCTATGGCACCAAATGTGTTATTCGACCTCTGCTGGAAGATCGGGCATTGTGCTCGCCAATTACCCTCTTGTCTGCAATAAGCACATTGGTTTGCATGTACAGGACCCAACGGTACAATACCCTGTGGAACATACTGTCCCCTAAACTGTGTACTACCCCCTCTTGGACCTCTAACAATCTGTTGCAACAAAACCTTAGTTTTCAGGTCTCCCTTTCTCTTTTCGATCCTCTCTTTTTCATTATTGACTCGATTCTCATAATACTGAGCCAAATGCAGTACTTCAGACAGAGTGAGACTTAGCTTGCCAAGCGCCCTCAGAAGTCATAATTTGCCACTGGAAGTCAGGTAACAATCCACACACAAATTTGTCTACAAATAGTCGTTTTCCATATTCTGTGCTCAAATCGTGTCTATTGAAATCCGAAAACACTTGTTCAACCCGATTAAAGAATTCAGTAGCACCCTCAGACTTTCCTTGGACACAAGCACTAAGTTTGTCCCAGACAATCCTTCTCTCAGGAATTAAGACTTTCAGTTTTGTCAATATTCTATCAGGCAAAGTCAGTATTACCTGTGGTGGTCTCTCGCCAGCTGGCCTATCTCTATCTTGTCTGACCATATCATCCCACGTGTCCCCTAACCCTGGTACATCATCTACTCTCCTAATCTGTTTCAATAAATCAATGGATAGGAGCAGAGGAAATAACAAATCTATATCACTCAGAGTAAATACTAATGACTGCAAGATAGATTCTATCTCTTTATAGAACCCTGTTGGATTCTTTCTAATAGCTGGGATGGATTGTCTAATAGTGTTCACTTCATGTCTCGAGAACGGGACGTGAACAAACTGTGATACATAATGTGCAGGAATGTCATAAGCTGCAGTACCTGCTGTGGCATTAGCTGGAACCTCAACCTTTGGGACAAATGTCGGAGGAACCTCTCTCATAGGCAACTGAGAGATAGGAAACTCCGAACGCTTACTGAGCAACAGAGCTAAATCAAGCTCTAAATCAGCTGAAGGAGTATCAGACAAAAAAGCTCTCTTATAGATATTCAATAATTCTGTGGGACAACAAATCTTTCTTTTTATACATTCACCCTGTAGGTATTCTACCATAACCTGTATCACTTTCCTCTGCATTTCTGGCGTATACTGACTATACGTGTCATATACTTCTACGGGAGATATCGACATATCTGAAATCCATCTAATTGCATCTTTTGTGCAAATTCGTGTTTCCTCACTCATTGACTTACAAAGAGGAAGGAACCGTTTCTGTACAAAAATAGCGCTCCAACTATCACCATCAGTTTCTTCATTCTGTAACCTTTCTAACTCCCTTCTATACTCAAAAACCCTCTCGACGTGCTCATATACTTTCTCTGCAGTATCTCCTGAATATGCTAAAACATTCAAATCCCTCAACCCTTGTGGGAGATCTTCATCATTCCACTTTACAGATAAATGAATTCCCAATCCTTCGATGAAAACATTTTTCTCAGGAAAACTTTCTAGATTAGCGAGTGTGGCAAAAACATCAGATTGTTCACCCTTCTCCATATACTGTCTAGCCCATGCAGTCAAATCGCGCTTTCTCCCTTTAGACACAGTATTGCGAGTTACAATCTTTGATTCCGCTCCCTTATCAACTACAAGTGGGACAGAATCACTTGGAAGAGGAAGAGTAGACAAAACTTGTACAATCGGTACTAAAGGTGCTATTACTGGTGCAGAAGACAAATCTACCAAACCTGTAACAGTAGGAAAAGGCAGAGGTGCAGGTGGAGGATAACGATAGGAGGAGGAACAATAACCGGAGGAAGAGGAGCAATAGGAGGAACGATAGGAGGAGCAGGAAATACTACAGGAGGAGGAACGACAGCAGGAAGAGGTAAAGCAGCAGGAATAGGTACATACGGAGGTGGCGCAGTGGCACCAGACCTTCGTTCATTTAAAAGTTTGTCAATTAATTTGTCAGACACATGAAAGTCTTTAGACGGATATATTTTCTGAATACCAAGTTGAAAAGACCTATCCATATTTCCAACTGACTCTGTTTACTTTGATCATACAACAATGCTTTTTCGGCATTGGACATATGACGGCGCGCATGTTTCTCTCTACTTTTAAGTTGCTGCATAGCTTCTTTCTTCCAATTTTGTAATACATCAAATGCTGCAGGTCTCGCTTTTTTCTTTAACAATATAGACTCTAAATATTCTATACGAGGAATTTCAAAGCTACCATTGGTTGGCCACTGAAGTTCGGAAGCATGTCTAGTTTGTCTGTGCCAAATATCATTAAACACTATACTACCAATGCCGTGCTTACAGTACATAGTACACACCGGCGACCCGTCCTGTGGTCCCGGACGGCCAAATTCCAAGGATTGTCTGTCTCTGCGGAATAAAGCCCTGAAGCAGGCAGACAATTTCTCAGGCATATCAGATTCCTGGTGTTACTTGGTCAATAATTGTGCTCGCGAGTACAATACGCCAAATCAAATTATCAGGATACTTAAGAATCGGGTTACGACTCACCTGATCAAAGAACTAAAGGAGGTCCGATCGGATTACTAATGACAACTAAGGACCCTCATGGTTGGTGTTTTCGGCAAAACTGCCCGCCTCGATATATGGACCCTCATCAAGATGTCGTCTCGGACCGCGGGCTCACCTTCCAGGTATCGGGTCGTGCAGTACTGTTGAGGTATCGCGTCTCATCCAAGAAGGGGCCCCTTCCTCACTGTCTGATCCCGGTCCGATAGCAGCGTCAAAACCTCAACGAAATGGCATCAATCTTGAGGGTCCCTATTCGGGTGCCATCTGTAAAAGCAAGGAAATATCGAGGATGAGTACCACAAAAGGAATTACACCAAAAACAGGCTATAAAGATTCATAGATCTTTAATACTGTGCAGTTACAAAGAAACACAGATCTGATACAGATAGCTATCTGGCTCTCGACACCCCACAATGAGTACCAGCCCGTCAGAGTGGGGAGGGAGAGGTACTGGACATCTAAACATTTGCATTATTTATACATATCCTGCAATATTGTCCAGCCCCTCTACAGGTTAATAATCTGCGGTCTAGAGTTCGTGCCAAGTTCATATACAGCTCATACAATAATATGCACATGGATTACATAAGTTTGTTTTTCCAACAAGTTACAATGGCGAAGTGTATTCCTGGATTTAGCAGTGAGCCTTAGTACATATCCCTTCACAATGTAGTTCTGCCAATGTCCACGCTCGATATTTACATAACATTGCCCTCGATGTGCATTCGTGGATGAAGCTTGTTAGTGCAGACAATCCTGGGACAACAAGTCAAACTTGCTACAAGGTCGTATTACCTAGCCTAGACAGTCGGCCCTCGGACAGTCTAACCATTAACGAGGGCTCAAAGTTCGGGAAGGCTCGGTTGCAAGTTGAAAACAGTCCACCATTTTAGAACAGAGAATTCACATACGAACAGAAATCAAAATGGCGGCGAAGTTGATCCGAAATCGGAACTTTGCAACACGGTTTTTTTCCACAGAGTGACTAGGTTTAGGCCAATATATATCAGAAGGAGGCACAACATGATTTCCCGTTTAGCAATAGACCTGCGATTATCTCAAGAAGATGCTTCATGTCCCATTTGACATTGCCACCATGTTCTGTGTCCCATTTCACATTGCCACCAGAAGGGGACCTGAGATTATCCCCAGAAGATGCTACATGTCCCATTTCATATTGCCATCAGAAACAGACCTGCGATTATCTCTAGAAGATGTTCTGTGTCCCATTTCCCATTGCCACCAGAAAGAGACCTGCGATTATCCCCAGAAGATGCTCTCTGTCCCATTTCACATTGCCACCAGAAAGAGACCTGCAATTATCTCTAGAAGATGTTCTGTGTCCCATTTCTCATTGCCACCAGAAAGAGACCTGTGATTATCTCTAGAAGATGTTCCGTGTCCCATTTCACATTGCCACCAGAAAGGGACCTGTGATTATCCCCAGAAGATGATCCCTGTCCCATTTCACATTGCCACCAGAAAGAGAACTGCGATTATCTCAAGAAGATCCTCCATGTCTCATTTCACATTGCCACCAGCATGCAATTATCTCCAGAAGATCCTCCATGTCCCAGTTCACATTGCCACCAGAAAGGGACCTGAGATTATCCCCAGAGGATGTTCCGTGTCTCATTTCACATTGCCACAAGAAGGGGACTTGCTTATAACTCCAGAAGACGCTCTGTGTCCCATTTCACATTGCCACCATAAAGGGACCTGCGTTTAACTTCAAAAGATGCTCCATATCCCATTTCACATTGCCACCAGAAAGAGACCTGTGTTTACTCTAGAAGATGTTCTGTGTCCCATTTCTCATTGCCACCAGAAAGAGACCTGCGATTATCTCTAGAAGATGTTCTGTGTCCCATTTCACATTGCCACCAGAAAGGGACCTGAGATTATCCCCAGAGGATGTTCTGTGTCTCATTTCACATTGCCACTAGAAGGGGACTTGTGTTTAACTCCAGAAGATGCTCTGTGTCCCATTTCACATTGCCACCATAAAGGAACCTGCGTTTAACTTCAGAAGATGCTCCATATCCCATTTCACATTGCCACCAGAAAGAGACCTGTGATTATCTCCAGAAGATCCTCCATGCCCCAATTCATATTGCCACGGGAAAGGGACCTGAGATTATCCCCAGAAGATGCTCTGTGTCTGACTTCACATTGCCACTAGTCATAGACCTGTGATTATCTCAAGAAGATGCTTCGTGTCCCATTTGACATTGCCACCAGAAAGAGACCTTCAATTATCTCAAGAAGATGCTCTGTGTCCCATTTCACATTGCCACCAGAAAGGGACCTGGGATTATCCCCAGAAGATGCTCTGTGTCTCATTTCACATTGCCACCAGAAAGAGACCTGCAATTAACTCCAGAAGATGCTCTGTGTCCCATTTCACATTGCCACCAGAAAGAGACCTGCGATTATCCCCAGAAGATGCTACATGTCCCATTTCACTTGCCATCAGAAACAGGCCTGCAATTAACTCCAGAAGATGCTCTGTGTCCCATTTCACATTGCCAACAGAAGAAGACCTGCGATTATCTCTAGAAGATGCTCTCTGTCCCATTTCACATTGCCACCAGAAAGAGACCTGCGATTATCCCCAGAAGATGCTCTCTGTCCCATTTCACATTGCCACCAGAAAGAGACCTGCGATTATCCCCAGAAGATGCTCTCTGTCCCATTTCACATTGCCACCAGAAAGAGACCTGCGATTATCTCTAGAAGATGTTCTGTGTCCCATTTCACATTGCCACCACAAAGGTACCTGTGATTATCCCCAGAAGGTGATCCCTGACCCATTTCACATTGCCACCAGAAAGGTACCTGTGATTATCCCCAGAAGATGATCCCTGTCCCATTTCACATTGCCACCAGAAAGAGACCTGCAATTATCTCTAGAAGATGCTCTGTGTCCCATTTCACATTGCCACCAGAAAGGAACCTGTGATTATCCAAAGAAGATGCTCTCTGTCGCATTTCACATTGCCACCAGAAAGAGACCTGCGATTATCTCTAGAAGATGTTTAGTGTCCCATTTCACATCGCCACCAGAAAGGGACCTGCATTTAACTTCAGAAGATGCTCCATATCCCATTTCACATCGCCACCAGAACGGGACCTGAGATTATCCCCAGAGGATGTTCCGTGTCTCATTTCACATTACCACCAGAAGGGGATCTGTGATTATCCCCAGAAGATGCTCTCTGTCCCATTCCGCATTGCCACCAGAAAGAGACCTGCAGTCATCTCAAGAAGATGCTCTGTGTCCCAATTCAAGAAGATGCTCCCTGTCCCATTTCACATTGCCACCAGAAATGGACCTGAGATTCTCCCGAGAAGATGCTCTGTGTCTCATTTCACATTGCCACCAGAAAGGGACCTGCGATTAATCCCAGAAGATGCTCTCCGTCCCATTTCACATTGCCACCAAAAAGAGATCTGCGATTATCTCTAGAAGATGTTCTCTGTTCCATGTCACATTGCCACCAGAAAAGGACCTGAGATTATCCCAAGAAGATGCTCCGTGTCCCATTTCACATTGCCACCAGAAAGGGATTTGAGATTATCCCCAGAAGATGCTCCCTGGCCTATTTCACATTGCCACCAGAAAGAGACCTGCAATTATCTCAAGAAGATGCTCCGTGTTCTATTTCAAGAAGATGCTCTGTGTCCCAATTCACATTGCCACCAGAAAGAGACCTGCGATTATCTCAAGAAGATGCTCCTTGTCCCATTTCACATTGCCAACAGAAAGGGACTTGAGATTATCCCCAGAAGGTGCTCTCTGTCCCATTTCACATTGCCACCAGAAAGAGACCAGAGAATATCCCCAGAAGATTCTCCCTGTCCCATTTTACATTGCCAACAGAAAGGGACCTGCGATTATCTCAAGAAGATGCTCCTTGTCCCATTTCACATTGCCAACAGAAAGGGACCTGCGATTATCTCAAGAAGACGCTCCTTGTCCCATTTCACATTGCCAACAGAAAGGGACTTGAGATTATCCCCAGAAGGTGCTCTCTGTCCCATTTCACATTGCCACCAGGAAGGGATTTGAGATTTTCCGCAGAAGATGCTCCCTGGTCCATTTCACATTGCCACCAGAAAGGGAACTGCGTTTAACTTCAGAAGATGCTCTGTGACCCATTTCACATTGCTACAAAAAAGGGACCTGTGATTATCTCAAGAAGATGCTCCTTGTCCCATTTCACATTGCCACCAGAAAGGGACCTGAGATTATCTCAAAAAGATGCTCCTTGTCCCATTTCATATTGCCACCAGAAAGAGGCCTGATATTAACTCCAGAAGATTCTCCGTATCCCATTTCATATTGCCACCAGAAAGGGACCTGTGATTATCCCCAGAAGATACTCCCTGTCCCATTTCACACTGCCACCAGAAAGGGACCTGATATTATACCCAGAAAATGCAATGGGCCCATTTCACATTGCCACCAGAAAGGGACCTGTGATTATCCCCAGAAGATGCTCTCTGTCCCATTCCACATTGCCACCTGAAAGAGAACTGCGATTATCTCAAGAAGATCCTCTGTGTCCAATTTCAAGAAGATGCTCCTTGTCCCATTTGACATTGCCACCAGAAAGGTACCTGAGATTATCCCGAGAAGATGCTCTGTGTCTCATTTCACATTGCCACCAGAAAGAGAACTGTGATTATCTCAAGAAGATCCTCCATGTCCCATTTCACATTGCCAACAGAAAGGGACCTGCGATTATCTCAAGAAGAGGCTCCCTGTCCCATTTCACATTGCCAACAGAAAGGGACCTGCGATTATCTCAAGAAGATGCTCCTTGTCCCATTTCACATTGCCAACAGAAAGGGATTTGAGATTATCCCCAGAAGGTGCTCTCTGTCCCATTACACATTGCCACCAGGAAGGGATTTGAGATTATCCGCAGAAGATGCTCCCTGGTCCATTTCACATTGCCAACAGAAAGGGACCTGCGATTATCTCAAGAAGATGCTCTGTGTCCCATTTCAAGAAGATGCTCCTTGTCCCATTTGACATTGCCACCAGAAAGGGACCTGAGATTATCTCAAGAAGATGCTCTGTGTCCCATTTCAAGAAGATGCTCCTTGTCCCATTTGACATTGCCACCAGAAACGGACCTGAGATTATCTCAAGAAGATGCTCCTTGTCCCATTTCACATTGCCACCAGAAAGGGACCTGCGTTTAACTTCAGAAGATGCTCTGTGACCCATTTCACATTGCTACAAAAAAGGGACCTGTGATTATCTCAAGAAGATGCTCCTTGTCCCATTTCACATTGCCACCAGAAAGGGACCTGAGATTATCTCAAGAAGATGCTCCTTGTCCCATTTCACATTGCCACCAGAAAGAGGCCTGCTATTAACTCCAGAAGATGCTCCGTATCCCATTTCATATTGCCACCAGAAAGGGACCTGTGATTATCCCCAGAAGATACTCCCTGTCCCATTTCACACTGCCACCAGAAAGGGACCTGAGATAATACCCAGAAAATGCAATGGGCCCATTTCACATTGCCACCAGAAAGGGACCTGTGATTATCCCCAGAAGATGCTCTCTGTCCCATTCCACATTGCCACCTGAAAGAGAACTGCGATTATCTCAAGAAGATCCTCTGTGTCCCATTTCAAGAAGATGCTCCTTGTCCCATTTGACATTGCCACCAGAAAGGTACCTGAGATTATCCCGAGAAGATGCTCTGTGTCTCATTTCACATTGCCACCAGAAAGAGAACTGCGATTATCTCAAGAAGATGCTCCTTGTCCCATTTCACATTGCCACCAGAAAGGGACCTGAGATTATCTCAAGAAGATGCTCCTTGTCCCATTTCACATTGCCACCAGAAAGGGACCTGCGTTTAACTTCAGAAGATGCTGTGTGACCCATTTCACATTGCTACAAAAAAGGGACCTGTGATTATCTCAAGAAGATGCTCCTTGCCCCATTTCACATTGCCACCAGAAAGGGATTTGAGATTATCCGCAGAAGATGCTCCCTGGTCCATTTCACATTGCCAACAGAAAGGGACCTGCGATTATCTCAAGAAGATACTCTGTGTCCCATTTCAAGAAGATGCTCCTTGTCCCATTTGACATTGCCACCAGAAAGGGACCTGAGATTATCTCAAGAAGATGCTCTGTGTCCCATTTCAAGAAGATGCTCCTTGTCCCATTTGACATTGCCACCAGAAACGGACCTGAGATTATCTCAAGAAGATGCTCCTTGTCCCATTTGACATTGCCACCAGAAAGGGACCTGAGATTATCTCAAGAAGATGCTCCTTGTCCCATTTCACATTGCCACCAGAAAGGGACCTGCGTTTAACTTCAGAAGATGCTCTGTGACCCATTTCACATTGCTACAAAAAAGGGACCTGTGATTATCTCAAGAAGATGCTCCTTGTCCCATTTCACATTGCCACCAGAAAGGGACCTGAGATTATCTCAAGAAGATGCTCCTTGTCCCATTTCACATTGCCACCAGAAAGAGGCCTGCTATTAACTCCAGAAGATGCTCCGTATCCCATTTCATATTGCCACCAGAAAGGGACCTGTGATTATCCCCAGAAGATACTCCCTGTCCCATTTCACACTGCCACCAGAAAGGGACCTGAGATTATACCCAGAAAATGCAATGGGCCCATTTCACATTGCCACCAGAAAGGGACCTGTGATTATCCCCAGAAGATGCTCTCTGTCCCATTCCACATTGCCACCTGAAAGAGAACTGCGATTATCTCAAGAAGATCCTCTGTGTCCCATTTCAAGAAGATGCTCCTAGTCCCATTTGACATTGCCACCAGAAAGGTACCTGAGATTATCCTGAGAAGATGCTCTGTGTCTCATTTCACATTGCCACCAGAAAGAGAACTGCGATTATCTCAAGAAGATCCTCCATGTCCCATTTCACATTGCCACCAGCATGCAATTATCTCCAGAAGATTCTCCATGTCCCATTTCACATTGCCAACAGAAAGAGACCTGTGATTATCTCCCGAAGATCCTCCATGCCCCATTTCATATTGCCACGGGAACAGGACCTGAGATTATCCCCAGAAGATGCTCTGTGTCTGATTTCACATTGCCACCAGTCATAGACCTGCAAATATCTCAAGAAGATCCTCCGCGTCCCATTTGACATTGCCACCAGAAAGGGACCTGTGATTATCCCCAGAAGATGCTCTCTGTCCCATTCCACATCGCCACCAGAAAGAGACCTGCAATCATCTCAAGAAGATGCTCTGTGTTCCATTTCAAGAAGATGCTCTGTGTTCCATTTCTCATTGCCACCAGAAAGGGACCTGAAATTATCTCAAGAAGATGTTCCTTGTCCCATTTCACATTGACACCAGAAAGGGACCTACGTTTAACTTCAGAAGATGCTCTGTGTCCCATTTCACATTGACACCAGAAAGGGACCTGTGATTATCCCAAGAAGATGCTCCATGACCCATTTCACGCTACCACCAGAAAGGGACCTGAAATTATCTCAAGAAGATGCTCTGTGTTCCATTTCAAGAAGATGCTCTGTGTTCCATTTCACATTGCCACCAGAAAGGGACCTGAAATTATCTCAAGAAGATGTTCCTTGTCCCATTTCACATTGACACCAGAATGGGACCTACGTTTAACTTCAGAAGATGCTCTGTGTCCCATTTCACATTGTCACCAGAAAGGGACCTGTGATTATCCCGAGAAGATGCTCCCTTTCCCATTTCACACTGCCACAGAAAAGGGACCTGAGATTATCCCCAGAAGATGCAATGTGCCATTTCACATTGCCACCAGAAAGGGACCTGTGATTATCCCAGAAGATGCTCTCTGTCCCATTCCACATTGCCATCAGAAAGAGACCTGCGATCATCTCAAGAAGATGCTCTGTGTCCCCTTTCAAGAAGATGTTCCTTGTCCCATTTCACATTGCCACCAGAAAGGGAACTACGTTTAACTTCAGAAGATGCTCTGTGTCCCATTTCACATTGCCACCAGAAAGGGACCTGAGATTATCTAGTGAAGATGCTATGTGTCTCATTTCACATTGCCACCAGAAAGGGACCTGAGATTATCCCAACAAGATGCTCTGTGTCCCATTTCACATTGCCACCAGAAAGGGACCTGTGATTATCTCAAGAAGATGGCCCTTGTCCCATTTCACATTGCCACCAGAAAGGGACCAGCGATTAAATCCAGAAGATGCTCCTGAAAGATTAAGGCAATATCGAGGCTTAATACCACTTAGTAGAAATATGCCAGGCACGAGTACCATGGTACAATACACTTTTATTTTGCAGAACAGCTGTCTGGTCTCTCAACACCTCGCAATGTGTGGTAGTGGACACCGTGAGATGAGAGAGTGCTGGACATTACAAAGCATGCATATTTATACATTTCTCTCACAATCCCGGTTACATCAACCAGCCCATCTTCGTGTTATCCATTCACTAGGGTTTGTGGCCAGTTCACATAACTAATACAGATTCAAACAACTATACATTGTTCAATGTTTTCCTCAACCACTAGACATGCTTTTCTGCACATAAAGCACAATGGTAACATTCTTTACTTATTCGTGTTTGTCTATTATTTGTTCTTGAGTTTGAAGTCAGCTTAGTTTCAAGGAGCGAAAACACAGATTTCTGCAAAAGCACATATTCAGCTATTCAACATTCTGTTTTGCTGTTTGAACCGAGAGGACACTATTGATACAGATGGTCTCTAGATTACTGTTTAAATATGGCTCTTGTTTAGCTCCAAGGTTTCTTAGTGCAGGACAAACAATTCCACCTTAGCAGCTTCAACATGCTTATCTACGTTGACATAGTGCAAAGTTCATTTTGCTCTGCGGGAGCCAAAAACACAATTTCTAGCATGGGGCAGAAAGCAGGAGTTAATCAAAATGGTGGATTACTTTAAGATGGCTGCGTAGACAACTTATTGCACGTTCATTTAAATGCGATTTACAATACAATGCGAATGCGCTTAGGCCAATGTTCATTACCAGGCGGTATTATGCGAAATATGCTTTTACAAACCCTCCTTTTGGCCCAAGCCAAGAGTATTAAACATTAGCATTATCATAAAAACATATCTCATCATCTGACCATCATTCGTACACCCCTCAAATATACCCATTCGTCAGGAACCTTCTCTTTGTATGCAATATGGAACGGAATTTGGACTATGGTTGATGGTATAGGAGGGAGGCATGGCATCCCTATTACCTACAGGACCCATTTTGAAGGTAATCATTGATTGGAAAGGTCTAGAGAGTCTGTCAGAAGGCCTAATAGAAGCAACATTTAGCTTGCTCCTATTTGCAAACAGAGAACATGCCAAAGGTTTTAAGACTCGTTTCTCAAATTCGTTAAGATTAGTTCCATCACAATTCCCAGTGATGCTATCGTTCCATCGGCCAAAGAATAATGCCCTAAGCGAAGCATAACAAGCAGTAGTTAATGTGAGAGGATGTATATACCAGCACAGTCCCTTTTCCCCATGTTGTGGCAGATGTGAACATACCCAGCAATTGGTTTTATTTAAAATGGCATGGGTTGCATTCATGATCATTAAAAGTGTGTTGTTATGATAACCCTCTCTATGTTGGAGGTCACGAGGAGAAAGGGTGTGCAAATGCACACAAGGAGGAAACACAGTGGAGATACTTGCAGTTGGCAATAATACATGAATTGGATGTGCATTTTCCAGCTATCAAAACCCAAATGGCAATGCAATTGTAATACAAGCTGCTATTATGACCAGTGTCCATTTGATTGTAGGGGAACATGACTCTCGATGAACGGATTAATTATCAACAAAACTATCAATATCTTTTTTAGTATGAGTGGCCTCTAAAGTAGGCATAGTTTCTCAACGTCCATTAAGAAGCCTCACTGTTAGGCTTTTTTAGTTCATCCGTAGGTGGCGGCACTGGACCACGTGGCCTGTTTGATTGAAGGTAACTTTGCCGGTCCCTGCCTCTTAGTATATGCAGCAGAGGAATGACGAGGGACTGGCTCAACGTTGGTTTCTTGTGGGTTTCTTGTGGGCAGAGCTTAGCTGTACTTTCCTATCCTATTAGTGTCAGCAAAATCTAAATCTAAATCCAGTTCTGTGGTCACAGATCGTACCTTGTGACTCCGGGTACGGAATGATCAGTGAACAAAGCATTGTCGTGTCCTGAAGAAGATGAAGAAGCAGAAACAGGATTGATCAACGGTGAAGAAGAAATTGAAGAAGAAGCAACAATCTCCCCAGGCCGCACGGGCTCAGGAAGGACTTTCGAAGAATTAACAACAATCTCCCCAGGCCCCACGGGCTCAGGAAGAAATTTCTTGACACCCTCGGTGTCGATCAAAGTAGGCTCATTGTGAGCTTCAGGATCATCAATTCCCTTCTCCTCACCTTTGTCGTAGGGCAGAGGAAAAGGAATCCTCTTTCTGTGTGTCGCGTAGATCCAGTGTTTCTTTCCAGCCACTCGTATGGCAGTTTGTCGAAGTCGATGACCTGGACCCTCATATTTTACAGGGAGGGCTGCTCGTACCTGTTGATGATTCAAACGCAAGTTTTGAGTCAACTGGTCACAATAATCACACAAAAGCGAATACTCGACATCTTTCAACTGCTTGGGTTTTGGAACATTCCATATATTTGCTGGTCTTCCCATTATTATTTCATAAGGGGACCAACACTGCCCTTTGGCGTCAGTGTTCCTTTCCCAATGTTATGTTGCAAGCATATCATGCAATTTTGGACAAAAAAGGTCAGCAGTTTTCTGAATGTTAGTATTATACCAGACAGGATATATTTGCAAATCTTTTTTGGCACATATGTATGTTGGGCCATCGGCCATGGTAACCATAGCAGTGACATAGGCATTGGGTAGCATCCATCTTTGTTTTTCACTATCCACCCAACAACCCTCATCATCTAGAGCCGCTGGACCCCCAGCTCACTGTTTGATTTGTTCTGGAGCAGCTTCAGCCTGAATTTCTGAATTTCTTCTATACAGCTAATCCCTTTGTCTATTATACAAGTGTCAGTGACCCCTTTTGTTGGATCCAACACGTACATTTTTGAGTGCAAATCAGTAGCAGTCGGTTTGGATATTTTGTCAGCATAAGCGTTTCCTTTTCCCATATAGAACATCACTTTCTGGTGTGCGGCACACTTCATTATTGCTAACTGTGTAGGAAACGTAAGTGCTGAAAGCAACCAGACTATTAAAGTACTCTAGAGGAGGTCCCAAACACGACCCACACTCCAACCGTCCATTTTGAAGTACAAGGAAGGTTCACGCCGAAATATGTGACGTATGATGTAGATATATACCAGCAGAGAGCCGCAGTTGGGCTCTGTCCACTACCTATCAGAAGAACAGCACCTGTTGAAGTACCGCCACCTAAGGAAACCTGGACAGTAAGGTACCCATTGAGAAAACCATATCGACAAATGAAACAGAATGAAGATTGTCAGAATGCAGTCCCTAAAGAAGCTAAAACGATACTGAAGGAAATCAAATGGTGACATCACAAGAACCCGGACTGACTCACATATAGAAGATATTACGACCTGCGAATGATGAAAAGAGACGAAACACCATGGATAAGTGACATCCTGAGCCTAAGGTGAAATAATCAATGTCAAAGATATCAGAAATAATGCCATGAGCATGATGAAGATATCCAGTTAAGTTTACAGGTGTACATATGCATGGAACTGCAAGAAGCAAAGAATTGTGAGGCTTACTTATGCTTAGTAGTAAAATAGATTGCGGCAAGCGCCACCTATACATATCTACCTGAAAAGGAGCCCTGTATATAAGTATACTTCCACTATGCACAAGAGCAGAATCAACCAAAGGTTACTAAAGGTCTCAAGAGGAGAGCTCAGCAGCAACCCGAACCAGGAATTAAAGACAGAAAAAAACTCAGACGAGGGCAAATCATGCCAAGAAGCCAAGGTCGTATCGGCTGATATAGACCAACAGTGGATACAATTTATGAAAGAAGAATAGGGTATCCTGTTCAGAAAAGTCAAGATAAACCACAGGAGGCAGATGGCTGGCAGAAGTAAATCAAATACACAAATTAAATAAAGAATAAGACTATTTCAGTGTGTCAGACTCACGTGACCAGCCAAGTGAGAAGGAATGAAACTTTCACACCCACGCATGGCCTCGTGCCATGAA
The DNA here is from genome assembly GCF_040938575.1 of Ambystoma mexicanum. Lineage (NCBI taxonomy): Eukaryota > Metazoa > Chordata > Amphibia > Caudata > Ambystomatidae > Ambystoma > Ambystoma mexicanum. The sequence goes on from NC_090940.1 coordinate 21,869,354, forward strand.
CAGATATCTTAATTTTTCCAGTCCAAGAAGCAGTCTTGAGGCCAACCACAAAGAAATAATTGACACATGACCACTGAGGTGATGATTGATTGTAGCAATAATTGGAGGGAAAGCTGGGGGTGCAGACGAGCTCCCTGCACCTGGCCGGCTATTCTGCACGCTGCTAGGCAAGTGGAAAAGTATGAGTGGGGTTGTGGCCAACCGAATCATAGTGGACCAAGTAATCAAGGGTCCTATAGTTAGTAGAACCAATGAGATGTCGTACCTTTAGTGACGTTTACAGTATCCATTTTGAAGGTGGGACTTAGATGCCCCACCTGACAGTGTTTGTCCAATCCCCTCACTCTGTTACCATATACAGATATAGTACCTATATTAAAGTTACCTTCCTAGAACCAGTAGAATTGCATGCAACATTTTAAGCGTTACATGTCAGTGATGACGAGTTTTTAGTATAAATGGTGTGTTTTTATGAAGTTCGTTGGAGTTGTCGAAGCGAGAAGGAAGATCAAGCCATTGCTGATATTCATGAACTCCCCGTTATTTGTACTTGTCATTAAACAGACTCTATTTGCCAAACCGTTGAGTTGTCATTATTGATTTAATGCTAGAGTATTAATCTGCATCCCCATCCATCTCATGGGTGCTGCTGCCTCATTTTAAAGTGCTATTGGGAAACCCCCAGCTCTATGGGCCAGTTGGGGACCTGGTGCACACTTGGTAGCAGAGAGAGGATTGTTTATCGATTATCGATTAATTAAGACATCCATTGGCCATCGACATAATTAACTCTAGGTCCTCGGCAATATCACGAATCCTTTGCCATCCGGCTGAGTAGACTGAGAGGCTCCCCATAGATAGTGGTTAGACTAAAGTGTAAAACCTGCAGGTTGAGGTCTGAAGGAACCTGTGAATTCTCCCACAAGCCCCTTCCCACTTCTACATGCACCAGATCGAGAGAAAGGCAGGAGAGGTGGTGACGAAGGCGGTGATCCTGACCATCCAGAGAGGAAAACATATGAACGGTGAGTGAAAAAAAGACAAAATGCTTTGGCAAAAAGTTGCATGCCTTAGAACAAGTAAGGGAAGGTAACGGAGGGAGGTGGGATAAAATAACATCAGAGTAAGAGTAGAATGTATATATATATATATAAGGAGAAAAGAAATAGTGACTTGAGGGTGACCGAGCAATAGATAGAGGATACCGGGAGGTTACCTAAGCATGGAGAGAGGATACCAGGAGGATACCTGAGCAGAAAGAGGATACGCCCAGATAACTGCACTTTAATATAGTGCTAGAAGAAGCCTGCATTCAAAGTCCTGAAAAAATAGGGCACAGTAGGAGACCAAAATCGATGAAAGAGGCAATCTGAAAGGGATGGGTTTAAATTCCATGTCGGAATAGCGATAGGGGCAGGGGATTTGTGTAGCCGGCCGGAGTCTGTCTAGTCTGTCACATCTGTCTTGTATTTTTTTTTCCCTCTGACGTCATAAAGTAAGAACATTTGTTGGAAGAATTAACATGAAAAGTGCGCGATTGTATAGCCAGGATGTTGTATAATATGAATTGATGGTTGTTGTTTGGAAAGGTAAAAATATTTTTTGGTGAAAAAACGGGATTGGAGCTTGCGACGATTGGTGCTCGCACATATTGTTGGTTTTGTTTGAGAAACATAAATGCATAACAAAGTGTTATATGAGGAGAAGGTGAACAGATTTAAGCATGGAAGACGTTACACCGTTAATACACCTGTGCAAACAGTTGCCAAAACATGCACCTAAGCTGAAAAAGTTCAGTGCAGAATGGGTTAAAGGAACCGCCCACAAAATGTTTATGCCATTGCCCCAGGCCAGATCGCTATCTAAAACAGTCCTGCAACACATGAAGACATACTTACACGCCACATACACTGGCAAAAAGTTAGACAAACGCTTAGGGAGTTTAGATTTTGGAAGATGTACCAAGAGGATAAGGAGGAGGAGCAGTCGTTAAATTGGATGCTTAACGTATGCACAGAGGGGGGTGAAATGCCTTCTGCGACACCCGCCCCGTCTGAAATAAAAATCGAAGCCAGTAAAGACGAAGGATTATACTCATTGAGGGAACTTAAAGCAGCCATGGGATATAGCAACCCGGCATACGAGTCACCTACGCAAAGTAGTGACGAAAACCCAGACAAAGATAGAGACAGAGATATCACCTCCAAAGTCCCAAGGGACAAGGAGAGACGCGAGAAAGAAAGAGGAGACCTGGCACAAGCAAATACATCTCCAGATACTAATAGAGAGGGAAAGAGATGGAAAGGAGATGAGGACATAACTGATGAGAGAGCACTCAAACAGAACAAATGGATGGGAGGTCAGATTCTGTTGAAACTCAATGGTAAAGGCATTGAGGACGTGAGACAAAAGGGAGAGCGAGACGATTCAAAAGGAAAGAGAAGGAAAAGGAAAAAGGATTAAGAGATGAAAGGATCAGGAAAAAAAGATAAACAAAGATGAGAGCAGTTGTATCTTGAGAAGCAAGAAAGGAAACGCAATCATAAGCCAAGAACAGCTAACAATCAGAGCAGCCAGGAACAACGAAGGATAGAAGAAGAAGAACAGAAAATACTGGAAAAGAGAATAAAGAGATGAAGGGATGAGGAAATATGAAGGGCAAATGAACGTAGAGATGCAAAGAAACAGGAAGAAGATAGAGTCAGAGAGGAAGCAAGGAAGCTCGGAGAGTTTGATGATGACATAGAACGCAAGCGAAGACAGAGAGCATGGGATCTTGAATATCTAGAGAGAGGGGTTACAAAACCTGATCCAGTAGTAGTCTGAGAAGACATAGAAGAATTCTTTCCTGAGTACGATTCAGTACCAGGCACGTCCAGGGCAAATATCGAAGATGACTCTGACACCAGAAGCATCGGAGAAACGATCGATACAATATATGATGAAATGGGGCTAGAACAGGTACCCCAAGGGAAAGGAGAGGACGAATGTCTGGAGAGCACTCAGTTGTACGACACCGAGGACGCCTTCCGAAGTAGCAGAAATAGAGAGCTGTCCCTAGATAGGTTAACGCTAAATAGACACGAGGAGGATGAGAGAAGTTGCACGAGTTGGGCACAGACAATATCAGATGCAGAAAGAGAGGAATATGAGGAAAAGGAAAAAGAGAGAAGATGTGAAAAACACTTCTCTGGAGGAAAAGGGATAAAATGGTCAGATTCTAGCAAGTCTGCACCTAAGGCATCAGAGTCAGCCACACAGTCAGACCAATACAAAGGAGTATTTTACGGTCAGAGGTGGGTGTCTCCACTGCCCTATGTGAGCCGACTGAGGACATTTCCAGGTAGACAGCGATGCAGGAATATTACCCCTGCAGTGGATAGAAAAATGATGAGAGAGGAAGGAGTGCCATGTGTTACAATTCCCGTTACTCAAAAAGGGAGGAACGAGGCCACAGTATAGACCGTGGCCACACATGGATCGAGAAAATCTGAAAAATAAGCTTCCAATGTTAACATCGGGAGCCGGAGAAAATGGATAAATGAGTTAGAAAAATGACGGGAGGGAACACGTTAGCTATAGGGGATATCAAGGGTCTTTTAATCGCCATACTTGGTAATAGAGCTGACAATGTGTGGACGTGTGCAGGTTATCCTGGCATGACTACAGTTAATACTGCGCATGATGGAGCTCCATTAAACAATTGCAGAGCCGTGGTATGGAAAGCATTACGATTGCTATACCCGGATACATCTGACATGGGAGCCATAATGACACAAAAATGAAGGAGTCAGAGGATCCTTTGCTTTACATCCAGAATTTCCAAGACGCCTGGGTATTGGAAACTCGGGACTCTTGGGGGAAATCCATACCCGTGTTTTACCATATATATCATGCCAACGGCTGCCAGATCAGGTACAGAAGCAGCTCAAGAAATTGGTAGGAATCGAGGCCAAACCGTGGTCTGAAATACAGTTGACCATAGCTCACTATTGCAGATTGCTGCAGGAGAAGAATCGCAAAAAAGAGGCTGAACGAAAAGCTGAATAGGCAAAGTTAGTGTAGAAAAAATGGTCAAAATATGCCATTGAAGGGGCTACACCCTACTGATGAGGTTCAACCAGACCGAAACACGTGTCTGGGGTTGCTGTTGGTACCCTTGTTCAGAGGAGAATTGCCTAGCATTATGGTGCTGGACTGTCCCAGGGCAGGACAAAGACTGATATGTTTAGGATATTTCTCCTCTGTGAAAGATAGTGAGATAAAGACTCTGGGTAAGGCCCTTGTAACCAGGGCTCATGTCTGGCAGAGAGTTTCCCAGGACCCCCTTGTTATTTGCATATTTAAGGTAACTATGGGTCTCACCCTAAGTTACTAGGGGAATCCAGACGTGGTCCCCTTGCTCACTATTCTTAGAGAGGCACAGCTACACCCTACTGATGAGGTTCAACCAGACCGAAACACGTGTCTGGGGTTGCTGTTGGTACTCTTGTTCAGAGGAGAATTGCCTAGCATTATGGTGCTGGACTGTCCCAGGGCAGGACAAAGACTGATATGTTTAGGATATTTCTCCTCTGTGAAAGATAGAGAGCTAAAGACTCTGGGTAAGGATCTTGTAACCAGGACTCATGTCTGGCAGAGAGTCTCCCAGGACCCCCCTTGTTATTTGCACTATTGCAGATTGCTGCAGGAGAAGAATCGCAAAAAAGAGGCTGCACGAAAAGCTGAATAGACAAAGTGTAGAAAAAATTGTCAAAATATGCCATTGAAGGGGCAATGATAACTAGCACAGATGGATCGAACATACAGCAGGTCAATAATCAACAGCAGGTTAATCAGGGCAGTAATGGATTCTACCCAAGGGGGAGAGGCTTTCGAGGAAGAGAGTGGCAGGGTAATCAGGGAGGTTTCCAAAGTAATCAGGGATGGTTTTCAAAACATGCAAAATGGCAATCAGCATATGTCCAATGGGCAAATAATCAGACCACCGCCAATATGTTGGTTGTGTGGGATGACAGGGCATCTAGCACACACATGCAGAAGTCAAGGCATGGTGCAAAACGACCAAGGTACAAGAGCAGGTATGGTGAATCCACTTGTGTTTTTACAGCAGAGTGATAATGGAGTTGCACAAAACCACACGGTGCAACAGCAAGCGCCAGGAGCACAGCAAATCTTACAACCTCAGAATATGACAAATTTCCCGCAAGGACAGTCGCAACAGTCGCCTATGCAACTGTCACAGACAACAAGTGCAGGCCAGGTACTGAATTCTGGAATGAGAAATAACACTGGTGATGGAGATAATCCATTGTCTCAGCATGGGACAAGGTTGTATATGGATTGGGACAGCTCACTGGGAAACCTGATGTGTTCTATTCTATCAGTGACACTGAACCCTCACAAGGAACCAAGGGTAGATGTCCTTATAGGGGATAAAGAAAATTCATTCTTAGATGACATGGGTATAACACGCTTGTGTATATGTGAAGGCAAGATTTCCTTGTCCGGTGATGCCATAAATACTCAGGGCTTAACAGAAGCAACAAGTCCTGTTCCTTTTACAAATGAACTTCCAGTCTCTATAGGGAAATGTGACATGAATGTGCCACTGCTATATTCAAGGCAAACCCCAGTAAATATATTGGGACGAGACCTAATGACGAAGTTAAACATGACAATCTCGTTCACGGAGAAGGGAATAGTATGTTCAACTCCAGGAATGCATTATTTGAACATATGCGAAATGATTAGAGCATACGCAGGACAAACAGATATGAGAGCTGTCCCATTGGAACCAGAAATATTCGCGTATTGAGTACGTGTATTAATGGCAGGGCTACCAGGCCTTGTAGACAAAACCATGAGGACCCCCAATGAGTTTCTATTCAGACCACGAATACCTATGCGTGAGGAGAAGGGACAAGTATTTCCCTTGACAATACACACAGCCATAGTACGAGGGAAAATGGCACTTATCAATGGTTGTGTTGATGGAGGCAGACAATGGTCCACAGTAATCGCCATTGAGGAAGGGTACTGATTGACTGACGTCACTGAGGACGATCTGTTTGACGAACAAACAGGTGTAGAGGAAACAACAGTTGAGATAAAACTTGTTTTCTGGGTGAGAATGATCAAAAGAGAGGTGCCCGAGAGAATGATGCTGCCACAAAACCCTCCTGAATATTTTGATGACAACATGGCCCAGGTAGCTGTCTCAGTATGGACCACAGGCCCCTATGATGTAGGCTTACTGAAAGGAGTCAGAGAAGTGAGGATTAAATTGAAACCAGGAGCAATTCTACCCAAGGCATGACAATATCCTGTGTCTAGGGAAGCAGATGAGGGGATTTTAAAGACAATTTCTGCCATGATGGAGCAGGGCATTTTGGTGACGTCAGAGTCATCATGCAATACCGCAGTGTACCCTATCAAAAAATTAAAGGGAGGGCCGTGGAGACTAATTCAAGATTTACGCCCGATAAATGATATTGTAGAGGTCGAGTTCCCTCTAGTCCCTAACCCGTCCACAATCCTATGTAATATAGCAGTTGAGGCAAAATATTTCACGATGATTGACTTGCAAAATGCATTTTTCTCAATCCCATTGCACAAAGACTCACAAGATTTGACGTCATTTGCGTTCAGACAGATGCGTCTGAAAAGCACAAGGTTACTCCAGGGGTACTGTGAGTCTCCTTCAATTTTCAACAGAGTCCTGCAGATAGACTTAAGCAATATTGCATTAGAGATTGCTGTCTTGCAATATGCGGATGACATCTTAATTTGCAGCACGGCAGAGGAGACATGCAGACACAATTCTATTCAGCTATTGGCTATATTGGCTGAGAACGGATATAAAGTTGACAAAGAGAAGTTACAATATTGTCAACAAGAAGTGCTTTACATAGGCCAGCTGATCTCACATGAGAGGAAAAGGGTTACCCCTGAAAGGGCTGAAGCCATATTGAACACAGCCAAGCCACACACACACAATAAAACTGATGCAGAGTTTTCTAGGCCTTTGCAATAATGTCAGGGCATGGGACTTTGACTACAGCTTGTACACAAAGCCCTTGTTAGAGGCCCTAAAGAAATCACAGGTGACCAAAGAAAAAATTAAATGGACTAAGACCAAGGAAGAAGGTTTTGTTGAACTCAAGAAAGCTATTTGCACGGCACCCGTTTTAGGAATTCCCAATTATGCAGAGGAACTTTACCTGTTTTCACACACGAATGGCAGTGTTATGACGGGAGTACTCACACAGAGAACCACATTGGGGTACGAGCCCCTGGCATACTACAGTGGGAATCTAGACCCAGTGATGAGAGGTCACTTCCCTTGCGAACAAAGTTTAGCTGCCGCAGCGTTCACTATAGAGAAGTCTACAACCATTGTGATGGGATGCTCAATGACGTTATTCGTCGAGCACGCATTATTTGCTATTCTAGAGAAATTGAAAGGCACATTGACATCTCAGAGAGCTTCTGCTTATGAAGTGATCATATAAAATCTATCGATTAAGATAATTCGATGTAAAATAGTAAACCCAGCTATGTTTATAGCAGAGCCAGTCACTGACGGAGAGCCAATCCATGACTGCGCGAACTATGAAGAATTCTATGATGAGATTCCCAGAGTGAAAGAGAATGCATTGGCAGAAGGAGAAATTGTCTTTGTTGAAGGTTCCTCGAGAATCGATCAAAATGATGCGGAAAGATATACAGGCACTGCTGTGGTGAAGCACACGGCAAATGGAGAATTTCGAGTACTCATTAGTGCACGATTACCATCACATTACTTAGCGCAAGCTGCAGAATGATTGACGTTGATACTCGCACTCGAGAATCACGCAGACCAGGAAGTGACAGTGTACAGCGACTCCGCCTATGTGACATCAACAGTGCACGCAGGCCTAGCACGCTGGAAAAGGAGGGGCTACCTCTGAGCAGACGGCACGCCAGTGCAGCACGCAGCCTTATTGGACAGGCTCATTAAGGCACTACAGCTCTCAGTGGGCATAGAGGTCGTGAAATGCGCAGCCCACACAAAAAGGACAGATTTTTATCTCACATGGAAATCAAGCAGCAGACACGGAAGCCAAGCGTATGGCGACCAAAGACAAAACAATAATGAATGCGGAAATAACTGATGTACCTGAGAAGATGATTGTTGCACGAAGTGACCCTGAGGGGTAAAGTAGCATGGGGCAATCACAGTTAATGGAACTCCAAGGGGAGGCACCACAGGAGGAGAAGAACCTCTGGAAGCAAGGGTGTTCTTTAAACCCCTCCGAAAGCTTGTGGCAACAAGACAGCACTGATAAACCGGTGATGCCTATAGCCCTTTTAAAAATTGCATTGGAACAATTGCATTATCCAGCGCACATGACAAAAGAGAATCTAGCAGCAACGATCGCTGAAGACTGGTTTATACCAAACTTAGCAGAGCACGTTGCATTTTTTATGGTGAACTGTATAATCTGCTAACATTTCACGGCTGGGCATACACTAAGAGTAATTAGAGGAGTCATCCCAAGGCCAAATGGACCTTTTCAACACTTGCATGTCGATTATGTCGATATGATTCAAGTATGTAACGGGTAACAGTATCTAATTGTTGTGGTGTGTCCATTCTCTAGATGGATAGAAGCAGGTCCATGTACACACCCAGACTCTACCTGTGTGGCCAAATTTCTGGTGAGAGAAGTATTTCCCAGGTGGGGAGTATGTGAGGTCATGAGGTCGGATAATGGGCCTCACTTTTTTAATGCAGTCTTTGAACAGATTAGCTTGCTTCTTGGTATAAAGCACAAGTTCTCATTGCCGCATCATTCGCAAGGTAATGAGATATGTGAGAAGCTCAACGGCTTGTTAAAGGAAAGGATAGCCAAGTTGAAGCTTACTCAAAAGAAGGGATGGTTGCACTGCCTTCCGTTGGCACTCTACGCACTCAGAAACCAGCCTGGGTCTGACCATCATTTTACGCCGCACGAAATAGCAACAGGCAGAAGGATGCACACTCCATTGACACCCCGAGATAGAGCTAGATGAGATTCTAGGCCAACAGGAGAAATTTTAGGATCAGAGATGCAAAATGACTTGAATTGCATGACATCTTGTCTTACTGTAATTTCAGAACAGCTGCAGCGATGACAAAAAGGGTGCAGGGCTGCACAGAATACAGAAGGAGATACTACAACAGACACGATTCAAAGTTTACATCTACCACTAATTTTTCCTGGAGACATGGTCCTGGTGAGGAACCACACGAGAAAAAAGTGGGACGAGCCACGGTTCAACGGACCCTTTAAAGTGGAAGACATCACCCCCTCTGCAGTCAAGCTACAAGGAAGAAGAGCTTGGCTATTCCTGGGTGATATCAAGCCATACAACGGAGAAGGCCCCCTGCCCGCACCCAAATGCATAGAGACTACAGACGACGGGAAAGAACCGCAGCACATGCAGACGGGATCCATGACGAGGAAGAAGGACGCGTGACTGGCAAAGCAAAGACAAAGAGCTTTTGTGCAAGGTTGCGGCTTAATTTTGGACATTTCCTCTGAGCAAAAAAGGGGGACAATGACATAAAAACTGACACTCTGTGCATCCTAGTTGCAGGGTGAAGAAGAAAATTGCATACATAAGCCACACCATAGGTTATTAACCTTGAAATTTGGACTGAGACACACTGAAGACTTGATGAGAAAAGAATATGCCAAATTTTGATCGGGGACACACAAATTGGAGGAAAATGCAATATCCAGACTCTTTTCAAATGGGAGCCTTGTTTGGACTCACTTACGGTGTCCCCCAGCAGTGATGACATCACTAAAGATGTCTTAATTTACTTTGAGCTAGTATTGAGATAATATCCGTGGTTAGTGGGAAGGCTCACTAACTCCACTACATTTCTTCAAGACCCTGAAAACGAAAAGACAATAAAGAGGCTCCTCACTGTGATCGCCAAACAGTTCCTCCTGCTTCCGGAGTACAGAGAGGAAAAAATAAATATCCCAAGCAGAAGAAGAAGCGAATAGGCTTGTCAGCGTGCTATTTTTTCACCTAATTGAAGATTTCCAGATCTTGTTGGGAGAGACACTGACGTCTTTAAATGTTTGCGAGATCCAGCAAACACTGAACGCTTGAGTATAATCCTGAACGGAATCATAATTCAGGTTGCTCTTCACGCTCATCAAAATCACAGAAGCTGCTCATCATAATTGCCGAACAGTTCCTTTCACAGCAAGGAGAAGACAAATGTCCCTGTCACCAGAAGATAGCAGATTGGTGAGCAGTATCTTATTTCGCCTGATTGAGGACTTTCAGAACTTGTGGGGAGACCTGCCGGTGTTGACGTCCTCACTTTCATCAAAGACCCAGCTAATTCTACACAGATGAGCATGCCCCTGCATGGTATTGTGATGCAAGTTGAACTTTCTAATCATCATCAGAATTTCCGGAGAAGACTGTAAACTTTCCGCCAAGGGACAGATCAAGAAAGTGTTGCCAGAGACTTCACTCTTGTTTATACTTGCGAGGACACGACATGTCTTCTGGAGTGAAACAGATAAGAAGAATCGATTGGGAACTTGTGTATTTTGAACATGCACAGTAAAAAGACTTGCTGAACTTATTGTCTTAGTTGACATTTTCCGTATACAGAAAAGAGAACTGTATCCAGAGACAATAGACAATCCATTGTCCAAGCAAAGAAGGATAATTTTTCCACTACTTGCAACCGACAAGCAGAGACAACAGATACCCAGAGATATTGTGCCTAGAATGTATTAATAGTTAGTCTTCGTTCCTTAGATGATAAAGATGGGCAACCAAAGCAGCAGTATTGTCATCCCTCAGGAGGAGAGACACTCTTATTGTTTCAGAACTAAGTGTTGTCGACTAACCTATAGAGGTATAATGTACCTATGCATTGTATTCATCGTTGTTTTACTGTCACTGACGATTCGAACTGCATTTTTTATTGGTCCACAATGTGTTCCGATTCCAGTGCACCCGCCTAATGATGTACGCATTACAACCACAAAGGCACCCAGACTCTTTATAGAGATTCCAGTCCCTAGAAAGTCTGAAAAAGGAGTGAGTAAACTTGAAATGGATGTGGGTAGCAATAACACATACACACATTTGGTAAAAAGCAAGTTGAAAAGCCGGAGACAGGGTCGGCAGAGCAAGAATGAGAAAAGGTTACTGCCAACCACACGCATGCAGACAATGAGTGCACATACACCATGTCTTGTGTCAATAGCTACAGAACCACAATCCAAAGAATGGGAGAAGGATAGACAACCAACGATGAGAAGCTTTACTACAAGTGAAATGAAAAGACAAATGGAAAAAGCTGAACTTTTAAAGAAACAAAAGGAGTTGGAGAACCAACAAAGACAGCATTGATAAGCACCCCTGACCCAGCACCGAAAGAGGCAAGTGCAAGTCCAGCAAACATCTCACATGCAAAGATGATAGCAGAATCATTATGGCCGTTCATAGCCAGAGAGAGGAAAGGACAAGAGGTCAAAGAAAGAATTGCCAGACTTTCTTCTACCCAAATGGTACAGATGAAGAGATGAAGAGACCTGAACCATGGATGGAAGTACCTGAGAATTCTCAAGTGAGAAGAAGTTACATGGAGGCTATTAAAGATGTGATGATAGCAAACTACATGAAAACCTTGAGAGTCAGAAGAAGCATACAAGCAGATGATAATGAACTAAATGACTACCTGGACAGCACGGCACACTTGGGGAATAACATCTGGTACCAACATATGAAAGAAGCTGGAAGACAAAATTCAGAGGAGGAATGCTTGGTTTGTGCACTCCTACCTTACAGCATGGGGAAATCAAAGATCTTCGTATCTGTTGAAATAGATGTGCAGACGGCACAATGTCTATCACACGTAGCAATGTGCAAGACCAGAGGCCAGTTCATGGGAAGTGATGTCTCAGTGAAATGGGCAACTGAAGCAACGGATCCAAATGAAGACGATTATGTCCGGACATAAAGACAAGAAACAATGGAAAAACAAAACATATTCTGATCAGATATGAAAAACCTGGAGTTAAAGGAGCAGAGATCAGAAGAGAGGCAAATTAAAAACTAAAAGTTCAAGGAAAAACTCCAGAAGAAGCTTGGAGATGGAAGAACAGAGGCCAAATGCAAATTTGGGGAACAGTGCTTTCACCAGATGGATGAGAGAAAGGAGTGAGGATCTGCAGAGCATGGATTGTCTTCGGTCACTACGAGCCCACCATTAACATAGTGCGAAATGGATGCAAGCCACTATGGCCAAAACTTGCTAAACTGTTGACATGAGTCGAGGACAGAGGAGGACCCTTACAGATAGTGCCATTGGAGAGCCCAAAATTCTGCTTCAGGAATAATGGCACAAGAAAAATTGGGGAGAATCAAAACTGGATGAGTTTTGATGCCCCAGGAATGGTACGTGGTACTGCAGTGATCATGGATCATTACTGGGCATCTGGATCCAAAGCGTATATCAGGCTGCCGAGAAACTGGGGAGCTATATGCACAATAGTGAATGTCCATGTTCCAGCATTGGTGATTCCAAAAGGTGATCTGAATATTGACAGCTTCCCAAAAGCAGATGCTCACATGAGGAAGAGGAGATCTGTGGAATTGATGAATAGAATGAAGAGAGAGAATTACTTTTCTGCTAAATCAGAAGAAGCTTTTCATGCAATCCCGTATGAACAAAGACTGTTCATCCTAACCTCACCAGTGTTCAGGACAATTTTTATGCCAAGAGTTCAGGTTGGAGCAAATACTAAATGGTTGCAGATGACCAGATGGGTGTTACTGCAAACCATCAACACGACCATAAAAGGATTCAACGCAATCAAAGAAGAGTTAAGGGTAATCCGACTAATGACTCTCCAGGACAGATATGTCCTTGACATGATCACAGCTAAGGATGGAGGTGTTTGTGCAAAAATCGGAGAATCATGTTACACATTTATACCATCTTACGACGAAGAAAATGGAACTTTAACAAAGGCCATAGGTATGCTGACAAAACTACAGAATCAGATGATCGAAGAAACTGATGAAGTGGACGACGACAGTTGGCTTGGATTACTATTCTCATGGTTCCATAGTGGATGACAGATGCATTCAAATTCCTAGGAGCCCTGCTAGTGATGATATTGCTCGGATTCTGTGTTATCAAGATAATCACCTCTGAGTGCAAGAAAACTGCGGAAAAGGCCATAGGGATGAAGATCATGATTGATGTCGAACCGGGATGGAAGCTCAAGGCCCTGACTGATGAAGACATAAGGGACTTTGTGAAAGCCAGCATTTATTCACCAGAAGGAACAAAGTTTCGATATCCCAGAAAACATAGAAATTATGTGGGAAAATGGATCTATTGTAGTCCAAGTGGACAATGTCAACTAAGGACTTGTAACAGGGATGAGCACGTGAGAACAGCAGGAATCTTGAAGGGATTAATAAAGATATGGACCCCAAAGATGTATTTCTTCAAACCTCTATGCGTGGATCCAGAGGATGAAGTAAAGGTGGATACCAAGGAAGAAGTGAAAGTGGTTGCTGAATCGCCCAGAGTGGGTAGTGTAGAGGAGGTCCCAAACACGATCCGCACTCCAACCATCCATTTGAAGTTCCAGGAACGTTCACGCCGAAATATGTGACGTATGATGAGCAAATAAACCAGCAGAGAGCCGCAGTTGGGCTCTGTCCAGTACCTATCAGAAGAACAGCACCTGTTGAAGTACCACCACCTAAGAAAACCTGGACAGTAAGGTAGCCATTGAGAAAACCATATCGACAAATGAAACAGAATGAAGATTGTCAGAATGCAGTCCCTGAAGAAGCTAAAACGATACTGAAGGAAGACGAATTGTGACGTCACAAGAACCCGGACTGACTCACATATAGAAGATATGACGACCTCCGAATGATGAAAAGAGACGAAATACCATGGATAAGTGACATCCTGAGCCTAAAGTGAAATAATTAATGTCAAAGATATCAGAAATAATGCCATGAGCACAATGAAGATATCCAGTTAAGTTTACATGTGTACATATACATGGAACCGCAAGAAGCAAAGAATTGTGAGGCTTACTTATGCTTAGTAGTAAAATAGATTGCAGCAAGCGCCACCTATACATATCTACCTGAAAAGGAGCCCTGTATATAAGTATACTTCCATTATGCACAAGAGCAGAATCAACCTAAGGTTACTAAAGGTCTCAAGAGGAGAGCTCTGCAGCAACCCGAACCGGGAATTAAAGACAGAAAGAAACTCAGACGAGGTCAAATCATGCCAAGAAGCCAAGGTCGTATTGGCTGAAATAGACCAACAGTGGATACAATTTCTGAAAGAAGAACCAGGTATCCTGTTCAGAAAGGTCAACATAAGCCACAGGAGGCGAGGCAGATGGCTGGCAGAAGTAAATCAAATACACAAATTAAATAAAGAATAAGACTATTTCAGTGTGTCTGACTCACGTGGCCAGCCAAGTGAGAAGGGATGAAACTTTCACACCCATGCATGGCCTCGTGCCATGAACAGATATCTTAATTTTTTGCAGACCAAGAAGCAGTCTCAAGGCCAACCACAAAGAAATAATTGACACATGACCAATGAGGTGGTGATTGATTGTAGCAATAATTGGAGGGAAAGCTGGGGGTGCAGACGAGCTCCCTGCACCTGGCCGGCTATTTTGCACGACCCAATCATAGTGGACAGAGTAATCAAGGGTCCTATAGTTAGTAGAACCAATGAGACGTCGTACTTTTAGTGACGTTTACATTAGCTATTTTGAAGGTAGGGCTTAGATTCCCCATCTGACAGTGTTCGTCCAATCCCCTCACTCCGTTACCATATACAGATATAGTACCTATATTAAAGTTACCTTCCTAGAACCAGTAGAATTGCATGCAACATTTTAAGCGTGACACGTCAGTGATGACGACTTTTTAGTATAAATGAGGTGTTTTTTATTACGTTCGTTGGAGTTGTTGAAGCGAGAAGGAAGATTGAGCGATTGCTGATATTCATGAACTCCCTGTTTTTTGTACTTGTCATAAAACATACTCCCTTTACCAAACTGTTGACTTGTCATTATTGATTTAATGCTAGAGTATTAATCTGCATCCCCATCCAACTCACGGGTGCTGCGGCCTCATGTTAAAATGTTATTGAGAAACCCCCAGCTCTATGGCCGGTTGGGGACCAAGTGCACAATACCATGCTGAATTTTTATTCCATGTGAGGTCAAGAATCCACTCTCAGCCCATAGTCAGACAAAGTTATGAACTACCCCGAAAGCATATTGGCTGTCTGTATATATACTTATACTAAGCCCTTCAGAAATTTCACAAGTTCTGGTTAATGCAATAATCTCTGCGGCCTGCGCAGAATTATGCAGAATTCGTTTAGTTTCACAATAGTGCTCAATGTGGTGATTGCGTAAGCAGCAGTGGATATGCCATCTGGAAGTTTAAATCAAGAGCCATCACAGAACAGCTCCCCTTGCGGATTCTTTAAAGGTGTATCAACTAGATCAATTCTACCTTTCGTTTTGGCTCTTTATTATAGAGGCAGTCATGTGACATCTTGTCACTACAGTTTGTTTCTTGTGGGAGAGGCAATAGTTCAGCCGGATTTAATGAGCAACATCTCTTAATTTGGATATTCAGAGCAAATAGAATCAGCTCGTACCTTGTTAGTCAAGCTGATGTGAGATGTTGTATCTGAGTTCTGTTTAATAGAACGTCTACGGACTGGGGTACCATCACGGTTAAAGAATAACCTAAAACCATACCCTCACTTTGTTTTACGGATGCAGCAGCAGCTACAGCTCTCAAACATCTTGGCAAAGCGCATGCAGCAGGGTCTAACGTGGAGGAAAAATAGCCACACAGTCTATTCTTGCCCACATGTTCCTGTGTTAAAACAGCAAAAGCACAACCATCACATTCATGCACATACAAAAACAAAGATCTTTTTGTAATTTGGTGTGCCCAAAACCGGTGCTGAACACAACGCAGCCTTGAGCAAATCAAAAGCGTTAGTGCAATCCATGTTTCATGGTAAAGGCAAAGAAATACTCTTCTTTGTCAGTGCCAACATAGGTTTTATTATCAAGGAAGCATTTGGGAGCCACTATCTACAGTATGAAGCCATGCCTATTAAAGCTCCGACCTCTTTCTGTGTATTTGGGACAAACATATCAGAGATGATTTGTATCCGTTCAGGTGTCAGTCTTCTTCCCTCCTTCAACAGAAGATAGCCTAAATAGGCAACCTCCTGTTGACAATACTGAAACTTTTTCAACAAATCCTTATGCCCATGGCCTGCTAAATGAATAAGCAGCAACACGGTGCCCTCTTTCAAAGCAACTCCAGAATCAGCAGCTAGAAGTAGATCATCAACGTATTGCAACAACGTGCAAGTGGAAGACAACTCGAGCGCATCAAGATGTTCCTTCAACGCTCTACTATAAATGCCTGGACTCTCAGTGTACCATTGCGGCACACAAGTGAATGTAAACGAGTGTTCCCCCTAGGGTGAACACGAACAAATATCTACTATCAACATGTACAGGAATACTGAAAAAATTGTTTTTCAAATCCACAACACTAAAATGTGTAGCCGTAGCTGGAAACGTAGTCAGAATTGTGGTAACATCAGGCACAATCAGAAACTGTGGAGCAACAACATTATTAATTGCACGTAAGTCAATAATAAAACACATTATCCCCTTTCTTATAGACTGGCAAAATCGGACTATTGCACATGCTTCCTGCAATTTCCTCAATTACACCTCGTGTATGAAATCAGAAATAATGCTATTTAAAGCCTGTTCACCTTCAACCGAAATCTTATACTGCGGAATACGCTGCAATTTAACACCTGGTTTCAACACAATTTTAACTGGTTCAATTTGTAAAATTCCAACGTCATTATCATTAACTGCCCATAAACATGTTGGAATCTTATTCAATTCAGTTGGTAAAGGCCTAGACAAAAGTTGTGGAATGGAAGTTTGTTGGGGTGGAATCGTTAAGTACACTCCATCTGGAGAACAGTAGATTCAACCCCAACAAATTTTTGCCACAATTTGTTGTCAACAGAAATGGACAAGAATCCGTGAATGGTCCCAGTGAAATCGGTACCGGCCGAGAGAACGGACTAACCACCAGCGTACCAGAAAACCCTACAGAAATGTTAGTCTGCCCTGACAGTGGAATATCTGGAACCTGTGAATGATCAATGGAACACTTCTGTGCCCCTGTATCTATCAAACATATATGCGCCCTATTCCCCACCATCATCTCAACGTAGGGACCTTTCTGATCAATGGGAATAGGTACTGGTTCCAGACCCTGTTTTGGGCTGTCCTAACGGAACAGTATATTGTCAAATGCAAGCTCCTCAGAAAAATAGACAGTCGAAGGATTATCAAAAATGTTCCCACTACTAACATTCTGTTGCTGACTATCTTGTGAAGGGGTCAGTTGATTTTGTGCAAACTGACCTCTACCAGGACCCCCTATCCCAGGACGGCCTAGGGATTGTCTACCCATGGCGCCATATGTGCTATTCGATCTCTGCTGTAGGATCGGGCATTGTGCTAGCCAAGGACCCTCCTGTTTACAATATGCATATTTGTTCATGGGTACAGGACCCAGTTGTGCGCTACCCTGTGGTGTAAATTGACCTCTAAACTGTGTATTCCCACCTCTGGCTCCTCTAGCTATTTGCTGCAACAATACTCTAGTTTTCAGGTCTCCCTTCTTCTTTTCCACCTTCTCCTTCTCTGTATTTACCTTTTCTCATAGTACTGAGCCATATGTAACACTTCAGATTGTGATTTTGCTTGCCAGGCACTCTCAGAAGTCATAATCTGTGATTGGATTTCAGGCAATAATCCACATG
This sequence comes from Ambystoma mexicanum, assembly GCF_040938575.1. NCBI lineage: Eukaryota > Metazoa > Chordata > Amphibia > Caudata > Ambystomatidae > Ambystoma > Ambystoma mexicanum. Next base: position 21,887,310 of record NC_090940.1, read on the forward strand.
CAAATGTATCTACAAACAACCTTTTTCCTGGCTCTGTACTTAAATCTTGACCACTAAAATCTGAAAATACCTGCTCACATCTGTTAAAATATTCTGTTGCACCCTCTGACTTCAATTGTATGCAAGCTGTTAGCTTATCCCATATGATGCTTTTTTTTCCAGGAACCAGAGTTTTCAATTTAGTCACTATTCTGTCTGGCAACACCAGTATCACCTGTGGCGGTTTCCCAACAGCATTTCTTTCCCCATCTATTCGAACTAAGGCATCCCATGTATCACCCATCCCTGCCCGATCATTTACAGTTCTACTCTGCTTCCACGAACCAGCAGGAAGGATCACAGGAAACAACAAATCTATATCACTCAGTGTGAAAACTGACGAATGCAAGACAGATTCAATTTCTTTATACAATTCTGTTGGATTCTTCCTAATATCTGGAATGTATTGCCTAATGGTATTCACTTCCTGTCTAGAAAATGGGACATGAACAAACTGTGAGACATAATGTGCTTCAATAGTAGTGGCAGGTGTTTCTGCTGCGGCATCAGCTTTTTGGGTCGAATGTCAGAATCGGCAATTGTAAAGTAGGCAAATCTGAAGGTCTATTAAGCAACAAAGCCAAATCAAGTGACAAAGTAGTCAAAGCAGTATCGGGCAAAAATGCTGTTTTACAAATGACCATCAAATCTGCAGGACAACAAACCTTTCTCGTCATAAACTCATCTTTTCGATCTACCATCACCTGGAATACTTTCCTTTGCATTGCCGGAGCATTCTTGAAAGGGGCCCCTAGGGGTCCCTTACATCTATGGAAACAAGGCGAGTCACCACACACGATAGATACGCCAGACACGAGGTTGTATTCCCAAAGATAGGGTTTATTGCAAAGCAAAAGTCTCAGTTGGCCAACTCGGTCTCACGCCCCGCGACATGTATTTCTAGACCTCGAGGGACGCAAGAGAGTGAATTACGTACATCAGTTACATATATACAAAATGCATATCAAACAATCAGCTATGACATGTTTAATACCCCCCTTTATTGGGTTTCTTTGAACTTGGTGTGATGATGGACATTTTCGACAACTATGACACCTTCAAACATCTATTCTAATAACAATTTGCAATTTGTGAGTGCAGAGGCATCTTTCAGTTGTTGAACAGAACACAGCGCTTCTGTTCTTGGAAGCGAGCTACATACGGGGGGGAGAGTTGCATTCCAGACCTTGCTATCTATGAGGTGCTAATCGTGTCCTGGCAGCCGACACGCTCTAACGGGGCTCAGCAAAGGGGGGCTGTGAGAAGAGCATAATTCAAGCCTTTAGCTGCATTATTCTAACATATTCTACCATATAACGAGACTGGCTGGCAGCTGCAAAATGATTAAATGCCCTGCAGCTCTGCTTCAAGGCTACATTAGGGAGGGAGCCGGGCATTCTTCCTGGTGCTGCCTACGTTGTGTTTCAACGAATTCTTGTTATACTCGCGTCGCTGCGGCCTTGTCCATTTACGTGCAGACAACAATGTTTTACAGTCGAGCAGTGTAAGCGGAAAATATACTGCGAAGCAATAAGAACAGAAAGCAATGAGCAATTGTTAGAAAACAAAATGGCGATTCTTGTTACATCAAAATGGCCGTTCATTGGCAAACTCGAAAACCTATATTATGTCATAACGTGCATGAGACGGTTGGCCCACGGCCATCAAAATACGTTTGCGGTCACACAGTAAAGGTATCCATTTTTCTAGACTGACAAAACCTCCTTTGGCCATATGCCAAATGTCTCATCTATTTATTGAAACCTCCTCTAGTGATGATGAGTCTGAAGTACTTATGTCTGAATTTTGCATGCTATCCTAAACATCATTGTCTTCATCAATATCTACAGCCATCAATTCTTTTACTGTTTTCATCTCATTTGTGTCTTGGTCAGCTCAACCATGAGGTTGTTTTTTCTTTGTCATCATATGCATACATCCCTCCGTTCATCCCTCAGTTACCTCAGCGCAAACTATTTATAGGCAATGTATGCAACAACAGCACGTTAGGAATATTCCAAACACCACTACCAATATTGAAATCAAATTACATCCCCAAGAAGTAGTATTCCCCAAAACCAAGACCCTATTCCCCAGCTTCCTTCTTCAGTAGGGAGTTCAGAGCTTAGGCCATGCATTTTCTTTATCGCTTCAAAGATCGTAGGGGAATAGTCATCGACATATACACAACACGCTGATCCCACTATTTTGCAAATTCCCCCACGATCAACCAGGATTACATCGAGAGCCATTCTATTTTGCAGCATCATTAACCTGATTCCTCTTTCTTCCAACGTCATATTAAATAGTATATCTGTCGTTGTGTTTATGGTATTGTCTAGTATTCTGGACAGCTGCCTTATGTTATAGAAGTTCACTATCTGCCCTAAGAATGGAATGAATGATTTTGCTAAATCAGTTGCTATCAGAACACCCTCGCCAGTCCTTTTGACTCTAGTTCTGGATAATCTGGCCATGGCTGCTGTTTCTAAGAGGAATACTCCTGGGAACAGTAGCCCTAGGTAACATGTACCTCCCCAGTTTCTGGGCACCAAGGATATGCTTTCTCTCCACATATAAAATAAACGGGATCTCCCACATATACTGGTTCTATTTCCCATTTCAATACCACATGCACCCAGTATATGTTCCGACTGAAAAAGAGCCTTTCTTTTTTAGACAAAAAGGGACAGTTCTTGGGCTATAATTCACCGTGTAAGATGGGGGGATTGCGTCTTTGTCCCCTTCTGTTCTTACACGAAATGTCATTACAGATGTCTTTTCTGGTGGGGACAATCTATCTTGTCTATTTTGTCGTGTTATCTTTCGTGTACTTTTCGTCGTGGGCTCTGGGGCTATTACTTGTGCTTTATGGAAAATGGAACAACCCACAGGCTTCATTATTATCTCCTCAAACTCATTCATGTTGGTTCTGTCTAATTGACCCGTACTACTCTCATTTCATTTCCCATAGAACATTGCACCTAAAGATGCACTACATGCAGAACTTAATGGTAATGGCTGCACATACCAACCTATTCCTTTCCCAGCATGCTGTGGTAAATGGGCACATAACCAGCAATTTGTTTTCTTCAGAATTGCATGTGTCATGTTCATGATTAATAACAATGTGTTATTCCCAAAACCTTCCCTGTGTCTTTCTTCCATTGGGGGCAGGGTATAAGTAATCACCTGAACCGGGCTTTCAGTAGTGGATATATTAACTATTGGTAAAAACATTTCTAATGGGTGTATCGATTCCACATACCATAATATTAAGACTGTCGTTATTGGTGCTACCACACTCATAAAGCACATAATTATTGTCAGTGCCAGTATACAATTCGTTTTACCATGCGTTTTTCTTAAGCTTACAGTCTTTATAATTGACTCATTCTCAGCAGTGGTGCAAGAGGAGGCTGGAGTCGGTCCCGACATATTTCTCATGGTCCTTCTTCTGCCTTATTACAGTTCGTCGTGGATATCTCTCTTCGTTGCGCTTGCTCTGATGTCAATAAGTTCAACGGAATTGTCACAGTTCAGTTCTGCCAGTCCTTTATAGCCTGGATTTGCTTATTTATTTTTAGGCAAGATCACTTGTCCTTTCTCATATTGCTCAGAGGACTCTTGATCAGTTATCTTTTGCCTTAGTACCATGTGCGCCCAGCTTGTCCGCTCTGGTTCCTGACACATGTACTTTTTATGATTGCACCGAGGAGCCGCGAGTCTTGAATTGTCCGACTTGCACAATTCTCATGCTTCTCTCCTCTACACCTCTAGTTCCTTCTCCGTCCATGAGCAGAACCAGAGGTTGACATAAACACCAAAGAACTGTGGATCACTTTGTCTTTCGAGGCCGCAAATTGTATCGCCTCACTCCTGGTATCGTGTGATCCTTGAACACTGCTGGTGCACTTACAGAATCAGGCTCAAAGTCAGCCTGTGGCGCTACTGCAGGTGCTAGTGTGCGCCGCGCCAGTGATGCAGATTCGGTCTTTGGCGTGCTGGCAAGTGCTGGTGGGCGCCAAAGGGGTACACGTTTTGTGTCTGCTGGTATTTGCAAGGCACATTTTGTGTCGGCCAACAGTGATGTCGATTCTGCTGGGCAACGTTGGGGCACTCTTTGCCCTTCCCCCTTTTTGGCAATCGTCTCAGGCTTCGTTTCGAGTTTCACTTCTCGTTTGGGCAGATTTGGTGGCTGCTTACTGGTAACAGTTTCTTCCGTTTCTGGGACCGCTGTCTCTTTCCGGTCATCTGGGTCAGGCAAGTCTTTCAGTGAAGTTGGAATCTTTTTGGCATGGGTGGCATGGATCCACGACTTCCGTCCATCCACCTGTATCGCCGTCTGCGTTGCCAAGAGTACTTAATAGGGCCCGCGCCACCTGGGTGCTAACAATGACTTCCTTTCAAAATTCTTTAGCAGCACCCAGTCTCCTGGCTCCAGCGCTTGCCCCGGAGCGGTGTATCTCACTGGTAATGCCTCCTGCACCTGCTGATGAATAAAACGCAATTTCTGCATTAAAAGGCCACAATAAGTACTAAGCACAGGATGTTCTACCTCTCTAAGTCGTTTTGGCTGTGGTGCGCACCATACATTTGCCGGCCTCCCCATTACGATCTCGTATGGGGAGAGCCCAGTTTTAGCCTGTACAGACGTACGCATGCATAATAGTGCTATTGGTAATGCATCCACCCAACTCAACTTGCTTCCCGCACATATTTTACTAATTTTTGATTTGAGAATCCCGTTGTGCCTCTCCACAAGACCGGCTGAACTCGGATGCCTTGAACTATGGAATCTCTTATCAATCTGAAGACCCGCACATATCTGTAACACCACTGCACCCACAAAATGTGGTCCATTATCGGACAATAGGACACGGGGCAAGCCAAAACGGGAAAAATATTCCTTAAGCATTACTTTTGCCGTGCTCATTGCTGTGCAGTCCTTCAAGGGATATCCCTCCACCCACTTACTGAGTGCACAGATCACCACTAAGACGTATTTTAAGTTTTGGCATCTCTCCATCTCTATGAAATCAAAATGGATCACCTCAAATGGCATAGAGGGTGGGCCAAAACTGCCTATTGGAGTCACTGTACCCTTTCCTACATTGTGTTGTAAACACGTGATACAGTTCTGCACCAACCTCTCTGCATTCTTCTTTATGTTTACATTCTGCCATACTGTGGATAGGTGCTGTATTATATTTTTCGCACAGATGTGGGTAGGGCTGTGGGCCATTGTGACCATTGCAGTCACATAGGAATTTGGCAACATCCAGTTTCTAGTTCTCTTGTCCACCCAACAACCTTCCAGATTTAACTCAGCAGAGCCCTCTGCCCACCCTTGTATTTCATCGGCCGTAGCTTCAGCCTGCATTTCTTTGACAGTGGCAACTCCATTTTCTATCATACAGGGTACTTCCTCAGTCTGAACCGTCATCATTTTGGTATTTAAATCAGTGGCAGTTTGTTTCGCAATTCTGTCTGCAAACGCGTTTCCCTCTCCTACTTTGCATGTTACCTTTTTGTGTGCCTCGCATTTCACTATTGCTAGGTGCTTTGGAAGCGTGAGTGCAGACAGCAATCGTACAATCAAAGGGTCATGTTGAATTCTGGCACCATGTGATGTCAAGAAACCTCTCTCAGCCCAGAGTTGCCCAAAATCATACTGGCTATCAGTATATATATTCACATTCAAATTTTCAGAAATCTCGCAGGCTCTGGTTAATCCTATTATCTCTGCGGCTTGTGCCGAGTTGTAGGGGATTCTTTTGCTTTCTACAACGCTCTCTAGGGTAGTGATAGCATAACTCTCATGTGGCTCTTTCTGTGGGATATCACTTAAATCAATTCCCCCCTTGGTTTCTTCCTCAGTGACCATTAAGCAATCGTGGGGGGGTGATTCATTCTTCCCAATTTCTTTTATGGTTGGTGGCATTAATTCTGCAGGATTCAAAGCGCTACACCTCATAATTTGGATATGGGGCGCAAACAAGATAATCTCATATCTTGTCAATCTAGCAGAGGTGAAGTGTTGCATCTGTGTCCTATTTAATAGAACGTCTATGGCATGTGGCACCATCAGAATTAAAGTGTGCCCCAATACCATCCCTTCTGTTTGTTTCACTGACGCAGCAGCCGCCGCAAACATCGGGGTAGTGCGCGCGCTACAGGGTCCAGCGCAGAAGAAAAATAGCCACAAGCCTATTTCATCCACCTTGTTCCTGTGTCAAAACCGCCAATGCACATCCTTCACTTTCACACTCAAACAGTCTAAAAACCTTCACATAACTTGACGTGCCCAAAACTGGAGCCGAGCATAATGCAGTTTTCAATCCATCAAATGCTTTCTGACATTCCTCATCCCACTGTAACGGCATAACCGCATCTTTTTTAGTCAATTTCACCATCGGTTTCACAATTAACGCAAAACTACCAATCCATTGTCGGCAATATGACGCCATGCCTATTATGGCTCTGACTCCTTTTTGTGTCTTTGGAATAGGCATACAAGAAATACTTTCTATGCGTTCTGGCGTTAGCCTTCTCCCTTCTTTCGAAAGTACGTAGCCCAAATAGGCCACCTCCTTTCGATTATATTGAAATTTCTTCATATTAGCTTTATGGCCATGTGCCGCTAGGTGTGACAGTAGTAATACAGTGCTTTCTTTACAAATCTCCTCTGTGTCTGCAGCTAACAATAGATCGTCTTTGTATTGCAAGAGTACACAACCCACTGGTAATTCTCGCATATCTAGCTGCTCTTTTAATGCTCTACTATAAATACTTGGACTTTCCGTGTAACCTTGCGGAATCCGCGTGAATGTAAATGATCGTCCTCCTAATGTGAACGCGGACAAATATCTGCTGTCCTTGTCCACTGGAATGCTGAAGAACGCGTTTTTCAAATCCACTACACTAAAATATTTTGCTGAAACAGGTATCATTGTCAATATTGTAGCGACATCTGGCACTAAAGGAAATTGTGGATCTACTACTTTGTTTAATGCACGCAAATCAATTATAAACGGTATGGTACTTCATTGCCTCCTTTTTTATAAACTGGAAGAATCGGGCTGTTGCATGCACTGCTTGTAATTTCTTCAATTACCCCTAGTTTCACCAAATCTGTAACAATACTCTTCAATCCTTTCTCACCTTCAGCCAAAATTCTGTATTGGGGAATTCGCGGTAGGGTAACACCTTCTTTCAAAAGGATCTTTACTGGCTCTATCTTTAAGCATCCTACATCATTGTCATGCATTGCCCATATACAGTTTGGCACTTTACTTAGTTCTCCTGGTAAAGTTTCGGACATGAATTCTGACACAGCGACATTGTGTGGCCAAATCATTAGGAACACCCTGTCTGCCGTGCAATCTATAACGGAACCTAATTTTTTCAACAAATTTAATCCCAACAGGTTCTCCCCACAATGTTCTGTTAACAGGTGTTAAGGTGTGAGTCACGAGAATGTTGCGTACCTGTATGTTTGGTTGATCTCGACAGGGCAGCCAGACTGACAAGAAGAATTGGTGATACGAGAAACCAGCCTCTCCTCCACCCAGAATGGGTACTTGGTAAAAGATGGACCGATTCCCAACGTCACAAGCTGCTCTCTCCTGATTTCCGTGACTTCGGGACTGTGCAAGCACAGGCAGGAGAGGCTGAAGGAACAAGTTCTTGAAGTGATGGAGCTCCAGGTCCAAGAAGGACCGAGACGAGTGAGGGAGCTCAGGAGTCCAAGGATGGCAGAGGCGATCACCAGGAGAAGACGCTGATGCAGTGGTGCTCATGAGTCCAAGGAAGACAAAGGCATGCACCAGGAGAAGACACTGGATGCTGTGGTGCTCAAGAGTCCAGAAAATGGCCGGGTATACACCAGGGAGATGCTGGATACAGAGGAGCTCAAGAGTCCAAGGATGGCTGAGGCGAATACCAGGAGAAGGCACTGGATGGAAGACCACAGAGCACAGGCTGGCACGAAGCAAGAAAAAAAGGGAAAATCAAGGCAGGGCTACCTAGCCTGGCTAAAGGAGGGGAAACCTGGGAAGTTGGGAAAACTGACGTGGACCAGGCTGGGAGAGGAGTCCAGGAAGGCAGGGAACCCCAACAAACCAAAAGGGAACAAAGGGAAAATCCAGGGGAGCCCGGGGTAAAGCAGGGAGCTGGCAAGGAGAGGACAAGGGAAAATCAGGAGAGGAGATCCCCAGAAAGGCTGAGCAGAGCATGGCTGGCGCAGGAACAAAGGGGTGAGCGAGTAACACGATCAGGAACAGAACGCGTTGAGACGCGATCTGCTCCCAATCCTCACTCTCCCTTTATGGGCTGCCGGCGCCCGCGAGGCCTGGAACGCAAGCTGATTGTCGCCGGGCGCCGGCGGACCCAGAGCGAGGCTTGGGCAGCAAGCCTCTCCAATCATGGGTGCCCAATCCACGGCGCATGCACGGAACCGTGATCGCGGTCTCCCGCGCATGCGCCGAGGAGCTGCAGCCCTGGTCCCCGAAGCTCTCCCTCCGGCGCCTCTCCAAGCGCAGAAGCGCAAATAGAGGCGCCAGGATGGGAAAGTGCGTGTGACGAACCCCGGTCTCCCGGTAAGCGTGACACTATGCCCCCTCCCAGGAAGGCCCGGAGCCCCAGGTTTCCAAGGAAACCGACGATAGAACTCACGCACAAGACGTGGGGCGTGCACATGCCGGTAAGGTTCCCAAGTGCGATCACAGGCCGGATACCCCTTCCAATCCACCAAAAAATGGAGCACCCCCCTGCAATAGCGAGCATCGCATATCTCCTGAACCTCAAATTCGGGGACCCCCTGCACTAGAACAGGAGCCGGGCGAGGACTGGCAGGCTGCATTTCTGGGTGCAAGAGGTGGAAGTAAAGGTCAAGGTATGAGTCCTCCAATTTATGACTGGATTGTGATGCTGGAGCCAGGGTAACCCCAAGACCAACTTGTAGGTGGGAGACTTGATAACATCCAGAGCAAGCTCTTCCACATGGTCGGCGATCCGAAGAGTTAACCCTACTGTGTGCAGACGAACCGGTCCTGAAGATAAAGGAGTACCATCGATAACTTCCACGGGTAGGGCAGTGTGTCTGGGTAGAAGGGGAATCTTATTGATGTTTGCGAATGTTTCATCGATGTAATTGCCAGACGCCCCACTATCCAACAGCCCAAAAACCTCTAGAGTCCGACCAGGCAATTGGATATGGACATTCAGGGTTAGTAAGATAGCTGGTTGCATGGGATGAAGAATTGAACAAGAAGTGGAAAGGTCTGAAAAGGGGGTGAGACCTGTCGTTGCCTCTCCTCTACACGACAGGTCCTCTAGTTTCCCATCTTCTTCTTCTGAGGTCGTAAAGGACACGTTCCCAGGTAGTGCCCAGCAGCGCCGCAGTAAAGACATAGGCGTAATGTTCTTCTTCGCCTCCTTTCTTCCTCAGATAAAGGACCCCTCACAGCTCCCAACTGCATAGGTTCGGGTCCAGATTCCGCCGAACCAAAAGCTCCGGCGGGAAGACTGGCCATTCTAGAACTGACTCTCTCAAACCGACGTCTCTCAGCCTTTCGTTCAGCTAATCTCTGATCAATTCGGAGCACCTGATTGATTAAGAGTTAGAGGGTCTCAGGTTCGGGGATGTGGAGCAACTCATCCTTGTATTCTTCCCGCAACCCCCGGCGGAACAGGGTCTTCTGCGTGATTTCTGGCCATTGAGAGTCAGTAGCCAGTAGGCGGAAGCGACTGATATATGTTATTATGTCAGCACTTCCCTGCTTAATGTCCATCAACCGGTTTTGTGCAACGGCGGCCAGATTGGGCGTCTGAAAAACCTCCAGGAATGTCTTCTCAAAGGCAGCAAAATCATTCAATATGGGACTGTTAGAAGCCACGAAAGGTGTTGCCCAGGCGAGAGCTTTCCCGGTTAAATTTCCCAAAATGTATCCCATCTTGGCCTTATCGTTATTGAAATGGGTCGACCTGAAGAGGAACTGGATTTCACAGTGATAGCAAAATTCCGCTACTCAACGTGGGTCTCCATCAAACTTGATTGGGGTAGTATGAGCCAAAGAACTCTCAGCCTGTGGGGCACTCTCTGCCCCTTGAGTTACCATTTGACTTAAGACTTGGTTTTCCTGGTGTAAGGCAGTCATCTCTGCTCTGAGGGCTTGTAACTCATTCAGCAGGTCCTGTGTGTCTTCCATCTCTCAATCGGAAGGTAGGCGTCTCAATCTGTTAAGGTGTGAGTCACGAGAATGTTGTTGCGTACCTGTATGTTTGGTTGATCTCAACGGGGCAGCCAGACTGACAAGAAGAATTGGTGATACGAGAAACCAGCCTCTCCTCCACCCACAATGGGTACTGGGTAAAAGATGGACCGATTCCCAACATCACGAGCTGCTCTCTCCTGATTTCCGTGACGTCGGGACTGTGCAAGCACAGGCAGGAGAGGCTGAAGGAACAAGTTCTTGAAGTGATGGAGCTCCAGGTCCAGGAAGGACCGAGACGAGTGAGGGAGCTCAAGAGTCCAAGGATGGCAGAGGCGATCACCAGGAGAAGAAGCTGATGCAGTGGTGCTCAAGAGTCCAAGGAAGACAAAGGCGTGCACCAGGAGAAGACACTGGATGCTGTGGTGCTCAAGAGTCCAAAAAATGGCCGGGTATACACCAGGGAGATGCTGGATACAGAGGAGCTCAAGATTCCAAGGATGGCTGAGGCGAATACCAGGAGAAGGCACTGGATGGAAGACCACAGAGCACAGGCTGGCACGAAGCAGGAGAAAAAGGGAAAATCAAGGCAGGGCTACCTAGCCTGGCTAAAGGAGGGGAAACCTGGGAAGTTGGGAAAACTGACATGGACCAGGCTGGGAGAGGTGTCCAGGAAGGCAGGGAACCCCAGCAAACCAAAAGGGAACAAAGGGAAAATCCAGGGGAACCCGGGGTAAAGCAGGGAGCTGGCAAGGAGAGGACCAGGGAAAAATCAGGAGAGGAGATCCCCAGAAAGGCTGAGCAGAGCAAGGCTGGCGCAGGAACAAAGTGGTGAGCGAGTAACACGATCAGGAACAGAACGCGTTGAGACGCGATCTGCTCCCGATCCTCACTCTCCCTTTATGGGCCGCTGGCGCCCGCGAGGCCTCGAATGCAAGCTGATTGTCGCCGGGCGCCGGCGGACCCAGAGCGAGGCTTAGGCAGCAAGCCCCTCCAATCACGGGTGCCCAATCCACGGCGCATGCACGGAACCGTGATCGCGGTCTCCCGCGCATGCGCCGAGGAGCTGCAGCCCTGGTCCCCGAAGCTCTCCCTCCGGCGCCTCTCCAAGCGGGGAAACGCGAATAGAGGCGCCAGGAAGGGAAAGCGCGTGTGACAAACCCCGGTCTCCCGGTAAGCGTGACAACAGGAAAGGACAATGTTCAGTAAATGGTCCTATAGTAACTGGGACTGGTTTGGACACTGGGTTTATGACTGGTGTACCTGTGAACCCTGCGGAAACATTCTTTTGCCCTGACAGTGGTATATCCGGAACCAAGTGGTGGTCTATTGAACACTTCTGCGCTCCTGTGTCTACAAGAAAGTGGTGCTCCTCATTCCCGACTCTCATTTCTACATAGGGTCCTCTCTGATTCACGGTAATAGACTCTAGTTCCGACCCCTGTCCTGGGCTGTCCTATTGGGGAAATAACACATCGTCCGATGTGTAATCATTGCTGTTACTGTAATACGTGTTTGGCTGTGTATCGAAAACGTTCCCACTCTTTCCTCTATTTCCCCCACTCTGGTTTCCATACTGTTGGTTTTGCTGTCCCTGGCTCTGTTTAGGGGCATTTTGGTTTTGGCCTTGGTTTTGATTACCTCCGTTATTGTGATGCTGCTGCATACTATTCCTATTTGGTCCATTCCCTCCTGGGCGTCCTCTATGCTGTCTCCTCTGACCAGACCCATTTCTATTCTGTAGATGCGGGCATTGCGCTCGCCAATGTCCTTCCTCTTTACAATACGCACACTGATTTGGTCCCACTGTACCCCCATATATATTTGAATTACTCCTTCCTTGGGCATTCCCTCTCCCTCTATTGTGTCCTACTACTTGCTGCAGTAGTACCTGTGTTTTCAAATTTACCCTATCCTTCTCCGCTTTCTCTTTCACTGCAGTCACTCTGTGCTCATAATATTGGACCATGTGCAATATTTCGCCCAGCGTTTTTGCTTGCCATGCACTCTCTGATGTCATTATTAGATCCTGGATTGGAAGTTTTAACCCCCTCACATATTTATCAACAAATAACCTTTTTCCCGCTTCCGAGCCCACATCCTGCCCACTGAAGTCTGTGAATACTTCTTCAAATCTGTTAAAATAATCTGTAGCTAACTCATCCTTGCCTTGTACACATGCAGTCAATTTGTCCCATTGAATTATTTTCTCTGGGACAATTTCTTTTAATTTCTGCACTATACGTGCTGATAATGCTACCAGGTTCCGTCCCGGTGTTCCTCCAACCGCTTTATTCCTGTCTTCTATTATCAAGTCCGCCCATGTGGCGCCAAAGGTCGTTGGGTCATCCACCTTTCTTATTTGCTTCCATATGTCTGTTGGCAGGATCACTGGGAATATTAGGTCTATGTCACCCATGGTAAGCACGGATTATTGCAGGCAGGACTCTACTTCCTTGTAAAACCCTGCAGGATTCTTTCTTATATCGGGAATCGTCTGCTTTATGTTGTTCACCTCCTGTCTGGAAAAGGGGGCATGCACATATTGGGCGGTATAATGGGCTGGTGTTACCTGCGCCGCTACATTGCCCACTGCAGGAACCTCTACTTGGGGCACAAAGGTAGGTGGGACATCTCTCATAGGAAATGCCCCACTTACTGTCCCTCCACCTTCTCTTAGGTGTAACAATATTCCCAGATCCAGCGATAGGGCTGTTTCTCCTGTCCCTCGCTCTAGTGCTCTTCTATATACTGCCATTATTTCGGGTGGGCTGGCCTTATTGTTTTTTATATCTTTGTCTAATAAATGTTCAGCCATCGACTGCAGTGCTTTTCTTTTCATGGGCATGGAATAGTCATCAAATATCTCATGTATCTCCATTGTGGGGATACCGGGATCCGACATCCATCTAAACGCTTCTCGTATACATACTTTTAACTTGTCGCTCCTCTGTACCGATGACATTGAATGTCGTCGTTGTATGTATGGCTCTACAGTTTCCTTCCAATGTCTCCCGATATCCCTACTCCTGTACCCAGGTGTAGTAAACATTTCGGCATAATCATTATCCAATTCATCTTTAAGTTCAAAAAGTCCATATACATGTTCTCTCACTTCTTCATTCCTCTCCCTACAGCGTGCTAATGCATTCAAATCTAACAATCGCTGCGGTGGTAATTTCCCAATTAACTGTTTCCATTTCTCCACCAACTATTCACCCATGCATTCCAACACTACCTGTCTTTCGTTGCTTCTTCGGAAGTCATACATCGAGGCCAATGCTGCCGTCCCCTCATTCCCGTCTATATACATCTCTGCCTGTTGCTGCAATTCCACCTTCCTTTCTTTGCTGATCTTGCTGCGAGTTACCCTCGTGCATCCCCGTTGTTCAGTCCCGCCTCCTGCCCCCGTGGTTTCAACTTCAACCCCGGGAGGAACGGACGGTACCGAGTCTGTGTCTGAGGCGGGAGGTGCGGATGGGACAATGGGAACAGGGAGTGTCTGTTGTGGGCCTGGTTGGCTAATAGGAAGTGTTACGTGCACGGTCTGTGGCTGTGGGAGGGCTTGAGCTACCGGAGGGAGAGCTTGGGCTACGGGCAGGGTTTGGGCAATAGCTACTGACGTGTCTGGCCTCACTTCTGATCTTGGGCCTTGTTTTGTATGGGTCAATATGTTTTCTATCAATTCATCTGCTACGTGTAATTCTCGTTGTGGATATATTTTTTCTATATTCAACTGGTCACGCCTACCTGCTCTTCTTAGACTCTCAGTCCACTCCTCTTCTTCTTTCTCTTCCGCTACTTCACCTTTCGATTTATGCCTGCGCGCATGCTTCGCTCTACTTCTAAATCGGAGCATTGCTTCCCTTCTCCAGTCTTTAATAGTCTCAAATGCTGCAGGACGCGCTTTCTTTCTTATGAACACCCTTTCCAAGTTATCTATTCTCACTATCTCAAAACTACCATTAATCGGCCAGTGATGGTCTTGTTGCTTTCTGGTTTGCCTATGCCAAGTCTCACAGAATATTATCGCACCCACTCCATACTTCACATAGATCTCATACGCTGGCGTTCCCCCAGGTGGTACAATTTGGCCATCTTCCAAAGATTGTCTACCACAGCGGAAAAACCCCGCTAGGGTGGACAATACCCCAGGCATGTTTCAACCTTCCCCCTGGTTAATCAACCTTACCTAGGGCGTTTGATTTTGCAAAGTCAGCTCTCAACCAATATCAGGATTACTTTGAATTGGGGAATGACTCACCTGATAAATCAAGTCGTCCGTATACTGACGCACCAAATGACGTCGTGTCTGCATTTCTTGGCTTCTGCCTCATTTCAGGACCCTCACCTCCTTGTTCTCTAGCCAGGCACGTCGATCATGTGTGCAGATCTGCAAAGGAGTCTCTCATCACTTCTACAGGGCGCCCCGAACACCTCTTGATCCCGGATCGATCGTCCTGTCCTCGCCGTTCTCCGCCTTACTCAATTACAATGTTATGCGATGGAAGAAGTGGGGGAGGGTCCCTATTCGGGTGCCATCTTGAAAGGGGCCCCTAGGGGTCCCTTACGTCTATGGAAACAAGGCGAGTCACCACACACGATAGATACGCCAGACACAAGGTTGTATTCCCAAAGCTAGGGTTTATTGCAAAGCAAAAGTCTCAGTTGGCCAACTTGGTCTCACGCCCCGCGACGTGTATTTCTAGACCTCGAGGGATGCAAGAGAGTGAATTACGTACATCAGTTACATATATACAAAATGCGTATCAAACAATCAGCTATGACATGTTTAACACCCCCCTTTATTGGGTTTCTTTGAACTTGGTGTGATGATGGACATTTTCGACAACTATGACACCTTCAAAAATCTATTCTAGTAACAATTTGCAATTTGTGAGTGCAGAGGCATCTTTCAGTTGTTGAACAGAACACAGCACTTCTGTTCTTGGAAGCGAGCTACATACGGGGGGAGAGTTGCATTCCAGACCTTGCTATCTATTAGGTGCTATCTGTTTCCTGGGAGCCAACATGCTCTAACGGGGCTCAGCAAAGGGGGACCGTAAGAAGAGCATAATTCAAGCCTTTAGCTGCATTATTCTAACATATTCTACCATATAACGAGACTGGCTGGCAGCTGCGAAATGATTAAATGCCCTGCAGCTCTGCTTCAAGGCTACATTCGGGAGGGAGCCGGGCGTTCTTCCTGGCGCTGCCTACGTTGTTTTTCAACAAACTCTTGTTATCCTCGCGGCCCTGCGGCCTTGTCCTTTTACGTGCAGACAACAATGTTTTACAGTCGAGCAGTGTAAGCAGAAAATATACTGCGAAGCAATAAGAACAGAAAGCAATGAGCAATGGTTAGAAAACAAAATGGCGATTCTTGTTACATCAAAATGGCCGTTCATTGGCAAACTCGAAAACCTATATTCTGTCATATCGTGCATGAGACGGTTGGCCCACGGCCATCAAAATACGTTTGCGGTCACACAGTAGAGGTATCCATTTTTCTAGACTGACATACTGACTAAACGTGTCATGCACTTCAATGGGAGAAATTGAAACACCCGAAATCCATCTAAGAGCGTCTCTTGTGCAAATGCATATTTCTTCACTCATTGGTTTCAATGAAGGAAGAAATTGCTTCTGCACATATGAAGCTTGCCGTTCAATTACATCCATCTCATCTTTCTGTAACCGATCTAGCTCCCTTTTAAACTCAAATACCTTCTCTACATGCTCATATACTTTCTCTGCAGTGTCACTTGAGCGGGCAAGGACATTGAAATCCCTCAACCCCTGTGGGACATTCATGTCCATCAAATTACTCCAAATATCAACTAAATGTGTTCCCATTCGTTCTATCAAAATAGTCTGTTCAGGAATACCCCCTTGGACAGAAATCGCAACTAAAACAGCCCATCCATCACCCTCTTCTATGTACTTTTTAGGCAATGTATATAACTCTCTTTTTCTGTCTTTAGATACTGTACCACGAGTCACTATCCTTGAATCAGCTCCCGCCCCTTCAACCACTACAGGTGGAGCAGAACCACCTGGTTAAAAAATCAATACGTAGCGGAGGTAATACGCTGGCGGTGCAGATGGAATTATGGGACGGCAACTGTGCAGGTGCAGGAGGGGGACCAACAACAGGAAGAGGAACAACAGCAGGAGGAGGAGGAACTACAACGGAAGGAGGGACATAAGGAGACGGTGCAGTCGAAACAGTTCTACTTTCATTTACCAATTTATTAAGTAACTCATCTGATGTATGAAAATCCTGAGAGGGATATATCTTTTGCACATCGAGTTGAAAAAGCCCTATCCATACCTCTAATGGATGCTGATTGTTTCTGCTGATCATGCAATTGTCAAGATCCATTGAAACTTGAAGCTTGCGAGGAGTATGAATACCTCCGTCCCTAAGCAACAAACAGCAAGATACAATATATACTTGCTATTCGAGGATTAGGGCCACAAGTGGTAGGAACGGGAACACCAGGACCGCCAAATGGCTGCTGAAAGAGAATGCAGGTTATGGTAAGTACAGTGGATTCCTAATGTGAAATACAGGCCTTGGTGTAATAAAGTAAGGAATCACCTACCAGGATCTTGGATACAGTAAGCATGAATGAGTATGGGGGGTCTGGTGTGAAGTCAGGAGTAAAAACCGTTCCCTCAGGAGGGTCCCAAGTAACTGGCAGGCTGATGTCAAAGGGCCAGTAGGAGGACCCAGCTGGAGGCACCTGGACTTGAAACAGAAAGGTGGATACTTGATGTGCTTGAATCCAAGGGTTGGAGAGTTCAGGAAACACTAGCGCCAAAACCAAAAAGGGAAAACCGGAGCAGTTCGTAAAACAATCTGAGGTCAGCGTCTAAGACCAAGAAGGTAAATCCAGAGCAGTCCGTGAAACAAATCTGAAGTCAGCAGGAGAAAAGCAGAATCCAATGCGTTGCCGGTAAAGTAGAAGCAAGAACACTCCATGAAACAGAGTCTGAGGTCGAAAGATGCAAAACAGGATACGAGAAAGTCAAGACGCCAAACGCTGTAAACAGCTGAGAAGAACTGAATCCAGAATGCTCAGCTGATTTAAGCGTCCCACTATGGCGTCCGGACATGTGACGTTACATGCGTGTGTCACGTTTTGAGAGCTGTGTTACTTGATTGGCTGTAAGCATCGTACCACGTTCTGTATCGGGTGTCACATGACCCGGAAACAAGCACAGCCTCTAGTCACGGTGGTGAAGAACAGCGAGTGAACTGTGATGCCCGTTGACAGGTGACATTGACTGGGCCGCTCGTGTCCTCCGGCAGTATTTTCTTGCTGAGATGGTATAGCCACCACGTCCGACCAAATGCCAAGGCAAGCGAAACTTATTATACAGCAAATGCCGTTTTTGTAATTTAACGGGATTTTTACTCCTGAGGACAGACCATTGGTGTAATCTTGGAGCATGGACCAAGCGTGATGGGACTGGCATAACAGGAGTGTTAGTAGTGTGTATGGGCCTTGTGTCTCTTGTGTGTGTGGATCTTGTTGGGGCGGTTCACAGGCTTGATGGTGCATGCGTGACAGCAATAATGCTTTCTCAGCATTCGTCATGTGTGCTTTTCTTTACTTCTGAGTTGCTGCATAGCTTCCTTTCTCAAATCCTTGACTGCATCAACTGCTGGAGAGCTAGCCTTTTTTCCTCAACAATACAGATTCTAAATGCTCTAGGCAGGCAATTTAAAAACTACCCTAGTCTGGCCACTGAAGTTCGGAAACATGCCTGGTCTGTCTGTGCCAAATTTCATTAAATACGATTGTTCCTAGGCCATACTTACAGTACATTAAAAAAATTGGTGACCTATTGGGTGGCGCTGGTTGGCCTTGTTCCAAATTTGCCGGCCACGGACCAATGGACACTAGTTTGACAAACCATATAATGCAAGTCATTACACTCCCCAGTTGTACCTGAAACCGGACGCCACAGCCGAATTCAGCACTGTTAGCAACCAATCGGAAGACACAGCCCAACAACCAATAGGGTTGCCGGCCACGGACCAATGGACACTAGTTTGACAAACCATATGATGCAAGTCATTATACTCCCCAGTTGTACCTGAACCCAGAGGCAGAAAGATACAACACGAGAGGTAAGATGCTCCCATAGCTCGCGCACGGCACCTTTTGCTTAATTTAGCTTCACTTTGATTTAAATGCAGGTGCACCACGCAACTCAGTCACCACCTATTTGTAACCTTGTTGTCACTTCTGACCCAGTGGGAGACTTGTCAAGCCACAGTGGCTACCTCCCAATTAGCTAAGAGACAGTGGGTGGGTATAGATCCAGACACCCACGGCACCTCCCTCCACCAACCTGACTAAATACAAACCGCACTGCTAAAAGCACTTGGGACCCTTCCTACACTTGCCATCTCCTGGAGCACCTTGTAGGAAAAGACACCGGCACCAATGCCTTTACTAATTAATACTCAACTGAAACGCCGTCTGCACACCATGCCTAACTGGCAATTAATAGAACAGGCACTGTGTAAAAACGCCTTATGCGTAATATCATATGTATTCCCGCACCGGCGCTCCCATGGTCAGAGCCCACACAAACAAAGCCCAACACGGCACAGATCTAGATCCCGGCCATCACAATATGGGTCAGCACTAAGTATACTATATGCATCCTCGGCACAATAAGCACCAAGACCCTTCCCACAGAAGCCGCTCCAGGCCAGTGAGGGAAGGGTCCCAAGGCACCAGTGCCCTAATTATGATAATCACCTTGAAAACTGAAACCCAACTGGGCACATCCCCACTGTCGGGACCGCACAATGGAAACAACTGATACCACACATGAACTGAACCACGGAATCATGTCTTTTAACTATTCCTAGTAGCTCAGCCCTTCGGCACGAAATATTCACACTAGTTTACCTTAATTACTTATTCGTAGGTATTGACATCTGCTAAACCAGGCACTGGGCGGACTGAGCCCTTGCTATTGCCACTACCCAGTAACATACTGACTTACCTGCAACAAGCAGGAACCAGGACAATCCCTCTATCTTACCTACCAGGTGAGATCCCTTGCAAATGAGTCAATCATTACCAATCATTACCAAACACTCTAAACCAATTAGGACCATTGCCAACCAAACTTATGGAAATCTCTTCTTTTCTCTCCCTTAACATGTACTCAATACTGTCTATTGATAATTGTTTTTGACTGCAAAATGTATGAACCAATCTGCAAATCACTATGAATCTGTATATATATCACGATCACTGGGAATTAAATAACCCACACATATGTCCAAACACAAATGTCACATGATATCAACACCCAATCACGAATGGTGAATGCCGAATCTTGGGACCACATTGGCAGCAAATATATATCGAATCCATTGTTATTAAAAATTATGAGCGGTAGCCTATAAAAAGACCTGTAAGGTCGAAACACGTGTCGGCACCACCTGTTATATCATCAATTGATGAATTCGAGACAATAAAAGATTGGAAAAAATGAAAATCACAAACCTTGTGGAACTACATTTTTCAAACGCAGCAAAAGACAATGGGGTAAATCCCTTTTGTAACCTTGGGGATGGCCTGTGGTCGGGCAGGACGTAAAGGCTGGAATGATATTTAGTACATGGGGTAGTCCTGACCTCATACATTTAAGCTACAGTAGTTTGCTGTAGTGAAAAATTCTAACACATCTCCATATTAGGTTTAATCCATCTTTATAAGTATGCATCATAGGAGGAAAGTACAAATCCAAATTCTGGAAAAACTGAAAAAAACAGTTGTTGAGACCTTTATTTACTTAGGTCGCATATTGCAGCATAGATAATTCAACATTGATGGCTGAAAACATTACACATAGAAAGAATAAACCATCAACAATTAACCTGATCACCAGCTTGGTGAGTTTTGTAAACAATACTGGACATATATGTTAACAATGTATAGTGCATCTTTGCATAGCATTACATGTCCCCTGGTAACAGGAGGTCACTAAATTAAGCCTGTTATAGTCCATACAGTGCAGAATTCAAAAAGTGACTTTTTAACAATGTGCCTACGCTTCCAAAACAGGACGTTTGTAGGATTAGTATAGGGTGTTACCTCCACACTCCTATACTAGTACTGTGTTATATTGCCTGTGTGCAGTGTTACCAAATATTACTTCATATTTGTTAACCTAATAATGTCTTGTCACAGTTACAACCCATATTTGCACAGTACAATATTATTTGCTTCAAGAAACCTAAAAATAGGGTCTGCTGAGAGGCAACGTCAACATTAAGGTGGTAGTAAAGATTTAGGTCATAGGTTTGTATGATGTGAGGGCCAGACGTGATGACATGAGACGTTTCGGCTGTAAAACGGTGGCAGCCTTCTTCTGGGGCCAGATCAAGCAGGTCTCCCTTGCATTCGGAGGTTTAGGTATATGAGCTGTTAGTTGGAGTTCTTATGATAAACAAAATAGTGGCCTGCTAGCTGAGGGATGCAGGATGTTCACTGGCGTGCAATCTGGTTGCTTTGGCAAAGCAGGACTTGGTGCTGTAGAGGTCCCTCAGTGTGCTAGGAGTCTCGGTGGCAGGAGATCAGTTCCTGTCTGTGTGGAAGAGGAGCTCTATGACCGAAGCATCAAACGCTGAGACCGCCCGTGCTGCACATTCTTAATTATCCGCACCAATATAATTAAGTGCATGCGTGACAGCAATAATGCTGCATTCTCAGCATTCGTCATGTGTCTATGGGCATGCTTTTCTTTACTTCTGAGTTTCTGCATAGCTTCCTTTCTCAAATCCTTAACTGCATCAAATGCTGGAGAGCTAACCTTTTTTCTCAACAATACAGATTCTAAATGCTCTAGGCGGCCAATTTCAAAACTACCATAGACTGGCCACTGAATTTCAGAAACATGCCTGGTTTGTCTGTGCCAAATTTCATAAAATACGATAGTTCCTAGGCCATACTTAGAGTACATTAAAAAAGCTGGTGACCTATTGGGTGGCGCTGGTTGGCCTTGTTCCAAAGACTGTCTATCTCTGCGGAATAATACCCTGAAACAGGATGACAATTTCCCAGGCATGGCAGATCACTGGTGTTACCTGGCATCGTTTGTATTTGAAAATACAAATCTGCAACCAATATCAGGATTCTTAGGAATCGGGGCACGACTCACCTGATTTCAAACAAAGGGGTCCGATCGGATTACAAAGGGTTGTGGCTGGTGTTTTCCCAAAACAGGCCTCGATACGGGGACCCTCGTCCTGATATCTTGCTAAATGCTGCTCACCATACAGGGATCGGGTCATGCAGTACTGTGGAGGAATCGCATCTCACTTTTCAGAGGCCCCCTTCTCTCTCCGATCCCGGTCCGGCAGCCTCATCCTTGTCTTAGCAATGTGAAATCAATTCTGAGGGTCCCTATTCGGGCACCATCTGAAAGATTAAAGAAATATCGAGGCTTAATACCACTTAATAGAAATATGCCAGGCACGAGTACAATGGTACAAGTACACTTTTATTTCGCAGAACAGCTGTCTGGTCTCTCAACACCTCGCAATGTGTGGTAGCGGACACCGTTAGATGAGAGAGTGCTGGACATTACAAAGCATGCATATTTATACATTTCTCTCACAATCCCAGTTACATCGTCCAGCCCATCTTCGTGTTATCCATTCACTAGGGTTCGTGGCCAGTTCACATAACTAATACAGATTCAAACAACTGTACATTGTTCAATGTTTTCCTCAAACACTAGACATGTTTTTCTGCACATAAAACACAATGGTAGCATTCTTTACTTTACTCATTCGTGTTTGTCTATCATTTGTTCTTGAGTATGAAGTCAACTTAGTTTCAACGAGCGAAAACACAGATTTCTGCAAAAGCACATATTCAGCTATTCAACATTCTGTTTTGCTGTTTGAACCGAGAGGACACTATTGATACAGATGGTCTCTAGGTTACTGTTTAAATACGTCTCTTGTTTAGCTCCAAGGTTTCTTAGTGCAGAACAAACAATTCCACCTTAACAGCTTCAACATGCTTATCTATGTTAACATAGTGCAAAGCTCATTTTGCCCTGCTGGAGCCAAAAACACAATTTCTAGCATGGGGCAGAAAGCAGGCGTTCATCAAAATGACGGATAACTTTAAGATGGCGGCGTAGACAACTTATTGCACGTTCATTTAAATGCGATTTACAGTACGATGCGAATGCGCGTAGGCCAATATTCATTATCAAGCGGTATTATGCGAAATATACTTTTACGCTCTATGTCCCATTTCACATTTCCACCATGTGCCTCACAATCCTATCACATTGCTCTCGGAAGAATGCCCATGCCTCTTTCACATCCCCTCAAAAATATTGCGTCCCTCATTTAGAACTTCCCAGGAGATCTCTCATGCTCTTTTTCAATTTCCGATAGAAGGTTGGGTCATGCTCCATCACGTTCATCCTTAAAATTGCACCATGCCTCTTCATGTGCCCCTGTAGTGTGTCCTGTGTCCCTTAGTTGTCCCACCCCATTTCACATGGCGTCCTGAAAGTGGAGGCAAACCCCAACACATTGTCCCCAAAGCTCATGCTGCAAGCGTCCTGTTGCTGGATACAGGAAGCGGAAGGCAGGGGAGTTGCCAATCCCCCCTCTAGCCTAGGTTCTTTTTGGCAGCCAACAGTGCAAACCCTGACTGATTTCACCAATTGCAGTCAAATACCAGTGCCCCAGCCTTGCTTATATGTGTCTTCCGGGGAGCCCTACCAGCCTTGCTTACATGTGACTTCCAGGGAGCCAAACCAGTCTTGCTTACATGTGACTTCCGGGGAGCCCCACCAGCCTTGCCTATATGTGACTTCCGGGGAGCCCCACCAGCCTTGCCTACATGTGACTTCCAGGGAGCCCTACCAGCCTTGCCTACATGGCACTTCCGGGGAACCCCACCAGCCTTGCCTACATGTGATTTCCAGGGAGCTGCCATGTAGGCAAGGCCGCTGGGGCTCCCTGGAAGTCACATGTAGGCAAGGCTGGTGGGGCTCCCCAGAAGTGCCATGTAGGCAAGGCTGGTGGGGCTCCCTGGAAGTCACATGTAGGCAAGGCTGGTGGGGCTCCCCGGAAGTGCGATGTAGGCAAGGCTGGTGGGGATCTTTTCAATTTCTAGGTTTTCTTTTGCAAGTTGTGTAGAATAACTGGGAGACACCCTTGCATTATTCAGCTTCTTATAAATAAAAATTCGAGCTGGCAAAGTAACCAAGATTTAGTCCAATCTTCTCCAGATAAAATGAGGTATTTACTGGTAAAATTGCCTCTCTGTAAGCTGATGTGTGTGATCACAACCGGATGATTACCAAAAAGTCTGAAACTGTTGTCTTCTCGATTCTAGGACTGGAGCATGGCAGCTGGCAACTGAACTCGGCCCGCCTGCCTGCACTCGCCATTTTACGAGAGTCCGGCGGTGTGGAGAGCCTGTCAAGTAAGAGTGCTGCACCACCAGGCTTTCAGGGTGCACTCTAAAGGTCAGCCATCAAATCTCTACCCACATGCAAGCATGGCATTCGCTGCATCCTTCTGGTCTGAAAGCTAGAAGAAGTACTAATGCATGGCTGGAAGGAGTAACAAGGCATTACTAGAAGAAGTAACACTGTATGGCTGGAAGGAGTAAAAAGGCATGCATAGAAGAAGTAACACAGCATGGCTGGAAGGAATAACAAAGCATGGCTAGAAGAAGTAACACTGCATGGCTGGAAGGAATAACAAGGCATGGCTAGAAGAAATATCACGCCATGGCTGGAATGAGTAACATGCCATGCTAGGTGGAGTAGCATGTCATGGCTGGGAGGAGTAACACAGCATGGCTGGAAAGAGTAACACAGCATGGCTGGAAGGAGTAACACTGCATGTCTGGAAAGTGTAACAAGGCATGCCTCGAATAAGTAACACTACATGGCTGGAATGAGTAACAAGGCATGCCTAGAAGAAGTAACACGCCATGGCTGGAATGAGTAGCATGCCATGCTAGGTGGAGAAGCATGTCATGGCTGGGAGGAGTAACATGGCATGGCTGGAAGGAGTAACAGAGCATGGATGGAAGGAGTAACACAATATTGCTGGAGTAACAAGACATGCCTAGAAGAAGTAACACGCCATGGCTGGAATTAGTAACATGCCATGCTAGGTGGAGAAGCATGTCATGGCTGGGAGGGGTAACATGGCATAGCTGGAAGGAGTAACACAGCATGGCTGGAAGGAGTAACAAGGCAAACCTAGACAAAGTAACACGCCTTGGCTGGAAGAAGTAAGATGCCATGGCTGGAATGAGTAACATGCCATGCTAGGTGGAGAAGCATGTCATGGCTGGGAGGAGAAACACGGCATGGCTGGAAGGAGTAACACAGCATGGCTGGAAGGAGTAACAAGGCATGGCTAGAAGAAGTAACATGTCATGGCTGGAAGAAGTAAGATGCCATGGCTGGAATGAGTAACATGCCATGCTAGGTGGAGAAGCATGTCATGGCTGGGAGGAGTAACACAGCATGGCTGGAAGGAGTAACACAGCATGGCTGGAAGGAGTAACACGGCATTGCTGGAAGGAGTAACAAGGCATGCCTAGAAGAAGTAAAACGCCATGGCTGGAATGAGTAAAATGCCATGCTAGGTGGAGTAGCATGTCATAGCTGGGAAGAGTAACGTGGCATGACTGGAAAGAGTAACATAGCATGGCTGGAAGGAGTAACACAGGAATTGCTGGAAGGAGTAACAAGGCACAAGGCATGCCTAGAAGAAATAACACGCCATGGCTGGAATGAGTAACATGCCATGCTAGGTGGAGAAGCATGTCATGGCTGGGAGGAGTAACATGGCATGGCTGGAAGGAGTAACACAGCATGGCTGGAAGGAGTAACACGGCATTGCTGGAAGGAGTAACAAGGCATGCCTAGAAGAAGTAACACGCCATGGCTGGAATGAGTAACATGCCATGCTAGGTGGAGAACCATGTCATGGCTGGGAGGAGTAACACGGCATGGCTGGAAGGAGTAACACAGCATAGCTGGGATGAGTAACACAGTATTGCTGGAAGGAGTAACAAGGCATACCT
The DNA here is from genome assembly GCF_040938575.1 of Ambystoma mexicanum. Taxonomy (NCBI): domain Eukaryota; kingdom Metazoa; phylum Chordata; class Amphibia; order Caudata; family Ambystomatidae; genus Ambystoma; species Ambystoma mexicanum. The sequence continues at coordinate 21,912,682 of NC_090940.1, forward strand.
AGAAGAAGTAACATGCCATGGCTGGTATGAGTAACATGCCATGCTAGGTGAAGCAGCATGTCATTGCTGGGAGGAGTAACACGACATGGCTGGAAAGAGTAACACAGCATGGCTGGAAGGAGTAACACAGGAATTGCTGGAAGGAGTAACAAGATATGCCTAGAAGAAGTAACATGTCATGCCTGGAATGAGTAACATGCCATGCTAGGTGGAGAAGCATTTCATGGCTGGGAGGAGTAAAACAGCATGGCTGGAAGGAGTAACATGCCATGCTAGGTGGAGAAGCATTTCATGGCTGGGAGGAGTAACACAGCATGGCTGGGAGCAGTAACACAGCATGGCTGGAATGAGTAACATGCCATGCTAGGTGGTGTCATGTCATGGCTGGGAGGTGTAACACGGCATGGCTCGAAGGAGTAACACAGCATGGCTGAAGGAGTAACACAGCATGGCTGGAATGAGTAACATGCCATGCTAGGTGGAGAAGCATGTCATGGCTGGGAGGAGTAACACAGCATAACTGGAAGGATCAACACAGCATGGCTGGAAGGAGTAACACCTCATGGCTGGAAGGAGTAAAAAGGCATGGCTAGAAGAAGTAAGATGCCATGGCTGGAATGGGTAACATGCCATGCTAGGTGGAGAAGCATGTCATGGCTGGGAGGAGTAACACGGCATGGCTGGAAGGAGTAACACAGGATGGTTGGAAGAAGTAACACTGGAATTGCTGGAAGGAGTAACAAGACATGGCTAGAAGAAGTAACACACCATGGCAGGAAGAAGTAAGATGCCATGGCTGGAATGAGTAACATGCCATGCTAGGTGGAGAAGCATGTCATGGCTGGGAAGAGTAACAGAGCATGGCTGGAAGGAGTAACACAGCATGGCTGGAGGAAGTAACACAGCATTGCTGGAAGGAGTAACAAGGCATGCCTGGAAGAAGTAACATGCCATGGCTGGAATGAGTAACATGCCATGCTAGGTGGAGTAGCATGTCATAGCTGGGAGGAGTAACGTGGCATGGCTAGAAAGAGTAACACAGCATGGCTGGAAGGAGTAACACAGGAATTGCTGGAAGGAGAAACAAGGCACAAGGCATGCCTAGAAGAATTAACACGCCATGGCTGGAATGAGTAACATGCCATGCCATGTGGAGAAGCATGTCATGGCTGGGAGGAGTAACACGGCATGGCTGGAAGGAGTAACACAGCATGGCTTGAAGGAGTAACACGGCATTGCTGGAAGGAATAACAAGGCATACCTAGAAGAAGTAACACGACATGGCTGGAATGATTAACATGCCATGCTAGGTGGAGAACCATGTCATGGCTGGGGGGAGTAACACAACATTGCTGGAAGGAGTAACAAGGCATACCTAGAAGAAGTAACATGCCATGGCTGGAATGAGTAACATGCCATGCTAGGTGAAATAGCATGTCATGGCTTGGAGGAGTAACATGGCATGGCTGGAAAGAGTAACACAGCATGGCTGGAAGGAGTAACACAGGAATTGCTGCAAGGAGTAACAAGGCATGCCTAGAAGAAGTAACATGTCATGACTGGAATGAGTAACATGCCATGCTAGGTGGAGAAGCATTTCATGGCTGGGAGGAGTAACACAGCATGGCTGGAAGGAGTAACATGCCATGCTAGGTGGAGAAGCATTTCATGGTTGGGAGGAGTAACACGGCATGGCTGGAAGGAGTAACAAGGCATGCCTAGAAGAAGTAACACGCCATGGCTAGAATGGGTAACATGCCATGCTAGGTGGAGAAGCATGTCATGGCCGGGAGGAGTAACACGGCATGGCTGGAAGGAGTAACACAGCATGGCTGGGAGGAGTAACACAGCATGGCTGGACTGAGTAACACAGCATGGCTGGAAGGAGTAACACAGCATGGCTGGAATGAGTAACATGCCATGGCTGGAAGGAATAACACAGCATGGCTGGAAGGAATAACACAGCATGGCTGGGAGGAGTAACACAGCATGGCTGGGAGGAGTAACACAGCATGGCTGGGAGGAGTAACGGGGCATGGCTGGAAGGAGTAATGCGGCATGGCTGGAAGAAGTAACACACCATGGCTGTAATGAGTAACATGCCATGCTAGGTGGAGTAGCATGTCACAGCTGGGAGGAGTAACGTGGCATGGCTGGAAAGAGTAACACAGCATGGCTGGAAGGAGTAACACAGGAATTGCTGGAAGGAGTACCAAGGGTCAAGGCACGCCTAGAAGAAATAACATGCCATGGCTGGAATGAGTAACATGCCATGCCAGGTGGAGAAGCATGTCATGGCTGGGAGGAGTAACATGGCATGGCTGGAAGGCGTAACACAGCATGGCTTGAAGCAGTAACACGGCATTGCTCGAAGGAATAACAAGGCATGCCTAGAAGAAGTAACACGCCATGGCTGGAATGAGTAACATGCCATGCCAGGTGAAGAAGCATTTCATGGCTGGGAGGAGTAACACAGCATGGCTGGAAGGAGTAACATGCCATGCTAGGTGGAGAAGCATTTCATGGCTGGGAGGAGTAACACTACTTGGCTGGAAGGAGTAACACAGCATGGCTGGGAGAAGTAACACAGCATGGCTGGAATGAGTAACATGGCATGCTAGGTGGTGGCATGTCATGGCTGGGAGGAGTAACACGGCATGGCTGGAAGGAGTAACGTGGCATGGCTGGAAGGAGTAACACAGCATGGCTGGAATGAGTAACATGGCATGGCTGGGAGGAGTAACGCGGCATGGCTTTAAGGAGTAACACAGCATGGCTGGGGGGAGTAACACAGCATGGCTGGGAGGAGTAACATGCCATGCTAGTTGGAGTAGCATGTCATGGCTGGGATGAGGAAAACAGCATGGCAAGAAGGAGTAACAAGGCATGCCTAGAAGAAGTAACACTGCATGGCTGGAATTAGTAACATGCCATGCTAGGTGGCGTAGCATGTCATGGCTGGAAGGAGTAACACAGCATGGTGGTAAGGAGTAATACAGCATGGCTGGGAGGGGTAATACAGCATGGCTGGAAGGAGTAACGCGGCATGGCTGGAAGGAGTAACACTGCATCATGGCTGGAAGGAGTAACACAGCATGGCTGGAAGCAGTAACACAGCATGGCGGGAAGGAGTAACACAGCATGGCTGGAAGGAGTAACAAGGCATGCCTAGAAGAAGTAACACTGCATGGCTGGAATTAGTAACATGCCATGCTAGACGGCGTAGCATGTCATGGCTGGGGGGAGTAACACAGCATGGCTGGAATGAGTAACATGCCATGCTAGGTGGAGTAGCATGTCATAGCTGGGAGTAGTAACGTGGCATGGCTGGAAAGAGTAACACAGCATGGCTGGAAGGAGTAACACAGGAATTGCTGGAAGGAGTAACAAGACATGCCTAGAAGAAGTAACATGTCATGACTGGAATGAGTAACATGCCATGCTAGGTGGAGAAGCATTTCATGGCTGGGAGGAGTAACACTACATGGCTGGAAGGAGTAACACAGCATGGCTGGGCGGAGTAACACAGCATGGCTGGAATGAGCAACATGCCACGCTAGGTGGTGGCATGTCATGGCTGGGAGGAGTAACACAGCATGGCTGGAAGGAGTAACACAGCATGGCTGGAATGAGTAACATGCCATGCTAGGTGACGGCATGTCATGGCTGGAAGGAGTAACACAGCATGGTTGGGAGGAGTAACACGGCATGGCTGGAAGGAGTAACAAGGCATGCCTAGAAGAAGTAACACGCCATGGCTAGAATGGGTAACATGCCATGCTAGGTGGAGAAGCATGTCATGGCCGGGAGGAGTAACACGGCATGACTGGAAGGAGTAACACAGCATGGCTGGGAGGAGTAACACAGCATGGCTGGAATGAGTAACACAGCATGGCTGGAAGGAGTAACACGGCATGGCTGGAATGAGTAACATGCCATGGCTGGAAGGAGTAACGTGGCATGGCTGGAAGGAGTAACACAGCATGGCTTGGAGGAGTAACACAGCATGGCTGGGAGGAGTAACGCGGCATGGCTGGAAGGAGTAATGCGGCATGGCTGGAAGAAGTAACAAGGCATGCCTAGGTGGAGTAGCATGTCATAGCTGGGAGGAGTAACATGGCATGGCTGGAAAGAGTAACACAGCATGGCTGGTAGGAGTAACACAGGAATTGCTGGAAGGAGAAACAAGGCACAAGGCACGCCTAGAAGAAATAACACGCCATGGCTGGAATGAGTAACATGCCATGTCAGGTGGAGAAGCATGTCATGGCTGGGAGGAGTAACATGGCATGGCTGGAAGGAGTAACACAGCATGGCTTGAAGCAGTAACACGGCATTGCTGGAAGGAATACCAAGGCATGCCTAGAAGAAGTAACACGCCATGGCTGGAATGAGTAACATGCCATGCTAGGTGAAGTAGCATGTCATGGCGGGAGGAGTAACACAGCATGGCTGGAAAGAGTACACAACATGGCTGGAAGGAGTAACACAGGAATTGCTGGAAGGAGTAACAAGACATGCCTAGAAGAAGTAACATGTCATGACTGGAATGAGTAACATGCCATGCCAGGTGAAGAAGCATTTCATAGCTGGGAGGAGTAACACAGCATGGCTGGAAGGAGTAACATGCCATGCTAGGTGGTGGCATGTCATGGCTGGGAGGAGTAACACGGCATGGCTGGAAGGAGTAACACAGCATGGCTGGAATGAGTAACATGGCATGGCTGGGAAAAGTAACGCGGCATGGCTGGAAAGAGTAACACAGCATGGCTAGGAGTAACACAGGAATTGCTGGAAGGAGTAACAAGGCACAAGGCACGCCTAGAAGAAATAACACGCCATGGCTGGAATGAGTAACATGCCATGCCAGGTGGAGAAGCATGTCATGGCTGGGAGGAGTAACATGGCATGGCTGGAAGGAGTAACACAGCATGGCTTGAAGCAGTAACACAGCATTGCTGGAAGGAATAACAAGGCATGCCTAGAAGAAGTAATACGCCATGGCTGGAATGAGTAACATGCCATGCTAGGTGAAGTAGCATGTCATGGCGGGAGGAGTAACACAGCATGGCTGGAAAGAGTAACACAGCATGGCTGGAAGGAGTAACACAGGAATTGCTGGAAGGAGTAACAAGACATGCCTAGAAGAAGTAACATGTCATGACTGGAATGAGTAACATGCCATGCTAGGTGAAGAAGCATTTCATGGCTGGGAGGAGTAACACAGCATGGCTGGAAGGAGTAACATGCCATGCTAGGTGGAGAAGCATTTCATGGCTGGAAGGAGTAACACAGCATGGCTGGGAGAAGTAACACAGCATGGCTGGAATGAGTAACATGCCATGCTAGGTGGTGGCATGTCATGGCTGGGAGGAGTAACACGGCATGGCTGGAAGGAGTAACGTGGCATGGCTGGAAGGAGTAACACAGCATGGCTGGAATGAGTAACATGCCATGGCTGGGAGGAGTAACGCGGCATGGCTGGAAGGAGTAACGTGGCATGGCTGGGTGGAGTAACACAGCATGGCTGGAATGAGTAACATGCCATGGCTGGGTGGAGTAACACAGCATGGCTGGGAGGAGTAACATGCCATGCTAGTTGGAGTAGCATGTCATGGCTGGGATGAGGAAAACAGCATGGCAAGAAGGAGTAACAAGGCATGCATGTAATGAGTAACATGCCATGCTAGGTGGAGTAGCATTTAATGGCTGGGAGGGGTAACACAGCATGGCTGGAAGGAGTGATGCGGCATGGCTGGAAGGAGTAACACAGCAGCATTGCTGGAAGGAGGAACACAGCATGGCTGGAAGGAGTAACACAGCATTGCAGGAAGGAGTAGCACGGCATGGCTGGAAGGAGTAACACAGCATGGCTGGAAGGAGTAACATGCCATGCTAGGTGGAGTAGAATGTCATGGCTGGGAGGAGTAACACAGCATGGCAGGAAGGAGTAACACGGCATGGCTAGGAGGAGTAACATACCATGCTAGGTGGAGAAGCATGTCATGGCTGGAAGGAGTAACACAGCATGGCTGGAAAGAGTAACACAGCATGGCGGGAAGGAGTAACACAGCATGGCTTGAAGGAGTAACATGCCATGCTAGGTGGAGTAGAATGTCATGGCTGGGAGGAGTAACACAGCATGGCAGGAAGGAGTAACACGGCATGGCTAGGAGGAGTAACATACCATGCTAGGTGGAGATGCATGTCATGGCTGGAAGGAGTAACACAGCATGTCTGGGAGAAGTAACACAGCATGTCTGGAATGAGTAACATGCCATGCTAGGTGGTGGCATGTCATGGCTGGGAGGAGTAACACGGCATGGCTGGAAGGAGTAACGTGGCATGGCTGGAAGGAGTAACACAGCATGGCTGGAATGAGTAACATGCCATGGCTGGGAAGAGTAACGCGGCATGGCTGGAAGGAGTAACACAGCATGGCTGGGGGAGTAACACAGCATGGCTGGGGGGAGTAACACAGCATGGCTGGGAGGAGTAACATGCCATGCTAGTTGGAGTAGCATGTCATGGCTGGGATGAGGAAAACAGCATGGCAAGAAGGAGTAACAAGGCATGCCTAGAAGAAGTAACACTGCATGGCTGGAATTAATAACATGCCATGCTAGGTGGCGTAGCATGTCATGGCTGGGAGGAGTAACACAGCATGGCTGGAATGAGTAACCTGCCATGCTAGGTGGTGGCATGTCATGGCTGGAAGGAGTGACACAGCATGGCGGTAAGGAGTAACACAGCATGGCTGGGAGGGGTAATACAGCATGGCTGGAAGGAGTAACGCGGCATGGCTGGAAGGAGTAACACAGCATGGCTGGAAGCAGTAACACAGCATGGCGGGAAGGAGTAACACAGCATGGCTGGAAGGAGTAACAAGGCATGCCTAGAAGAAGTAACACTGCATGGCTGGAATTAGTAACATGCCATGCTAGATGGCATAGCATGTCATGGCTGGGAGGAGTAACACAGCATGGCTGGAATGAGTAACATGGCATGCTAGGTGGAGTAGCATGTCATAGCTGGGAGGAGTAACATGGCATGGCTGGAAAGAGTAACACAGCATGGCTGGAAGGAGTAACACAGGAATTGCTGGAAGGAGTAACAAGGCACAAGGCATGCCTAGAAGAAGTTGCATGCCATGTCCGGAATGAGTAACATGCCATGCTAGGTGGAGTAGCATGCCATGGCCGGAAGGAGTAACACAGCATGGCTGGAAGGAGTAACACAGCATTGCTGGAAGGAGTAACAAGGCATGCCAAGAAGAAGTAACTCGCCATGGCTGGAAAGAGTAACATGCCATGCTAGGTGGAGAACCATGTCATGGCTGGGAGGAGTAACACAGCATGGCTGGAAGGAGTAACACAGAATGGCTGGGAGGAGTAATACAGCATTGCTGGAAGGAGTAACAAGGCATGCCTAGAAGAAGTAACATGCCATGGCTGGAATGAGTAACATGCCATGCTAGGTGAGGTAGCATGTCACGACTGGGAGGAGTAACACAGCATGGCTGGAAAGAGTAACACAGCATGGCTGGAAGGAGTAACACAGGAATTGCTGGAAGGAGTAACAAGACATGCCTAGAAGAAGTAACATGTCATGGCTGGAATGAGTAACATGCCATGCTAGGTAGAGTAGCATTTAATGGCTGGGAGGGGTAACACACCATGGCTGGAAGGAGTGACGCGACATGGCTGGAAGGAGTAACACAGCAGCATGGCTGGAAGGAGGAACACAGCATGGCTGGAAGGAGTAACACAGCATTGCAGGAAGGAGTAGCCTGGCATGGCTGGAAGGAGTAACATGCCATGCTAGGTGGAGTAGAATGTCATGACTGGGAGGAGTAACACGGCATGGCTGGAAGGAGTAACACAGCATGGCAGGAAGGAGTAACACGGCATGGCTAGGAGGAGTAACATACCATGCTAGGTGGAGAAGCATGTCATGGCTGGGAGGAGTAACACAGCATGGCTGGAAGGAGTACCACAGCATGGCTGGGAGGAGTAACATACCATGCTAGGTGGAGAAGCATGTCATGGCTGGAAGGAGTAACACAGCATGGCTGGAAGGAGTAACACAGCATTGCTGGAAGGAGTAACACAGCATGGCGGGAAGGAGCAACACAGCATGGCTTGAAGGAGTAACATGCCATGCTAGGTGGAGTAGAATATTATGGCTGGGAGGAGTAACGCGGCATGGCTGGAAGGAGTAACACAGCATGGCAGGAATGAGTAACACGGCATGGCTTGAAGGAGTAACATGCCATGCTAGGTGGAGTAGTATGTCATGGCTGGGAGGAGTAACATGGCATGGCAGGAGTAGCGTGGCATGGCTGGAAGGAGTAACACAGCATGGCGGGAAGGAGTAACACAGCATGGCTTGAAGGAGTAACATGCCATGCTAGGTGGAGTAGAGTGTTTTGGCTGGGAGGAGTAACGCGGCATGGCTGGAAGGAGTAACACAGCATGGCTTGAAGCAGTAACACGGCATTGCTAGAAGGAATAACAAGGCATGCCTAGAAGAAGTAACACGCCATGGCTGGAATGAGTAACATGCCATGCTAGGTGAAGTAGCATGTCATGGCGGGAGGTGTAACACAGCATGGCTGGAAAGAGTAACACAGCATGGCTAGAAGGAGTAACACAGGAATTGCTGGAAGGAGTAACAAGACATGCCTAGAAGAAGTAACATGTCATGACTGGAATGAGTAACATGCCATGCCAGGTGAAGAAGCATTTCATAGCTGGGAGGAGTAACACAGCATGGCTGGAAGGAGTAAGATGCCATGCTAGGTGGTGGCATGTCATGGCTGGGAGGAGTAACACGGCATGGCTGGAAGGAGTAACACAGCATGGCTGGAATGAGTAACATGGCATGGCTGGGAGAAGTAACGCGGCATGGCTGGAAAGAGTAACACAGCATGGCTAGGAGTAACACAGGAATTGCTGGAAGGAGTAACAAGGCACAAGGCACGCCTAGAAGAAATAACACGCCATGGCTGGAATGAGTAACATGCCATGCCAGGTGGAGAAGCATGTCATGGCTGGGAGGAGTAACATGGCATGGCTGGAAGGAGTAACACAGCATGGCTTGAAGCAGTAACACAGCATTGCTGGAAGGAATAACAAGGCATGCCTAGAAGAAGTAATACGCCATGGCTGGAATGAGTAACATGCCATGCTAGGTGAAGTAGCATGTCATGGCGGGAGGAGTAACACAGCATGGCTGGAAAGAGTAACACAGCATGGCTGGAAGGAGTAACACAGGAATTGCTGGAAGGAGTAACAAGACATGCCTAGAAGAAGTAACATGTCATGACTGGAATGAGTAACATGCCATGCTAGGTGAAGAAGCATTTCATGGCTGGGAGGAGTAACACAGCATGGCTGGAAGGAGTAACATGCCATGCTAGGTGGAGAAGCATTTCATGGCTGGAAGGAGTAACACAGCATGGCTGGGAGAAGTAACACAGCATGGCTGGAATGAGTAACATGCCATGCTAGGTGGTGGCATGTCATGGCTGGGAGGAGTAACACGGCATGGCTGGAAGGAGTAACGTGGCATGGCTGGAAGGAGTAACACAGCATGGCTGGAATGAGTAACATGCCATGGCTGGGAGGAGTAACGCGGCATGGCTGGAAGGAGTAACGTGGCATGGCTGGGTGGAGTAACACAGCATGGCTGGAATGAGTAACATGCCATGGCTGGGTGGAGTAACACAGCATGGCTGGGAGGAGTAACATGCCATGCTAGTTGGAGTAGCATGTCATGGCTGGGATGAGGAAAACAGCATGGCAAGAAGGAGTAACAAGGCATGCATGTAATGAGTAACATGCCATGCTAGGTGGAGTAGCATTTAATGGCTGGGAGGGGTAACACAGCATGGCTGGAAGGAGTGATGCGGCATGGCTGGAAGGAGTAACACAGCAGCATTGCTGGAAGGAGGAACACAGCATGGCTGGAAGGAGTAACACAGCATTGCAGGAAGGAGTAGCACGGCATGGCTGGAAGGAGTAACACAGCATGGCTGGAAGGAGTAACATGCCATGCTAGGTGGAGTAGAATGTCATGGCTGGGAGGAGTAACACAGCATGGCAGGAAGGAGTAACACGGCATGGCTAGGAGGAGTAACATACCATGCTAGGTGGAGAAGCATGTCATGGCTGGAAGGAGTAACACAGCATGGCTGGAAAGAGTAACACAGCATGGCGGGAAGGAGTAACACAGCATGGCTTGAAGGAGTAACATGCCATGCTAGGTGGAGTAGAATGTCATGGCTGGGAGGAGTAACACAGCATGGCAGGAAGGAGTAACACGGCATGGCTAGGAGGAGTAACATACCATGCTAGGTGGAGATGCATGTCATGGCTGGAAGGAGTAACACAGCATGTCTGGGAGAAGTAACACAGCATGTCTGGAATGAGTAACATGCCATGCTAGGTGGTGGCATGTCATGGCTGGGAGGAGTAACACGGCATGGCTGGAAGGAGTAACGTGGCATGGCTGGAAGGAGTAACACAGCATGGCTGGAATGAGTAACATGCCATGGCTGGGAAGAGTAACGCGGCATGGCTGGAAGGAGTAACACAGCATGGCTGGGGGAGTAACACAGCATGGCTGGGGGGAGTAACACAGCATGGCTGGGAGGAGTAACATGCCATGCTAGTTGGAGTAGCATGTCATGGCTGGGATGAGGAAAACAGCATGGCAAGAAGGAGTAACAAGGCATGCCTAGAAGAAGTAACACTGCATGGCTGGAATTAATAACATGCCATGCTAGGTGGCGTAGCATGTCATGGCTGGGAGGAGTAACACAGCATGGCTGGAATGAGTAACCTGCCATGCTAGGTGGTGGCATGTCATGGCTGGAAGGAGTGACACAGCATGGCGGTAAGGAGTAACACAGCATGGCTGGGAGGGGTAATACAGCATGGCTGGAAGGAGTAACGCGGCATGGCTGGAAGGAGTAACACAGCATGGCTGGAAGCAGTAACACAGCATGGCGGGAAGGAGTAACACAGCATGGCTGGAAGGAGTAACAAGGCATGCCTAGAAGAAGTAACACTGCATGGCTGGAATTAGTAACATGCCATGCTAGATGGCATAGCATGTCATGGCTGGGAGGAGTAACACAGCATGGCTGGAATGAGTAACATGGCATGCTAGGTGGAGTAGCATGTCATAGCTGGGAGGAGTAACATGGCATGGCTGGAAAGAGTAACACAGCATGGCTGGAAGGAGTAACACAGGAATTGCTGGAAGGAGTAACAAGGCACAAGGCATGCCTAGAAGAAGTTGCATGCCATGTCCGGAATGAGTAACATGCCATGCTAGGTGGAGTAGCATGCCATGGCCGGAAGGAGTAACACAGCATGGCTGGAAGGAGTAACACAGCATTGCTGGAAGGAGTAACAAGGCATGCCAAGAAGAAGTAACTCGCCATGGCTGGAAAGAGTAACATGCCATGCTAGGTGGAGAACCATGTCATGGCTGGGAGGAGTAACACAGCATGGCTGGAAGGAGTAACACAGAATGGCTGGGAGGAGTAATACAGCATTGCTGGAAGGAGTAACAAGGCATGCCTAGAAGAAGTAACATGCCATGGCTGGAATGAGTAACATGCCATGCTAGGTGAGGTAGCATGTCACGACTGGGAGGAGTAACACAGCATGGCTGGAAAGAGTAACACAGCATGGCTGGAAGGAGTAACACAGGAATTGCTGGAAGGAGTAACAAGACATGCCTAGAAGAAGTAACATGTCATGGCTGGAATGAGTAACATGCCATGCTAGGTAGAGTAGCATTTAATGGCTGGGAGGGGTAACACACCATGGCTGGAAGGAGTGACGCGACATGGCTGGAAGGAGTAACACAGCAGCATGGCTGGAAGGAGGAACACAGCATGGCTGGAAGGAGTAACACAGCATTGCAGGAAGGAGTAGCCTGGCATGGCTGGAAGGAGTAACATGCCATGCTAGGTGGAGTAGAATGTCATGACTGGGAGGAGTAACACGGCATGGCTGGAAGGAGTAACACAGCATGGCAGGAAGGAGTAACACGGCATGGCTAGGAGGAGTAACATACCATGCTAGGTGGAGAAGCATGTCATGGCTGGGAGGAGTAACACAGCATGGCTGGAAGGAGTACCACAGCATGGCTGGGAGGAGTAACATACCATGCTAGGTGGAGAAGCATGTCATGGCTGGAAGGAGTAACACAGCATGGCTGGAAGGAGTAACACAGCATTGCTGGAAGGAGTAACACAGCATGGCGGGAAGGAGCAACACAGCATGGCTTGAAGGAGTAACATGCCATGCTAGGTGGAGTAGAATATTATGGCTGGGAGGAGTAACGCGGCATGGCTGGAAGGAGTAACACAGCATGGCAGGAATGAGTAACACGGCATGGCTTGAAGGAGTAACATGCCATGCTAGGTGGAGTAGTATGTCATGGCTGGGAGGAGTAACATGGCATGGCAGGAGTAGCGTGGCATGGCTGGAAGGAGTAACACAGCATGGCGGGAAGGAGTAACACAGCATGGCTTGAAGGAGTAACATGCCATGCTAGGTGGAGTAGAGTGTTTTGGCTGGGAGGAGTAACGCGGCATGGCTGGAAGGAGTAACACAGCATGGCTTGAAGCAGTAACACGGCATTGCTAGAAGGAATAACAAGGCATGCCTAGAAGAAGTAACACGCCATGGCTGGAATGAGTAACATGCCATGCTAGGTGAAGTAGCATGTCATGGCGGGAGGTGTAACACAGCATGGCTGGAAAGAGTAACACAGCATGGCTAGAAGGAGTAACACAGGAATTGCTGGAAGGAGTATCAAGACATGCCTAGAAGAAGTAACATGTCATGACTGGAATGAGTAACATGCTATGCTAGGTGGAGAAGCATTTCATGGCTGGGAGGAGTAACACGGCATGGCTGGAAGGAGTAACATGCCATGCTAGGTGGAGAAGCATTTCATGGCTGGGAGGAGTAACACTACATGGCTGGAAGGAGTAACACAGCATGGCTGGGAGAAGTAACATGCCATGTTAGGTGGTGGCATGTCATGGCTGGGAGGAGTAACACGGCATGGATGGAAGGAGTAACATGGCATGGCTGGAAGGAGTAACACAGCATGGCTGGAATGAGTAACATGGCATGGCTGGGAGGAGTAACGCGGCATGGCTGGAAGGAGTAACACAGCATGGCTGGGGGGAGTAACACAGCATGGCTGGGAGGAGTAACATGCCATGCTAGTTGGAGTAGCATGTCATGGCTGGGATGAGGAAAACAGCATGGCAAGAAGGAGTAACAAGGCATGCCTAGAAGAAGTAACACTGCATGGCTGGAATTAGTAACATGCCATGCTAGGTGGTGTAGCATGTCATGGCTGGGAGGAATAACACAGCATGGCTGGAATGAGTAACATGCCATGCTAGGTGGTGGCATGTCATGGCTGGAAGGAGTAACACAGCATGGCGTTAAGGAGTAACACAGCATGGCTGGGAGGGGTAATAGAGCATGGCTGGAAGGAGTAACGCGGCGCGGCTGGAAGGAGTAACACAGCAGCATGGCTGGAAGGAGTAACACAACAGCATGGCTGGAAGGAGTAACACAGCATGGCGGGAAGTAGTAACACAGCATGGCGGGAAGGTGTAACACAGCATAGCTGGAAGGAGTAACAAGGCATGCCTAGAAGAAGTAACACTGCATGGCTGGAATTAGTAACATGCCATGCTAGATGGCGTAGCATGTCATGGCTGGGAGGAGTAACACAGCATGCCTGGAATGAGTAACATGCCATGCTAGGTGGAGTAGCATGTCATAGCTGGGAGGAGTAACATGGCATGGCTGGAAAGAGTAACACAGCATGGCTGGAAGGAGTAACACAGGAATTGCTGGAAGGAGTAGCAAGACACAAGGCATGCCTAGAAGAAGTAGCATGCCATGGCCGGAATGAGTAACATGCCATGCTAGGTGGAGTAGCATGCCATGGCCGGAAGGAGTAACACAGCATGGCTGGAAGGAGTAACATGCCATGCTAGGTGGAGTAGAATGTCATGGCTGGGAGAAGTAACATGGCATGGCTGGAAGGAGTAACACAGCATGGCGGGAAGGAGTAACACGGCATGGCTAGGAGGAGTAACATACCATGCTAGGTGGAGAAGCATGTCATGGCTGGGAGGAGTAACACAGCATGGCTGGAAGGAGTACCACAGCATGGCTGGGAGGAGTAACATACCAAGCTAGGTGGAGAAGCATGTCATGGCTGGAAGGAGTAACACAACATGGCTGGAAGGAGTAACACAGCATGGCAGGAAGGAGTAACACAGCATGGCTTGAAGGAGTAACATGCCATGCTAGGTGGAGTAGAATGTCATGGCTGGGAGGAGTAACGCGGCATGGCTGGAAGGAGTAACACAGCATGGCAGGAATGAGTAACACGGCATGGCTTGAAGGAGTAACATGCCATGCTAGGTGGAGTAACATGTCATGGCTGGGAGGAGTAACATGGCATGGCAGGAGTAACGTGGCATGGCTGGAAGGAGTAACACAGCATGGCTGGGAGAATTAACATACCATGCTAGCTGGAGAAGCATGTCATGGCTGGAAGGAGTAACACAGCATGGCTGCAAGGAGTAACACAGCATTGCTGGAAGGAGTAACAAGGCATGCCTAGAAGAAGTAACACGTCATAGCTGGTATGGGTAACATGCCATGCTAGGTGGAGAAGCATGTCATGGCTGGGAGGAGTAACACGGCATGGCTGGGAGGAGTAACACAGCATGCTGGGAGGAGTAACATGGCATGGCTGGAAGGAGTAACGCGGCATGGCTGGAAGGAGTAACACAGCATGGCTGGGAGGAGTAACACAGCATGGCTGGAGGGGGTAACATGGCATGGCTGGAAGAAGTAACACAGCATGGCTGGGAGGAGTAACACGCCATGGCTGGAATGAGTAACATGCCATGCTAGGTGGAGAAGCATGTCATGGTTGGGAGGAGTAACACGACATGGCTGGAAGGAGTAACACAGCATGGCTGGAAGGAGTAACACAGCATTGCTGGAAGGAGTAACACAGCATGGCGGGAAGGAGTAACACAGCATGGCTTGAAGGAGTAACATGCCATGCTAGGTGGAGTAGAATGTCATGGCTGGGAGGAGTAACGCGGCATGACTGGAAGGAGTAACACAGCATGGCAGGAATGAGTAACACGGCATGGCTTGAAGAAGTAACATGCCATGCTAGGTGGAGTAGCATGTCATGACTGGGAGGAGTAACATGGCATGGCAGGAGTAACGTGGCATGGCTGGAAGGAGTAACACAGCATGGCTGGGAGAAGTAACATACCATGCTAGCTGGAGAAGCATGTCATGGCTGGAAGGAGTAACACAGCATGGCTGGAAGGAGTAACAGAGCATTGCTGGGTGGAATAACACAACATGGCTGGAAGGAGTAACGCAGCATGGCTGGAAGAAGTAACACAGCATGGCTGGGAGGAGTAACACGCCATGGCTGGAATGAGTAACATGCCATGCTAGGTGGAGAAGCATGTCATGGTTGGGAGGAGTAACACGACATGGCTGGAAGGAGTAACATAGCATGGCTGAGAGGAGTAACACAGCATTGCGGAAGGAGTAACAAGGCATGCCTAGAAGAAGTAACACGACATGGCTTGAAGGAGTAACATTTCTCTGAAAGGCACAGGAAACCCCACTCTCTGGAAGAGGGTATTAGCATTAACACTAGTCTCAGAAAGAAAATCCAGAGGATACAGTTTTGAAATTCTCGTATTCAGGAATTTATTAAACCTAATACATTTTTTATTCTGTGAGTTTAATCACAATATAATTTGCACTCAAACAATTATTTATTTAACATAGCAGGAAAAGAATTTAAAAACACATCAGAATTCCATAAAATTCATACTAAGAAATCATTCACACATTTATACTCAACCATACATCAACCCATTTGTGCACCACATCAGTAAATACAAGATAAAAATACATAATCAATATCACAATTCATTAACACTACAATTATTATAATGAAAATATTTTGTATAAAGCACACAGCCCGGCCACAGTAGTTTTTGAAAGTGGTCAGCGATTTAGGATAGGCAAAGGGTGGTAGATCTTCACAAATAGCCTTATCCACAATTTCTCTACCGATTTCGACGTATAAACGTTGTTTTTGTTACGTCTTCATCAGGAGATAACAATATATTTTCTAAAAAGTGAAACAAAACATAAATATTCCCTACGGGAATATATGGACAATGGTGAGAGAGACTCACAGAAAGTGCAAATACATGGCTTCACCGTGCTCAAATTCAAAGTAGATAAAACGACTACTATCCTGCTCATAACTCCAAATATATATATATATATCTGGGGTAGAAAGAAGGCGTCGTGTGAGGAGTGCTACCAACTAAAAATGGTGTCCCCAGGTTAGATGAAAATGGACTAAGACTCAAGAAACCGAATTTTGATACCAATTAAGATGCAAATACAAAAGATAAAGGATAACCTCAACCCATGCACAGAGTCGCAACCCAGATGATGGAGTCTATACAATTGGACTTAAGGGACAGCCTCAAGTACTGACCTTCAGTGCACCATCCAGAGTAAATCCGTGGTGTGTATTTGTACAAGACTGAAACAACTGCCATGAGAATTGGCAGTGTTCAGAAAGAAGATCCTTTTATTGCTCCGATCTATAAGGTGAAAGTACAAATAAGGGAGTCAACAGCCTTAATCAGAAAATCCCAGACCCTGGCCTACAAAGGAAATTCAAAAAATGGCCAGAATGACAAGAATGTATGGGACAGCAATATTCTTATCCCGGAAAGTCGGGTCACAGTGGATATGTGGGAAGTGCTGATGACGCCTCACAAGATGTTATTAGAGGGGATTGCTGCAATGGCCGGGAGAATGGTACCTGCATTGGAATGGAATGGAACTAGTAAATAATTATATAAAAATAATTGTATGCCAATTTAAGAAAGAAAACAAGAAAAGAAAAGAAAAGAAAAAGACTCTTGCTATTAATTAGGAGTCATAATTTAGCAAATTATTGTGAAATGGGAGGGCGAAAAAGGGAAAGGAAAAAGCAAAAGCCCCAATTGGAGTTTAAAATGCTCAGATGCACGAAATAACCCATTAGGCTGACTGAGTAATGTCACAGAAAAAGGTTATCCATTAAGCAAGGAGATCAACAGCAGTAACATGCCATGCTAGGTGGAGTAGCATGTCATGGCTGGGAGGAGTAACAGGGCATGGCAGGAGTAACGTGGCATGGCTGGAAGGAGTAACACAGCATGGCTGGGAGGAGTAACATACCATGCTAGGTGGAGAAGCATGTCATGGCTGGGAGGAGTAACACAGCATGGCTGGAAGGAGTAACACAGCATGGCTGGAAGGAGTAACACAGCATTGCTGGAAGGAGTAACAAGGCATGCCTAGAAGAAGTAACACACCATGGCTGGAATGGGTAACATGCCATGCTAGGTGGAGAAGCATGTCATGGCTGGGAGGAGTAACACGGCATGGCTGGGAGGAGTAACACAGCATGGCTGGGAGGAGTAACACAGCAGGGCTGGAAGGAGTAACATGGCATGGCTGGAAGGAGTAACACGGCATGGCTGGAAGGAGTAACACAGCATGGCTGGGAGGAGTAACATAGCATAACTGGGAGGAGTAACGTGGCATGGCTGGAAGGAGTAATGCGGCATGGCTGGAAGAAGTAACACAGCATGGCTGGGAGGAGTAACACTTCATGGCTGAAATGAGTAACATGCCATGCTAGGTGGAGTAGCATGTCATGACTGGGATGAGTAACACAGCATGGCTGGAAGGAGTAACATGCCATGCTAGGTGACATAGCATGTCATGGCTGGGAGGAGTAACACATCATGGCTGGAATGAGTAACATGCCATGCTAGGTGGTGGCATGTCATGGCTGGAAGGAGTAACACAGCATGGCTGGAAGGGGTAACACAGCATGGCTTGAAGGAGTTATGCAGCATGACTGGAAGGAGTAACACAGCATGGCTGGGAGGGGTAACACAGCGTGGCTGGAAGGAGTAACACAGCAGCATGGCTGGAAGGAGTAACACAGCAGCATGGCTGGAAGGAGTAACAGAGCATGGCGGGAAGGAGTAACACGGCATGGCTGGAAGGAGTAATGCAGCTCTTTGTAGTGACTGAGGGTGCAGAACCCGAGGGGGCTGCTCTTCGCTTTGGCTACGTGTTCTGGAAAGATTGACTGTTCGTGGCTGCCTATGCATGCCACGTGGGGTGTATATTCACGGCTGCGGGGTGTTATACTGCCTGCCACTCGGAGCGGGCTTTGTAGGCCGCCTTTGCTGCCAATGTTGGCGGCTCGTCCATATGTTACCCCTTGAGGGTCAGGTGCCTAGGTCGCCCACCTGCGTGCTCTGGGTTAATTTTCACTGCGTGTGCTGTAAAGGTTGAATAAGGAGTTACTTGTGGGTGGGCGCCTGGCTGGATGTGCTCATAGGCCGATGCCCCGACGGTTTCATGCATCGCACAATAGTTCTGCACAGAACCCGGGCCCGTGGGAGGGAAGCGCAGCGGCACCGGACCCCCGCACAGCAGAGGGGCAGGCGGGCAGGATCTGCTAGCTAGAGGTATGACGTCACGTCATTGCCCGCTGCAGGGCTCTGATGGGTCACATATCTGACACTGCAGAATACGCAGGGTGCATGCTCCTTGATGCCAATGGCTTGAACCCTCCACGGTGCAGTCACGTCCCTGATAGGCCGTGGCGCGTGCTGTGACGTCACTCCCGTGGCGCCCGCAATGCGCAGTGACGTACCTGAAAAGGAACGTGCGGTGACGTCACTCCCGTGGCGCGTACATTGCACAGCCAGTGACGCCCTGGACTATGCCGCGTGCTGTGACGTCGCTCCCTTGACGCCCGCAGTGACGCAGTGACGCCCGTCTTCTGTCACACCCTGGCTGTGAATGCCGGCTCTTTACTGGCACCCCTCACCCCCAGCCCTCAGCCCTCTTACTCTCCGGCTCCAGTCATTTTGTTGTGATTTTCGCCTTCTTGATGGAGTTCTTGATCACACCGTGTGCCAGGTCTCAGACGGTTAACCGTGGCGCGGCAGCGGCCTTATTGCACATTAGCGTGTGCGCCTCAGCAGCAGGAGCAGAGTCAGGCAATTACAATCAAGATGGGGCAGCGGCAGGGCTGAGCGGAGCATGATCAGGATACTGATGAGCCTCTCAGAGCAGAGCGCACCACATGACACAACTCATCAACCACAACAAGGGCCACGGTGGGCGCGTCGACACCGGGCACAGCCTCCCGGCACAAGTCCCAACTCCTCAACCGCAGCATGGGCCATGGCAAGCGCTTTGACACCGGGCGGGGCATCGCAGCACCTGATCCAACTCTTCAACCACAACATGGGCTCTTGAACTACTGTATGGGCCATGGTGGACCTGCCAACACAAGGCATGGCATCTCAGCACATGGTCCAATTCTTCATCTGCTTCAGCGGCCATGACAAGCACGTTGACACCAGCAGGAGCATCCCAGCACATGATCCAACACTTCGACTCCAGCATGGGCCATGGGGGGCATGTTGAAAACAAACAGCATCCCAGCAAATTATACAACTCTACAAATCCAGCATGAGTCACAGTGATTGTGTCAACAGCAGGAATGGCAACCGAATCCCTGATCCATTTCTTCAACTCCAGATGAGCCATGGTTTGCACATCAACACCAAGAGCCGCATTTCAGCTCATGATCTGACCCTTCAATCATAACTGAGCCATAACAGGCATATCTACACAAGTCATGGCATCCAAGCACAGCCAGTCGCTCAGCCCAAGCGCATTGCCCACTCATCAAGCACAACTAGGGCCACATGAGCAAGTCAACAACAGGTGTTGTATTCCAGAAGAAGATCCAACTCATTCACCACAACATGGGCTATGGCATGCATGTCTGTACCATGCCAGGCATCCAAGACAGGGAGCAAGATCCAACTAATCAACCACAAAATGTGCCACGTTTGATGTGCCAACACCAGAAGCATCCTACCAGCAGCGACACAAGGTTCACCTAAAGAACCACAGCATGGTGTCACACGTGGCAGCTCAGGCCCATGATCCAACCCATCCACCACAACACAGGCCAAGGCAACCTTTGGCACCATGTGAGGTCTATCAGACCCGACACATGTTGAAACAAACCAGAGAAAGTTAATAATCAAATTTCAACCACAACAGGGACCAAAGAGGAAAGACCAACACCACCCGCTGTATCCCATGATCAAAGTCGTGAACCGCAACAGAGACCAAAGAGGAAACACCAACACCACCTGCTATGTCCCATGATCAAAGTCATCAACCACAAGAGGGACTGAAGGGGAAACACCAACACCACCTGCTGTATCCAATGATCAAAGTCATCATTCACTACAGGGACCAAGGAGGAAACACCAAGACCACCTGCTATGTCCCATGATCAAAGTCATCAACCACAACAGGGACCGAAGGGGAAACACCAACACCACCTGCTGTATCCAATGATCAAAGTCATCAATCACTACAGGGACCAAGGAGGAAACACCAAGACCACCTGCTATGTCCCATGATCAAAGTCATCAACCACTACAGGGACCAAGGAGGAAACACCAAGACCACCCACTGTATCCAATGATCAAAGTCATCAACCACAACAGGGACCAAAAAAGAAACACCACCACCACCCGCTGTATCCCATAATCAAAGTCATCAACCACAACAGGGACCAAAGAGGAAAGGCCAACACCACCGCTGTATCCCATGATCAAAATCATCAACCGCAACAGGGACCAAAGAGGAAACACCAACGCCACCTGCTGTATCCCGTGATCAAACTCATCAACCACAACAGGGAACAAAGAGGAAAGACCAACACCACCGCTGTATCCCATGATCAAAATCATCAACCGCAACAGGGACCAAAGAGGAAACACCAACGCCACCTGCTGTATCCCGTGATCAAACTCATCAACCACAACAGGGAACAAAGAGGAAACACCAACGCCACCTGCTGTATCCCATGATCAAAGTCATCAACCACAACATGGAACAAAGAGGAAACACAAACACCACCCACTGTATCCCATGATCAAAGTCATCAACCACAACATGGAACAAAGAGGAAACACAAACACCACCCACTGTATCCCATGATCAAAGTCATCAACCACAACAGGGAACAAAGAGGAAACACCAAGACCACCCACTGTATCCCATTTTCAAAGTCGTGAACCACAACAGGGACCGAAGGGGAAACACCAACACCACCTGCTGTATCCAATGATCAAAGTCATCAACCACTACAGGGACCAAAGAGAAAACACCAACACCACCCGCTGTATCCCATGATCAAAGTCATCAACCACAACAGGGACCAACAAAGAAACACCACCACCACCCGCTGTATCCCATAATCAAAGTCATCAACCACAACAAGGACCAAAGAGAAAACACCAACACCACCCGCTGTATCCCATGATCAAAGTCATCAACCACAGCCGGGACCAAAAAAGAAACACCACCACCACCCGCTGTATCCCATAATCAAAGTCATCAACCACAACAGGGACCAAAGAGGAAAGACCAACACCACCGCTGTATCCCATGATCAAATTCATCAACCACAACAGGGACCAAAGAGGAAACACCAACGCCACCTGCTGTATCCCGTGATCAAACTCATTAACCACAACAGGGAACAAAGAGGAAACACGAACACCACCCACTGTATCCCATGATCAAAGTCATCAACCACAACAGGGAACAAAGAGGAAACACCAACACCACCCACTGTATCCCATGATCAAAGCTATAAACCACAACAGGGACCAAAGAGGAATCACCAACACCCCTGTTGTATCCCAAGATCATACTATTCAACCACAGTAAAAGCAATTGGGGTAGTGCCAGCAAAGTGCATAACCAAACACCTGAGCCACAATATCCTATTCATGAGCAATAACACAAGTCATGACGTGTCATGCATGGAGTCTGTAGGCTCATGGTAGGAGCCATGGTTTAGGGCACATGGCACTTACCTCCCCTATGCCAACTGCTATGATTGTCTGGGCATGCCAATCAGAAAGACATGAATGGGACTCCCACAGCTCAGCTGCCACTGGCCTGGCATCCATTTTGGGTGAGTCAGTAAAACCGTGAGAGGATTCCACCACCCACAAAGGTGGCCAAGTACACAGACCAAAGAAAATAGTCTCTAAGCTCCCAGAACATGCAGACTCACCTAGCCACAGAGAGACCTCTACCTTACTAGCACATTACCCACAGTTACACAGTCACAGCAAGGGCAGTGGAGTAGTGTCAACTCCATTGCTTTACAAACAAGCCCTCCACAGCTGACATCCACTAACATGCGACTCCACACTTCATGCGCACCTGTTCCCCCAACCTAGCATCCAGACAAGCCCATCCTACAGCTAGAATTGCCATAGGGTCCGACGGTACGCCTGGTCCTTGTCTGCTCCCATGCATCTTACTGCCATTACACGTTCATACCTAAGCAATCTTCCGCTCAGGCCCGGGAAAGGAGCTGGTATTCTTGATATTCTTCCCAGAGAGAAAAACAGCCATACCGCACAAGCCACCGGGCTGGTTTGGACCAAATAGGAAACAAATTGGGCACAACACATTGATGTAATTTCCTTCACTGGTCTGGGGTAAATCCACCCAGTAGTTTTTTAATATTCAACACAGAAGGGGGTGCCCCCATTCCTTAAAACATTTATAATGTTCTTTGCACTTTGCAGCAGAGAGGCTGAGCAAGGCTAATATCCTTTGACCTGCTGGATAGATTTAGATAACATTTTCCAAACAAAATGGTTGTCAATGACCCCCCCTCCAAGCTGGAAATGTTGGGAACAATTTATTAAAAAAAAAAAATGTAAGAAAATATAAAACACGGCTTTCAGCCTACTCCCATTAATTTTCCCATAGAGAAAAAGTGGTGTTTTTTAACAGCTGTAGCATGAAAACCGCCTGGCAATTTTGGACCAAATAATAAACAATTTGGGCACAAAGCATTGACTTAATTTTCTTGACTGGTTTGAGGTAAATCCATCCTGTCATTTTTAAAATATTCAACAGAGAATAGGGTGCCCCTGCTCCTTAAAACCTTTATATCGGTCTTGGTGCTTTGCAGCGCAGAGGCTGAGAGATGCTAATAACTTTTGAATTGCTGGATGGATTTGGATGAAATTATCGAAACAGAAAGAAAAGGTTTGTCAAAGGACCCCCTGTACTGGAAATGTTGGGAACAATTCATTAAAAAAAAGAAAAAGTTATTACGAAAACATACAGACTCAGTTTTCAGTCTATTCCCATTCATTTTCCCATAGAGAAAAAGGGCAGTTTTTTTAACAGCCATAGCTTGAAAATCGCTGTGCAGATCTGGACCAAATAAGAAACAATTTGGGCACAAAGCATTGACTTCATTTTTTGACTAATTTGGGGTATATCCATCCAGTTGTTTTTAAAATATTTGACAGACAGATGAAAGCGCCCCCCCTTTCCTTACATCTTTATATATCGACCTTGGTGCTTGCAGCAGAGCGGCTGAGGGGCTTTTCAGAAATGAAAAGCACAATTTTATTTTGGTCAATGAAAGAATTCACAACACTATTTGGAGGACGAAAAAGGAAGCCATTAAACTTTGGAATGAATTCCCCCATGACCTTAGAGAGAATAACATTCTCGACATCAGAAAGAGACTCAAAACTCTGTTTATGTAGTCACTCGCAGGGGAACACTGATTGGTTTGAACAACAGCGCTTAGATGGCCTGGCCATAGGTGCTATATAAATACCAATAGCAATCACATCAGGCTAGCGGTGGGAAGTGTAAAAGTAGACGCCATGTGAAGTTGGGGAATTGGGGGTGATCTGGGGAGCCAGTTACGGGTATAACATGTTTTGGTCATCAGGGGAAGATGGTATGAATCTCACGAGATATGATATAAGTTATTTATAACGCACCTGTACACAAGTGTTTCTAGATGTGACAAGTGTTGCCAATTGCAGCGGCAACGCTTCAAGAGGCGCATAAACAAATGTGCGTCATGCGAGAGGGTTAGGGAGGGAAAAGGCAATTGAGTGGAGTGAGGGGACCTGGAAACAAGGAGGGAGAGACATGTTGAGTGCCTGTGAGAATGTGGAAGGCTTTTTAATTTTGAGCCATTCTTCCCATTATCGCAGGAATGGGCGACCCGCCACTCTACTGCAGGGTTTTCTGCTATTGGAAATGATTACTGTTAAATTAACGCGGGAATAAGGAGTTAGGAAAAAAAGGTTTAACATCTGCAGTGCCTACATCTATTGGGCAGAGGGCAATGGGTGTTTGGTAACATGGCTAGTGGGCCAAAACTATTGGTCCAACATGTACAGTGGCCTCGGCAGAAGGCCATGTCTAGTGGGCCATGAGGAATTCAGTGAAAAACTATTAATTAAGAGAGTGCTGAGTCGATCAGGTTAGATGTAACTAAGCCCCTGAAATTCAGCACTCGCATTTCAATCAAGTCCACCTCGGAGAAGAAAATCCGTCACTCGAACCAAACAGTGATTGGCGGTAATGGCCATGAGAGGGCCAGGGAGGAAAAAGCAATTGAGGAGGGTGTGGGGACCTGGAAAAAAGAAGGGGGAAACATTTTGAGTGCATGCGAGGACGTGGAAGACTTGGTAATTCTGAGCAATTTTTCCTGTTATCGCAGGACTGGGTGTCCTGCCACTCTACTTCAGGAATTTCTGTTATTGGAAATTATTACTGTGAAATTATCACCAGAATAAGGAGTTAGAAAAACATGTTTAACTTCTTGTAAGGTGGCAGGAGGAGGAGACAGACACGCAGGTGGCATGATGTTTGGCATACACTTTTATTTAGGCAAAAATAAAGAGGAAACCTACCTCTCCCTAACTCTCAGAGCGCATCCCTTGCCTCTACTAAGGAACTAAGGAATCAGTCAGAATGCCCAATCAAATAAAAAGAGTCCACTGTCGTGTGAAAATGCCTTCTGTCCCTCACACGTGTAACTCATATTAAAGAGGTAATGGATCAGCCTGGTCCAAAAGAATGACAATGAGCCACAGGTCCATTCGCAGGCGGGAACTTGGCCTGAGAGAATGGCTGCATTCTCCAGCTCTCAGGTCCTTTCCCAGGAAATAAACAACACTCCAGCTTGTGGTGATGCAAAGTTCTCCTTTCCAATTCAAAGGGCAAAGTTCCAACGCAAACATCATTCCTTATTGTTCATAGTTTGCTTCACTGTTGGGGTCCTGGAGAATGTCTCCCTTCTCCAGGTATCTTGTTCTCAATGCCTCCACAGTTCCCGGGATTGACTCCCTTCACAGGCCGCCTTCTCTTTGGCTTCACAATACACAATCTTCAATGTATGGGGTCCTGGAGAAGGCCTCCCTTCTCCTCCAGGTATTTTATTCTGAATGTTCTTACAGTGCCAGGGGAATGACTCCCCTCCCTGGGCCTTCTTCTGTTTAACTTTACGATAAACACCACCAGGGGCCTCCTTGCCCTGATCTTTCTTGGTTTCACGGGGCACAAGACCAGGAATGATTGTTTCCTTCTCCTGATGTCTCTTGGCTTCACGGTTCACAAAGGGCGGGGGAAATGAATCCCTTCTCAGCCTTTAGTGTGCAGTTCACACTGCCAGCAGGAGTGCCTCCCTTCCCCTGGCTTGGATTGTACTCCAAAAGTTCACAATTCATATGAACCCCCAATCTTATGGGTGTGTGTACCAGATCTGTGTGTCTTGACTTTTTGCAGTTGCCCTGGTTCTCTATCCTGCCAGGTACTGTGATTATGAAGACGACTTGGGTTACTCTTCATAAAACGTTGCGGGTCCCTGATCCGTGTTCAGACACTTGTCAGCCCCTCTAAAGGCCTCACAACCATTCCGGCAACCCAGGTATCTGAAAGGGTGTTGCTTGTGTTCTTTGGTTGGACTCAGGCTTTTCTCTGTGTCCTTTCGCGCCTCTCGAGGACCCTGCTGCTTTCCTGTGTGCTGTGGCGGCTCTGCAACGTTTGGTTCCTCGCGGTCTGCACGTCTCCTGTCAATCGCGCATTCCAGCTTCTTCTTGTACCTGGACGCCTGCTTCTCCACGGCTCCAGCGGTCTCTCCATGTCAAACCGGATGGGGACAGCTCCGCCTGCAGGGCAGCCTCCCCAACAATGACCTTCTCTGCTCTCCATTCGTTAAGAGAGAGTTAAGGTAAGCACATTAAACGCAACAAAACTCTGAAATTCATCACTCACATTTCAATCAAGTCCACTTTGGAGAAGAAAATGTGTCACACAAACCAACAGTGACTTTGAGTAAGGGGGGAAAAAAGCAATTGAGGATAGTGGGGGACCATGGAAAGAGGAGGGGCCCTTGGTGAGGCCCTGTGATGACAGGGAAGCGTTTGGGATTGTCAAGCCTTCTCAGGGGAATACCAGGGGAATCTCATGGGCATTGGTAGTTTGTTTCCATTATTGGGGTAATATTGAGGGAATATCAAGGGAATCCATTGGGAATGGGGAAAGAGTGAAAAATAAGTAATTTACACCCAAAGTGATCACATCTCCTAGGCAGGCGGTAATGGGTCTCTGTGTCAAAAGGCCATGGTTAGGGGGCACCCAAGAAACCTATTGGTGCAACATGTACAGAGTCCACGGTCGAAGGCCATGGCTAGTGGGCCCCCCAATAAAACAGATTGGTGCAGAATGTACAGAGGCCCTGGCCAAATTCCATGGCTAGCGAGCCCCAAAGAAAGGTATTGGTGCCACATGTACAGTGGCGAAGGGCCATGGCTAGTGGGCCTGGAGAAAGCTATTGGTGCAACATGTACAGGGGCCATGGCTGAATGGCAAAAGACCAAGTCTAGAGGGCCACGAACAAACTATTGTATAACAAAACCCTTAAAATTCAGTGACAATACGTTACTTAGGAGCAAGTTAAGGTGATCAGATTTAATGTTAAAAATACATAGCAACAACACCTTTGAAATTCAGTGAAAAACTCCTTGGTTAAGAGAGATTTAAATGGATCAGATTTAACACAACCTCTGAAATTCAGCAATCGGATTTCAAGCAAGTACAACTTAACTATGCACCACCTGTTGCACAGCGTATGGCCACAGTGATGACATCACAGATGGCATCACTGAGGGCAGCATTGGTGACATCACTAATGATATCATACATGAAATCACTGATGACGTCCCTGATGGCATCTCTAGTTACATCATGCATGACATCACTGATGTCACTGGTTTTGTTAAATGTGACTACTCTGTTTTTAACATAACATATATGTACATGTTTCATACATACACAGTACAATGTATTCTGCCCTTGTTTGTTCAAATGTAATGTGCAGTATACAATTGTAAGTACATACAACATTATTACAAAGAAGACTAGTATGTAAGCATGTATGTACTTTGCAAAGGAATCTTTTATATTGGAATATAAAATTCATAATTTATTTTCAAAAGAAATTATACAAATATGAGTAATAAATAAAGAGAACAGAACAATTTAAACATTTAGCAAGAAATGCATAGTGTTTCCCCCTCAAAATAACTAATGTATACAAAATCGATTAACCATAAAGTACATATTTTATAGAAAAAATACACATCTAGTGTTTAAAAAGTCTATACTTTAGACAAACCTAAAACCAGGTCATACAAAAACAATTACATAAAACGTACAAATATCAAAATTCAAACTGTTGTACATATGACATTGTACATATGACATTACCTAATCCAACACACAACAAATATCAGACATAAAAAATCAATAAAAATGGATTTGTTGTGTTTTAAACACAACAAACATGTTTCTGTCCAGTCACTCATTGATGTCTGACATTCATCAGGGGTGATATATTCTTCCAATTCAGAACGTAAAAGTTCATGTCAGTCCTGGTCAGGATAAATATTTGTGGAAATCTTGTAATGCACAAGTTTCCAATTCCACAAATGGAACAAGTAGTCAAACCCTTCAATTCGGATCGCGTAAGGAATGGAGCAATCCCTTCACTGGGCACAAGGTAGGTATACTTCAGCAATATAGCGCAAAAATATAGGTCAAGTAGAATAAGGCACCAAAGCATCACATCCGTCATCCTCTTTGTGCAACACATGCGGTTTCTACCGCTTTCAATAGCTTTACGCCCAGAAATATCAGCACCATGCTGCGACAAACAAAGCCTCGTACGCCACTCAAAACCGCAAGTAAAACGGTATACGGCAGAGCGGTACACACTACATTCGAACCCATGGAGTTTTAAACCCGGGGGAGGGATCATCCCAAGTATGGCCAGAGGGAGGGTCGTTTGATAAACAAATACTAGATCTGGTGACAACCCACTTGCTAGCAAAGTACCGGGGGAAGCAGCTTCAAAATAGGCATGAAGTCTTAGATCTCTGGAGGATGTTCGAAGAAACATCCCCTACTAATGGTACAGAGAAGGAGGTGTCGTCTGAAACGGCACCACCCCAAGCAGGGGAGGGAGGAGAATCAACTGAGGGAAAAATGGTAAAAACAAGGGAGGAAGAACTTACACTTACTAGGCTCTATCCATTGTTAACTAGGCCCGCTGCGGATATAGTGACCCTTCTTATTTGCCCGCACCAAACGCACCTTCCACTCCTGCAGCAACAGCCCCATCTCCCTATGATCCAAAGGGGTTGTACGGGCCTACGAGTGCATGTCCAGTAAATATCGCACAAATACAGACTGGGGAATACGGCACCTCCAAATATCATATGACAGCAGTGTATTGTTATCCAGGGGACAGGGTGGACAACTTGTATCACACCACAATTAAGGAGCCCCTGGAATTAGAATGGTATAAGGAAGTGTGGGTAGACCTGGATGCGGATGGGGGAATATACATGACATGTACCCCTGATGAATATGCTAGAAGGGGCCAGAGCCTCCGAGGTGTATGCAGAGCCTAGATGCCAATAAAATGGACACCTGCTTGTGACGAGGCGGTGTTGGAGGTGGAGTACTACCGGAATGCAAATAATACAAAAAATGAGTTTGTTACTTTAGATGTAACGAAAGGGGGAAATGTAAGGAAGGAGGGGGCAGGTTGAGCCCCTCCATACATGCTACACGAAAGGGACCACTTACTCTTGTACTAGTGGGGGGCGACTCCATCGCCCTTCTCCAGCCATGGGGAATAAGGCCCTGGCAGAAGCACAGGTGGAGCTATTGCAAGACACACGTGGACTCCATTTTGTATGCCCTCGATTCCATCTTTGCTCTAGGCCACATTCTGGCATTACAAAGTCTCCTCTCCCTTCAGCAGCGCTGTGCACAGCAAACACCAACAGCCCCCACCTTTTTCCTCCTGTGCTTTCACCTCCCAAGTCCCTTTCTTACGGATGCACTGAGACAAAATGTTACAATTAAATAATGTATTCTTCTCACTCTTCCTCTGATATCACTGTCCTGTGTGTGACCGAGCCGAACCATGACTTGTAGTTCATCCATCTCAACAAACCTGTTCTTGCATCCCTCACCACCATCGATGGCAAATTACTGCTTGGTCAACCCTGTGCCCCTCCAAAACTATTGATGTACCAGACGTATAACCCTTCTTGGGTGACCCCCCAGGGTGCCCTCAATAAAACCTGACTCCTTTCACAGTATATTCTGTCCTAAACAAACATGTGTCATGCCCCCCCCTTTCCGCTCTGATGTGCCAGACCAGACAGCTATCAATCCTAGCCCCCAGGTCACTGCAGGGGCAAGACCCCCTACACCCTTCACCTCACAAATGACCCAAAGTGGGACAATGCAAACACACGTGTACAATTTATAGGCTTCTAAGATTTACTGAAAGGTATATTGATGCTCATTGTTTATTGCATGTCTACAGTAAGTGTGTAGATTATCTTAGCAAGGACCAGCTGCCTCTCCGCCCTGACCCAACCTTCACCTCGCACAGACCGGCCCAGCTGAACCACGCGATGTCCAACCTCCTGCTAAATCATCAGCCAATCCCGTGGAGCTGGCCCTTACAGAAATATATGTGCACCTCCTTTCTAACCAATGAAACTGTAGTTTGTAGGCTGTATAGAAATCATCACTGATGATGCTGTAACCCTTTAAAACATTTTGTATTTGTATTGTTTGCCAGAGCGCTCTCGAAGTAGCAGAGTTCTCTGGATGCTGAATTTTATATAAAGAGTTTGATGACTTGCACAACCAATCTCTTGATCTCATTCCCTACTGGGATGTGTTCTTTATTCTGCGTTTTGGTAAAGGCAGGAGTGAGCTCCTTCACTGTGCATAGAACAAGACCACCCTGACACGAGCCAGACCACCTGAGCAGACTCCTTACAATCCACCCTATCCTGGAAAGTAGTCACTGTGCCAGCCGGGACCATCCTCAGCCAAGAGATGCCGTCACCCTTGAAAAGGTAAAATGCTGACGCAAAGTCCATTGCCAACTATAAAGAGGGTCTTTAGACCATCGAAATGTCCCTGCTGAAAGCAGAGGAAACACACATTCCAAAATGACCACACGATTAGTGAGGAGCAGATATCACAGTGAGAATAGTGAGGAGCAGATATCACAGTGTGATTATTGAGGAGCAGATATCACAGTGTGATTAGTGAGAAGCAGATATCACTGTGCCATTAGTGAGGAGCAGATATCACTGTGTGAATAGTAAGGAGCAGATAGCACAGTGTGATTAGTTAGGAGCACATATCACAGTGCAAATAGTGAGGAGTAGATATCACAGTGCGAAACGTGAGGAGCAGATATCACTGTGTGATTAGTGGGGAGCAGATATCACTGTGATTAGTGAGAAGCAGAAGTCACTGGGTGATTAGTGAGGAGCAGATAGCACAGTGTGAAAAGTGAGGAGCAGATATCACTGTGTGATCAGTGAGGAGCAGATATCACTGTGCGATCAGTGAGGAGCAGATATCACAGTGCAATTAGTGAGGAGCATATATCACAATGTGAATAATGAGGACCAGATAGCACAGTGCAATTAGTAAGGAGCAGATATCACAGTGTGAATAGTGATGAGCAGATATCACAGCGTGAATAGTGAGGAGCAGATTTCAAAGTGTGATTAGTGATGAGCAAATATCACAGTGCAAATCGAGGAGCAGATATCACAGTGCGATTAGTGAGGAGCAGATATCAGAGTGCAAATAGTGAGGAGCAGATAGCACAGTGTGAATAGTGAGGAGCGGATATCACAGTGCTAATAGTGAGGAGCAGATATCACAATGTGATTAGTGAGGAGCAGATATCACAGTGCAAATAGTGAGGAGCAGATATCACAGTGTGATTAGTGAGGAGTAGATATCACAGTGCGATTAGTGAGGAGCAGATATCACAGTGTGATTAGTGAGGAGCAGATTTCACAGTGCAAAAAGTGAGGAGCAGATTTTACAGTGCGAATAGTGTGGAGCAGATATCACTGTGTGATTAGTGAGGAGTAGATATCACTGAGTGATTAGTGATGAGCAGATATCACAGTGTGAATAGTAAGGAGCAGATATCACAGTGTGAATAGTGAGGAGCAGATATCACAGTGTGATTAGTGAGGAGCAGATTTCACAGTGCAAAAAGTGAGGAGCAGATTTTACAGTGCGAATAGTGTGGAGCAGATATCACTGTGTGATTAATGAGAAGCAGATATCACTGTGTGATTAGTGAGGAGCAGATATCACAGTGCGAAAATTGAGGAGCAGATATCACTGTGTGATTAGTGAGGAGTAGATATCACTGAGTGATTAGTGATGAGCAGATATCACAGTGTGAATAGTAAGGAGCAGATATCACAGTGTGAATAGTGAGGAGCAGATATCACAGTGTGAATAGTGAGGAGCAGATATCACAGTGCACATAGAGGAGCAGATAGCACAGTGTGATTAGTTAGGTGCAGATATCTCAGTGCGAATAGTGAGGAGTAGATATCACAGTGCGAAAAGTGAGGAGCAGATATTACAGTGCAAAAAGTGAGGAGCAGATATCACTGTGTGATTAGTGAGGAGCAGATATCACTGTGATTAGTGAGAAGCAGAAGTCACTGTGCAATTAATGAGAAGCAGATATCACTGTGTGATTAGTGAGGAGCAGATATCACAGTGCGAAAATTGAGGAGCAGATATCACTGTGTGATTAGTGAGGAGTAGATATCACTGAGTGATTAGTGATGAGCAGATATCACAGTGTGAATAGTAAGGAGCGGATATCACAGTGTGAATAGTGAGGAGCAGATATCACAGTGCATATAAAGGAGCAGATAGCACAGTGTGATTAGTTAGGTGCAGATATCTCAGTGCGAATAGTGAGGAGTAGATATCACAGTGCGAAAAGTGAGGAGCAGATATCACAGTGCAAAAAGTGAGGAGCAGATATCACTGTGTGATTAGTGAGGAGCAGATATCACTGTCATTAGTGAGAAGCAGAAGTCACTGGGCGATTAGTGAGGAGCAGATATCACAGTGCGAAAATTGAGGAGCAGATATCACTGTGCGATCAGTGAGGAGCAGATATCACTGTGCGATCAGTGAGGAGCAGATATCACAGTGCAATTAGTGAGGAGCATATATCACAGTGTGAATAGTGAGGAGCAGATAGCACAGTCCAATTAGTGAGGAGCAGATATCACAGTGTGAATAGTGATGAGCAGATATCACAGTGTGAATAGTAAGGAGCAGATATCACAGTGTGAATAGTGAGGAGCAGATTTCAAAGTGCGATTAGTGATGAGCAGATATCACAGTGCGAATCGAGGAGCAGATATCACAGTGCGATTAGTGAGGAATAGATATCAGAGTGCAAATGGTGAGGAGCAGATAGCACAGTGTGACTAGTGAGGAGCGGATATCACAGTGCTAATAGTGAGGAGCAGATATCACAGTGTGATTAGTGAGGAGCAGATATCACAGTGTGAATAGTGAGGAGCAGATATCACAGTTTGATTAGTGAGGAGCAGATATCACAGTGCTAATAGTGAGGAGCAGATATCACGGTATGATTAGTGAGGAGCAGATATCACAGTGCAAATAGTGAGGAGCAGATATCACAGTGCAAATATTGAGGAGCAGATATCACAGTGCGATTAGTGAGGAGCAGATATCACAGTCCCGGGAGGATAGCTCAGCGGCAGCGTGCCCGTCTTGGAAGCAAGACTACACGAAGCAACAACAGGTTCGATCCCGGGTCCGCGCTTAGAAACCTCTGGGTGTTTCAGCGCTTTATAAATACGTAACTAAGACAAAAAAAACACAATTACGCAACAGTAACAGCGCCTCGATGCCTGCAGGCTGTGTGAGCGCTTTATAAATGTAAAAAAAAAAAAATAAACAGTGCAAATAGTGAGGAGCAGATATCACAGTGCGATTAGTGAGGAGCAGATATCAAAGTGTGTAAAGTGAGGAGCAGAGAGTACAGTGCAATTAGTGAGGATGAGATATCACAGTGCCAATAGTGAGGAGCAGATATCACAGTGAGAATAGTGAGGAGCAGATATTACAGTACGATTAGTGAGGAGCAGATATCACAGTGCGATTAGTGAGGAGCAGATATCACAGTGCGATTAGTGAGGAGCAGATATCACAGTGAGAATAGTGAGGAGCAGATATCACAGTGCTAATAGTGAGGAGCAGATATCACAGTGTGATTAGTGAGGTAATAGTGAGGAGCAGATATCACAGTGTGATTAGTGAGGAGCAGATATCACAGTATGATTAGTGTGGAGCAGACATCACACTGCAAATAGTGAGGAGCAGATATCACAGTGCAAATATTGAGGAGCAGAATGGTGCGATTAGTGAGGAGCAGATATCACAGTGCAAATAGTGAGGAGCAGATATCACAGTGCGATTAGTGAGGAGCAGATATCAAAGTGTGTAAAGTGAGGAGCAGAGAGCACAGTGCAATTAGTGAGGAGAAGATATCACTGTGCGAATAGTGAGGAGCAGATATCACAGTGAGAATAGTGAGGAGCAGATATCACAGTACGATTAGTGAGGAGCAGATATCACAGTGTGATTAGTGAGGAGCAGATATTGCAGTGCAAATAGTGAGGAGCAGATAGCACAGTGCGATTAGTGAGGAGCAGATATCACAGTGAGAATAGTGAGGAGCAGATATCACAGTGTGATTAGTGAGGAGCAGATATCACAGTGAGAATAGTGAGGAGCAGATATCACAGTGCGATTAGTGAGGAGCAGACATCACAGTGCGATTAGTGAGGAGCAGATATCACAGTGAGAATAGTGAGGAGCAGATATCACAGTGAGAATAGTGAGGAGCAGATATCACAGTGCAATTAGTGAGGAGCAGATATCGCAGTGCGAATAGTGGGGAACAAATGTCATACTGAGTAGCGTGGAGCAAATATAACAATGTGACTATTGGGGCAGATATAACAGTTTGTCTAATGGGGGCAGATATTATAGTACGAATAATGGGGAGCAGATATCATAACATGATAGCAGGAAAACAATATGTTATGTTACGCCAACAGATACCAAAGTGCAACTCGTGGGGAGCAGGTGTCACAGTAAAGTTATCTAGGAACATCGCCTGCAGCAGAACAATATAAAGGAACAAAGGGAGAGCCCGACATTGTTTCTCTCAGAAAGGTCTCTCCACTCTGAGCAAGGTGATATATCGCACCTTGAAACACCTCTGGAGTATGGGCGCGCTATGAATAAAATATGATATCATATGGACAACCAAAGCTGCACCAGATTAGATTCACTGCCTGTTTATGTCCTCGTTTCTGGCTACTTTCTAATTTAGCGTTTAAGTCAGGACAGCTGACAGCAGCTCCAGCGACCTGTAAACAGCAGCGCATTGAAGACACCTGGCCAGCCTTCCCTGCATTTTACCGCCCTGCCTACCCTCGGCCCATTACTTGTGTGTGCATTTAGTGACTGCCTCTCCCTGGCTGTCCTGGTGTCCCCGTGTTTGGCGTTTTATACCAGTCCCACCAGAAGCCGAAGGCCTTGAAGAAGGACACACTTTGTCAGAGACGTCTTTATGGGAGGGCAAAAGGGGCACTTGCCCAGTGCCCCCACCTTGGAGGGCCCCCCCCAAAGGCTGCCTGATCTAAAGTAAGATTCCATTGTTCAACAGACTTAAATAGCACACGCCAGGAGATTTTATGGCATGCTCCTGAGGCGCTAAACCTATTGTCTGTCTGTTTTGACAAGTATATTCTGCCTTGATCAATTAATCATGTAATGCTTTCTGTGTTCACTGTGGAATACATAGTTTGTGTGTTCCTTACGGCACAACTTTTGTAGCATTCTTTCCTTCCTGTGGGAATTATGTTGATCATGTGCAATAGCCAAAGTTGAAATCCATATTGATAAATTGAGTGCCACAATGGTTCAGACGTTAGCTCAGTGTGTTAAGCACACATTGCAGAGATGTGTGTTCATATGAAAGATTAGAAGAGCACATTGCAGCAAGGCTGGCAGAGCCTTTCCTATGTCTGAAGTTTATTAACCTACCTGCGTATGTACTTGGTTTTGCAGCATAAGAGGTGTTATTATCAGCAATGTTCCTGCACCAGATAGGGGTTGCTATAAAAACTAACATGTCATTCGTATGGTGAAGGTCTAGAAATTGGTTTGTTCAGATGGGACGTTCTAAAACCTAGGCAATCTTTCTTCTTATGTAGGCCATTTGAGTGGAAGGGGTGGTAGACAGGAGAGAGCGGACCAGATGGTGTAGGCCTTGGGCAAGCATATTTTAAGGTCTGTTCGTTTGACACAAAAAACGTTTCGCTTTTGCTTTTTGTATAAAAGTCAAAGGTTTTTCTGCATGTTTATGAATGACAATTTCACAAGCAATTGTTTTGGAAGTATTTAAAGCTTAAAAGTACAAAAGACATACCTTGATTAAATCTGTTAAATCACATCGATTGGTATGCTGGTACTTATATACTCCCTTGATGATGGAGAGAATGTAGCTAGAAT
The DNA here is from genome assembly GCF_040938575.1 of Ambystoma mexicanum. Taxonomy (NCBI): domain Eukaryota; kingdom Metazoa; phylum Chordata; class Amphibia; order Caudata; family Ambystomatidae; genus Ambystoma; species Ambystoma mexicanum. The sequence continues at coordinate 21,948,744 of NC_090940.1, forward strand.
CATTCCCATTTTGCGGAAGACCCTTCTGTAATATTTTGGTCTTAAAAATTGTCAGGTTTGGAAATGTGATTTGTGTACTTTGCAAGTCAGTTTTATAAAATGAGATTGTTTTAGTAGATGGTAAGAGCTGGAAAAGAAAGTGTTCAAATGCAGAAATTGCAGAGTTTGCACACATCCCAGCTTCACCCCTTAAGCAATATGTGATCCTGGGCATCTCATTTAATCTTGCATTGCCTAACCTCTCAGTGTTGCCAGTCTCAAAATTGTCAGACCCTCAGTGTGATTTCCTTCTCAGGGTATGATCTTCATAAAAGCCTCACTTATGGTTTCACTGGCTATAGGGCGCACCCGTGTAAGTCCCGTGAAGTCCCGCTTTGCCGCGGACCCTGTTTCCAGTGCTTCCTTTGTGGATCCTTGGATTTTTGACAGATCGACTACAAGCCCCAGCAGGCTCAACTGCAATAAGGGCTGGGCGGAGCTATATAAGCTCAGGGGCGCGCGCACCGCGCGCGCGCACCCGTGTAAGTCCCGTGAAGTCCCGCTTTGCCGCGGACCCTGTTTCCAGTGCTTCCTTTGTGGATCCTTGGATTTTTGACAGATCGACTACAAGCCCCAGCAGGTGAAAACAAAGGGAGAACTATTGACTGTGTGGAGGATAAATTAGCTATAAAGCTAAGAACAAGATTTTTAATATATCTTTCTCTTTGTTTAGGCTCAACTGCAATAAGGGCTGGGCGGAGCTATATAAGCTCAGGGGCGCGCGCACCGCGCGCGCGCACCCGTGTAAGTCCCGTGAAGTCCCGCTTTGCCGCTTCGCCGCGGTGCCGCGGTTATCGTGGGAGAGCTAGGTTTTTTTTTCATGATTAATTATCAATACTGGTTCGTAAAAAGCAAAGCGTGGCTTTATTGTGAAGTAAGAAAGCGTCAATCATGTTCACTCTTAAATCTGGTATGCCTTGTGCGGAACGAGTGCGTGCCTTACTGGAGTCTACCTCAAGAGATAGTCCAACGTTCACCCCTAAAGTGACGCGTCCTTTTGTTAAAAGCGCGCCTCTGGATATGCGAACAAAGAAGAAAAGATCCTGACTTGACTTTGTTGCAGGTGACCTGAGAGACTACGGATTTGACGTTGGTCGTTCTACACGTCCTGTGGTTCGACCTGCTGAATGTATTAATTTAAGTGTATCAAGTGTTAAGGCACACCCTCTCAATAATGGTCAAGCGGGTTCTGCCATCCAGCAACCCGCTCTGAGCCCTCGATTGACCCAGGTCATAAATGCTGGTATTGAGCTGGGAGAGCAACATTGTAATATTTCTTTATCGGATTCAATGATGTTGTTGAACGCTCGCTCAGGAGTTGTTAGTTTAGCACCTATGTCCACGCAGAAGCAAGAGTGTGTTGCTGTTGAAGACAATGCAGTCATAGAGTTGGGGTCATCGGACTCTTGTTTTGTGGCCAAAGATGACGAATCCGACCTCTCTAAGTCCCCTGTTTTATTTAAAAATGGAGATATTTTAGAATCAGAAAGCTCCATCTCATTTATTCCACCGACTCCGAGGAGACTAAATAGCAATAGTTCAGCTGCAAGCCCGACTCTGATAATAAAAAAAGCAGCTCCTGTAACATTAGAAGCAATGAATATGGCTTTGATGTCCCTTGCTAAATTATTTGAAATCTTAGACTCAAAGATCAACTCATTGCAAAATAATGTTGAAACTATCTTGAGGTCACAGAAGGCTTTTGGTGCATCTTTGGCCCAGAAACAAGAGTATGATGCCGATCAGATAGAATTTTTCTCTAAACAGTTGGGTGAGTTGGTGTCATCATGTAATAATATAAGTGATCAAGTGGACAGGAAATTGAGCTTATTTAGAGCTGAGAGAGATATGCAAAAGTCTATGACTGCGGTGCCTTTTGTGGAGGGTATTATACGAGAAATAACAGCAGAGGACGAAGGGTTGGTATCTGTGGCACCACAGTCAAGCCCTTATGTGGGAACAGCCAATGTCGTTGGAGAGGATGTAAGGGGTCAAGGTACTGTGAAGCTGACTAAACTGGCACCTATATTTGATCAGGTGGTGATATGTGAAGAGGAACCTGAGGTACCTTATGCTATTACCTCCAAAACAATAGACGAGCAGCAGTCTAAAGGGGCATATACAATATTTACTAAAAATGCCAAAGGGCTAGACCATCAACAGAAGAAAAATGTGAAGAAATCAAAAAATCAGAAGTCGAGGACAATACCTTCGAGTGGGAAAACAAAACAATTCTTTAAATCCTTGGCTAAACCGGATAGGGGCGCTTTGATAGCTTCTGATGCAATTCTAAAAAAATATCAGAACTTATCTCAAGAGCGACAACGAGTGAAGAGTGGGGGTTCGGACCCCCTCAATGAGATCCCCCCGCATGCTCCCCTCAACGAGCTGGTGCAAATAGCAGAAGATCTAGAGAGTGAATCTATAAATGCGACAGATCGGAATTCAGCTTTAAGGGCCCCGAAGAAAAAGCAATTGAAAGATGATAGAGTATCCAACTCAATTATTAACACTCAGGATCTTAGAAAGGCAGTGGATGAGTATATGGCTCAGTTTCATCCAGAACCATCTTTGACTCACCCACTGTCTAAAGTCCTAAGCCCAACAGCAAAAAAGCTCGAATTAGAGATTGATGGGAAGATAAATACTGGGAGGGCCTCTGATAATCAACTATTAACATCTTCTGGAAATGTTTTGCCAATAGCAGATCGGATTTTTGATACTCAAGGAAATCTACAAAATAATATCTTAACCACAATTAAAGACTGTCTAGCTGCCCTGACCTCAGAACAATTGACTCTTAAATCATCTCTGAAGGCAATGAGCTGTAGTCAGGCTAATTTGGCAACATTTTCTGATGAAAGACCCATCTCTAAGAAGGTTTCGTTCAAACTTCCAGTTGAAGAGTCCAAATATCATCTGCCCATAGAAACATCTAGTATTCAGAGTCTCTCCGGCTCCAAGGGAAGATTTAAGAGCAAAATGCCTCCCCAGCTATTTGCCTTGTTCCTTAGCTGTCGTGAGGGCTCTTTCCCTAAATACATAATGAATAGACAAAGTATAATGCAAATATTCTCGGATGTGCCGAGTTTAGAGGACATCTCTTCCCGGGATGTAGTACAAGTAGAATTTCCGGATGATAACGATCTAACGGTGTCCTGTTTATGGTTGGGATCTCGTGTCATTTATAATATGATTTGGTCTGCTAAATCTGATCTTTTTGATTTGGGTTTTAACCTATTTCCAATCACAAAAGATCCCCTGGTGTCCGAGACTGCTTTCAAATCTACTAGTAAGGTTACTAGTGATGTTGGTAATTCAGTTAGGAGTTGTAGCTGTGGAAAAGCATAACTAAGAACAGGTGAATCTGCTGCGCGAACCCAGAAATTTGTAGTTATGAGCTGGAATACCAGAGGCCATAAACACCTGCTAAATAATATGGGTAGCTGTTTGGAAGAATGCGATTTAATTTTTATGCAGGAAACATGGCTAACTGCCCCACTATCATGGGACAACCATTATGTCCATTTGGCTCCAGCGATTAAGGGTCAAAAAGGTAGACCTATGTCAGGGATGACAATTATCACTAAAACGTCCACGATAAATACAATTTCAGATGGTCCTAACCCAAATCCCTATTTGCAATGTTCCAGAATAATGTTTCATAAATTGACATTTCTTGTTATAAACATATACTGGAACCCAATTGCAATTATAACAACTACCTTTTTTAATGATTTGAATGCATTGATAGAAAATACTATAACCACCACAGAGATTGCGCATGTGATACTAGCAGGGGACCTGAATCTTCATCTGTTGGAACCAACTAAGAAAAGAAATACGGATAGAGTCTCCCAATGGTTGGTATTTATTGACACCTGGGATTTAATAATGCTAAATGGAGCAGTTGATTCTGACAATCCACCATCTTTTACTTGGACTTGTGGGGGCCAAAATGCTACAATTGATTATATGTATGTTGACCGAAAGCTTTTTGAGAAAATATCCGAGTTCAAGGTTATTCCAACTATAGTAAGTGATCATTGGATGTTGAGGGCTGAGTTTTTACTCCAGGTTGTGATTGAACCTCGATACTGTCAGCATCAACTGAATGGTCTGGTTATAAATCCTCAACGGAACAGGCTATTATGGACAAGCGAAAGACTAAACGCTTTTGCGGCCAGTGTAACAAATGACCATCACTGTTTGTTGAAAGGTATTGACTCATCCAATTGTCATGATAAAATGCACCTCTTTGCCTCCACTCGGTCTGCTGGTCTTGGTAAGGGCAATAAGTGTCATACCCATGTATTTGATCAGGGCATCAGAGAGAGAAAGGCACAGTTCCGAAAACAGAAAAGGCAGATAGCCCTTTTACCGGTACATTATCGAGAATCTGCGTCACGCAAATTGAAGACTAATTATAGGAATTGGGTCCGGGGCAATAAGGCAGCTTTGTTCCAACATGATGGTGAAAAGTGGTTACAGGTGGTAAAAACCAAAAATACATCGCAAATTTGGAGGTTGCTAAATAATGGAGTAGCTGGTACTCAACTAGCAACTCAACTTAATGGTGTGTCAGAGAAGAAGTGGGTTGCCTATTTCTCTGACATATACGGTCTTCCAAATAATAAAAAAAACTCACAACCAAACTTGGAATTAAGCAATCCATCTTTTCAAATCAAGTTTGATCGAGAAGATGTATTGTTTTATATAAATAAAGCGAGCTCATCTAGAGCTCCTGGGCCAGATGGCCTGTCAAATTTTGTATTAAAACAGAACTCAGAATTATGGGCATCAATTTTATATGATATTTTTCAAACCGTGCAAATTAAACAAGCAGTTCCTCCATCATGGTGTAAGGCCATTACGGTACCAATCTATAAGAAGGGAGATCGAGCGAACCCTGCGAGTTACCGTCCGATTTCCCTTCTTGACGCCCCAGGTAAGATCTTTAGTAGAATTATTCTAAGAGAGCTCAATAACTGGGCGTCAGAAGAGAATCGGCGAGACCCATTTCAAACTGGATTTGTGGCTGGTCTTGGCACCAGTATTAACATAACGACACTGAATGCAATTAAGGAACTGTATGCATCAAGAAATCAACCAATTTATCTTGCTTATGTTGATTTTCGAGTAGCGTTCGACTCCGTAGATCGGAGTCTGTTATTGGAGAAATTGTTAAAATTTGGGTGTCCTTCTTCACTTGTACACTTAATATATTTACTTCATTCTAATACTTCAATGAAAGTTAAATTAAATTTAGAAGGACTACTATCTGAAGAAATTCTAACCCAGCGAGGCCTGAAACAAGGATGTATCCTTGCTGCCACACTGTTTAATTTGTTTATTTTAGATTTAGGCAATGAATTCAATATTGTAGTGAATGATGCTCCGAAATTAGGGAACCAGACTATTGCATGGCTTTTATATGCAGACGATTTAGTCCTCGTCTCGAAAACACCGAGTGGCCTACAAAACATGCTTGATAAATTAGATCAATACGCCACCAAGAATAATCTTACTTTGAATCTGGTAAAAACTCAAGTGATGGAATTGGGGAGACATAAGTCAAGATTAAGGAAACAGTATTGTTGGTTTCTGAATAAACAAAAGTTGACTGTGGTGAATGAATACAAATACCTGGGCGTTTTATTCAGTAACTCTCCCACAAATAAGCCCCAAAGAGACAGTCTAAATGGTAAATTGACCACATTAATATCACAAGCCAGAATATTGCAATACAAGTATGGTAAGTTCTCATGTAAGCATATTCTTACCTTTTATCAGCAAAAGGTACTTCCCATTATCACTTATGGATGTGAGGCTTGGCTACCTATGGAGGCTTGCTATTGGAACAAATTCGAGGCAAAATTTTGGAAGAAAGTCTTGAATCTCCCAAAATCTAGTCCAACAGCATTGCTCCGCTTTGAGTTGGGAATTCTATCAGTAAATATACATGCTTCATGGAAGAGATGCTGTTTATTCAGAAAATGTGTATTGGGCCTGGCGAGTAATGGCATACTTAAGATTCTGGCAGACTATCCTCTACGCTCAGTACATTTATTTCCATCAAGTTGGAGAGCGGCAGTTATGTCTGATTTGACGGAAGCAAATATCTCATTAGACACTCTGCTAATTAATCCCTCTAAAGCCAAAATTAAATTATACCAACTTGATTGGCATATAACCCAACAAGATTGTCTAAAATTAAAAGATTTTGATAGAGCTCTGTTTGGGCACAAAAAATTCCGCCAAACCGCAGATTACTTACTAAAATGCCCCTCTCACAAACTCAGAAAACAAAAAAACTGCGGTTTCGCCTGAATCTATGGCCGACCAAACAAATTTTGGTAAGAAGGGGCATCATTAAGCCGGATGATTCATTCTGTCGATTTTGTAATGATAAACTAACCAAGGAAAGTTTGAAACATCTGTTAATAGAATGCACAGCTTTAAAAATGCAGAGAAAAGATATTATTGATAAATTAACAAGACATCACTATACAAGACGCTCAAATGATGAATTATGGAATGAGCTATTTGCGACTCCAAAGATCACAGTAAGAATAGCCACTATTCAATTCTTAAATAAGCATCTATGCCCAATTTGTCCAAGTGAGTAATTGATTGCCTTCTTTATTCCGATTATATGAACAATCTTGCTAATCACACGTGATATTGTATGATGTTTTAACTGTTGAATTGATATACCTTGCCTTTTATTGTATTGAATTGGCATACCTTGTTTTTATTGTATGTGTTTTGTATAAAAGTAATTCTGTTTGAAAGGTTAATTTAATTAGCCAACTCAAACTAAATAAATAAAATTAAGGCTATAGGGTTGCTTGCACTGTAACAGTGAGCATTGATATACTGAACACCACAGGCACTTGTTCCCTTAATCTCTAATGGCAACACTATTTGAAAACCATGTCCCACTTCTAATCTCAGTCTGTCTGGATAGAGGCACCTTCCTGGTAGCTTCTAATCTGCATTCACTGTCCATGCTACGGTATGTGTAGCTTTCTCCTTCCTTACAATTGGTCTCCTCTATCCATGCTTGAACACTTTTGCATTCTCTGAGGCAGCTAAATTGAGTTATCTGCCTATTCTGGGTTACATGTACCATTTAAATACAGTCCTGCATTAATACTACAGGCTGCATACCTTCCCAGATGCTATTGATAAAAAGTATCTTGTTTCTATACTAGAACAGAACTAACCTCTTCGTAGATTGCTAATGTTGGCCTTCAAATGCTACTTGTTTATCAATCTGATTAGAGCAGGAATGAAGAGGGTAAGGGGCCTTAAAGGGAGTAAACATGCTTATTTTGAATGCTGCGAGGCAGGGTTTTGCTCATGGCGGGGGAGGGGTGGGTGCCACCATAGATACTTGATCACTTAATTCCTTTGGTTTGATTGAGGGGGGCCCCAAAGATGTCCATGCCTAGGGCCCCAAAAAAGCTTAAGATGGCCCTGCACTTTCTGTGTCTCGTCACTGAAAGGCCGTGCATGGGCCAGGCCATTCACTACTAACGTGGCATAGTACCGAGAGCCAGCCCCCCTGGACTCAGCAGAACCTACGGGCGAGGGGCGTGCTAGAGATGGGAGAACGTCTCAAGAAATGCAGACGAGAAATCTGCAGGCGTGCTGCTGCCACGATGTGGCGAGCTTCCTCCCCGAAACCCTGCAGAGTTCACTGGGCCTCCCCAGCGGTGACTTGCCGACAACCCGCGTACACAATGATTGCCCTGAGAGGCAGCTTTCATGGGCTCTGCAAGAACTCTTTTCTGTCAATCACTTGATCTTCATGAGTTACAGAAGTTCTGTAGTTTGCTCATTCTCCCTACTTAAATGCAGGGCATGCATCTGTGCTGACTGTGTAGCAGCCCATTCCATCCAGTTGTCTGCAGAGCAAACCATGTGCCTAAAACCCACTGGAAAATGGTGCATTATCTGGCGACAATGTTTGTGGGCAGTTATGCCACTATCATGTGTTGCCTGTGAGGTTTCTTCTGTTTCTCAACTGTTTCACAAGTTTAGGACTAAAAGGCACAGCCGTCCATATTGAATGAAGACTCTTGAAGCAAACAAAATGTTAGGCAGGATTGTGTACCTCGTAATATACATTTTTTGTATTTTTGTCCTGATGAAGGCCATCATGAATATTTTAGAATCGTTGAAACATGTTGGCAGTGCCTTCTTGCTATTAAGTTTTGTGCCGATTTTGTAGTACACTCAATTCATTGTAAGACTCCTTGGGATGCACCTTTTTATTTATCACACAATTTAATTATATTGTTTCTTTGTTTTGTCCTGCTGCAATTGACGCACGCATCTTTTGGTTTTAGCCTCACTGAGATTTAATAGTTCCTAAGTTTCATAATTAAGTGTAACATGTGAACTTCATCCTTCGTTTCCAGGCAGACTTCCCAGCGCTCCATTAGCTTTTAGATGTGTTATTATTATGTCAAGGGTTGATCAATTGATGACCTCTTAATATAACACATATAAAACTCACAGGGCCTCCTACATTATACGCCGCTATTATAAGAACATTCCGCAGGTCGGAGCATTGCCGAACAGCCCGCCATGGCCAACCCTGCGGAATGAGTTGCTCTCATAGGCAAATTCCCTTGGAAATGATGTTTCTCCACCACCTGCGACAATTGCTCCTGTGGGAGGAATCTCTCGTATTGTACCACGGCCGAACCTCGCGGATCTATGAGGGAGCGTTCAAGTGGCACGTATCAGCTTCGCAAGACCGTTGTTATAATGTTAGAGTGGAAGGCATTCGTTTTGTGAGATGATAGAGCGCTCGAGGAGTAGATACTAGTGTTATGAGATTCTATGACAAGACAGGAGGCTCATATTATGCATTACAATCTTTACTCTGAAACCACAGCAGCAAAGAAAAAACTTTTACAAACAAAAAAGTTTCAACAACAGAACTAGATAAAGTTCAATGTCAATGCATGGGGAACTCCCCAAACCATCATGGAGGATAGGTCATACCCTGCAGGGGACCAATGAGCAGGGACCCTCCTTTATATATGTCCATTACTCTAACGCCAACCCCTCTTTCTTTGCTGCTGACACCACAGAGCTAAGTCACCCCTTTCAGTTGTGTCTTACATTGTTTGTCAGTAGTAGGCTTTATTAGTTTGAATATGACATATATTATTTATATGGTAAATATGTGTTAATTACCTTTTATTATAAAGGAATTTGTGTATTTGATACAATGTATCTGGATAGCCGCGTGCGGCCGTTGGTTTCATTTTGGTGTCTTTCAAAAAGAAAATATGTATTATGCTCATACTTCCTGTTTCAGCTGAAGCAGTGGTGCAATGGTTGAATTTCGGACTACAGTCCATGAGGTTGTGAGTTCGAGGGAGCTCTCTAATTTATTTCTTCTTTAAAAATTTCTCGCGCTTGTAAACTCAGGTGTTTCTAGTGCATTAATCAACTTGCTCCCGGCGTGCGCGAGAGCAGTGTTGTTTACACTGTTCCCTCTTCATTTCGCCTGTTTGAATTCGTGCCCCTTGACAGATTTATGGTCACCTGGGGATTCCAGGTGCTGCAGGCTTTGGGTTCGGCCTGCCCCTGTGGCTTATGTTTGTAACAAAAGCCTCTGTTTCAGTACTGAGCCAAGTTAGCTCAAATATAGAGCTGCAGGTCTCCCATGCAGGAAGACCCGGGTTCGCGGCCGACCAGCGCATGTTTATTTGTATGTTTTAAGATTAGATATTTTAATTGTTATATTTTAAATAATTGTATTTTACAATGGAGGTATTTGATTGTCACCTTTTTTGCTCAGTTGAGCAGGGATTTCCTAATGGGCATTTGGTTGGTTCATGACTTCTTCAGAAAGATTATAGCACAAACATTTTAATAGTAAAAATGTGGTTTTGTTAAATGTTTGTAATTTCGTATCCCTGGTGACACAACACATTTCCTTACCTTTAGTGCTGGAAAGAAAGAATGTTTACTGATAGACTGTGGGTTTGTTAGGTCAAAGTCTGACCATCCAGCGCAAGAGCCCGATGCACTGCCAGTCTGCAGTTTTATTTTATTTTCTTTGTTTATTTATTCATTTACTTATTTCTTAAGTTATGTGCTTTGCCTTCACTGTAGGTGCCATAAGTTCGGTTTCAGGTTCAGCCTGATTCTATTGCGAGGTTACCCCCTCGTGTACTGCTGATTATCACACCCTGCTCGGGCGAGCAGTTGGAGGTGCACTTGCTCAGTGTATACTACCTTCAACTTGACAGTTTTCTTTTGTTTGGGTTATCTTCCCTGGAAAGGTGCAGTCACCTGCTCGGTGGCAAGGTTGCCTGGGGTTTCTGCGAGGGGTCCCCTTGTATACGGCTGTGTCCACACCCTGCTAGGGTGAGCAGTTGAGGTACACTTGCTCAGTGTTTCCTCCCTTAAAGTGGGCAACTTGGGTAATTACCTTAACTGGCATGCACCATAACCTGCTCGGTTTCAGGCTCTGCCTGAGTTCTAATGCGAGGTTACCCCCTCGTGTACTGCTGATTATCACGCCCTGCTCGGACGAGCAGTTGGAGGTGCACTTGCTCAGTGTATTCCTTCCTTAAGGTCGGCAGCTTTGTTTAGGTGCTGCATATGGCTGACGCCATTGTTTGGTCTTGTAGGCGTGCAGTAACCTGCTCGGTTTCAGGCTTCGCCTTGTTCCTACTGCGAGGTGCTCCCTCATGTACTATTGGTTGCCTCACCCTGCTGGGGTGAGCAGTTGAGGTGCACTTGCTCAGTGTACGCTTTGATAAACAATATGTTTAAGTGTTGACTGGAACACATTTGCGTTTTTTCAGAATTGTCAGTGGCCCAGAAAGCTCAGTGAGTATCAGCTTATATAAGGGCCGGGGATTCGGTCCCCTGTGAGGGCGTAACCCCTCTTCTTTGGATATTTTATATATATTTCATATATTATATATTCTTTATTTATTAAGTGCTTTAAAGAAAAGAGTGTGGAAGTGGTTGTAAACAGACCCATATGGGGTTGTACCTTCCTCTCTAACCATCTATCTGGTGTTATCATTCATCTTTTAGTTAAAAATTCTGTCACCCTTTACCTTAGTTAGTTTCAGGACAACTCAGTCCTTTCCTTAGGTTTTGATTCCCGACCTCAATTGCTCCACCCAATACCAGTGCTGATTAAGCTACAGTATTTTCTCTCAACATGAGGAAGAATAAAGATGATGCGTTATGCCTCTATTGAGGTCTGTAGGGCTTAAGGCTCTCTTTAGTGGGGACGTTTGTTCTCCCCTACTTTTGTCCCATTGGACATTCCTTATTCTTTTGGTTTCTGGTGGAGACAGGGTCAGCTCGAGGGTAACCGTTCAGTTTTTTACATGACAAGTTGAGCAACCATGTTTTACTTGGATGGAGTGTTTGGAAACACTTGATGGTATCAGTTAGACGAGTTGCCAAATAATAACTTGCTGGCGCCTGCCTCATGTTTTTCCTCCCAAAGCTTGGCCTATGGTTCAGCTAACCGTCTAACAGTGTGTTGCAACTTCTCCTCTGCTCGAGGAGTACACGCAGGCTTCTGTACCCTCATGAGCGTTGCTTAACCTCTTTAGAGTGCTGTTTCATATCCGTGCTGACCGTTCTGATACAGGTTCCTAATTTTGGAAAGGTCTACATCAGTCTTTTATCCAGCTGAGATCGATAAGTGAACACCTCACACCACACAACGCTCGTAGTAGTGTTAAGCACCACTCATATACCTGAGGGTTCGTAGTACTGTATAAGTACTGTTTTGCTATGGACAATGTGCTTAGTTTTTCCTTCCCCTGATTCCCTTAGTGGCCAGTCAGCCTCACATGAATACAGTGACTCAGACCTCAGGGTTTGAGGGGACAGTGGTCCCAGATTTCTTCTCAACCTTGCATTTACAGGGCATTGATAATTATCCAGAGTTCTTTCCCCCTCATTCCCCTTCCTGCCATCCTTGGGGGAGATTGCATCATAATATTACGCCTCTGGGAGTATCCAATGGTTTCAGTTTTCCTGCCATCCTTGGGGGAGATTGCATCATAATATTACACCTCTGGGAGTATCCAATGGTTTCAGTTTTTTCCTTTTTACAGGAGTTCTGGCGGGTGACCAGTGCAGACTCGCACTGAGCATTTCCCTCCCGTCTGTTACTTTCCTTTGTGCTAATCTCTGGTATTTCAATAAGTTAACTGGAGTCTGTCCAGTCAGGGGATTGGTTAGAGGCGCTAGTGGGTATTTATTTCTCTTAACGGTGTAAAGCGGGGCTTTAATGTGGTCCTCAGGGTAGTTTTCTTTCTGGATTGCAAGGTTTTTCCTTTGGATAAGTGGGGGAGGTTTCTCCTCTTTTGGGAAGGCTCAATATCCCTTGGTGGGATAGAGGGGTCTGGGAGTGATACTATCCCCCATCCACGTTATGACCCTCTATCACGATGCGTTCCAGAGTCTATACATTAACTTTCAGACGGTGTCTGCCGCTACGATTACCAGAGTGCTGGGATATATATTTGGTTGATGACTTGATTATCATAGTCACCTGCATGGCAGGTGGACCTTTGGGGTTTTCACAAGAGTTTGTTTGCAGTAAGGTGCCAGCTCAGGGTGCTGTGAGCTTCAAAGATCTGCAAATTGGCTGAAATATAGGGTGGACCTCTTCTGGTGTACACCTTCAGTTTAACCATTTAGTGATCAGTTCTTTGCAGTTTAGAGTCTTGCTAAGATTTTGGAAATTTGGTGTCCTCCTTCGGTTACTTTTGATCCGCTAGGGGATTTATCACCAGGGAGGAGGGATCAAGGTTCAAGCACCGGGCATACCTACAAAGGAGTTTAGATATCACTATAATGGTAGTGATTGGATGTCGGATACATTTTTTCTTCTTGCCAAGTTTGGCCTCTTAAGGATCAGGTTTATAATATCTGCCTTTTGTCATGGTAGCAGAGTCCTTCTTCAAGAGTTCGGGAGGTCTGAGGGTCTCCGTGTTGGCGGTTTGACGGGTTTAGCTTCTCAGGTGGGGCCCTCTCTTCCATTCTGCTTCTGCCTCCAGAAGACTTCCCTCCTTAGTATACACATATGTCTGAAGACAATTGTAGATTAATTCTATTGCTTTTCAGCTCCACTCAGGATGGATTGTCCTATTACAAAATTTATAAAAATGATTTTTTACTCCTATTTTACCCTTTTGAAGATGTGTCTTTCCCTCTTGGTTCCCCGGTGTAGTTCTGTGACATGCCCTGTTTCTAATGCGATATCTTCCTTTAATGCATGGGATGGAACCTATAAGACTTTCACCCCTATGGGGTACTTTTCTTTATCTCCAGGAGAGCTAGGTGTTTGTTTTCATTGGTTTGCTTTCTAGGTCCCCAAAAATGGTACGAATTTAAGTGTTTTGAATATTTGATTGAACAACATAGGTGTTTATTTCAGATGGTTTTGTCCTAACCTATTAGTATAGGAAAACTTTGTTCAATGTTTTCCCCTCTTTTAACCAGTTGGTTTTGGTGGCCTGTAAGGAACGCTGGATTTGGCACATTCCTGTTTTTCTTGCAGTGGATTTGACTTTGCCTTATAAGACAGCTTTTCGGGCAACCTAGTCTTGGGCAATTCTCTGATTGGTCAACAGATTGATTTAATGAAAGCATTTAAAAAATGTTACCTTTCCTTTAATTTTATTATATTATCTATTATATTGGATCATTTTGTACTTACTAATGAGATGCAAGGGCTTTGAACTTGCATAATATGAGCCTCCTGTCTTGTCATAGAATGACTAATCCCCCACACTAACGTGAGATGGGGGTTTAGATTCTATTAAAGACAAGGAGGCGATTATTATCCCTCCCACCCACCCTGGATATGATATGATATGATATGACAATTGTGATACGCATGTACACAGGTGGTTCAAGTGAGAACATTCTTTGGTTTGTTGTTCTTCCCAACCACCCACCCTTCTTGCTTGTTGTTCTTACAGGTACGAGTTGAGGTTCTGCTCAGGAGTGTGGATCGCAGTTACAAGTTCTGGAGTGCGTGATTTCGGGTGAGAAGTCCTATCCAGAAGAACTTCTTCATTGCTTCAGGCTGCGGAAAGGTTGAGATCTCCGGTTTCGCTGGATCCTTTTTCTCTGCGCTACGCAGTTCAACCGTTCCATTGGGCGTCTGGTGCAAGTCAGCTGCAGAAAGAGGGGTTGGCGTTAGAGTAATGGACATATATAAAGGAGGGTCCCTGCTCATTGGTCCCCTGCAGGGTATGACCTATCCTCCATGATGGTTTGGGGAGTTCCCCATGCATTGACATTGAACTTTATCTAGTTCTGTTGTTGAAACTTTTTTGTTTGTAAAAGTTTTTTCTTTGCTGCTGTGGTTTCAGAGTAAAGATTGTAATGCATAATAATCGCCTCCTTGTCTTTAATAGAATCTAAACCCCCATCTCACGTTAGTGTGGGGGATTAGTCATTGTTGATAAAGCCTTCCAGTCTTATCATTTTAGGAGACAGTTGATAGAGTGCTCGAGGGGTAGATACCAGTGTTATGAGATTGTTGATAGAGTGCTCGAGGGGTAGATACCAGTGTTATGAGATTGTTGATAGAGCGCTTGGGTGGAAGGTGCAAGTCTCTTCCAAACAGCATCTGCAATAGGCCCTCAAGGTTTGCACCACACCAGTGACGGCGGCCACACTGTGTGGGGCATGGCTGTGGGGCTATTCGAAGTCTGGTGAATTGCAGGGAAAGGAACATCGTTTTTTCAAAACTCCTAGGTCCTCGGGTTGATCCTCTTGCGCTTCGGTCCCTAGGGCATTGGGGGTGGCCTACTGGGAGGATGAATGGGCATCTAGTAATCCTCGGCTGAGGGTACCATGCCACTCTGAGCCACTTCATAGTAAGAAGTACGTTGGCAAAGGAAACCTGGCCCACAATTCCTTGGCTACGGTATGTAGAGCACTTCTGGTGCACCAGTGATGTTCAGGCAACGTGGCCCCCTGCGGTAGCGATATGTTCCCAGTAGCAGAGTGTACAAGGTGGCGGTGCGTGGGGGGGTCTTAGATGAACGCGCCCCTCTAGTACGGGCTACCTTCCAGGATCGTCCAGATAGGTCGATTCGCGGGGTCCCCGATTCTGAAGCACACAGATATAAACTGTTGCTTCTGATGGTGGAGTCAGAACCGACGGCACAGGCTTTGTAATCTGTTTTGAAAAGTGCTATGCACACCAGAAAGGGGTTTTTGAAGAAATAAGATCGTGTTTTATTACCTTGAAACTCTTGATTCTAATTATATGTGGAAGTAACTTTGATATGGCAAAGCGTTTTATTCGTACTTTGCATATTGATGAATTTTATTCTGTGTTTTGTTTGCTTGTGTATTGATTTGGGTGGCGCACCAAGCCCGGAGGTGTCTGGGCGCCTTAGCACAGACATCACACGTATACTTTAGGCCTACTTCGGTGTACTTTGTGTTTTTGGATGGATGTTTTTTATATCCGAATAAACATGATGAACTGAAGGAGGTGCACGTTGTACACGGCCCTCGCGCTGAGGCACCTGCTCGGCGGGTTCTCTGTGAGTTCCGCGCCAGGCGGCACCGCGGGCCGGGAGCTGAGGCCTTCCCAATGCAGATCGTGTTTGCGTTCACTGTGCCACAAGAACCCTTGGCCCCTTTCAGAACATTGACGTGACACAAGTAGCGTTAGCAGAAGAGCAGTTTAGATAAATTCAAGTTTCGCCTTTTCTCCCCTTTTTCTGTGCTGATGAGCTGCTTTCGAGCTGCACACCTGAAGCCCTCAGCCCCCCGCTGAGCCGCAATCCTGGCGCCATTCACCGGGGGCTCCTGAGAGCGCGGCGCTGCAGCTCTCCAACCTTTGATTGGCCCGTCTTTGAATGCCACCACCTGCAAGAAATGCAGCTTTGCCTTCCTCGGGAACCTCTTGAGAAGGAAGCAGAAATGCTAATTCGGGGAGAGCATTAATTGTTTGTTTACTGGGGTTTGGGGGTGGGGGCGGCTTTTCAGCTCAACCATGGACCCAGCTGACATGGCAAAGCTGCGGGCTACTAGTGCCAGTGGCTGCCCCCTTGCCGCTTCAATGGGCATCGGTCACAAGAGCCGATTGCCTCTCCTGCCCCCTCACGTACTCAAGATTAATTTTAGTGTGTCTTAGCCCTCTCCAGTGCACACCTCAGTGATATGTTATATCACACATGTGCTTATAGAGTGATGACACGTGCTGAGTATGCCAATCACCTTCACTATTATCCCAACAAAGGGACCCCCAAGTGCACCAACACAGCTCTGCCATTGCACCTCAGTAGTGACTGCCATTGCACCTCAGTAGTGACTGCCATTGCACCTCAGTAGTGACCGGTGTCAGGCCCCACTTAGCTCTGCCATTGCACCTCAGTAGTGACCCGTGTCAGGCCCCACGTAGCTCTGCCATTGCACCTCAGTAGTGACCCGCGTCAAGCCCCACGTAGCTCTGCCATTGCACCTCAGTAGTGACCCACGTCAAGCCCCACGTAGCTCTGCCATTGCACCTCAGTAGTGACCCGCGTCGGGCCCCACATAGCTCTGCCATTGCACCTCAGAAGTGACCCGCGTCGGGCCTCACATAGCTCTGCCATTGCACCTCAAATGTGACCCGCGTCGGGCCCCACATAGCTCTGCCATTGCACCTCAGAAGCACCCACGTCAGGCCCCACATAGCTCTGCCATTGCACCTCAGAAGTGACCCGTGTCAGGCCCCACATAGCTCTGTCATTGCACCTCAGAAGTGACCCGTGTCAGGCCCCACATAGCTCTGCCAATGCACCTCAGTAGTGACTGCCATTGCACCTCAGTAGTGACTGCCATTGCACCGCAGTAGTGACCCACGTCAGGCCCCACATAGCTCTGCCATTGCACCTCAGAAGTGACCCGCGTCAGGCCCCACATAGCTCTGCCATTGCACCTCAGAAGTGACCTGCGTCGTGCCCCACATAGCTCTGTCATTGCACCTCAGAAGTGACCCGCGTCAGGCCCCACATAGCTCTGCCATTGCACCTCAGATGTGACCCGCGTCAGGCCCCACATAGCTCTGCCATTGCACCGCAGTAGTGACCCGCGTCAGGCCCCACATAACTCTGCCATTGCACCTCAGTAGTGACCTCTATTGCACCTCAGTAGTGACCCGCATCAGGCCCCACAGAGCTCTGCCATAGCACCTCAGTAGTGACCGCCATTGCACCGCAGTAGTGACCCATGTCAAGCCCCACATAGATATCCCATTGCACCTCAGTAGTGACCACCATTGCACCTCAGTAGTGACCGCCATTGCACTGCAGTAGTGACTTATGTCAGGCCCCACATAGCTCTGCCATTGCACCACAGTAGTGACCCGCGTCAGGCCCCACATAACTCTGCCATTGCACCTCAGTAGTGACCTCTATTGCACCTCAGTAGTGACCCGCATCAGGCCCCACAGAGCTCTGCCATTGCACCTCAGTAGTGACCACCATTGCACCTCAGTAGTGACCACCGTTGCCCCTCAGTAGTGACCGCCATTTCACTGAAGTAGTGACCTGCTTCAGGCCCCACATAGGTCTGCCATTACACCTCAGTAGTGACCTCCATTGCACCTCAGTGGTGACCCAGGTCAGGCCCCACATAGCTCTGCCATTGCACCGCAGTAGTTACCACCATTGCACCTCAGTGGTGACCCGCATCAGGCCCCACATAGCTCTGCCATTGCACTTCAGTAGTGACCACCATTGCACCTCAGTAGTGACCGCCATTGCACTGCAGTAGTGACCCGTGTCAGGCTCCACATAGCTCTGCCATTGCACCTCAGTAGTGACCTGCATCAGGCCCCACATAGCTCTGCCATTGCACCTCAGCAGTGACTGCCATTGCACCTCAGTAGTGACCCGCGTCAGGCCCCACATAGCTCTGCCATTGCACATCAGTAGTGACGCGCGTCAGGCCCCACATTGCTCTGCCATTGCACATCAGTAGTGATGCGCGTCAGGGCCCACATCACTCTGCCATTGCACCGCAGTAGTGACCCGCGTCAGGCCCCACATTGCTCTGCCATTGCACATCAGTAGTGACGCGCGTCAGGCCCCACATCACTCTGCCATTGCACCTCAGTAGTGACCGCCGTTGCACCACAGTAGTGACCCACATCAGGCCCCACATAGCTCTGCCATTGCACCTCAGTAGTGACGGCCATTGCACCGCAGCAGTGACCCACATCAAGCCCCACATAGCTCTGCCATTGCACCTCAGTAGTGACCACCATTGCACCTCAGTAGTGACCGCCATTGCACTGCACTAGTGACCCGTGTCAGACCCCACATAGCTCTGCCATTGCACCGCAGTAGTGACCCGCGTCAGGTCCCACATAGCTCTGCCATTGCACCTCAGTAGTGACCGCCATTGCACCACAGTAGTGACCCACGTCAAGCCCCACATAGCTCTGCCATTGCACCTCAGTAGTGACCACCATTGCACCTCAGTAGTGACCGCCATTGCACTGCAGTAGTGACCCGTGTCAGGCCCCACATAGCTCTGCCATTGCACCACAGTAGTGACCGCTATTGCACCTCAGTAGTGACCCGCATCAGGTCCCACATAGCTCTGCCATTGCACCTCAGTAGTGACCGCCATTGCACCGCAGTAGTGACCCACGTCAAGCCCCAGATAGCTCTGCCATTGCACCTCAGTAGTGACCACCATTGCACCTCAGTAGTGACTGCCATTGCACTGCAGTAGTGACCCGTGTCAGGCCTCACAAAGCTCTGCCATTGCACCACAGTAGTGACCCGCATCAGGCCCCACATAGCTCTGCCATTGCACCTCAGTAGTGACCTCTATTGCACCTCAGTAGTGAACGCCATTGCACTGCAGTAGTGACCCGTGTCAGGCCTCACATAGCTCTGCCATTGCACCTCAGTAGTGACTGCTATTGCACCTCAGTAGTGACCCGCATCAGGCCCCACATAGCTCTGCCATTGCACCTCAGTAGTGACCGCCATTGCACCGCAGTAGTGACCCACGTCAAGCCCCAGATAGCTCTGCCATTGCACCTCAGTAGTGACCACCATTGCACCTCAGTAGTGACTGCCATTGCACTGCAGTAGTGACCCGTGTCAGGCCTCACAAAGCTCTGCCATTGCACCGCAGTAGTGACCCGCATCAGGCCCCACATAGCTCTGCCATTGCACCTCAGTAGTGACCTCTATTGCACCTCAGTAGTGACCGCCATTGCACTGCAGTAGTGACCCGTGTCAGGCCTCACATAGCTCTGCCATTGCACCTCAGTAGTGAATGCTATTGCACCTCAGTAGTGACCCGCATCAGGCCCCACATAGCTCTGCCATTGCACTTCAGCAGTGACCACCATTGCACCTCAGTAGTGACCGCCATTGCACTGCAGTAGTGACCCGTGTCAGGCCCCACATAGCTCTGCCATTGAACTGCAGTAGTGACCCACATCAGGCCCCACATAGCTCTGCCATTGCACCGCAGTAGTGACCGCCATTGCACCGCAGTAGTGACCCGTGTCAGGCCCCACATAGCTCTGCCATTGCACCTCAGTAGTGACCACCATTGCCCCTCAGTAGTGACCGTCATTGCACTGAAGTAGTGACTTGCATCAGGCCCCACATAGCTCTCCCATTGAACCGCTGTAGTGACCCGCGTCAGGCCCCACATAGCTCTGCCATTGCACCTCAGTAGTGACCGCCATTGCACCGCAGTAGTGACCCTTGTCAGGCCCCACATAGCTCTGCCATTGCACCGCAGTAGTTACCGCCATTGCACCGCAGTAGTGACCTACGTCAGTCCCCAATTAGCTTTGCCGTTAAACCTCAGTAGTGACCGCCATTGTACCACAGTAGTGACCCGCATCAGGCCCCATATAGCAATGCCATTGCACCAGAGTAGTGACCCGCATAAGGCCCCACATAGCTCTGCCATTGCTCCTTGGTAATGACTACGATTGCACCTCAGTAGTGACCACCATTGCACGTGAGTAGTGACCGCCATTGCAACTCAGTAGTGACCTGCATCAGGCCCCACATAGCTCTACCATTGCACCTCAATAGTGACCCGCATCAGGCCCCACATAGCTCTGCCATTGCACCTCAATAGTGACCGTCATTGCACCGCACTAGTGACCCGCGTCAGGCCTCACATAGCTCTGCCATTGCACCTCAGTAGTGACCCGCGTCAGGCCGCACATAGCTCTGCCATTGCACATCAGTAGTGACGCGCGTCAGGCCCCACATAGCTCTGCAATTGCAACTCAGTAGTGACCGCCATTGCACCGCAGCAGTGACCCACATCAGGCCCCACATAGCTCTGCCATTGCACCTCAGCAGTGACCGCCATTGCACCGCAGTAGTGACCCACGTCAAGCCCCACATAGCTCTGCCATTACACCCCAGTAGTGACCATCATTGCACCTCAGTAGTGACCGCCATTGCACTGCAGTAGTGACCCGTGTCAGGCCCCACATAGCTCTGCCATTGCACCACAGTAGTGACCGCTATTGCACCTCAGTAGTGACCCGCATCAGGTCCCACATAGCTCTGCCATTGCACCTCAGTAGTGACCGCCATTGCACCGCAGTAGTGACCCACGTCAAGCCCCAGATAGCTCTGCCATTGCACTTCAGTAGTGACCACCATTGCACCTCAGTAGTGACCGCCATTGAACTGCAGTAGTGACCTGTGTCAGGCCCCATATAGCTCTGCCATTGCACCGCAGTAGTGACACGCATCAGGCCCCACATAGCACTGCCATTGCACCTCAGTAGTGACCACCATTGCCCCTCAGTAGTGACCGTCATTGCACTGAGGTAGTGACCCGCGTCAGGCCCCACATAGCTCTGCCATTGCACCTCAGTAGTGACCGCCATTGCACCGCAGTAGTGACTCACTTCAAGCCCCACATAGCTCTGCCATTGCACCTCAGTAGTGACCACCATTGCACCTCAGTAGTGACCGCCATTGCACTGCAGCAGTGACCCGCATCAGGCCCCACATAGCTCTGCCATTGCCTTTCAGTAGTGACCACCATTGCACCTCAGTAGTGACCGCCATTGCACTGCAGTAGTGACCCGTGTCAGGCCCCACATAGCTCTGCCATTGCACCTCAGCAGTGACTGCCATTGCACCACAGTAGTGACCCACGTCAAGCCCCACATAGCTTTGCCATTGCACCTCAATAGTGACCACCATTGCACCTCAGTAGTGACCGCCATTGCACTGCAGTAGTGACCTGTGTCAGGCCCCACATAGCTCTGCCATTGCACCACAGTAGTGACCCCTATTGCACCTCAGTAGTGACCCGCATCAGGTCCCACATAGCTCTGCCATTGCACCTCAGTAGTGACCGCCATTGCACCGCAGTAGTGACCCACGTCAAGCCCCAGATAGCTCTGCCATTGCACTTCAGTAGTGACCACCATTGCACCTCAGTAGTGACCGCCATTGCACTGCAGTAGTGACCCGTATCAGGCCCCACATAGCTCTGCCATTGCACCGCAGTAGTGACCCGCGTCAGGCCCCACATAGCTCTGCCATTGCACCTCAGTAGTGACCACCATTGCCCCTCAGTAATGACCGTCATTGCACTGAAGTAGTGACCTGCATCAGGCCCCACTTAGGTCTGCCATTACACCTCAATAGTGACCGCCTTTGCACTTCAGTGGTGACCCGTGTCAGGCCCCACATTGCTCTGCCATTGCACCACAGTAGTTACCGCCATTGCACCGCAGTAGTGACCTACGTCAGTCCCCAAATAGCTCTGCCATTGCACCTCAGTAGTGACCGCCATTGCACCGCAGTAGTGACCCGCATCAGGCCCCACATAGCTATGCCATTGCACCAGAGTAGTGGCCCGTTTCAGACCCCACATAGCTCTGCCATTGCACCGCAGTAGTGACCAGCGTCAGGCCCCACATAGCTCTGCCATTGCACCTCAGTAGTGACCGCCATTGCACCGCAGTAGTGACTCACGTCAAGCCCCACATAGCTCTGCCATTGCACCTCAGTAGTGACCACCATTGCACCTCAGTAGTGACTGCCATTGCACTGCAGTAGTGACCCGTGTCAGGCCTCACATAGCTCTGCCATTGCACCGCAGTAGTGACCTGCATCAGGCCCCGCATAGCTCTGCCATTGCACCTCAGTAGTGACCGCTATTGCACCTCAGTAGTGACCTGCATCAGGCCCCACATAGCTCTGCCATTGCACTTCAGTAGTGACCACCATTGCACCTCAGTAGTGACCGCCACTGCACTGCAGTAGTGACCCGTGTCAGGTCCCACATAGCTCTGCCATTGCACCTCAGTAGTGACCACCATTGCCCCTCAGTATTGACCGTCATTGCACTGAAGTAGTGACCTGCATCAGGCCCCACATAGCTCTGCCATTGCACCGCAGTAGTTACCGCCATTGCACCGCAGTAGTGACCTACGTCAGTCCCCAAATAGCTCTGCCATCACACCTCAGTAGTGACTGCCATTGTACCACAGTAGTGACCCGCATCAGGCCCCACCTAGCAATGCCATTGCACCAGAGTAGTGACCTGCATAAGGCCCCACATAGCTCTGCCATTGCTCCTTGGTAATGACTACAATTGCACCTCAGTAGTGACCGCCATTGCGTGTCAGTAGTGATCGCCATTGCAACTCAGTAGTGACCTGCATCAGGTCCCACATAGCTCTACCATTGCACCTCAATAGTGACTCGCATCAGGCCCCACATAGCTCTGCCATTGCACCTCAATAGTGACCGTCATTGCACCTCACGAGTGACCCGTGTCAGGCCTCACATAGCTCTGCCATTGCACCTCAGTAGTGACGTGCATCAGGCCCCACATAGCTCTGCCATTGCACCTCAGCAGTGACTGCCATTGCACCTCAGTAGTGACCCGCGTGAGGCCCCACATAGCTCTGCCATTGCACATCAGTAGTGACGCGCGTCAGGCCCCACATAGCTCTGCCATTGCACATCAGTAGTGACGCGCGTCAGGCCCCACATAGCTCTGCCATTGCACCTCAGTAGTGACCGCCATTGCACCGCAATAGTGACCCACATCAGGCCCCACATAGCTCTGCCATTGCACCTCAGCATTGACCGCCATTGCACCGCAGTAGTGACCCACGTGAAGCCCCAGATAGCTCTGCCATTGCACCTCAGTAGTGACCGCCATTGCACTGCAGTAGTGACCCACGTCAAGCCCCAGATAGCTCTGTCATTGCACCTCAGTAGTGACCACCATTGCACCTCAGTAGTGACCGCCATTGCACTGCAGTAGTGACCCGTGTCAGGCCCCACATAGCTCTGCCATTGCACCGCAGTAGTGACCAGCGTCAGGCCCCACATAGCTCTGCCATTGCACCGCAGTAGTGACCGCCATTGCACCGCAGTAGTGACCCACATCAGGCCCCACCTAGCTCTGCCATTGCACCTCAGTAGTGACCACCATTGCTCCTCAGTAGTGGCCGTCATTGCTCTGAAGTAGTGACCTGCATCAGGCCCCACATAGGTCTGCCATTACACCTCAATAGTGACCGCCATTGCACCACAGTGGTGATCCGTGTCAGGCCCGACATTGCTCTGCCATTGCACCACAGTAGTTACTGCCATTGCACCGCAGTAGTGACCTTTGTCAGTCCCCAAATAGCTCTGCCATTGCACCTCAGTAGTGACTGCCATTGCACCGCAGTAGTGACCCGCATCAGGCCCCACATAGCTATGCCATTGCACCAGAGTAGTGACCCGCATAAGGCCCCACATAGCTCTGCCATTGCACCTCAGTAGTGACTGCCATTGCACTGCAGTAGTGACCTGAATCAGGGCCCACATAGCTCTGCCATTGCACCTCAGTAGTGACCGCCATCGCACCGCAGTAGTGACCCATGTCAAGCCCCACATAGCTCTGCCATTGCACTGCAGTAGTGACTGCCATTGCAACGCAGTAGTGACCCACATCAAGCCCCACATAGATCTTCCATTGCACTGCAGTAGTGACCGCCATTGCACCACAGTAGTGACCCACGTCAAGCCCCACATAGCTCTGCCATTGCACCGCAGTAGTGACTGCCATTGCACCGCAGTAGTGACCCACGTCAAGCCCCACATAGCTCTGCAATTGCACCGCAGTAATGACCGCCATTGCACCACAGTAGTGACTACCATTGCACCACAGTAGTGAGCCACGTCAGGCCGGTCTTCCGGTGTTTCCACAAAGTAAATTACTTACTGGAAATTACTTCCAATTTATACATATATATATATATATATATATATATATATATATATATATATATATATATATATATATATATATATATATATATATATTTGTGGGTTAAGGGATAAAAGGATGGTTGGAATGGGTTTGGAGTAGGGGTGGTAGTGAAGGGGGAGGGAGGATTTGGGGGTGTTAGGCAGAAACCTGTGCAGTTCCCTCTGGGACCACTGCAAAAGATTTAGGAGTACAGGTGTTTGGCAGTAAACCCACTTGGTAGCAGTCTGTACCACACAGATTCACTTTGGTAGCTGTGGCTGAGCAGTCAGTCTTCCCTCAAGAAGAGTTAGGCAGTATACAGAGTATTCACAATACGTCAAAAGATCATAGTAGAACAAGTAAACACTGACCAGAGCTTGGTGTAAAAGAGATATAATTATTTATTTAAAACCACATCTAGTAAAACACACAGGCACTAATGTTAAGCAGTTCAAAAACACGGTCACTAAAAGATATACACTTCCTTAAAAGAATATTAGACAATTCTTAAGTAAAGCCCCACTTATTTTCAGACAGCGGTGAGCGCTTAACACAGATGGCACTCTAATAATTTGTTTTAAAAAGCGAGAGAAAAGCAGATATAAATTGAAATAGATCCCAACACTTTTACAAGAACACAACAAGCGAGGAAGGCAAAGTAAAACCGTGAAGTTAGAGTTCAGAAGGCCAGATCCACTTTAAGAGGATCAGAACGAAATGTGTCCAAGGTCACACGGCTGCAGTGCACAAAAGTCTTGAAAAAGGTTCAAAAAGAGTTGGACCAAAGAAAGGGACAAGTTAGATGGTCAAGGCGGCCATCCCAGTCCAGAAGGTTAAGGGATTATTATTACCTTGTAGCAATCTTTAGAACGGGAGGCCTGGCGGACACGGTACCTTAAAGTGGTGAGAATAATCCAGCGGGGGCAGTTGTTCCTTGCAGCGGATGCAAGTCCGTGCTTCGTCCGGGGGAAGAGAGGATCTCATCGGGGAGGAAGACAGGAGTCCGTTGCACTGCCAGGGAAGAAACCAGCCGCAGAGTTCTCAGGTAAAAGGAGCGGTCCTTTGATTCGCGGTCCAGTGGTAAGTGGCTATCCGGTTGCCGGGGTGCTTGGCACGGGCAATTCGACCACAAGACGTCCTGGGATGCGAGGAAAAGAAGGTATACTGGTTGTGCCCACCAGTCAGGGGAAGAAGCCTCTCCTGCCAGGAGATCTTCTCTGTCGTCGGGAAGTGGTGAGTCGGTTCCGCAGGGCTCCACCGGTGGTGTCGTCGTGGTAGGTCAGCTCAGCTTCTCCCTCGTCGGATTCTCAGGTCCTGTGGCGACTTCTGAAGTTCCAGTCCCCAAAGCCCTGCTTTTATGCAGCACACCCCCATTCACTCAGCCTAGCTGTCAATCAAACATGCTAAGTGGTGAGCCGGCTGGCTCACCACTTGGGCCAATCACACAAGAGTGCGACTTGAGTTACCAAGGTAACTCAGTCCAGTGTGCCTAAACCCCCTCCCACACCACCTGTGGTACCCAGACAGAGTGGCACCACTTTTGGAGGCTTCTGTGGAGAAGCCCGCCAAAAAGTGGAACAAAGGGCTCAACTTGGGTTGGAGTCACAGAAGAGAACACAAATGCCATTTTAGAATTGAGTCCTGGCAAAAAATACCAACCGGCGAATTAATATTAAATAAATAAACCGGCGGTATGTTCGAGGCTATGAGAATTAAATAATTAAAGTTGGTAGTCTGGAACAATGGGAAAATCCCATAGGGATATATTCGCGGTCGAATATAAAAAGTAGTATCCACTGCCACCAGCCAAAACTCGATCAGGGGGGACGGAGACGTGCCCCCTCGACTAACAGACCCCAGGGCAATCGAATTGCCCCGACCAGTACGTCCACAATATGATGGTTTGTACCGGTTCTCTTAGTAAATTTAGGTCTAGTAAAGCCAATGGTGACTTTACATGCCCTGGGAGACAGTAGTCAGTCCCAGGGTATGGAATCTGTGGTGGGGGATCACTATGACACCCCTGTGTCACTGCACGGAGGGTGCTGTGTAACGCACATAGTAAAAACACATGAGACCCTATGGAGTAAAGGACCCCATAGCCCATAAAACACATTAACAGTCAAAGGAACACCATAAATCAAGTCCAAGAGTGGGAGAAAAAGAGTCTCACTCCTGGCAGGAGAAAAAAACAAACTCCAGAAATCCAGCAAAGCTGCTGGGGGAGTCACTAGGTTAGGAAATTCAGCCTAAAGAGAGAATTCTCCCTAACAGGGGGGGAGCCCTCATATGCAAAGTGAAGTAAAAAGTCAAAGAAATGACCACTAACTAAATGAGCACAGAGTCATGTATTCCCTGGAAATGACATGGGAGCGCCAGCCCAGTGGTCCAGCAGAGATATTGTGAAATGCACACATGGTTCCAGCTGCATCAATGGCCCTGACTCCCGCCCGCAGCCCCTGTAGCATTCCAGGGAATCTGCCGCCTTCACTGCGGGAAACTCAGCGCACACGTGTTTCAGTGCAGACTATTATCCACACGTAGAAAGGCACAGACAGCAACCTTGGAAGGGGGGTTTGCTTTTAGTTGTGGCGGGGGGCCTGAGGGTTAATGTGTGCAGCCCTCTTCCAGTACTGGGGTCCCTCAGGTGGTACTGGCAGGTCGCTGCTGGTCCGCACAGTGGGTGGGCGCAGGCAAGGGTATCAGGTGTCACGTGTGTGCCAGTGTGCTGGCTATGGTATTTGGGTATTTGTACAGCGCACTACTGCCTTGTTCATGGACTCTAGGCGCTCTGGCTCCTCCCACAGGGAGTTGGTGTAGTGGGCGAGTGAAGAGAGATCTGTGGTAGTCACGGATTGGCGGGGGGGGGGGGCGAGGGGGGGCGAGGGGGTGCTGGCAGGGCGGATGAAGATGTGTCACGGCTCATGGGGGCCCATTTCAAGCTGATGTTTGGGGGCCCTGCCTGTAGCCCTGTACGGTACCGTGGGGTGCTAACTTTATAAAGTAGACGAGGAACGCCGAGGAGTTTCATGCTGCTGATTATCACGGGACAGGAGGCCACGGGGGGGAGCTGTGTAGCCCCTTGACGAAGGCCACCAGGTGATAAGAAGATGGCGGGATACCACCAGAGGCCGGCGGCAGCAAAGGCAGCACGCCCTTAAGGTCCACGTTTAAAGAAGATGTGTCCGCGTCATAATGCTGTCAACTCGGGGGCAGTTGGTGGAGGACCCTCTGAGGCTCGAGGCCCATTTCAACCAAAAAACTTGAAAGGCACTGTTCTGACACCATCTCTAATTATTAATCAGAAATGTTATTTCATGTGCACCTGGTGTGGCGGAGAGCCGCCAGCTCGGCCCAAACCAAATAAATGACCCTGATCTCTAAGGGTAGGGCAACCAGGCATTCGTTTTTTTCCAGGAATATTTGCCCCAACACCCCAGAGTCGCAAGACTTTTTTAACTTTAAAAACCCCATCCCGGGATTTGAGCGGCAAGTGGATACCGTCCTGCTTTATTCCTGACCTGATTAAGTAATCCTAACATCGGGCCAGCTAGCACTTCTGTTGTGCCTGTTACCTAAGCCTAAGACACACCACACAGGAGCCTGGGTTGTCACTTCCCTCTTCCCTTGCCCATGCCTTTCCTCCCCTTCCCGCTCCCTCCCATAGTCTTGAGCTCCCCTCTTAAAGGGGCTCTGTCCTTTTTTCACTCACAGCACCTCCCCCTTGCTTAACATGAGGCTTCCCGGGTTACATTTGCTTGATGAGCCATTGGGGTCTCTTTGTGGTTCGATGGGGCCTGCTTGGTTGCTCGTGGGTCTCCTCTGCACTCTCTCGTTGTGGTGTTTCATGAGTCTCTGCTCTCTCCTTTTCCTCCATCCCGATCGCTTCCCCTTTTGTTGGCTCATGCTCTTCAAAGAATAACTCGTAGAGGAGGGAGTCGTTTGGCATCATTTTGCCGTGGTACCTTGTTGTAGTTGTCACTTGTTCTTTGTCCCTTGTCGCTAGGATGGGATCTGCGCGGTTCGTCTGTCCTTTGGCTTTGCTTGCCTCTCCCACATCTTGCTCGGGCACGTTGTCCTTCTTGTGGGTTACTCCGAATGACCTATAGTGATTGCTGATGAGTGCGTGCTGCAGTGCTGTCCGGTGGCTGAGACGGCTGTGCCCTATGGCGGGACTCGGTATCATGCGGATGGCGTCAGGTACTCTGCGGTCTCCTTGGGTTGGGTCGCGTCGTGACTGTCCTTTTGGTTGTACTATCTGTGCGGTCATCCATTGGACGGCATGGTCTTGGGGTTTGTCTAGGGGGCGTTCTTCCACCTCTGTCTGGTAGAGTTGCCTTGTACCGACGTTTCTTGTGGTTTCCGCATTCCCCCTGTATGATGTCTCGAAGGGTACTGGGTGGTTGCGAGACTCATAGTCCTCTCGCAGAACGGGTGAGGTTCGTGTGCCACGTGCCGGTCTGTCCCCTTTTGGGTGGGTTAACTCAGGGTGGAGGGGGTGTGCATGCCTGTGACGTCCGGGCGGGCTGGTGTTTGTGGCCTTGATGTCTTTCCTGATGTCTAACCGTGTCACCGGTGGACTCGGGTATCTTGCCTGGGCTGATGGTGTGGGTTGGCATGCAGAGCTTGTGGGTGGTCCTGTTCTACACATTGCCTGAAGGTGACCTTCCTGGCCAAAGCGCCAGCATGTTCATCCAGAGGCTGGGTATGGTTGTCTGTGTGTGTTTTTCCACCCTCGCCCGTGGCATTGCCCTTTGCTCAGGCTTTGTTGCCGGTGTATTCTAAGTTTCCGCCTTCTCCAGGATCAAGTGGGCTTGGGGTGTTGCAGTTGCCCTTCCGTGAGGGCCGCGATGGCGTCACGTTCAACATTTCTTTCAATGGCGGCTGCCTGTGTGTCTATTCTTTCATATGTTCTTACTAGGTTGAGTATTTTCCCTAGGGGTAGGGGCTTTTTGAGAAGGTGTTTTCTGAGCGCTGACGAGGTGCACCCTTCTATGATCCTCAGCCGTATGGCCTCTTCATCACTGAAGTTGGCGAAGTCGCAGTGTACTATCTTCTGCTGGAGACGTAGGACGAACTCTCTGATGCACTTATGCGGACGCTGCCTGTGTTGGTTGAATTCAAAGCGTTCGTAGTCTTTGTTGAAGCCTACTATTAGCTTGTCGTTGACTGCAGCGAGAAGGTGTTGGTACGTGTCTCTTTCCTACGTGGGAATTGTTTTCATGATCCCTTTGATCTCTTTGCCTGCCAGATTGGTGAATATGGCTATTTTGTTCAGCGGGTCACGCTCTCCTAGTGCCTGCAAAAAGTCCTCGAACTCTTCGACCCATTTCTCCCATCTTTGACTTTGGTCATGGTGCGGGTGAAGGGGAAATGGGACGGGTCGTCGCAGAAACTGTTGTGTCAGGTCAACCATCTTGACGGGTTTTGTGATGTTGGGTCCTTACAGCTTGGTTGGCATCTGGCCGGGGTGTTGCTGATCCGTGGGTTTCTTCCTCTCCGTTTGAGGTTTTGGTATCGCCCACAGCTGCCCGTTAGTGGGTCTGCCTGTCGTCGGGACCTCCACTAGTATTTTAGCGTGTAATGACCGTGGGGGCCTGTGCTTGTGTTCTGCACCGTAGAGCCACGGCGCGGTGGCATTTCGTTCGGCCTCTCCTTTGAGCTGGTTGTGCCTGGTGTGGGTTCAGGCGCGGTCTTGCCACTGGTGGTGTTGTTGTCAGTGTTCAGTATGAGGCACGCTTGTGGCATGGTGGACAGTGGTGACTCAGGTGCGGCTTTAAGTCTTTTGGGCTCGTTGGCGGTATTCAACAGTTGTGTGAGAGGTTTGTTGGTCGATGTGACCTTCCCTCTAGCGGGTGTCCGTGTGGCATCGCACAATTGTATTGATTGGAGTACAGAGGGTCAAGTGAGCGTGCCCTTCATAGTCTGCTTTCTTATTGTCCCGTGGGCCCGGCACTTTCAGGCACTGTGTTGCATTGAACGCTGTTATTAGGGAAGCTCGCGGGCGAGTGTCTCTGGGGCTGGCCGGATGTCGTGGCTCCAGTTGGTGTCCACAGTGTGATAATTTGCACTCTTTCCCTTTAACTTTAGCCTCTCTTTTTTTTTCCACCCCACGCTAGTGGGTGTGTTGCGGCCCTCTTTTGCGGGCAGTTTGTGGGGTTGGTGGGTGTCGGTGCCCTGGTTGATGATCACCCCTTAGTACATTGGTATGCTCCTTTCTGTGTTTATTTTTCTTTTTTTCGCTTGTGGGAGCGTTTCGGCGTGCTTTTGCAGGGCATCTTAGCGCTGTAGCTTCTGCTCGGCCTGCCCCAGTGGGGGAGGGGCCCGGGGCTTCTTACCCGCATACTAGTCGCTTCTCCTGCTGCTGAGTCTACCTTGCGCGTCTTTGGATCCACTGGGTGGACTATTCCTGGCTGCCAGTTATCCTTTGTCCTGTGTCGCAGGCTGCTGGGCTCCTCTCCCTTCGTTTCCTGTTAATATGGGCTGCTGTGCTCTCCGTATTCTTTCTTCCAGGTGAGGTACACCCATGGCTTCCTTTCTGCGTGTGGGCTGCTGGCCTTCTTTCTGCCTGTTCTCCGGACGTCTGCCGGGCTTACTCCCGGGCTGCTGGGCACATTTGTCTTCCCCTCGGCTGCAATACTTGCTGCTGGGCACGTCCAGGGCTGCTGCGTGTCGCGCCACCAGGCGCACTGTGGCTCTGTAGTCACATTTGGGTCTGCTCCGCCTCTCCCTTCTGTATGTAGGGCTCTCAGCTCCTGTTCCCCTCTGCTGGGCAGACGGTCCGGCTGCAACCTCTCTTCTTGCTGCTGGGCTCGTCGCTGCGGGCGGCGAACCCCCTATGCTGCGGCCGTGTGACCGCATCACTCCTTTGGAGCCAAAGTTACTTAATTCTTCATTTTCCTGCTGGGCTTCTTGGGATCGTTGCCCTCCTCTGCTCTGCAGGGTCCGATGAACCTCCTCTGCTGCAGGCAGCGTTGCCTGCTCCTTGTGGCCGCTTCTGCTGGGCACACAGCCCGTCCTGCTGGGTGTTCCTCACCCTTCCATGTCGGCTGCTATACGACGTGGGGCTTCATCGGCCTCGTCGCCAGTTGTTGTGCCTGTTACCTAAGCCTCATATATGCCTTAAAACCCACCACACAGGAGCCCGGGTTGTCCATAACCTTCTCTTTATTTCTCTCCTCCGTTACTGACTTCCCTCTTCCCTTGCCCCTCCCTTTCCTCCCCACTTCCCGCTCCCTCCCGTAGTCTTGAGCTCCCCTCTTAAAGGGGCTCTGTCCTTTTTTCACCCACAACAACTTCCCCCTTGCTTGTCATCTCCCATGGCCTCCCCGTTCCTCCATGTCCTTTATCCTCCAAATTACAGTTCTGTGTTTCCAAGTTGCGCTGGGACAGGCCACCAACATAGAAGTAGGACAATAGTTTCATCAGTGTCCTGTTGGTGTTTTAGTCCACCTTTTGTGTTTATGGCCGCTGAACTGTTGTCCTACTTCTATGTCAGTTGCCTGCCCTGTTTTTCCCATGGTCATTGGCACACCAGGGGCACTGACCTCAGTCAGCGAAGTATCCAGGATTGCAAGAGAGGGGGTGGCGAGCCATGAAAAAAACCCTGCTACTTTGCTCCCCAAATGCAGTGCGCGCAATTCCATGCAGTCTCATTCGCGCCACCGCCCCTCACCCCAATACATTGATTTGGTAATATTAGTGGCAGGTGGCATTTTAATATATATGACAAAAGAAAACTGCAGGACCATTACAGATGCAGAAAACTCATCTATTAGAGCCTGCCCAAGCTCCAGGGCCAAAATACATGCAAACCTCCTCATTTGCATATTGATTGCACCAACAGAAGTGACTTCACAGATCAGGACATGGCAAGGAGCATCATCAGCCTTTGATACTTGGAAGGACCATGGAGGTGACTTTAGAATAAGTTGCCATAAGTAAGCCAAGTGGCAAATAACTTTGTTATTATATATGGAGCAATTCTATAGTCCTTAGGCTTTAAAAAAAAAATAACAGCATGATATATTAACATAAGCTATGAAGTGAATCACTTAGAGAGCTGCAGATAAGACACAGGGCAGTTAAATGATCTGCCCAGAATCACACACTTTGGTTAAATGGTGAAAACGGGACGTGGACAATTGAAGCAACTGAGCACATCTTCCCTGGTTTAATTGATATAGATGTTTATTAAGGTTTTCCTTTGCATTTCATATGCTTAAATAATACTTTATTTATAGCAATGCCTTGGAAGCAAAGCACATTACAGCTTTTCATAGTAAACAAACTATACACTATATGCCTTGTCATAGAAATAAGAGTATGGCTTTAGTTTTATTCTCCCCATCCGGCATGCAAAGTCACAGTAGCCTCATCCAGATTAATGTGAGCCTACCAACACCCCCCCCTTGGGTTTTAAAGCAATAGTCATTCTTTCATAAAGCCTGCAACATTATGCAACCTTCTCGCTGCTGACCACTCCCTTCAATGCACATTTCTTGAGAGACAAAAGTCCCTGCTAATAGTGCCCACCCCAAACCTTCATCAATGTCTAATGGTTCCCATTGCAATGCTCTGTGCTGTTGTATCTCTCCTGCCAGTGCTGCCGGCGAGGAGAGGAATCAAAGGGGGCTGCATCTACAGGCCTTCTGGAGCGCGGCACGGGAGGCACAGAACACGTGTCACACCCGTTTCAGATTGTGCCCCGAACTGCCTGCCTTCTGGATGTGCAGACCCTTTATTGCACCTCACGTCACTGCACATGCGAGACGTGAGGCGGCTATACCATGTGCCAGGACAATGAAAGTGCTGAGCAGGAACACCGTGCTCGGCACCCTCATTGTCCTGCCAGCGGGACACCTATGAGGGTGTTGAACGGGAGAAGTGTCCCACTGCCAAATGTCCCGGTCTGGCTCTAAAAGAGTCACTGAGGGGACACACTGCTCCCCCCTCTCATCCTTGTACACCACACTTGGAACGCCACTGCCTGAGGTGTGTAATCTATAGCCATTGTGGGTGGAGGTCTTAAGAGGTGGCCTGGGCCAACGAGATGAGAAAACCTCTGCTAAAAAAAATGTATATTTGTAATTTGTATTTTGTTTATTCATAGTGCGCACTGTAGGGATGTTGTTTTAAGGTATGGGCTCACGCTTGCCTCTCTGCCCTGCCTCGCACCTGTGTTTACTTTCCTCTTGGAGCGGGCGTGAGGCAGGACAGAGAGACGGTTGGCGGAGTCGCAGTTTGATAAGTTCTCCATGCAGGCCTGCTGGAAATAAAGCTTATGCTTTAACTTCACCCACCTGTGTCAGCCTCATCTCTTCACGTACCTTGCCCGAGGGCTTCTGGGCACATGTTTAGAAGCAGTTCCAAGTTACAGCATAGATTCAAGAGAGCAAATTACATAGAGAAACAATTTTTACAACATGTTCAAGGTAGAATAAAAACAGGAGAAGAAACGTGATAAGTACAGTACCAGCAAATAAATACATACAATATACAATTAAACAAATATACAAGAGTTCAGGCAAGTCTCAGTGTGAGGTCAGGTCAGTCTATGAGCAGAGTCCCGTAGGGTTAGCTGTAGGAATGTATTGTAGGTGCTCAGGATTCCTGTTCATGTAGCCACTGTTTGGTTTTAGCTTTAAAGGAGTATAATTACGGCACGTTTCTCAAAGCGTTAGGAAGTGAGTTCCAGAGCTTCGCTGCAAGGACAGGAAAACTAGCACCACCAGCTGTCCGTAGCTTGAAACTGGGGATCGCCAGTGTGTGTGCCTGGGCAGATCTCAGAGGTCTGGCTGCAGTGTGTTGTGTGAAGCGCGTGGGCAAGTAAGCAGGGGCTGCATTGTGCAGGGCCGTGTGGGTAAGCACAAGTGCTTTGAGGGATATACGAAGAGAGATAGGTAGCCAGTGCAAATTCCATCTAGTATTGGAGATATGAGAGCGCCTGGGTATGTTAAGCGCGGCCCTTATGGCATTGTTCTGCGTAACCTGGAGTTTGTCGAGGTTTTTTTGACTAGTCCCTAGGTAGAGGGCATTGCAGTAGTCGATTTTAGACATGATGAGGGTTCTGGCTAGAATCAGACAGTTGTCAGATGTCAGAAATGGGTGACAGGCTGTGATCAGTTTACTAGTATAGGATGAGGTCGAAACAACCGCATTGGTTTGTCTGTTGAGGGATAAGGTGGAGTCAAGATATATTCCCAGAGTTTTCGTGAAGTTGGTGACTTTGATGTCATTCCCGTCAATATTAAAGGAGTTGTATTTGGGGTCAAGCTTGGAGAGTTTAGATTGGGACCCAAGGATGATTAGCTCTGTTTTTTCATCATTAAGGCAGAGCCCATGATGAGCCATCCAGGCCTGAATGACCGTGCAGACTGTGTTTAGAACTTGGGCGTCTGTTACATAATCACCAGTGATAGGGATGAGTATCTGGGTGTCATCTGCGTAATTAGTTATGGAGACACCCAGATAGTCAAGTATATCAAAGAGTGGTTTAGTAAAGATGTTGTAAAGAGTGAGTGATACGCAGGATCTTTGTGGCACTCTGCACGGGACGTGGGCTGGGTCAACAGCAGCTAGGGGAGATAAGACCCTCATGGTTCTGTTTGCTAAGAAGGAGCTGATCCATGATATGGATGACTCTGAGAAGTGAGCAGCAATCCTGAGATGGTGACAGAGGATTTGATGATCGACCAGATCAAAGGCTGCTGAAAGATCAAGAAGGAACAGGAGCGCATGTTTGCTCTTGTCTTTCAGATCCTTGATTTAAGTTTTTAGGTCTATTAATGCAGTTCCGTGCCATGTCTAGGACGGAACCCAGATTGTCTACACCCTAGGAGATTGTTGTTTTTGAGGTAATCCTGGATTTGGGGATAGGCCGCTCGGTCGAGGATTTTGAGAAGGTAAGGGATCGTGGTGATGGGCCTGTAGTTAGAAGGATTACTGGGGTCGAGATTAGGTTTTTTGATTAGTGGGATGACCCAGGCATCCTTGAGGTTGTCAGGTACAGTTCCAGATTCGAATGATGCGTTAATGAATGAAGTAATGAAAGAGGCGAGATCATGTGCCACTTCCTTTATGATTGGAGCAGGGCAAGCGTCACCTTGGCAATTGGAAGGCTTGAGCTTAGTAATGATATTTTCTACTTCCTTGATGGTGAAAGGTGAGAAGCTGAATGGTTTAAAGGTGTGTTTAGGTGGGGGGGGTTGTATAGCATGGGGTTGCCAGAAGAGTCAGAAAGGAGGCTTTTTTTTGCATTGATTTTGGTGTGGAGGAGGGCAATTTTGTCTAGCAGTGCTTTTTTTTGTTGAAAATTGGTTTTATTGATTTTCAACATAGATATTGCAGTTTTCATTGCAAACATTATAAAGTGACTTAACTGCGTTGCAGTTGCTCATAGTAACATATATCCCCAACTCGACCCCTACCCCCCTCCCCCCTCCCTGCAACGGATCATCTCAATGATTTTCATAGTCCAGCAAAGGAGTTCATAGGCAAAAATCCTTAATTTAAAACAGTGGTATTGCATGTGACATTTTAAAATTGACATTAACATTGTGGGCAGATCAATATAATGGCGTGTCGGCTGTATCGTGTTGCACACTTGGTTTCAATTAATGTACTTGGCTCGAAACTCAGACCACTCATTATCAATGGAAGTGCGATCACCGTGAATGGCTGCTGTCAGCTTGTCCATATTGAAAATATTTCGGGAGGGGGCGCTGTTGAGCAGCCTGCAAGATGGCTGCCTAGCTCTCTTGCTCCGTGGCCCGATGGCTGAATATCCGCCTGAATCAGCAGTTCCCTGCATCATCCCGAGCCGAGACCATGGGCATAGTGCTGCTTACCGACTGAACAACATTTTGGTCGCAGTCGGGGTGAAAATCGGAGCTCCGGTGCCGGTCTGCTCCTGCACTGGGCGCCGGGTGACTGGGGCCTCCTGGGCTGCATATTCCAGCTGTGGCCTCGACCCCCCGTTTCCTGCGTGGGTCCGCCCCCTGGCACTGACTGATTACCCGGATCCTTCGCCTAGCTGTGCGGTGTGCTGCCGCTTGGAGCGGCGGGCCTGATCTCCTCTCTGCCCGCTTCAGGGTTGGGCCCTCGCGCGCCTCTGGGCGGCGCTTACTTCCCCGGCCCCACTATCCCTGCTGCGGGGTCCACCTGTGTTCGCGGCTGACCGTGCGGCTCCCTTCTCCGGCCTGCCCTTGGTGGAGCAACCACGATGGTGACATCACTCCTGCAGCTGGCGGATCGACTATACACCGGGCCGGATCTGCCTGGCGGCACCCCCGTGGTGGCGGTTGGGGTGGCCCTGCTGCCTTCGGGGTGCCGCTCTGACTGCCGCCTACATCCTCTGCTGGTCGCTGACACTTGCAGGTGAGGAGTTGGGGGCCTAGATTGCTGTGCACTGACCTATACAGCGGTCAGTCCTGCGTTGGATGGGAGGTTAAGGCCCCCCTTCCCCTACCGATCCCTGAGAGCCTGGGACCCCAGTGCCAACATCATACAGAGGCTGCCCTGTGGGGTCTCGGTGTGCCATCAAACATGTCCGGCAAAGCACGCGGGGCCAACAAAGCGGGGGCAATGGACAAGTATGCCAAACCACTTGCTAGACAGGAACAGTCGGGAGCAGCCCTCTCTCAAGACGATCCAGACGCACCCTCATGTCCCCCTCAGCCAGACCTCACAACACTAATGGAAACTATGGCAAAGAACTTTGCGTCATTCCACAAAAAATTGGATGATATCAATGCTAGTGTGGCCTCAATGCGCGCCAAACTGGATCAGCACGGTGCTAGGCTGGTGGAGGCCGAAACCAGGATCGGGGCCAATGAGGAAGGGGTGCACGCGCTCCAAAACACTGTCGTAGACCTGGTGCGCGATATGAAACAAGTCAAGGCGAAGTGCAACGACTTAGAGTCTAGATCCCGCAGGAACAATATTTGCATTGTAGGGGTCCCGGAGACGGCCCTCAGAGGCAAAATGGAACTAGCTGTTTAAAATCTCCCGAGAGACCTTTTGGGCAATCCTCAACTCTCTCCATTCTTCACAATTGAACGCGCACATTGAGCGTTGGCCCCCCACCCTAGGCTGGGCGATTTTCCCAGGCCAATTATTGCCAAGGTCCTCAGCTTCAGGGATAGGGATCACATATTGCGCTTGGCCCCGGAGAGGGTTGAACTGAAACTGGAGTCTCAGACTATCCGAATCTTCCCCGACTTCTCTGTTAATGTTCAAATGGAGCGCAGGCAGTTCAACGGTGTGAAAAAGCTCCTCAGAGAAAGGAAAGTGGAATACGCCATGCTGTTCCCTGCAAGGCTAAAGCTCACCCACTGCAATAAGCTATACTTCTTCACTGTCCCAGAGGAGGCGGTGAAATTCATTGAAGCCCATATTCCCCTCCCTGGCCCGGTGGACGAGCCATTGGTCGATGGCTGAGGAGGCCCGTCTCGACCCCTGTATGTGGGCTTCCCTCTGTATCACCGGCACACTTGACATTTTCTTGCTGAACTCATGGATCCTATTTCTTGTATATCCATTGCTATTAGTAACTTGTTGTAATATCTCCTGTAAACTTAACGTGATATCGCTGTACGATCTACGGTGTATTGCACCGATCACTCATTTAAGTCGGGTTCACGGCAGCAGCGACCCCCGCTGCAGTTGCAATGCCGAGGTTGGCTTGTTATTATTACTTGTTGCGCCCCAGTTGGGCGTACAAGCGAGTGTTGCCCTGTTGGGCTTGGAATGCTCGCATTGGGTCTTCGGGTGGGTTTCAGAGGACTGCTGTGTTGGGAGGGGCAGTGAGGGAGGGGGGGTACAGTTTCGGGATGTTATAACAAAAATTGAAAGGTAGTAGTGGCTCTGGGCGCGAGACAACGTGCCATTGCATTGATAGCCAACGCATGTTCAACAAACAATGCCACCCGTTGCTGGGAAGTCCCCTGAAAACTGCAAAATGTCTGTTAGGCTAATGTCTTGGAATATCAAAGGGCTTAGCAACTTCACTAAGGCCCGCAGGATAACTACGTACGCCCAAAGGCATGGTGTCAAGATACTCCTCTTGCAAGAAACCCACGCCCTTGCACACCTTTCGTCCTCTCTCGCTCCGGCATGGGCCCCAACAAATATTACACGGTTTACTCCTCTCAATCCAGGGGTGTCCCCACATTAATTCATAAGTCCGTGGAATTTTCCCTCCGCACTAGTCACATAGATCGAGAGGAGAGATATGTGATCCTCCACTGTCTGCTCGCTATTACGGAATGCCTTCTGGTTAACACATATGCCCCGAACATAGATGCACCTGAGTTCTTTTATGACATCAATGTCCTGCTCCAAAGATATGTTGGGGTCCCGATCATCTGGGGGAGGGGGCATGAATCTAATACTAGACTCCGAGTTGGACAGATCAGGCGTTGCTCCCAGAATACTGTCCAGAGCCGCTCGCCGGCTCCACGCCCACATGGTCTCTGATGTTCTGGTCGACGCCTGGAGAGCGCTCCACCCGCTGACTAAAGAGTTTACATTCTACTCTTCGGTGCATGACAGTCATTCCAGAATTAATCTCTTCCTTCTGTCAGCTGGGCTCATTGGGAACACTCTCGACATGCAGATACTGTTGCACACGCTTTCTGATCACTCCCCGGTCACACTTGACATAACCCTGCAGCCTGCCCTCCCCCGCCACTCCAATTGGTGCTTTAAGTCAGAGGCACTACAGGATATAGTCTTCAGGGCCGACATCCTTGCAGACATCACCTCGTTTTTTGATAACAACAAAAGCCACGACACAACAGATAGGGTTCGCTGGGAGGCATTCAAGGTTTTCATTAGGGGTATGTGCATCTCCAGGGAAGCTGGGGTCCTGAAGGATATTAGGAACTCCTTAAGACGCTCCGAGACCAAGCTCAAGGAACTGGAGCGCGAGTACGCTTCCGCCCCTTCCCCTCTCAAGTTGGCACAGATACGAACGGAACTGGACACATTTGAGGCCCTCGCCCTCAGCGAGATAAGATACTACGACCGACCCGTCGCGGCTCGGAAGTATGGTGAAGGGGAAAGGCCAGGTCGAACTCTTGCCCGACTGGTCCGGATCGAGGGGGGCAGAGCCCGGATTGATAGCATTATCGACAAGAACGGAGTGCGGCAGTGGTCCGAGCAACCCATTCTTGAGACCTTTGCAGATTTCTATGCAGCCATCTACGCTCGGCAACGCGAGCAAAGCCCACAGGATCTGGATCTCCTCCTTGATCGCATCCCAATGTCCCTTATATCTCAGGCCACCAAAGAACAATTAAACACACCCTTCACTCTTGACGAAATTGCCGCGGTCATCTTGGCCCTCCCTAAGGGGAAAGCTCCCGGTCCAGACGGCCTTACCGCCAAATTTTATCAGGAACATGTCGCCCTACTGGCCCCGCGATAGCACGAGGTGTGGGATCAGTCACTATGCCTCGCTATACTCCCCCAGTCCCTGCGTGAGGCTGTCATCACCGTGCTCCCCAAACCAGGTAAGCCTCTCGATGAATGCTGATCCTATAGACCTCTGTCCCTCATGAACACCGACACAAAAATGTTCGCCAAGATCATATCAAATAGGATCCTCCCCATCATGAAATACCTGATCCAACCAGACCAAAGTGGTTTTGTCCCCGCCCGCTCCACTGCCTTAAACATTCGGCGACTGTTCAATGTCATTTCTAGGATTGACCCCAATGCCAATGCGGTTGCTGTGACACTAGATGCCCAGAAGGCGTTCGACATGGTTTCATGGCAATACCTGTGGGCGGTGCTTGAGAAGATGGGGATCAGTCCACGCATGCTGTCCTACATTAAACTCCTATATACCAACCCCATGGCCAAGGTCCTGGTTAACTCTCATCTGTCAGCGTCGTTCACCCTCCACAAAGGGACACGTCAGGGATGCCCATTCTCTCCCCTACTGTTTGCGATGGCCAACGAGCCCATGGGGGATAGGGTACGGGACAATCATACTCGCAAAGGGATACGCCTACGGGATACCCCTGAAATTATATCACTCTACGCGGACAATGTATTTCTGTACATCAGGGACCCCCCGGTCCATCTTGACCCAATCATCCGCAAAATAATTAAAATTGGTACATTCTCGGGCTTCACCATAAATTACACCAAATCAGAAATCTTCCCCCTCATGCCCACAACTCCCCAACCTACATGCGAATACCCGCTCAAGTGGTCCCCCGGGGGCATCCAGTACCTGGGGGTCCAGGTATCCCTCTCGAAATCCTCTTTGCTGGCTGATAACTATGTGGCTGCCGTGCAATATGCTGAGGCCAGGATGAAGAGATGGTGTAACCTCCCTCTCTCACTATCAGGGAGACTATCGCTAATCAAAATGGTCATAGCTCCAAAAGTCCTATACATATTTGCTAACGTTCTACTCTGGCCCGGGAAACAATACTTCGCGGACCTGCATGTGGGGTGTGCCCGCTTTCTATGGCACTCTGGTGCCGTGCGCAGGAAGTGGCAACATATGACATTACCTTATGAGAAAGGGGGCTTCAATGCACAGGACCTAACCCAGTATTGGATAGCCGCACAAGCTCAGCATGCTACACACTGGTACCGATACCAGGACCCCCCCCGCACGTTAAGCTTGAGATCCTCGCGACTGAGGAGGTGAATGTCATGTCCCTGATCCTCCCCCATTCGTATCACTCGGATGCCTCGGCCGACCCAGTGGCCGCCACTATCAGGGCGTGGAAACAGGGTCTAGTAGCCCGCTCTGAAGCTCCTCCGTACTACAAATGGCTACCCTTGTGGTCATTTACGGGCCTTGCCCCGATAAGCTCCTTATGCGTCACTGGCTGGACCTGGGATATCACTCACTATCCGACTTGTTCCCCGAGGGGAAATTCATCACCCCGCAGACATGGAGGCCAGGGCACTCCAAGTCCTCTCTTGAGTTGCTGCAATACTTTAGACTTAGAGCGGCAGTCCAAGACATGTGGCCCTCATACCCAGACGAGCCCCCTGAGTCCCCCGAGATCTCCTACATTGCTAACTCCGCTGGGGGCAGGGACATAGTGTCCACCCTGTATAAAATGCTGATGGCACGAGCTGTAGAACCTCCCCATACGATCCGGGTCGCATGGAGCCGGGAGCTGGGATTGGACATCACTGATGGTATGTGGGCAAAAATGTGCATACACACACGCAAGGTCTCCCTCAACACTAGATTTAGATGTGTGCAATACAAGTTACTTAATCGCTTGTATTATACCCCTCATGCGGTTGGGAGGTTTGCACGTGATCACCCCCACCATTGCCGAAGGTGCAGGTCCACTGATGCAGACCACGCCCACATGTTCTGGTCCTGTGGGGCACTGGCCCCATTCTGCGAGGCTGTACTTGGGGCCCTCTCAGAGATGGTGGGGTTCCGGATCGACCCTGACCCCCTGGCTCTATTGTTTGGGCTGTGGGAGGGGACTGAGGCAAGGCGTGTCGCTAAATTCCTGAATGTGGGGCGATAGTGGCTAAGAAATGCATTCTGCAGTGCTGGAAGCGGCGGTCCCCCCCTTCACTGGAGATGTGGTTAAAGGCTCTTACCTGGACACAGATGTGTGAAGAGGACTATATTAACACGCTGCCTGTGAAGGCTGGCCCCAAAAATGTGTGGACAGAGTTTTGCAGCTATCTGAACAGTCGGGCGGACCTAGAGCTCCTGTCTTCTCCCCATCACCTGACCAGCCGACTGGGCGGACTGAGCTGTGAACTGTAAATGGCCTCGCCGTATCTACTCTGCTCCTATGAATGCACGCGGTCTGCTGTAGAGACTTTGCATTGTTATCTAGGCTTTAAATATGTAACATGAGCTGTTGTTGTAATGTGTAAAGCGCCAGTCACTGCTTCTTGCCAATAAAGAAAAGTTTTTAAAAAAAAGAAAATATTTCGGGAGGCATTCATCCACTCAGTTTTTGCTGGCAAACTCGTTCTTTTCCACACATTTGTGAGGCAGGCCCTCGCAGCCAGCAAGAGCCCGTGTGTCATTTTGGGTACCTTGAGTGTTTGTTCTTCCGTCTCCACCAAGCTAAATAGGATCATAAGTGGTTGCTTCTCCCTCTCCTCCCCTTCAAGCTCCTTGATCCAGCTGAGCACTTTGTCCCAGTATGCTTGGACCGCCTTACACCCCCACCACATGTGCCAGTAGTCTGCCTTCTGTCCACAGCCCCGCCAACAAAAAGGACGTACATCATGATACATTCTGGCTAGTCTAAGTGGGTCATACTGCACTCTATATAATAGCTTAATCATGTGTATTTTGTACTGACAAGAGATAGGGCCTCATCACGAGTTGGGGAGTAATGCCGGCAGTATTACCGCCGGTGGTATTAGCCCTACTGCCAAACCCCCGGCGCTATTAGCGCCGG
This sequence comes from Ambystoma mexicanum, assembly GCF_040938575.1. NCBI lineage: Eukaryota > Metazoa > Chordata > Amphibia > Caudata > Ambystomatidae > Ambystoma > Ambystoma mexicanum. The sequence continues at coordinate 21,991,493 of NC_090940.1, forward strand.
ATCACGGGTTTGGCGGTAATGGAATTCCCCATTCCCCACTGAGCCCATTCGGGAATGCCCCATTCCCCATTGGGCTCAATGGGGAATTTTCGCGCTCTTACCGCCGGCGGATTTCCCGCCGGCGGTAATAGCGAATTTTCAGCGGATTTCCCCCCAGCTCAGAGCTGGGGAGAAATCCGCCGAAGCCCTGATTTGGCGGACCCTTAAATCCAGCGGTAATAGCGCGACCGCCGGATTTAAGGGTTACCGCCAAACTTGTGATGAGGCCCATAGAGGTTTTCGAAGTCCTTCTGCATATCTTAAGCCATGTCTTTGGGGGGAGATTTCTCCCAAGGTCTTTTTCCCATTTGTGTTTCAAGGTGGCTGAGGGGGTAGTATTGACTTCAACTAGTGCCGTATACATTGCACTTATCAGGCCCTTGGAGCCTAAGTATGTGTCCAAAATTCTTTCGAACGGGGTGACATCTCTCTGTAGGGCCTCCTTCCAGACCTCTCGGTTATGACGCCTTTCAATTTCAGGTATTGAAAGACTGAGAGTGGACCTAGGCCTAGGGCTTCCTCCAGCTCCTGAATGGTGATGAATGTATTATTTCTCCATAGTTGCCCTGCCCTTTCAAGCCCTGCCTCGCACCATGATTCAAAACTGCATGGGTCGGGGATATCGTCCCGAACGCCCGGTGCCCATAGGCGTGATAGGGGGGAGGGCCATGTCGTGATCCCTTTCATTCCTTTGTTTGGTGTCCAAATAGCCCATATAGTCCCGAGAATGGGATGGTTTTTAATGCTGTTTCGTAGTAGGGGTCCCGGTACCCAAAACCATTCTCCCACGATAAATGGTCAGAGGTGGTAGTTGTCTAGACCTATCCATTGGGGGTCTTTTTGCTGTCTGACGTGTGGGATTAGCACTCGCAGTTGAGCTGCCCTGCCTGGGAGGCCTACCCCCCCCCATCATCTTTACGAAGGTGAAGTAAAGCAGTGGGACCCTGGGCTTTTTGTTTTGCCACAGAAAGGTGTGTAGGACTTTTTTAGTGGTTGCAAAGAATTCTTTGGGTAGTTGGGTAGGGAGCATCTGAAATAGATAGAGCAGCTTTGGCAAGATTATCATTTTAATGGTGTTCAAGCGGTCCATCAATATCTTTTAGAATCGTGTGTAATATCGGGGGAAAGTTGGCTTCAAATAGGTCCCCTAGATCTCGGGTCACATTGATGGCCAAATACTTCAACGTGGTGAGAGTGACCTTCATTCCTAAAGGCGCAAAACGCCCCACCTCTGAGTCCCTGCTCTTGTCGATCGGGAGGAGGACCGATTTCCCTGTGTTAATTTTCAGGCCCACCAATTGGCCATATTCCTCAATTATCTCCATAGCTGCAGGTATGGAACTTAGTGGGTTGGTTGTATGCAGGAGAATATCGTCAGCATATAGGCCTAGTTTATATTCTTGGTCTCCTACTTTAATTCCCTCCACCCGTTTGTCGAGCCTCAGCTTCTGTGCCAGTGGTTCGAGGGACATCACAAATAATATGGCGGATAGTGGACAGCCCTGCCTGGTTCCTCTTTCCAATACAAACCACCTTGAGTAGCCACCGTTCACTGCTACAGAGGTCTTGGGGGCTGAGTATATTGCTTTGATGGCGCGGCAGAATTTGGGGCCAAGACCTATCCAGACTAAAACCCTTTCCACGAACTCCCAGTCCACTCTGTCGAAGGCCTTTCGGTGTCAAGTGACAGGAGGGTTGGGTCGTCGCTCCTCCCCTGTGCTTCATGTATCAAGTGTAATGTTTTCCTCATCATGTCCGCTCCCTGTCTTCCCGTTACAAAGCCGACTTGATCTGTGTGTATTAACTTAGGTAGATGTGTTTTTAGTTTGGCTGCTATTACTCTCGCGTATATTTTGGCGTCTATGTTGAGGAGTGATATGGGGCGGTATGACCCGCAATGTTTTGGGTCTCTACCTTCTTTTTGCATGACCGTTGGAAGGGCCTGGGCAAAAGATGGGGGTGCTCGTGCTGTTTCAAAGATATCATTGAATAAGGTCACTAGGAAGGGGGTAAGAAACGCAGTGAACATTTTGTAGAAGCCGGGAGTGAAGCCCTCATCCCCCGGCACCTTCCCTGACTTGAGGTGTTTGATAGCATCGGAGGCTTCGTCTCCAGTGACTGGTGCGTCGAGGGCCTCAGCCTCGGAGTGCGTGAGTGCAGGGAGACCTGTCTCTTTGAGATAAGCGTCCACACTCCCCAGTGGGGGAGGAGGGTCACAGGTGTATAAGTCTTCGTAAAAGAAGGCAAATGCCTCTTGTATGCCTTCTGAGGAAGATTCTACTGTACTTATGAGAGTACTATCTGTCCTCTCTATCATGTCTACCCATCTTTATGCTCTTTGCGCGAAGCCTTGCCGCGAGGAGGGCATTAGCCTCATCTCCCTTCTCGTAGTACTTTTGTTTTAAGTATTGTAGGGTCTGGGTCACCATACCCATTTCCAGGGTTTTTAGTTCCTTGGCCTCAGCAAGGTGTCTAGATCTGCTTTGTGGGGATGTCTGTGCTAGGCTCTCTGCTGTGTCCAGTTTCTTTCTGATGTTAGTCTCTATTAAGGTGCGTTCTCTCTTCTTACTATCACCCTCTCTGATTAGGATCCCACGCCAAGTGACCTTAGCTGCTTCCCACACATTCACTTTCTTGACTTCACCTGTGTCATTGGTTATGAAGAATTGTTTGATTTCATTTTCTAAGTCTTCCCTAAAAACCGTGTCAGACCATAATGTTTCATTGCACCTCCACTTTGTGTTGCGATGGGTAAGGCCATCCCAGTCCAGGTCCGCCACAACCATGTCTTGGTCAGACCAAGCAATGGGGTGTATGTCTGTGGTCTGAAGTATTTTCATTTGGTCTTCAGAGAGGAACACATAATCTATTGTTGTGAGCGTACCGTGGGTGATGAACTGGAAGGTGAATCCCTTGTCTAAGGGGTGTAGGTGACGCCAGCTATCCGAGAGGCCGTACAAGCCGTTTTGATTTCTGCACGTTCTTGTGTCTGAGAGGGTTGGGAGGCGTTGTGTGTGGTTTGCCTATCCATGGTACTGTTCATCCATGTGTTGAAGTCGCCCCCAAGAATAGTGTGGCCTTGTGATTTGTTAAACAGCCATTCGGTCGTTTTAAGAAGGAATCTCTTTTGGCCTTGATTGGGTGCATAAATTGTGGCAAGGGTTATAACTGTGTCCTTCATGGATCCCCCTATTAACATGGCTCTACCCTCTGTGCATACCAGGAATTTAAGATCTTCATGAGGATGCTCTTTCGGATCAGGATTCCCACCCCTGCCTTTTTGGAGACACCCGAACTCCAGAAAGTGTGTCCCACCAAGCTACTGGGGATCCCTTTCTCACTGCCCCTCTGGTATTTTGTCTCCTGTAAGAGCATGATATCAATATTAGACCTCTTGAATTCTCTCGCTACCAACAAGCGTTTTGTGGGGGAATTCAGGCCTTTCACATTAAGTGTGCATATGCATAGCTTGTGATGTCTAAGTGTTGTCGCCATTATTTTTTACCGGTATGGAATAATCCGATAGGAGCGTCTTCCTCAATGTCTCTGCTCTAAGTACCTGCCATATGCCTGACTCCTTGCTAGTGAGCTGAGTTTTGTATGACCCTGTGAGGGCCGCTAAGCATTCTTGGCGCTCAGCAATCGATAGTTTCAAGAGTGCCTTTCCCTCCCCCTCTCCCTCGTACTCATCTGTCCCATCCGACCCTTCGAGTTGCACTACCCCACCCTCCACTTCCCCCAAAAAACACAGCGTCCGATTCGGCTGGGTTATGTTCACCCGGTCGTTTTCGGACCACCAGCAAGAACCGTACCTTGAACGGTCCCAATTGCATATTCATATAACTTAACCATGAGCCCCCAACTCCCCCCTGTATTATAGGAACGTACTAACGAACTGAACTGCGTTTCAACATTAGAACCTTGGTCATGAGAGCCCGATGTCGGGTTCCCAATAAGTCACCTTATGGACGATCTTTGTTTCTGTGTTAGTTCTCCTCATCTCCTTCATCCCTCCATTCCCCCAGCCTCCCGCAATCCCCAACCTCCTCCACCCTCCCCAATGATCAAGGGAATGCATTGGCTCAAATCGTGTATGTGTGCCCTTACCCGTGACCATTTCTTGAATACATCATCCGCATCGAGTGGGGCGGTGTGCGGAAGGTGACGGTACCACCATCGCCTGCTGTCACTCAGTGAGTGTCCATCCGACGTTGTCAGACGCCTCTAACCAGCCCAATGTCCATCAACGGGCACACCCACGAAGAGAAAAACAGTTAGAAGATCGAGGTGGGTTTAATGTTCGGTGTCCGGGGAGGCGTTCATTCGTCTATATTTCCTGGAGCCTTGCATTTTCTTTCTTCGTGGGCCTTTGGTGTGCCATTCCTTTGACTCCGGCCTTTTTCTGCTCTGAGTTGGTTCTTCCTCTTGAGTACACAATAGGTCAGCAATGCAGCATTGCATGTCCTTTTCAGAGATCAGTTTTATGGCGTTGCCTTCCCAATCAAAAGGGAGCGAGAAGGGGTATCCCCAGCGATATCGCACATCTTTTCCTTTTAGCATTTTGTGAGCGGCAGAAACTTTCTCCGCATTGCTAGTGTGAGGGAGGATGGATCCAGGTAGATGGAGATGTGTGCCGAGCCCAGCATGACCTGTGGGATGTGCCTAGCCTTGTACAGGACCCTAGCCTTGTCTGCATAGTTGTGGAATCGGGTGAGCACCGTTCTTGGACCTCCTGGTTTTCCACCAGCCCTGTGGGCACGATCGATTTTGGGCTTGTCAACCGAGTCATCATTGAAAAGCGATTTCATTATGCAGTGCAGAGTTCTCTTCAGATCTGACTCAGTCTCGCCTTCATTTTCTGGAACTCCGAAGATTTTTATATTATTGCGCTGCTCTCTGTTTTCTAAGTCATCGTTCTTTAGACAAAATTCTTCCTCTCTGGCTTCGAGTTCAGGGATTCGTACGTCCATTTGTGTCTCTAGGGTGTTCAGAGATGACTGATTGTGCTCGACCTCTTCAAGCCTATCCTCCATTTTATCCATCCTATGGGTAATTTTATCAATTTTGCCACCAATATCTGCTCTCATACTCCTCATTTCATTGAGGATATTGGCGATGTCTGCTTTGGTTGATGCAGCCACCGATTTTGGTGACGACATAGTTGCGGCCCCAGGTGAACGATAGCTGTCTTGTGATGGGGTGAACTGGTATGCAGCCAGTCCCTCCTTGATGTTGGATTTGATGGTATTTGGGCGAGTGGTCCCTCTCGGGCTATGAATAGGGGATGAGTAGTAAGGTTTGTTCTTAGTAACATGGTCACCTGGTTAGGTATGGTTCACCGATTGGAGGGACCCGTTCGCCCGGGAAACCAGAAGTGTTGGAGGGGGCAGGGTTTATGTTGCACCCCGGGTTATCAGAAGGTACCCACTCTGCAGTTTCGGGGTCCAGTGGAGGGGGGCATCCCAGAAGTAATGGCTCTGAGAAGGGCACACACCCGGCAACGCACAGGGGCCCAGCTCTCAATGTGAGTGGAGCCTTTTCTGAAGGTGAGTAGTCTCTTTCTTGTGGGATGGATTCAACACTCACCAGTGGTGCCCATCTGGGTGTGGTTCGCAGTCTGCTGTGCTGACCTGGTTCTCAGGGATTGCTGGTCTCAGTCTTCGTTCTTGAGGTTCTCTCTGGCGAGGACACACTTGCCACCATGGCCCAGGGGCACTTTATATGTTCCACTGATGGCTGGTCATAGGGCGCAAACAGGGAGCATGCGCTTAGTGGTGGAGCCCCCACCTGCAATCTCTGTGAATCTCTCCGAGACCGGGTCCCCACCCACACCTCTGTCTGCTGTGGCCTCCTGGGTGTGGGGGTGATGGGGACTTCCGCGGTCGTCACCTCCTCAAACCTCAATTTGGCGCCCTGGAGATGCTGTTTAGAGGATCTGTTAAATGGGGCGAGCCTCATCTTGGAAATGGGGTGCTGGGCCTCGTACGGTATGCTGTCCAGGAGCAGCTTCTTAATGGGCCAAATTGTGGCCGTACTTCGCCGTGAGACTCGGCCAGTGCCTCCGTGCCGTGGGGAGAGGAAATGGGCATCCGGAGTGCAGCGTGTGCGGGAGGGGCTCCAGTGCGGAGGAGCTGCTGAGAGGAGCCAGCGTCGGCAGCAAAGAGGGGCGCCCTGCAGCAAAGTTCGCCGATGTCGCTGTCGAGCGAGGGGGAGCCTTCACTGACTCCGTGCCTTCTTTGAGTTAGCTGCGGGTGCCCGTGGCCGTGTGGCAGGTCCCAGCCGCAGTGCGCTGTGAGCCTCGTGCCGGTCGCCTGCTGAGAGTGCTCGTTGTGCCGGGCAGTCAAGAATTAGGGGGGTTTGGTCCTCCGGGGCCGCGACTTTGTCCGTGTGTGCCAGGGATGCTGCACACGGGCAAGGCACCGGGGGAGGATCACCGTCACCCGGCGGGAGGCAGCAGCACCAGGACCTGTGTGATTTTGGCCGTGTAGGCTCTCCTCGCATATTAGTTCACAATTTAGCGAAGCCTCCACTGTTTCTCGCTGGGTTTGGACTCGGGGTGTGCAGGGGGCCTTGGGGCTCCAATTCCAGCAAGTCTCCTACTTGGGGGTGGGGTCCAGTAGTGGGGGCTCATGCCACTTTGGAGGACCTCAGTACGGAGCTCACATGAAGCAGCCTGTCATCCGTGCGCCCCTTGGTGGCCCCTTCAGCAGTGCTTTTTGAATGTTAGCGCACCACTCAGTGTCAGGGATACACATATCAAGTGGGGCAGTGGGAGACTCAAGTTCCTTGAGGATCTTGAAGAGTTTCTTAGTGTTTGATTGGGCTTGAATGATCCTTTTGTTGTACACTTCCTTTGCAGCTAGCATAGCTTCTTTGCAAGTCAGAGAGGCTGACAGAAGGTTACTTTTGTTGATTAGCGATGGTAGGCCTTTCCAAAGAGCCTCGGCTCTCCTTTTTTCTTTCTGCAGGTCGCGTAGGTGAGGTGTGAACCGAGAGTTAAGGTGGAGCCGTGGTTTTTGTTTGGGTAGTTTGATGGGAGCGACAGTATTGAGGGCTTTAAGCATGACGCGGTTATTGGTGTCAACTAATGCAGTGGGGTCCGAGCAGGTGGAAGACACTGAGTTCAATAGAGGGAGGATGAGCGGGAGTAGTTTCTCAACCGTAATGTCCTTTTTATTGCGTGTATGTGTGGGAGGAGCAAGTTTAGGTTTAACTAAGGGAGGACTGGAGTTAATGGAGAAGGAGATTATATGGTGATCGGACCAGCCGCACGGCGACACAGAGATAGTAGAAGTAGTCTAGTGTTATACGCGTTGGGCTGATGATGCCACCTGTACTGCATTTCTGCTATCGGGTAAATAAAAGAATGCAAATAGGAGTTCCCTACAGCGTAGGGCTGGGCTCGGCATCTGGAGATGCACCTGCAGTGCGCGGGTGCACTTCCGGATCAATGGCTGTGTGCTGCTGCCCAAGTATTCCCTGCAGAGAGCTTCCGGTCACGTGCCGGACTCTGCACGAGAACTCTAAGAGCGGCCCTGGCACAGCTTCTGGCTGTAAAGACCGGAAGGCGATGTCTGTACTTCTGCTCTCTATATGGTAGAGGAGAGGCACAGAGGACCCCAGCCAAGATTTCCTATTGTGGTAGCAATGGATGAGCAATCAAGGCCTAGCTTCTCAGGAGGTGATGCAGGCTGGTTCTTAAGTACAGTGTAGTCCCCAAGCACCCACAAAGGAATGTCCGCACACTGTATTAGTTAAAACACAGTCTTTATATAATTAATATTCAAGGTTATGTACAATATCACAATAACTCACTTTGTACTTGGTTATCTATAATGGCAAATATACAGCATGGTAGCTCCCAGGACTTGTGCCAGGGTCACATGATGGTAACCATGTGACCTACCTAATAAAAGGGACAAGCCAGTTCTGGCTCAAGCTGACTCCTGCGTCGTTGTTGTCTGCACCAATAGGCCTACCAGCGTGTCCCTGCATCCGGGGACGGTGCCCCTGCCGGGCAACACCGCCCCCACTGTCATTGTCCTGCCGTGTGATCACGGCCATTGGTGCAGCACCGGCCTGGGTGCCCCCAGAGCCGAGGCTGCTGCTTGTCCCCAGCGCTTGTTTCTGGAGCCGGAATCTGAAGGCTGCCCCCTGCAGGTCTGACTACTGCGTGATCGCAGTAGTACTATAAACCTGGGTGATCACGGTGCTCGGTGTGGCCTGCCCGGAAGCCAAGGGGCAGCCTGCCACGCTTTCCACAGTATCATACAACCCCCCCACCCTCAAATGCCGTAGTGAAGGAAGGGGTAGAAAAGGATCTGTAAAAAGTGCAAGACCATTACAAATACTCAAACTCCAGAGGCCATACAGCACCCCGTTCTTCCCCTACTAGAAACCCATAAAGCTTGCCGATGCACAGACCCCCTGGGCCCCCAGTACAGTATGAGCAGAACCTCAAATCCCCCCATTCATTTGGGGTGCCAGGTCCAGCTTTCAGCATTTCTTCGCCCTTTCTTACACTCGTTTCCCCTGTTCTCCGCTGCTCCCTCTCTCCTCCGGCTCTCTTTCGCTCACCGTCATATTGTTTCTATCTCTCTCATCTCACATCTACCTCTCCCATTCTTTCTATCCTCAGTCCCTCTGTCCAACTCTCATCCCCCTCTTTCTCCATCGTTTCCCCCTGTTTCGGGTTCTTCCCCTCCTTCTGCCTTCTTCCCTTCTTTGCTTCTTTCATCCACCCTTTTTTCTCCCTGTTAAATCTGCTCTTGCAAATTCACCACGAATATACATGCAGTGATGGCACATTTAAATAAAACAAAGGAGACGTTGATAATAGATGTGCCTTCTTTAATTGCTTGTCTCGGACTGGCGCAAAAGCGGTAACCCCGCCCTCAACATTATGGGGGTTGCAACCCATGACAAAACACAACAAAGGAAAGGGGACAGGGGCCTGTCCTTTACAAACATGATGAAAGTTAAAGAGGGGATGTTACACTCCCCTTTGCTCAGTAAAGAACTTAGGACGCTCAACCCATTTCTTCAATCCTTCTAGGCACCTTACGGGAGTATTTCCCGCATTGCAATCACTATCATCAGTGTCCACGTCACCTTCCATGAACTCCGAGTCCACATCAAACAAATCATTAAATACTGATGAATGATTCACCTCGCCTTCAAAAGACCGAAAGAATGAGGAGTTCCTGGTGACAGTGCCGGTGAGACAGGCGGCTGTTACCATGGTCCCTTGAATGTGAGTCACTGTCATTGGTTCTGGCTTGAATGCCGGGACCTCCTTGGAGTCTTGTGCCTGCCGTACAAGTACTTGGTCTCCTATGTGGACATTTCTGGGGTTTGCCTTTTGTCGGTGGTCCGCATACTCCATCATTTTGCATTTGCTCTCATAATCCCTTGTCCGGGCTATGTCTGCGCAGCTGCTCGATGGGGTGTTGTGGGGATTTTGGGGAAGCGTGGTTCTTATAACTCGACCACACATGAGTGTGGAAGGACATGTTCCTGTGGAGCTGTGTGGCTTATTCCTTAAGTCCGGAGTAGTGTGCAGATGGCCTGCATGGACGATCCCTTGGTGATTGAGCAGATTTGAAGGGTGCGTTTTAAGTTGCCCAGGAATCTTTCCACTGTTCCATTGGCTTGTGGCCAAAGGGGTGTGATTTTGTGGTGCTGGAAATCAAGGTGTTCTGCGAACATGCAAAGTCATGCCCACTGAAAGTGGGTCCATTATCCGATTTCACAATGGAGGGGATTGCATAGTCGGCAAATGTCTTGTCTAGCGCTGGAATCACCGCCTGAGCACTGGTGGAGTGGATCAAATGGACTTCAGGGAACCGGGACATCTCACCAATGATTACCAGTACATATTTGCCATTGGCTTGCGGACCAAACATGTCAATGGCGACCTCGTCTCACTCTTGTAGTGGCATTGTTGTCATCTTGAGAGGTTTAGGAAATGTGAGCAGGGCGACTGCCTTACATGCTATGCACTTCTCTAGTACCTGTTCCACTCTGTCATCCATCTGCGGGAACCACACTTTGGTCCTGAACTGTCTGTTTGTGGACACGATGCCCCAGTGTCCCGTGTATGCCAGAGCGAGTATTTGGTCTTGTAGCCTTGCAGGGATGACAATCCTCTTTTCTTTTCGCAATAACCCTTGCGGGGAGATTGACAGCGTGTGCCTTATGAGTCGGAATGCCTGGAAGTGTTTCTCTTCTGCAGCTGGTAGGGGTTGGTCATGCTTGCTTCTGAGGTGCCACTGGCCCGATGCTACACACTTCCGTATCTTCATGAGCAGCTGGCCACTCTATGTGGCCCCAAAGATTAAAATATAATCGCTGTAGTTTAAACAGTGAGGGATGTGCTTGATGACTTGGTGTATACGTTTTGAAAGATCTCTGCAGCTGACGATACACCAAAGCTGAGCCGTTTATATCTGAATAGCCCCAGGTGTGTGAAGAAAGTATTTATATATCTGGAGTCCGGATTCAAGTTGATGGTAGCCTTTATTTAAGTCAAGTTTGGAAAAGACTTTTGCCCCGTGCAACAAGTGAATCTTATCAGTCATTCGGGGTGCCAGGTGTCGTTATCTTTCTATCGCCATGTTGGGGGCTCTCATTTGCATACAAATGTGAATGCTTGTGTTGTTTTCCTTCTTTGGTACGGGTGCGATGGGGGATACCCAGGGTGTGGGTCCCGATGCTGGCTCAATGATGTCTTGCTCTAGTAGTGACTGTATCTCATCCGCCACATGTTTTTGAATGTTAAGGGGTATGACCCGATAATGTTGAGCCGTCGGTTGAACGTGATTGTTTATGTGCAGCTTAATTTGTTTCCCTTTTAGTTTCCCGAGAGCTTTGAACAGTGCCGGGAACATTTTCATCATAATCTCTCTCGGGCTGGCCGTGTAAGCTGACATGATCTGGTACATCACATGTACTAGGCCGATCTGGATGGCCGACCGAAAGCCGAGAATGCTCCCCCCTGGCACTTCTCCCTTTACTACATATATCTTGACTTTTAGACTCTTATCTTTATACGTACACGTGGCAGTGAACATTCCTTTGCAGTCAAGCAGTTTGTTTGGGCTGTATGGATATATGTCAGTGTCTGTTTTCTTCAGTTCCTTCTTGTGGTTGATGGATTTATATGTTTCTTCATTGATGACATTCACTCTGGCTCCATTGTCTACTAGGAATTTGCAGCTTTGTCTGTTTAGTTGCAGCAGCAGGGTCAGGCTGTATTCAGCTACTATGTCATCCCCTATGGCGTGTACGTATCCTCTTTTCTGGTACCCACTTGAAGATGATGAATTTGACTCGTGCCTTTCTCTCAGTGATGCTTCTAGGTATCGTATTTTCTGCCATGACACCCGTCTCTGTGATTCATTTTTGTATCTGGGCTGCTCGGCGTCATCTCTTCTGTCGTCATGCTGCCTGTCCCTGAGAAAGGAGTCTCATGTTCGAGCTGTGCCTACTGGTTTCTGGGGACCGCCATGTTCTTGTTCGAGGACTTTCTCACCTCAGACGATGGCTTTCCCGCCTTCTGGCATTTCTGCTGTTCTCCATCAACTGGAAGAATTTGATGTTTTTACAGACTTACTGAAAGTGGTTTTCTCCTCCACACTTGTCGCTGTAATGACCTTCGGCTGCGCATGGACCGACGTGTGGGAAATTGTATCCACATCTGTAACATTTCTTTTGTTCTGGTTTGCATTCAGACATGTGCACGGGGCACAGGGATGCCAGCGATGCAGTGTGTGTAATTTTGCTATTGCTCAATGATTCCGTCTGTAGAGACAGGGCAGAGTCCGCCCTAGCAAGTTGAAGAATTTCATCGAGGGTTCTGCTTTTCTGCAATATTTTTTTCCTGAATTCGAGGGATTCACAGCCTGCAATGGCCTCTGATTCTAAAGCCTCCTCTGTCGAAATAACAATATTTTGCCCTTTTTCTACATCTCATGACAAAATTGTCCATGTTTTCCCCTTTTTCCTGCGTGGATGTGTGGAAAATGTGGCGCTCATTGTCTACGTTCTTCAGCGGCGCAAAATAGTTATTCAGTGAGTCAATTATGCCCTGAGAAGTGTCTGTTGTGTTTTCCAGCATTTCAAATACAATGTCTCTCACTACCAGAGCTAGTGAGTGTAATAATATGCCTCTGAGGCGGCGTTCTTCCCTGACACCCGTTGCATCAATCTAGATGTGCAATTCCTTGAGCCACCTGTTCCATCTTGGTGCCAGACTGCTTGAATTAGAGATATTAAAAGGTTTTATGGCTTGGAGTTGTAGGGATTCATGCCCTCCCTCCTCTCTGGGCACAGGATTACGAGGGATTTGTGGGCTCTGCGAGCTACTGCCCACTTCATTGTCTGACATGGTGGCCCAGACGTGTGTATAAAGTTTGTGCAGGGCTCACCTTTAGGCAAAATTGTGGGCATTGTGCGCTGCACGTGCTTGGCTGGAAATGTTGCTATCCAGGTGGGCCGGGGAGGCACAGGGCCTTCTGTGGCACGTGTCCTCCTGTGGGTGCCTGGTGTCACTGATGCTTGCGAAGTTCCTCCGTGGCGGTGCACGCAGCTTTGAAATGTTGCAAATAGAATAATTTTCCTTGTGGCGGTGCCCCGGTATGACACGCTGCAACCGGAATTAAACACTTTTCCTCTGTGGTGGTGAAAGAGTGCATGGGCCCAGGGCTCGTCAGGCCTGAGTCCTCGTCGTGCGATGCAGTCAGGAATAATGCTGAGTTGGAATGCAGCATGCAGTACATAGCGGGCGTGTAGCGTTCCCCGGCTCCGTGAGAGTGCAGGAGACCAGCATGCGAAGAGACCGGAGTGAGGACCTAAGGGGGCACTGCAGTATTAATCTTGCGCGGGCACACCGTGGATAAGACCTAGATGTGTCTTCTTTAATTACTTGTATCGGACTGGCACGAAGGCGGTAACCCCGCCCTCAACGTTATGGGGGTTGCAACCCATGACAAAAGACAACAAAGGAAAGAGGACAGGGGCCTGTCCTTCACAAACATGATAAACATAAAGAGGGGACGTTCCCCTCCCCTTCTTTCTCTACTTCCTACCCTTCACTACTGCCCCTCTCTCTTTCCCTCAATTCTTCATCTCCTTCCTCCCGAGACTTTCGCCCCATCCTTTGTATATGCTTTGATTTGCGGCACCGGGTTGTCAATTTCCATCAGAATTCACTTAGAACATTCCCCTGTACAACAGCACAAAGATGAGAATAAGTGATGAGCGAGTTTATATGGGTGTAAAAAAGGGGAGAAAACCAAAAAACGTACAATGGTGACACTAACCTAAGGGGGCAAGCTATGCTATACCATCACACTGTGGAAGGGTGCATTGGCGCCACACGTGGCCGCTTGTCTTGGGTCACCACCAGATAGCAGTCTTGCTAGGTTGCTGCCCCCAGAAGTAGCTGGCAGGAGGCGGGAGATTCCTGTTCACGCTGCCACCTGGAAGTGGATACAACTCTGTCAGCTCTGATGGAGCTGAAAGGGATGTACACGTGTTGGGTTAGGCGGGAGGTCCTCCACTGCCCCCTGCTGTCAGTGCTCCACCGTCACTACCTTTAAAAGCAGTGGTTGTAGTGTCTTACAGTGCTGTATGGATAGGCCTAGCTGCAACTAACCTGGCAGCTGCCAGCACCCATGTTCCTGGCTTCTGTAATCTCGTATTAAAGATGTATTTGTGGTTAACAGTCTGCCAAGACTCTAGGCTGCTCAACTTCCGGTTTAACCAATGATGTCACTTCCTCCTCGTGGTGTAAACGCTGAGCGACGGGGAGGGAGGTGGCACGGGGACAGCCAAGCAGCCAAATACTCTCCTGAGCCGTCACACACGAGAACTTCTTTTGTTGCGCCGGTAAATGAGTTTTGCAAGATTTCTTTTCCTGCTTAATTGACACTTCACAAAAAAAGAGAAATCCGACTGCATTCCTGCAAAGGTCAAGTGGCCCATCAGAGGAGCAGGAAGTCCTCCCAGAGCGAGCGTTGCTACAATTATCCGGAACATATCTCAAATGATGTGTCACGTCACGGCTATGAAGAGGCCCTTGAGGTGCCTGAGCTCCCTGGAGGACCGGGCATCTCCGGGCGGGCGGGCCCCGGGCGTTCTAGGCAGGCGCACCTCTGATCTCCGGCACATTCCACCCACACAGCCCCTCACATTCTCTGCACGGTCTTCTCCGGTCAGCTGGCACATCGCCATCATGTGTACAGGTTTTACCCAAAAGAAATAAATATTCAACACAAATAAATTCTCAAATTGAACGGCGTGGCCCGGATAAGGAATATGGGTGGGTGGGAGGACCTTCAGACAGGGCTGATGTGGCATTTTCAGAGGGTCCATGAAGCTGACAATTATCACAACTAATGCAATGCAGTGACTGGACCTGGTCTCCAGTTTTACTCTTTGCGTCCAGAGTAAGATAAACCACCTGTGTGGGTTGCAGGCTTGTGTGATTTCCGACAAGAGGCAGTTCTTACGTGTCCATGGGCTGTCCAGGAAGAGTCTCTGTCTGGAATGCTCCCCCTCTCCCCCCGCCACACCCCTCCTGTGAGGCTCACTACCTTGGGGTTCTCTTTGACAGTGATCTGAAGCTCCAGCATTACCCCACCTCCTCCAACACGCACACCTTCCATCTGTTGATCCTCAGGGAGTGCAGGACTCTTCTACCGTTCCACAAACCATCTGGTTCTTAGTTGGCTTTATTTTTGCTCGAGCTTCCTCTTGGGTCTTTCTCGCCATCCACCTATCCCTGCCTGAATCCCAGTTGGCTCTCTGGGGGCCCCCTATCTAGCTGCTTCTATCTCCCCACCTACTCCCCAAGAACCCTCCCCAATCTCTCTGTTCCTCGACCCCCCCTGCACATCATCTCCTCCCTGCCCATAATCTCCAGAACTCCCTAAACCCTGAAATCAAAAGCACCACCAACACGCATTCACTCAAGTTGGCCCTTGAAGGGGCCCCACACACTCTCCTCCATGAACCCCCCTCTGCACTACCATCAACGTGTAGGTATAAAGTAGGTATATATTCATTGGAGAAACTTTAGTTAGGGGACAGTTAAGGTGATCAGATTTAATGCAACAAAACCCTTGAAATTCAGCGGACGTGGGAAGCGGTGAGCATCTGAACTCCCCGCCCCGTTCATTACCTGTAGTATCTAATGATGTGCTATTTATAGAGCGCTTGCTCCTAAGCGCTTTACATACAACACATAAACAGACAATATCACCCAACCAGAGTTGGTACTCATTTATCGACCTCGGAAGGATGAAAGGCTGAATTGGCCATACCGGGATTTGAGCCGGTGACCTGCAGATCACACACAGATCGCAGCAGCGTGTGCTCAACCCACTAACCTATCTTGCCAGCCCCTAACTTTGTTTGTCATTGAGAATACGATCTGTTATGTATGTGCTCATGGGCTTTGCAAAAGGGGGGACGCCGAGTTAATATGATCACTTCCCACATCCGCTGAATTTCCTGGATTTTGTTGCTTTAAATCTGAGCACCTTATCTGTCCCTTAACTAGAGTTTTTTCAATGAATTTCGAAAGTTTATTCAAGGGCCACTAGCCATGGCCTTAGGCCTTGACCAGTGGCCACGGCCGACAAGTTGCACCAATAGATTTCCTTGGGGCCCACCAGCCGTGGCCTTCGGGCCTGGCCAGTGAGCATGGCCATCAGCCATGCCCACTGTTTATTTTAATATCAAGGTTAATTTCAACCCAATTCATCATTGCCTTTGGCCGTTGCTGCTACACATGTTACACCAATAGGTTTCTTTGGGGCCCACTGACCAGGGCCACTGGCACAAAGACCCATTTCCCCCGCCTAGTAGAAGCAATCACAACAGATGTCCTCCTCATTTATTTATTTTTCCTGTTTCCGTTCCCCGATAATTAACACGATAACAACTGAAAAATTTAAATGGGCCTCCTTCCTTTTCCCTAGGCCCCCCTAGCTCCCTATTCCCCCATCCACCTCAGTTGATTTTTACCCCCCTAGCTGCCTCCCAATTCTCCATTTCCCTCTTTGGTTTGTGTGTCGCATTTTCGTTCCCGAGCACTTCTTGCGTTATTACCATGTTAATGATGCCAGATTCCCCAAGTATTCCCCCGATAATGCAAAAACGTCTGAATTGGAACTGGCTCCACTGACCACCCCTGGCTCCCCAACTTCACTTGATGTGATGTCCTCTTTACCCCTCTTTACGCATAAAAAAAAGTGCCAACTTTTCTTTTCTGAAAATCCTCTCTGCTGCAAAGCACCATGTGAGATATAGCTATATTTTTGGGAGAAGCCCCGCCCCCCAACCCTTCCCCATAAAATATTTTTTAAACTACTGAACGGAATAACCCTAATCCTGTCCTAGGAATTAAGTCCATGCTTCATGCCCAAGTTGTTTCTTATTGGATTGTAATTCCCTCTAGCATTTTTTGTGCTTCGGCTTGATACAATTTCAACTTTTTCTCTATGGAAAATTAATCGGAGTATTCTGAAAACAATGTTTATTTGCTTTCTTAATAACTTTTTCATTTTTCAACAAATCTTTCTCACAATTTCCAGTCTGGGGTCCAGTGAAAAACTTTTTGTTCGGAAAATATCAGCCAAATCCGTCATGCAAGTCAAAAATTATTAGGAGTAGAATTTTAGAATTTCCTATGGCTCATGTCATTCATCTTAACTATTGTGCAGCGCCTGCTGTACTATAACATATCTATCCCTCTATATCTATCTATCTATCTATCTATCTATCTATCTATCTATCTATCTATCTATCTATCTATCTATCTATCTATCTATCTATCTATCTATCTATCTATCTCTCTCTCTCTCTCTCTCTCTATCTATCTATCTATCTATCTATCTATCTATCTATCTATCTATCTATCTATCTATCTATCTATCTATCTATCTATCTATCTATCTATCTGTCTATTTGTCTATCTGTCTGTCTATCTGTATAGATAGATAGATAGATAGATAGATAGATAGATAGATAGATAGATAGATAGATAGATAGATAGATAGATAGATAGATAGATAGATAGATAGATATTCAGAAGAAGCCCGGGAGTAGGGTGAAACGCATCATTTTAAATGTGCAAGGGACCTTTACTTTTTATGATGGAATAAGTGAATAAAAGGTTCTAAAGAATTGGTGTCCCGCAGAGTGTTAAATGATAATAGAGACTGTTAGGAGTGCGGTGCGAAAAAATCAGGGGCAACCCAGTAGTTTGGCAATATATATATATATATATATATATATATATATATATATATATATATATATTCAGTAAAAAAACTTTGTTAAAGGGACGTTATGGTTAAGTTGCGCTACTAAAAACCTATGAAATTCAGTTAAAAAACTTTGTTAAAGGGACGTTATGGTTCCAAGTAAAACCCAAAAAACCTTGAAATTCGCCAGTTATGGTAAGCTAAGCAACCATAACTCGTGCCACCACTGTGCACTGCTAAGACTAACACCCAGGACATCAAAGATGACATCACAAATATAATTTTTACTGAATTTCATAGGTGTTTAGTAGCACAACTTAACCATAACGTCCCTTTAACAAAGTCTTTTTACTGAATTTCATAGGTTTCTAGTAGTGCAACGTAACCATAATGTCTACGAACATCCGACTTCATTGCACACCTTCCAGAGAATGCCACATGACCATATGCTGGCGCACAGCATGATGACGTGTCCGGGAACCCATACGCACTTCACAATAAGATCTGTGCTTCGTGGACAATGTGGAACTACATTTGCTACTGATGTAGGAACTTGCAACTTCAACATTTCCCTTGCACAGCTCCAACACCTATTCCTACTCATCCATTAACAATCTAGTACACAGTACATACTTTTAGAAAAACTGCTATTTATCTTAAAATGACATCAGCTAAGGCCATCCCTTCTCCCCAGGAGACACCACCACTAATGTAATCAAGGAGCATGAGAAACAGTGCGCCCTAACTCAGAAATAACACACGCACAACATTTTCCCCCGTCCACCTGGCCCTCCATATTAGTGTTTGGTGCCTCTTCCTTCAGTTCCCTCCCCAACTTTCGTTCTTACCTCTCCTGCCAAAAAAAAGCCATCCAAAAACAAAATAAATGTTCCTTTACGGACCACCTTTCACAGTTAAAAAATATAACTAAAAAAAAAACACATAGACTCCATCTACTTTATATTTCTCAGTAAAGTACATAGACGCAATAAGATTTTCCAACATTTCCATTTGCATTTTGTGTTATGCTAATGGGAATACTGTGGCGTTCATCCTCCGTTCCAGGGACTGGAACGGTGGATAAAGGGCCAGCAGCCCAAGTTATCAGCCCAATTGAAGTGAGAGTGGATAACGAGGTCTCTGGACCATTACCCCCCATTCCAGCCCCTAAAAAGGGGGATGAATGCCATTAGCAGGCTAGGTTTCCAAAGCGGTAACCTGTGCTACTAAAAAAGAGGATTTGTCGTCCTATACCGGGACGCCTTTGGTGTCCCGGTTTAGGAAGGAGAATCCTTTTCCAAGATGGCCACCATGGAAAGGGAAGGCGGGGGTTCCATACAGGACCTCTCTTCGCTTTCCATGGCAGCTTGCAAAAGGCAAAAACAAAACCCTGTGACCATATTACCATGCGCACATTTTTCTTCCCTTTCAAATCTATCCTAATTTCAAATAACTTTACCACAAAGCCAGTCCCAGGTGGACATGACCACTTTAATCCTATGTTTTGTCCCTTCTGGTCATGGCCAGTAGCCACATTGTCCGGATCATGACCTTATACCATGACCCCGACATTCTGGCCACTGCCCATGGCTACAGCCTACCCCTCAGTCACTAAAACTGTACCGCTATTTTTTTTAACTACATAATGACACTTGCCAAATAAGAAAACACTGCCACATTTGCAAAACCATGCTTTTCGATCATTGCCAATGAGCCTTACGCAAATTTACGCACCCACATTTTATTTTTTCAAAACTGTCAAAAGAATACACAAATGAGTCGTCATATAAGGTGTGCACAAAATCCCAACAAACTTTGTAAACTCATTCGGAATCACGTCAGAAATATTCCACCCATCAGCATTACCCCTCACCTCCCAAAATATTATTTCCTAAGTTTCACAAGTGCAACGCTGAAAAAATATTAGTGTCCCGAGGGTTCCACCATCAATCTTTGTACATACGTTGATCTATCACAAACATTCTCAATGCGCCTTACCTCATTTTTCCTCTTTTAGAAACATACGAAATCTGACAGCAGGGCGTGTCCATCTTGTACTATTCTTATGCATTGCTGCGTCTGCCCAAGGTAAACTACCCTGACGTCACTAAATCATATGCTCCACCCCTCACCCTCACATAACCAACCCTAGTGATATTCAACTCCTTTCTCGGTGATGTTCCTCTTCAGCGTAGCCAAATGCACCCGTAATCACCTACGTGCCGTGACGCAGAACCCGAAAATCAACACACATCGAATAACAACATAGCACATCACAATTCAAAATATTAAACCGGTCTTTAAAAGAAAACAATAACACTGTACAATTTGTAAAGTACTTTTATTTCACAATAAACTCTCTGAAAACATCAGACTATTCTCATATTCAATCAAATTGCAAATGTTTTTCTTCGCTCGTGATCGAAAATGTTAATCGTGGGGCTCACGTTGTTCTTTTCCCATACACAAAGTGTTTGTTTTCGATAAAGGAACCACTTGGGTCGCAAAGTGAATTCCAGGGCGTCGGCATGAACTTGGGTCTAGACCACCATAAAAGATGTTATGTTAGTCCTAATCGCTAGTGCAGCATACGGGCACATGGGCCCTGGCCGATCGTCCCACAAAACAGTCACAGTGATCCAGCCGTTGACGACTACGTGCACCTGGCGAATAAAAAAGCCATCAGTTGGCATCTGGAATCCATGGCAAGCGCAGTAAGGCAGCATGTAGCTATTTGGAAAACATAACAGAAAATATGTATCAATACCCAACCTTTTTTACAATACATCTATTGATTTCTTAATTCGGCATACAGTTTAAACTAACGATTAGCACACACAGCAAACAATCTAAAAACCCCCAAAAAGAACGTGGAAACTGATACACAAATCGATATGGTCATTCATGACATTTTAAAGAAATATTAGCGTTGAACCTGGTTGAATCTACTGATTGTCTACATACACCTAGATTCTGCACTCCCCATAACCACAAAAAAATGACAACGACACAGAAAGATAGTACTTCAGTTATATTGCCAAAATGAATGTTCAGATAATAACAAATTAAAGCTCGTTCCGGCGTACCGTTGTCAAAAGCAAACTTACATGATATTCACCGTCTCCATTCTCTTCGCTTAACTCAGACCGTAATGCTCAATGCGCTCGCACCAAAGAATCTTTATGAACTGATTTTACATGTTCCTCACAAACTTTGGGAATGCATAACCTTATCAAATTTTCCTCATTCCAAACCTCCTCTCCCTGCATTCTTACTGAATATTCCCTTTCCCTCAAGGTCAAAAAACAATTGACCCTTATAGTTTGAGCCCCATGCGTGGGCTCCCTTAGCTCGCAACAAAAAATCAAAGCTGGTTACCTTCACTCAGAATCCCAATACATTCTCACTTTGCAACAACATGCCTCAACGCATTCATGAGAACTGGTACTCGCATACACGTGCAGAGCCGCTGTTTCAATCAAACACTGCAGGTGGCTGCCTCAGATGCCAAACTCTAGGGGGCGCCAGTCTGACTCCAATATTATTTTAAATACATTGTAACACAGACACATTAGTCCTTCGCCTGTACTTTACGCACATTATATTGAGGAACACCTCCAAATGTACGGTATAACCTTCGTGACAAAAAAACACCACTTTTTTACTTCTTGCGGCCACATCCCATCCCAGCCTCATCAACCCTCACCTCCCGAGACAGTATTTCATAAGTTTAACAAGTGCAATGTTGTGTGTTTTTATATGTTTTTGTGGTGATGTCCGCGGACATGAAAACACGGATGAAAGATGGCGGACGCATCGGAACAATCTGACGCACTTCACGCTCTTCACCATCCAATGAGCGTACTTGTCACATGTACGCGGACATGATGCGCCTGATTAGCCAATCATTATCTTGTCCGCGGAGCGAACAGGGAAGTGTGACTGCGGAGCGGACATAGATATCACACATTTTTTTAGACCTACTTTTTGATCGTTTAAAAAAAAGTACTGGATGGATTTCTATCAAATTTGCAAAAGCACGCTTTCGGGACCAACCCGCTGCACCTGCCACAAATTTGGTGAAAATCCGTCCAGCGGTTTGATCTGTAGCCGTGCGCAAATTTTTTCACCCATTAAGTCTATAGGAAAAAAATACATTTTGGAACCCCCCCTATAACTTTGCCTCCCCTGGACCAAACCTCACCAAACTTTGCAAAATATTCAGAGTGGGCCATATACTTTTTTTGCACAGTTTAGTGAGGATTCGTCCGGGGGAGCGAAGTTATAAACTGCCCAAAAAGTGCTCTTCCTATGGGATTAGCAATTTAACCATAACTACATGGCCACTACCGTGGCCGTGTAATATATATATGTATATATATAGGAGGGAGGGCAATAGCTGATGCCATTTTTAAGAGAAATAGCAGTTTAGCTAATATTCTTCCAAGTATATGCTGTGCACTAGATTGTTAATGGATAATGCGTAAGTATAGGTGTAGGAGCTGTGCAAGGGTACATTTTGAGCTTTAAAGTTCCTAGATCAGTCGCAAAATGCAGTTCCAAACAGTCTTCCAAGCATGGACACGTGGCACTGTCTGGAAGGTCTTTGATGATATCAGATGTTTGCGGACATCGACAGATGCAAAAACAGTGGAGAAAGTTGCAAAAAGTGAATAGAAGAGTTAAAAATGATGCTAGAAGGTGGGAAATGGCAGAGTTTTAAGGTGAAACATTGTAAATTGGACAGAAGTGTTGCTATATTGGGGTAAGTATGATATTAGTAAGTTGTAGGAAAATAACATGCACTGGTAAAAACCCATGGAATTCAGTGAAAAAACGTTGTTAAAGGGACGTTATGGTTAAGTTGCACTGATAAAAACCCATGAAATTCAATGAAAAAACGTTGTTAAAGGGATGTTATGGTTACAAGTAAAACCGAAAATCTCAGAAATGTGCGAGTTTTGGTAAGCTAAGCAACCATAACTCGCGCCACCACCCTGCACTGCTAAAAAAAACACCCAGGACATCAAAAATGACATCACAAATGTCATTGATGACATCACTGATGACATCACATATCTGGGCCACTTGTTTTTGTTCACTGACATATCTAGGCCAGGTGGTTTTGTATCTAGACGTTAACCTTGTCATATGTTCTTAAAGTACGGTCCGTATGGTTTAGTCTCAGCTGATGGGACACATACATGGGGAAATAAGCAGGCCTCAAACACACACTTCATTTGTATACAGAACTTTAATGGTATTAACATTCTATGATGATGCTGTTTCTTTCTTCCTTACTTTAGTTTCCCTGTGTGTGCCTTTGATCTGTATGCATTGTGGTTCTTCTTATGCATTGCTTGTACTAGCAAAGGTGTAGTAGGTCTTGAATTGTTAGCTAGTTATTACATGTTTAACATTACTCAAAACTCTAATAAGGTAGCATTCATTATTGTACTTTCCAAAATTACAAGATTATCAATATTGTACTTCTATGGTGCATTCTGCAGCCATTGCCTATGTTTATATATGATGATATACACTCAAATAGAATGTTGTTTAGATGAGTACATTCTTTAATCAATTAAGTATTTCATGATAGGTCTCCCGATCACCCCTGACATCTTGTTACCAACATTATAAACACAACCCCTTGTAGGGACTTTTCATCAAAATTAATTTTACATGTGATGTCATCAGTGATGTCATCAATGACATTTGTGATGTCATCTTTGATGTCCTGGGTGTTAGTCTTAGCAGTGCACGGTGGTGGCGCGAGTTATGGTTGCTTGGCTTACAATAACTTGCGAATTTCTGAGGTTTTTCAGTTTTACTTGTAACCATAACATCCCTTTAACAAAGTTTTTTCATTGAATATATATATATATATGTATATATATTCACAGAATAAACATTGCTAAAGGGACATTATGTTTACAAGTAAAACAGGAAAACCCAAGAAATATGCCAGTGATGGTAAGCTAAGCAACCATCACGCATGCCACCTCCGTGCACTGCTAAGACTAATACACATGACATCAAAGATGATGTCACAAATGACATCATTGATGACATTACTGATGACATAACATATCTGAGGTGGTTGTTTTGGCTCAGTGATAGTATTAATTTTAAGCTGAGGACTTCATGTGGTTTTGCTACATTGAAACAATGATACACATATAAAGGTACTTTGTATGTAGAGCTTGACCTGGTGCTATATTCTGAAGTTCTTTTCCCTACGGTTTGCCCTGAGGTCATAATGCAGATACATACAACAAGAAGGAGCTCCACACACGCAGATAATACGTAGAACAACAATGTGATATTCTTCGATTTATCATTGCACTAACTAAACATACCAACTTAAGAAAACATTAGTTCTATGATCCACACTGCATTTATTGTTTCTCTTGAAGTAAAATGTGATTGCTGGATTCACAACAAACGTCACTACAATGGTTATTTTCAATAAGCACCTTTTATGTCACATGGAGTAGTTTATTACAAGGCTACCGATCACCTTTGACATGTTGAAATGAGACTGTAAGTGGTACCCCTTATGCCGACCTTCCATTTCCATTGTTACACAGCAGTAATATCACATGCAATGTCATTACTGATGTCATCGATGATATCATTTGTGACGTCATCTTTGATGTCCTGGGTGTTAGTGTTAGCTCGGCATGGTGGTGGTGCGAGTTATGGTTGCTTACCCTAACTGGTGAATTCCTTGGCTTTTTCAGTTTTACTTGAACCGTAACATCCCTTTAACAGTGTTTCTTCCACTGAATTTCATAGGTTTTTTTAGTTCAACCTAACCATAAAATCCCTTTAACAAAGTTTTTCTGTGCATTTCATAGGTGTTTATGAGTGAAAATGTTTCACAATGTTACATCACTGTATATAAGTTAGTAATCATTTCTCTTTTAACATCAAAGAACTGTAAACCTCCTTTAAGACACATATTTTTTGCAACGCACACTGATGTATGTCGTTATCAGCAGCATATGCTGGGGGTGCAAGTCATGGTTGAATTGCCTCAGGCATGAGGCTCACCCATGACCCCACCCCCACCAAACCACCCCCGTTATCAACTGCACCTGCCCTGCATACTAGCTCAGTGTTCACCACACCCTCATAATGTGACTAATGGCCATTGCTCATGGCTTGCAGCCATGGCCAGTCTCCCAAATCCATGGGGCATGGGCTTTGGCCATGCCGAATTCCCCAAGAGGCAAACCAGAGTAGGCATTTGTCCTTGCCGAGGACCAGGTTCACTATTCTTTGTACTTACATTCTGACACAATATATAACACAGGACACATTTGCAAAGCCATGCTTTGCGGTCCTTACTGATGCTCCTCGTGCATGCTTGCTGCAATCCCGTCCAGCACTTCTGGCTGTATCCATGAGCAGAATTATTTGTCCCATTCAAATAGGTCCCTGGTGGCCATGGCCACTTAAACCCCATTGCCGTTCCCTCATGGTCGGAAATATCCAAACATTGTGACAGAAAATGGTGGTCTAAATGAAATTCTCGCCACACTAAAAATCCTGACCCCCATTACTCCGACTAATGCGAGCGGTGCTTGCAGGGGTCCCTGTCATGATGCCTACCCCCGGGCATCAGGACCAAGGCACTCAGCTCCGGGAGCAGGCATCCAGACATTTGTTTAAACCTCAGCAGCCCCAGCTAGGGGCTGTCTGGGTTCAGTCCTGGCGCCTTAGGCGCAAGGCTCATCATAGAAATCAGTCCTGGCGCCATAGGCGCCGGGCTCATAGACTTTACTTACCTGATGCAGACCATGCTACAAAAGAGTCCAAGCCTACATGAGGCCTGGATGGGACTATTTTGTTACAGGGACTCAGGCGTGGCTCTAGGGAACTTCTTATCTGGAACTACTTTGGAGGCTATTTAAACCACACCCGAACAGCAGCACATGCTTCGCGTTATTCTGCATCCAGCAGCGTGACGCTCACCGTGCCTGCAGCCAGCATCCAGTCTTCTGCCACGCCCGCGTGCCTGCAGCCAGCATCCAGTCTTCTGCCACGCCCGCGTGCTTGCAGCCAGCATCCAGTCTTCTGCCACGCCCGCCTCGAATCCGGAGCTCCTAGAATAAAGAAGAAGAAAAGGACAGGGTTAGAAAACAAACTTATTTCAAATTCCTCACCTAATTCCGGAACCATTTCATCTCCGGACCTGGAAAGTACATCAGTCCTGCACGCGTCGCTTCGCCAGCTCCAGCACGGCGCCATACTCACCAGTTCTCACAGCATCTTTCGATCTGGCACTGTCTCCATCATTTCTTTGCCGTAATCCGGCACCTAGGGGACACAAGAAAAAACAAGGTGAGCCAAGGGAATCAACAAATACAACCTCTTACCACCATAGACTTACCTGATTTACCACCAGCGGCATTATTCCATAACTCTCCGCATTTTCATATGCCGCATCTGTAAAGAGGGAGAAAAACAACACGTTAACGCATGCAATAGTTACCGGACAGCGTTGGGTAACACAGGCTCTTACCTGAACGCCAGCAGCAGCTATGAGACCTTCTTCTCACGGACTCAGTAGCAACTTAAGGAAGGAAGGGGACAAGAGTGAACATTGGGTACATTGAACTCTTTGAACTTGATACTTACCAATCCCGCCTGGGACTTCAGAGTCAATACTTAACCGAACTCTCCCAACGCTTTCAAACCAGTGAAGTAACTGGTATCTACGCGCCCCTGCAAGACACGCTGGATCGAGAGCTCATCTTTTACGAACGTAAGGAAAATACTTCTTTGGGTCCAGCAGACAAGACTAGGCGGGCCAGTCCAGGCAGTCATCTCTGCACTACGCATCACGTTGAAGGAGACCGCAGCTGTCCGGGTCCGATCGACACCCCTGTGGGGTCCAGGTGAGTGTAACAGTTCCCACCACTCCTTTTAATCAGAGTAATGGGGGTCAGGGTTTGCAGGGGTGTCCCCCGCTTCCATTAGATGGTAGCTGCGGATAATAAAGAAAGAAGTAAAAAAAAATTTAAAAAAGAACAAAAAAGAAAAAAGGACCATATGGCACCATTTCTGACCCACATTAGTGGGAGAGAACTGATGCCGCAGGGATACAGGAGAGACGGCGGCACACACAGAAGTGTGCTGCCGAAAAGGTATGAGGGTAGGAGGAGGCGGGTATGGGATGCCATACACAGTGATATATGTGATCACTGCGCTAATATAATGGCCGGCGCAGTGATCAAAAAGAGCCTCGTGGTCATGGCCAGTAGCCAGATTGTCCGGATCATGGCCTTTCGCCACAGGCTATACCTCCTCCACCAAAGGTATAGCACTATTTTTTGTACCTCGATTATGACACTTTAAAAAAAATACAACATGAACATATTTCTGAAACCATGCTTTCTGGTCCTTGTCCTTGCATGAGTTTGCTGAAAATCATCCACAAAAGATAGTCATATAATTTAGCCCCCACTTGACAAAATCCATTCAAACTTTGCACAAACATTGAAGTTTGGGTCTATAATCGTTATGCAAATGTTTGTGCAGGTTTGGACAAATAGCGACAAAGTTATAAGCCATCTAAAAATGTTGCGACCCCCCTCTAATTTGCCCCCCTCTTGACAAAATCCCACCCAACTTTGCAAAAACATTCAAATCTGGGTCTAAATCATTTTGCAAACATTTGTGCAGATTCGTCAAACAGCACTAAATGTATAAGCCTTTCAACTATTTTGGGACCCCCAAACCCCTATGCACAACCATTCAGGGCCCGGTCTAAAATGATATTGCAAAATTTCATGCAGTTTTATTGAGTGGCGCAAAAGTTATAAGCCATTATAAGCCATCCAAAGACTGCTTTTCACCGACCCTGAACATCTGAGATGAAAACACATCCGATTTATGGCTTTTTATGGCCATATCCCATCCCATTCTCATTACCCCTTGTTAGGCAGAAACCTGTGCAGTTCCCTTGGGGAACACTGCAAAAGATTTAAGACTACAGGTAGAGCAGTAAACCCCTTTGGTAGCAGTCTGTACCACCCAGATTTACCTGGTAGCTGTGGCTGAGCAGTCAGACCTCTCTCAAGAAGAGTTAGGCAGTATGTAAAGTATACACAATATGTACCAAAACACAATAGCACAAGCAAACACTGACCAGAGCTTGGTTTCAAAAGTATATAGTTATTTATTTAAAATACACATAAGTTAAAAACACTCTAGCAAAAATATAGTAAAAGCACTTCAACACAGTTATAATGAAAGTAGATTCAATCCTTTCTCCTATCTAGACAACTCTAAGTAAACACCACTTAATTAAAACAGAGGTGAGTGCTTAACGTTAGATGACACTCTAGTAGTTTCCAAGAAAGGGAGAGAAAAAGCAGAAATGGGTTAGACACACCACTCTAAGGTCCAGAGCACTTGCAATAGGCTTAAAGAAGAATAAAGTCACAGGTGAGCAAAAGTCACTAGGCAGGGCCCACTCTTAGAGTAGCCGGAGCGAAAATGTGCCCAAGATCACACTGTTAGTTAGAGATTCAAAGTCTTGCAAAGAGTCAAAAAGAGGTTAGAGTGGCTCAGAAAGTTTAGCCAAAGTGTCCCAGGCACTCCCAGGTTCGAAAGCCGGGGACTAAATCTACCCCGTACAGTCGGTAGCAAGGGAAGCCAGGCAGAACACAGTACCTTAAGCGGAAAGGATCCTCCAGCGGTGGCAGTTGTTCCAGGCAGTGGCAGTAGGGCTCGACGTCGGTCAGGGGAGAAGAAGTTCTCGCTGAAGAGCAGAAGAAGAGGGTCGTTGCACTGCCCGGGAAGAAACCAGCCGCGGAGTCCTCCGGTTAAAGGGTTGGTACCGACTTTCGCGGTATGGGGGTAAAGTGTGGTATTCCGGTTGCCGGGGTGCTTGGCACAGG
The DNA here is from genome assembly GCF_040938575.1 of Ambystoma mexicanum. NCBI lineage: Eukaryota > Metazoa > Chordata > Amphibia > Caudata > Ambystomatidae > Ambystoma > Ambystoma mexicanum. The sequence goes on from NC_090940.1 coordinate 22,019,721, forward strand.
CAAGGCGGCCACGAGATACCTCAAAGAACGGAAAGAAGGCGAAAACTGGTTGTCCCCACCAGTCAAGGGAAGGAGCCACTCCGTTAAGAGTTCTCCTCGGTCGTCGGGAAAAAGTGGTGAGACGGTTCAGCAGGGCTCCACCGGGTGGTGTCGTCGAAGCAGGTCGGCTCAGCTCTTCCCTCGTCGGATTCTTGGTCCTGTGGCGACTTCTGAAGTCCCAGTCCCCAAAGCCCTGCTTTTATGCAGCAAACCCCCATTCACCCAGCCTAGCTGTCACTCAAACATGCTAAGTGGTGAGCCGGGCGGCTCACCACTTGGGCCAATCAGGACGGAGTGCGACTTGAGTTACCAAGGTAACTCAGTCCAGGGTGCCTAAATCCCCCTCCACCCCTCCTAAGTACCCCAGACAGAGTGGCACCACTTTGGAGGGCTTCTGTGGAGAAGCCCGCCAAAAGTGGAACAAAGGGCTCCACTTTGGGTCAGAGTTACAGAGGCGAACACCAACGCCATTTTAGAATCAAGTTTTGGCAAAAAGTCCCAACCGGAGTTATAAAAATAAATATATAAACCGGCGGTATGTTTAAGGCTACCGTAAATAAATAATTAAATGTGTTAGCCTAAAACAATGGGAAATCCCATAGGGAAATATTCGCGGTCGAATATAAAAAGTAGTTTCCACTGCCACCAGCCAAAACTCGATCAGGGGGGACGGAGACGTGCCCCCCTCGACTAACAGACCCTGGGGCAATCGAATTGCCCCAGCCAGTACGTCCACAATATGATGGTTTGTACTGGTTCTGTTCAGGATTCAAGACTAGCAAAGTCTTTGGTGACTTTACATGCCCTGGGAGACAGTAGTCAGTCCCAGGGTATGGAGTCTATGTTGGGGAGTCCCTAGGACACCCCTGGGTCACGGCACAGAGGGTGCTGTGTGACCCACATCACAAAAATACATGAGGCCCTATGGAGTAAAAGACCCCATAGCCCATTCAACACAAGGTTTAACCAAGAAAACACACTTCAACATGTCCAAGAGTGAGGGTAAAAGAGTCTCACTCTTGGCAGGAGAAAAAATTAAACCCCAGAAATCCAGCAAAGCTGCTGGGGGACTCACTAGGTAGGGAAATTCAGCCTAAACAGAGAATTCTCCCTAACACTCGCCCCCCCCAGACTAAGGGACAGGAGGATTTAATCCACTCCTGGATGAACCTCATACCTCTAGTCGATGATATACATCCTAGAGAGTCCATCAGCATTTTGATGGTGACACCTTGACCTTTGCTTAAGGGAGAACTCAAAGGTTTTCTTTTGCAAGCTAAAGGACCTACAAACCCTTTGAGGAACATCAGTCTTTTTGTTATAGGGGATCTGGTTGACCAGTCCCTCAGAAGTTGGGACAACTTCTGAACCTATGTTAGGCTTTTTGAAGGGGTCCTTATAAAGGATTCCCTTAGATCTAGAGGGGCCTCCAAGGTTCCTCACCACCTCTCTTGTGGGAGCAGGTTGGGTCTTAGGCCTCTTGGTTGGAGGGGTTGGGGTTAGGCAATGTACCTGCTTCCCCTTCCTCTTAGATCTACCCTTACCTATTTTAGGAGTTTCCCCCCTAATATTAGGATTTGAGTTGGGGTCTTCAGTAGAAGGTCCAACAGTCTGAAGGTTTTTGGCCTTAGACTTTTCTTTTCTGGTTTTCCACCAGCACTGAGAATTACCAGTTCTCTCGGGTCTAGATAGGGGCCTAGTTGGTCTATCCACCTCTTCCTCAGAAGCAGGGGGAGTCAGAGACTCTGAGACTAGGGGAACAATGATGGAGCTTGGTTGGGGCGCCCATGTTCCTAGCATACTATCCTGAAATGTGCCTGGGTTAGAGGTCAACTTACTAACACCAGGGCTTGTAGGGGGGTTCTCAGTAGAGGGTCCCACAGGCTTAGAAGGGTCCTTCAAGGTAGCCTGTCTAGCCAATTTGGTTAAGTTCTGCTTCTCCATACTGGGAGGCCTGGGGGTATGTGACACTACTCCTAGAGTTCTTAGGTCATTCCCTAACAGGACCTTCCCAGGTACCTCAGTCTGAACACTGACAGGGATCCTCACTGTCATGTTGTTACACTGAATGAGGGCTGGTAGAATAGGAACCATTTGGACAGGGCCTCCAGACATCTTAGTGGGACCTTTGGGTGCTTTGGCCACATCCTCAGGTTGAAAGAAGCTTTCATCCACTACTGTTCTGCTGGCCCCAGTGTCTCTCCTGGCAGGAGTATCCTGGCCATTGACAAGAACACTGTCCACATAATACACCTTAGAGTTAACAGGTAGGGAGTTATACACAACCCTATTCTGGGGACTAACCAGACCCATAGGCTCTAAGTTTACAGTTGCTTGAAGACCCAAGGGTTCTTCAGCAAAGAGTTCAAAGTGGGCACTAGCCATCTGTACTTCATCCTCAGGAGTGAAGGCTAAGGAGACTGTGCTGATCCCTGCAGGTTTACCCTTGCACTTGGGATCTCCTTTGATATGGTCAGTACCCTGACAGACATAGCATTGTCCAAATGCTCTCTGGAAGGGTGGCTTGTTCTGACCTCCTTCTGGCTTGTGGCCAGAAGGTACAGTAGCCTGACTAGGTTTCCCATGTGGCTTACCCTGGTTATTTTGTGGTTTGGGGCCCTCTTTGGGATAGGAATTATTAGAATTCTCTTTGGAGTCTGTTTTTGGCTGTTTCTCCCCATCCTTCTTCTGAGTTACCCCAGAATCCTTGTGAGTGGCCCTGTTGGCAACCCACAAGTCAGCAGCCCTAGCCAGTTTCCGGGAATCTAATTCCTTGGAATCAGCCAAGTGTTGTCTGAGCTCAGGAGAGCAGGCATCATAAATAGTCTCCAACATAAACAAATTCTTCATACCTTCATAAGTGTTCACCTTGTAACCCTTAATCCATCCCTCTAAGTTTTTCAAACATTCACTCACCCAGGTAGCCCAAGGGGTACCATCATGCTTTTTGAGGTTCCTAAACCTCTTAAGATACTGGGAAGGGGTTTTCCCAAACCTAGCTATCAAAGCTAGTTTCACACATTCATAGTCCTTCCTATCCTCCTCCCCCATCTCCATTACCACATCAGTTGCAACAGGGGGAAGCCTAGAGAACAACCAGGTGAGTAAGTCATTTCCTGTGATGTTCTGGAGCCCATGATTATATTCAAACAGAGACAACCAATCCAACACATCCAACTTAGGCTCATACATACCAACCAATTCTTTAGGCATCCGGGGTCTTTTAGGACTGGAACTTCTAGAGGAGCCAGAGAGAGAAACATTCTCAACAGATAATTTCTTCATTTCTAAGTCATACTTGAGCTCCATTTCCCTTAGCCTTAGTTCTTTGTCAGTTTGAGCATTAAGTTTCTTATACTCCAATTCTAGCTTCATTTTCTCCAGTTCAAAGTACTGAGGACTAAATGTGGGACCTGGTAAAGGTCCAGTAGGCACAGCAGGTAGAGCAGGCAGAGGCCTAGGGGGGACAGTTACAACAGCCTCACCCTCCTCTTCTGACTCTTCCTCAGAATCATCAACATTTTGCTCCATGTTAACTTCAACACTGTCATCTACAGTTGCTGGAGTGGTAGGTTCCTCTGAACCATCACCCAGACTTTGGTTAGCTAACAATCTTTCAATCAGCTCCATTTTCTTGCCCTTAGTCAGGAGATCCTTATGTTTACAGAGCACTCTTAAACAATCAGCAGTTTTGGCTGCAAGGGACTCTTGACTATAGCTTTCTATAACTGACATGTTAGAGGTTTTACTTTTTCAGTGCTAAGCTTTGTGGTTAGTTGCACTAAGGTATCTAAAGCACAATAAAGTGTATACTCAATACAAATCCCACCGCTGTACACCAGTGTTAGGCAGAAACCTGTGCAGTTCCCTTGGGGAACACTGCAAAAGATTTAAGACTACAGGTAGAGCAGTAAACCCCTTTGGTAGCAGTCTGTACCACCCAGATTTACCTGGTAGCTGTGGCTGAGCAGTCAGACCTCTCTCAAGAAGAGTTAGGCAGTATGTAAAGTATACACAATATGTACCAAAACACAATAGCACAAGCAAACACTGACCAGAGCTTGGTTTCAAAAGTATATAGTTATTTATTTAAAATACACATAAGTTAAAAACACTCTAGCAAAAATATAGTAAAAGCACTTCAACACAGTTATAATGAAAGTAGATTCAATCCTTTCTCCTATCTAGACAACTCTAAGTAAACACCACTTAATTAAAACAGAGGTGAGTGCTTAACGTTAGATGACACTCTAGTAGTTTCCAAGAAAGGGAGAGAAAAAGCAGAAATGGGTTAGACACACCACTCTAAGGTCCAGAGCACTTGCAATAGGCTTAAAGAAGAATAAAGTCACAGGTGAGCAAAAGTCACTAGGCAGGGCCCACTCTTAGAGTAGCCGGAGCGAAAATGTGCCCAAGATCACACTGTTAGTTAGAGATTCAAAGTCTTGCAAAGAGTCAAAAAGAGGTTAGAGTGGCTCAGAAAGTTTAGCCAAAGTGTCCCAGGCACTCCCAGGTTCGAAAGCCGGGGACTAAATCTACCCCGTACAGTCGGTAGCAAGGGAAGCCAGGCAGAACACAGTACCTTAAGCGGAAAGGATCCTCCAGCGGTGGCAGTTGTTCCAGGCAGTGGCAGTAGGGCTCGACGTCGGTCAGGGGAGAAGAAGTTCTCGCTGAAGAGCAGAAGAAGAGGGTCGTTGCACTGCCCGGGAAGAAACCAGCCGCGGAGTCCTCCGGTTAAAGGGTTGGTACCGACTTTCGCGGTATGGGGGTAAAGTGTGGTATTCCGGTTGCCGGGGTGCTTGGCACAGGCAAGGCGGCCACGAGATACCTCAAAGAACGGAAAGAAGGCGAAAACTGGTTGTCCCCACCAGTCAAGGGAAGGAGCCACTCCGTTAAGAGTTCTCCTCGGTCGTCGGGAAAAAGTGGTGAGACGGTTCAGCAGGGCTCCACCGGGTGGTGTCGTCGAAGCAGGTCGGCTCAGCTCTTCCCTCGTCGGATTCTTGGTCCTGTGGCGACTTCTGAAGTCCCAGTCCCCAAAGCCCTGCTTTTATGCAGCAAACCCCCATTCACCCAGCCTAGCTGTCACTCAAACATGCTAAGTGGTGAGCCGGGCGGCTCACCACTTGGGCCAATCAGGACGGAGTGCGACTTGAGTTACCAAGGTAACTCAGTCCAGGGTGCCTAAATCCCCCTCCACCCCTCCTAAGTACCCCAGACAGAGTGGCACCACTTTGGAGGGCTTCTGTGGAGAAGCCCGCCAAAAGTGGAACAAAGGGCTCCACTTTGGGTCAGAGTTACAGAGGCGAACACCAACGCCATTTTAGAATCAAGTTTTGGCAAAAAGTCCCAACCGGAGTTATAAAAATAAATATATAAACCGGCGGTATGTTTAAGGCTACCGTAAATAAATAATTAAATGTGTTAGCCTAAAACAATGGGAAATCCCATAGGGAAATATTCGCGGTCGAATATAAAAAGTAGTTTCCACTGCCACCAGCCAAAACTCGATCAGGGGGGACGGAGACGTGCCCCCCTCGACTAACAGACCCTGGGGCAATCGAATTGCCCCAGCCAGTACGTCCACAATATGATGGTTTGTACTGGTTCTGTTCAGGATTCAAGACTAGCAAAGTCTTTGGTGACTTTACATGCCCTGGGAGACAGTAGTCAGTCCCAGGGTATGGAGTCTATGTTGGGGAGTCCCTAGGACACCCCTGGGTCACGGCACAGAGGGTGCTGTGTGACCCACATCACAAAAATACATGAGGCCCTATGGAGTAAAAGACCCCATAGCCCATTCAACACAAGGTTTAACCAAGAAAACACACTTCAACATGTCCAAGAGTGAGGGTAAAAGAGTCTCACTCTTGGCAGGAGAAAAAATTAAACCCCAGAAATCCAGCAAAGCTGCTGGGGGACTCACTAGGTAGGGAAATTCAGCCTAAACAGAGAATTCTCCCTAACACCCCTCACCTCCCCAGAGATTGTTTAATTAGTTTGACAAGTGCATTGTTGTGTTTTTTATTATGTTTTTACCATAATGTCCGCGGACTACGGGCGCAGTTTACTAATCCAATATGTCATCTGTTTCAAAAGTTTGGACACAGCTCATGTTTCTATCTGACCAATCAGCAGGCACGTATGATGTCCGTGAATCCGTGGACCGGACCCGATATCACAATTTATTTGTACCTATATTTTGGTCATTTTAAAAGAAATTACTGGGTGGATTTACACCAAATTTGCAAAAGAACGCTTTCGGGACCAAGCCACTGCTCCCTGCGTAAGTTTGGTCGAAATCCGTCCAAAGGTTTGTGCTGTAGATGTGAGCAGAATTTCTTTTCCATTGTGTCTATGAGGGTTTCTAAAGTTTTGGGACCCCCTATAATTTTGCCCCCCTTGACGAAACTGCACCAATCTTTGCATAATCATTTGGAGGTGGCCATATACTCTATTAGCAAAGTTTGGTGAGGGTTTGTCAACTGGCGCCGAAGTTACAAGCTGCCCAAAAGGCGCTCTTCCTATGGATTGAGCATCTTAACCATAACTACACGGCCGCGACCGCAGGCCCTGTTATATATATATATATATATCCACTCTTACTGCCCTTCATGTGGTGCACCGTGCGCATACAGAACGAGTGTTTGACTTTTTAAGTTAGTTTTATAAGTCCATGCTGGTCAACATGTTGAATATGAACTGTTTTTAATTCAATAAAGCTATTTGCACGTTAAAGGTGGATCGAGTGCTCTGTGTTCAGTTTTGGAATGTAAGCTGTGAGTGATCATGTTTACAGTGACAACAAGCAAAACATCATATATATATATATATATATATATATATATATATATATATATATATATATATATATACACACACAAGTAAGACATCTTTCTTGACAACTGTTTTGTATCACTGTACTGTACAACTACCTAACTGACCTGTACAACTAAGTATTACTTTTAACCACATTCTTAGGTTCAAGCGCCCAGATGCCTCAGGGTTAGGTGCACTATACAAATGCAATAAATACATAAATATATATATATATATATTCAGTGTATAAGCATTAGTTAAGAGAGAGTTAAGGTGATCTGATTTATCACAATGAACCCCCGGAAATTCAGCGGCTATGGGAAGTGATGAGCATCAAAACTCGTTGTCCTCCCGTTGATGTCCCCAAGATGCAATACTGTACCCCCACTTTGAATCCCTTCTGTAATATGATGTATGTACACATGGGTGCGCAAGGAAGGGTGGGGGTCAAGTTGATATGCTAATCACTGCCCAGACCTGCTGACTTTCAAAGGTTTCACTACCATACATCAAATCACCTGAACTCTCTGTTAACTGTGACTTGTTCACTGAATTTCAAGGGTTTTAAAAGGAAGAAGGCCACTGGCTATGACCTTTGGCCATGGGCACTGGCCTCCGCCTAATGGATCTCATTAGCCATAGCCTCAGTCCATGGTCAGCAGCCGCAGGGGCCACTGCCCTTCCACCTTTGCCAGTGTCACACTTGTGTATGGGCGCGCTATAAATAAAATATCATATCATATTACCCTAAACATGTTTTTCGGTCCTGCCCACTGTCTATTTTGACCCAAATATTGAAAAAACACGGACAGCCTAAGCTGGCGCTCTCAGGGTCGGCCATGACCACTACAGATGTTGCACCAATCATTGAAAAAGGGCCATGGCCTCTGCCTAGGAGTTCGGATCCCAACTCTGCGCAAGTCCCAGTGGTGCACAGGCTATTGATTATAACCATGCTTTTGTTTATTCCTGCAATCATTTCTCTTGCCAACAAAAACTCCTTTGCTGCCGTCCTCTATTTCTGGCACTCACCCATTCCCTACTTTAACCCCTCCCCCATACTACCATACACTCACACACATAAAAAAGATACAAAATTCGATATAGAAAGTAGAAGACCACAAAGTAAATGTTATGCTGATTTATACTGTGCACCGCTGCCATTTTCATGGTCCTGTTTCCTTGCACTTTATGTTCCCTTCTCCTCCATCCCGCCTTAGCATTACCCTTCCTCCCCGTCCTGCACTTCTCCTCCTCCCCCTCTCCCCTCATTTCTGTTACCGCACTTGCACGCTCTAAATAGTCTCACCACCTTGTAGGAACGTTACTGTTTGTCTTCTTCCTTGTTCAGCCCCACTTACACTTCCCCTCCTCGCCCCTCTCCCCTCTTTTCTGTTACTGCACTTGCACGCTCGGGATTGTCTCACGACCTAGTAGGAACGTTACTGCTGTCTTCTTCCTTGTTCCTTCCCCCTCCCTTCAACTCCCCCCCCCTCTTTCTTGTTACGGCACTTGCACGTTCCGAATGTTTCAAGACCTAGCAGGAACATTATTGTTTGTTTTCTCCCTGTACCTCCCACCCTCCATTGTCTTGATGCGCTTTGAAACACCATTTGACTGTATGAGTGCATTATAAATACCCAATAAATGTGTCCCCACTCCTCTTTTCTTGGGCACCCCACTCCCCTCAATTGCCTTTTCCCTCACTGACTCTTTCCCATTGACCCCTGCCACTCTTCAGTGCGTGTGATGCATTTGCTTTTCAGAGCGCATCTTCTGACGTTGCAGCGGTAATATCGCAAGCTTCCTGTGGGATTCCTCCAATAAGATTAAAATGTGCTCTGACAAATGGGCTCCCTACTCCACTCCAAATTCCACATGTAGTCGTCTTAGCCCCTCCCACCTGTAGCCTGACTTGAATGCACCCCTTTTCTTCCTCCAAATATCATTCTAAGCACTTTTCGTTATGTGGCTTCCCTCCGTGTTACCACAGGAATTGCTTGCATCGACTTTTCAATTCTGAAAAGTCTCTCTGCTACAAAGTACCATCAGAGATATAGAATTGTTTTTCGGGAGCAAGGGGAAGCCCCTTTTCTGTTGCATATTTCAAAAACTACAGGACGGAGTTACCCCAAATGACCAAAAGGCACATCAGCAGTGCTTTATTATATTGTCCAATATTCAACTGCACCCCACCGTAGTGGTCCTAGGGCATCAGGCCTTGTCCGAATGTTAGCGTATTGTGACCCTGCAAGGGTTTTGCCAGACCTGAACCTGTAGACCTGAAAGAATGCCAAAGTAGTTATTGTGGTGCAAATCCATCCAGCAACCTTTTGTGCTATTGGTGTTCACTCAAAGCACCTTTTCTCTATTGGAAAATGAATGTGGCAAGATTGAAAACTGCACTTTTTTTGTTTTCCTAATAACCTTTACACCTTTACACCTTCTAACAAATGTTCCACAGAATGTGGACAAACTTCTTTTTTGGGAAGATTTCACCCAAATCCTTCCAGCGAGTCAAATGGGTACAATGTGACTCTTCAAGAAAAGTTTCAACCCAGGGTGGACGACCCCAAATGAGCATCTGTGTGCCACAATGGCAGCCCCTGAAAAATATTTGCCCACTTGCCACCAATTAGTTTGCCCCTCTCTCCTAGAACCAGCCTTGTTGCCTGTTAGTGGATTATCGACAAGGCTCTGGAATTCTCCAGAAGAGTGCCCAAAGGCCCAGACCGAAATATGCCAAAGGGGAACCAGGGAGTGATTTGCGGCCACCAGGGTCTTCTGAGTGATCCCTCAAATCATTAGTTCATTTTAGGCCACTTTTGGGCATATTTTAAGAAAACAATGGATGGATTTGCACCAAAGGTGCAAAAGCACGCTGTCAGCACAAGATGCAGCTCTTCGCAAAGGTTTGGTGCAAATCAATCCAGCGTATGGAGCTGCTGATGAGAGCAACCATTTATCCATGGAGAATGTATTGGAAAATATATGTTTTGGAATGCCAATATGTTCTGAAAAAATACAAATGCACATTACCGAGGCCCTCAACAAGGTTTCTGTCTTGTGGTATCAGAGTGTGGAAGCAGACCCTAGATGAAATGCATATATTAGTATATTTATTTTCTGCAGCCTACATGCATACGTCCATCGCTACTGTTAAAAGATGGCCGCCCAAACGCTGGCTACCCACACCCTGTACGGCGCTCTGCTGCTTTCGAGCTAGGTCTGGGCTTTAAACAATAATATAATATAAAAATGTGGAGAGGTTGTGAGCACAGCGACAGTTATTTAGTTCACTCAAGGATGCAAGGAACGTATGGAAGTCCCTGCAGGTGCAGCATTTCTCATACAATAGTCCTTTCTCTAATAGGTCACTTTCCAGATGCTTAAGAGAAGAGAAGAGTTTTCAGCATTTTCCAGAATTTCTCAGGTCACAATGATACATTAATAAATAATATACATATTATGGGGCTATTCAGGCATTCGTGGACCCCCGGCGCCATATGTAGTCCTGCTTCACAGACACCTTTGGTATGTTCAACGATTCATTCCTAAGAGATCAAATCGTGATGGACAATATGAAAAAGCAGGCGTGGTCCTAACCGAGTGGGGGTCCACCAGCAGGTGTCTCCATTTCCATAGTGAGGAGGAAGGCGCAGTGACGCGGATCTGCAGAGGCTTTGTTGATTGGTGCAAATTTGTGGAGGTGCATACACGTCAACAAAACAAAACACACTAAATGTAAATAAGAAAAGCAGTGCCTTACAAAGCTAACATTTACCTAAGAGGGCAAGTCCTCCAAACTAAAGAGGAGTACTGATTAGATATATAAAATTACATCATTAAGTGTCACTGGAGGCAGTGGTGGGGTCAGGCAGGAAGAGGGTAGGGGAGCTCCCTCTTCAGCGAGTAAGTGAAGTTTAAACCGAGTTTTGAAGAGATGCGCAGTTGAATGTATTCATGTATATACAGCATTTATAAAGCCAGATCTTGACTGAGAAGCGACGGTGTGCTGTACCTTCGAAATGAACCCTCGGGAGGGGGCTACAAGCAAGGATGCCAGGGTAGTAGAGGAGCTGCGCTGGAAACGGGGGTCAGATGAGGGGTTTGGATCTGAGAGTGGGAGAATTGGGATTGAGTGGAAGGAGCAGTGATTGGCGAGATGCTCTTTGAAGAGTAGGGTCTTCAAGTTCTTCCTCGAGCTTCAGAGGGAGGGGGCCAGTTTGAAGATGCATTTACATTACAAGGAGGCCTTGGCATGTTTGTTTGTTTGTTTTATTGATTTATAGAGCGCACCATACCCGAGGGTATCTGGGCACATCACATGAAAAGTTTGATGAGACCAGTTACAGACATACATATCAAAGGTAGTTGAGGAAACAGTAAGATGACAAATCTACAGAATACCGTTACATATGTACTACAGACAGTCACAATAGAAATGACATGTATGCTGTGAGGTGTGTATTAAGAGTGGAGCAAGAACCTTTGTTGTATATATTCACACCAAGAGGCTCTGAAAAGGTGATTCCTGGAATTTCTGTATTTGTTACGGAATCTGAATACATCATAGAGGGTGAATCGTACTGCTGCTTTCCTACCATGACTACCTGATGTAGCGACCATTGAGGGGGAAAGCACATACGTGGAAAGGAAGCGCGTGAGGCATGAGTGCAGCATTCTGGAAAAGAGTCAGGACCATTTAAGGAGAGTCTTGAAACAGTTGCACATGTAAGCTCTCTGTGTGACCACGTCTGTTGTGAAGTACTAGCAGACCTGGTATCTACTGTGTTAGTGATGCACGCAAGTCACTGGGAAACCCCGATTACCAAGGGGGAGTTGACAAGCATTTTTTGGTAGCAGGGCATGAACCTGCAGGCTTAGCATGAAGTGTTGATATGAATGTATTGTGTATCTGAAGACAAGTGGGGGAAATTGATATTGCACCTGTAACACTCGCTGAGCACCAGAGGAGGCCTTAGATAAAGTGAGCCATGGATGGCACGGGCCCATTGCTATTTTACCAGTGGGCAGAAAGTTGGCTGAGGCACTTATTTCCTTCAGTGGCAGTGGGAGGTTTTATTGGCACTCCAACCACTAAAAAGTCATCCCAGGTTTGCACGCTGTATTTGCTGCAGATGGTGATATTAATAAATGCTAATTCATGTCAGAATGGAAACACAGCAAAAGCAGCGCTACGACAATTCCTCGGGTGCAGGAAGCCAAGACGGACATCCGTATGTTGGGTGGCTGAGGGCAAGGCGCTCGGTGGGGTTCCACTATCTGGGAATGAAAGGACATATTTGCATTCTTCTCTAGATTCGAAGTTTGAGATTCCAACAGGAATTCAGAAGATCCGGAGGGTGGAGTCTGTTATCTGAAGTATTGCAGAACGCCCACGTAAGGATCGGAGAGTCCATCAGTTGCCATTCCCTAAGTCTTGTAATGGGGGTCTCTTGCCCAGAATAGTATGATATTCCCAAATGTCGAAACTTGAAGATTCCAGGAGAGCTGATCCTTGAACCTGTGCTAGGATCTCCAGCAGCAACACCTTTGTTGGCTAAAAGTTCCCTAGTAGGAAAAGTTCCTTCTTGGGGAACTCGGCCAGGCCTGGGAAAAAGCCTTCTAATCTGCCCATTCCTTGGACAGATCTTGGTACCATTAACTTATAGTGCCTGCGCGGAATGTCCTGAGGGGGCGGTGCATGCCAGACCCATAGAACCTGGTTTATTCTGATATCAGGCAACTATTCTGAGTGGGTATATCCCAACATCTAGTGCCCAAGATTGCTACCCAGGCCCAACAACTACGAAGTGCAGGGCAGTGCAAGTTACCCTGAAATCCAGGATTGACTGTAATGTCTATGCAGCTGCCCTGGTAAAGAGTGCAGAAGGGGCAGACTCTTTCAGACCCGAACGTAATGTTAGGAGTTCCACTCGGTACGCCTGGAACGCACAATATATCTACATGAAATCAGACAAAACCTGGTTCACTGCCACTAAATTCATGCCTCTGAGAATTCAGAAGGTGATCGATAAGATAAGGTGTTCCGTGTTTATGCAGAGACAGGTGTTTTATGGCCAACCATCCCCTTCTGGCAGGGTATAAACGGGGTGCTGGTGTAATGTGTATTTGTCTGTTTTCTCTATGCTTCTTAGCCAGACATTACATATTCTTTAAGCTTCTAGAGAGTTACATGATACAAACACACTTTTTGTGCACAAAACCCATTGGTAATGGGCAACAGTTTTATTTCTGAGTATTGTCCATAGGAAAAATACAATAGAGAGTGGCCAATAGAGGAATGAGCTGCATGGAAATAAGTTCTATGTTATGAGCAGTCTAAGTTAACCCAGGTTCTTTTATTAATTAATGAATTACTTAAATTCATTATTTAATCCAAATCCTGCATCAGGGTCTGATTAGGTAATTCTGCTTAGCCATCATGTTGAGGGTAATAGCTAGGTGAAAAATATGTCTCTGCCCATAATTGTGTAGCGTTTAAATTGAGGGGTGCACTGAGCCCCTCTTTCTGACATTAATGCTGATGTCAACCCACACAGTTGTACTAATTCTTTCACTATAGGTAGCTTAATTTGTAGCTGTAAAGATTCCTTTTCATAGGATAAAAATAACACCTTTGAAAGATCTGCAGTGAAATCAAGTGTTGATAGACCAATCACTTCCCTCTAGCCTTTCAGTATGTGTGACTGTTACAAGCTCCTTTGGGGGAGCTGTAACATTCTAGGTCCCAAGGCCTGCTAATATGGGCCCTTCCACCAATGTTTGTGTACCCTAATGGGGACTCTACAACTTGGTTCAGCATTGTGTGGCGTGAGAACCCATAAATGGAGGTGGAGAATGCTTTTTGTTGAGGCAACAAGAATGCCATATTTTGATGTAAACATGTGTACACCCCTGATACTCTGAAAGGGTCTCTGGAGCTATACACATGTATTGTACATTCTCTCATGACTTGCTACCCAGAAAGCTGCCTGATTAGAGATTTTAACATTCTTGAGAAATTGTAGAATAAAATGGCAGCTTACCACTGTATACCATCCTCAGATGAACAGGTGGGTAGAAAGTTCAAATAGATTGATTGAAGAAAAATTGCAATCTGCCATTGGAGGTGGAATTCTGTTTAAAGACTCCATTCAAGTCGTGCTGCAGGCTCATAGCAGTGCACCTTGTTCAATTTTAGGCCGATCTCTATCCGATGTAAGCAGTGGAAACACATCACCAAAAGCGATTTCTGCAAGGTGGATGCATAGCAAAGATGTGGTTCAGGTGGGAGATGCAAAATACAAGAGACAAAAGAGTGTTAGGAGTGACAGTGTTGTTAGGTCTGTGCTCTTGCTTTAGGCTCTATTTTGTAAGCTTGACGGTTTCATGACGGTTTCATGAAGGGAATCCATTGTTTTCCACTATCCTCCTGCCTGCCTAATTCTTAAGTCTCTTGACCTGGAACTTTGATTGATGTTTCGATTTCTTCTCTAAACTCGTACTTGGCACCTTTGGATGTTCAAAAGGCAATTGTTTCTCCTTATTTTAGAAGGCTTTCACTGGAACTTACATGATAATGATTCCCATCTAATTTCTGTACACCCAGTTTTAGTTCAGCTGCGTAGGTGAACACATTTTGACATGCTGGTAATGTGCTTTTTGAAGCATTTGGGTGTATTTTACCTGTCTTAATTGATGCTCAGCATACTCTAGAGCAGCATCAGGAGACAAGTTGAGCAGGTCAGCCCTGCATGACCTCCAAGCCTTTGATGGCAACTGTGTTGCAGTGTTCTTTCTTATGTTAGCTCTGTCAGCAACCTTCGACATCAGTGTCCATTCTGTCTTGGTGAACCATCTATATGTGTGAGTAGCAATGAGGTTTGCTACTCTCAGAGGTGGTCAGAGCGTGCTGAAAAATTGAAATCTTGGGCACGCCAGAAAGAATGGCAAGGCGGGTTGCGGGAGTGCTCTGGGAAATGAGATTAAGGCATGAGAGGAAGGCAAAGGTAAAATATTACTGTGGCATTGTTAATGCATATACTATTTATTAATTATGTTATTAATTAAGCGGAAGATGTGTTCAGTATTGAATTGCATGTGCATCTGCGTGTGTATGTGTGTGTGGCATAAGGGGAATAATCCAAATATTTAGTTGGATTGTTGGTGGGCAAATCTGCTGGGGTGCTTCATAATGTAATAACACCATTTAAACTACAACTTGACCCCATAGCAACTTCTTAGGAAAAAAAGATTTTGCCAGAGTGGCCTGAAGATTTTCCCTGCTTGCGTACATTGTGGGAGGTACCCCAGTGTACCACTGTAGTCTAGTGTCCTTAGGTTGCTCACAGACCTTATGTATTTTGAGTTCTATTGCATGGCCTGTGCCATCACAATAATGCCCTTACTATGTTCACAGGTCCAGTGCATTCTAGGACGTTTGCCTGCGTCTGCTGTATCACTACTGGTCCCAGTGCATTCTGGGCTCTGTCCCTGCATCTGCTATATCACTACTGGTCCCAGTGCATTCTGGGCTCTGTCCCTGCTTCTGCTATATCACTACTGGTCCCAGTGCATTCTGGGCTCTAACCCTGCGTCTGCTATATCACTACTGGTCCCAGTTCATTCAGGGCTGTGTCCCTGCGTCTGCTATATCACTACTGGTCCGAGTGCATCCTGGGCTCTGTCCCTGCGTCTGCTATATCACTACTGGTCCCAGTCCATTCTGGGCTCTGTCTCTACATCTGCTATATCACTACTGGTCCCAGTGCATTCTGGGCTCTGTCCCTGCGTCTGCTATCTCACTACTGGTCCCAGTGCATTCTGGGCTCTGTCTCTGCGTCTGCTATATCACTACTGGTCCCAGTGCATTCTGGGCTCTGTCCCTGCGTCTGCTATATCACTACTGGTCTCAGTGCATTCTGGGCTCTGTCCCTGCGTCTGCTATCTCACTACTGGTCCCAGTGCATTCTGGGCTCTGTCCCTGCGTCTGCTATATCACTATTGGTCCCAGTTCATTCTGGGCTCTGTCCCTGCGTCTGCTATCTCACTACTGGTCCCAGTGCATTCTGGGCTGTGTCCCTGCCTCTGCTATATCACTACTGGTTCCAGTGCATTCTGGGCTCTGTCCCTGCATCTGCTATCTCACTACTGGTCCCAGTGCATTCTGGGCTTTGTCCCTGCGTCTGCTATATCACTACTGGTCCCAGTGCATTCTGGGCCGTGTCCCTGCGTCTGCTATATCACTACTGGTCTCTATGTTCACAGGTCCAGTGCATTCTGGGCCGTGTCCCTGCAACTGGTCTCCAGTATGTTCACAGGCCCAGTGCATTCTGGGCCGTGTCCCTGCAACTGGTCTCCAGTATGTTCACAGGCCCAGTGCATTCTGGGCCATGTCCCTGCATCTGCTATGCGTCTGCTATATCACTACTGGTCCCAGTGCATTCTGGGCTCTGTGCCTGCGTCTGCCATATCACTACTGTTCTCCAGTATGTTCACAGGCCCGGTGCATTCTGGGCCGTGTCCCTGCGTCTGCTATATCACTACTGGTCCCAGTGCATTCTGGGCCATGTCCCTGCATCTGCTATATCCCTACTGGTCCCATTGCATTCTGGGCCGTGTCCCTGCGTCTGCTATATCACTACTGGTCTCTATGTTCACAGGTCCAGTGCATTCTGGGCCGTGTCCCTGCGTCTGCTATATCACTACTGGTCCCAGTGCATTCTGGGCCATGTCCCTGCGTCTGCTATATCACTACTGGTCCCAGTGCATTCTGGGCTCTGTGCCTGCGTCTGCCATATCACTACTGTTCTCCAGTATGTTCACAGGCCCGGTGCATTCTGGGCCGTGTCCCTGCGTCTGCTATATCACTACTGGTCCCAGTGCATTGTGGGCCATGTCCCTGCATCTGCTATATCACTACTGGTCCCAGTGCATTCTGGGCCGTGTCCCTGCGTCTGCTATATCACTACTGGTCTCTATGTTCACAGGTCCAGTGCATTCTGGGCCGTGTCCCTGCAACTGGTCTCCAGTATGTTCACAGGCCCAGTGCATTCTGGGCCGTGTCCCTGCAACTGGTCTCCAGTATGTTCACAGGCCCAGTGCATTCTGGGCCATGTCCCTGCGTCTGGTATATCACTACTGGCCCCAGTGCATTCTGGGCTCTGTCTCTGCATCTGCTATATCACTACTGGTCACAGTGCATTGTGGGCTGTGTCCCTGCGTCTGCTATATCATTACTGGTCCCAGTGCATTCTGGGCTCTGTCCCTGCGTCTGCTATATCACTACTGGTCCCAGTGCATTCTGGGCAGTGTCCCTGCGTCTGCTATATCACTACTGGTCGCAGTGCATTCTGGGCAGTGTCCCTGCGTCTGTTATATCACTACTGGTCCCAGTGCATTCTGGGCCGTGTCCCTGCATCTGCTATATCACTACTGGTCCCAATGCATTCTGGGCTCTGTCCCTGCGTCTGCTATATCACTACTGGTTCCAGTGCATTCTGGGCTCTGTCCCTGCGTCTGCTATATCACTACTGGTCCCAGTGCATTCTGGGCCGTGTCCCTGGGTCTGCTATATCACTACTGGTCCCAGTGCATTCTGGGCCGTGTCCCTGGGTCTGCTATATCACTACTGGCCCCAGTGCATTCTGGGCTCCGTCCCTGCGTCTGCTATATCACTACTAGTTCCAGTGCATTCTGGGCCGTGTCCCTGGGTCTGCTATATCACTACTGGTCCCAGTGCATTCTGGGCCGTGTCCCTGGGTCTTCTATATCACTACTGGCCCTAGTGCATTTTGGGCAGTGTCCCTGCGTCTGCTATATCACTACTGTTCTCCAGTATGTTCATAGATCCCGTGAATACCTGGAGGAATCGAACCCTCTAAACCTCATTACCACCCTGCTATCCTAATCAATAGAGTACAGTGAGTTTTCACAGCCCCATTGCATCTTGGGAGGTATCACTGCACCCGCACCATCAGTAGAATCCTGTGAATTTCCTCTGCCAACTCATTACTAAAAGATCAGTTTCCACAAATCCAGTGCATTGTGGGAGGTATCACTCCGCTCTCCTCATCAGTAGAGCCCCATCGGGTTTTCTTTCGACTTTGCACCGTTTAAGGTATCTCTCCGCTCGCCTCCTGAATAGAGTGCCGCAAGTTTTCAAAGTCTCCGTGCACTGTGGGAGGTATCACTCCGCCGGGCTCATCACTAGGATCCCGTGAGTTTCACAGTGCACCCTGGGAAGTATCACTCCGTGCTTCATCACTAGGGTCCCGTGAGTTTCACAGTGCACCCTGGGAAGTATCACTCCGCCAGCCTCATCACTAAAGCTTCCGCTCTCTCGGTGCTGAGAAGGCCCTGTGATTCGACCTGTATCCCTCCACCAGCCACCACGTGGCTCCTGAGAGCTGCCTCTTCAGCAGCAGAGCTCGCAAAGGAAGCGCCTTAAGATCTGGGCTCAGAAAAGGCTCTGAGAACAGAAAGACAAAATCAATGGCGCATTTTCTGAGTTAATGCCACGCATGGCACTTACAGACATGGAGCCTAATAAGGTATGCAGGCCGCGGCGGAGGGAGACGGAGCCAGGGAGCGGCCTTCGCCGCCTGGCGCTCTTCCAGCACAATGAGCTTTCTGCCAGATTCGAGAGGAGGGAAAAAAAAATCAATGACATCTGTGGTATAATGGTTAATTAAAGGCGCTCTTCAGCAGGGCTTGAGATGAGCGGCTCAGCCCGCGCTCCGGCAGCGGCGGGCTGATTATCTGCAATAATGCTTTCTCAGCCACGAGTGGATAGGCCAAAAGCCGCAATGTGCAAAAATTGGGAGAAAAATTGCTTTTACTTTCTCTCTTTTTTTAAAGTGATCAATACATGCCTTTCACCGGCATTAGCGGGTTCGCAGGCTTCGGAGCTGCGTATGCACTTCAGGAGCGGTCCCACCTCGTGAACCTGTCGATTTCAGACCGAACCGCATAAGGCGGTGGGCGGAGAAGTGGGGGGCTCCCTCCCATGGCCTCTGCAGAAGGTGAAGGAGGAAGGGGCTCGGTGAAGGCAGGTGTAGGCCTCTCCAGTGACCCACACATCTTCACACTCAAGGGGAGAGCTATGAAGAAGCAGAAAGAGAGCACAAGTGGATTCTGGGTCGCCATAAAACATGGATTCTCATACTGGCTTCGCTGTCACACAAAATGGCCTCATTCCAATAGCTGCGGAAGCGCAAAAAACATGGGAGAAAATGTAGACACGTTTTTTCGGTATGGCCTTGCTTTCGCGCTTTATGACTGATACCCAGAATCATGTGCAGACAAACTACACACTGCAGCCATTGACTCAATGGGAGTCCTCACCCTGGTTCAAGAGTGTGAGGTCCCTTGGGAATGTTGAATTGGGCCTGGTTTCCTTGGGTCTGGAAAAAACCTGCTCAATGCATCATTTACAATGGCGGAACAGAGGCGTGTACGGCAGCCATTGCTGATCTCCTGAATATGCACGTAACCACTGGCGCGTGTGGCCGCCATTGCTGATCTCCACAAGGTGCACGTAGCCACTGGCACATGTGGCAGCCATTGCTGATCTCTGCAATGTGCACGTAGCCACTGGCACGTGTGGCAGCCATTGCTGATCTCAGCAATGTGCACGTAGCCACAGGTACGTGTGGCAGCCATTGCTGATCTTGCAGCCATTGCTGATCTCCACAATGTGCACGTAGCCACTGGCATGTGTGGCAGCCACTGCTGATCTCCGCAATGGGCACGTAGCCACTGGCGTGTGTGGCAACCATGGCTCATCTCTGCAATGTGCACGTATCCACAGGTGTGTGTGGCAGCCATTGCTGATCTCGCAATGTGCACGTAGCCACAGGCGTGTGCGGCAGCCATTGCTCATCTCCGCAATGTGCACATAGCCACAGGCGCGTGTGGCAGTCATTGCTCATCTCCGCAATGTGCACGTAGCCACAGGCGCATGAGGCAGTTATTGCTCATCTCCGCAATGTGCACGTAGCCACTGGTGCGTGTGGAAGCCATTGCTGATCTCCGCAATGTGCACGTAGCCACAGGCGCGTGTGGCAGCCATTGCTGATCTCTGCAATGTGCACGTAGCCACAGGTACGTGTGGCAGCCATTGCTGATCTCCGCAATGTGCACATAGCCACAGGCACGTGTGGCAGCCATTGATGATCTCCGCAATGTGTACATAGGCGCGTGTGGCAGCCATTAGTGATCTCCGCAATGTGCATGTAGCCACAGGCGCTTGTGGCAGCCATTGCTGATCTCCGCAATGTGTACATAGGCGCGTGTGGCAGCCATTGCTGATCTCTGCAATGTGCACGTAGCAATAGGTGCATGTGGCAGCCATTGCTGATCTCCGCAATGTGCACGTAGCCACAGGCGCATGTGGCAGCCATTGCTGATCTCTGCAATGTGCACATAGCCACAGGCGCGAGTGGCAGCCATTTCTGATCTCTGCAATGTGCACGTAGCCACAGGTGCGTGTGGCAGCCATTGCTGATCTCCGCAATGTGCACGTAGCCACAGGTGCGTGTGGCAGCCATTGCTGATCTCCGCAATGTGCACGTAGCCACAGGCGCTTGTGGCAGCCATTGCTGATCTCCGCAATGTGCATGTAGCCACAGTTGAACTAAACCCTGAGTGACCCCCTTCATGTGTGTTCTGCTCACTGTAGCCTCCAGGGGCCTTTCTGTCTCTCGTTTCTGAATGGAGGGGGCAATGAGAAGGTCTAGCATAGGCTGGTGGTCGATAAGGTATTGCGGGCACTTTTAAAACAAGTTTGCATCTATTTTAAAACGCCAAGATGGGCCCATCTCAGGAAGTCAACATTGATTAATCGTTGACTTAGTGAAGGCGTCTGCAACCTTTGCTTCACCAGATATTGTGAACTACAGCTCCCTTCAGATGTAGCCAGCACAGTCAATGGTGAGGGATCATGGGAGTTACAGTCCAAAACATTTGGAGCGCCACATGTTGCAGACCTTTGCCTTGGAGGGTCATCCTGCATTAAGCGTTATTTCTATCGGGTGTCGCCCGTGCAGTAATGGTTATTAATGCATGTGGAATCCGGGCAGGTCAGCACTCATGACTTCTGTGCGAGGGCAGGAAGGCCCTATCACAGATGCAGTATTTCGAGGATACTGCGTGTTGTTTTTTCAGACTTAACCTGTATCTGGTTTATTTTTTTAAAGTATACAAATCACTGTTTGTTGGTGTTTAAGAGATTGCAATGCAGTTCATAGCACTGCTGTCACATGGAGAAAGACTGCACAGATAGGTCAATAATGACACAGCTGCGCATTGTACACCTGCATGCACAAATTGGCCCAACTCATTTGCAGGTCCCTTGCATCTTTTGGGCCCCAAAGTGAAGGGGAGACACTAATTAAGAAGGCAGCACACAAGTATTTAAAATTGTGAGGCAACATCTCAGATTTTCATAAGTGATTCCAACGCATAACTGTGCACAATTTACAGCCTGACCGCATGTGGTGTTTACAACATATTGCATGAGGTACATAGGTGAGGTTCATCCATCACAGGACTAAAAACATTTGCCCGCATGGCCCCCATCCTCAACGCCCTGCTCTGTCTACCCCTTCAAGTACTCATCATGTCCAAGACTGGCTGTACCATCTGGAAAGCAGTCCCAAACCGGATCGCCCCTCTGCTTGGTTGAGAAACGCGCCATCACCGGATGCCAGCGCGCCACCAGTAGCCACAACAAAGCCAGGCTGCAAAGAAGCAAAGAACTGCATGAGGGGGAACAGACAGCAAAACATCCTTATTCTGCTGTGCACCCCGTCTCTAGAACAAGTTACCAACACAGATAAGACTGGCCCCTCCATCCTACCCTTTAGCTGGCACCTGAAAACCTTACCTTTCAAAGAGCACCTCGCCAATCACTGATCGCTCCGCTACTCCTGTTCTCCCATTCCTCTCCTAACCCTGCCTATCCCAGCTCCTCTGCCGCCCCAGCTGGGTGTGTTTCCCTCGTTCAGTGTTGCCTTTCTTACCAGATAGGTTTACGTTCTATAAATCTCATACATACGTGCATATGTGCAGGCATGAATATGTACATTAGGTACAGCCTTTAAAAACAGCACCAGGTCTTATCTGTTCCCCCGTACTCATAATTGGCACGGAAACCCTCAGCCTGCCCTACGCCACCCCTCCCCCCCCGTGAAGTGGTATGATATGATATTGTTTATTTGTATAGTGCCTATACCCAATGGGCCTCATTACCACCCAGGCGCTGGACCATGGTGCTGTTAGCACCATGGTCCATGCCGGTCTCCGGCATGGTGGATGGCGGAATTACCGCCCCCATCACAAGGTTGGCGGGGGCGGTAATTCCCCATTCACCATTTGCCCTTCCCCATTCCCATTTTGCCCCATAGGGCATAATGGGGATGGGGAAGGCGCTAATTACGGCACCGTAAATTACGGTTGCCGTAATTAGCTCCAAGGTCCCTTAGCGGGTTGGATTTTAACACCTGCAAAAAGCAGGCGTTAAAGCCTCCAACCCGCTAAGGGACCTTGTAATCAGGCGCTAATGGTTTAACGGCGCTGACGCTCTTTACGGCGCCGTTAAACCATTAGCGCCAGGGTCGTAATGAGGCCCAATGTGTTTTAAAGTGCTGCAAGGCAAGGGAGGGAACAAGGGAAAAATACAGGGAACAACTTACATGGGAGGTCATTACGACCCAGGCGGTAAGTACACCAACTTTACCACCATGTTTACACCATGGTGGATGGCGGATTTACCGCCCCATTCCAAGGTGAGTGGGGCGGTAAATCCCCATTTCCCATTTACCATTCCCCATTCCCATTTTTGCCCCATAGGGCATAATGGGAGTGGGGAAGGCGCTAATTACGGCATGTTAAATTACGGTGCCGTAATTAGCACCAAGGCGGTTTAGCGCCATGGATTTTAATGCCTGCTAAAAGCAGCCGTTAAAATTGGAATCAGGCGTTAAGGGTTAACAACGGCATTAAGCATTAACGCCTGAGTTGTAATGAGGGCCATGGCCTTGAACAATAAGAATGTGAAATGAACTATCATACTCGGCCTGGTGACATTTCAGATAGTGCAAGAGCTAAGACATAGATAAGGAAGGGAGGGGGAGAGTGGGAAGGAAATGGCAACAAACAGGCAACTAACGTACTAGGCCTGACCACATTTCTGATAGAGCCTGAAGATTACAAGAGGAGAGGGTGAGGGGGAGGAGAAGGAAGGAGAGTGACAAAAGAAGTGACCATCGTACTAGGCCTGTCGATATTTCATGTAGTGCTGGAGAGGGAGGAGGAGGAAGAGAAACGAGAGGGAGGGGGAGGAGACAAACATTGTAGCTATCATACTATGTCCGAGGACAATTCTGAAAGAGTAAGAAAGGGAGGGAGGGAGAAGAGAGAGGAAGAAGGGAGAAAGGAGAGAACAATAGTAAGCAGTGAAAAGAGTGGAGAAGCAAGAGGGGAGAGACAATACAGCTGCAGGAGTCGGTACTACACATAGTGATTTTTAATTTCTACGCGTTCGGCGTGTGTGCTGATTTGTATCTAGAAGTTTCTTCCTTTGTTTCCAGCTCAGGTGCATGACGAATTGAGGTCCACAAAGGTCATGGTTTCATGACACATACAACAGGTACCACGAGCACGGGGCTCTTTAAGTTTCTACCGACTGGCTGCTAGTGCATCTTAAAACCTGAGACTGAAGGCGCGGCAACCCACGGTTCCTGGTGCTCTTAACAAAAGGTACTACACATAGTGTTGCAGGGAAACAGCAGATGCAAGACAGGATTCAGGAAGAAGATGGGCACAGCATGATACAGGATCACCGTGAGTGCGTGATGCAGAGGAAGTCCGGCATGAGAAAAGAGACGGGAGAAGCACCAAGGAGACCAGGGCACTGAGCTAAAGGCTCTATATTGTGTCTCCAGGTTCTATCACAATGATTGGTTCAAGGACCTCAGCTCAGAAATCCCTCCTAGATTTCACCTGTAATCCCCCCGTCCTAACGGGGGAGGTGGCCCTGGTCCATGCAGATGTAAATAGTCTGTTCCATTTCACTTCCTGTGAAGGGGCAGCGGGCACTGTTGCTTCTCTTCATCATGGCGTGGCTTGGGCGTCACTTCACGCCATAAGGAGGGGTGACTGTCACATGGGACCACATCTAGGACACAGCATGACTCTATGCGCACTCTGTCAATTTGGGGAGACATGGACCAACCCCTTGCCGACTGCCCCATGGCTTTCCTTCCAAGATGGCCGGGAGGTGGCCATGTGAAGTCTTGCTCCCCAGTTCCCATGTGGCTTTCATGGGTCACGAGGAAGCTCTCTAGAAGGCTCAGCATCCCCACAAAGTACAAAGTGGTAAATGACTTCCTGTATCAGTCTGAATCTCGACACCTACCCCACTATTTTCCACCCTCCAGACTCGTCTACATATCTTATCTCACTGATACTCACCATGAAGTAACACATGTGTCAGAGGGTCCGTTTCTCTTCATTTCCCTGGAACCCCCAGGTGCACGAAGAGCCACAGCGGCAAGGAGCTTGTTTTGTGGGTTTCATATTTGCCTCCAATGCTGTCTGAGCACACCCCTCAGCTGACCACATGCCAGGCATTGGGCGTGTGGAATATTCCGGAAGCACATGTCAGTGTGACTCACCACGGAGGCGCCATGTTCCATAAATACCAGATTCCCGCCATACTTGCAGCATGTGACCAGCCTGATGCTCCGCGATGAGGGGACCAGTAGAGCGGTGAGGGCCATCAGTGCGTGTTTGTTGTTTGGGGGTGTTTGCTATGGTTCTGTGGTGAGTGCGGCACTGCCTGGTCTCTGTTAGAGTCACGTGATTGTGTAGAGTATGTGAGCATTCACTGAAAGGATGGAGCTTGGTTGGAACTCCTTCGCTCATCGCGACTCCTCAACGTTTGACTCCTGATCCTTTGCACTTTGAAGCTCTTGCTACATTTGTAACATGTTGTGTAGACTTTTTTTCAGCCCTTTCGAGCCCTGGATGTCTGCTCCTGTTGGTAGTCTATTGTACTCTGGCTGCAAGGTTCGGCCAGCCTAAGGTGAAAGCGGTGCATTTAGAGTTAGACACAAGCATGTAGTGCTGATGCCGCAACGTCTGGCACATCCCGGCCAGCCACTGGCAATGCTGCCACTGATGCCTCCCACATCATGTGGGTCCTTCCGCACAGGCCTGGCAGATGCAGACATGCCAAGTGTGATGGAACCCAGCCATTAATGAAGCCAAGCTGGCAAGAAGATAGAGCCCTGGCATAGAACTGGTCTCCCTCTGATATGAGGTACTGTGCCACCATGGAGACCAACCACAACCGTGGTGGGTGGCAGCTCCCAATAATAGTTTAAGATAACGAAAATCATGGAATGGACCCACAAGAGTTCATTTGGTATGCCATGAAGGTAGTGTCGATGCTGAGCTAGTTAATTAGTAGATGCCAGCTAATAAAGTCCCTGAACCAGCCCTATCTAAGCACAGTACTTGTGAACGCCATGGTCGAAGCTTGTACATGAACCAGCCCTATCCAAGCACGGTACCTGTGAATGCCATGGTCCAAGCTTGTACATGAACCAGCCCTATCTAAGCACGGGACCTGTGAACGCCATGGTCGAAGCTTATACATGAACCAGCCCTATCTAAGCACAGTACCTGTGAATGCCATAGTCGAATTTTGTACATGAACCAGCCCTATCTAAGCACGGTACTTGTGAACGGTATGGTCTAAGGTTGTACATGAACCAGCCGTATCTAAGCACGGGACCTGTGAACGCCATGGTCGAAGCTTGTACATGAACCAGCCCTATCTAAGCACAGTACCTGTGAATGCCATAGTCGAATCTTGTACATGAACCAGCCCTATCTAAGCACGGTACTTGTGAACGGTATGGTCTAAGCTTGTACATGAACCAGCCCTATCTAAGCACAGTACCTGTGAATGCCATAGTCGAATCTTGTACATGAACCAGCCCTATCTAAGCACGGTACTTGTGAACGGTATGGTCCAAGCTTGTACATGAACCAGCCGTATCTAAGTACAGTACCTGTGAACAGCATGGTCGAAGCCTGTATATGAACCAGCCCTATCTAAGCACAGTACCTGTGAACAGCATGGTCCAAGCTTGTACATGGACCAGCCGTATCTAGGCACAGTACCTGTGGACAACATGGTCCAAGCTTGTACATGAACCAGCCGTATCTAGGCACAGTACCTGTGGACAGCATGGTCCAAGCTTGTACATGAACCAGCCGTATCTAGGCACAGTACCTGTGGACAGCATGGTCGAAACCTGTACATGAACCAGCCGTATATAAGTACAGTACCTCTGAACAGCATGGTCCAAGCTTGTACATGAACCAGCCCTATCTAAGTACTGTACCTGTGAACACCATGGTCCAAGCGTGTGCATGAACCAGCTCTATCCAAGCAAGGGACCTGTGAACAGCATGGTCCACGCTTGTACATGAACCAGCCCTATCTAAGCACGGTACCTGGGAACAGCATGGTCCACGATTGTGCATGAACCAGCCCTATCTACGCACGGTACCTGTGAACAGCATGGTCCGAGCTTGGGCATGAACCTGCCCTATCTAAGCATGGTACCTGGGAACAGCATGGTCCACGCTTGTACATGAACCAGCTCTATCTAAGCCCAGTACCTGTGAACAGCATGGTCCAAGCTTGGGCATGAACCAGCCCTATCTAAGCCCTGTACCTGTGAACAACCTGGTCCAAGATTGTACATGAACCAGCCCTATTTAAGCCCTGCACCTGTGAACAACCTGGTCCAAGCTTGTACATGAACCAGCCCTATCTAAGCACGCATCCATGTGATCCAACTGCGGTTGAATTTACTGCGGCCGGAATGTTCACATGAGAAAGGTGCGAACTACTAAAAGTTTGCATCTTTCTCATGCGAACATACGTACATACTCACACCCCCACCCACACCCACAACACACCCATGACACAACCCACCCCACACCCACACCCTCCACACACCCCCACCCACACCCCCAACATAAACAAACCCCACTTACCTTCTCTTCACGCTGGGTCCCTACGGCGCCAGTTCCCTTTCACTTCTGTGATCGGGAACTGCCGCTGCAGGGTCCTTTTCTTTTCTTTCTTTTACGGGGGGCTGCAGGGGTTTCCCCCACAACCCCCAGTCACTATAGTGTTAAGTATAGTGAGCTGGGTGTTTCAGGGGATACCGCCGCAGCCCCCTCTTTTTTTTTTAAACTTTGGTGCAATGCTAGCACCAAAAGTTCGAACATTTTTGGTGTTCAAACTTTTGGTGCTAGCATTTGTAGAACCTTTTGTCCATGCGACCGTTTAGATACAGTCTTTTTGTACAAAACCTCTAAGCACTGTACCTGTGAACAGCATGGTCCACACTTGTGCATGAATCAGCCCTATCTAAGCCTGGTACCTGTGAACAGCATGGTCCACGCTTGTGCATGAACCATCCCTATCTAAGCACGGTACCTGTGAACAGCATGGTCCACGCTTGTGCATGAACCCTCCCTATCTATGCCCGGTACCTGTGAACAGCATGGTCCACGCTTGTGCATTAACCATCCCTATCTAAGCCTGGTACCTATGAACAGCATGGTTCAAGCTTGGGCATAAACCTGCCCTATCTAAGCCCGGTACCTATGAACAGCATGGTCCAAGCTTGGGCATGAACCAGCCCTATCTAAGCCCGGTACCTGTGAACAGCATGGTCCAAGCTTGGGCATGAACCAGCCCTATCTAAGCCCTGTTCCTGTGAACACCATGGTCCAAGCTTGTGCATGAAAGAGCCCTATCCAAGCAAGGGACCTGTGAACAGCATGGTCCACGTTTGTACATGAACCAGCCCTATCTAAGCACAGTACCTGGGAACAGCATTGTCCACGATTGTGCATGAACCAGCCCTATCCAAGCACGGTACCTGGGAACAGCATGGTACACAATTGTGCATGAACCAGCCCTATCTAAGCATGGTACCTGGGAACAGCATGGTCCACAATTGTGCATGAACCAGCCCTATCTAAGCATAGTACCTGTGAACAGCATGGTCCACGCTTGTGCATGAACCAGCCCTATCTACGCACGGTACCTGTGAACAGCATGGTCCACAATTGTGCATGAAGCAGCCCTATCTAAGCACAGTACCTGTGAACAGCATGGTCCACGCTTGTGCATGAACCAGCCCTATCTAAGCTCTGTACCTTTGAACAGCATGGTCCAAGCATGTGCATGAACCAGCTCTATCCAAGCAAGGGACCTGTGAACAGCATGGTCCACCCTTGTACATGAACCAGCCCTATCTAAGCACGGTACCTGGGAACAGCATGGTCCACGATTGTGCGTGAACCAGCCCTATCTACGCATGGTACCTGTGAATAGCATGGTTCGAGCTTGGGCATGAACCTGCCCTATCTAAGCATGGTACCTGGGAACAGCATGGTCCACAATTGTGCATGAACCAGCCCTATCTAAGCACAGTATGAACAGCATGGTCCACGCGTGTGCATGAACCAGCCCTATCCAAGCCCTGGACCTGTGAACAGCATGGTCCAAGCTTGTACATGAACAAGCCCTATCCAAGCCCGGGACCTGTGAACAGCATGGTCCAAGTTTGTACAGGAACCAGCCCTATCCAAGCCCAGGATCTGTGAACAGCATGGTCCAAGCTTGTACATGAGCCAACCCTATCCAAGCATAGTACTTTTGGACAGCATGGTCCAAGCTTGTACATGAGCCAGCCCTATCCAAGCACGGTACCTGTGAACAGCATGGTACAAGCTTGTGTATGAACCAGCCCTATCCAAGCAAGGGACCTGTGAACAGCATGGTCCCATCTTGTACATGAACCAGCCCTATCTAAGCACGGTACCTGGGAACAGCATGGTCCACGATTGTGCATGAACCAGCCCCCATCCAAGCATGGAACCTGAGAACAGCATGGTCCACAATTGTGCATGAACCAGCCCTATCTAAGCACAATACCTGTGAACAGCATGGTCCATGCTTGTGCATGAACCAGCCCTATCTACGCACGGTACCTGTGAACAGCATGGTCCCAGCTTGGGCATGAACCTGCCCTATCTAAGCATGGTACCTGGGAACAGCATGGTCCACAATTGTGCATGAACCAGCCATATCTAAGCACAGTACCTGTGAACAGCATGGTCCATGCTTGTGCATGAACCAGCCCTATCTAAGCTCTGTACCTTTGAACAGCATGATCCGAGCTTGGGCATGAACCAGCCCTATCCAAGTCCTGTACCTGTGAACAGCATTGTCCAAGCTTGTACATGAACAAGCCCTATCCAAGCCCGGGACCTGTGAACAGCATGGTCCAAGTTTGTACAAGAACCAGCCCTATCCAAGCCCAGGACATGTGAACAGCATGGTCCAAGCTTGTACATGAGCCAGCCCTATCCAAGCATGGTACTTTTGGACAGCATGGTCCAAGCTTCTACATGAGCCAGCCCTATCCAAGCACGGTACCTGTGAACAGCATGGTACAAGCTTGTAATGAACCAGCCCTATCTAAGCATGGAACTTGTGAACAGCATGGTCCAGGCTTGTACATGAACCAGCCCTATCTAAGCAGGATACCTGTGAACAGCATGGGCCACGCTTGTATATGAACCAGCCCTATCCAATCCCGGTACCCATGAAGAGCATGGTCCAAGCTTGTGCATGAACCAGCCCTATCTAAGCCCAGTACCTGTGAACAGCATGGCCCAATCTTGTGCATGAATCAGCCCTATCTAAGCCCAGTACCTGTGAACAGCATGGTCCAAGCTTGTACATGACCCAGCCCTATCTAAGCCTGGTAACTGTGAACAGCATGGTCCAAGCTTGTGCATGAACCAGCCCTATCTAAGCACGGTACCTGTGAACAGCATGGTCCATGCTTGTACATGAATCAGCCCTATCTAAGCCTGGTACCTGTGAACAGCATGGTCCACGCTTGTTCATTAACCATCCCTATCTAAGCCTGGTACCTATGAACAGCATGGTTCAAGCTTGGGCATAAACCTGCCCTATCTAAGCCCGGTACCTGTGAACAGCATGGTCCAAGCTTGGGCATGAACCAGCCCTATCTAAGTACGGTACCTGTGAACAGCATGGTCCAAGCTTGGGCATGAACCAGCCCTATCTAAGCCCTGCTCCTGTGAACACCATGGTCCAAGCTTGTGCATGAACCAGCCCTATCCGAGCAAGGAACCTGTGAACAGCATGGTCCACGCTTGTACATGAACCAGCCCTATCTAAGCACGGTACCTGGGAACAGCATGGTCCACGATTGTGCATGAACCAGCCCTATCCAAGCACGGTACCTGGGAACAGCATGGGCCACAATTGTGCATGAATCAGCCCTATCTAAGCATGGTACCAGGGAACAGCATGGTCCACGATTGTGCATGAAACAGCCCCCATCCAAGCACAGAACCTGGGAACAGCATGGTCCACAATTGTGCATGAACCAGCCCTATCTAAGCACAGTACCTGTGAACAGCATGGTCCATGCTTGTGCATGAACCAGCCCTATCTACGCACAGTACCTGTGAACAGCATGGTCCACAATTGTGCATGAACCAGCCCTATCTAAGCACAGTACCTGTGAACAGCATGGTCCACGCTTGTGCATGAACCAGCCCAATCTAAGCACTGTACCTTTGAACAGCATGGTCCAAGCGGGTGCATGAACCAGCTCTATCCAAGCAAGGGACCTGTGAACAGCATGGTCCACGCTTGTACATGAACCAGCCCTATCTAAGCACGGTACCTGGGAACAGCATGGTCCACGATTGTGCATGAACCAGCTCTATCTACGCACGGTACCTGTGAACAGCATGGTCTGAGCTTGGGCATGAACCTGCCCTATCTAAGCATGGTACCTGGGAACAGCATGGTCCACAATTGTGCATGAACCAGCCCTATCTAAGCACAGTACCTGTGAACAGCATGGTCCACGCTTGTGCATGAACCAGCCCTATCTAAGCTCTGTACCTTTGAACAGCATGGTCCGAGCTTGGGCATGAACCAGCCCTACCCAAGCCCTGTACCTGTGAACAGCATGGTCCAAGCTTGTACATGAACAAGCCCTATCCAAGCCTGCGACCTGTGAACAGCATGGTCCAAGTTTGTACAAGAACCAGCCCTATCCAAGCCCAGGACCTGTGAACAGCATGGTCCAAGCTTGTACATGAGCCAGCCATATCCAAGCATGGTACTTTTGGACAGCATGGTCCAAGCTTGTACATGAGCCAGCCCTGTCGAAGCACGGTACCTGTGAACAGCACGGTACAAGCTTGTCCTTGAACCAGCCCTATCTAAGCATGGAACCTGTGAACAGCATGGTCCAGGCTTGTACATGAACCAGCCCTATCTAAGCATGATACCTGTGAACAGCATGGGCCACGCTTGTATATGAACCAGCCCTATCCAATCCTAGTACCTGTGAAGAGCATGGTCCAAGCTTGTGCATGAACCAGCCCTATCTAAGCACGGTACCTGGGAACAGCATGGTCCACGATTGTGCATGAACCAGCCCTATCCAAGCACGGTACCTGGGAACAGCATGGGCCACAATTGTGCATGAATCAGCCCTATCTATGCACGGTACCTGGGAACAGCATGGTCCACGATTGTGCATGAAACAGCCCCAACCCAAGCACGGAACCTGGGAACAGCATGGTCCACAATTGTGCATGAACCAGCCCTATCTAAGCACAGTACCTGTGAACAGCATGGTCCATGCTTGTGCATGAACCAGCCCTATCTACGCACAGTACCTGTGAACAGCATGGTCCACAATTGTGCATGAACCAGCCCTATCTAAGCGCAGTACCTGTGAACAGCATGGTCCATGCTTGTGCATGAACCAGCCCTATCTAAGCTCTGTATTTTGAACAGCATGGTCCAAGCGGGTGCATGAACCAGTTCTATCCAAGCAAGGGACCTGTGAACAGCATGGTCCACGCTTGTACATGAACCAGCCCTATCTAAGCACAGTACCTGGGAAAAGCATGGTCCACGATTGTGCATGAACCAGCTCTATCTACACACGGTACCTGTGAACAGCATGGTCTGAGCTTGGGCATGAACCTGCCCTATCTAAGCATGGTACCTGGGAACAGCATGGTCCACAATTGTGCATGAACCAGCCCTATCTAAGCACAGTACCTGTGAACAGCATGGTCCACGCTTGTGCATGAACCAGCCCTACCCAAGCCCTGTACCTGTGAACAGCATTGTCCAAGCTTGTACATGAACAAGCCCTATCCAAGCCTGCGACCTGTGAACAGCATGGTCCACGTTTGTACAAGAACCAGCCCTATCCAAGCCCAGGACCTGTGAACAGCATGGTCCAAGCTTGTACATGAGCCAGCCGTATCCAAGCATGGTACTTTTGGACAGCATGGTCCAAGCTTGTACATGAGCCAGCCGTATCCAAGCATGATACCTGTGAACAGCATGGGCCACACTTGTATATGAACCAGCCCTATCCAATCCTGGTACCTGTGAAGAGCATGATCCAAGCTTGTGCATGAACCAGCCCTATCTAAGCCCAGTACCTGTGAACAGCATGGGCCAATCCTGTGCATGAACCAGCCCTATCTAAGCCCGGTACCTGTGAACAGCATGGTCCAAGCTTGTACATGACCCAGCCCTATCTAAGACTGGAAACTGTGAACAGCATGGTCCAAGCTTGTGCATGAACCATCCCTATCTAAGCCCGGTACCTGTGAACAGCATGGTCCATGCCTGTACATGAATCAGCCCTATCTAAGCCTGGTACCTGTGAACAGCATGGTCTGAGCTTGGGCATGAACCTGCCCTATCTAAGCATGGTACCTGGGAACAGCATGGTCCACAATTGTGCATGAACCAGCCCTATCTAAGCACAGTACCTGTGAACAGCATGGTCCACGCTTGTGCATGAACCAGCCCTATCTAAGCTCTGTACCTTTGAACAGCATGGTCTGAGCTTGGGCATGAACCAGCCCTACCCAAGCCCTGTACCTGTGAACAGCATGGTCCAAGCTTGTACATGAACAAGCCCTATCCAAGCCTGCGACCTGTGAACAGCATGGTCCAAGTTTGTACAAGAACCAGCCCTATCCAAGCCCAGGACCTGTAAACAGCATGGTCCAAGCTTGTACATGAGCCAGCCGTATCCAAGCATGGTACTTTTGGACAGCATGGTCCAAGCTTGTACATGAGCCAGCCCTATCCAAGCATGATACCTGTGAACAGCATGGGCCACGCTTGTATATGAACCAGCCCTATCCAATCCTGGTACCTGTGAAGAGCATGATCCAAGCTTGTGCATGAACCAGCCCTATCTAAGCCCAGTACCTGTGAACAGCATGGGCCAATCTTGTGCATGAACCAGCCCTATCTAAGCCCGGTACCTGTGAACAGCATGGTCCAAGCTTGTACATGACCCAGCCCTATCTAAGACTGGAAACTGTGAACAGCATGGTCCAAGCTTGTGCATGAACCATCCCTATCTAAGCCCGGTACCTGTGAACAGCATGGTCCATGCTTGTACATGAACCAGCTCTATCTACGCACGGTACCTGTGAACAGCATGGTCTGAGCTTGGGCATGAACCTGCCCTATCTAAGCATGGTACCTGGGAACAGCATGGTCCACAATTGTGCATGAACCAGCCCTATCTAAGCACAGTACCTGTGAACAGCATGGTCCACGCTTGTGCATGAACCAGCCCTATCTAAGCTCTGTACCTTTGAACAGCATGGTCTGAGCTTGGGCATGAACCAGCCCTACCCAAGCCCTGTACCTGTGAACAGCATGGTCCAAGCTTGTACATGAACAAGCCCTATCCAAGCCTGCGACCTGTGAACAGCATGGTCCAAGTTTGTACAAGAACCAGCCCTATCCAAGCCCAGGACCTGTGAACAGCATGGTCCAAGCTTGTACATGAGCCAGCCGTATCCAAGCATGGTACTTTTGGACAGCATGGTCCAAGCTTGTACATGAGCCAGCCCTATCCAAGCATGGTACCTGTGAACAGCATGGGCCACGCTTGTATATGAACCAGCCCTATCCAATCCTGGTACCTGTGAAGAGCATGATCCAAGCTTGTGCATGAACCAGCCCTATCTAAGCCCAGTACCTGTGAACAGCATGGGCCAATCTTGTGCATGAACCAGCCCTATCTAAGCCCGGTACCTGTGAACAGCATGGTCCAAGCTTGTACATGACCCAGCCCTATCTAAGACTGGAAACTGTGAACAGCATGGTCCAAGCTTGTGCATGAACCATCCCTATCTAAGCCCGGTACCTGTGAACAGCATGGTCCATGCTTGTACATGAACCAGCTCTATCTACGCACGGTACCTGTGAACAGCATGGTCTGAGCTTGGGCATGAACCTGCCCTATCTAAGCATGGTACCTGGGAACAGCATGGTCCACAATTGTGCATGAACCAGCCCTATCTAAGCACAGTACCTGTGAACAGCATGGTCCACGCTTGTGCATGAACCAGCCCTATCTAAGCTCTGTACCTTTGAACAGCATGGTCTGAGCTTGGGCATGAACCAGCCCTACCCAAGCCCTGTACCTGTGAACAGCATGGTCCAAGCTTGTACATGAACAAGCCCTATCCAAGCCTGCGACCTGTGAACAGCATGGTCCAAGTTTGTACAAGAACCAGCCCTATCCAAGCCCAGGACCTGTGAACAGCATGGTCCAAGCTTGTACATGAGCCAGCCGTATCCAAGCATGGTACTTTTGGACAGCATGGTCCAAGCTTGTACATGAGCCAGCCCTATCCAAGCATGATACCTGTGAACAGCATGGGCCACGCTTGTATATGAACCAGCCCTATCCAATCCTGGTACCTGTGAAGAGCATGATCCAAGCTTGTGCATGAACCAGCCCTATCTAAGCCCAGTACCTGTGAACAGCATGGGCCAATCTTGTGCATGAACCAGCCCTATCTAAGCCCGGTACCTGTGAACAGCATGGTCCAAGCTTGTACATGACCCAGCCCTATCTAAGACTGGAAACTGTGAACAGCATGGTCCAAGCTTGTGCATGAACCATCCCTATCTAAGCCCGGTACCTGTGAACAGCATGGTCCATGCTTGTACATGAACCAGCTCTATCTACGCACGGTACCTGTGAACAGCATGGTCTGAGCTTGGGCATGAACCTGCCCTATCTAAGCATGGTACCTGGGAACAGCATGGTCCACAATTGTGCATGAAGCAGCCCTATCTAAGCACAGTACCTGTGAACAGCATGGTCCACGCTTGTGCATGAACCAGCCCTATCTAAGCTCTGTACCTTTGAACAGCATGGTCTGAGCTTGGGCATGAACCAGCCCTACCCAAGCCCTGTACCTGTGAACAGCATGGTCCAAGCTTGTACATGAACAAGCCCTATCCAAGCCTGCGACCTGTGAACAGCATGAACCATCCCTATCTAAGCCTGGTACCTATGAACAGCATGGTTCAAGCTTGGGCATAAACCTGCCCTATCTAAGCCCGGTACCTGTGAAAAGCATGGTCCATGCTTGGGCATGAACCAGCCCTATCTAAGCCCTGTAGCTGTGAAGACCATGGTCCAAGCTTGGGCATGAACCAGCCCCATCTAAGCCCGGTACCTGTGAACAGCATGGTCCAAGCTTGGGCATGAACCAGCCCTATCTAAGCCCTCTACCTGTGAACACCATGGTCCAAGCGTGTGCATGAACCAGCTCTATCCAAGCAAGGGACCTGTGAACAGCATGGTCCACGCTTGTGCATGAACCAGCACTATCTAAGCACGGTACCTGGGAACAGCATGGTCCACGATTGTGCATGTACCAGCCCTATCTATGCACAGTACCTGTGAACAGCATGGTCCACGCTTGTGCATGAACCAGCCCTATCTAAGCTCTGTACCTTTGAACAGCATGGTCTGAGCTTGGGCATGAAGCAGCCCTATCCAAGCCCTGTACCTGTGAACAGCATGGTCTGAGCTTGGGCATGAACCAGCCCTATCCAAGCCCTGTACCTGTGAACAGCATAGTCCAAGCTTGTACATGAACAAGCCCTATCCAAGCCTGGGACCTGTGAACAGCATGGTCCAAGTTTGTACAAGAACCAGCCCTATCCAAGCCCAGGACATGTGAACAGCATGGTCCAAGCTTGTACATGAGCCAGCCCTATCCAAGCATGTTACTTTTGGACAGCATGGTCCAAGCTTGTACATGAGCCAGCCCTATCCAAGCACGGTACCTGTAAACAGCATGGTACAAACTTGTACTTGAACCAGCCCTATCTAAGCATGGAACCTGTGAACAGCATGGTCCAGGCTTGTACATGAACCAGCCCTATCCAATACCGGTACCCGTGAAGAGCATGGTCCAAACTTGTGCATGAACCAGCCCTATCTAAGCCCAGTACCTGTGAACAGCATGGCCCAATCTTGTGCATGAACCAGCCCTATCTAAGCCCGGTACCTGTGAACAGCATTGTCCAAGCTTGTACATGACCCAGCCCTATCTAAGCCTGGTAACTGTGAACAGCATGGTCCAAGCTTGTGCATGAACCAGCCCTATCTAAGCACGGTACCTGTGAACAGCATGGTCCATGCTTGTACATGAATCAGCCCTATCTTAGCCTGGTACATGTGAACAGCATGGTCCACGCTTGTGCATTAACCATCCCTATCTAAGCCTGGTACCTATGAACAGCATGGTTCAAGCTTGGGCATAAACCTGCCCTATCTAAGCCCGGTACCTGTGAACAGCATGGTCCAAGCTTGGGCATGAACCAGCCCTATCTAAGCCCTGTAACTGTGAACAGCATGGTCCAAGCTTGGGCATGAACCAGCCCTATTTAAGCCCTGTTTCTGTGAACACCATGGTCCAAGCTTGTGCATGAAAGAGCCCTATCCAAGCAAGGGACCTGTGAACAGCATGGTCCACGCTTGTACATGAACCAGCCCTATCTAAGCACTGTACCTGGGAACAGCATGGTCCACGATTGTGCATGAACCAGCCCTATCCAAGCACGGTACCTGGGAACAGCATGGTCCACAATTGTGCATGAACCAGCCCTATCTAAGCACGGTACCTGGGAACAGCATGGTCCACAATTGTGCATGAACCAGCCCTATCTAAGCACAGTACCTGTGAACAGCATGGTCCACGCTTGTGCATGAACCAGCCCTATCTACGCACGGTACCTGTGAACAGCATGGTCCACAATTGTGCATGCACCAGCCCTATCTAAGCACGGTACCTGTGAACAGCATGGTCCACGCTTGTGCATGAACCAGCCCTATCTAAGCTCTGCACCTTTGAACAGCATGGTCCAAGCATGTGCATGAACCAGCTCTATCCAAGCAAGGGACCTGTGAACAGCATGGTCCACCCTTGTACATGAACCAGCCCTATCTAAGCACGGTACCTGGGAACAGCATGGTGCACGATTGTGCATGAACCAGCCCTATCTACGCACGGTACCTGCGAATAGCATGGTTCGAGATTGGGCATGAACCTGCCCTATCTAAGCATGGTACCTGGGAACAGCATGGTCCACAATTGTGCATGAACCAGCCCTATCTAAGCACAGTACCTGTGAACAGCATGGTCCACGCTTGTGCATGAACCAGCCCTATCCAAGCCCTGGACCTGTGAACAGCATGGTCCAAGCTTGTACATGAACAAGCCCTATCCAAGCCCGGGACCTGTGAACAGCATGGTCCAAGTTTGTACAAGAACCAGCCCTATCCAAGCCCAGGATCTGTGAAGAGCATGGTCCAAGCTTGTACATGAGCCAGCCCTATCCAAGCACGGTACCTGTGAACAGGATGGTACAAGCTTGTGCATGAACCAGCCCTATGTAAGCCTGGTACCTGTGAACAGCATGGTCCACGCTTGTGCATGAACCATCCCTATCTAAGCCTGGTACCTATGAACAGCATGGTTCAAGCTTGGGCATAAACCTGCCCTATCTAAGCCCGGTACCTGTGAACAGCATGGTCCAAGCTTGGGCATGAACCAGCCCTATCTAAGCCCAGTACCTGTGAAAAGCATGGTCCACGCTTGGGCATGAACCAGCCCTATCTAAGCCCTGTACCTGTGAACACCATGGTCCAAGCTTGGGCATGAACCAGACCCATCTAAGCCCGGTACCTGTGAACAGCATGGTCCAAGCTTGGGCATGAACCAGCCCTATCTAAGCCCTCTACCTGTGAACACCATGGTCCAAGCGTGTGCATGAACCAGCTCTATCCAAGCAAGGGACCTGTGAACAGCATGGTCCACGCTTGTACATGAACCAGCCCTATCTAAGCACAGTACCTGGGAACAGCATGGTCCACGATTGTGCATGAACCAGCCCTATCTATGCACAGTACCTTTGAACAGCATGGTCCGGGCTTGGGAATGAACCTGCCCTATCTAAGCATGGTACCTGGGAACAGCATGGTCCACAATTGTGCATGAACCAGCCCTATCTAAGCACAGTACCTGTGAACAGCATGGTCCACGCTTGTGCATGAACCAGCCCTATCTAAGCTCTGTACCTTTCAACAGCATGGTCTGAGCTTGGGCATGAACCAGCCCTATCCAAGCCCTGTACCTGTGAACAGCATAGTCCAAGCCTGTACATGAACAAGCCCTATCCAAGCCCGGGACCTGTGAACAGCATGGTCCAAGTTTGTACAAGAACCAGCCCTATCCAAGCCCAGGACATGTGAACAGCATGGTCCAAGCTTGTACATGAGCCAGCCCTATCCAAGAATGTTACTTTTGGACAGTATGGTACAAGCTTGTACATGAGCCAGCCCTATCCAAGCACGGTACCTGTGAACAGCATGCTACAAGCTTGTACTTGAACCAGCCCTACCTAAGCATGGAACCTGTGAACAGCATGATCCAGGCTTGTACATGAACCAGCCCTATCTAAGCACGATACCTGTGAACAGCATGGGCCACGCTTGTATATGAACCAGCCCTATCCAATACCGGTACCCGTGAAGAGCATGGTCCAAACTTGTGAATGAACCAGCCCTATCTAAGCCCAATACCTGTGAACAGCATGGCCCAATCTTGTGCATGAACCAGCCCTATCTAAGCCCGGTACCTGTGAACAGCATGGGCCAAGCTTGTACATGACCCAGCCCTATCTAAGCCTGGTAACTGTGAACAGCATGGTACAAGCTTGTGCATGAACCAGCCCTATCTAAGCCTGGTACCTGTGAACAGCATGGTCCACACTTGTGCATGAACCATCCCTATCTAAGCCTGGTACCTATGAACAGCATGGTTCAAGCTTGGGCATAAACCTGCCCTATCTAAGACCGGTACCTGTGAACAGCATGGTCCAAGCTTGGGCATGAACAAGCCCCATCTAAGCCTGGTACCTGTGAACAGCATGGTCCAAGCTTGGGCATGAACCATCCCTATCTAAGCCCTGTACCTGTGAACACCATGGTCCAAGCGTGTGCATGAACCAGCTCTATCCAAGCAAGGGACCTGTTAACAGCATGGTCCACGCTTGTACATGAACCAGCCCTATCTAAGCACGGTACCTGGGAACAGCATGGTCCACGATTGTGCATGAACCAGCCCTATCTATGCACAGTACCTGTGAACAGCATGGTCCGAGCTTGGGAATGAACCTGCCCTATCTAAGCATGGTACCTGGGAACAGCATGGTCCACAATTGTGCATGAACCAGCCCTATCTAAGCACAGTACCTGTGAACAGCATGGTCCACGCTTGTGCATGAACCAGCCCTATCTAAGCTCTGTACCTTTGAACAGCATGGTCTGAGCTTGGGCATGAACCAGCCCTATCCAAGCCCTGTACCTGAGAACAGCATAGTCCAAGCTTGTACATGAACAAGCCCTATCCAAGCCCGGGACCTGTGAACAGCATGGTCCAAGTTTGTACAAGAACCAGCCCTATCCAAGCCCAGGACATGTGAACAGCATGGTCCAAGCTTGTACATGAGCCAGCCCTATCCAAGCATGTTACGTTTGGACAGCATGGTCCAAGCTTGTACATGAGCCAGCCCTATCCAAGCACGGTACCTGTGAACAGCATGGTACAAGCTTGTACTTGAACCAGCCCTATCTAAGCATGGAACCTGTGAACAGCATGGTCCAGGCTTGTACATGAACCAGCCCTATCTAAGCACGATACCTGTGAACAGCATGGGCCACGCTTGTATATGAACCAGCCCTATCCAATACCAGTACCTGTGAAGAGCATGGTCCAAACTTGTG
Organism: Ambystoma mexicanum; assembly: GCF_040938575.1. NCBI lineage: Eukaryota > Metazoa > Chordata > Amphibia > Caudata > Ambystomatidae > Ambystoma > Ambystoma mexicanum. Next base: position 22,059,884 of record NC_090940.1, read on the forward strand.
CATGAACCAACCCTATCTAAGCCCAGTACCTGTGAACAGCATGGCCCAATCTTGTGCATGAACCAGCCCTATCTAAGCCCGGTACCTGTGAACAGCATGGTGCAAGCTTGTACATGACCCAGCCCTATCTAAGCCTGGTAACTGTGAACAGCATGGTCCAAGCTTGTGCATGAACCAGCCCTATCTAAGCACGGTACCTGTGAACAGCATGGTCCACGCTTGTACTTGAATCAGCCCTATCTAAGCCTGGTACCTGTGAACACCATGGTCCACGCTTGTGCATTAATCATCCCTATCTAAGCCTGGTACCTATGAACACCATGGTTCAAGCTTGGGCATAAACCTGCCCTATCTAAGCCCGGTACCTGTGAACAGCATGGTCCAAGCTTGGGCATGAACCAGCCCTATCAAAGCCCGGTACCTGTGAACAGCATGGTCCAAGCTTGGGCATGAAACAGCCCTATCTAAGCCCTGTTCCTGTGAACACCATGGTCCAAGCTTGTGCATGAAAGAGCCCTATCCAAGCAAGGGACCTGTGAACAGCATGGTCCACGCTTGTACATGAACCAGCCCTATCTAAGCACAGTACCTGGGAACAGCATGGACCACGATTGTGCATGAACCAGCCCTATCCAAGCACGGTACCTGGGAACAGCATGGTCCACAATTGTGCATGAACCAGCCCTATCTAAGCATGGTACCTGGGAACAGCATGGTCCACAATTGTGCATGAACCAGCCCTATCTAAGCACAGTACCTGTGAACAGCATGGTCCACGCTTGTGCATGAACCAGCCCTATCTACGCACGGTACCTGTGAACAGCATGGTCCACAATTGTGCATGAACCAGCCCTATCTAAGCACAGTACCTGTGAACAGCATGGTCCACGCTTGTGCATGAACCAGCCCTATCTAAGCTCTGTACCTTTGAACAGCATGGTCCAAGCATGTGCATGAACCAGCTCTATCCAAGCAAGGGACCTGTGAACAGCATGGTCCACCCTTATACATGAACCAGCCCAATCTAAGCCCGGTACCTGTGAACAGCATGGTCCAAGCTTGTACATGACCCAGCCCTATCTAAGCCTGGTAACTGTGAACAGCATGGTCCAAGCTTGTGCATGAACCAGCCCTATCTAAGCACGGTACCTGTGAACAGCATGGTCCACGCGTGTACATGAATCAGCCCTATCTAAGCCTGGTACCTGTGAACAACATGGTCCACGCTTGTGCATTAACCATCCCTATCTAAGCCTGGTACCTATGAACAGCATGGTTCAAGCTTGGGCATAAACCTGCCCTATCTAAGCCCGGTACCTGTGAACAGCATGGTCCAAGCTTGGGCATGAACCAGCCCTATCTAAGCCCGGTACCTGTGAACAGCATGGTCCAAGCTTGGGCATGAACCAGCCCTATCTAAGCCCTGTTCCTGTGAACACCATAGTCCAAGCTTGTGCATGAAAGAGCCCTATCCAAGCAAGGGACCTGTGAACAGCATGGTCCATGCTTTTACATGAACCAGCCCTATCTAAGCACAGTACCTGGGAACAGCATGGTCAACGATTGTGCATGAACCAGCCCTATCCAAGCACGGTACCTGGGAACAGCATGGTCCACAATTGTGCATGAACCAGCCCTATCTAAGCATGGTACCTGGGAACAGCATGGTCCACAATTGTGCATGAACCAGCCCTATCTAAGCACAGTACCTGTGAACAGCATGGTCCATGCTTGTGCATGAACCAGCCCTATCTACGCACGGTACCTGTTGTTAGGGAGAATTCTCTGTTTAGGCTGAATTTCCCTACCTAGTGAGTCCCCCAGCAGCTTTGCTGGATTTCTGGGGTTTCTTTTTTTCTCCTGCCAAGAGTGAGACTCTTTTACCCTCACTCTTGGGCATGTTGAAGTGTGTTTTCTTGGTTAAACCTTGTGTTGAATGGGCTATGGGGTCTTTTACTCCATAGGGCCTTATGTATTTTTGTGATGTGGGTTACACAGCACCCTCTGTGCCGTGACCCAGGGGTGTCCTAAGGACTCCCCAACATAGACTCCATACCCTGGGACTGACTACTGTCTCCCAGGGCATGTAAAGTCACCAAAGACTTTGCTAGTCTTGAATCCTGAACAGAACCAGTACAAACCATCATATTGTGGACGTACTGGCTGGGGCAATTCGATTGCCCCAGGGTCTGTTAGTCGAGGGGGCACGTCTCCGTCCCCCCTGATCGAGTTTTGGCTGGTGGCAGTGGAAACTACTTTTTATATTCGACCGCGAATATTTCCCTATGGGATTTCCCATTGTTTTAGGCTAACACAATTAATTATTTATTTACGGTAGCCTTAAACATACCGCCGGTTTATATATTTATTATTATAACTCCGGTTGGGACTTTTTGCCAAAACTTGATTCTAAAATGGCGTTGGCGTTCGCCTCTGTAACTCTGACCCAAAGTGGAGCCCTTTGTTCCACTTTTGGCGGGCTTCTCCACAGAAGCCCTCCAAAGTGGTGCCACTCTGTCTGGGGTACTTAGGAGGGGTGGAGGGGGATTTAGGCACCCTGGACTGAGTTACCTTGGTAACTCAAGTCGCACTCCGTTCTGATTGGCCCAAGTGGTGAGCCGGCCGGCTCACCACTTAGCATGTTTGAGTGACAGCTAGGCTGGGTGAATGGGGGTTTGCTGCATAAAAGCAGGGCTTTGGGGACTGGAACTTCAGAAGTCGCCACAGGACCAAGAATCCGACGAGGGAAGAGCTGAGCCGACCTGCTTCGACGACACCACCCGGTGGAGCCCTGCTGAACCGTCTCACCACTTTTTCCAACGACCGAGGAGAACTCCTAACGGAGTGGCTCCTTCCCTTGACTGGTGGGGACAACCAGTTTTCACCTTCTTTCCGCTTCTCGAGGTATCTCGTGGCCGCCTTGCCCGTGCCAAGCACCCCGGCAACCGGAATACCACACTTTTACCCCAAACCGCGAAAGTCGGTACAACCCTTTAACCGGAGGACTCCGCGGCTGGTTTCTTCCCGGGCAGTGCAACGACCTTCTTCTTCTGCTCTTCAGCGAGAACTTCTTCTCCCCTGACCGACGTCGAGCCTTGCTGCCACTGCCTGGAACAACTGCCACCGCTGGAGGATCCTTCCCGCTTAAGGTACCGTGTTCCGCCTGGCTTCCCTTGCCACCGACTGTACGGGGTAGATTTAGCCCCCGGCTTTCGAACCTGGGAGTGCCTGGGACACCCTGGCTAAACTTTCTAAGCCACTCTAAACTCTTTCTAACTCTTTGCAAGACTTTGAATCCCTAATAACAGTGTGATCTTGGGCACATTTTCGCTCCGGCTACTCTAAGAGTGGGCCCTGCCTAGTGACTTTTGCTCACCTGTGACTTGGTACTTCTTTGAGCCTATTGCAAGTGTTCTGGACCTTAGAGTGGTGTGTTTAACCTATTTCTGTTTCTTTTATCCCTTTCTTGAACCTACTAGAGTGTCATCTAACGTTAAGCACTCACCTCTGTTCGAATTATGTGGTGTTAACCTAGAGTTGTCTAGATAGGAGTAAGGGTTGAAACTGCTTTCATTATAACTGTGTTTGAAGTGTTTTTACTATATTTTGCTAGAGTGATTTCAACTTATGTGTGTTTAATAAATAAATAACTATATACTTTTGAAACCAAGCTCTGGTCAGTGGTTGCTTGTGCTATTGTATTTGAGGACCTATTGTGTATACTTTACATACTGCCTAACTCTTCTTGAGGGGAGTCTGACTGCTCAGCCACAGCTACCAGGTAAATCTGGGTGGTGCGGACTGCTACCAAGTGGGTTTACTGCTATACCTGTAGTCTTAAATCTTTTGCAGTGTTCCCTAAGGGAACTGCACAGGTTTCTGCCTAACACTGGTGTACAGCGGTGGGATTTGTATTAAGTATACATTTTAGTGTGCTTTAGATACCTTAGTGCAACTAACCACAAAGCTTAGCACTATAAAAGTAAACCTCTAACATGTCAGTTATAGAAAGCTATAGTCAAGAGTCCCTTGCAGCCAAAACTGCTGATTGTTTAAGAGTGCTCTGTAAACATAAGGACCTCCTGACTAAGGGCAAGAAAATGGAGCTGATTGAAAGATTGTTAGCTAACCAAAGTCTGGGTGAGGGTTCAGAGGAACCTACCACTCCAGCAACTGTAGATGACAGTATTGAAATTAACATGGAGCAAAATGTTGATGATTCTGAGGAAGAGTCAGAAGAGGAGGGTGAGGCTGTTGTGACTGTCCCCCCTAGGCCTCTGCCTGCTCTACCTGCTGTACCTACTGGGCCTTTACCAGGTCCCACATTTAGTCCTCAGTACTTTGAACTGGAGAAAATGAAACTAGAATTGGAGTATAAGAAACTGAATGCTCAAACTGACAAGGAACTAAGGCTAAGGGAAATGGAGCTCAAGTATGAGCTAGAAATGAAGAAATTATCTGTTGAGAATGCTTCTCTCTCTGGCTCCTCTAGAAGTTCCAGTCCTAAAAGACCCCGGATGCCTAAAGAATTGGTTGGTATGTATGAGCCTAAGTTGGATGTGTTGGATTGGTTGTCTCTGTTTGAATATAATCATGGGCTCCAGAACATCACAGGAAATGACTTACTCACCTGGTTGTTCTCTAGGCTTCCCCCTGTTGCAACTGATGTGGTAATGGAGATGGGGTAGGAGGATAAGAAGGACTATGAATGTGTGAAACTAGCTTTGATAGCTAGGTTTGGGAAGACCCCTTCCCAGTATCTTAAGAGGTTTAGGAGCCTCAAAAAGCATGATGGTACCCCTTGGGCTACCTGGGTGAGTGAAGGGTTGAAAAACTTAGAGGGATGGATTAAGGGTTACAAGGTGAACACTTATGAAGGTATGAAGAATTTGTTTATGTTGGAGACTATTTATGATGCCTGCTCTCCTGAGCTCAGACAACACTTGGCTGATTCCAAGGAATTAGATTCCCGGAAACTGGCTAGGGCTGCTGACTTGTGGGTTGCCAACAGGGCCACTCACAAGGATTCTGGGGTAACTCAGAAAAAGGATGGGGAGAGACAGCCTAAAAAGGACTCCAAAGAGAATTCAAATACTACAAATTCCAAAGAGGGCCCCAAACAAAACTATAAGGGTAAGCCACAAGGGAAACCGAATCAGGCTAGTGTACCTTCTGGTCCCAGACCAGAAGGAGGTCAGAACAAGCCTCCATTCCAGCGAGCCTTTGGCTCATGCTTTGTTTGTAAGGCTACTGACCATGTGAAAGGAGATCCCAGATGTAAGGGTAAACCTTCAGGGGTCCAACTTGCCTCCTTAGCCTTCGCTCCAGAAGAGGAAGTACATATGGCAAGTGGAAACTTTCTATTACTGGCTGATAAAACCACTGGAGTCTCAGCTAGTGTTTCTTTAGTCTCTCTGGGGTTGTGGGAACAACAGAATTTAGATGTATATAACTCTATACCAGATAATACTAAAGAGTATTATAAGGACAGTGTCCAGGTGAATGGCCAGGAGACTCCTGCCATTAGGGACACTGGGGCCAGCATAACTGTGGTGGATGAATCATTTTTCAAGGCAGAGGATGTTGCTAAGGCACCCAAATGCCTCACCAAGTTAGCTGGTGGGCCTGTGCAGATGTGTCCCCAGTTACCAGTTCTCATCCAATGTAATGATATGGCTGTAAAAATACCTGTCAGTGTACAATGTGAAGTGCCAGGTAGGGTTCTGTTGGGTAATGACCTCAAAGCTCTTGGAGTTGTATCTCATACCCCCAGACCCCCTAGCAAAAGGTTACAGGAGCTCACAAAACCTGCAAGAGAGAAAACCCTGAGAGGGTTATCTCAGGAGATGATGACAGAAATCACTCCTCTCCCACTGGAACAACTTACTGCAGTAACAACCAGATCAGGAGCAAAGGGGCAACCCAAGACTCCTAGGAAAAAGCCAGCAGCAAGCACTCCAGTGCTTCCAACAAGGACTTCCCCTAGGTTGTCCAAAGTTACACCTGTAACTCCACCTCCAGCTGAGGCTGAGAGGGAGGTACAACCCTGTGTGGTTGAGCTAGACTCTGAGGAAGAGCTAGAGGGAGGCCCAAACCTTATTGGAGATTTGGACCCTGAGGACCATCCTGAGCTGCAGTCTTTACTGGCAGAAGGTGGGCCTAGCAGGGCTGCTTTCCGTAAGGGGCAAAGAGAATGTCCAACTCTGGAAGGTCTCCGCCACCAGGCAGCTTCTCAAGCTGATGGGCAAGAGCCTGGGAAGTATAGGTTGCACTGGGAAGGTGGCCTCTTCTACAGTGAACCCACTGAGTCTGAACCTGGAGACTACAAACGCCTTGTAGTCCCACAAGAGAACAGACAACAGTTCTTACAACTAGCCCATGAGATACCTTTGGCTGGTCACTTGAGTTTCAAGAAGACCAAGGAAAGGCTCTCACTCTACTTTTATTGGCCAAAGATGGGGGCTGAAGTAGATAGATATTGTAAGAGCTGCCATACCTGCCAGACTTCTGGTAAGGTTGGTTCCAAGAATGTGGCACCTTTAGTGCCTCTCCCAGTTGTGGGAGTCCCATTTGAGAGGGTAGGGATTGACATTGTTGGTCCCCTTGATCCTCCAACCTCCTCAGGCAACAGGTTTATACTTGTTGTAGTAGACCATGCTACTAGGTACCCTGAGGCAATTCCTATGAGGACTGTTACAGCTCCGGCTGTGGCTAAGGCCCTCCTTGGTATTTTCACCAGGGTTGGGTTTCCTAAGGAAGTAATCTCTGACAGAGGGTCAAACTTTATGTCCCACTACATGAAAGCCATGTGGAAAACCTGTGGAGTTACTTACAAGTTCTCAACAGCATACCACCCCCAGACAAACGGGTGGTTGAAAGGTTTAACAGAACCATGAAGAGCATGATAGGTGCTTTAGAGGAACCCCTTAAGAAAAAATGGGACCTTCTACTGCCATGCCTGCTCTTTGCTTATAGAGAAGTCCCTCAGGAGGGAGTAGGTTATTCTCCCTTTGAGCTTCTCTATGGCCATCCGGTCAGAGGTCCATTGGCCCTGATTAAGGAGGGGTTGGAAGGTGCTCCTCCCCTCAAGCCAGTCAGAGTGACTGACTATGTGATAGGTCTCCGGAGGAGAATGTCACACATGATGGCAGAAGCAAGTGACAACTTGAAAGCTGGTCAAGCTCTGGTCAAACATTGGCATGACCAGAAGGCTAACATGGTTGAGTTTACTCAAGACCAGCTAGTTCTAGTTATGCTCCCAACAAGGCAGAGGGCCTTGCAAGACCAGTGGATGGGACCCTTCAAGATTGTGGGAAAGCTTGGAGAGGTCAACTATCTGGTGGATCTGGGCAGACCCAGGGAAGCTCCTAGAGTCTTCCACACCAACAGACTAAAAGCATACATCTCCAGACCTGACGTAGGAGCCTTGCTCCTAGCTTCAGCTGCAGAGGAAGAAGAGAGTGAATCTCTCCCTGATCTCCTCAGAGGTGTGCCTTTAGATGAAAAAGTTGAAGGAGTCAATCTCTCTTCAGACCTGACACCTGAGCAACAGGAGGAGTGCAAATCTATGTTAAATCAGTTTGCCTCCCTGTTCTCACTGTCACCAGGCTTGACCCCTTGGGGCCAGCATGATATACTCACTGGTGACTGTCTGCCAGTCAAAAGCAGAGGGTACAGAATGTCAGAACACATCAGAAACCACATCAAAGGAGAGGTCAAGAAGATGCTTGATCTCGGGGTAATAGAGCCCTCTACTAGTCCATGGTCTAGCCCAGTTGTGTTAGTACCAAAGGCAGGATCCAAAGACTTGAGATTCTGTGTGGACTATAGAGCTCTAAATGCAGTCACCAAGACTGATGCCCACCCTTTGCCCAGGACAGATGAGTTGGTGGATAAACTTGGTGCAGCCAAGTACCTCAGCACATTTGACCTTACGTCAGGCTATTGGCAAATAGCCCTGACAGACCATGCCAAGGAGAAGACTGCATTTTCAACCCCAGTTGGCTTGTACCAGTTTAAGGTCATGCCTTTTGGATTAAAAAATGCACCTGCCACATTCCAAAGGATGGTGAACCAAGTTCTGGCTGGGATGGAAGATTTCTGCATGGCATACTTGGATGACATTGCAGTCTTCAGCCACTCCTGGGAGGAACATGTGAACCACCCAGGACATGTGTTACAGGCTCTGGAACAGGCCCATTTGACAATCAAAGCCAGTAAGTGCCAGATTGGTCAAAGTAAAGTGGTCTACCTTGGGCATGAGGTAGGAGGTGGAGAAATAAGGCCTTTGCTCAGCAAGATTGAAGCTGTGCAAAGTTGGACAACACCAACTACTCAAACCCAAGTGAGAGCCTTCCTAGGCCTCACTGGGTATTACCGGAATTTCATTGAGAACTATGGGACCATAGCTTCTCCACTGAATGTAATCTCCTCTCCTAAATTCCCTAAAAAGGTAAAATGGAATGAGGAGTGCAATCAGGCCTTTGAAAAACTGAAGAGAGCTCTTTGCCAAGCTCCAGTATTGAGAGCTCCTGACTACCACCAAACTTTCATTGTACAAACTGATGCTTCCAATGTAGGTATAGGTGCAGTTCTAAGCCAACTGGATGAGAAGGGTAGGGAGCACCCCATTTGCTTCATCAGTAGAAAACTGAAGGATCCTGAGACAAGGTGGGCAACAATCGAAAGAGAATGCTTTGCTATTGTGTGGGCGCTGAAGAAGTTTAGGCCAAACTTGTATGGTTCTACTTTTGTTATTCAGACTGACCACCAACCCTTGAGATGGTTAATGCAAATGAAGGGGGAAAATCCAAAACTATTGAGATGGTCAATCTGCCTGCAAGGGTTTGATTTCACCATTGAGCACAGGTCAGGGTGTCACCATCAAAATGCTGATGGACTCTCTAGGATGTATATCATCGACTAGAGGTATGAGGTTCATCCAGGAGTGGATTAAATCCTCCTGTCCCTTAGTCTGGGGGGGGTGAGTGTTAGGGAGAATTCTCTGTTTAGGCTGAATTTCCCTACCTAGTGAGTCCCCCAGCAGCTTTGCTGGATTTCTGGGGTTTCTTTTTTTCTCCTGCCAAGAGTGAGACTCTTTTACCCTCACTCTTGGGCATGTTGAAGTGTGTTTTCTTGGTTAAACCTTGTGTTGAATGGGCTATGGGGTCTTTTACTCCATAGGGCCTTATGTATTTTTGTGATGTGGGTTACACAGCACCCTCTGTGCCGTGACCCAGGGGTGTCCTAAGGACTCCCCAACATAGACTCCATACCCTGGGACTGACTACTGTCTCCCAGGGCATGTAAAGTCACCAAAGACTTTGCTAGTCTTGAATCCTGAACAGAACCAGTACAAACCATCATATTGTGGACGTACTGGCTGGGGCAATTCGATTGCCCCAGGGTCTGTTAGTCGAGGAGGCACGTCTCCGTCCCCCCTGATCGAGTTTTGGCTGGTGGCAGTGGAAACTACTTTTTATATTCGACCGCGAATATTTCCCTATGTGATTTCCCATTGTTTTAGGCTAACACAATTAATTATTTATTTACGGTAGCCTTAAACATACCGCCGGTTTATATATTTATTATTATAACTCCGGTTGGGACTTTTTGCCAAAACTTGATTCTAAAATGGCGTTGGCGTTCGCCTCTGTAACTCTGACCCAAAGTGGAGCCCTTTGTTCCACTTTTGGCGGGCTTCTCCACAGAAGCCCTCCAAAGTGGTGCCACTCTGTCTGGGGTACTTAGGAGGGGTGGAGGGGGATTTAGGCACCCTGGACTGAGTTACCTTGGTAACTCAAGTCGCACTCCGTTCTGATTGGCCCAAGTGGTGAGCCGGCCGGCTCACCACTTAGCATGTTTGAGTGACAGCTAGGCTGGGTGAATGGGGGTTTGCTGCATAAAAGCAGGGCTTTGGGGACTGGAACTTCAGAAGTCGCCACAGGACCAAGAATCCGACGAGGGAAGAGCTGAGCCGACCTGCTTCGACGACACCACCCGGTGGAGCCCTGCTGAACCATTCTCACCACTTTTTCCAACGACCGAGGAGAACTCCTAACGGAGTGGCTCCTTCCCTTGACTGGTGGGGACAACCAGTTTTCACCTTCTTTCCGCTTCTCGAGGTATCTCGTGGCCGCCTTGCCCGTGCCAAGCACCCCGGCAACCGGAATACCACACTTTTACCCCAAACCGCGAAAGTCGGTACAACCCTTTAACCGGAGGACTCCGCGGCTGGTTTCTTCCCGGGCAGTGCAACGACCTTCTTCTTCTGCTCTTCAGCGAGAACTTCTTCTCCCCTGACCGACGTCGAGCCTTGCTGCCACTGCCTGGAACAACTGCCACCGCTGGAGGATCCTTTCCGCTTAAGGTACCGTGTTCCGCCTGGCTTCCCTTGCCACCGACTGTACGGGGTAGATTTAGCCCCTGGCTTTCGAACCTGGGAGTGCCTGGGACACCCTGGCTAAACTTTCTAAGCCACTCTAAACTCTTTCTAACTCTTTGCAAGACTTTGAATCCCTAATAACAGTGTGATCTTGGGCACATTTTCGCTCCGGCTACTCTAAGAGTGGGCCCTGCCTAGTGACTTTTGCTCACCTGTGACTTGGTACTTCTTTGAGCCTATTGCAAGTGTTCTGGACCTTAGAGTGGTGTGTTTAACCTATTTCTGTTTCTTTTATCCCTTTCTTGAACCTACTAGAGTGTCATCTAACGTTAAGCACTCACCTCTGTTCGAATTATGTGGTGTTAACCTAGAGTTGTCTAGATAGGAGTAAGGGTTGAAACTGCTTTCATTATAACTGTGTTTGAAGTGTTTTTACTATATTTTGCTAGAGTGATTTCAACTTATGTGTGTTTAATAAATAAATAACTATATACTTTTGAAACCAAGCTCTGGTCAGTGGTTGCTTGTGCTATTGTATTTGAGTACCTATTGTGTATACTTTACATACTGCCTAACTCTTCTTGAGGGGAGTCTGACTGCTCAGCCACAGCTACCAGGTAAATCTGGGTGGTGCGGACTGCTACCAAGTGGGTTTACTGCTATACCTGTAGTCTTAAATCTTTTGCAGTGTTCCCTAAGGGAACTGCACAGGTTTCTGCCTAACACCTGTGAACAGCATGGTCCACAATTGTGCATGAACCAGCCCTATCTAAGCACAGTACCTGTGAACAGCATGGTCCACGCTTGTGCATGAACCAGCCCTATCTAAGCTCTGTACCTTTGAACAGCATGGTCTGAGCTTGGGCATGAACCTGCCCTATCTAAGCATGGTACCTGGGAACAGCATGGTCCACGATTGTGCATGAACCAGCCCTATCTACGCACGGTACCTGTGAATAGCATGGTTTGAGCTTGGGCATGAACCTGCCCTATCTAAGCATGGTACCTGGCACAGCATGGTCCACAATTGTGCATGAACCAGCCCTATCTAAGCACAGTACCTGTGAACAGCATGGTCCATGCTTGTGCATGAACCAGCCCTATCTACGCATGGTACCTGTGAACAGCATGGTCCACAATTGTGCATGAACCAGCCCTATCTAAGCACAGTACCTGTGAACAGCATGGTCCACGCTTGTGCATGAACCAGCCCTATCTAAGCTCTGTACCTTTGAACAGCATGGTCCAAGCGGGTGCATGAACCAGCTCTATCCAAGCAAGGGACCTGTGAACAGCATGGTCCACGCTTGTACATGAACCTGCCCTATCTAAGCATGGTACCTGGGAACAGCATGGTCCACGATTGTGCATGAACCAGCTCTATCTATGCACGGTATCTGTGAACAGCATGGTCCGAGCTTGGGCATGAACCTGCCCTATCTAAGCATGGTACCTGGGAACAGCATGGTCCACAATTGTGCATGAACTAGCCCTATCTAAGCACAGTACCTGTGAACAGCATGGTCCACGCTTGTGCATTAACCAGCCCTATCTAAGGTCTGTACCTTTGAACAGCATGGTCCGAGCTTGGGCATGAACCAGCCCTATCCAAGCCCTGTACCTGTGAACAGCATGGTCCAAGCTTGTACATGAACAAGCCCTATCCAAGCCCGCGACCTGTGAACAGCATGGTCCAAGTTTGTACAAGAACCTGCCCTATCCAAGCCCAGGACCTGTGAACAGCATGGTCCAAGCTTGTACATGAGCCAGCCGTATCCAAGCATGGTACTTTTGGACAGCATGGTCCAAGCTTGTACATGAGCCAGCCCTATCCAAGCACGGTACCTGTGAACAGCATGGTACAAGCTTGTCCTTGAACCAGCCCTATCTAAGCATGGAACCTGTGAACAGCATGGTCCAGGCTTGTACATGAACCAGCCCTATCTAAGCACGATACCTGTGAACAGCATGGGCCACGCTTGTATATGAACCAGCCCTATCCAATCCTGGTACTTGTGAAGAGCATGGTCCAAGCTTGTGCATGAACCAGCCCATCTAAGCCCAGTAACTTTGAACAGCATGGGCCAATCTTGTGCATGAACCAGCCCTATCTAAGCCCGGTACCTGTGAACAGCATGGTCCAAGCTTGTACATGACCCAGCCCTATCTAAGACTGGAAACTGTGAACAGCATGGTCCAAGCTTGTGCATGAACCATCCCTATCTAAGCCCGGTACCTGTGAACAGCATGGTCCATGTTTGTACATGAACCATCCCTATCTAAGCATGGTACCTGGGAACAGCATGGTCCACGATTGTGCATGAACCAGCCCTATCTACGCACGGTACCTGTGAATAGCATGGTTCGAGCTTGGGCATGAACCTGCCCTATCTAAGCATGGTACCTGGCACAGCATGGTCCACAATTGTGCATGAACCAGCCCTATCTAAGCACAGTACCTGTGAACAGCATGGTCCATGCTTGTGCATGAACCAGCCCTATCTACGCATGGTACCTGTGAACAGCATGGTCCACAATTGTGCATGAACCAGCCCTATCTAAGCACAGTACCTGTGAACAGCATGGTCCACGCTTGTGCATGAACCAGCCCTATCTAAGCTCTGTACCTTTGAACAGCATGGTCCAAGCGGGTGCATGAACCAGCTCTATCCAAGCAAGGAACCTGTGAACAGCATGGTCCACGCTTGTACATGAACCTGCCCTATCTAAGCATGGTACCTGGGAACAGCATGGTCCACGATTGTGCATGAACCAGCTCTATCTATGCACGGTACCTGTGAACAGCATGGTCCGAGCTTGGGCATGAACCTGCCCTATCTAAGCATGGTACCTGGGAACAGCATGGTCCACAATTGTGCATGAACTAGCCCTATCTAAGCACAGTACCTGTGAACAGCATGGTCCACGCTTTTGCATTAACCAGCCCTATCTAAGCTCTGTACCTTTGAACAGCATGGTCCGAGCTTGGGCATGAACCAGCCCTATCCAAGCCCTGTACCTGTGAACAGCATGGTCCAAGCTTGTACATGAACAAGCCCTATCCAAGCCCGCGACCTGTGAACAGCATGGTCCAAGTTTGTACAAGAACCTGCCCTATCCAAGCCCAGGACCTGTGAACAGCATGGTCCAAGCTTGTACATGAGCCAGCCGTATCCAAGCATGGTACTTTTGGACAGCATAGTCCAAGCTTGTACATGAGCCAGCCCTATCCAAGCACGGTACCTGTGAACAGCATGGTACAAGCTTGTCCTTGAACCAGCCCTATCTAAGCATGGAACCTGTGAACAGCATGGTCCAGGCTTGTACATGAACCAGCCCTATCTAAGCACGATACCTGTGAACAGCATGGGCCACGCTTGTATATGAACCAGCCCTATCCAATCCTGGTACTTGTGAAGAGCATGGTCCAAGCTTGTGCATGAACCAGCCCTATCTAAGCCCAGTAACTGTGAACAGCATGGGCCAATCTTGTGCATGAACCAGCCCTATCTAAGCCCGGTACCTGTGAACAGCATGGTCCAAGCTTGTACATGACCCAGCCCTATCTAAGACTGGAAACTGTGAACAGCATGGTCCAAGCTTGTGCATGAACCATCCCTATCTAAGCCCAGTACCTGTGAACAGCATGCTCCATGTTTGTACATGAACCATCCCTATATAAGCCTGGTACCTATGAACAGCATGGTTCAAGCTTAGGCATAAACCTGCCCTATCTAAGCCCGGTACCTGTGAACAGCATGGTCCAAGCTTGGGCATGAACCAGCCCTATCTAAGCCCAGTACCTGTGAAAAGCATGGTCCAAGCGTGGGCATGAACCAGCCCTATCTAAGCCCTGTACCTGTGAACACCATGGTCCAAGCTTGGGCATGAACCAGCCCCATCTAAGCCCGGTACCTGTGAACAGCATGGTCCACGCTTGTACATGAACCAGCCCTATCTAAGCACGGTACCTGGGAACAGAATGGTCCACGATTGTGCATGAACCAGCCCTATCTACGCACGGTACCTGTGAACAGCATGGTCCGAGCTGGGAATGAACCTGCCCTCTCTAAGCCCGGTACCTGTGAACAGCATGGTCCAAGCTTGTACATGACCGAGCCCTATCTAAGCCTGGTAACTGTGAACAGCATGGTCCAAGCTTGTGCATGAACCAGCCCTATCTAAGCACGGTACCTGTGAACAGCATGGTCCACGCTTGTACATGAATTAGCCCTATCTAAGCCTGGTACCTGTGAACAGCATGGTCCACGTTTGTGCATTAACCATCCCTATCTAAGCCTGGTACCTATGAACAGCATGGTTCAAGCTTGGGCATAAACCTCCCCTATCTAAGCCCGGTACCTGTGAACAGCATGGTCCAAGCTTGGGCATGAACCAGCCCTATCTAAGCTCGGTACCTGTGAACAGCATGGTCCAAGCTTGGGCATGAACCAGCCCCATCTAAGCCCGGTACCTGTGAACAGCATGGTCCACGCTTGTACATGAACCAGCCCTCTCTAAGCACGGTACCTGGGAACAGAATGGTCCACGATTGTGCATGAACCAGCCCTATCTACGCACGGTACCTGTGAACAGCATGGTCCGAGCTTGGGAATGAACCTGCAATATCTAAGCATGGTACCTGGGAACAGCATGGTCCACAATTGTGCATGAACCATCCCTATCTAAGCACAGTACCTGTGAACAGCATGGTCCACGCTTGTGCATGAACCAGCCGTATCTAAGCTCTGTACCTTTGAACAGCATGGTCTGAGCTTGGGCATGAACCAGCCCTATCCAAGCCCTGTACCTGTGAACAGCATAGTCCAAGCTTGTGCATGAACAAGCCCTATCCAAGCATGGTACTTTTGGACAACATGGTCCAAGCTTGTACATGAGCCAGCCCTATCCAAGCACGGTACCTGTGAACAGCATGGTACAAGCTTGTACTTGAACCAGCCCTATCTAAGCATGGAAACTGTGAACAGCATGGTCCAGGCTTGTACATGAACCAGCCCTATCTAAGCACGATACCTATGAACAGCATGGGCCACGCTTGTATATGAACCAGCCCTATCCAATACCGGTACCCGTGAAGAGCATGGTCCAAACTTGTGCATGAACTAGCTCTATCTAAGCCCAGTACCTGTGAACAGCATGGCCCAATCTTGTGCATGAACCAGCCCTATCTAAGCCCGGTACCTGTGAACAGCATGGTCCAAGCTTGTACATGACCGAGCCCTATCTAAGCCTGGTAACTGTGAACAGCATGGTCCAAGCTTGTGCATGAACCAGCCCTATCTAAGCACAGTACCTGTGAACAGCATGGTCCACGCTTGTACATGAATCAGCCCTATCTAAGCCTGGTACCTGTGAACAGCATGGTCCACGTTTGTGCATTAACCATCCCTATCTAAGCCTGGTACCTATGAACAGCATGGTTCAAGCTTGGGCATAAACCTGCCCTATCTAAGCCCGGTACCTGTGAACACCATGGTCCAAGCTTGGGCATGAACCAGCCCTATCTAAGCCCGGTACCTGTGAACAGCATGGTCCAAGCTTGGGCATGAACCAGCCCTATCTAAGCCCTGTTCCTGTGAACACCATGGTCCAAGCTTGTGCATGAAAGAGCCCTATCTAAGCAAGGGACCTGTGAACAGCATGGTCCACGCATGTACATGAACCAGCCCTATCTAAGCACGGTACCTGGGAACAGCATGGTCCACGATTGTGCATGAAGCAGCACTATCCAAGCACGGTACTTTTGGACAGCATGGTCCAAGCTTGTAAATGAGCCAGCCCTATCCAAGCACGGTACCTGTGAACAGCATGTTACAAGCTTGTACTTGAACCATCCCTATCTAAGCATGATACCTGTGAACAGCATGGGCCACGCTTGTATATGAACCAGCCCTATCCAATCCCGGTACCCGTGAAGAGCATGGTCCAAGCTTGTGCATGAACCAGCCCTATCTAAGACCAGTACCTGTGAACAGCATGGCCCAATCTTGTGCATGAATCAGCCCTATCTAAGCCTGGTAACTGTGAACAGTATGGTCCAAGCTTGTGCATGAACCAGCCCTATCTAAGCACAGTACCTGTGAACAGCATGGTCCACGCTTGTGCATTAACCATCCCTATCTAAGCCTGGTACCTATGAACAGCATGGTTCAAGCTTGGGCATAAACGTGCCCTATCTAAGCCTGGTACCTGTGAACAGCATGGTCCAAGCTTGGGCATGAACCAGCCCTATCTAAGCCCTGTTCCTGTGAACACCATGGTCCAAGCTTGTGCATGAACCAGCCCTATCCAAGCAAGGGACCTGTGAACAGCATGGTCCACGCTTGTACATGAACCAGCCCTATCTAAGCACGGTACCTGGGAACAGCATGGTCCACGATTGTGCATGAACCAGCCCTATCCAAGCACGGTACCT
Organism: Ambystoma mexicanum; assembly: GCF_040938575.1. Classification (NCBI taxonomy): domain Eukaryota; kingdom Metazoa; phylum Chordata; class Amphibia; order Caudata; family Ambystomatidae; genus Ambystoma; species Ambystoma mexicanum. Next base: position 22,076,704 of record NC_090940.1, read on the forward strand.
GGGAACAGCATGGTCCACAATTGTGCATGAACCAGCCCTATCTAACCACGGTACCTGGGAACAGCATGGTCCACAATTGTGCATGAACCAGCCCAATCTAAGCACAGTACCTGTGAACTGCATGGTCCACGCTTGTGCATGAACCAGCCCTATCTACGCACGGTACCTGTGAACAGCATGGTCCACAATTGTGCATGAACCAGCCCTATCTAAGCACAGTACCTGTGAACAGCATGGTCCACGCTTGTGCATGAACCAGCCCTATCTAAGCTCTGTTCCTTTCAATAGCATGGTCCAAGCATGTGCATGAACCAGCTCTATCCAAGCAAGGGACCTCTGAACAGCATGGTCCACCCTTGTACATGAACCAGCCCTATCTACGCACGGTACCTGGGAACAGCATGGTCCACGATTGTGCATGAACCAGCCCTATCTACGCACGGTACCTGTGAATAGCATGGTTCGATCTTGGGCATGAACCTGCCCTATCTAAGCATGGTACCTGGCACAGCATGGTCCACAATTGTGCATGAACCAGCCCTATCTAAGCACAGTACCTGTGAACAGCATGGTCCATGCTTGTGCATGAACCAGCCCTATCTACGCATGGTACCTGTGAACAGCATGGTCCACAATTGTGCATGAACCAGCCCTATCTAAGCACAGTACCTGTGAACAGCATGGTCCACAGTTGTGCATGAACCAGCCCTATCTAAGCTCTGTACCTTTGAACAGCATGGTCCAAGCGGGTGCATGAACCAGCTCTATCCAAGCAAGGGACCTGTGAACAGCATGGTCCACGCTTGTACATGAACCTGCCCTATCTAAGCATGGTACCTGGGAACAGCATGGTCCACGATTGTGCATGAACCAGCTCTATCTATGCACGGTACCTGTGAACAGCATGGTCCGAGCTTGGGCATGAACCTGCCCTATCTAAGCATGGTACCTGGGAACAGCATGGTCCACAATTGTGCATGAACTAGCCCTATCTAAGCACAGTACCTGTGAACAGCATTGTCCACGCTTGTGCATTAACCAGCCCTATCTAAGCTCTGTACCTTTGAACAGCATGGTCCGAGCTTGGGCATGAACCAGCCCTATCCAAGCCCTGTACCTGTGAACAGCATGGTCCAAGCTTGTACATGAACAAGCCCTATCCAAGCCCGCGACCTGTGAACAGCATGGTCCAAGTTTGTACAAGAACCTGCCCTATCCAAGCCCAGGACCTGTGAACAGCATGGTCCAAGCTTGTACATGAGCCAGCCGTATCCAAGCATGGTACTTTTGGACAGCATAGTCCAAGCTTGTACATGAGCCAGCCCTATCCAAGCACGGTACCTGTGAACAGCATGGTACAAGCTTGGGCATGAACCAGCCCCATCTAAGCCCGGTACCTGTGAACAGCATGGTCCACGCTTGTACATGAACCAGCCCTATCTAAGCACGGTACCTGGGAACAGAATGGTCCACGATTGTGCATGAACCAGCCCTATCTACGCACGGTACCTGTGAACAGCATGGTCCGAGCTTGGGAATGAACCTGCCCTATCTAAGCATGGTACCTGGGAACAGCATGGTCCACAATTGTGCATGAACCATCCCTATCTAAGCACAGTACCTGTGAACAGCATGGTCCACGCTTGTGCATGAACCAGCCCTATCTAAGCTCTGTACCTTTGAACAGCATGGTCTGAGCTTGGGCATGAACCAGCCCTATCCAAGCCCTGTACCTGTGAACAGCATAGTCCAAGTCTGTGCATGAACAAGCCCTATCCAAGCCCGGGACCTGTGAACAGCATGGTCCAAGTTTGTACAAGAACCAGCCCTATCCAAACCCAGGACATGTGAACAGCATGGTCCAAGCTTGTACATGAGCCAGCCCTATCCAAGCATGGTACTTTTGGACAACATGGTCCAAGCTTGTACATGAGCCAGCCCTATCCAAGCACGGTACCTGTGAACAGCATGGTCCACGCTTGTACATGAATCAGCCCTATCTAAACCTGGTACCTGTGAACAGCATGGTCCACGTTTGTGCATTAACCATCCCTATCTAAGCCTGGTACCTATGAACAGCATGGTTCAAGCTTGGGCATAAACCTGCCCTATCTAAGCCCGGTACCTGTGAACAGCATGGCCCAAGCTTGGGCATGAACCAGCCCTATCTAAGCCCGGTACCTGTGAACAGCATGGTCCAAGCTTGGGCATGAACCAGCCCTATCTAAGCCCTGTTCCTGTGAACACCATGGTCCAAGCTTGTGCATGAAAGAGCCCTATCTAAGCAAGGGACCTGTGAACAGCATGGTCCACGCATGTACATGAACCAGCCCTATCTAAGCACGGTACCTGGGAACAGCATGGTCCACGATTGTGCATGAAGCAGCACTATCCAAGCACGGTACTTTTGGACAGCATGGTCCAAGCTTGTAAATGAGCCAGCCCTATCCAAGCACGTTACCTGTGAACAGCATGTTACAAGCTTGTACTTGAACCAGCCCTATCTAAGCATGATACCTGTGAACATCATGGGCCACGCTTGTATATGAACCAGCCCTATCCAATCCCGGTACCCGTGAAGAGCATGGTCCAAGCTTGTGCATGAACCAGCCCTATCTAAGACCAGTACCTGTGAACAGCATGGCCCAATCTTGTGCATGAATCAGCCCTATCTAAGCCTGGTAACTGTGAACAGTATGGTCCAAGCTTGTGCATGAACCAGCCCTATCTAAGCACAGTACCTGTGAACAGCATGGTCCACGCTTGTGCATTAACCATCCCTATCTAAGCCTGGTACCTATGAACAGCATGGTTCAAGCTTGGGCATAAACGTGCCCTATCTAAGCCTGGTACCTGTGAACAGCATGGTCCAAGCATGGGCATGAACCAGCCCTATCTAAGCCCTGTTCCTGTGAACACCATGGTCCAAGCTTGTGCATGAACCAGCCCTATCCAAGCAAGGGACCTGTGAACAGCATGGTCCATGCTTGTACATGAACCAGCCCTATCTAAGCACGGTACCTGGGAACAGCATGGTCCACGATTGTGCATGAACCAGCCCTATCCAAGCACGGTACCTGGGAACAGCATGGTCCACAATTGTGCATGAACCAGCCCTATCTAACCACGGTACCTGGGAACAGCATGGTCCACAATTGTGCATGAACCAGCCCAATCTAAGCACAGTACCTGTGAACTGCATGGTCCACGCTTGTGCATGAACCAGCCCTATCTACGCACGGTACCTGTGAACAGCATGGTCCACAATTGTGCATGAACCAGCCCTATCTAAGCACAGTACCTGTGAACAGCATGGTCCACGCTTGTGCATGAACCAGCCCTATCTAAGCTCTGTACCTTTCAACAGCATGGTCCAAGCATGTGCATGAACCAGCTCTATCCAAGCAAGGGACCTCTGAAGAGCATGGTCCACCCTTGTACATGAACCAGCCCTATCTAAGCACGGTACCTGGGAACAGCATGGTCCACGATTGTGCATGAACCAGCCCTATCTACGCACGGTACCTGTGAATAGCATGGTTCGATCTTGGGCATGAACCTGCCCTATCTAAGCATGGTACCTGGCACAGCATGGTCCACAATTGTGCATGAACCAGCCCTATCTAAGCACAGTACCTGTGAACAGCATGGTCCATGCTTGTGCATGAACCAGCCCTATCTACGCATGGTACCTGTGAACAGCATGGTCCACAATTGTGCATGAACCAGCCCTATCTAAGCACAGTACCTGTGAACAGCATGGTCCACACTTGTGCATGAAATAGCCCTATCTAAGCTCTGTACCTTTGAACAGCATGGTCCAAGCGGGTGCATGAACCAGCTCTATCCAAGCAAGGGACCTGTGAACAGCATGGTCCACGCTTGTACATGAACCTGCCCTATCTAAGCATGGTACCTGGGAACAGCATGGTCCACGATTGTGCACGAACCAGCTCTATCTATGCACGGTACCTGTGAACAGCATGGTCCGAGCTTGGGCATGAACCTGCCCTATCTAAGCATGGTACCTGGGAACAGCATGGTCCACAATTGTGCATGAACTAGCCCTATCTAAGCACAGTACCTGTGAACAGCATGGTCCACGCTTGTGCATTAACCAGCCCTATCTAAGCTCTGTACCTTTGAACAGCATGGTCCGAGCTTGGGCATGAACCAGCCCTATCCAAGCCCTGTACCTGTGAACAGCATGGTCCAAGCTTGTACATGAACAAGCCCTATCCAAGCCCGCGACCTGTGAACAGCATGGTCCAAGTTTGTACAAGAACCTGCCCTATCCAAGCCCAGGACCTGTGAACAGCATGGTCCAAGCTTGTACATGAGCCAGCCGTATCCAAGCATGGTACTTTTGGACAGCATAGTCCAAGCTTGTACATGAGCCAGCCCTATCCAAGCACGGTACCTGTGAACAGCATGGTACAAGCTTGGGCATGAACCAGCCCCATCTAAGCCCGGTACCTGTGAACAGCATGGTCCATGCTTGTACATGAACCAGCCCTATCTAAGCACGGTACCTGGGAACAGAATGGTCCACGATTGTGCATGAACCAGCCCTATCTACGCACGGTACCTGTGAACAGCATGGTCCGAGCTTGGGAATGAACCTGCCCTATCTAAGCATGGTACCTGGGAACAGCATGGTCCACAATTGTGCATGAACCATCCCTATCTAAGCACAGTACCTGTGAACAGCATGGTCCACGCTTGTGCATGAACCAGCCCTATCTAAGCTCTGTACCTTTGAACAGCATGGTCTGAGCTTGGGCATGAACCAGCCCTATCCAAGCCCTGTACCTGTGAACAGCATAGTCCAAGTCTGTGCATGAACAAGCCCTATCCAAGCCCGGGACCTGTGAACAGCATGGTCCAAGTTTGTACAAGAACCAGCCCTATCCAAACCCAGGACATGTGAACAGCATGGTCCAAGCTTGTACATGAGCCAGCCCTATCCAAGCATGGTACTTTTGGACAACATGGTCCAAGCTTGTACATGAGCCAGCCCTATCCAAGCACGGTACCTGTGAACAGCATGGTCCACGCTTGTACATGAATCAGCCCTATCTAAACCTGGTACCTGTGAACAGCATGGTCCACGTTTGTGCATTAACCATCCCTATCTAAGCCTGGTACCTATGAACAGCATGGTTCAAGCTTGGGCATAAACCTGCCCTATCTAAGCCCGGTACCTGTGAACAGCATGGTCCAAGCTTGGGCATGAACCAGCCCTATCTAAGCCCGGTACCTGTGAACAGCATGGTCCAAGCTTGGGCATGAACCAGCCCTATCTAAGCCCTGTTCCTGTGAACACCATGGTCCAAGCTTGTGCATGAAAGAGCCCTATCTAAGCAAGGGACCTGTGAACAGCATGGTCCACGCATGTACATGAACCAGCCCTATCTAAGCACGGTACCTGGGAACAGCATGGTCCACGATTGTGCATGAAGCAGCACTATCCAAGCACGGTACTTTTGGACAGCATGGTCCAAGCTTGTAAATGAGCCAGCCCTATCCAAGCACGTTACCTGTGAACAGCATGTTACAAGCTTGTACTTGAACCAGCCCTATCTAAGCATGATACCTGTGAACATCATGGGCCACGCTTGTACATGAACCAGCCCTATCCAATCCCGGTACCCGTGAAGAGCATGGTCCAAGCTTGTGCATGAACCAGCCCTATCTAAGACCAGTACCTGTGAACAGCATGGCCCAATCTTGTGCATGAATCAGCCCTATCTAAGCCTGGTAACTGTGAACAGTATGGTCCAAGCTTGTGCATGAACCAGCCCTATCTAAGCACAGTACCTGTGAACAGCATGGTCCACGCTTGTGCATTAACCATCCCTATCTAAGCCTGGTACCTATGAACAGCATGGTTCAAGCTTGGGCATAAACGTGCCCTATCTAAGCCTGGTACCTGTGAACAGCATGGTCCAAGCTTGGGCATGAACCAGCCCTATCTAAGCCCTGTTCCTGTGAACACCATGGTCCAAGCTTGTGCATGAACCAGCCCTATCCAAGCAAGGGACCTGTGAACAGCATGGTCCATGCTTGTACATGAACCAGCCCTATCTAAGCACGGTACCTGGGAACAGCATGGTCCACGATTGTGCATGAACCAGCCCTATCCAAGCACGGTACCTGGGAACAGCATGGTCCACAATTGTGCATGAACCAGCCCTATCTAACCACGGTACCTGGGAACAGCATGGTCCACAATTGTGCATGAACCAGCCCAATCTAAGCACAGTACCTGTGAACTGCATGGTCCACGCTTGTGCATGAACCAGCCCTATCTACGCACGGTACCTGTGAACAGCATGGTCCACAATTGTGCATGAACCAGCCCTATCTAAGCACAGTACCTGTGAACAGCATGGTCCACGCTTGTGCATGAACCAGCCCTATCTAAGCTCTGTACCTTTCAACAGCATGGTCCAAGCATGTGCATGAACCAGCTCTATCCAAGCAAGGGACCTCTGAAGAGCAAGGTCCACCCTTGTACATGAACCAGCCCTATCTAAGCACGGTACCTGGGAACAGCATGGTCCACGATTGTGCATGAACCAGCCCTATCTACGCACGGTACCTGTGAATAGCATGGTTCGATCTTGGGCATGAACCTGCCCTATCTAAGCATGGTACCTGGCACAGCATGGTCCACAATTGTGCATGAACCAGCCCTATCTAAGCACAGTACCTGTGAACAGCATGGTCCATGCTTGTGCATGAACCAGCCCTATCTACGCATGGTACCTGTGAACAGCATGGTCCACAATTGTGCATGAACCAGCCCTATCTAAGCACAGTACCTGTGAACAGCATGGTCCACACTTGTGCATGAAATAGCCCTATCTAAGCTCTGTACCTTTGAACAGCATGGTCCAAGCGGGTGCATGAACCAGCTCTATCCAAGCAAGGGACCTGTGAACAGCATGGTCCACGCTTGTACATGAACCTGCCCTATCTAAGCATGGTACCTGGGAACAGCATGGTCCACGATTGTGCACGAACCAGCTCTATCTATGCACGGTACCTGTGAACAGCATGGTCCGAGCTTGGGCATGAACCTGCCCTATCTAAGCATGGTACCTGGGAACAGCATGGTCCACAATTGTGCATGAACTAGCCCTATCTAAGCACAGTACCTGTGAACAGCATGGTCCACGCTTGTGCATTAACCAGCCCTATCTAAGCTCTGTACCTTTGAACAGCATGGTCCGAGCTTGGGCATGAACCAGCCCTATCCAAGCCCTGTACCTGTGAACAGCATGGTCCAAGCTTGTACATGAACAAGCCCTATCCAAGCCCGCGACCTGTGAACAGCATGGTCCAAGTTTGTACAAGAACCTGCCCTATCCAAGCCCAGGACCTGTGAACAGCATGGTCCAAGCTTGTACATGAGCCAGCCGTATCCAAGCATGGTACTTTTGGACAGCATAGTCCAAGCTTGTACATGAGCCAGCCCTATCCAAGCACGGTACCTGTGAACAGCATGGTACAAGCTTGGGCATGAACCAGCCCCATCTAAGCCCGGTACCTGTGAACAGCATGGTCCACGCTTGTACATGAACCAGCCCTATCTAAGCACGGTACCTGGGAACAGAATGGTCCACGATTGTGCATGAACCAGCCCTATCTACGCACGGTACCTGTGAACAGCATGGTCCGAGCTTGGGAATGAACCTGCCCTATCTAAGCATGGTACCTGGGAACAGCATGGTCCACAATTGTGCATGAACCATCCCTATCTAAGCACAGTACCTGTGAACAGCATGGTCCACGCTTGTGCATGAACCAGCCCTATCTAAGCTCTGTACCTTTGAACAGCATGGTCTGAGCTTGGGCATGAACCAGCCCTATCCAAGCCCTGTACCTGTGAACAGCATAGTCCAAGCTTGTGCATGAACAAGCCCTATCCAAGCCCGGGACCTGTGAACAGCATGGTCCAAGTTTGTACAAGAACCAGCCCTATCCAAACCCAGGACATGTGAACAGCATGGTCCAAGCTTGTACATGAGCCAGCCCTATCCAAGCATGGTACTTTTGGACAACATGGTCCAAGCTTGTACATGAGCCAGCCCTATCCAAGCACGGTACCTGTGAACAGCATGGTCCAAGCTTGTACTTGAACCAGCCCTATCTAAGCATGGAAACTGTGAACAGCATGGTCCAGGCTTGTACATGAACCAGCCCTATCTAAGCACGATACCTGTGAACAGCATGGGCCACGCTTGTATATGAACCAGCCCTATCCAATACCGGTACCCGTGAAGAGCATGGTCCAAACATGTGCATGAACTAGCTCTATCTAAGGCCAGTACCTGTGAACAGCATGGCCCAATCTTGTGCATGAACCAGCCCTATCTAAGCCCGGTACCTGTGAACAGCATGGTCCAAGCTTGTACATGACCGAGCCCTATCTAAGCCTGGTAACTGTGAACAGCATGGTCCAAGCTTGTGCATGAACCAGCCCTATCTACGCACAGTACCTGTGAACAGCATGGTCCACGCTTGTACATGAATCAGCCCTATCTAAGTCTGGTACCTGTGAACAGCATGGTCCACGTTTGTGCATTAACCATCCCTATCTAAGCCTGGTACGTTTGAACAGCATGGTTCAAGCTTGGGCATAAACCTGCCCTATCTAAGCCCGGTACCTGTGCACAGCATGGTCCAAGCTTGGGCATGAACCAGCCATATCTAAGCCCGGTACCTGTGAACAGCATGGTCCAAGCTTGTGCATGAACCAGCCCTATCTAAGCCCTGTTCCTGTGAACACCATGGTCCAAGCTTGTGCATGAAAGAGCCCTATCTAAGCAAGGGACCTGTGAACAGCATGGTCCACGAAGTACATGAACCAGCCCTATCTAAGCAAGGTACCTGGGAACAGCATGGTCCACGATTGTGCATGAAGCAGCCCTATCCAAGCACGGTACTTTTGGACAGCATGGTCCAAGCTTGTAAATGAGCCAGCCCTATCCAAGCACGGTACCTGTGAACAGCATGGTACAAGCTTGTACTTGAACCAGCCCTATCTAAGCACGATACCTGTGAACAGCATGGGCCACGCTTGTATATGAACCAGCCCTATCCAATCCCGGTACCCGTGAAGAGCATGGTCCAAGCTTGTGCATGAACCAGCCCTATCTAAGCCCAGTACCTGTGAACAGCATGGCCCAATCTTGTGCATGAATCAGCCCTATCTAAGCCTGGTAACTGTGAACAGTATGGTCCAAGCTTGTGCATGAACCAGCCCTATCTAAGCACAGTACCTGTGAACAGCATGGTCCACGCTTGTGCATTAACCATCCCTATCTAAGCCTGGTACCTATGAACAGCATGGTTCAAGCTTGGGCATAAACCTGCCCTATCTAAGCCTGGTACCTGTGAACAGCATGGTCCAAGCTTGGGCATGAACCAGCCCTATCTAAGCCCTGTTCCTGTGAACACCATGGTCCAAGCTTGTGCATGAACCAGCCCTATCCAAGCAAGGGACCTGTGAACAGCATGGTCCACGCTTGTACATGAACCAGCCTTATCTAAGCACGGTACCTGGGAACAGCATGGTCCACGATTGTGCATGAACCAGCCCTATCCAAGCACGGTACCTGGGAACAGCATGGTCCACAATTGTGCATGAACCAGCCCTATCTAACCACGGTACCTGGGAACAGCATGGTCCACAATTGTGCATGAACCAGCCCAATCTAAGCACAGTACCTGTGAACTGCATGGTCCACGCTTGTGCATGAACCAGCCCTATCTACGCACGGTACCTGTGAACAGCATGGTCCACAATTGTTCATGAACCAGCCCTATCTAAGCAAGGGACCTGTGAACAGCATGGTCCACGCTTGTGCATGAACCAGCCCTATCTAAGCTCTGTACCTTTCAACAGCATGGTCCAAGCATGTGCATGAACCAGCTCTATCCAAGCAAGGGACCTGTGAACAGCATGGTCCACCCTTGTACATGAACCAGCCCTATCTAAGCACGGTACCTGGGAACAGCATGGTCCACGATTGTGCATGAACCAGCCCTATCTACGCACGGTACCTGTGAATAGCATGGTTCGAGCTTGGGCATGAACCTGCCCTATCTAAGCATGGTACCTGGGAACAGCATGGGCAACAATTGTGCATGAACCAGCCCTATCTAAGCACAGTACCTTTGAACAGCATGGTCCACGCTTGTGCATGAACCAGCCCTATCTAAGCACGGTACCTGGGAACAGCATGGTCCACGATTGTGCATGAACCAGCCCTATCCAAGCACGGTACCTGGGAACAGCATGGTCCACAATTGTGCATGAACCAGCCCTATCTAACCACGGTACCTGGGAACAGCATGGTCCACAATTGTGCATGAACCAGCCCAATCTAAGCACAGTACCTGTGAACTGCATGGTCCACGCTTGTGCATGAACCAGCCCTATCTACGCACGGTACCTGTGAACAGCATGGTCCACAATTGTGCATGAACCAGCCCTATCTAAGCACAGTACCTGTGAACAGCATGGTCCACGCTTGTGCATGAACCAGCCCTATCTAAGCTCTGTACCTTTCAACAGCATGGTCCAAGCATGTGCATGAACCAGCTCTATCCAAGCAAGGGACCTCTGAACAGCATGGTCCACCCTTGTACATGAACCAGCCCTATCTAAGCACGGTACCTGGGAGCAGCATGGTCCACGATTGTGCATGAACCAGCCCTATCTACGCACGGTACCTGTGAATAGCATGGTTCGAGCTTGGGCATGAACCTGCCCTATCTAAGCATGGTACCTGGCACAGCATGGTCCACAATTGTGCATGAACCAGCCCTATCTAAGCACAGTACCTGTGAACAGCATGGTCCATGCTTGTGCATGAACCAGCCCTATCTACGCATGGTACCTTTGAACAGCATGGTCCACAATTGTGCATGAACCAGCCCTATCTAAGCACAGTACCTGCGAACAGCATGGTCCACACTTGTGCATGAACCAGCCCTATCTAAGCTCTGTACCTTTGAACAGCATGGTCTAAGCGGGTGCATGAACCAGCTCTATCCAAGCAAGGGACCTGTGAACAGCATGGTCCACGCTTGTACATGAACCTGCCCTATCTAAGCATGGTACCTGGGAACAGCATGGTCCACGATTGTGCATGAACCAGCTCTATCTATGCACGGTACCTGTGAACAGCATGGTCCGAGCTTGGGCATGAACCTGCCCTATCTAAGCATGGTACCTGGGAACAGCATGGTCCACAATTGTGCATGAACTAGCCCTATCTAAGCACAGTACCTGTGAACAGCATGGTCCACGCTTGTGCATTAACCAGCCCTATCTAAGCTCTGTACCTTTGAACAGCATGGTCCGAGCTTGGGCATGAACCAGCCCTATCCAAGCCCTGTACCTGTGAACAGCATGGTCCAAGCTTGTACATGAACAAGCCCTATCCAAGCCCGCGACCTGTGAACAGCATGGTCCAAGTTTGTACAAGAACCTGCCCTATCCAAGCCCAGGACCTGTGAACAGCATGGTCCAAGCTTGTACATGAGCCAGCCGTATCCAAGCATGGTACTTTTGGACAGCATAGTCCAAGCTTGTACATGAGCCAGCCCTATCCAAGCACGGTACCTGTGAACAGCATGGTACAAGCTTGGGCATGAACCAGCCCCATCTAAGCCCGGTACCTGTGAACAGCATGGTCCACGCTTGTACATAAACCAGCCCTATATAAGCACGGTACCTGGGAACAGAATGGTCCACGATTGTGCATGAACCAGCCCTATCTACGCACGGTACCTGTGAACAGCATGGTCCGAGCTTGGGAATGAACCTGCCCTATCTAAGCATGGTACCTGGGAACAGCATGGTCCACAATTGTGCATGAACCATCCCTATCTAAGCACAGTACCTGTGAACAGCATGGTCCACGCTTGTGCATGAACCAGCCCTATCTAAGCTCTGTACCTTTGAACAGCATGGTCTGAGCTTGGGCATGAACCAGCCCTATCCAAGCCCTGTACCTGTGAACAGCATAGTCCAAGCTTGTGCATGAACCAGCCCTATCTAAGCCCTGTTCCTGTGAACACCATGGTCCAAGCTTGTGCATGAACCAGCCCTATCCAAGCAAGGGACCTGTGAACAGCATGGTCCACGCTTGTACATGAACCAGCCCTATCTAAGCACGGTACCTGGGAACAGCATGGTCCACGATTGTGCATGAACCAGCCCTATCCAAGCACAGTACCTGGGAACAGCATGGTCCACAATTGTGCATGAACCAGCCCTATCTAACCACGGTACCTGGGAACAGCATGGTCCACAATTGTGCATGAACCAGCCCAATCTAAGCACAGTACCTGTGAACTGCATGGTCCACGCTTGTGCATGAACCAGCCCTATCTACGCACGGTACCTGTGAACAGCATGGTCCACAATTGTGCATGAACCAGCCCTATCTAAGCACAGTACCTGTGAACAGCATGGTCCACGCTTGTGCATGAACCAGCCCTATCTAAGCTCTGTACCTTTCAACAGCATGGTCCAAGCATGTGCATGAACCAGCTCTATCCAAGCAAGGGACCTCTGAACAGCATGTTCCACCCTTGTACATGAACCAGCCCTATCTAAGCACGGTACCTGGGAACAGCATGGTCCACGATTGTGCATGAACCAGCCCTATCTACGCACGGTACCTGTGAATAGCATGGTTCGAGCTTGGGCATGAACCTGCCCTATCTAAGCATGGTACCTGGCACAGCATGGTCCACAATTGTGCATGAACCAGCCCTATCTAAGCACAGTACCTGTGAACAGCATGGTCCATGCTTGTGCATGAACCAGCCCTATCTACGCATGGTACCTGTGAACAGCATGGTCCACAATTGTGCATGAACCAGCCCTATCTAAGCACAGTACCTGTGAACAGCATTGTCCACACTTGTGCATGAACCAGCCCTATCTAAGCTCTGTACCTTTGAACAGCATGGTCCAAGCGGGTGCATGAACCAGCTCTATCCAAGCAAGGGACCTGTGAACAGCATGGTCCACGCTTGTACATGAACCTGTCCTATCTAAGCATGGTACCTGGGAACAGCATGGTCCACGATTGTGCATGAACCAGCTCTATCTATGCACGGTACCTGTGAACAGCATGGTCCGAGCTTGGGCATGAACCTGCCCTATCTAAGCATGGTACCTGGGAACAGCATGGTCCACAATTGTGCATGAACTAGCCCTATCTAAGCACAGTACCTGTGAACAGCATGGTCCACGCTTGTGCATTAACCAGCCCTATCTAAGCTCTGTACCTTTGAACAGCATGGTCCGAGCTTGGGCATGAACCAGCCCTATCCAAGCCCTGTACCTGTGAACAGCATGGTCCAAGCTTGTACATGAACAAGCCCTATCCAAGCCCGCGACCTGTGAACAGCATGGTCCAAGTTTGTACAAGAACCTGCCCTATCCAAGCCCAGGACCTGTGAACAGCATGGTCCAAGCTTGTACATGAGCCAGCCGTATCCAAGCATGGTATTTTAGACAGCATAGTCCAAGCTTGTACATGAGCCAGCCCTATCCAAGCACGGTACCTGTGAACAGCATGGTACAAGCTTGGGCATTAACCAGCCCCATCTAAGCCCGGTACCTGTGAACAGCATGGTCCACGCTTGTACATGAACCAGCCCTATCTAAGCACGGTACCTGGGAACAGAATGGTCCACGATTGTGCATGAACCAGCCCTATCTACACACGGTACCTGTGAACAGCATGGTCCGAGCTTGGGAATGAACCTGCCCTATCTAAGCATGGTACCTGGGAACAGCATGGTCCACAATTGTGCATGAACCATCCCTATCTAAGCACAGTACCTGTGAACAGCATGGTCCACGCTTGTGCATGAACCAGCCCTATCTAAGCTCTGTACCTTTGAACAGCATGGTCTGAGCTTGGGCATGAACCAGCCCTATCCAAGCCCTGTACCTGTGAACAGCATAGTCCAAGCTTGTGCATGAACAAGCCCTATCCAAGCCCGGGACCTGTGAACAGCATGGTCCGAGCTTGGGCATGAACCTGCCCTATCTAAGCATGGTACCTGGGAACAGCATGGTCCACAATTGTGCATGAACTAGCCCTATCTAAGCACAGTACCTGTGAACAGCATGGTCCACGCTTGTGCATTAACCAGTCCTATCTAAGCTCTGTACCTTTGAACAGCATGGTCCGAGCTTGGGCATGAACCAGCCCTATCCAAGCCCTGTACCTGTGAACAGCAGGGTCCAAGCTTGTACATGAACAAGCCCTATCCAAGCCCGCGACCTGTGAACAGCATGGTCCAAGTTTGTACAAGAACCTGCCCTATCCAAGCCCAGGACCTGTGAACAGCATGGTCCAAGCTTGTACATGAGCCAGCCGTATCCAAGCATGGTACTTTTGGACAGCATAGTCCAAGCTTGTACATGAGCCAGCCCTATCCAAGCACGGTACCTGTGAACAGCATGGTACAAGCTTGGGCATGAACCAGCCCCATCTAAGCCCGGTACCTGTGAACAGCATGGTCCACGCTTGTACATGAACCAGCCCTATCTAAGCACGGTACCTGGGAACAGAATGGTCCACGATTGTGCATGAACCAGCCCTATCTACGCACGGTACCTGTGAACAGCATGGTCCGAGCTTGGGAATGAACCTGCCCTATCTAAGCATGGTACCTGGGAACAGCATGGTCCACAATTGTGCATGAACCATCCCTATCTAAGCACAGTACCTGTGAACAGCATGGTCCACGCTTGTGCATGATCCAGCCCTATCTAAGCTCTGTACCTTTGAACAGCATGGTCTGAGCTTGGGCATGAACCAGCCCTATCCAAGCCCTGTACCTGTGAACAGCATAGTCCAAGCTTGTGCATGAACCAGCCCTATCTAAGCCCTGTTCCTGTGAACACCATGGTCCAAGCTTGTGCATGAACCAGCCCTATCCAAGCAAGGGACCTGTGAACAGCATGGTCCACGCTTGTACATGAACCAGCCCTATCTAAGCACGGTACCTGGGAACAGCATGGTCAACGATTGTGCATGAACCAGCCCTATCCAAGCACGGTACCTGGGAACAGCATGGTCCACAATTGTGCATGAACCAGCCCTATCTAACCACGGTACCTGGGAACAGCATGGTCCACAATTGTGCATGAACCAGCCCAATCTAAGCACAGTACCTGTGAACTGCATGGTCCACGCTTGTGCATGAACCAGCCCTATCTACGCACGGTACCTGTGAACAGCATGGTCCACAATTGTGCATGAACCAGCCCTATCTAAGCACAGTACCTGTGAACAGCATGGTCCACGCTTGTGCATGAACCAGCCCTATCTAAGCTCTGTACCTTTCAACAGCATGGTCCAAGCATGTGCATGAACCAGCTCTATCCAAGCAAGGGACCTCTGAACAGCATGGTCCACCCTTGTACATGAACCAGCCCTATCTAAGCACGGTACCTGGGAACAGCATGGTCCACGATTGTGCATGAACCAGCCCTATCTACGCACGGTACCTGTGAATAGCATGGTTCGAGCTTGGGCATGAACCTGCCCTATCTAAGCATGGTACCTGGCACAGCATGGTCCACAATTGTGCATGAACCAGCCCTATCTAAGCACAGTACCTGTGAACAGCATGGTCCATGCTTGTGCATGAACCAGCCCTATCTACGCATGGTACCTGTGAACAGCATGGTCCACAATTGTGCATGAACCAGCCCTATCTAAGCACAGTACCTGTGAACAGCATGGTCCACACTTGTGCATGAACCAGCCCTATCTAAGCTCTGTACCTTTGAACAGCATGGTCCAAGCGGGTGCATGAACCAGCTCTATCCAAGCAAGGGACCTGTGAACAGCATGGTCCACGCTTGTACATGAACCTGTCCTATCTAAGCATGGTACCTGGGAACAGCATGGTCCACGATTGTGCATGAACCAGCTCTATCTATGCACGGTACCTGTGAACAGCATGGTCCGAGCTTGGGCATGAACCTGCCCTATCTAAGCATGGTACCTGGGAACAGCATGGTCCACAATTGTGCATGAACTAGCCCTATCTAAGCACAGTACCTGTGAACAGCATGGTCCACGCTTGTGCATTAACCAGCCCTATCTAAGCTCTGTACCTTTGAACAGCATGGTCCGAGCTTGGGCATGAACCAGCCCTATCCAAGCCCTGTACCTGTGAACAGCATGGTCCAAGCTTGTACATGAACAAGCCCTATCCAAGCCCGCGACCTGTGAACAGCATGGTCCAAGTTTGTACAAGAACCTGCCCTATCCAAGCCCAGGACCTGTGAACAGCATGGTCCAAGCTTGTACATGAGCCAGCCGTATCCAAGCATGGTATTTTAGACAGCATAGTCCAAGCTTGTACATGAGCCAGCCCTATCCAAGCACGGTACCTGTGAACAGCATGGTACAAGCTTGGGCATGAACCAGCCCCATCTAAGCCCGGTACCTGTGAACAGCATGGTCCACGCTTGTACATGAACCAGCCCTATCTAAGCACGGTACCTGGGAACAGAATGGTCCACGATTGTGCATGAACCAGCCCTATCTACACACGGTACCTGTGAACAGCATGGTCCGAGCTTGGGAATGAACCTGCCCTATCTAAGCATGGTACCTGGGAACAGCATGGTCCACAATTGTGCATGAACCATCCCTATCTAAGCACAGTACCTGTGAACAGCATGGTCCACGCTTGTGCATGAACCAGCCCTATCTAAGCTCTGTACCTTTGAACAGCATGGTCTGAGCTTGGGCATGAACCAGCCCTATCCAAGCCCTGTACCTGTGAACAGCATAGTCCAAGCTTGTGCATGAACAAGCCCTATCCAAGCCCGGGACCTGTGAACAGCATGGTCCGAGCTTGGGCATGAACCTGCCCTATCTAAGCATGGTACCTGGGAACAGCATGGTCCACAATTGTGCATGAACTAGCCCTATCTAAGCACAGTACCTGTGAACAGCATGGTCCACGCTTGTGCATTAACCAGCCCTATCTAAGCTCTGTACCTTTGAACAGCATGGTCCGAGCTTGGGCATGAACCAGCCCTATCCAAGCCCTGTACCTGTGAACAGCATGGTCCAAGCTTGTACATGAACAAGCCCTATCCAAGCCCGCGACCTGTGAACAGCATGGTCCAAGTTTGTACAAGAACCTGCCCTATCCAAGCCCAGGACCTGTGAACAGCATGGTCCAAGCTTGTACATGAGCCAGCCGTATCCAAGCATGGTACTTTTGGACAGCATAGTCCAAGCTTGTACATGAGCCAGCCCTATCCAAGCACGGTACCTGTGAACAGCATGGTACAAGCTTGGGCATGAACCAGCCCCATCTAAGCCCGGTACCTGTGAACAGCATGGTCCACGCTTGTACATGAACCAGCCCTATCTAAGCACGGTACCTGGGAACAGAATGGTCCACGATTGTGCATGAACCAGCCCTATCTACGCACGGTACCTGTGAACAGCATGGTCCGAGCTTGGGAATGAACCTGCCCTATCTAAGCATGGTACCTGGGAACAGCATGGTCCACAATTGTGCATGAACCATCCCTATCTAAGCACAGTACCTGTGAACAGCATGGTCCACGCTTGTGCATGAACCAGCCCTATCTAAGCTCTGTACCTTTGAACAGCATGGTCTGAGCTTGGGCATGAACCAGCCCTATCCAAGCCCTTTACCTGTGAACAGCATAGTCCAAGCTTGTGCATGAACCAGCCCTATCTAAGCCCTGTTCCTGTGAACACCATGGTCCAAGCTTGTGCATGAACCAGCCCTATCCAAGCAAGGGACCTGTGAACAGCATGGTCCACGCTTGTACATGAACCAGCCCTATCTAAGCACGGTACCTGGGAACAGCATGGTCAACGATTGTGCATGAACCAGCCCTATCCAAGCACGGTACCTGGGAACAGCATGGTCCACAATTGTGCATGAACCAGCCCTATCTAACCACGGTACCTGGGAACAGCATGGTCCACAATTGTGCATGAACCAGCCCAATCTAAGCACAGTACCTGTGAACTGCATGGTCCACGCTTGTGCATGAACCAGCCCTATCTACGCACGGTACCTGTGAACAGCATGGTCCACAATTGTGCATGAACCAGCCCTATCTAAGCACAGTACCTGTGAACAGCATGGTCCACGCTTGTGCATGAACCAGCCCTATCTAAGCTCTGTACCTTTCAACAGCATGGTCCAAGCATGTGCATGAACCAGCTCTATCCAAGCAAGGGACCTCTGAACAGCATGGTCCACCCTTGTACATGAACCAGCCCTATCTAAGCACGGTACCTGGGAACAGCATGGTCCACGATTGTGCATGAACCAGCCCTATCTACGCACGGTACCTGTGAATAGCATGGTTCGAGCTTGGGCATGAACCTGCCCTATCTAAGCATGGTACCTGGCACAGCATGGTCCACAATTGTGCATGAACCAGCCCTATCTAAGCACAGTACCTGTGAACAGCATGGTCCACGATTGTGCATGAACCAGCCCTATCTACGCACGGTACCTGTGAATAGCATGGTTCGAGCTTGGGCATGAACCTGCCCTATCTAAGCATGGTACCTGGCACAGCATGGTCCACAATTGTGCATGAACCAGCCCTATCTAAGCACAGTACCTGTGAACAGCATGGTCCACACTTGTGCATGAACCAGCCCTATCTAAGCTCTGTACAATTGAACAGCATGGTCCAAGCGGGTGCATGAACCAGCTCTATCCAAGCAAGGGACCTGTGAACAGCATGGTCCACGCTTGTACATGAACCTGCCCTATCTAAGCATGGTACCTGGGAACAGCATGGTCCACGATTGTGCATGAACCAGCTCTATCTATGCACGGTACCTGTGAACAGCATGGTCCGAGCTTGGGCATGAACCTGCCCTATCTAAGCATGGTACCTGGGAACAGCATGGTCCACAATTGTGCATGAACTAGCCCTATCTAAGCACAGTACCTGTGAACAGCATGGTCCACGCCTGTGCATTAACCAGCCCTATCTAAGCTCTGTACCTTTGAACAGCATGGTCCGAGCTTGGGCATGAACCAGCCCTATCCAAGCCCTGTACCTGTGAACAGCATGGTCCAAGCTTGTACATGAACAAGCCCTATCCAAGCCCGCGACCTGTGAA
The DNA here is from genome assembly GCF_040938575.1 of Ambystoma mexicanum. NCBI lineage: Eukaryota > Metazoa > Chordata > Amphibia > Caudata > Ambystomatidae > Ambystoma > Ambystoma mexicanum. Next base: position 22,095,906 of record NC_090940.1, read on the forward strand.
CAGCATGGTCCAAGTTTGTACAAGAACCTGCCCTATCCAAGCCCAGGACCTGTGAACAGCATGGTCCAAGCTTGTACATGAGCCAGCCGTATCCAAGCATGGTACTTTTGGACAGCATAGTCCAAGCTTGTACATGAGCCAGCCCTATCCAAGCACGGTACCTGTGAACAGCATGGTACAAGCTTGGGCATGAACCAGCCCCATCTAAGCCCGGTACCTGTGAACAGCATGGTCCACGCTTGTACATGAACCAGCCCTATCTAAGCACGGTACCTGGGAACAGAATGGTCCACGATTGTGCATGAACCAGCCCTATCTACGCACGGTACCTGTGAACAGCATGGTCCGAGCTTGGGAATGAACCTGCCCTATCTAAGCATGGTACCTGGGAACAGCATGGTCCACAATTGTGCATGAACCATCCCTATCTAAGCACAGTACCTGTGAACAGCATGGTCCACGCTTGTGCATGAACCAGCCCTATCTAAGCTCTGTACCTTTGAACAGCATGGTCTGAGCTTGGGCATGAACCAGCCCTATCCAAGCCCTGTACCTGTGAACAGCATAGTCCAAGCTTGTGCATGAACAAGCCCTATCCAAGCCCGGGACCTGTGAACAGCATGGTCCAAGTTTGTACAAGAACCAGCCCTATCCAAACCCAGGACATGTGAACAGCATGGTCCAAGCTTGTACATGAGCCAGCCCTATCCAAGCATGGTACTTTTGGACAACATGGTCCAAGCTTGTACATGAGCCAGCCCTATCCAAGCACGGTACCTGTGAACAGCATGGTACAAGCTTGTACTTGAACCAGCCCTATCTAAGCATGGAAACTGTGAACAGCATGGTCCAGGCTTGTACATGAACCAGCCCTATCTAAGCACGATACCTGTGAACAGCATGGGCCACGCTTGTATATGAACCAGCCCTATCCAATACCGGTACCCGTGAAGAGCATGGTCCAAACTTGTGCATGAACTAGCTCTATCTAAGCCCAGTACCTGTGAACAGCATGGCCCAATCTTGTGCATGAACCAGCCCTATCTAAGCCTGGTACCTGTGAACAGCATGGTCCAAGCTTGTACATGACCGAGCCCTATCTAAGCCTGGTAACTGTGAACAGCATGGTCCAAGCTTGTGCATGAACCAGCCCTATCTACGCACAGTACCTGTGAACAGCATGGTCCATGCTTGTACATGAATCAGCCCTATCTAAGTCTCGTACCTGTGAACAGCATGGTCCACGTTTGTGCATTAACCATCCCTATCTAAGCCTGGTACCTTTGAACAGCATGGTTCAAGCATGGGCATAAACCTGCCCTATCTAAGCCCGGTACCTGTGAACACCATGGTCCAAGCTTGGGCATGAACCAGCCCTATCTAAGCCCGGTACCTGTGAACAGCATGGTCCAAGCTTGTGCATGAACCAGCCCTATCTAAGCCCTGTTCCTGTGAACACCATGGTCCAAGCTTGTGCATGAAAGAGCCCTATCTAAGCAAGGGACCTGTGAACAGCATGGTCCACGATGTACATGAACCAGCCCTATCTAAGCAAGGTACCTGGGAACAGCATGGTCCACGATTGTGCATGAAGCAGCCCTATCCAAGCACGGTACTTTTGGACAGCATGGTCCAAGCTTGTTAATGAACCAGCCCTATCTAAGCACGGTACCTGGGAACAGCATGGTCCACGATTGTGCATGAACCAGTGTTAGGGAGAATTCTCTGTTTAGGCTGAATTTCCCTACCTAGTGAGTCCCCCAGCAGCTTTGCTGGATTTCTGGGGTTTAATTTTTTTCTCCTGCCAAGAGTGAGACTCTTTTACCCTCACTCTTGGACATGTTGAAGTGTGTTTTCTTGGTTAAACCTTGTGTTGAATGGGCTATGGGGTCTCTTACTCCATAGGGCCTCATGTATTTTTGTGATGTGGGTCACACAGCACCCTCTGTGCCGTGACCCAGGGGTGTCCTAGGGACTCCCCAACATAGACTCCATACCCTGGGACTGACTACTGTCTCCCAGGGCATGTAAAGTCACCAAAGACTTTGCTAGTCTTGAATCCTGAACAGAACCAGTACAAACCATCATATTGTGGACGTACTGGCTGGGGCAATTCGATTGCCCCAGGGTCTGTTAGTCGAGGGGGCACGTCTCCGTCCCCCCTGATCGAGTTTTGGCTGGTGGCAGTGGAAACTACTTTTTATATTCAACCGCGAATATTTCCCTATGGGATTTCCCATTGTTTTAGGCTAACACATTTAATTAATTATTTACGGTAGCCTTAAACATACCGCCGGTTTATATATTTATTTTTATAACTCCGGTTGGGACTTTTTGCCAAAACTTGATTCTAAAATGGCGTTGGTGTTCGCCTCTGTAACTCTGACCCAAAGTGGAGCCCTTTGTTCCACTTTTGGCGGGCTTCTCCACAGAAGCCCTCCAAAGTGGTGCCACTCTGTCTGGGGTACTTAGGAGGGGTGGAGGGGGATTTAGGCACCCTGGACTGAGTTACCTTGGTAACTCAAGTCGCACTCCGTCCTGATTGGCCCAAGTGGTGAGCCGCCCGGCTCACCACTTAGCATGTTTGAGTGACAGCTAGGCTGGGTGAATGGGGGTTTGCTGCATAAAAGCAGGGCTTTGGGGACTGGGACTTCAGAAGTCGCCACAGGACCAAGAATCCGACGAGGGAAGAGCTGAGCCGACCTGCTTCGACGACACCACCCGGTGGAGCCCTGCTGAACCGTCTCACCACTTTTTCCCGACGACCGAGGAGAACTCTTAACGGAGTGGCTCCTTCCCTTGACTGGTGGGGACAACCAGTTTTCGCCTTCTTTCCGTTCTTTGAGGTATCTCGTGGCCGCCTTGCCTGTGCCAAGCACCCCGGCAACCGGAATACCACACTTTACCCCCATACCGCGAAAGTCGGTACCAACCCTTTAACCGGAGGACTCCGCGGCTGGTTTCTTCCCGGGCAGTGCAACGACCCTCTTCTTCTGCTCTTCAGCGAGAACTTCTTCTCCCCTGACCGACGTCGAGCCCTGCTGCCACTGCCTGGAACAACTGCCACCGCTGGAGGATCCTTTCCGCTTAAGGTACTGTGTTCTGCCTGGCTTCCCTTGCTACCGACTGTACGGGGTAGATTTAGTCCCCGGCTTTCGAACCTGGGAGTGCCTGGGACACTTTGGCTAAACTTTCTGAGCCACTCTAACCTCTTTTTGACTCTTTGCAAGACTTTGAATCTCTAACTAACAGTGTGATCTTGGGCACATTTTCGCTCCGGCTACTCTAAGAGTGGGCCCTGCCTAGTGACTTTTGCTCACCTGTGACTTTATTCTTCTTTAAGCCTATTGCAAGTGCTCTGGACCTTAGAGTGGTGTGTCTAACCCATTTCTGCTTTTTCTCTCCCTTTCTTGGAAACTACTAGAGTGTCATCTAACGTTAAGCACTCACCTCTGTTTTAATTAAGTGGTGTTTACTTAGAGTTGTCTAGATAGGAGAAAGGATTGAATCTACTTTCATTATAACTGTGTTGAAGTGCTTTTACTATATTTTTGCTAGAGTGTTTTTAACTTATGTGTATTTTAAATAAATAACTATATACTTTTGAAACCAAGCTCTGGTCAGTGTTTGCTTGTGCTATTGTGTTTTGGTACATATTGTGTATACTTTACATACTGCCTAACTCTTCTTGAGAGAAGTCTGACTGCTCAGCCACAGCTACCAGGTAAATCTGGGTGGTACAGACTGCTACCAAAGGGGTTTACTGCTCTACCTGTAGTCTTAAATCTTTTGCAGTGTTCCCCAAGGGAACTGCACAGGTTTCTGCCTAACACTGGTGTACAGCGGTGGGATTTGTATTGAGTATACATTTTATTGTGCTTTAGATACCTTAGTGCAACTAACCACAAAGCTTAGCACTGAAAAAGTAAAACCTCTAACATGTCAGTTATAGAAAGCTATAGTCAAGAGTCCCTTGCAGCCAAAACTGCTGATTGTTTAAGAGTGCTCTGTAAACATAAGGATCTCCTGACTAAGGGCAAGAAAATGGAGCTGATTGAAAGATTGTTAGCTAACCAAAGTCTGGGTGATGGTTCAGAGGAACCTACCACTCCAGCAACTGTAGATGACAGTGTTGAAGTTAACATGGAGCAAAATGTTGATGTTTCTGAGGAAGAGTCAGAAGAGGAGGGTGAGGCTGTTGTAACTGTCCCCCCTAGGCCTCTGCCTGCTCTACCTGCTGTACCTACTGGACCTTTACCAGGTCCCACCTTTAGTCCTCAGTACTTTGAACTGGAGAAAATGAAGCTAGAATTGGAGTATAAGAAACTTAATGCTCAAACTGACAAAGAACTAAGGCTAAGGGAAATGGAGCTCAAGTATGACTTAGAAATGAAGAAATTATCTGTTGAGAATGTTTCTCTCTCTGGCTCCTCTAGAAGTTCCAGTCCTAAAAGACCCCGGATGCCTAAAGAATTGGTTGGTATGTATGAGCCTAAGTTGGATGTGTTGGATTGGTTGTCTCTGTTTGAATATAATCATGGGCTCCAGAACATCACAGGAAATGACTTACTCACCTGGTTGTTCTCTAGGCTTCCCCCTGTTGCAACTGATGTGGTAATGGAGATGGGGGAGGAGGATAGGAAGGACTATGAATGTGTGAAACTAGCTTTGATAGCTAGGTTTGGGAAGACCCCTTCCCAGTATCTTAAGAGGTTTAGGAGCCTCAAAAAGCATGATGGTACCCCTTGGGCTACCTGGGTGAGTGAATGTTTGAAAAACTTAGAGGGATGGATTAAGGGTTACAAGGTGAACACTTATGAAGGTATGAAGAATTTGTTTATGTTGGAGACTATTTATGATGCCTGCTCTCCTGAGCTCAGACAACACTTGGCTGATTCCAAGGAATTAGATTCCCGGAGACTAGCTAAGGCTGCTGACTTGTGGGTTGCCAACAGGGCCACTCACAAGGATTCTGGGGTAACTCAGAAGAAGGATGGGGAGAAACAGCCTAAAAAAGACTCCAAAGAGAATTCTAATAATTCCTATCCCAAAGAGGGCCCCAAACCACAAAATAACCAGGGTAAGCCACATGGGAAACCTAGTCAGGCTACTGTACCTTCTGGCCACAAGCCAGAAGGAGGTCAGAACAAGCCACCCTTCCAGAGAGCATTTGGACAATGCTATGTCTGTCAGGGTACTGACCATATCAAAGGAGATCCCAAGTGCAAGGGTAAACCTGCAGGGATCAGCACAGTCTCCTTAGCCTTCACTCCTGAGGATGAAGTACAGATGGCTAGTGCCCACTTTGAACTCTTTGCTGAAGAACCCTTGGGTCTTCAAGCAACTGTAAACTTAGAGCCTATGGGTCTGGTTAGTCCCCAGAATAGGGTTGTGTATAACTCCCTACCTGTTAACTCTAAGGTGTATTATGTGGACAGTGTTCTTGTCAATGGCCAGGATACTCCTGCCAGGAGAGACACTGGGGCCAGCAGAACAGTAGTGGATGAAAGCTTCTTTCAACCTGAGGATGTGGCCAAAGCACCCAAAGGTCCCACTAAGATGTCTGGAGGCCCTGTCCAAATGGTTCCTATTCTACCAGCCCTTATTCAGTGTAACAACATGACAGTGAGGATCCCTGTCAGTGTTCAGACTGAGGTACCTGGGAAGGTCCTGTTGGGGAATGACCTAAGAACTCTAGGAGTAGTGTCACATACCCCCAGGCCTCCCAGTATGGAGAAGCAGAACTTAACCAAATTGGCTAGACAGGCTACCTTGAAGGACCCTTCTAAGCCTGTGGGACCCTCTACTGAGAACCCCACTACAAGCCCTGGTGTTAGTAAGTTGACCTCTAACCCAGGCACATTTCCGGATAGTATGCTAGGAACATGGGCGCCCCAACCAAGCTCCAACATTGTTCCCCTAGTCTCAGAGTCTCTGACTCCCCCTGCTTCTGAGGAAGAGGTGGATAGACCAACTAGGCCCCTATCTGGACCTGAGAGAACTGGTAATTCTCAGTGCTGGTGGAAAACCAGAAAAGAAAAGTCTAAGGCCAAAAACCTTCAGACTGTTGGACCTTCTACTGAAGACCCCAACTCAAATCCTAATATTAGGGGGGAAACTCCTAAAATAGGTAAGGGTAGATCTAAGAGGAAGGGGAAGCAGGTACATTGCCTAACCCCAACCCCTCCAACCAAGAGGCCTAAGACCCAACCTGCTCCCACAAGAGAGGTGGTGAGGAACCTTGGAGGCCCCTCTAGATCTAAGGGAATCCTTTATAAGGGCCCCTTGAAAAAGCCTAACATAGGTTCAGAAGTTGTACCAACTTCTGAGGGACTGGTCAACCAGATCCCCTATAACAAAAAGACTGATGTTCCTCAAAGGGTCTGTAGGTCCGTTAGCTTGCAAAAGAAAACCTTTGAGTTCTCCATTGAACATAGGTCAAGGTGTCACCATCAAAATGCTGATGGACTCTCTAGGATGTATATCATCGACTAGAGGTATGAGGTTCATCCAGGAGTGGATTAAATCCTCCTGTCCCTTAGTCTGGGGGGGGCGAGTGTTAGGGAGAATTCTCTGTTTAGGCTGAATTTCCCTACCTAGTGAGTCCCCCAGCAGCTTTGCTGGATTTCTGGGGTTTAATTTTTTTCTCCTGCCAAGAGTGAGACTCTTTTACCCTCACTCTTGGACATGTTGAAGTGTGTTTTCTTGGTTAAACCTTGTGTTGAATGGGCTATGGGGTCTCTTACTCCATAGGGCCTCATGTATTTTTGTGATGTGGGTCACACAGCACCCTCTGTGCCGTGACCCAGGGGTGTCCTAGGGACTCCCCAACATAGACTCCATACCCTGGGACTGACTACTGTCTCCCAGGGCATGTAAAGTCACCAAAGACTTTGCTAGTCTTGAATCCTGAACAGAACCAGTACAAACCATCATATTGTGGACGTACTGGCTGGGGCAATTCGATTGCCCCAGGGTCTGTTAGTCGAGGGGGCACGTCTCCGTCCCCCCTGATCGAGTTTTGGCTGGTGGCAGTGGAAACTACTTTTTATATTCAACCGCGAATATTTCCCTATGGGATTTCCCATTGTTTTAGGCTAACACATTTAATTAATTATTTACGGTAGCCTTAAACATACCGCCGGTTTATATATTTATTTTTATAACTCCGGTTGGGACTTTTTGCCAAAACTTGATTCTAAAATGGCGTTGGTGTTCGCCTCTGTAACTCTGACCCAAAGTGGAGCCCTTTGTTCCACTTTTGGCGGGCTTCTCCACAGAAGCCCTCCAAAGTGGTGCCACTCTGTCTGGGGTACTTAGGAGGGGTGGAGGGGGATTTAGGCACCCTGGACTGAGTTACCTTGGTAACTCAAGTCGCACTCCGTCCTGATTGGCCCAAGTGGTGAGCCGCCCGGCTCACCACTTAGCATGTTTGAGTGACAGCTAGGCTGGGTGAATGGGGGTTTGCTGCATAAAAGCAGGGCTTTGGGGACTGGGACTTCAGAAGTCGCCACAGGACCAAGAATCCGACGAGGGAAGAGCTGAGCCGACCTGCTTCGACGACACCACCCGGTGGAGCCCTGCTGAACCGTCTCACCACTTTTTCCCGACGACCGAGGAGAACTCTTAACGGAGTGGCTCCTTCCCTTGACTGGTGGGGACAACCAGTTTTCGCCTTCTTTCCGTTCTTTGAGGTATCTCGTGGCCGCCTTGCCTGTGCCAAGCACCCCGGCAACCGGAATACCACACTTTACCCCCATACCGCGAAAGTCGGTACCAACCCTTTAACCGGAGGACTCCGCGGCTGGTTTCTTCCCGGGCAGTGCAACGACCCTCTTCTTCTGCTCTTCAGCGAGAACTTCTTCTCCCCTGACCGACGTCGAGCCCTGCTGCCACTGCCTGGAACAACTGCCACCGCTGGAGGATCCTTTCCGCTTAAGGTACTGTGTTCTGCCTGGCTTCCCTTGCTACCGACTGTACGGGGTAGATTTAGTCCCCGGCTTTCGAACCTGGGAGTGCCTGGGACACTTTGGCTAAACTTTCTGAGCCACTCTAACCTCTTTTTGACTCTTTGCAAGACTTTGAATCTCTAACTAACAGTGTGATCTTGGGCACATTTTCGCTCCGGCTACTCTAAGAGTGGGCCCTGCCTAGTGACTTTTGCTCACCTGTGACTTTATTCTTCTTTAAGCCTATTGCAAGTGCTCTGGACCTTAGAGTGGTGTGTCTAACCCATTTCTGCTTTTTCTCTCCCTTTCTTGGAAACTACTAGAGTGTCATCTAACGTTAAGCACTCACCTCTGTTTTAATTAAGTGGTGTTTACTTAGAGTTGTCTAGATAGGAGAAAGGATTGAATCTACTTTCATTATAACTGTGTTGAAGTGCTTTTACTATATTTTTGCTAGAGTGTTTTTAACTTATGTGTATTTTAAATAAATAACTATATACTTTTGAAACCAAGCTCTGGTCAGTGTTTGCTTGTGCTATTGTGTTTTGGTACATATTGTGTATACTTTACATACTGCCTAACTCTTCTTGAGAGAAGTCTGACTGCTCAGCCACAGCTACCAGGTAAATCTGGGTGGTACAGACTGCTACCAAAGGGGTTTACTGCTCTACCTGTAGTCTTAAATCTTTTGCAGTGTTCCCCAAGGGAACTGCACAGGTTTCTGCCTAACAACCAGCCCTATCTACGCACAGTACCTGTGAATAGCATGGTTCGAGCTTGGGCATGAACCTGCCCTATCTAAGCATAGTACCTGGCACAGCATGGTCCACAATTGTGCATGAACCAGCCCTATCTAAGCACAGTACCTGTGAACAGCATGGTCCATGCTTGTGCATGAACCAGCCCTATCTACGCATGGTACCTGTGAACAGCATGGTCCACAATTGTGCATGAACCAGCCCTATCTAACCACAGTACCTGTGAACAGCATGGTCCACACTTGTGCATGAACCAGCCCTATCTAAGCTCTGTACAATTGAACAGCATGGTCCAAGCGGGTGCATGAACCAGCCCTATCCAAGCCCTGTACCTGTGAACAGCATGGTCCAAGCTTGTACATGAACAAGCCCTATCCAAGCCCGCGACCTGTGAACAGCATGGTCCAAGTTTGTACAAGAACCTGCCCTATCCAAGCCCAGGACCTGTGAACAGCATGGTCCAAGCTTGGGCATGAACCAGCCCTATCTAAGCCCGGTACCTGTGAACAGCATGGTCCAAGCTTGGGCATGAACCAGCCCTATCTAAGCCCTGTTCCTGTGAACACCATGGTCCAAGCTTGTGCATGATAGAGCCCTATCTAAGCAAGGGACCTGTGAACAGCATGGTCCACGCATGTACATGAACCAGCCCTATCTAAGCACGGTACCTGGGAACAGCATGGTCCACGATTGTGCATGAAGCAGCCCTTTCCAAGCACGGTTCTTTTGGACAGCATGGTCCAAGCTTGTAAATGAGCCAGCCCTATCCAAGCACGGTACCTGTGAACAGCATGGTACAAGATTGTACTTGAACCAGCCCTATCTAAGCACGATACCTGTGAACAGCATGGGCCACGCTTGTATATGAACCAGCCCTATCCAATCCCGGTACCCGTGAAGAGCATGGTCCAAGCTTGTGCATGAACCAGCCCTATCTAAGCCCAGTACCTGTGAACAGCATGGCCCAATCTTGTGCATGAATCAGCCCTATCTAAGCCTGGTAACTGTGAACAGTATGGTCCAAGCTTGTGCATGAACCAGCCCTATCTAAGCACAGTACCTGTGAACAGCATGGTCCACACTTGTGCATTAACCATCCCTATCTAAGCCTGGTACCTATGAACAGCATGGTTCAAGCTTGGGCATAAACCGGCCCTATCTAAGCCTGGTACCTGTGAACAGCATGGTCCAAGCTTGGGCATGAACCAGCCCTATCTAAGCCCTGTTCCTGTGAACACCATGGTCCAAGCTTGTGCATGAACCAGCCCTATCCAAGCAAGGGACCTGTGAACAGCATGGTCCACGCTTGTACATGAACCAGCCTTATCTAAGCACGGTACCTGGGAACAGCATGGTCCACGATTGTGCATGAACCAGCCCTATCCAAGCACGGTACCTGGGAACAGCATGGTCCACAATTGTGCATGAACCAGCCCTATCTAACCACGGTACCTGGGAACAGCATGGTCCACAATTGTGCATGAACCAGCCCAATCTAAGCACAGTACCTGTGAACTGCATGGTCCACGCTTGTGCATGAACCAGCCCTATCTAAGCACAGTACCTGTGAACAGCATGGTCCACGCTTGTGCATGAACCAGCCCTATCTAAGCTCTGTACCTTTCAACAGCATGGTCCAAGCATGTGCATGAACCAGCTCTATCCAAGCAAGGGACCTGTGAACAGCATGGTCCACCCTTGTACATGAACCAGCCCTATCTAAGCACGGTACCTGGGAACAGCATGGTCCACGATTGTGCATGAACCAGCCCTATCTAGGCACGGTACCTGTGAATAGCATGGTTCGAGCTTGGGCATGAACCTGCCCTATCTAAGCATGGTACCTGGGAACAGCATGGGCCACAATTGTGCATGAACCAGCCCTATCTAAGCACAGTACCTGTGAACAGCATGGTCCACGCTTGTGCATGAACCAGCCCTATCCAAGCACGGTACCTGTGAACAGCATGGTACAAGATTGTACTTGAACCAGCCCTATCTAAGCACGATACCTGTGAACAGCATGGGCCACGCTTGTATATGAACCAGCCATATCCAATCCCGGTACCCGTGAAGAGCATGGTCCAAGCTTGTGCATGAACCAGCCCTATCTAAGCCCAGTACCTGTGAACAGCATGGCCCAATCTTGTGCATGAATCAGCCCTATCTAAGCCTGGTAACTGTGAACAGTATGGTCCAAGCTTGTGCATGAACCAGCCCTATCTAAGCACAGTACCTGTGAACAGCATGGTCCACACTTGTGCATTAACCATCCCTATCTAAGCCTGGTACCTATGAACAGCATGGTTCAAGCTTGGGCATAAACCGGCCCTATCTAAGCCTGGTACCTGTGAACAGCATGGTCCAAGCTTGGGCATGAACCAGCCCTATCTAAGCCCTGTTCCTGTGAACACCATGGTCCAAGCTTGTGCATGAACCAGCCCTATCCAAGCAAGGGACCTGTGAACAGCATGGTCCACGCTTGTACATGAACCAGCCTTATCTAAGCACGGTACCTGGGAACAGCATGGTCCACGATTGTGCATGAACCAGCCCTATCCAAGCACGGTACCTGGGAACAGCATGGTCCACAATTGTGCATGAACCAGCCCTATCTAACCACGGTACCTGGGAACAGCATGGTCCACAATTGTGCATGAACCAGCCCAATCTAAGCACAGTACCTGTGAACTGCATGGTCCACGCTTGTGCATGAACCAGCCCTATCTAAGCACAGTACCTGTGAACAGCATGGTCCACGCTTGTGCATGAACCAGCCCTATCTAAGCTCTGTACCTTTCAACAGCATGGTCCAAGCATGTGCATGAACCAGCTCTATCCAAGCAAGGGACCTGTGAACAGCATGGTCCACCCTTGTACATGAACCAGCCCTATCTAAGCACGGTACCTGGGAACAGCATGGTCCACGATTGTGCATGAACCAGCCCTATCTACGCACGGTACCTGTGAATAGCATGGTTCGAGCTTGGGCATGAACCTGCCCTATCTAAGCATGGTACCTGGGAACAGCATGGGCCACAATTGTGCATGAACCAGCCCTATCTAAGCACAGTACCTGTGAACAGCATGGTCCACGCTTGTGCATGAACCAGCCCTATCCAAGCCCTGGACCTGTGAACAGCATGGTCCAAGCTTGTAACATGAACAAGCCCTATCCAAGCCCGGGACCTGTGAACAGCATGGTCCAAGTTTGCACAAGAACCAGCCCTATCCAAGCCCAGGATCTGTGAACAGCATGGTCCAAGCTTGTACATGAGCCAGCCCTATCCAAGCATGGTACTTTTGGACAGCATGGTCCAAGCTTGTACATGAGCCAGCCCTATCCAAGCACGGTACCTGTGAACAGCATGGGCCAATCTTGTGCATGAACCAGCCCTATCTAAGCCCGGTACCTGTGAACAGCATGGTCCAATCTTGTTCATGACCCAGCCCTATCTAAGACTGGAAACTGTGAACCGCATGGTCCAAGCTTGTGCATGAACCGTCCCTATCTAAGCCCGGTACCTGTGAACAGCATGGTCCATGCTTGTACATGAATCAGCCCTATCTAAGCCTGGTACCTGTGAACAGCATGGTCCACGCTTGTGCATGAACCATCCCTATCTAAGCCTGGTACCTATGAACAGCATGGTTCAAGCTTGGGCACAAACCTGCCCTATCTAAGCCCGGTACCTGTGAACAGCATGGTCCAAGCTTGTACATGAGCCAGCCCTATCCAAGCATGGTACTTTTGGACAACATGGTCCAAGCTTGTACATGAGCCAGCCCTATCCAAGCACGGTACCTGTGAACAGCATGGTACAAGCTTGTACTTGAACCAGCCCTATCTAAGCATGGAAACTGTGAACAGCATGGTCCAAGCTTGTACATGAACCAGCCCTATCTAAGCACGATACCTGTGAACAGCATGGGCCATGCTTGTATATGAACCAGCCCTATCCAATACCGGTACCCGTGAAGAGCATGGTCCAAACTTGTGCATGAACTAGCTCTATCTAAGCCCAGTACCTGTGAACAGCATGGCCCAATCTTGTGCATGAACCAGCCCTATCTAAGCCCGGTACCTGTGAACAGCATGGTCCAAGCTTGTACATGACCGAGCCCTATCTAAGCCTGGTAACTGTGAACAGCATGGTCCAAGCTTGTGCATGAACCAGCCCTATCTACGCACAGTACCTGTGAACAGCATGGTCCACGCTTGTACATGAATCAGCCCTATCTAAGCCTGGTACCTGTGAACAGCATGGTCCACGTTTGTGCATTAACCATCCCTATCTAAGCCTGGTACCTTTGAACAGCATGGTTCAAGCTTGGGCATAAACCTGCCCTATCTAAGCCCGGTACCTGTGAACAGCATGGTCCAAGCTTGGGCATGAACCAGCCCTATCTAAGCCCGGTACCTGTGAACAGCATGGTCCAAGCTTGGGCATGAACCAGCCCTATCTAAGCCCTGTTCCTGTGAACACCATGGTCCAAGCTTGTGCATGATAGAGCCCTATCTAAGCAAGGGACCTGTGAACAGCATGGTCCACGCATGTACATGAACCAGCCCTATCTAAGCACGGTACCTGGGAACAGCATGGTCCACGATTGTGCATGAAGCAGCCCTATCCAAGCACGGTTCTTTTGGACAGCATGGTCCAAGCTTGTAAATGAGCCAGCCCTATCCAAGCACGGTACCTGTGAACAGCATGGTACAAGATTGTACTTCAACCAGCCCTATCTAAGCACGATACCTGTGAACAGCATGGGCAACGCTTGTATATGAACCAGCCCTATCCAATCCCGGTACCCGTGAAGAGCATGGTCCAAGCTTGTGCATGAACCAGCCCTATCTAAGCCCAGTACCTGTGAACAGCATGGCCCAAACTTGTGCATGAATCAGCCCTATCTAAGCCTGGTAACTGTGAACAGTATGGTCCAAGCTTGTGCATGAACCAGCCCTATCTAAGCACAGTACCTGTGAACAGCATGGTCCACACTTGTGCATTAACCATCCCTATCTAAGCCTGGTACCTATGAACAGCATGGTTCAAGCTTGGGCATAAACCGGCCCTATCTAAGCCTGGTACCTGTGAACAGCATGGTCCAAGCTTGGGCATGAACCAGCCCTATCTAAGCCCTGTTCCTGTGAACACCATGGTCCAAGCTTGTGCATGAACCAGCCCTATCCAAGCAAGGGACCTGTGAACAGCATGGTCCACGCTTGTACATGAACCAGCCTTATCTAAGCACGGTACCTGGGAACAGCATGGTCCATGATTGTGCATGAACCAGCCCTATCCAAGCACGGTACCTGGGAACAGCATGGTCCACAATTGTGCATGAACCAGCCCTATCTAACCACGGTACCTGGGAACAGCATGGTCCACAATTGTGCATGAACCAGCCCAATCTAAGCACAGTACCTGTGAACTGCATGGTCCACGCTTGTGCATGAACCAGCCCTATCTAAGCACAGTACCTGTGAACAGCATGGTCCACGCTTGTGCATGAACCAGCCCTATCTAAGCTCTGTACCTTTCAACAGCATGGTCCAAGCATGTGCATGAACCAGCTCTATCCAAGCAAGGGACCTGTGAACAGCATGGTCCACCCTTGTACATGAACCAGCCCTATCTAAGCACGGTACCTGGGAACAGCATGGTCCACGATTGTGCATGAACCAGCCCTATCTACGCACGGTACCTGTGAATAGCATGGTTCGAGCTTGGGCATGAACCTGCCCTATCTAAGCATGGTACCTGGGAACAGCATGGGCCACAATTGTGCATGAACCAGCCCTATCTAAGCACAGTACCTGTGAACAGCATGGTCCACGCTTGTGCATGAACCAGCCCTATCCAAGCCCTGGACCTGTGAACAGCATGGTCCAAGCTTGTAACATGAACAAGCCCTATCCAAGCCCGGGACCTGTGAACAGCATGGTCCAAGTTTGCACAAGAACCAGCCCTATCCAAGCCCAGGATCTGTGAACAGCATGGTCCAAGCTTGTACATGAGCCAGCCCTATCCAAGCATGGTACTTTTGGACAGCATGGTCCAAGCTTGTACATGAGCCAGCCCTATCCAAGCACGGTACCTGTTAACAGCATGGTAGAAGCTTGTACCTGAACCAGCCCTATCTAAGCATGGAACCTGTGAACAGCATGGTCCAGGCTTGTACATGAACCAGCCCTATCCAAGCACGGTACCTGTGAACAGCATGGTACAAGCTTGTACTTGAACCAGCCCTATCTAAGCCTGGTACCTGTGAACAGCATGGTCCATGCTTGTGCATTAATCATCCCTATCTAAGCCTGGTACCTATGAACAGCATGGTTCAAGCTTGGGCATAAACCTTCCCTATCTAAGCCCAGTACCTGTGAACAGCATGGTCCAAGCTTGGGCATGAACCAGCCCTATCTAAGCCCTGTTCCTGTGAACACCATGGTCCAAGCTTGTGCATGAACCAGCCGTATCCAAGCAAGGGACCTGTGAACAGCAAAGTCCACGCTTGTACATGAACCAGCCCTATCTAAGCACGGTACCTGGGAACAGCATGGTCCACATTTGTGCATGAACCAGCCCTATCCAAGCACGGTACCTGGGAACAGCATGGTCCACAATTGTGCATGAACCAGCCCTATCTAAGCATGGTACCTGGGAACAGCATGGTCCACAATTGTGCATGATCCAGCCCTATCTAAGCACAGTACCTGTGAACTGCATGGTCCACGCTTGTGCATGAACCAGCCCTATCTACGCACGGTACCTGTGAACAGCATGGTCCACAATTGTGCATGAACAGCCCTATCTAAGCAAAGTACCTGTGAACAGCATGGTCCACGCTTGTGCATGAACCAGCCCTATCTAAGCTCTGTACCTTTCAACAGCATGGTCCAAGCATGTGCATGAACCAGCTCTATCCAAGCAAGGGAACTGTGAACAGCATGGTCCACCCTTGTACATGAACCAGCCCTATCTAAGCACGGTACCTGGGAACAGCATGGTCCACGATTGTGCATGAACCAGCCCTATCTACGCACGGTACCTGTGAATAGCATGGTTCGAGCTTGGGCATGAACCTGCCCTATCTAAGCATGGTACCTGGGAACAGCATGGTCCACAATTGTGCATGAACCAGCCCTATCTAAGCACAGTACCTGTGAACAGCATGGTCCATGCTTGTGCATGAACCAGCCCTATCCAAGCCCTGTACCTGTGAACAGCATGGTCCAAGCTTGTACATAAACAAGCCCTATCCAAGCCCGGGACCTGTGAACAGCATGGTCCAAGTTTGCACAAGAACCAGCCCTATCCAAGCCCAGGATCTGTGAACAGCATGGTCCAAGCTTGTACCTGAGCCAGCCCTATCCAAGCATGGTACTTTTGGACAGCATGGTCCAAGCTTGTACATGAGCCAGCCCTATCCAAGCACGGTACCTGTGAACAGCATGGTACAAGGTTGTACTTGAACCAGCCCTATCTAAGCAAGGAACCTGTGAACAGCATGGCCCAAGCTTGTACATGCACCAGCCCTTTCTAAGCCCGGTACCTGTGAACAGCATGGTCCAAGCTTGTGCATGAACCAGCCCTATCTAAGCCTAGTACCTGTGAACAGCATGGCCCAATCTTGTGCATGAACCAGCCCTTTCTAAGCCCGGTACCTGTGAACAGCATGGTTCAAGCTTGTGCATGAACCAGCCCTATCTAAGCATGGGACCTGTGAACAGCATGATCCACACTTGTACATGAACCAGCCCTATCTAAGCCCAGTACCTGTGAAAAGCATGGTCCAAGCTTGGGCATGAACCAGCCCTATCTAAGCCCTGTACCTGTGAACAACCTGGTCCAAGCTTGTACATGAACAAGCCCTATCTAAGCCCTGTACCTGTGAACAACCTGGTCCAAGCTTGTACATGAACCAGCCCTATCTAAGCACGCATCCATGTGATCCGACTGCGGTTGAATTTACTGCGGCCGGAATGTTCACATGAGAAGGTGCAAACTACCAAAAGTTTGCATCTTTCCATGCAATCATACGTACATACTCACACCCCCACCCACACCCACAACACACCCATGACACACCCCACACCCTCCACACACCCCCACCCACACCCCCAACATAAACAAACCCTGCTTACCTTCTCTTCACGCTGGGTCCCTCCGGCACCAGTTCCCTTTCACTTCCGTGATCGGGAACTGGTGCTGCAGGGTCCTTTTCTTTTTTTTTCTTTTACGGGGGGCTGCAGGGGTTTCCCCCACAACCCCCAGTCACTATAGTGTTAAGTATAGTGAGCTGGGTGTTGCGGGGGGGACAGCCGCAGCCCCGCTTTTCTTTTTAAACTTAGGTGCAATGCTAGCACCAAAAGTTCAAACATTTTTGGTTTTCAAACTGTTGGTGCTAGCATTTGTAGAACCTTTTGTACATGCGACCGTTTAGTTACAGTCTTTTTGTACAAAACCTCTAAGCAAGGTACGTGTGAACAGCATGGTCCAAGCTTGTGCATGAACCATCCCTATCTAAGCACAGTACCTGTGAACAGCATGGTCCACGCTTGTGCATGAACCATCCCTATCTAAGCACGGTACCTGTGAACAGCGTGGTCCACGCTTGTGCATGAATCAGCCCTATCTAAGCATGGTACCTGTGAACAGCATGGTCCACTCTTGTGTATGAATCAGCCCTATCTAAGCCTGGTACCTGTGAACAGCATGGTCCACACTTGTGCACGAACCATCGCTATCTATGCCTGGTACCTGTGAACAGCATGGTTCAAGTTTGTACATGAACCAGCCCTATCTAAGCACGGTACCTGGGAACAGCATGGTCCACAATTGTGCATGAACCAGCCCCCATCCAAGCACGGACCCTGAGAACAGCATGGTCCACAATTGTGCATGAACCAGCCCTATCTAAGCACAGTACCTGTGAACAGCATGGTCCATGCTCTTGCATGAACCAGCCCTATCTACGCACGGTACCTGTGAACAGCATGGTCCAAGCTTGGGCATGAACCTGCCCTATCTAAGCATGGTACCTGGGAACAGCATGGTCCACAATTGTGCATGAACCAGCCCTATCTAAGCACAGTACCTGTGAACAGCATGGTCCACGCTTGTGCATGAACCAGCTCTATCTAAGCTCTGTACCTTTGAACAGCATGGTCCTAACTTGGGCATGAACCAGCCCTATCCAAGCCCTATACCTGTGAACAGCATAGTCCAAGCTTGTACATGAACAAGCCCTATCCAAGCCCGGGACCTGTGAACAGCATGGTCCAAGTTTGTACAAGAACCAGCCCTATCCAATCCCAGGACATGTGAACAGCATGGTCCAAGCTTGTACATGAGCCAGCCCTATCCAAGCATGGTACTTTTGGACAGCATGGTCCAAGCTTGTACATGAGCCAGCCCTATCCAAGCACGGTACCTGTGAACAGCATGGTACAAGCTTGTACTTGAACCAGCCCTATCTAAGCATGGAACCTGTGAACAGCATGGTCCAGGCTTGTACATGAACCAGCCCTATCTAAGCACGAGACCTGTGAACAGCATGGGCCACACTTGTATATGAACCAGCCCTATCCAATCCCGGTACCCGTGAAGAGCATGGTCCAAGCTTGTGCATGAACCAGCCCTATCTAAGCCCAGTACCTGTGAACAGCATGGCCCAATCTTGTACATGAATCAGCCCTATCTAAGCCCGGTACCTGTGAACAACATGGTCCAAGCTTGTACATGACCCAGCCCTATCTAAGCCTGGTAACTGTGAACAGCATGGTCCAAGCTTGTGCATGAACCAGCCCTATCTAAGCACGGTACCTGTGAACAGCATGGTCCATGCTTGTACATGAATCAGCCCTATCTAAGCCTGGTACCTGTGAACAGCATGGTCCACGCTTGTGCATTAACCATCCCTATCTAAGCCTGGTACCTATGAACAGCATGGTTCAAGCTTGGGCATAAACCTGCCCTATCTAAGCCCGGTACCTGTGAACAGCATGGTCCAAGCTTGGGCATGAACCAGCCCTATCTAAGCCCGGTACCTGTGCACAGCATGGTCCAAGCTTTGGCATGAACCAGCCCTATCTAAGCCCTGCTCCTGTGAACACCATGGTCCAAGCTTGTGCATGAACCAGCCCTATCCAAGCAAGGAACCTGTGAACAGCATGGTCCACGCTTGTACATGAACCAGCCCTATCTAAGCACGGTACCTGGGAACAGCATGGTCCACGATTGTGCATGAACCAGCCCTATCCAAGCACGGTACCTGGGAACAGCATGGTCCACGATTGTGCATGAACCAGCCCTATCCAAGCACGGTACCTGGGAACAGCATGGTACACAATTGTGCATGAACCAGCCCTATCTAAGCACAGTACCTGGGAACAGCATGGTCCACGATTGTGCATGAACCAGCCCCCATCCAAGCACGGAACCTGGGAAGAGCATGATCCACAATTGTGCATGAACCAGCCCTATCTAAGCACAGTACCTGTGAACAGCATGGTCCACCCTTGTACATGAACCAGCCCTATCTAAGCACGGTACCTGGGAACAGCATGGTCCACGATTGTGCATGAACCAGCTCTATCTACGCACGGTACCTGTGAACAGCATGGTCCGAGCTTGGGCATGAACCTGCCCTATCTAAGCATGGTACCTGGGAACAGCATGGTCCACAATTGTGCATGAACCAGCCCTATCTAAGCACAGTACCTGTGAACAGCATGGTCCACGCTTGTGCATGAACCAGCCCTATCTAAGCTCTGTACCTTTGAACAGCATGGTCCGAGCTTGGGCATGAACCAGCCCTATCCAAGACCTGTACCTGTGAACAGCATGGCCCAATCTTGTGCATGAACCAGCCCTTTCTAAGCCCGGTACCTGTGAACAGCATGGTCCCTTGCTTGTGCATGAACCAGCCCTATCTAAGCATGGGACCTGTGAACAGCATGATCCACACTTGTACATGAACCAGCCCTATCTAAGCCCAGTACCTGTGAAAAGCATGGTCCAAGCTTGGGCATGAACCAGCCCTATCTAAGCCCTGTACCTGTGAACAACCTGGTCCAAGCTTGTACATGAACAAGCCCTATCTAAGCCCTGTACCTGTGAACAACCTGGTCCAAGCTTGTACATGAACCAGCCCTATCTAAGCACGCATCCATGTGATCCGACTGCGGTTGAATTTACTGCGGCCGGAATGTTCACATGAGAAGGTGCAAATTACCAAAAGTTTGCATCTTTCTCATGCAATCATACGTACATACTCACACCCCCACCCACACCCACAACACACCCATGACACACCCCACACCCTCCACACACCCCCACCCACACCCCCAACATAAACAAACCCTGCTTACCTTCTCTTCACGCTGGGTCCCTCCGGCACCAGTTCCCTTTCACTTCCGTGATCGGGAACTGGTGCTGCAGGGTCCTTTTCTTTTTTTTTCTTTTACGGGGGGCTGCAGGGGTTTCCCCCACAACCCCCAGTCACTATAGTGTTAAGTATAGTGAGCTGGGTGTTGCGGGGGGGTCAGCCGCAGCCCCGCTTTTTTTTTTAAACTTAGGTGCAATGCTAGCACCAAAAGTTCAAACATTTTTGGTTTTCAAACTGTTGGTGCTAGCATTTGTAGAACCTTTTGTACATGCGACCGTTTAGTTACAGTCTTTTTGTACAAAACCTCTAAGCATGGTACCTGTGAACAGCATGGTCCAAGCTTGTGCATGAACCATCCCTATCTAAGCACAGTACCTGTGAACAGCATGGTCCACGCTTGTGCATGAACCATCCCTATCTAAGCACGGTACCTGTGAACAGCGTGGTCCACGCTTGTGCATGAATCAGCCCTATCTAAGCATGGTACCTGTGAACAGCATGGTCCACTCTTGTGTATGAATCAGCCCTATCTAAGCCTGGTACCTGTGAACAGCATGGTCCACACTTGTGCACGAACCATCGCTATCTATGCCTGGTACCTGTGAACAGCATGGTTCAAGTTTGTACATGAACCAGCCCTATCTAAGCACGGTACCTGGGAACAGCATGGTCCACAATTGTGCATGAACCAGCCCCCATCCAAGCACGGACCCTGAGAACAGCATGGTCCACAATTGTGCATGAACCAGCCCTATCTAAGCACAGTACCTGTGAACAGCATGGTCCATGCTCTTGCATGAACCAGCCCTATCTACGCACGGTACCTGTGAACAGCATGGTCCGAGCTTGGGCATGAACCTGCCCTATCTAAGCATGGTACCTGGGAACAGCATGGTCCACAATTGTGCATGAACCAGCCCTATCTAAGCACCGTACCTGTGAACAGCATGGTCCACGCTTGTGCATGAACCAGCTCTATCTAAGCTCTGTACCTTTGAACAGCATGGTCCTAACTTGGGCATGAACCAGCCCTATCCAAGCCCTGTACCTGTGAACAGCATGGTCCAAGCTTGTACATGAACAAGCCCTATCCAAGCCCGCGACCTGTGAACAGCATGGTCCAAGTTTGTACAAGAACCTGCCCTATCCAAGCCCAGGACCTGTGAACAGCATGGTTCAAGCTTGTACATGAGCCAGCCGTATCCAAGCATGGTACTTTTGGACAGCATAGTCCAAGCTTGTACATGAGCCAGCCCTATCCAAGCACGGTACCTGTGAACAGCATGGTACAAGCTTGGGCATGAACCAGCCCCATCTAAGCCCGGTACCTGTGAACAGCATGGTCCACGCTTGTACATGAACCAGCCCTATCTAAGCACGGTACCTGGGAACAGAATGGTCCACGATTGTGCATGAACCAGCCCTATCTACGCACGGTACCTGTGAACAGCATGGTCCGAGCTTGGGAATGAACCTGCCCTATCTAAGCATGGTACCTGGGAACAGCATGGTCCACAATTGTGCATGAACCATCCCTATCTAAGCACAGTACCTGTGAACAGCATGGTCCACGCTTGTGCATGAACCAGCCCTATCTAAGCTCTGTACCTTTGAACAGCATGGTCTGAGCTTGGGCATGAACCAGCCCTATCCAAGCCCTGTACCTGTGAACAGCATAGTCCAAGCTTGTGCATGAACCAGCCCTGTCTAAGCCCTGTTCCTGTGAACACCATGGTCCAAGCTTGTGCATGAACCAGCCCTATCCAAGCAAGGGACCTGTGAACAGCATGGTCCACGCTTGTACATGAACCAGCCCTATCTAAGCACGGTACCTGGGAACAGCATGGTCCACGATTGTGCATGAACCAGCCCTATCCAAGCACGGTACCTGGGAACAGCATGGTCCACAATTGTGCATGAACCAGCCCTATCTAACCACGGTACCTGGGAACAGCATGGTCCACAATTGTGCATGAACCAGCCCAATCTAAGCACAGTACCTGTGAACTGCATGGTCCACGCTTGTGCATGAACCAGCCCTATCTACGCACGGTACCTGTGAACAGCATGGTCCACAATTGTGCATGAACCAGCCCTATCTAAGCACAGTACCTGTGAACAGCATGGTCCACGCTTGTGCATGAACCAGCCCTATCTAAGCTCTGTACCTTTCAACAGCATGGTCCAAGCATGTGCATGAACCAGCTCTATCCAAGCAAGGGACCTCTGAACAGCATGGTCCACCCTTGTACATGAACCAGCCCTATCTAAGCACGGTACCTGGGAACAGCATGGTCCACGATTGTGCATGAACCAGCCCTATCTACGCACGGTACCTGTGAATAGCATGGTTCGAGCTTGGGCATGAACCTGCCCTATCTAAGCATGGTACCTGGCACAGCATGGTCCACAATTGTGCATGAACCAGCCCTATCTAAGCACAGTACCTGTGAACAGCATGGTCCATGCTTGTGCATGAACCAGCCCTATCTACGCATGGTACCTGTGAACAGCATGGTCCACAATTGTGCATGAACCAGCCCTATCTAAGCACAGTACCTGTGAACAGCATGGTCCACACTTGTGCATGAACCAGCCCTATCTAAGCTCTGTACAATTGAACAGCATGGTCCAAACGGGTGCATGAACCAGCTCTATCCAAGCAAGGGACCTGTGAACAGCATGGTCCACGCTTGTACATGAACCTGCCCTATCTAAGCATGGTACCTGGGAACAGCATGGTCCACGATTGTGCATGAACCAGCTCTATCTATGCACGGTACCTGTGAACAGCATGGTCCGAGCTTGGGCATGAACCTGCCCTATCTAAGCATGGTACCTGGGAACAGCATGGTCCACAATTGTGCATGAACTAGCCCTATCTAAGCACAGTACCTGTGAACAGCATGGTCCACGCTTGTGCATTAACCAGCCCTATCTAAGCTCTGTACCTTTGAACAGCATGGTCCGAGCTTGGGCATGAACCAGCCCTATCCAAGCCCTGTACCTGTGAACAGCATGGTCCAAGCTTGTACATGAACAAGCCCTATCCAAGCCCGCGACCTGTGAACAGCATGGTCCAAGTTTGTACAAGAACCTGCCCTATCCAAGCCCAGGACCTGTGAACAGCATGGTCCAAGCTTGTA
Organism: Ambystoma mexicanum; assembly: GCF_040938575.1. Taxonomy (NCBI): domain Eukaryota; kingdom Metazoa; phylum Chordata; class Amphibia; order Caudata; family Ambystomatidae; genus Ambystoma; species Ambystoma mexicanum. Next base: position 22,119,153 of record NC_090940.1, read on the forward strand.
CATGAGCCAGCCGTATCCAAGCATGGTACTTTTGGACAGCATAGTCCAAGCTTGTACATGAGCCAGCCCTATCCAAGCACGGTACCTGTGAACAGCATGGTACAAGCTTGGGCATGAACCAGCCCCATCTAAGCCCGGTACCTGTGAACAGCATGGTCCACGCTTGTACATGAACCAGCCCTATCTAAGCACGGTACCTGGGAACAGAATGGTCCACGATTGTGCATGAACCAGCCCTATCTACGCACGGTACCTGTGAACAGCATGGTCCGAGCTTGGGAATGAACCTGCCCTATCTAAGCATGGTACCTGGGAACAGCATGGTCCACAATTGTGCATGAACCATCCCTATCTAAGCACAGTACCTGTGAACAGCATGGTCCACGCTTGTGCATGAACCAGCCCTATCTAAGCTCTGTAACTTTGAGCAGCATGGTCTGAGCTTGGGCATGAACCAGCCCTATCCAAGCCCTGTACCTGTGAACAGCATAGTCCAAGCTTGTGCATGAACAAGCCCTATCCAAGCCCGGGACCTGTGAACAGCATGGTCCAAGTTTGTACAAGAACCAGCCCTATCCAAACCCAGGACATGTGAACAGCATGGTCCAAGCTTGTACATGAGCCAGCCCTATCCAAGCATGGTACTTTTGGACAACATGGTCCAAGCTTGTACATGAGCCAGCCCTATCCAAGCACGGTACCTGTGAACAGCATGGTACAAGCTTGTACTTGAACCAGCCCTATCTAAGCATGGAAACTGTGAACAGCATGGTCCAGGCTTGTACATGAACCAGCCCTATCTAAGCACGATACCTGTGAACAGCATGGGCCACGCTTGTATATGAACCAGCCCTATCCAATACCGGTACCCGTGAAGAGCATGGTCCAAACTTGTGCATGAACTAGCTCTATCTAAGCCCAGTACCTGTGAACAGCATGGCCCAATCTTGTGCATGAACCAGCCCTATCTAAGCCCGGTACCTGTGAACAGCATGGTCCAAGCTTGTTCATGACCGAGCCCTATCTAAGCCTGGTAACTGTGAACAGCATGGTCCAAGCTTGTGCATGAACCAGCCCTATCTACGCACAGTACCTGTGAACAGCATGGTCCACGCTTGTACATGAATCAGCCCTATCTAAGTCTCGTACCTGTGAACAGCATGGTCCACGTTTGTGCATTAACCATCCCTATCTAAGCCTGGTACCTTTGAACAGCATGGTTCAAGCTTGGGCATAAACCTGCCCTATCTAAGCCCGGTACCTGTGAACAGCATGGTCCAAGCTTGGGCATGAACCAGCCCTATCTAAGCCCGGTACCTGTGAACAGCATGGTCCAAGCTTGTGCATGAACCAGCCCTATCTAAGCCCTGTTACTGTGAACACCATGGTCCAAGCTTGTGCATGAAAGAGCCCTATCTAAGCAAGGGACCTGTGAACAGCATGGTCCACGATGTACATGAACCAGCCCTATCTAAGCAAGGTACCTGGGAACAGCATGGTCCACGATTGTGCATGAAGCAGCCCTATCCAAGCACGGTACTTTTGGACAGCATGGTCCAAGCTTGTAAATGAGCCAGCCCTATCCAAGCACGGTACCTGTGAACAGCATGGTACAAGCTTGTACTTGAACCAGCCCTATCTAAGCACGATACCTGTGAACAGCATGGGCCACGCTTGTATGTGAACCAGCCCTATCCAATCCCGGTACCCGTGAAGAGCATGGTCCAAGCTTGTGCATGAACCAGCCCTATCTAAGCCCAGTACCTGTGAACAGCATGGCCCAATCTTGTGCATGAATCAGCCCTATCTAAGCCTGGTAACTGTAAACAGTATGGTCCAAGCTTGTGCATGAACCAGCCCTATCTAAGCACAGTACCTGTGAACAGCATGGTCCACGCTTGTGCATTAACCATCCCTATCTAAGCCTGGTACCTATGAACAGCATGGTTCAAGCTTGGGCATAAACCTGCCCTATCTAAGCCTGGTACCTGTGAACAGCATGGTCCAAGCTTGGGCATGAACCAGCCCTATCTAAGCCCTGTTCCTGTGAACACCATGGTCCAAGCTTGTGCATGAACGACCCCTATCTAAGCCCGGTACCTGTGCACAGCATAGTCCACGCTTGTACATGAACCAGCCTTATCTAAGCCCTGCTCCTGTGAACACCATGGTCCAAGCTTGTGCATGAACCAGCCCTATCCAAGCACGGTACCTGGGAACAGCATGGTCCACAATTGTGCATGAACCAGCCCTATCTAACCACGGTACCTGGGAACAGCATGGTCCACAATTGTGCATGAACCAGCCCAATCTAAGCACAGTACCTGTGAACTGCATGGTCCACGCTTGTGCATGAACCAGCCCTATCTACGCACGGTACCTGTGAACAGCATGGTCCACAATTGTTCATGAACCAGCCCTATCTAAGCAAGGGACCTGTGAACAGCATGGTCCACGCTTGTGCATGAACCAGCCCTATCTAAGCTCTGTACCTTTCAACAGCATGGTCCAAGCATGTGCATGAACCAGCTCTATCCAAGCAAGGGACCTGTGAACAGCATGGTCCACCCTTGTACATGAACCAGCCCTATCTAAGCACGGTACCTGGGAACAGCATGGTCCACGATTGTGCATGAACCAGCCCTATCTACGCACGGTACCTGTGAATAGCATGGTTCGAGCTTGGGCATGAACCTGCCCTATCTAAGCACAGTACCTGTGAACAGCATGGTCCACGCTTGTGCATGAACCAGCCCTATCTAAGCTCTGTACCTTTGAACAGCATGGTCCGAGCTTGGGCATGAACCAGCCCTATCCAAGCCCTGTACCTGTGAACAGCATGGTCCAAGCTTGTACATGAACAAGCCCTATCCAAGCCGGCGACCTGTGAACAGCACGGTCCAAGTTTGTACAAGAACCAGCCCTATCCAAGCCCAGGACCTGTGAACAGCATGGTCCAAGCTTGTACATTAGCCAGCCATATCCAAGCATGGTACTTTTGGACAGCATGGTCCAAGCTTGTACATGAGCCAGCCCTATCCAAGCACGGTAGCTGTGAACAGCATGGTACAAGATTGTCCTTGAACCAGCCCTATCTAAGCATGGAACCTGTGAACAGCATGGCCCAGGCTTGTACATGAACCAGCCCTATCTAAGCACGATACCTGTGAACAGCATGGGCCACGCTTGTATATGAACCAGCCCTATCCAATCCTGGTACCTGTGAAGAGCATGGTCCAAGCTTGTGCATGAACCAGCCCTATCTAAGCCCAGTACCTGTGAACAGCATGGGCCAATCTTGTGCATGAACCAGCCCTATCTAAGCCCGGTACCTGTGAACAGCATGGTCCAATCTTGTTCATGACCCAGCCCTATCTAAGACTGGAAACTGTGAACCGCATGGTCCAAGCTTGTGCATGAACCGTCCCTATCTAAGCCCGGTACCTGTGAACAGCATGGTCCATGCTTGTACATGAATCAGCCCTATCTAAGCCTGGTACCTGTGAACAGCATGGTCCACGCTTGTGCATGAACCATCCCTATCTAAGCCTGGTACCTATGAACAGCATGGTTCAAGCTTGGGCACAAACCTGCCCTATCTAAGCCCGGTACCTGTGAACAGCATGGTCCAAGCTTGTACATGAGCCAGCCCTATCCAAGCATGGTACTTTTGGACAACATGGTCCAAGCTTGTACATGAGCCAGCCCTATCCAAGCACGGTACCTGTGAACAGCATGGTACAAGCTTGTACTTGAACCAGCCCTATCTAAGCATGGAAACTGTGAACAGCATGCTCCAAGCTTGTACATGAACCAGCCCTATCTAAGCACGATAACTGCGAACAGCATGGGCCACGCTTGTATATGAACCAGCCCTATCCAATACCGGTACCCGTGAAGAGCATGGTCCAAACTTGTGCATGAACTAGCTCTATCTAAGCCCAGTACCTGTGAACAGCATGGCCCAATCTTGTGCATGAACCAGCCCTATCTAAGCCCGGTACCTGTGAACAGCATGGTCCAAGCTTGTACATGACCGAGCCCTATCTAAGCCTGGTAACTGTGAACAGCATGGTCCAAGCTTGTGCATGAACCAGCCCTATCTACGCACAGTACCTGTGAACAGCATGGTCCACGCTTGTACATGAATCAGCCCTATCTAAGCCTGGTACCTGTGAACAGCATGGTCCACGTTTGTGCATTAACCATCCCTATCTAAGCCTGGTACCTTTGAACAGCATGGTTCAAGCTTGGGCATAAACCTGCCCTATCTAAGCCCGGTACCTGTGAACAGCATGGTCCAAGCTTGGGCATGAACCAGCCCTATCTAAGCCTGGTACCTGTGAACAGCATGGTCCACGCTTGTGCATGAACCATCCCTATCTAAGCCTGGTACCTATGAACAGCATGGTTCAAGCTTGGGCACAAACCTGCCCTATCTAAGCCCGGTACCTGTGAACAGCATGGTCCAAGCTTGTACATGAGCCAGCCCTATCCAAGCATGGTACTTTTGGACAACATGGTCCAAGCTTGTACATGAGCCAGCCCTATCCAAGCACGGTACCTGTGAACAGCATGGTACAAGCTTGTACTTGAACCAGCCCTATCTAAGCATGGAAACTGTGAACAGCATGGTCCAAGCTTGTACATGAACCAGCCCTATCTAAGCACGATACCTGTGAACAGCATGGGCCACGCTTGTATATGAACCAGCCCTATCCAATACCGGTACCCGTGAAGAGCATGGTCCAAACTTGTGCATGAACTAGCTCTATCTAAGCCCAGTACCTGTGAACAGCATGGCCCAATCTTGTGCATGAACCAGCCCTATCTAAGCCCGGTACCTGTGAACAGCATGGTCCAAGCTTGTACATCACCGAGCCCTATCTAAGCCTGGTAACTGTGAACAGCATGGTCCAAACTTGTGCATGAACCAGCCCTATCTACGCACAGTACCTGTGAACAGCATGGTCCACGCTTGTACATGAATCAGCCCTATCTAAGCCTGGTACCTGTGAACAGCATGGTCCACGTTTGTGCATTAACCATCCCTATCTAAGCCTGGTACCTTTGAACAGCATGGTTCAAGCTTGGGCATAAACCTGCCCTATCTAAGCCCGGTACCTGTGAACAGCATGGTCCAAGCTTGGGCATGAACCAGCCCTATCTAAGCCCGGTACCTGTGAACAGCATGGTCCAAGCTTGGGCATGAACCAGCCCTATCTAAGCCCTGTTCCTGTGAACACCATGGTCCAAGCTTGTGCATGATAGAGCCCTATCTAAGCAAGGGACCTGTGAACAGCATGGTCCACGCATGTACATGAACCAGCCCTATCTAAGCACGGTACCTGGGAACAGCATGGTCCACGATTGTGCATGAAGCAGCCCTATCCAAGCACGGTTCTTTTGGACAGCATGGTCCAAGCTTGTAAATGAGCCAGCCCTATCCAGGCACGGTACCTGTGAACAGCATGGTACAAGATTGTACTTGAACCAGCCCTATCTAAGCATGATACCTGTGAACAGCATGGGCCACGCTTGTATATGAACCAGCCCTATCCAATCCCGGTACCCGTGAAGAGCATGGTCCAAGCTTGTGCATGAACCAGCCCTATCTAAGCCCAGTACCTGTGAACAGCATGGCCCAATCTTGTGCATGAATCAGCCCTATCTAAGCCTGGTAACTGTGAACAGTATGGTCCAAGCTTGTGCATGAACCAGCCCTATCTAAGCACAGTACCTGTGAACAGCATGGTCCACACTTGTGCATTAACCATCCCTATCTAAGCCTGGTACCTATGAACAGCATGGTTCAAGCTTGGGCATAAACCTGCCCTATCTAAGCCTGGTACCTGTGAACAGCATGGTCCAAGCTTGGGCATGAACCAGCCCTATCTAAGCCCTGTTCCTGTGAACACCATGGTCCAAGCTTATGCATGAACCAGCCCTATCCAAGCAAGGGACCTGTGAACAGCATGGTCCACGCTTGTACATGAACCAGCCTTATCTAAGCACGGTACCTGGGAACAGCATGGTCAACTATTGTGCATGAACCAGCCCTATCCAAGCACGGTACCTGGGAACAGCATGGTCCACAATTGTGCATGAACCAGCCCTATCTAACCACGGTACCTGGGAACAGCATGGTCCACAATTGTGCATGAACCAGCCCAATCTAAGCACAGTACCTGTGAACTGCATGGTCCACGCTTGTGCATGAACCAGCCCTATCTAAGCACAGTACCTGTGAACAGCATGGTCCACGCTTGTGCATGAACCAGCCCTATCTAAGCTCTGTACCTTTCAACAGCATGGTCCAAGCATGTGCATGAACCAGCTCTATCCAAGCAAGGGACCTGTGAACAGCATGGTCCACCCTTGTACATGAACCAGCCCTATCTAAGCACGGTACCTGGGAACAGCATGGTCCACGATTGTGCATGAACCAGCCCTATCTACGCACGGTACCTGTGAATAGCATGGTTTGAGCTTGGGCATGAACCTGCCCTATCTAAGCATGGTACCTGGGAACAGCATGGGCCACAATTGTGCATGAACCAGCCCTATCTAAGCACAGTACCTGTGAACAGCATGGTCCACGCTTGTGCATGAACCAGCCCTATCCAAGCCCTGGACCTGTGAACAGCATGGTCCAAGCTTGTAACATGAACAAGCCCTATCCAAGCCCGGGACCTGTGAACAGCATGGTCCAAGTTTGCACAAGAACCAGCCCTATCCAAGCCCAGGATCTGTGAACAGCTGGGTCCAAGCTTGTACATGAGCCAGCCCTATCCAAGCATGGTACTTTTGGACAGCATGGTCCAAGCTTGTACATGAGCCAGCCCTATCCAAGCACGGTACCTGTGAACAGCATGGTAGAAGCTTGTACTTGAACCAGCCCTATCTAAGCATGGAACCTGTGAACAGCATGGTCCAGGCTTGTACATGAACCAGCCCTATCCAAGCACGGTACCTGTGAACAGCATGGTACAAGCTTGTACTTGAACCAGCCCTATCTAAGCCTGGTACCTGTGAACAGCATGGTCCATGCTTGTGCATTAATCATCCCTATCTAAGCCTGGTACCTATGAACAGCATGGTTCAAGCTTGGGCATAAACCTTCCCTATCTAAGCCCAGTACCTGTGAACAGCATGGTCCAAGCTTGGGCATGAACCAGCCCTATCTAAGCCCTGTTCCTGTGAACACCATGGTCCAAGCTTGTGCATGAACCAGCCGTATTCAAGCAAGGGACCTGTGAACAGCAAAGTCCACGCTTGTACATGAACCAGCCCTATCTAAGCACGGTACCTGGGAACAGCATGGTCCACATTTGTGCATGAACCAGCCCTATCCAAGCACGGTACCTGGGAACAGCATGGTCCACAATTGTGCATGAACCAGCCCTATCTAAGCATGGTACCTGGGAACAGCATGGTCCACAATTGTGCATGATCCAGCCCTATCTAAGCACAGTACCTGTGAACTGCATGGTCCACGCTTGTGCATGAACCAGCCCTATCTACGCACGGTACCTGTGAACAGCATGGTCCACAATTGTGCATGAACAGCCCTATCTAAGCAAAGTACCTGTGAACAGCATGGTCCACGCTTGTGCATGAACCAGCCCTATCTAAGCTCTGTACCTTTCAACAGCATGGTCCAAGCATGTGCATGAACCAGCTCTATCCAAGCAAGGGAACTGTGAACAGCATGGTCCACCCTTGTACATGAACCAGCCCTATCTAAGCACGGTACCTGGGAACAGCATGGTCCACGATTGTGCATGAACCAGCCCTATCTACGCGCGGTACCTGTGAATAGCATGGTTCGAGCTTGGGCATGAACCTGCCCTATCTAAGCATGGTACCTGGGAACAGCATGGTCCACAATTGTGCATGAACCAGCCCTATCTAAGCACAGTACCTGTGAACAGCATGGTCCATGCTTGTGCATGAACCAGCCCTATCCAAGCCCTGTACCTGTGAACAGCATGGTCCAAGCTTGTACATAAACAAGCCCTATCCAAGCCCGGGACCTGTGAACAGCATGGTCCAAGTTTGCACAAGAACCAGCCCTATCCAAGCCCAGGATCTGTGAACAGCATGGTCCAAGCTTGTACCTGAGCTAGCCCTATCCAAGCATGGTACTTTTGGACAGCATGGTCCAAGCTTGTACATGAGCCAGCCCTATCCAAGCACGGTACCTGTGAACAGCATGGTACAAGGTTGTTCTTGAACCAGCCCTATCTAAGCAAGGAACCTGTGAACAGCATGGCCCAAGCTTGTACATGCACCAGCCCTTTCTAAGCCCGGTACCTGTGAACAGCATGGTCCAAGCTTGTGCATGAACCAGCCCTATCTAAGCCTAGTACCTGTGAACAGCATGGCCCAATCTTGTGCATGAACCAGCCCTTTCTAAGCCCGGTACCTGTGAACAGCATGGTTCAAGCTTGTGCATGAACCAGCCCTATCTAAGCATGGGACCTGTGAACAGCATGATCCACACTTGTACATGAACCAGCCCTATCTAAGCCCAGTACCTGTGAAAAGCATGGTCCAAGCTTGGGCATGAACCAGCCCTATCTAAGCCCTGTACCTGTGAACAACCTGGTCCAAGCTTGTACATGAACAAGCCCTATCTAAGTCCTGTACCTGTGAACAACCTGGTCCAAGCTTGTACATGAACCAGCCCTATCTAAGCACGCATCCATGTGATCCGACTGCGGTTGAATTTACTGCGGCCGGAATGTTCACATGAGAAGGTGCAAACTACCAAAAGTTTGCATCTTTCTCATGCAATCATACGTACATACTCACACCCCCACCCACACCCACAACACACCCATGACACACCCCACACCCTCCACACACCCCCACCCACACCCCCAACATAAACAAACCCTGCTTACCTTCTCTTCACGCTGGGTCCCTCCGGCACCAGTTCCCTTTCACTTCCCGTGATCGGGAACTGGTGCTGCAGGGTCCTTTTCTTTTTTTTTCTTTTACGGGGGGCTGCAGGGGTTTCCCCCACAACCCCCAGTCACTATAGTGTTAAGTATAGTGAGCTGGGTGTTGCGGGGGGGACCGCCGCAGCCCCGCTTTTTTTTTTAAACTTAGGTGCAATGCTAGCACCAAAAGTTCAAACATTTTTGGTTTTCAAACTGTTGGTGCTAGCATTTGTAGAACCTTTTGTACATGCGACCGTTTAGTTACAGTCTTTTTGTACAAAACCTCTAAGCATGGTACCTGTGAACAGCATGGTCCAAGCTTGTGCATGAACCATCCCTATCTAAGCACAGTACCTGTGAACAGCATGGTCCACGCTTGTGCATGAACCATCCCTATCTAAGCACGGTACCTGTGAACAGCGTGGTCCACGCTTGTGCATGAATCAGCCCTATCTAAGTATGGTACCTGTGAACAGCATGGTCCACTCTTGTGTATGAATCAGCCCTATCTAAGCCTGGTACCTGTGAACAGCATTTTCCACACTTGTGCACGAACCATCGCTATCTATGCCTGGTACCTGTGAACAGCATGGTTCAAGTTTGTACATGAACCAGCCCTATCTAAGCACGGTACCTGGGAACAGCATGGTCCACAATTGTGCATGAACCAGCCCCCATCCAAGCACGGACCCTGAGAACAGCATGGTCCACAATTGTGCATGAACCAGCCCTATCTAAGCACAGTACCTGTGAACAGCATGGTCCATGCTCTTGCATGAACCAGCCCTATCTACGCACGGTACCTGTGAACAGCATGGTCCGAGCTTGGGCATGAACCTGCCCTATCTAAGCATGGTACCTGGGAACAGCATGGTCCACAATTGTGCATGAACCAGCCCTATCTAAGCACAGTACCTGTGAACAGCATGGTCCACGCTTGTGCATGAACCAGCTCTATCTAAGCTCTGTACCTTTGAACAGCATGGTCCTAACTTGGGCATGAACCAGCCCTATCCAAGCCCTATACCTGTGAACAGCATAGTCCAAGCTTGTACATGAACAAGCCCTATCCAAGCCCGGGACCTGTGAACAGCATGGTCCAAGTTTTTACAAGAACCAGCCCTATCCAAGCCCAGGACATGTGAACAGCATGGTCCAAGCTTGTACATGAGCCAGCCCTATCCAAGCATGGTACTTTTGGACAGCATGGTCCAAGCTTGTACATGAGCCAGCCCTATCCAAGCACGGTACCTGTGAACAGCATGGTACAAGCTTGTACTTGAACCAGCCCTATCTAAGCATGGAACCTGTGAACAGCATGGTCCAGGCTTGTACATGAACCAGCCCTATCTAAGCACGATACCTGTGAACAGCATGGGCCACGCTTGTATATGAACCAGCCCCATCCAATCCCGGTACCCGTGAAGAGCATGGTCCAAGCTTGTGCATGAACCAGCCCTATCTAAGCCCAGTACCTGTGAACAGCATGGCCCAATCTTGTACATGAATCAGCCCTATCTAAGCCCGGTACCTGTGAACAGCATGGTTCAAGCTTGTACATGACCCAGCCCTATCTAAGCCTGGTAACTGTGAACAGCATGGTCCAAGCTTGTGCATGAACCAGCTCTATCTAAGCACGGTACCTGTGAACAGCATGGTCCATGCTTGTACATGAATCAGCCCTATCTAAGCCTGGCACCTGTGAACAGCATGGTCCACGCTTGTGCATTAACCATCCCTATCTAAGCCTGGTACCTATGAACAGCATGGTTCAAGCTTGGGCATAAACCTGCCCTATCTAAGCCCGGTACCTGTGAACAGCATGGTCCAAGCTTGGGCATGAACCAACCCTATCTAAGCCCGGTACCTGTGAACAGCATGGTCCAAGCTTTGGCATGAACCAGCCCTATCTAAGCCCTGCTCCTGTGAACACCATGGTCCAAGCTTGTGCATGAACCAGCCCTATCCAAGCAAGGAACCTGTGAACAGCATGGTCCACGCTTGTACATGAACCAGCCCTATCTAAGCACGGTACCTGGGAACAGCATGGTCCACGATTGTGCATGAACCAGCCCTATCCAAGCACGGTACCTGGGAACAGCATGGTACACAATTGTGCATGAACCAGCCCTATCTAAGCACAGTACCTGAGAACAGCATGGTCCACGATTGTGCATGAACCAGCCCCCATCCAAGCACGGAACCTGGGAACAGCATGATCCACAATTGTGCATGAACCAGCCCTATCTAAGCACAGTACCTGTGAACAGCATGGTCCACCCTTGTACATGAACCAGCCCTATCTAAGCACGGTACCTGGGAACAGCATGGTCCACGATTGTGCATGAACCAGCTCTATCTACGCACGGTACCTGTGAACAGCATGGTCCGAGCTTGGGCATGAACCTGCCCTATCTAAGCATGGTACCTGGGAACAGCATGGTCCACAATTGTGCATGAACCAGCCCTATCTAAGCACAGTACCTGTGAACAGCATGGTCCACGCTTGTGCATTAACCAGCCCTATCTAAGCTCTGTACCTTTGAACAGCATGGTCTGAGCTTGGGCATGAACCAGCCCTATCCAAGCCCTGTACCTGTGAACAGCATGGTCCAAGCTTGTACATGAACAAGCCCTATCCAAGCCGGCGACCTGTGAACAGCACGGTCCAAGTTTGTACAAGAACCAGCCCTATCCAAGCCCAGGACCTGTGCACAGCATGGTCCAAGCTTGTACATGAGCCAGCCATATCCAAGCATGGTACTTTTGGACAGCATGGTCCAAGCTTGTACATGAGCCAGCCCTATCTAAGCATGGAACCTGTGAACAGCATGGTCCAGGCTTGTACATGAACCAGCCCTATCTAAGCACGATACCTGTGAACAGCATGGGCCACGCTTGTATATGAACCAGCCCTATCCAATCCTGGTACCTGTGAAGAGCATGGTCCAAGCTTGTGCATGAACCAGCCCTATCTAAGCCCAGTACCTGTGAACAGCATGGGCCAATCTTGTGCATGAACCAGCCCTATCTAAGCCCGGTACCTGTGAACAGCATGGTCCAATCTGGTTCATGACCCAGCCCTATCTAAGACTGGAAACTGTGAACCGCATGGTCCAAGCTTGTGCATGAACCGTCCCTATCTAAGCCCGGTACCTGTGAACAGCATGGTCCATGCTTGTACATGAATCAGCCCTATCTAAGCCTGGTACCTGTGAACAGCATGGTCCACGCTTGTGCATGAACCATCCCTATCTAAGCCTGGTACCTATGAACAGCATGGTTCAAGCTTGGGCACAAACCTGCCCGATCTAAGCCCGGTACCTGTGAACAGCATGGTCCAAGCTTGGGCATGAACCAGCCCTATCTAAGCCCAGTACCTGTGAAAAGCATGGTCCACGCTTGGGCATGAACCAGCCCTATCTAAGCCCTGTACCTGTGAACACCATGGTCCAAGCGTGTGCATGAACCAGCTCTATCCAAGCAAGGGACCTGTGAACAGCATGGTCCAAGCTTGGGCATGAACCAGCCCTATCTAAGCCCTGTACCTGTGTACACCATGGTCCAAGCGTGTGCATGAACTAGCTCTATCCAATCAAGGGACCTGTGAACAGCATGGTCCACGCTTGTACATGAACCAGCCCTATCTAAGCACAGTACCTGGGAACAGCATGGTCCACGATTGTGCATGAACCAGCCCTATCTATGCACAGTACCTGTGAACAGCATGGTCCGAGCTTGGGAATGAACCTGCCCTATCTAAGCATGGTACCTGGGAACAGCATGGTCCACGCTTGTGCATGAACCATCCCTATCTATTCCTGGTACCTATGAACAGCATGGTTCAAGCTTGGGCATAAACCTGCCCTATCTAAACCCGGTACCTGTGAACAGCCTGGTCCACGCTTGTGCATGAACCAGCCCTATCTAAGCTCTGTACCTTTCAACAGCATGGTCTGAGCTTGGGCATGAACCAACCCTATCCAAGCCTTGTACCTGTGAACAGCATAGTCCAAGCTTGTACATGAACAAGCCCTATCCAAGCCCGGGACCTGTGAACAGCATGGTCCAAGTTTGTACAAGAACCAGCCCTATCCAAGCCCAGGACATGTGAACAGCATGGTACAAGCTTGTACATGAGCCAGCCCTATCCAAGCATGTTACTTTTGGACAGCATGGTCCAAGCTTGTACATGAGCCAGCCCTATCCAAGCACGGTACCTGTGAACAGCATGGTACAACCTTGTACTTGAACCAGCCCTATCTAAGCATGGAACCTGTGAAGAGCATGGTCCAGGCTTGTACATGAACCAGCCCTATCTAAGCACGATACCTGTGAACAGCATGGGCCACGCTTGTATATGAACCAGTCCTATCCAATACCGGTACCCGTGAAGAACATGGTCCAAACTTGTGCATGAACCAGCCCTATCTAAGCCCAGTACCTGTGAACAGCATGGCCCAATCTTGTGCATGAACCAGCCCTATCTAAGCCCGGTACCTGTGAACAGCATGGTCCAAGCTTGTACATGACCCAGCCCTATCTAAGCCTGGTAACTGTGAACATCATGGTCCAAGCTTGTGCATGAACCAGCCCTATCTAAGCACGGTACCTGTGAACAGCATGGGCCACGCTTGTACATGAATCAGCCCTATCTAAGCCTGGTACCTGTGAACAGCATGGTCCACGCTTGTGCATTAACCATCCCTATCTAAGCCTGGTACCTATGAACAGCATGGTTCAAGCTTGGACATAAACCTGCCCTATCTAAGCCCGGTACCTGTGAACAGCATGGTCCAAGCTTGGGCATGAACCAGCCCTATCTAAGCCCTGTTCCTGTGAACACCATGGTCCAAGCTTGTGCATGAAAGAGCCCTATCCAAGCAAGGGACCTGTGAACAGCATGGTCCACGCTTGTACATGAACCAGCCCTATCTAAGCACGGTACCTGGGAACAGCATGGTCCACGATTGTGCATGAACCAGCCCTATCCAAGCACAGTACCTGGGAACAGCATGGTCCACAATTGTGCATGAACCAGCCCAATCTAAGCACAGTACCTGTGAACTGCATGGTCCACGCTTGTGCATGAACCAGCCCTATCTAAGCACAGTACCTGTGAACAGCATGGTCCACGCTTGTGCATGAACCAGCCCTATCTAAGCTCTGTACCTTTCAACAGCATGGTCCAAGCATGTGCATGAACCAGCTCTATCCAAGCAAGGGACCTGTGAACAGCATGGTCCACCCTTGTACATGAACCAGCCCTATCTAAGCACGGTACCTGGGAACAGCATGGTCCACGATTGTGCATGAACCAGCCCTATCTACGCACGGTACCTGTGAATAGCATGGTTTGAGCTTGGGCATGAACCTGCCCTATCTAAGCATGGTACCTGGGAACAGCATGGGCCACAATTGTGCATGAACCAGCCCTATCTAAGCACAGTACCTGTGAACAGCATGGTCCACGCTTGTGCATGAACCAGCCCTATCCAAGCCCTGGACCTGTGAACAGCATGGTCCAAGCTTGTAACATGAACAAGCCCTATCCAAGCCCGGGACCTGTGAACAGCATGGTCCAAGTTTGCACAAGAACCAGCCCTATCCAAGCCCAGGATCTGTGAACAGCATGGTCCAAGCTTGTACATGAGCCAGCCCTATCCAAGCATGGTACTTTTGGACAGCATGGTCCAAGCTTGTACATGAGCCAGCCCTATCCAAGCACGGTACCTGTGAACAGCATGGTAGAAGCTTGTACTTGAACCAGCCCTATCTAAGCATGGAACCTGTGAACAGCATGGTCCAGGCTTGTACATGAACCAGCCCTATCCAAGCACGGTACCTGTGAACAGCATGGTACAAGCTTGTACTTGAACCAGCCCTATCTAAGCCTGGTACCTGTGAACAGCATGGTCCATGCTTGTGCATTAATCATCCCTATCTAAGCCTGGTACCTATGAACAGCATGGTTCAAGCTTGGGCATAAACCTTCCCTATCTAAGCCCAGTACCTGTGAACAGCATGGTCCAAGCTTGGGCATGAACCAGCCCTATCTAAGCCCTGTTCCTGTGAACACCATGGTCCAAGCTTGTGCATGAACCAGCCGTATCCAAGCAAGGGACCTGTGAACAGCAAAGTCCACGCTTGTACATGAACCAGCCCTATCTAAGCACGGTACCTGGGAACAGCATGGTCCACATTTGTGCATGAACCAGCCCTATCCAAGCACGGTACCTGGGAACAGCATGGTCCACAATTGTGCATGAACCAGCCCTATCTAAGCATGGTACCTGGGAACAGCATGGTCCACAATTGTGCATGATCCAGCCCTATCTAAGCACAGTACCTGTGAACTGCATGGTCCACGCTTGTGCATGAACCAGCCCTATCTACGCACGGTACCTGTGAACAGCATGGTCCACAATTGTGCATGAACAGCCCTATCTAAGCAAAGTACCTGTGAACAGCATGGTCCACGCTTGTGCATGAACCAGCCCTATCTAAGCTCTGTACCTTTCAACAGCATGGTCCAAGCATGTGCATGAACCAGCTCTATCCAAGCAAGGGAACTGTGAACAGCATGGTCCACCCTTGTACATGAACCAGCCCTATCTAAGCACGGTACCTGGGAACAGCATGGTCCACGATTGTGCATGAACCAGCCCTATCTACGCACGGTACCTGTGAATAGCATGGTTCGAGCTTGGGCATGAACCTGCCCTATCTAAGCATGGTACCTGGGAACAGCATGGTCCACAATTGTGCATGAACCAGCCCTATCTAAGCACAGTACCTGTGAACAGCATGGTCCATGCTTGTGCATGAACCAGCCCTATCCAAGCCCTGTACCTGTGAACAGCATGGTCCAAGCTTGTACATAAACAAGCCCTATCCAAGCCCGGGACCTGTGAACAGCATGGTCCAAGTTTGCACAAGAACCAGCCCTATCCAAGCCCAGGATCTGTGAACAGCATGGTCCAAGCTTGTACCTGAGCCAGCCCTATCCAAGCATGGTACTTTTGGACAGCATGGTCCAAGCTTGTACATGAGCCAGCCCTATCCAAGCACGGTACCTGTGAACAGCATGGTACAAGGTTGTACTTGAACCAGCCCTATCTAAGCAAGGAACCTGTGAACAGCATGGCCCAAGCTTGTACATGCACCAGCCCTTTCTAAGCCCGGTACCTGTGAACAGCATGGTCCAAGCTTGTGCATGAACCAGCCCTATCTAAGCCTAGTACCTGTGAACAGCATGGCCCAATCTTGTGCATGAACCAGCCCTTTCTAAGCCCGGTACCTGTGAACAGCATGGTTCAAGCTTGTGCATGAACCAGCCCTATCTAAACATGGGACCTGTGAACAGCATGATCCACACTTGTACATGAACCAGCCCTATCTAAGCCCAGTACCTGTGAAAAGCATGGTCCAAGCTTGGGCATGAACCAGCCCTATCTAAGCCCTGTACCTGTGAACAACCTGGTCCAAGCTTGTACATGAACAAGCCCTATCTAAGCCCTGTACCTGTGAACAACCTGGTCCAAGCTTGTACATGAACCAGCCCTATCTAAGCACGCATCCATGTGATCCGACTGCGGTTGAATTTACTGCGGCCGGAATGTTCACATGAGAAGGTGCAAACTACCAAAAGTTTGCATCTTTCTCATGCAATCATACGTACATACTCACACCCCCACCCACACCCACAACACACCCATGACACACCCCACACCCTCCACACACCCCCACCCACACCCCCAACATAAACAAACCCTGCTTACCTTCTCTTCACGCTGGGTCCCTCCGGCACCAGTTCCCTTTCACTTCCGTGATCGGGAACTGGTGCTGCAGGGTCCTTTTCTTTTTTTTTCTTTTACGGGGGGCTGCAGGGGTTTCCCCCACAACCCCCAGTCACTATAGTGTTAAGTATAGTGAGCTGGGTGTTGCGGGGGGGACAGCCGCAGCCCCGCTTTTTTTTTTAAATTTAGGTGCAATGCTAGCACCAAAAGTTCAAACATTTTTGGTTTTCAAACTGTTGGTGCTAGCATTTGTAGAACCTTTTGTACATGCGACCGTTTAGTTACAGTCTTTTTGTACAAAACCTCTAAGCAAGGTACCTGTGAACAGCATGGTCCAAGCTTGTGCATGAACCATCCCTATCTAAGCACAGTACCTGTGAACAGCATGGTCCACGCTTGTGCATGAACCATCCCTATCTAAGCACGGTACCTGTGAACAGCGTGGTCCACGCTTGTGCATGAATCAGCCCTATCTAAGCATGGTACCTGTGAACAGCATGGTCCACTCTTGTGTATGAATCAGCCCTATCTAAGCCTGGTACCTGTGAACAGCATGGTCCACACTTGTGCACGAACCATCGCTATCTATGCCTGGTACCTGTGAACAGCATGGTTCAAGTTTGTACATGAACCAGCCCTATCTAAGCACGGTACCTGGGAACAGCATGGTCCACAATTGTGCATGAACCAGCCCCCATCCAAGCACGGACCCTGAGAACAGCATGGTCCACAATTGTGCATGAACCAGCCCTATCTAAGCACAGTACCTGTGAACAGCATGGTCAATGCTCTTGCATGAACCAGCCCTATCTACGCACGGTACCTGTGAACAGCATGGTCCAAGCTTGGGCATGAACCTGCCCTATCTAAGCATGGTACCTGGGAACAGCATGGTCCACAATTGTGCATGAACCACCCCTATCTAAGCACAGTACCTGTGAACAGCATGGTCCACGCTTGTGCATGAACCAGCTCTATCTAAGCTTTGTACCTTTGAACAGCATGGTCCTAACTTGGGCATGAACCAGCCCTATCCAAGCCCTATACCTGTGAACAGCATAGTCCAAGCTTGTACATGAACAAGCCCTATCCAAGCCCGGGACCTGTGAACAGCATGGTCCAAGTTTGTACAAGAACCAGCCCTATCCAAGCCCAGGACATGTGAACAGCATGGTCCAAGCTTGTACATGAGCCAGCCCTATCCAAGCATGGTACTTTTGGACAGCATGGTCCAAGCTTGTACATGAGCCAGCCCTATCCAAGCACGGTACCTGTGAACAGCATGGTACAAGCTTGTACTTGAACCAGCCCTATCTAAGCATGGAACCTGTGAACAGCATGGTCCAGGCTTGTACATGAACCAGCCCTATCTAAGCACGATACCTGTGAACAGCATGGGCCACGCTTGTATATGAACCAGCCTTATCCAATCCCGGTACCCGTGAAGAGCATGGTCCAAGCTTGTGCATGAACCAGCCCTATCTAAGCCCAGTACCTGTGAACAGCATGGCCCAATCTTGTACATGAATCAGCCCTATCTAAGCCCGGTACCTGTGAACAACATGGTCCATGCTTGTACATGAATCAGCCCTATCTAAGCCTGGTACCTGTGAACAGCATGGTCCACGCTTGTGCATTAACCATCCCTATCTAAGCCTGGTACCTATGAACAGCATGGTTCAAGCTTGGGCATAAACCTGCCCTATCTAAGCCCGGTACCTGTGAACAGCATGGTCCAAGCTTGGGCATGAACCAGCCCTATCTAAGCCCGGTACCTGTGCACAGCATGGTCCAAGCTTTGGCATGAACCAGCCCTATCTAAGCCCTGCTCCTGTGAACACCATGGTCCAAGCTTGTGCATGAACCAGCCCTATCCAAGCAAGGAACCTGTGAACAGCATGGTCCACGCTTGTACATGAACCAGCCCTATCTAAGCACGGTACCTGGGAACAGCATGGTCCACGATTGTGCATGAACCAGCCCTATCCAAGCACAGTACCTGGGAACAGCATGGTACACAATTGTGCATGAACCAGCCCTATCTAAGCACAGTACCTGGGAACAGCATGGTCCACGATTGTGCATGAACCAGCCCCCATCCAAGCACGGAACCTGGGAAGAGCATGATCCACAATTGTGCATGAACCAGCCCTATCTAAGCACAGTAACTGTGAACAGCATGGTCCACCCATGTACATGAACCAGCCCTATCTAAGCACGGTACCTGGGAACAGCATGGTCCACGATTGTGCATGAACCAGCTCTATCTACGCACGGTACCTGTGAACAGCATGGTCCGAGCTTGGGCATGAACCTGCCCTATCTAAGCATGGTACCTGGGAACAGCATGGTCCACAATTGTGCATGAACCAGCCCTATCTAAGCACAGTACCTGTGAACAGCATGGTCCATGCTTGTGCATGAACCAGCCCTATCTAAGCTCTGTACCTTTGAACAGCATGGTCCGAGCTTGGGCATGAACCAGCCCTATCCAAGCCCTGTACCTGTGAACAGCATGGCCCAATCTTGTGCATGAACCAGCCCTTTCTAAGCCCGGTACCTGTGAACAGCATGGTTCAAGCTTGTGCATGAACCAGCCCTATCTAAGCATGGGACCTGTGAACAGCATGATCCACACTTGTACATGAACCAGCCCTATCTAAGCCCAGTACCTGTGAAAAGCATGGTCCAAGCTTGGGCATGAACCAGCCCTATCTAAGCCCTGTACCTGTGAACAACCTGGTCCAAGCTTGTACATGAACAAGCCCTATCTAAGCCCTGTACCTGTGAACAACCTGGTCCAAGCTTGTACATGAACCAGCCCTATCTAAGCATGCATCCATGTGATCCGACTGCGGTTGAATTTACTGCGGCCGGAATGTTCACATGAGAAGGTGCAAACTACCAAAAGTTTGCATCTTTCTCATGCAATCATACGTACATACTCACACCCCCACCCACACCCACAACACACCCATGACACACCCCACACCCTCCACACACCCCCACCCACACCCCCAACATAAACAAACCCTGCTTACCGTCTCTTCACGCTGGGTCCCTCCGGCACCAGTTCCCTTTCACTTCCGTGATCGGGAACTGGTGCTGCAAGGTCCTTTTCTTTTTTTTTCTTTTACGGGGGGCTGCAGGGGTTTCCCCCACAACCCCCAGTCACTATAGTGTTAAGTATAGTGAGCTGGGTGTTGCGGGGGGGACAGCCGCAGCCCCGCTTTTTTTTTTAAACTTAGGTGCAATGCTAGCACCAAAAGTTCAAACATTTTTGGTTTTCAAACTGTTGGTGCTAGCATTTGTAGAACCTTTTGTACATGCGACCGTTTAGTTACAGTCTTTTTGTACAAAACCTCTAAGCATGGTACCTGTGAACAGCATGGTCCAAGCTTGTGCATGAACCATCCCTATCTAAGCACAGTACCTGTGAACAGCATGGTCCACGCTTGTGCATGAACCATCCCTATCTAAGCACGGTACCTGTGAACAGCGTGGTCCACGCTTGTGCATGAATCAGCCCTATCTAAGTATGGTACCTGTGAACAGCATGGTCCACTCTTGTGTATGAATCAGCCCTATCTAAGCCTGGTACCTGTGAACAGCATGGTCCACACTTGTGCACGAACCATCGCTATCTATGCCTGGTACCTGTGAACAGCATGGTTCAAGTTTGTACATGAACCAGCCCTATCTAAGCACGGTACCTGGGAACAGCATGGTCCACAATTGTGCATGAACCAGCCCCCATCCAAGCACGGACCCTGAGAACAGCATGGTCCACAATTGTGCATGAACCAGCCCTATCTAAGCACAGTACCTGTGAACAGCATGGTCCATGCTCTTGCATGAACCAGCCCTATCTACGCACGGTACCTGTGAACAGCATGGTCCGAGCTTGGGCATGAACCTGCCCTATCTAAGCATGGTACCTGGGAACAGCATGGTCCACAATTGTGCATGAACCAGCCCTATCTAAGCACAGTACCTGTGAACAGCATGGTCCACGCTTGTGCATGAACCAGCTCTATCTAAGCTCTGTACCTTTGAACAGCATGGTCCTAACTTGGGCATGAACCAGCCCTATCCAAGCCCTATACCTGTGAACAGCATAGTCCAAGCTTGTACATGAACAAGCCCTATCCAAGCCCGGGACCTGTGAACAGCATGGTCCAAGTTTTTACAAGAACCAGCCCTATCCAAGCCCAGGACATGTGAACAGCATGGTCCAAGCTTGTACATGAGCCAGCCCTATCCAAGCATGGTACTTTTGGACAGCATGGTCCAAGCTTGTACATGAGCCAGCCCTATCCAAGCACGGTACCTGTGAACAGCATGGTACAAGCTTGTACTTGAACCAGCCCTATCTAAGCATGGAACCTGTGAACAGCATGGTCCAGGCTTGTACATGAACCAGCCCTATCTAAGCACGATACCTGTGAACAGCATGGGCCACGCTTGTATATGAACCAGCCCTATCCAATCCCGGTACCCGTGAAGAGCATGGTCCAAGCTTGTGCATGAACCAGCCCTATCTAAGCCCAGTACCTGTGAACAGCATGGCCCAATCTTGTACATGAATCAGCCCTATCTAAGCCCGGTACCTGTGAACAGCATGGTCCAAGCTTGTACATGACCCAGCCCTATCTAAGCCTGGTAACTGTGAACAGCATGGTCCAAGCTTGTGCATGAACCAGCTCTATCTAAGCACGGTACCTGTGAACAGCATGGTCCATGCTTGTACATGAATCAGCCCTATCTAAGCCTGGCACCTGTGAACAGCATGGTCCACGCTTGTGCATTAACCATCCCTATCTAAGCCTGGTACCTATGAACAGCATGGTTCAAGCTTGGGCATAAACCTGCCCTATCTAAGCCCGGTACCTGTGAACAGCATGGTCCAAGCTTGGGCATGAACCAACCCTATCTAAGCCCGGTACCTGTGAACAGCATGGTCCAAGCTTTGGCATGAACCAGCCCTATCTAAGCCCTGCTCCTGTGAACACCATGGTCCAAGCTTGTGCATGAACCAGCCCTATCCAAGCAAGGAACCTGTGAACAGCATGGTCCACGCTTGTACATGAACCAGCCCTATCTAAGCACGGTACCTGGGAACAGCATGGTCCACGATTGTGCATGAACCAGCCCTATCCAAGCACGGTACCTGGGAACAGCATGGTACACAATTGTGCATGAACCAGCCCTATCTAAGCACAGTACCTGAGAACAGCATGGTCCACGATTGTGCATGAACCAGCCCCCATCCAAGCACGGAACCTGGGAACAGCATGATCCACAATTGTGCATGAACCAGCCCTATCTAAGCACAGTACCTGTGAACAGCATGGTCCACCCTTGTACATGAACCAGCCCTATCTAAGCACGGTACCTGGGAACAGCATGGTCCACGATTGTGCATGAACCAGCTCTATCTACGCACGGTACCTGTGAACAGCATGGTCCGAGCTTGGGCATGAACCTGCCCTATCTAAGCATGGTACCTGGGAACAGCATGGTCCACAATTGTGCATGAACCAGCCCTATCTAAGCACAGTACCTGTGAACAGCATGGTCCACGCTTGTGCATGAACCAGCCCTATCTAAGCTCTGTACCTTTGAACAGCATGGTCCGAGCTTGGGCATGAACCAGCCCTATCCAAGCCCTGTACCTGTGAACAGCATGGTCCAAGCTTGTACATGAACAAGCCCTATCCAAGCCGGCGACCTGTGAACAGCACGGTCCAAGTTTGTACAAGAACCAGCCCTATCCAAGCCCAGGACCTGTGAACAGCATGGTCCAAGCTTGTACATGAGCCAGCCATATCCAAGCATGGTACTTTTGGACAGCATGGTCCAAGCTTGTACATGAGCCAGCCCTATCTAAGCATGGAACCTGTGAACAGCATGGTCCAGGCTTGTACATGAACCAGCCCTATCTAAGCACGATACCTGTGAACAGCATGGGCCACGCTTGTATATGAACCAGCCCTATCCAATCCTGGTACCTGTGAAGAGCATGGTCCAAGCTTGTGCATGAACCAGCCCTATCTAAGCCCAGTACCTGTGAACAGCATGGGCCAATCTTGTGCATGAACCAGCCCTATCTAAGCCCGGTACCTGTGAACAGCATGGTCCAATCTGGTTCATGACCCAGCCCTATCTAAGACTGGAAACTGTGAACCGCATGGTCCAAGCTTGTGCATGAACCGTCCCTATCTAAGCCCGGTACCTGTGAACAGCATGGTCCATGCTTGTACATGAATCAGCCCTATCTAAGCCTGGTACCTGTGAACAGCATGGTCCACGCTTGTGCATGAACCATCCCTATCTAAGCCTGGTACCTATGAACAGCATGGTTCAAGCTTGGGCACAAACCTGCCCGATCTAAGCCAGGTACCTGTGAACAGCATGGTCCAAGCTTGGGCATGAACCAGCCCTATCTAAGCCCAGTACCTGTGAAAAGCATGGTCCACGCTTGGGCATGAACCAGCCCTATCTAAGCCCTGTACCTGTGAACACCATGGTCCAAGCGTGTGCATGAACCAGCTCTATCCAAGCAAGGGACCTGTGAACAGCATGGTCCAAGCTTGGGCATGAACCAGCCCTATCTAAGCCCTGTACCTGTGTACACCATGGTCCAAGCGTGTGCATGAACTAGCTCTATCCAATCAAGGGACCTGTGAAAAGCATGGTCCACGCTTGTACATGAACCAGCCCTATCTAAGCACAGTACCTGGGAACAGCATGGTCTACGATTGTGCATGAACCAGCCCTATCTATGCACAGTACCTGTGAACAGCATGGTCCAATCTTGTGCATGAATCAGCCCTATCTAAGTATGGTACCTGTGAACAGCATGGTCCACTCTTGTGTATGAATCAGCCCTATCTAAGCCTGGTACCTGTGAACAGCATGGTCCACACTTGTACATGAACAAGCCCTATCCAAGCCGGCGACCTGTGAACAGCACGGTCCAAGTTTGTACAAGAACCAGCCCTATCCAAGCCCAGGACCTGTGAACAGCATGGTCCAAGCTTGTACATGAGCCAGCCATATCCAAGCATGGTACTTTTGGACAGCATGGTCCAAGCTTGTACATGAGCCAGCCCTATCTAAGCATGGAACCTGTGAACAGCATGGTCCAGGCTTGTACATGAACCAGCCCTATCTAAGCACGATACCTGTGAACAGCATGGGCCACGCTTGTATATGAACCAGCCCTATCCAATCCTGGTACCTGTGAAGAGCATGGTCCAAGCTTGTGCATGAACCAGCCCTATCTAAGCCCAGTACCTGTGAACAGCATGGGCCAATCTTGTGCATGAACCAGCCCTATCTAAGCCCGGTACCTGTGAACAGCATGGTCCAATCTGGTTCATGACCCAGCCCTATCTAAGACTGGAAACTGTGAACCGCATGGTCCAAGCTTGTGCATGAACCGTCCCTATCTAAGCCCGGTACCTGTGAACAGCATGGTCCATGCTTGTACATGAATCAGCCCTATCTAAGCCTGGTACCTGTGAACAGCATGGTCCACGCTTGTGCATGAACCATCCCTATCTAAGCCTGGTACCTATGAACAGCATGGTTCAAGCTTGGGCACAAACCTGCCCGATCTAAGCCAGGTACCTGTGAACAGCATGGTCGAAGCTTGGGCATGAACCAGCCCTATCTAAGCCCAGTACCTGTGAAAAGCATGGTCCACGCTTGGGCATGAACCAGCCCTATCTAAGCCCTGTACCTGTGAACACCATGGTCCAAGCGTGTGCATGAACCAGCTCTATCCAAGCAAGGGACCTGTGAACAGCATGGTCCAAGCTTGGGCATGAACCAGCCCTATCTAAGCCCTGTACCTGTGTACACCATGGTCCAAGCGTGTGCATGAACTAGCTCTATCCAATCAAGGGACCTGTGAAAAGCATGGTCCACGCTTGTACATGAACCAGTCCTATCCAATACCGGTACCCGTGAAGAACATGGTCCAAACTTGTGCATGAACCAGCCCTATCTAAGCCCAGTACCTGTGAACAGCATGGCCCAATCTTGTGCATGAATCAGCCCTATCTAAGTATGGTACCTGTGAACAGCATGGTCCACTCTTGTGTATGAATCAGCCCTATCTAAGCCTGGTACCTGTGAACAGCATGGTCCACACTTGTGCACGAACCATCGCTATCTATGCCTGGTACCTGTGAACAGCATGGTTCAAGTTTGTACATGAACCAGCCCTATCTAAGCACGGTACCTGGGAACAGCATGGTCCACAATTGTGCATGAACCAGCCCCCATCCAAGCACGGACCCTGAGAACAGCATGGTCCACAATTGTGCATGAACCAGCCCTATCTAAGCACAGTACCTGTGAACAGCATGGTCCATGCTCTTGCATGAACCAGCCCTATCTACGCACGGTACCTGTGAACAGCATGGTCCGAGCTTGGGCATGAACCTGCCCTATCTAAGCATGGTACCTGGGAACAGCATGGTCCACAATTGTGCATGAACCAGCCCTATCTAAGCACAGTACCTGTGAACAGCATGGTCCACGCTTGTGCATGAACCAGCTCTATCTAAGCTCTGTACCTTTGAACAGCATGGTCCTAACTTGGGCATGAACCAGCCCTATCCAAGCCCTATACCTGTGAACAGCATAGTCCAAGCTTGTACATGAACAAGCCCTATCCAAGCCCGGGACCTGTGAACAGCATGGTGCAAGTTTTTACAAGAACCAGCCCTATCCAAGCCCAGGACATGTGAACAGCATGGTCCAAGCTTGTACATGAGCCAGCCCTATCCAAGCATGGTACTTTTGGACAGCATGGTCCAAGCTTGTACATGAGCCAGCCCTATCCAAGCACGGTACCTGTGAACAGCATGGTACAAGCTTGTACTTGAACCAGCCCTATCTAAGCATGGAACCTGTGAACAGCATGGTCCAGGCTTGTACATGAACCAGCCCTATCTAAGCACGATACCTGTGAACAGCATGGGCCACGCTTGTATATGAACCAGCCCTATCCAATCCCGGTACCCGTGAAGAGCATGGTCCAAGCTTGTGCATGAACCAGCCCTATCTAAGCCCAGTACCTGTGAACAGCATGGCCCAATCTTGTACATGAATCAGCCCTATCTAAGCCCGGTACCTGTGAACAGCATGGTCCAAGCTTGTACATGACCCAGCCCTATCTAAGCCTGGTAACTGTGAACAGCATGGTCCAAGCTTGTGCATGAACCAGCTCTATCTAAGCACGGTACCTGTGAACAGCATGGTCCATGCTTGTACATGAATCAGCCCTATCTAAGCCTGGCACCTGTGAACAGCATGGTCCACGCTTGTGCATTAACCATCCCTATCTAAGCCTGGTACCTATGAACAGCATGGTTCAAGCTTGGGCATAAACCTGCCCTATCTAAGCCCGGTACCTGTGAACAGCATGGTCCAAGCTTGGGCATGAACCAACCCTATCTAAGCCCGGTACCTGTGAACAGCATGGTCCAAGCTTTGGCATGAACCAGCCCTATCTAAGCCCTGCTCCTGTGAACACCATGGTCCAAGCTTGTGCATGAACCAGCCCTATCCAAGCAAGGAACCTGTGAACAGCATGGTCCACGCTTGTACATGAACCAGCCCTATCTAAGCACGGTACCTGGGAACAGCATGGTCCACGATTGTGCATGAACCAGCCCTATCCAAGCACGGTACCTGGGAACAGCATGGTACACAATTGTGCATGAACCAGCCCTATCTAAGCACAGTACCTGAGAACAGCATGGTCCACGATTGTGCATGAACCAGCCCCCATCCAAGCACGGAACCTGGGAACAGCATGATCCACAATTGTGCATGAACCAGCCCTATCTAAGCACAGTACCTGTGAACAGCATGGTCCACGCTTGTACATGAACCAGCCCTATCTAAGCACGGTACCTGGGAACAGCATGGTCCACGATTGTGCATGAACCAGCTCTATCTACGCACGGTACCTGTGAACAGCATGGTCCGAGCTTGGGCATGAACCTGCCCTATCTAAGCATGGTACCTGGGAACAGCATGGTCCACAATTGTGCATGAACCAGCCCTATCTAAGCACAGTACCTGTGAACAGCATGGTCCACGCTTGTGCATGAACCAGCCCTATCTAAGCTCTGTACCTTTGAACAGCATGGTCCGAGCTTGGGCATGAACCAGCCCTATCCAAGCCCTGTACCTGTGAACAGCATGGTCCAAGCTTGTACATGAACAAGCCCTATCCAAGCCGGCGACCTGTGAACAGCACGGTCCAAGTTTGTACAAGAACCAGCCCTATCCAAGCCCAGGACCTGTGAACAGCATGGTCCAAGCTTGTACATGAGCCAGCCATATCCAAGCATGGTACTTTTGGACAGCATGGTCCAAGCTTGTACATGAGCCAGCCCTATCTAAGCATGGAACCTGTGAACAGCATGGTCGAGGCTTGTACATGAACCAGCCCTATCTAAGCACGATACCTGTGAACAGCATGGGCCACGCTTGTATATGAACCAGCCCTATCCAATCCTGGTACCTGTGAAGAGCATGGTCCAAGCTTGTGCATGAACCAGCCCTATCTAAGCCCAGTACCTGTGAACAGCATGGGCCAATCTTGTGCATGAACCAGCCCTATCTAAGCCCGGTACCTGTGAACAGCATGGTCCAATCTGGTTCATGACCCAGCCCTATCTAAGACTGGAAACTGTGAACCGCATGGTCCAAGCTTGTGCATGAACCGTCCCTATCTAAGCCCGGTACCTGTGAACAGCATGGTCCATGCTTGTACATGAATCAGCCCTATCTAAGCCTGGTACCTGTGAACAGCATGGTCCACGCTTGTGCATGAACCATCCCTATCTAAGCCTGGTACCTATGAACAGCATGGTTCAAGCTTGGGCACAAACCTGCCCGATCTAAGCCAGGTACCTGTGAACAGCATGGTCCAAGCTTGGGCATGAACCAGCCCTATCTAAGCCCAGTACCTGTGAAAAGCATGGTCCACGCTTGGGCATGAACCAGCCCTATCTAAGCCCTGTACCTGTGAACACCATGGTCCAAGCGTGTGCATGAACCAGCTCTATCCAAGCAAGGGACCTGTGAACAGCATGGTCCAAGCTTGGGCATGAACCAGCCCTATCTAAGCCCTGTACCTGTGTACACCATGGTCCAAGCGTGTGCATGAACTAGCTCTATCCAATCAAGGGACCTGTGAAAAGCATGGTCCACGCTTGTACATGAACCAGCCCTATCTAAGCACAGTACCTGGGAACAGCATGGTCCACGATTGTGCATGAACCAGCCCTATCTATGCACAGTACCTGTGAACAGCATGGTCCGAGCTTGGGAATGAACCTGCCCTATCTAAGCATGGTACCTGGGAACAGCATGGTCCACGCTTGTGCATGAACCATCCCTATCTATTCCTGGTACCTATGAACAGCATGGTTCAAGCTTGGGCATAAACCTGCCCTATCTAAGCCCGGTACCTGTGAACAGCCTGGTCCACGCTTGTGCATGAACCAGCCCTATCTAAGCTCTGTACCTTTCAACAGCATGGTCTGAGCTTGGGCATGAACCAACCCTATCCAAGCCTTGTACCTGTGAACAGCATAGTCCAAGCTTGTACATGAACAAGCCCTATCCAAGCCCGGGACCTGTGAACAGCATGGTCCAAGTTTGTACAAGAACCAGCCCTATCCAAGCCCAGGACATGTGAACAGCATGGTACAAGCTTGTACATGAGCCAGCCCTATCCAAGCATGTTACTTTTGGACAGCATGGTCCAAGCTTGTACATGAGCCAGCCCTATCCAAGCACGGTACCTGTGAACAGCATGGTACAACCTTGTACTTGAACCAGCCCTATCTAAGCATGGAACCTGTGAAGAGCATGGTCCAGGCTTGTACATGAACCAGCCCTATCTAAGCACGATACATGTGAACAGCATGGGCCACGCTTGTATATGAACCAGTCCTATCCAATACCGGTACCCGTGAAGAACATGGTCCAAACTTGTGCATGAACCAGCCCTATCTAAGCCCAGTACCTGTGAACAGCATGGCCCAATCTTGTGCATGAACCAGCCCTATCTAAGCCCGGTACCTGTGAACAGCATGGTCCAAGCTTGTACATGACCCAGCCCTATCTAAGCCTGGTAACTGTGAACATCATGGTCCAAGTTTGTGCATGAACCAGCCCTATCTAAGCACGGTACCTGTGAACAGCATGGGCCACGCTTGTACATGAATCAGCCCTATCTAAGCCTGGTACCTGTGAACAGCATGGTCCACGCTTGTGCATTAACCATCCCTATCTAAGCCTGGTACCTATGAACAGCATGGTTCAAGCTTGGACATAAACCTGCCCTATCTAAGCCCGGTACCTGTGAACAGCATGGTCCAAGCTTGGGCATGAACCAGCCCTATCTAAGCCCTGTTCCTGTGAACACCATGGTCCAAGCTTGTGCATGAAAGAACCCTATCCAAGCAAGGGACCTGTGAACAGCATGGTCCACGCTTGTACATGAACCAGCCCTATCTAAGCACGGTACCTGGGAACAGCATGGTCCACGATTGTGCATGAACCAGCCCTATCCAAGCACAGTACCTGGGAACAGCATGGTCCACAATTGTGCATGAACCAGCCCTATCTAAGCACGGTACCTGGGAACAGCATGGTCCACAATTGTGCATGAACCAGCCCTATCTAAGCACAGTACCTGTGAACAGCATGGTACACGCTTGTGCATGAACCAGCCCTATCTATGCACGGTACCTGTGAACAGCATGGTCCACGCTTGTGCATGAACCAGCCCTATCTAAGCTCTGTACCTTTGAACAGCATGGTCCAAGCATGTGCATGAACCAGCTCTATCCAAGCAAGGGACCTGTGAACAGCATAGTCCACCCTTGTACATGAACCAGCCCTATCTAAGCACGGTACCTGGGAACAGCATGGTCCACGATTGTGCATGAACCAGCCCTATCTATGCACGGTACCTTTGAATAGCATGGTTCGAGCTTGGGCATGAACCTGCCCTATCTAAGCATGGTACCTGGGAACAGCATGGTCCACAATTGTGCATGAACCAGCCCTATCTAAGCACAGTACCTGTGAACAGCATGGTCCACGCTTGTGCATGAACCAGCCCTATCCAAGCCCTGGACCTGTGAACAGTATGGTCCAAGCTTGTACATGAACAAGCCCTATCCAAGCCCGGGACCTGTGAACAGCATGGTCCAAGTTTGTACAAGAACCAGCCCTATCCAAGCCCAGGATCTGTGAACAGCATGGTCCAAGCTTGTACATGAGACAGCCTTATCCAAGCATAGTACTTTTGGACAGCATGGTCCAAGCTTGTACATGAGCCAGCCCTATCCAAGCACGGTACCTGTGAACAGCATGGTACAAACTTGTGCATGAACCAGCCCTATCTAAGCCTGGTACCTGTGAACAGCATGGTCCACGCTTGTGCATGAACCATCCCTATCTAAGCCTGGTACCTATGAACAGCATGGTTCAAGCTTGGGCATAAACCTGCCCTATCTAAGCCCGGTACCTGTGAACAGCATGGTCCAAGCTTGGGCATGAACCAGCCCTATCTAAGCCCAGTACCTGTGAAAAGCATGGTCCACGCTTGGGCATGAACCAGCCCTATCTAAGCCCTGTACCTGTGAACACCATGGTCAAGCTTGGGCATGAACCAGCCCCATCTAAGCCCGGTACCTGTGAACAGCATGGTCCAAGCTTGGGCATGAACCAGCCCTATCTAATCCCTGTACCTGTGAACACCATGGTCCAAGCGTGTGCATGAACCAGCTCTATCCAAGCAAGGGACCTGTGAACAGCATGGTCCACGCTTGTACATGAACCAGCCCTATCTAAGCACGGTACCTGGGAACAGCATGGTCCACGATTGTGCATGAACCAGCCCTATCTATGCACGGTACCTGTGAACAGCATGGTCCGAGCTTGGGAATGAACCTGCCCTATCTAAGCATGGTACCTGGGAACAGCATGGTCCACAATTGTGCATGAACCAGCCCTATCTAAGCACAGTACCTGTGAACAGCATGGTCCACGCTTGTGCATGAACCAGCCCTATCTAAGCTCTGTACCTTTGAACAGCATGGTCTGAGCTTGGGCATGAACCAGCCCTATCCAAGCATGGTACTTTTGGACAGCATGGTCCAAGCTTGTACATGAGCCAGCCCTATCCAAGCATGTTACTTTTGGACAGCATGGTCCAAGCTTGTACATGAGCCAGCCCTATCCAAGCACGGTACCTGTGAACAGCATGGTACAAGCTTGTACTTGAACCAGCCCTATCTAAGCATGGAACCTGTGAACAGCATGGTTCAAGCTTGTGCATGAACCAGCCCTATCTAAGCATGGTACCTGTGAACAGCATGGTCCACGCTTGTACATGAATCAGCCCTATCGAAGCCTGGTACCTGTGAACAGCATGGTCCATGCTTGTGCATTAAACATCCCTATCTAAGCCTGGTACCTATGAACAGCATGGTTCAAGCTTGGGCATAAACCTGCCCTATCTAAGCCCGGTACCTGTGAACCGCATGGTCCAAGCTTGTGCATGAACCAGCCCTATCTAAGCCCAGTATCTGTATCTATGAACAGCATGGCCCAATCTTGTGCATGAACCAGCCCTATCTAAGCCCGGTACCTGTGAACAGCATGGTCCAAGCTTGTACATGACCCAGCCCTATCTAAGCCTGGTAACTGTGAACAGCATGGTCCAAGCTTGTGCATGAACCAGCCCTATCTACGCACGGTACCTGTGAACAGCATGGTCCACGCTTGTACATGAATCAGCCCTATCTAAGCCTGGTACCTGTGAGCAGCATGGTCCACGCTTGTGCATTAACCATCCCTATCTAAGCCTGGTACCTATGAACAGCATGGTTCAAGCTTGGGCATAAACCTGCCCTATCTAAGCCCGGTACCTGTGACCAGCATGGTCCAAGCTTGGGCATGAACCAGCCCTATCTAAGCCCGGTACCTGTGAACAGCATGATCCAAGCTTGGGCACGAACCAGCCCTATCTAAGCCCTGTTCCTGTGAACACCATGGTCCAAGCTTGTGCATGAACCATCCCTATCTAAGCCTGGTACCTATGAACAGCATGGTCCACGCTTGTACATGAACCAGCCCTATCTAAGCATGGTACCTGGGAACAGCATGGTCCACGATTGTGCATGAACCAGCCCTATCCAAGCACGGTACCTGGGAACAGCATGATCCACAATTGTGCATGAACCAGCCCTATCTAAGCACGTTACCTGGGAACAGCATGGTTCACAATTGTGCATGAACCAGCCCTATCTAAGCACAGTACCTGTGAACAGCATGGTCCACGCTTGTGCATGAACCAGCCCTATCTACGCACGGTACCTGTGAACAGCATGGTCCACAATTGTGCATGAACCAGTCCTATCTAAGCACAGTACCTGTGAACAGCATGGTCCACGCTTGTGCATGAACCAGCCCTATCTAAGCTCTGTACCTTTGAACAGCATGGTCCAAGCATGTGCATGAACCAGCTCTATCCAAGCAAGGGACCTGTGAACAGCATGGTCCACCCTTGTACATGAACCAGCCCTATCTAAGCACGGTACCTGAGAACAGCATGGTCCACGATTGTGCATGAACCAGCACTATCTACGCATGGTACCTGTGAATAGCATGGTTCGAGCTTGGGCATGAACCTGCCCTATCTAAGCATGGTACCTGGGAACAGCATGGTCCACAATTGTGCATGAACCAGCCCTATCTAAGCACAGTACCTGTGAACAGCATGGTCCACGCTTGTGCATGAAACAGCCCTATCCAAGCCCTGGACCTGTGTACAGCATGGTCCAAGATTGTACATGAACAAGCCCTATCCAATCCCGGGACCTGTGAACAGCATGGTCCAAGTTTGTACAAGAACCAGCCCTATCCAAGCCCAGGATCTGTGAACAGCATGGTCCAAGCTTGTACATGAGCCAGCCCTATCCAAGCATAATACTTTTGGACAGCATGGTCCAAGCTTGTACATGAGCCAGCCCTTGCCAAGCACGGTACCTGTGAACAGCATGGTACAAGCTTGTGCATGAACCAGCCCTATCCAAGCAAGGGACCTGTGAACAGCATGGTCCCATCTTGTACATGAACCAGCCCTATCTAAGCACGGTACCTGGGAACAGCATGGTCCACGATTGTGCATGAACCAGCCCCCATCCAAGCACGGAACCTGAGAACAGCATGGTCCACAATTGTGCATGAACCAGCCCTATCTAAGCACAGTACCTGTGAACAGCATGGTCCATGCTTGTGCATGAACCAGCCCTATCTACGCATGGTACCTGTGAACAGCATGGTCCAGGCTTGTACATGAACCAGCCCTATCCAAGCACGGTACCTCTGAACAGCATGGTACAAGCTTGTACTTGAACCAGCCCTATCTAAGCCTGGTACCTGTGAACAGCATGGTCCACGCCTGTGCATTAACCATCCCTATCTAAGCCTGGTACCTATGAACAGCATGGTTCAAGCTTGGGCATAAACCTGCCCTATCTAAGCCCGGTACCTGTGAACAGCATGGTCCAAGCTTGGGCATGAACCAGCCCTATCTAAGCCCTGTTCCTGTGAACACCATGGTCCAAGCTTGTGCATGAACCAGCCGTATCCAAGCAAGGGACCTGTGAACAGCATGGTCCACGCTTGTACATGAACCAGCCCTATCTAAGCACGGTACCTGGGAACAGCATGGTCCACGATTGTGCATGAACCAGCCCTATCCAAGCACGGTACCTGGGAACAGCATGGTCCACAATTGTGCATGAACCAGCCCTGTCTAAGCCCGGTACCTGTGAACCGCATGGTCCAAGCTTGTGCATGAACCAGCCCTATCTAAGCCCAGTATCTGTATCTATGAACAGCATGGCCCAATCTTGTGCATGAACCAGCCCTATCTAAGCCCGGTACCTGTGAACAGCATGGTCCAAGCTTGTACATGACCCAGCCCTATCTAAGCCTGGTAACTGTGAACAGCATGGTCCAAGCTTGTGCATGAACCAGCCCTATCTACGCACGGTACCTGTGAACAGCATGGTCCACGCTTGTACATGAATCAGCCCTATCTAAGCCTGGTACCTGTGAGCAGCATGGTCCACGCTTGTGCATTAACCATCCCTATCTAAGCCTGGTACCTATGAACAGCATGGTTCAAGCTTGGGCATAAACCTGCCCTATCTAAGCCCGGTACCTGTGACCAGCATGGTCCAAGCTTGGGCATGAACCAGCCCTATCTAAGCCCGGTACCTGTGAACAGCATGATCCAAGCTTGGGCACGAACCAGCCCTATCTAAGCCCTGTTCCTGTGAACACCATGGTCCAAGCTTGTGCATGAACCATCCCTATCTAAGCCTGGTACCTATGAACAGCATGGTCCACGCTTGTACATGAACCAGCCCTATCTAAGCATGGTACCTGGGAACAGCATGGTCCACGATTGTGCATGAACCAGCCCTATCCAAGCACGGTACCTGGGAACAGCATGATCCACAATTGTGCATGAACCAGCCCTATCTAAGCACGTTACCTGGGAACAGCATGGTTCACAATTGTGCATGAACCAGCCCTATCTAAGCACAGTACCTGTGAACAGCATGGTCCACGCTTGTGCATGAACCAGCCCTATCTACGCACGGTACCTGTGAACAGCATGGTCCACAATTGTGCATGAACCAGTCCTATCTAAGCACAGTACCTGTGAACAGCATGGTCCACGCTTGTGCATGAACCAGCCCTATCTAAGCTCTGTACCTTTGAACAGCATGGTCCAAGCATGTGCATGAACCAGCTCTATCCAAGCAAGGGACCTGTGAACAGCATGGTCCACCCTTGTACATGAACCAGCCCTATCTAAGCACGGTACCTGAGAACAGCATGGTCCACGATTGTGCATGAACCAGCACTATCTACGCATGGTACCTGTGAATAGCATGGTTCGAGCTTGGGCATGAACCTGCCCTATCTAAGCATGGTACCTGGGAACAGCATGGTCCACAATTGTGCATGAACCAGCCCTATCTAAGCACAGTACCTGTGAACAGCATGGTCCACGCTTGTGCATGAAACAGCCCTATCCAAGCCCTGGACCTGTGTACAGCATGGTCCAAGATTGTACATGAACAAGCCCTATCCAATCCCGGGACCTGTGAACAGCATGGTCCAAGTTTGTACAAGAACCAGCCCTATCCAAGCCCAGGATCTGTGAACAGCATGGTCCAAGCTTGTACATGAGCCAGCCCTATCCAAGCATAATACTTTTGGACAGCATGGTCCAAGCTTGTACATGAGCCAGCCCTTGCCAAGCACGGTACCTGTGAACAGCATGGTACAAGCTTGTGCATGAACCAGCCCTATCCAAGCAAGGGACCTGTGAACAGCATGGTCCCATCTTGTACATGAACCAGCCCTATCTAAGCACGGTACCTGGGAACAGCATGGTCCACGATTGTGCATGAACCAGCCCCCATCCAAGCACGGAACCTGAGAACAGCATGGTCCACAATTGTGCATGAACCAGCCCTATCTAAGCACAGTACCTGTGAACAGCATGGTCCATGCTTGTGCATGAACCAGCCCTATCTACGCATGGTACCTGTGAACAGCATGGTCCAGGCTTGTACATGAACCAGCCCTATCCAAGCACGGTACCTCTGAACAGCATGGTACAAGCTTGTACTTGAACCAGCCCTATCTAAGCCTGGTACCTGTGAACAGCATGGTCCACGCCTGTGCATTAACCATCCCTATCTAAGCCTGGTACCTATGAACAGCATGGTTCAAGCTTGGGCATAAACCTGCCCTATCTAAGCCCGGTACCTGTGAACAGCATGGTCCAAGCTTGGGCATGAACCAGCCCTATCTAAGCCCTGTTCCTGTGAACACCATGGTCCAAGCTTGTGCATGAACCAGCCGTATCCAAGCAAGGGACCTGTGAACAGCATGGTCCACGCTTGTACATGAACCAGCCCTATCTAAGCACGGTACCTGGGAACAGCATGGTCCACGATTGTGCATGAACCAGCCCTATCCAAGCACGGTACCTGGGAACAGCATGGTCCACAATTGTGCATGAACCAGCCCTGTCTAAGCACGGTACCTGGGAACAGCATGGTCCACAATTGTGCATGAACCAGCCCTATCTAAGCACAGTACCTGTGAACTGCATGGTCCACGCTTGTGCATGAACCAGCCCTATCTACGCAAGGTACCTGTGAACAGCATGGTCCACAATTGTGCATGAACCAGCCCTATCTAAGCACAGTACCTGTGAACAGCATGGTCCACGCTTGTGCATGAACCAGCCCTATCTAAGCTCTGTACCTTTCAACAGCATGGTCCAAGCATGTGCATGAACCAGCTCTATCCAAGCAAGGGAACTGTGAACAGCATGGTCCACCCTTGTACATGAACCATCCCTATCTAAGCCTGGTACCTATGAACAGCATGGTTCAAGCTTGGGCATAAACCTGCCCTATCTAAGCCCGGTACCTGTGAACAGCATGGTCCAAGCTTGGGCATGAACCAGCCCTATCTAAGCTCGGTACCTGTGAACAGCATGGTCCAAGCTTGGGCATGAACCAGCCCTATCTAAGCAAGGGACCTGTCAACAGCATGGTCCACGCTTGTACATGAACCAGCCCTATCTAAGCATGGTACCTGGGAACAGCATGGTCCACGATTGTGCATGAACCAGCCCTATCCAAGCACGGTACCTGGGAACAGAATGGTCCACAATTGTGCATGAACCAGCCCTATCTAAGCACGGTACCCGGGAACAGCATGGTCCACAATTGTGCATGAACCAGCCCTATCTAAGCACAGTACCTGTGAACAGCATGGTCCACGCTTGTGCATGAACCAGCCCTATCTATGCACGGTACATGTGAACAGCATGGTCCAAAATTGTGCATAAACCAGCCCTATCTTAGCACAGTACCTGTGAACAGCATGGTCCACGCTTGTGCATAAACCAGCCCTATCTAAGCTCTGTACCTCTGAACAGCATGGTCCAAGCATGTGCATGAACCAGCTCTATCCAAGCAAGGGACCTGTGAACAGCATGGTCCACCCTTGTACATGAACCAGCCCTATCTAAGCACGGTACCTGGGAACAGCATGGTCCACGATTGTGCATGAACCAGCCCTATCTACGCACGGTACCTGTGAATAGCATGGTTCGAGCTTGGGCATGAACCTGCCCTATCTAAGCATGGTACCTGGGAACAGCATGGTCCACAATTGTGCATGAACCAGCCCTATCTAAGCACAGTACCTGTGAACAGCATGGTCCACGCTTGTACATGAACAAGCCCTATCCAAGCCCGGGACCTGTGAACAGCATGGTCCAAGTTTGTACAAGAACCAGCCCTATCCAAGCCCGGGACCTGTGAACAGCATGGTCCAAGTTTGTACAAGAACCAGCCCTATCCAAGCCCAGGATCTGTGAACAGCAGGGTCCAAGCTTGTACATGAGCCAGCCCTATCCAAGCATAGTACTTTTGGACAGCATGGTCCAAGCTTGTACATGAGCCAGCCCTATCCAAGCACGGTACCTGTGAACAGCATGGTACACGCTTGTGCATGAACTAGCCCTATCCAAGCAAGGGACCTGTGAACAGCATGGTCCAGGCTTGTACATGAACCAGCCCTATCTATGCACGGTACCTGTGAATAGCATGGTCCACGCTTGTGCATGAACTAGCCCTATCTAAGCATGGTACCTGGGAACAGCATGGTCCACAATTGTGCATGAACCAGCCCTATCTAAGCACAGTACCTGTGAACAGCATGGTCCACGCTTGTGCATGAACCAGCCCTATCCAAGCCCAGGATCTGTGAACAGCATGGTCCAAGCTTGTACATGAGCCAGCCCTATCCAAGCATGGTACTTTTGGACAGCATGGTCCAAGCTTGTACATGAGCCAGCCCTATCCAAGCACGGTACCTGTGAACAGCATGGTACAAGCTTGTACTTGAACCAGCCCTATCTAAGCATGGAACCTGTGAACAGCATGGTCCAGGCTTGTACATGAACCAGCCCTATCCAAGCATGGTACCTGTGAACAGCATGGTACAAGCTTGTACTTGAACCAGCCCTATCTAAGCCTGGTACCTGTGAACAGCATGGTTCAAGCTTGGGCATAAACCTGCCCTATCTAAGCCCGGTACCTGTGAACAGCATGGTCCAAGCTTGGGCATGAACCAGCCCTATCTAAGCCCTGTTCCTGTGAACACCATGGTCCACGCTTGTACATGAACCAGCTCTATCTAAGCACGGTACCTGGGAACAGCATGGTCCACGATTGTGCATGAACCAGCCCTATCCAAGCACGGTACCTGGGAACAGCATGGTCCACAATTGTGCATGAACCAGCCCTATCTAAGCACGGTACCTGGGAACAGCATGGTCCACAATTGTGCATGAACCAGCGCTATCTAAGCACAGTACCTGTCAACTGCATGGTCCACGCTTGTGCATGAACCAGCCCTATCTACGCACGGTACCTGTGAACAGCATGGTCCACAATTGTGCATGAACCAGCCCTATCTAAGCACAGTACCTGTGAACAGCATGGTCCACGCTTGTGCATGAACCAGCCCTATCTAAGCTCTGTACCTTTCAACAGCATGGTCCAAGCATGTGCATCAACCAGCTCTATCCAAGCAAGGGAACTGTGAACAGCATGGTCCACCCTTGTACATGAACCAGCCCTATCTAAGCACGGTACCTGGGAACAGCATGGTCCACGATTGTGAATGAACCAGCCCTATCTACGCACGGTACCTGTGAATAGCATGGTTCGAGCTTGGGCATGAACCTGCCCTATCTAAGCATGGTACCTGGGAACAGCATGGTCCACAATTGTGCATGAACCAGCCCTATCTAAGCACAGTACCTGTGAACAGCATAGTCCACGCATGTACATGAACAAGCCCTATCCAAGCCCGGGACCTGTGAACAGCATGGTCCAAGTTTGCACAAGAACCAGCCCTATCCAAGCCCAGGATCTGTGAACAGCATGGTCCAAGCTTGTACCTGAGCCAGCCCTATCCAAGCATGGTACTTTTGGACAGCATGGTCCAAGCTTGTACATGAGCCAGCCCTATCCAAGCACGGTACCTGTGAACAGCATGGTACAAGGTTGTACTTGAACCAGCCCTATCTAAGCATGGAACCTGTGAACAGCATGGCCCAAGCTTGTACATGCACCAGTCCTTTCTAAGCCCGGTACCTGTGAACAGCATGGTCCAAGCTTGTGCATGAACCAGCCCTATCTAAGCCTAGTACCTGTGAACAGCATGGCCCAATCTTGTGCATGAACCAGTCCTTTCTAAGCCCGGTACCTGTGAACAGCATGGTCCAAGCTTGGGCATGAACCAGCCCTATCTAAGCCCTGTACCTGTGTACACCATGGTCCAAGCGTGTGCATGAACTAGCTCTATCCAATCAAGGGACCTGTGAAAAGCATGGTCCACGCTTGTACATGAACCAGCCCTATCTAAGCACAGTACCTGGGAACAGCATGGTCCACGATTGTGCATGAACCAGCCCTATCTATGCACAGTACCTGTGAACAGCATGGTCCGAGCTTGGGAATGAACCTGCCCTATCTAAGCATGGTACCTGGGAACAGCATGGTCCACGCTTGTGCATGAACCATCCCTATCTATTCCTGGTACCTATGAACAGCATGGTTCAAGCTTGGGCATAAACCTGCCCTATCTAAGCCCGGTACCTGTGAACAGCCTGGTCCACGCTTGTGCATGAACCAGCCCTATCTAAGCTCTGTACCTTTCAACAGCATGGTCTGAGCTTGGGCATGAACCAACCCTATCCAAGCCTTGTACCTGTGAACAGCATAGTCCAAGCTTGTACATGAACAAGCCCTATCCAAGCCCGGGACCTGTGAACAGCATGGTCCAAGTTTGTACAAGAACCAGCCCTATCCAAGCCCAGGACATGTGAACAGCATGGTACAAGCTTGTACATGAGCCAGCCCTATCCAAGCATGTTACTTTTGGACAGCATGGTCCAAGCTTGTACATGAGCCAGCCCTATCCAAGCACGGTACCTGTGAACAGCATGGTACAACCTTGTACTTGAACCAGCCCTATCTAAGCATGGAACCTGTGAAGAGCATGGTCCAGGCTTGTACATGAACCAGCCCTATCTAAGCACGATACATGTGAACAGCATGGGCCACGCTTGTATATGAACCAGTCCTATCCAATACCGGTACCCGTGAAGAACATGGTCCAAACTTGTGCATGAACCAGCCCTATCTAAGCCCAGTACCTGTGAACAGCATGGCCCAATCTTGTGCATGAACCAGCCCTATCTAAGCCCGGTACCTGTGAACAGCATGGTCCAAGCTTGTACATGACCCAGCCCTATCTAAGCCTGGTAACTGTGAACATCATGGTCCAAGCTTGTGCATGAACCAGCCCTATCTAAGCACGGTACCTGTGAACAGCATGGGCCACGCTTGTACATGAATCAGCCCTATCTAAGCCTGGTACCTGTGAACAGCATGGTCCACGCTTGTGCATTAACCATCCCTATCTAAGCCTGGTACCTATGAACAGCATGGTTCAAGCTTGGACATAAACCTGCCCTATCTAAGCCCGGTACCTGTGAACAGCATGGTCCAAGCTTGGGCATGAACCAGCCCTATCTAAGCCCTGTTCCTGTGAACACCATGGTCCAAGCTTGTGCATGAAAGAGCCCTATCCAAGCAAGGGACCTGTGAACAGCATGGTCCACGCTTGTACATGAACCAGCCCTATCTAAGCACGGTACCTGGGAACAGCATGGTCCACGATTGTGCATGAACCAGCCCTATCCAAGCACAGTACCTGGGAACAGCATGGTCCACAATTGTGCATGAACCAGCCCTATCTAAGCACGGTACCTGGGAACAGCATGGTCCACAATTGTGCATGAACCAGCCCTATCTAAGCACAGTACCTGTGAACAGCATGGTACACGCTTGTGCATGAACCAGCCCTATCTATGCACGGTACCTGTGAACAGCATGGTCCACGCTTGTGCATGAACCAGCCCTATCTAAGCTCTGTACCTTTGAACAGCATGGTCCAAGCATGTGCATGAACCAGCTCTATCCAAGCAAGGGACCTGTGAACAGCATAGTCCACCCTTGTACATGAACCAGCCCTATCTAAGCACGGTACCTGGGAACAGCATGGTCCACGATTGTGCATGAACCAGCCCTATCTATGCACGGTACCTTTGAATAGCATGGTTCGAGCTTGGGCATGAACCTGCCCTATCTAAGCATGGTACCTGGGAACAGCATGGTCCACAATTGTGCATGAACCAGCCCTATCTAAGCACAGTACCTGTGAACAGCATGGTCCACGCTTGTGCATGAACCAGCCCTATCCAAGCCCTGGACCTGTGAACAGTATGGTCCAAGCTTGTACATGAACAAGCCCTATCCAAGCCCGGGACCTGTGAACAGCATGGTCCAAGTTTGTACAAGAACCAGCCCTATCCAAGCCCAGGATCTGTGAACAGCATGGTCCAAGCTTGTACATGAGACAGCCTTATCCAAGCATAGTACTTTTGGACAGCATGGTCCAAGCTTGTACATGAGCCAGCCCTATCCAAGCACGGTACCTGTGAACAGCATGGTACAAACTTGTGCATGAACCAGCCCTATCTAAGCCTGGTACCTGTGAACAGCATGGTCCACGCTTGTGCATGAACCATCCCTATCTAAGCCTGGTACCTATGAACAGCATGGTTCAAGCTTGGGCATAAACCTGCCCTATCTAAGCCCGGTACCTGTGAACAGCATGGTCCAAGCTTGGGCATGAACCAGCCCTATCTAAGCCCAGTACCTGTGAAAAGCATGGTCCACGCTTGGGCATGAACCAGCCCTATCTAAGCCCTGTACCTGTGAACACCATGGTCAAGCTTGGGCATGAACCAGCCCCATCTAAGCCCGGTACCTGTGAACAGCATGGTCCAAGCTTGGGCATGAACCAGCCCTATCTAATCCCTGTACCTGTGAACACCATGGTCCAAGCGTGTGCATGAACCAGCTCTATCCAAGCAAGGGACCTGTGAACAGCATGGTCCACGCTTGTACATGAACCAGCCCTATCTAAGCACGGTACCTGGGAACAGCATGGTCCACGATTGTGCATGAACCAGCCCTATCTATGCACGGTACCTGTGAACAGCATGGTCCGAGCTTGGGAATGAACCTGCCCTATCTAAGCATGGTACCTGGGAACAGCATGGTCCACAATTGTGCATGAACCAGCCCTATCTAAGCACAGTACCTGTGAACAGCATGGTCCACGCTTGTGCATGAACCAGCCCTATCTAAGCTCTGTACCTTTGAACAGCATGGTCTGAGCTTGGGCATGAACCAGCCCTATCCAAGCATGGTACTTTTGGACAGCATGGTCCAAGCTTGTACATGAGCCAGCCCTATCCAAGCATGTTACTTTTGGACAGCATGGTCCAAGCTTGTACATGAGCCAG
Source organism: Ambystoma mexicanum (assembly GCF_040938575.1). Lineage (NCBI taxonomy): Eukaryota > Metazoa > Chordata > Amphibia > Caudata > Ambystomatidae > Ambystoma > Ambystoma mexicanum. The sequence goes on from NC_090940.1 coordinate 22,161,506, forward strand.
CCCTATCCAAGCACGGTACCTGTGAACAGCATGGTACAAGCTTGTACTTGAACCAGCCCTATCTAAGCATGGAACCTGTGAACAGCATGGTTCAAGCTTGTGCATGAACCAGCCCTATCTAAGCATGGTACCTGTGAACAGCATGGTCCACGCTTGTACATGAATCAGCCCTATCGAAGCCTGGTACCTGTGAACAGCATGGTCCATGCTTGTGCATTAAACATCCCTATCTAAGCCTGGTACCTATGAACAGCATGGTTCAAGCTTGGGCATAAACCTGCCCTATCTAAGCCCGGTACCTGTGAACCGCATGGTCCAAGCTTGTGCATGAACCAGCCCTATCTAAGCCCAGTATCTGTATCTATGAACAGCATGGCCCAATCTTGTGCATGAACCAGCCCTATCTAAGCCCGGTACCTGTGAACAGCATGGTCCAAGCTTGTACATGACCCAGCCCTATCTAAGCCTGGTAACTGTGAACAGCATGGTCCAAGCTTGTGCATGAACCAGCCCTATCTACGCACGGTACCTGTGAACAGCATGGTCCACGCTTGTACATGAATCAGCCCTATCTAAGCCTGGTACCTGTGAGCAGCATGGTCCACGCTTGTGCATTAACCATCCCTATCTAAGCCTGGTACCTATGAACAGCATGGTTCAAGCTTGGGCATAAACCTGCCCTATCTAAGCCCGGTACCTGTGACCAGCATGGTCCAAGCTTGGGCATGAACCAGCCCTATCTAAGCCCGGTACCTGTGAACAGCATGATCCAAGCTTGGGCACGAACCAGCCCTATCTAAGCCCTGTTCCTGTGAACACCATGGTCCAAGCTTGTGCATGAACCATCCCTATCTAAGCCTGGTACCTATGAACAGCATGGTCCACGCTTGTACATGAACCAGCCCTATCTAAGCATGGTACCTGGGAACAGCATGGTCCACGATTGTGCATGAACCAGCCCTATCCAAGCACGGTACCTGGGAACAGCATGATCCACAATTGTGCATGAACCAGCCCTATCTAAGCACGTTACCTGGGAACAGCATGGTTCACAATTGTGCATGAACCAGCCCTATCTAAGCACAGTACCTGTGAACAGCATGGTCCACGCTTGTGCATGAACCAGCCCTATCTACGCACGGTACCTGTGAACAGCATGGTCCACAATTGTGCATGAACCAGTCCTATCTAAGCACAGTACCTGTGAACAGCATGGTCCACGCTTGTGCATGAACCAGCCCTATCTAAGCTCTGTACCTTTGAACAGCATGGTCCAAGCATGTGCATGAACCAGCTCTATCCAAGCAAGGGACCTGTGAACAGCATGGTCCACCCTTGTACATGAACCAGCCCTATCTAAGCACGGTACCTGAGAACAGCATGGTCCACGATTGTGCATGAACCAGCACTATCTACGCATGGTACCTGTGAATAGCATGGTTCGAGCTTGGGCATGAACCTGCCCTATCTAAGCATGGTACCTGGGAACAGCATGGTCCACAATTGTGCATGAACCAGCCCTATCTAAGCACAGTACCTGTGAACAGCATGGTCCACGCTTGTGCATGAAACAGCCCTATCCAAGCCCTGGACCTGTGTACAGCATGGTCCAAGATTGTACATGAACAAGCCCTATCCAATCCCGGGACCTGTGAACAGCATGGTCCAAGTTTGTACAAGAACCAGCCCTATCCAAGCCCAGGATCTGTGAACAGCATGGTCCAAGCTTGTACATGAGCCAGCCCTATCCAAGCATAATACTTTTGGACAGCATGGTCCAAGCTTGTACATGAGCCAGCCCTTGCCAAGCACGGTACCTGTGAACAGCATGGTACAAGCTTGTGCATGAACCAGCCCTATCCAAGCAAGGGACCTGTGAACAGCATGGTCCCATCTTGTACATGAACCAGCCCTATCTAAGCACGGTACCTGGGAACAGCATGGTCCACGATTGTGCATGAACCAGCCCCCATCCAAGCACGGAACCTGAGAACAGCATGGTCCACAATTGTGCATGAACCAGCCCTATCTAAGCACAGTACCTGTGAACAGCATGGTCCATGCTTGTGCATGAACCAGCCCTATCTACGCATGGTACCTGTGAACAGCATGGTCCAGGCTTGTACATGAACCAGCCCTATCCAAGCACGGTACCTCTGAACAGCATGGTACAAGCTTGTACTTGAACCAGCCCTATCTAAGCCTGGTACCTGTGAACAGCATGGTCCACGCCTGTGCATTAACCATCCCTATCTAAGCCTGGTACCTATGAACAGCATGGTTCAAGCTTGGGCATAAACCTGCCCTATCTAAGCCCGGTACCTGTGAACAGCATGGTCCAAGCTTGGGCATGAACCAGCCCTATCTAAGCCCTGTTCCTGTGAACACCATGGTCCAAGCTTGTGCATGAACCAGCCGTATCCAAGCAAGGGACCTGTGAACAGCATGGTCCACGCTTGTACATGAACCAGCCCTATCTAAGCACGGTACCTGGGAACAGCATGGTCCACGATTGTGCATGAACCAGCCCTATCCAAGCACGGTACCTGGGAACAGCATGGTCCACAATTGTGCATGAACCAGCCCTGTCTAAGCCCGGTACCTGTGAACCGCATGGTCCAAGCTTGTGCATGAACCAGCCCTATCTAAGCCCAGTATCTGTATCTATGAACAGCATGGCCCAATCTTGTGCATGAACCAGCCCTATCTAAGCCCGGTACCTGTGAACAGCATGGTCCAAGCTTGTACATGACCCAGCCCTATCTAAGCCTGGTAACTGTGAACAGCATGGTCCAAGCTTGTGCATGAACCAGCCCTATCTACGCACGGTACCTGTGAACAGCATGGTCCACGCTTGTACATGAATCAGCCCTATCTAAGCCTGGTACCTGTGAGCAGCATGGTCCACGCTTGTGCATTAACCATCCCTATCTAAGCCTGGTACCTATGAACAGCATGGTTCAAGCTTGGGCATAAACCTGCCCTATCTAAGCCCGGTACCTGTGACCAGCATGGTCCAAGCTTGGGCATGAACCAGCCCTATCTAAGCCCGGTACCTGTGAACAGCATGATCCAAGCTTGGGCACGAACCAGCCCTATCTAAGCCCTGTTCCTGTGAACACCATGGTCCAAGCTTGTGCATGAACCATCCCTATCTAAGCCTGGTACCTATGAACAGCATGGTCCACGCTTGTACATGAACCAGCCCTATCTAAGCATGGTACCTGGGAACAGCATGGTCCACGATTGTGCATGAACCAGCCCTATCCAAGCACGGTACCTGGGAACAGCATGATCCACAATTGTGCATGAACCAGCCCTATCTAAGCACGTTACCTGGGAACAGCATGGTTCACAATTGTGCATGAACCAGCCCTATCTAAGCACAGTACCTGTGAACAGCATGGTCCACGCTTGTGCATGAACCAGCCCTATCTACGCACGGTACCTGTGAACAGCATGGTCCACAATTGTGCATGAACCAGTCCTATCTAAGCACAGTACCTGTGAACAGCATGGTCCACGCTTGTGCATGAACCAGCCCTATCTAAGCTCTGTACCTTTGAACAGCATGGTCCAAGCATGTGCATGAACCAGCTCTATCCAAGCAAGGGACCTGTGAACAGCATGGTCCACCCTTGTACATGAACCAGCCCTATCTAAGCACGGTACCTGAGAACAGCATGGTCCACGATTGTGCATGAACCAGCACTATCTACGCATGGTACCTGTGAATAGCATGGTTCGAGCTTGGGCATGAACCTGCCCTATCTAAGCATGGTACCTGGGAACAGCATGGTCCACAATTGTGCATGAACCAGCCCTATCTAAGCACAGTACCTGTGAACAGCATGGTCCACGCTTGTGCATGAAACAGCCCTATCCAAGCCCTGGACCTGTGTACAGCATGGTCCAAGATTGTACATGAACAAGCCCTATCCAATCCCGGGACCTGTGAACAGCATGGTCCAAGTTTGTACAAGAACCAGCCCTATCCAAGCCCAGGATCTGTGAACAGCATGGTCCAAGCTTGTACATGAGCCAGCCCTATCCAAGCATAATACTTTTGGACAGCATGGTCCAAGCTTGTACATGAGCCAGCCCTTGCCAAGCACGGTACCTGTGAACAGCATGGTACAAGCTTGTGCATGAACCAGCCCTATCCAAGCAAGGGACCTGTGAACAGCATGGTCCCATCTTGTACATGAACCAGCCCTATCTAAGCACGGTACCTGGGAACAGCATGGTCCACGATTGTGCATGAACCAGCCCCCATCCAAGCACGGAACCTGAGAACAGCATGGTCCACAATTGTGCATGAACCAGCCCTATCTAAGCACAGTACCTGTGAACAGCATGGTCCATGCTTGTGCATGAACCAGCCCTATCTACGCATGGTACCTGTGAACAGCATGGTCCAGGCTTGTACATGAACCAGCCCTATCCAAGCACGGTACCTCTGAACAGCATGGTACAAGCTTGTACTTGAACCAGCCCTATCTAAGCCTGGTACCTGTGAACAGCATGGTCCACGCCTGTGCATTAACCATCCCTATCTAAGCCTGGTACCTATGAACAGCATGGTTCAAGCTTGGGCATAAACCTGCCCTATCTAAGCCCGGTACCTGTGAACAGCATGGTCCAAGCTTGGGCATGAACCAGCCCTATCTAAGCCCTGTTCCTGTGAACACCATGGTCCAAGCTTGTGCATGAACCAGCCGTATCCAAGTAAGGGACCTGTGAACAGCATGGTCCACGCTTGTACATGAACCAGCCCTATCTAAGCACGGTACCTGGGAACAGCATGGTCCACGATTGTGCATGAACCAGCCCTATCCAAGCACGGTACCTGGGAACAGCATGGTCCACAATTGTGCATGAACCAGCCCTGTCTAAGCACGGTACCTGGGAACAGCATGGTCCACAATTGTGCATGAACCAGCCCTATCTAAGCACAGTACCTGTGAACTGCATGGTCCACGCTTGTGCATGAACCAGCCCTATCTACGCAAGGTACCTGTGAACAGCATGGTCCACAATTGTGCATGAACCAGCCCTATCTAAGCACAGTACCTGTGAACAGCATGGTCCACGCTTGTGCATGAACCAGCCCTATCTAAGCTCTGTACCTTTCAACAGCATGGTCCAAGCATGTGCATGAACCAGCTCTATCCAAGCAAGGGAACTGTGAACAGCATGGTCCACCCTTGTACATGAACCATCCCTATCTAAGCCTGGTACCTATGAACAGCATGGTTCAAGCTTGGGCATAAACCTGCCCTATCTAAGCCCGGTACCTGTGAACAGCATGGTCCAAGCTTGGGCATGAACCAGCCCTATCTAAGCAAGGGACCTGTCAACAGCATGGTCCACGCTTGTACATGAACCAGCCCTATCTAAGCATGGTACCTGGGAACAGCATGGTCCACGATTGTGCATGAACCAGCCCTATCCAAGCACGGTACCTGGGAACAGAATGGTCCACAATTGTGCATGAACCAGCCCTATCTAAGCACGGTACCTGGGAACAGCATGGTCCACAATTGTGCATGAACCAGCCCTATCTAAGCACAGTACCTGTGAACAGCATGGTCCACGCTTGTGCATGAACCAGCCCTATCTATGCACGGTACATGTGAACAGCATGGTCCAAAATTGTGCATAAACCAGCCCTATCTTAGCACAGTACCTGTGAACAGCATGGTCCACGCTTGTGCATAAACCAGCCCTATCTAAGCTCTGTACCTCTGAACAGCATGGTCCAAGCATGTGCATGAACCAGCTCTATCCAAGCAAGGGACCTGTGAACAGCATGGTCCACCCTTGTACATGAACCAGCCCTATCTAAGCACGGTACCTGGGAACAGCATGGTCCACGATTGTGCATGAACCAGCCCTATCTACGCACGGTACCTGTGAATAGCATGGTTCGAGCTTGGGCATGAACCTGCCCTATCTAAGCATGGTACCTGGGAACAGCATGGTCCACAATTGTGCATGAACCAGCCCTATCTAAGCACAGTACCTGTGAACAGCATGGTCCATGCTTGTACATGAACAAGCCCTATCCAAGCCCGGGACCTGTGAACAGCATGGTCCAAGTTTGTACAAGAACCAGCCCTATCCAAGCCCGGGACCTGTGAACAGCATGGTCCAAGTTTGTACAAGAACCAGCCCTATCCAAGCCCAGGATCTGTGAACAGCAGGGTCCAAGCTTGTACATGAGCCAGCCCTATCCAAGCATAGTACTTTTGGACAGCATGGTCCAAGCTTGTACATGAGCCAGCCCTATCCAAGCACGGTACCTGTGAACAGCATGGTACACGCTTGTGCATGAACTAGCCCTATCCAAGCAAGGGACCTGTGAACAGCATGGTCCAGGCTTGTACATGAACCAGCCCTATCTATGCACGGTACCTGTGAATAGCATGGTTCGAGCTTGGGCATGAACCTGCCCTATCTAAGCATGGTACCTGGGAACAGCATGGTCCACAATTGTGCATGAACCAGCCCTATCTAAGCACAGTACCTGTGAACAGCATGGTCCACGCTTGTGCATGAACCAGCCCTATCCAAGCCCTGGACCTGTGAACAGCATGGTCCAAGCTTGAAACATGAACAAGCCCTATCCAAGCCCGGGACCTGTGAACAGCATGGTCCAAGTTTGCACAAGAACCAGCCCTATCCAAGCCCAGGATCTGTGAACAGCATGGTCCAAGCTTGTACATGAGCCAGCCCTATCCAAGCATGGTACTTTTGGACAGCATGGTCCAAGCTTGTACATGAGCCAGCCCTATCCAAGCACGGTACCTGTGAACAGCATGGTACAAGCTTGTACTTGAACCAGCCCTATCTAAGCATGGAACCTGTGAACAGCATGGTCCAGGCTTGTACATGAACCAGCCCTATCCAAGCATGGTACCTGTGAACAGCATGGTACAAGCTTGTACTTGAACCAGCCCTATCTAAGCCTGGTACCTGTGAACAGCATGGTTCAAGCTTGGGCATAAACCTGCCCTATCTAAGCCCGGTACCTGTGAACAGCATGGTCCAAGCTTGGGCATGAACCAGCCCTATCTAAGCCCTGTTCCTGTGAACACCATGGTCCACGCTTGTACATGAACCAGCTCTATCTAAGCACGGTACCTGGGAACAGCATGGTCCACGATTGTGCATGAACCAGCCCTATCCAAGCACGGTACCTGGGAACAGCATGGTCCACAATTGTGCATGAACCAGCCCTATCTAAGCACGGTACCTGGGAACAGCATGGTCCACAATTGTGCATGAACCAGCGCTATCTAAGCACAGTACCTGTCAACTGCATGGTCCACGCTTGTGCATGAACCAGCCCTATCTACGCACGGTACCTGTGAACAGCATGGTCCACAATTGTGCATGAACCAGCCCTATCTAAGCACAGTACCTGTGAACAGCATGGTCCACGCTTGTGCATGAACCAGCCCTATCTAAGCTCTGTACCTTTCAACAGCATGGTCCAAGCATGTGCATCAACCAGCTCTATCCAAGCAAGGGAACTGTGAACAGCATGGTCCACCCTTGTACATGAACCAGCCCTATCTAAGCACGGTACCTGGGAACAGCATGGTCCACGATTGTGAATGAACCAGCCCTATCTACGCACGGTACCTGTGAATAGCATGGTTCGAGCTTGGGCATGAACCTGCCCTATCTAAGCATGGTACCTGGGAACAGCATGGTCCACAATTGTGCATGAACCAGCCCTATCTAAGCACAGTACCTGTGAACAGCATAGTCCACGCATGTACATGAACAAGCCCTATCCAAGCCCGGGACCTGTGAACAGCATGGTCCAAGTTTGCACAAGAACCAGCCCTATCCAAGCCCAGGATCTGTGAACAGCATGGTCCAAGCTTGTACCTGAGCCAGCCCTATCCAAGCATGGTACTTTTGGACAGCATGGTCCAAGCTTGTACATGAGCCAGCCCTATCCAAGCACGGTACCTGTGAACAGCATGGTACAAGGTTGTACTTGAACCAGCCCTATCTAAGCATGGAACCTGTGAACAGCATGGCCCAAGCTTGTACATGCACCAGTCCTTTCTAAGCCCGGTACCTGTGAACAGCATGGTCCAAGCTTGTGCATGAACCAGCCCTATCTAAGCCTAGTACCTGTGAACAGCATGGCCCAATCTTGTGCATGAACCAGCCCTTTCTAAGCCCGGTACCTGTGAACAGCATGGTCCAAGCTTGTGCATGAACCAGCCCTATCTAAGCATGGGACCTGTGAACAGCATGATCCACACTTGTACATGAACCAGCCCTATCTAAGCCCAGTACCTGTGAAAAGCATGGTCCAAGCTTGGGCATGAACCAGCCCTATCTTAGCCCTGTACCTGTGAACAACCTGGTCCAAGCTTGTACATGAACAAGCCCTACCTAAGCCCTGTACCTGTGAACAACCTGGTCCAAGCTTGTACATGAACCAGCCCTATCTAAGCACGCATCCATGTGATCCGACTGCGGTTGAATTTACTGCGGCCGGAATGTTCACATGAGAAGGTGCAAACTACCAAAAGTTTGCATCTTTCTCATGCAATCATACGTACATACTCACACCCCCACCCACACCCACAACACACCCATGACACACCCCACACCCTCCACACACCCCCACCCACACCCCCAACATAAACAAACCCTGCTTACCTTCTCTTCACGCTGGGTCCCTCCGGCACCAGTTCCCTTTCACTTCCGTGATCGGGAACTGGTGCTGCAGGGTCCTTTTCTTTTTTTTTCTTTTACGGGGGGCTGCAGGGGTTTCCCCCACAACCCCCAGTCACTATAGTGTTAAGTATAGTGAGCTGGCTGTTGCGGGGGACACAGCCGCAGCCCCGCTTTTTTTTTTAAACTTAGGTGCAATGCTAGCACCAAAAGTTCAAACATTTTTGGTTTTCAAACTTTTGGTGCTAGCATTTGTAGAACCTTTTGTACATGCGACCGTTTAGTTAGTCTTTTTGTACAAAACCTCTAAGCACGGTACCTGTGAACAGCATGGTCCAAGCTTGTGCATGAACCATCCCTATCTAAGCACAGTACCTGTGAACAGCATGGTCCACGCTTGTGCATGAACCATCCCTATCTAAGCACGGTACCTGTGAACAGCGTGGTCCACGCTTGTGCATGAATCAGCCCTATCTAAGCATGGTACCTGTGAACAAAATGGTCCACGCTTGTGTGTGAATCAGCCCTATCTAAGCCTGGTACCTGTGAACAGCATGGTCCACACTTGTGCATGAACCATCGCTATCTATGCCTGGTACCTGTGAACAGCATGGTTCAAGCTTGTACATGAACCAGCCCTATCTAAGCACGGTACCTGGGAACAGCATGGTCCATGATTGTGCATGAACCAGCCCCCATCCAAGCACGGACCCTGAGAACAGCATGGTCCACAATTGTGCATGAACCAGCCCTATCTAAGCACAGTACCTGTGAACAGCATGGTCCATGCTCTTGCATGAACCAGCCCTATCTACGCACGGTACCTGGAACAGCATGGTCCGAGCTTGGGCATGAACCAGCCCCCATCCAAGCACGGACCCTGAGAACAGCATGGTCCACAATTGTGCATGAACCAGCCCTATCTAAGCACAGTACCTGTGAACAGCATGGTCCATGCTCTTGCATGAACCAGCCCTATCTACGCACGGTACCTGTGAACAGCATGGTCCGAGCTTGGGCATGAACCTGCCCTATCTAAGCATGGTACCTTGGAACAGCATGGTCCACAATTGTGCATGAACCAGCCCTATCTAAGCACAGTACCTGTGAACAGCATGGTCCACGCTTGTGCATGAACCAGCTCTATCTAAGCTCTATACCTTTGAACAGCATGGTCCGAGCTTGGGCATGAACCAGCCATATCCAAGCCCTATACCTGTGAACAGCATAGTCCAAGCTTGTACATGAACAAGCCCTATCCAAGCCCGGGACCTGTGAACAGCATGGTCCAAGTTTGTACAAGAACCAGCCATATCCAAGCCCAGGACATGTGAACAGCATGGTCCAAGCTTGTACATGAGCCAGCCCTATCCAAGCATGGTACTTTTGGACAGCATGGTCCAAGCTTGTACATGAGCCAGCCCTATCCAAGTACGGTACCTGTGAACAGCATGGTACAAGCTTGTACTTGAACCAGCCCTATCTAAGCATGGAACCTGTGAACAGCATGGTCCAGGCTTGTACATGAACCAGCCCTATCTACGCACGGTACCTGTGAATAGCATGGTTCGAGCTTGGGCATGAACCTGCCCTATCTAAGCATGGTACCTGGGAACAGCATGGTCCACAATTGTGCATGAACCAGCCCTATCTAAGCACAGTACCTGTGAACAGCATGGTCCACGCTTGTACATGAACAAGCCCTATCCAAGCCCGGGACCTGTGAACAGCATGGTCCAGGTTTGTACAAGAACCAGCCCTATCCAAGCCCGGGACCTGTGAACAGCATGGTCCAAGTTTGTACAAGAACCAGCCCTATCCAAGCCCAGGATCTGTGAACAGCAGGGTCCAAGCTTGTACATGAGCCAGCCCTATCCAAGCATAGTACTTTTGGACAGCATGGTCCAAGCTTGTACATGAGCCAGCCCTATCCAAGCACGGTACCTGTGAACAGCATGGTACAAGCTTGTGCATGAACCAGCCCTATCCAAGCAAGGGACCTGTGAACAGCATGGTCCAGGCTTGTACATGAACCAGCCCTATCTATGCACGGTACCTGTGAATAGCATGGTTCGAGCTTGGGCATGAACCTGCCCTATCTAAGCATGGTACCTGGGAACAGCATGGTCCACAATTGTGCATGAACCAGCCCTATCTAAGCACAGTACCTGTGAACAGCATGGTCCACGCTTGTGCATGAACCAGCCCTATCCAAGCCCTGGACCTGTGAACAGCATGGTCCAAGCTTGTAACATGAACAAGCCCTATCCAAGCCCGGGACCTGTGAACAGCATGGTCCAAGTTTGCACAAGAACCAGCCCTATCCAAGCCCAGGATCTGTGAACAGCATGGTCCAAGCTTGTACATGAGCCAGCCCTATCCAAGCATGGTACTTTTGGACAGCATGGTCCAAGCTTGTACATGAGCCAGCCCTATCCAAGCACGGTACCTGTGAACAGCATGGTACAAGCTTGTACTTGAACCAGCCCTATCTAAGCATGGAACCTGTGAACAGCATGGTCCAGGCTTGTACATGAACCAGCCCTATCCAAGCATGGTACCTGTGAACAGCATGGTACAAGCTTGTACTTGAACCAGCCCTATCTAAGCCTGGTACCTGTGAACAGCATGGTTCAAGCTTGGGCATAAACCTGCCCTATCTAAGCCCGGTACCTGTGAACAGCATGGTCCAAGCTTGGGCATGAACCAGCCCTATCTAAGCCCTGTTCCTGTGAACACCATGGTCCACGCTTGTACATGAACCAGCCCTATCTAAGCACGGTACCTGGGAACAGCATGGTCCACGATTGTGCATGAACCAGCCCTATCCAAGCACGGTACCTGGGAACAGCATGGTCCACAATTGTGCATGAACCAGCCCTATCTAAGCACGGTACCTGGGAACAGCATGGTCCACAATTGTGCATGAACCAGCGCTATCTAAGCACAGTACCTGTGAACTGCATGGTCCACGCTTGTGCATGAACCAGCCCTATCTACGCACGGTACCTGTGAACAGCATGGTCCACAATTGTGCATGAACCAGCCCTATCTAAGCACAGTACCTGTGAACAGCATGTTCCACGCTTGTGCATGAACCAGCCCTATCTAAGCTCTGTACCTTTCAACAGCATGGTCCAAGCATGTGCATCAACCAGCTCTATCCAAGCAAGGGAACTGTGAACAGCATGGTCCACCCTTGTACATGAACCAGCCCTATCTAAGCACGGTACCTGGGAACAGCATGGTCCACGATTGTGAATGAACCAGCCCTATCTACGCACGGTACCTGTGAATAGCATGGTTCGAGCTTGGGCATGAACCTGCCCTATCTAAGCATGGTACCTGGGAACAGCATGGTCCACAATTGTGCATGAACCAGCCCTATCTAAGCACAGTACCTGTGAACAGCATAGTCCACGCTTGTACATGAACAAGCCCTATCCAAGCCCAGGACCTGTGAACAGCATGGTCCAAGTTTGCACAAGAACCAGCCCTATCCAAGCCCAGGATCTGTGAACAGCATGGTCCAAGCTTGTACCTGAGCCAGCCCTATCCAAGCATGGTACTTTTGGACAGCATGGTCCAAGCTTGTACATGAGCCAGCCCTATCCAAGCACGGTACCTGTGAACAGCATGGTACAAGGTTGTACTTGAACCAGCCCTATCTAAGCATGGAACCTGTGAACAGCATGGCCCAAGCTTGTACATGCACCAGTCCTTTCTAAGCCCGGTACCTGTGAACAGCATGGTCCAAGCTTGTGCATGAACCAGCCCTATCTAAGCCTAGTACCTGTGAACAGCATGGCCCAATCTTGTGCATGAACCAGCCCTTTCTAAGCCCGGTACCTGTGAACAGCATGGTCCAAGCTTGTGCATGAACCAGCCCTATCTAAGCATGGGACCTGTGAACAGCATGATCCACACTTGTACATGAACCAGCCCTATCTAAGCCCAGTACCTGTGAAAAGCATGGTCCAAGCTTGGGCATGAACCAGCCCTATCTTAGCCCTGTACCTGTGAACAACCTGGTCCAAGCTTGTACATGAACAAGCCCTACCTAAGCCCTGTACCTGTGAACAACCTGGTCCAAGCTTGTACATGAACCAGCCCTATCTAAGCACGCATCCATGTGATCCGACTGCGGTTGAATTTACTGCGGCCGGAATGTTCACATGAGAAGGTGCAAACTACCAAAAGTTTGCATCTTTCTCATGCAATCATACGTACATACTCACACCCCCACCCACACCCACAACACACCCATGACACACCCCACACCCTCCACACACCCCCACCCACACCCCCAACATAAACAAACCCTGCTTACCTTCTCTTCACGCTGGGTCCCTCCGGCACCAGTTCCCTTTCACTTCCGTGATCGGGAACTGGTGCTGCAGGGTCCTTTTCTTTTTTTTTCTTTTACGGGGGGCTGCAGGGGTTTCCCCCACAACCCCCAGTCACTATAGTGTTAAGTATAGTGAGCTGGCTGTTGCGGGGGACACAGCCGCAGCCCCGCTTTTTTTTTTAAACTTAGGTGCAATGCTAGCACCAAAAGTTCAAACATTTTTGGTTTTCAAACTTTTGGTGCTAGCATTTGTAGAACCTTTTGTACATGCGACCGTTTAGTTACAGTCTTTTTGTACAAAACCTCTAAGCACGGTACCTGTGAACAGCATGGTCCAAGCTTGTGCATGAACCATCCCTATCTAAGCACAGTACCTGTGAACAGCATGGTCCACGCTTGTGCATGAACCATCCCTATCTAAGCACGGTACCTGTGAACAGCGTGGTCCACGCTTGTGCATGAATCAGCCCTATCTAAGCATGGTACCTGTGAACAGCATGGTCCACTCTTGTGTATGAATCAGCCCTATCTAAGCCTGGTACCTGTGAACAGCATGGTCCACACTTGTGCATGAACCATCGCTATCTATGCCTGGTACCTGTGAACAGCATGGTTCAAGCTTGTACATGAACCAGCCCTATCTAAGCACGGTACCTGGGAACAGCATGGTCCATGATTGTGCATGAACCAGCCCCCATCCAAGCACGGACCCTGAGAACAGCATGGTCCACAATTGTGCATGAACCAGCACTATCTACGCATGGTACCTGTGAATAGCATGGTTCGAGCTTGGGCATGAACCTGCCCTATCTAAGCATGGTACCTGGGAACAGCATGGTCCACAATTGTGCATGAACCAGCCCTATCTAAGCACAGTACCTGTGAACAGCATGGTCCACGCTTGTGCATGAAACAGCCCTATCCAAGCCCTGGACCTGTGTACAGCATGGTCCAAGATTGTACATGAACAAGCCCTATCCAATCCCGGGACCTGTGAACAGCATGGTCCAAGTTTGTACAAGAGCCAGCCCTATCCAAGCCCAGGATCTGTGAACAGCATGGTCCAAGCTTGTACATGAGCCAGCCCTATCCAAGCATAATACTTTTGGACAGCATGGTCCAAGCTTGTACATGAGCCAGCCCTATCCAAGCACGGTACCTGTGAACAGCATGGTACAAGCTTGTACTTGAACCAGCCCTATCTAAGCATGGAACCTGTGAACAGCATGGTCCAGGCTTGTACATGAACCAGCCCTATCTACGCACGGTACCTGTGAATAGCATGGTTCGAGCTTGGGCATGAACCTGCCCTATCTAAGCATGGTACCTGGGAACAGCATGGTCCACAATTGTGCATGAACCAGCCCTATCTAAGCACAGTACCTGTGAACAGCATGGTCCACGCTTGTACATGAACAAGCCCTATCCAAGCCCGGGACCTGTGAACAGCATGGTCCAAGTTTGTACAAGAACCAGCCCTATCCAAGCCCGGGACCTGTGAACAGCATGGTCCAAGTTTGTACAAGAACCAGCCCTATCCAAGCCCAGGATCTGTGAACAGCAGGGTCCAAGCTTGTACATGAGCCAGCCCTATCCAAGCATAGTACTTTTGGACAGCATGGTCCAAGCTTGTACATGAGCCAGCCCTATCCAAGCACGGTACCCGTGAACAGCATGGTACAAGCTTGTGCATGAACCAGCCCTATCCAAGCAAGGGACCTGTGAACAGCATGGTCCAGGCTTGTACATGAACCAGCCCTATCTATGCACGGTACCTGTGAATAGCATGGTTCGAGCTTGGGCATGAACCTGCCCTATCTAAGCATGGTACCTGGGAACAGCATGGTCCACAATTGTGCATGAACCAGCCCTATCTAAGCACAGTACCTGTGAACAGCATGGTCCATGCTTGTGCATGAACCAGCCCTATCCAAGCCCTGGACCTGTGAACAGCATGGTCCAAGCTTGTAACATGAACAAGCCCTATCCAAGCCCGGGACCTGTGAACAGCATGGTCCAAGTTTGCACAAGAACCAGCCCTATCCAAGCCCAGGATCTGTGAACAGCATGGTCCAAGCTTGTACATGAGCCAGCCCTATCCAAGCATGGTACTTTTGGACAGCATGGTCCAAGCTTGTACATGAGCCAGCCCTATCCAAGCACGGTACCTGTGAACAGCATGGTACAAGCTTGTACTTGAACCAGCCCTATCTAAGCATGGAACCTGTGAACAGCATGGTCCAGGCTTGTACATGAACCAGCCCTATCCAAGCATGGTACCTGTGAACAGCATGGTACAAGCTTGTACTTGAACCAGCCCTATCTAAGCCTGGTACCTGTGAACAGCATGGTTCAAGCTTGGGCATAAACCTGCCCTATCTAAGCCCGGTACCTGTGAACAGCATGGTCCAAGCTTGGGCATGAACCAGCCCTATCTAAGCCCTGTTCCTGTGAACACCATGGTCCACGCTTGTACATGAACCAGCCCTATCTAAGCACGGTACCTGGGAACAGCATGGTCCACGATTGTGCATGAACCAGCCCTATCCAAGCACGGTACCTGGGAACAGCATGGTCCACAATTGTGCATGAACCAGCCCTATCTAAGCACGGTACCTGGGAACAGCATGGTCCACAATTGTGCATGAACCAGCGCTATCTAAGCACAGTACCTGTGAACTGCATGGTCCACGCTTGTGCATGAACCAGCCCTATCTACGCACGGTACCTGTGAACAGCATGGTCCACAATTGTGCATGAACCAGCCCTATCTAAGCACAGTACCTGTGAACAGCATGTTCCACGCTTGTGCATGAACCAGCCCTATCTAAGCTCTGTACCTTTCAACAGCATGGTCCAAGCATGTGCATCAACCAGCTCTATCCAAGCAAGGGAACTGTGAACAGCATGGTCCACCCTTGTACATGAACCAGCCCTATCTAAGCACGGTACCTGGGAACAGCATGGTCCACGATTGTGAATGAACCAGCCCTATCTACGCACGGTACCTGTGAATAGCATGGTTCGAGCTTGGGCATGAACCTGCCCTATCTAAGCATGGTACCTGGGAACAGCATGGTCCACAATTGTGCATGAACCAGCCCTATCTAAGCACAGTACCTGTGAACAGCATAGTCCACGCTTGTACATGAACAAGCCCTATCCAAGCCCAGGACCTGTGAACAGCATGGTCCAAGTTTGCACAAGAACCAGCCCTATCCAAGCCCAGGATCTGTGAACAGCATGGTCCAAGCTTGTACCTGAGCCAGCCCTATCCAAGCATGGTACTTTTGGACAGCATGGTCCAAGCTTGTACATGAGCCAGCCCTATCCAAGCACGGTACCTGTGAACAGCATGGTACAAGGTTGTACTTGAACCAGCCCTATCTAAGCATGGAACCTGTGAACAGCATGGCCCAAGCTTGTACATGCACCAGTCCTTTCTAAGCCCGGTACCTGTGAACAGCATGGTCCAAGCTTGTGCATGAACCAGCCCTATCTAAGCCTAGTACCTGTGAACAGCATGGCCCAATCTTGTGCATGAACCAGCCCTTTCTAAGCCCGGTACCTGTGAACAGCATGGTCCAAGCTTGTGCATGAACCAGCCCTATCTAAGCATGGGACCTGTGAACAGCATGATCCACACTTGTACATGAACCAGCCCTATCTAAGCCCAGTACCTGTGAAAAGCATGGTCCAAGCTTGGGCATGAACCAGCCCTATCTTAGCCCTGTACCTGTGAACAACCTGGTCCAAGCTTGTACATGAACAAGCCCTACCTAAGCCCTGTACCTGTGAACAACCTGGTCCAAGCTTGTGCATGAACCAGCCCTATCCAAGCACGGTACCTGGGAACAGCATGGTCCACAATTGTGCATGAACCAGCCCTATCTAAGCACGGTACCTGGGAACAGCATGGTCCACAATTGTGCATGAACCAGCGCTATCTAAGCACAGTACCTGTGAACTGCATGGTCCACGCTTGTGCATGAACCAGCCCTATCTACGCACGGTACCTGTGAACAGCATGGTCCACAATTGTGCATGAACCAGCCCTATCTAAGCACAGTACCTGTGAACAGCATGTTCCACGCTTGTGCATGAACCAGCCCTATCTAAGCTCTGTACCTTTCAACAGCATGGTCCAAGCATGTGCATCAACCAGCTCTATCCAAGCAAGGGAACTGTGAACAGCATGGTCCACCCTTGTACATGAACCAGCCCTATCTAAGCACGGTACCTGGGAACAGCATGGTCCACGATTGTGAATGAACCAGCCCTATCTACGCACGGTACCTGTGAATAGCATGGTTCGAGCTTGGGCATGAACCTGCCCTATCTAAGCATGGTACCTGGGAACAGCATGGTCCACAATTGTGCATGAACCAGCCCTATCTAAGCACAGTACCTGTGAACAGCATAGTCCACGCTTGTACATGAACAAGCCCTATCCAAGCCCAGGACCTGTGAACAGCATGGTCCAAGTTTGCACAAGAACCAGCCCTATCCAAGCCCAGGATCTGTGAACAGCATGGTCCAAGCTTGTACCTGAGCCAGCCCTATCCAAGCATGGTACTTTTGGACAGCATGGTCCAAGCTTGTACATGAGCCAGCCCTATCCAAGCACGGTACCTGTGAACAGCATGGTACAAGGTTGTACTTGAACCAGCCCTATCTAAGCATGGAACCTGTGAACAGCATGGCCCAAGCTTGTACATGCACCAGTCCTTTCTAAGCCCGGTACCTGTGAACAGCATGGTCCAAGCTTGTGCATGAACCAGCCCTATCTAAGCCTAGTACCTGTGAACAGCATGGCCCAATCTTGTGCATGAACCAGCCCTTTCTAAGCCCGGTACCTGTGAACAGCATGGTCCAAGCTTGTGCATGAACCAGCCCTATCTAAGCATGGGACCTGTGAACAGCATGATCCACACTTGTACATGAACCAGCCCTATCTAAGCCCAGTACCTGTGAAAAGCATGGTCCAAGCTTGGGCATGAACCAGCCCTATCTTAGCCCTGTACCTGTGAACAACCTGGTCCAAGCTTGTACATGAACAAGCCCTACCTAAGCCCTGTACCTGTGAACAACCTGGTCCAAGCTTGTACATGAACCAGCCCTATCTAAGCACGCATCCATGTGATCCGACTGCGGTTGAATTTACTGCGGCCGGAATGTTCACATGAGAAGGTGCAAACTACCAAAAGTTTGCATCTTTCTCATGCAATCATACGTACATACTCACACCCCCACCCACACCCACAACACACCCATGACACACCCCACACCCTCCACACACCCCCACCCACACCCCCAACATAAACAAACCCTGCTTACCTTCTCTTCACGCTGGGTCCCTCCGGCACCAGTTCCCTTTCACTTCCGTGATCGGGAACTGGTGCTGCAGGGTCCTTTTCTTTTTTTTTCTTTTACGGGGGGCTGCAGGGGTTTCCCCCACAACCCCCAGTCACTATAGTGTTAAGTATAGTGAGCTGGCTGTTGCGAGGGGACACAGCCGCAGCCCCGCTTTTTTTTTTAAACTTAGGTGCAATGCTAGCACCAAAAGTTCAAACATTTTTGGTTTTCAAACTTTTGGTGCTAGCATTTGTAGAACCTTTTGTACATGCGACCGTTTAGTTACAGTCTTTTTGTACAAAACCTCTAAGCACGGTACCTGTGAACAGCATGGTCCAAGCTTGTGCATGAACCATCCCTATCTAAGCACAGTACCTGTGAACAGCATGGTCCACGCTTGTGCATGAACCATCCCTATCTAAGCACGGTACCTGTGAACAGCGTGGTCCACGCTTGTGCATGAATCAGCCCTATCTAAGCATGGTACCTGTGAACAGCATGGTCCACTCTTGTGTATGAATCAGCCCTATCTAAGCCTGGTACCTGTGAACAGCATGGTCCACACTTGTGTATGAATCAGCCCTATCTAAGCCTGGTACCTGTGAACAGCATGGTCCACACTTGTGCATGAACCATCGCTATCTATGCCTGGTACCTGTGAACAGCATGGTTCAAGCTTGTACATGAACCAGCCCTATCTAAGCACGGTACCTGGGAACAGCATGGTCCATGATTGTGCATGAACCAGCCCCCATCCAAGCACGGACCCTGAGAACAGCATGGTCCACAATTGTGCATGAACCAGCCCTATCTAAGCACAGTACCTGTGAACAGCATGGTCCATGCTCTTGCATGAACCAGCCCTATCTACGCACGGTACCTGTGAACAGCATGGTCCGAGCTTGGGCATGAACCAGCCCGCATCCAAGCACGGACCCTGAGAACAGCATGGTCCACAATTGTGCATGAACCAGCCCTATCTAAGCACAGTACCTGTGAACAGCATGGTCCATGCTCTTGCATGAACCAGCCCTATCTACGCACGGTACCTGTGAACAGCATGGTCCGAGCTTGGGCATGAACCTGCCCTATCTAAGCATGGTACCTGGGAACAGCATGGTCCACAATTGTGCATGAACCAGCCCTATCTAAGCACAGTACCTGTGAACAGCATGGTCCACGCTTGTGCATGAACCAGCTCTATCTAAGCTCTATACCTTTGAACAGCATGGTCAGAGCTTGGGCATGAACCAGCCATATCCAAGCCCTATACCTGTGAACAGCATAGTCCAAGCTTGTACATGAACAAGCCCTATCCAAGCCCGGGACCTGTGAACAGCATGGTCCAAGTTTGTACAAGAACCAGCCATATCCAAGCCCAGGACATGTGAACAGCATGGTCCAAGCTTGTACATGAGCCAGCCCTATCCAAGCATGGTACTTTTGGACAGCATGGTCCAAGCTTGTACATGAGCCAGCCCTATCCAAGCACGGTACCTGTGAACAGCATGGTACAAGCTTGTACTTGAACCAGCCCTATCTAAGCATGGAACCTGTGAACAGCATGGTCCAGGCTTGTACATGAACCAGCCCTATCTAAGCACGATACGTGTGAACAGCATGGGCCACGCTTGTATATGAACCAGCCGTATCCAATCCCGGTACCCGTGAAGAGCATGGTCCAAGCTTGTGCATGAACCAGCCCTATCTAAGCCCAGTACCTGTGAACAGCATGGCCCAATCTTGTACATGAATCAGCCCTATCTAAGCCCGGTACCTGTGAACAGCATGGTCCAAGCTTGTACATGACCCAGCCCTAATTAAGCCTGGTAACTGTGAACAGCATGGTCCAAGCTTGTGCATGAACTAGCCCTATCTAAGCACGGTACCTGTGAACAGCATGGTCCATGCTTGTACATGAATCAGCCCTATCTAAGCCTGGTACCTGTGAACAGCATGGTCCACGCTTGTGCATTAACCATCCCAATCTAAGCCTGGTACCTATGAACAGCATGGTTCAAGCTTGGGCATAAACCTGCCCTATCTAAGCCCGGTACCTGTGAACAGCATGGTCCAAGCTTGGGCATGAACCAGCCCTATCTAAGCCCGGTACCTGTGAACAGCATGGTCCAAGCTTGGGCATGAACCAGCCCTATCTAAGCCCTGCTCCTGTGAACACCATGGTCCAAGCTTGTGCATGAACCTGCCCTATCCAAGCAAGGAACCTGTGAACAGCATGGTCCACGCTTGTACATGAACCAGCCCTATCTAAGCACGGTACCTGGGAACAGCATGGTCCACGATTGTGCATGAACCAGCCCTATCCAAGCATGGTACCTGGGAACAGCATGGTCCACAATTGTGCATGAACCAGCCCTATCTAAGCACGGTACCTGGGAACAGCATGGTCCACGATTGTGCATGAACCAGCCCCCATCCAAGCACGGAACCTGGGAACAGCATGATCCACAATTGTGCATGAACCAGCCCTATCTAAGCACAGTACCTGTGAATAGCATATTCCATGCTTGTATATGAACCAACCCTATCTACGCACGGTACCTGTGAACAGCATGGTCCACAATTGTGCATGAACCAGCCCTATCTAAGCACAGTATCTGTGAACAGCAAGGTCCATGCTTGTGCATGAACCAGCCCTATCTAAGCTCTGTACCTTTGAACAGCATGGTCCAAGCGGGTGCATGATCCAGCTCTATCCAAGCAAGGGACCTGTGAACAGCATGGTCCACCCTTGTACATGAACCAGCCCTATCTAAGCACGGTACCTGGGAACAGCATGGTCCACGATTGTGCATGAACCAGCTCTATCTATGCACGGTACCTGTGAACAGCATGGTCCGAGCTTGGGCATGAACCTGCCCTATCTAAGCATGGTACCTGGGAACAGCATGGTCCACAATTGTGCATGAACCAGCCCTATCTAAGCAGAGTACCTGTGAACAGCATGGTCCACGCTTGTGCATGAACCAGCCCTATCTTAGCTCTGTACCTGTGAACAGCATGGTCCAAGCTTGTACATGAACAAGCCCTATCCAAGCATGGTACTTTTGGACAGCATGGTCCAAGCTTGTACATGAGCCAGCCCTATCCAAGCACGGTACCTGTGAACAGCATGGTACAAGCTTGTCCTTGAACCAGCCCTATCTAAGCATGGAACCTGTGAACAGCATGGTCCAAGCTTGTGCATGAAACAGCCCTATCTAAGCATGGGACCTGTGAACAGCATGGTCCATGCTTGTACATGAATCAGCCCTATCCAATCCTGGTACCTGTGAAGAGCATGGTCCAAGCTTGTGCTTGAACCAGCCCTATCTAAGCCCAGTACCTGTGAACAGCATGGGCCAATCTTGTGCATGAACCAGCCCTATCTAAGCCCGGTACCTGTGAACAGCATGGTCCAAGCTTGTTCATGACCCAGCCCTATCTAAGACTGGAAACTGTGAACAGCATGGTCGAAGCTTGTGCATGAACCATCCCTATCTAAGCCCGGTACCTGTGAACAGCATGGTCCATGCTTGTACATGAATCAGCCCTATCTAAGCTTGGTACCTGTGAACAGCATGGTCCACGCTTGTGCATGAACCATCCCTATCTAAGCCTGGTACCTATGAACAGCATGGTTCAAGCTTGGGCACAAACCTGCCCGATCTAAGCCCGGTACCTGTGAACAGCATGGTCCAAGCTTGGGCATGAACCAGCCCTATCTAAGCCCAGTACCTGTGAAAAGCATGGTCCACCCTTGGGCATGAACCAGCCCTATCTAAGCCCTGTACCTGTGAACACCATGGTCCAAGCGTGTTCATGAACCAGCTCTATCCAAGCAAGGGACCTGTGAACAGCATGGTCCAAGCTTGGGCATGAACCAGCCCTATCTAAGCCCTGTACCTGTGTACACCATGGTCCAAGCGTGTGCATGAACTAGCTCTATCCAAGCAAGGGACCTGTGAACAGCATGGTCCACGCTTGTACATGAACCAGCCCTATCTAAGCACGGTACCTGGGAACAGCATGGTCCACGATTGTGCATGAACCAGCCATATCTATGCACAGTACCTGTGAACAGCATGGTCCGAGCTTGGGAATGAACCTGCCCTATCTAAGCATGGTACCTGGGAACAGCATGGTCCACAATTGTGCATGAACCAGCCCTATCTAAGCACAGTACCTGTGAACAGCATGGTCCACGCTTGTGCATGAACCAACCCTATCTAAGCTCTGTACCTTTGAACAGCATGGTCTGAGCTTGGGCGTGAACCAACCCTATCCAAGCCTTGTACCTGTGAACAGCATAGTCCAAGCTTGTAAATGAACAAGCCCTATCCAAGCCCGGGACCTGTGAACAGCATGGTCCAAGTTTGTACAAGAACCAGCCCTATCCAAGCCCAGGACATGTGAACTGCATGGTCCAAGCTTGTACATGAGCCAGCCCTATCCAAGCATGTTACTTTTGGACAGCATGGTCCAAGCTTGTACATGAGCCAGCCCTATCCAAGCACGGTACCTGTGAACAGCATGGTACAAGCTTGTACTTGAACCAGCCCTATCTAAGCATGGAACCTGTGAACAGCATGGTCCAGGCTTGTACATGAACCAGCCCTATCTAAGCACGATACCTGTGAACAGCATGGGCCACGCTTGTATATGAACCAGCCCTATCCAATACCGGTACCCGTGAAGAGCATGGTCCAAACTTGTGCATGAACCAGCCCTATCTAAGCCCAGTACCTGTGAACAGCATGGCCCAATCTTGTGCATGAACCAGCCCTATCTAAGCCCGGTACCTGTGAACAGCATGGTCCAAGCTTGTACATGACCCAGCCCTATCTAAGCCTGGTAACTGTGAACAGCATGGTCCAAGCATGTGCATGAACCAGCCCTATCTAAGCACGGTACCTGTGAACAGCATGGGCCACGCTTGTACATGAATCAGCCCTATCTAAGCCTGGTACCTGTGAACAGCATGGTCCACGCTTGTGCATTAACCATCCCTATTTAAGCCTGGTACCTATGAACAGCATGGTTCAAGCTTGGACATAAACCTGCCCTATCTAAGCCCGGTACCTGTGAACAGCATGGTCCAAGCTTGGGCATGAACCAGCCCTATCTAAGCCTGGTACCTGTGAACAGCATGGTCCAAGCTTGGGCATGAACCAGCCCTATCTAAGCCCTGTTCCTGTGAACACCATGGTCCAAGCTTGTGCATGAAAGAGCCCTATCCAAGCAAGGGACCTGTGAACAGCATGGTCCACGCTTGTACATGAACCAGCCCTATCTAAGCACGGTACCTGGGAACAGCATGGTCCACGATTGTGCATGAACCAGCCCTATCCAAGCACGGTACCTGGGAACAGCATGGTCCACAATTGTGCATGAACCAGCCCTATCTAAGCACGTTACCTGGGAACAGCATGGTCCACAATTGTGCATGAACCAGCCCTATCTAAGCACAGTACCTGTGAACAGCATGGTAAACGCTTGTGCATGAACCAGCCCTATCTACGCACGGTACCTGTGAACAGCATGGTCCACAATTGTGCATGAACCAGCACTATCTAAGCACAGTACCTGTGAACAGCATGGTCCACGCTTGTGCATGAACCAGCCCTATCTAAGCTCTGTACCTTTGAACAGCATGGTCCAAGCATGTGCATGAACCAGCTCTATCCAAGCAAGGGACCTGTGAACAGCATGGTCCACCCTTGTACATGAACCAGCCCTATCTAATCACGGTACCTGGGAACAGCATGGTCCACGATTGTGCATGAACCGGCCCTATCTATGCACGGTACCTGTGAATAGCATGGTTCGAGCTTGGGCATGAACCTGCCCTATCTAAGCATGGTACCTGGGAACAGCATGGTCCACAATTTTGCATGAACCAGCCCTATCTAAGCACAGTACCTGTGAACAGCATGGTCCACGCTTGTGCATGAACCAGCCCTATCCAAGCCCTGGACCTGTGAACAGCATGGTCCAAGCTTGTACATGAACAAGCCCTATCCAAGCCCGGGACCTGTGAACAGCATAGTCCAAGTTTGTACAAGAACCAGCCCTATCCAAGCCCAGGATCTGTGAACAGCATGGTCCAAGCTTGTACATGAGCCAGCCTTATCCAAGCATAGTACTTTTGGACAGCATGGTCCAAGCTTGTACATGAGCCAGCCCTATCCAAGCACGGTACCTGTGAACAGCATGGTACAAGCTTGTGCATGAACCAGCCCTATCTAAGCCTGGTACCTGTGAACAGCATGGTCCACGCTTGTGCATGAACCATCCCTATCTAAGCCTGGTACCTATGAACAGCATGGTTCAAGCTTGGGCATAAACCTGCCCTATCTAAGCCCGGTACATGTGAACAGCATGGTCCAAGCTTGGGCATGAACCAGCCCTATCTAAGCCCAGTACCTGTGAAAAGCATGGTCCACGCTTGGGCATGAACCAGCCCTATCTAAGCCCTGTACCTGTGAACAGCATGGTCCAAGCTTGGGCATGAACCAGCCCTATCCAAGCCCTGTACCTGTGAACACCATGGTCCAAGCGTGTGCATGAACCAGCTCTATCCAAGCAAGGGACCTGTGAACAGCATGGTCCACGCTTGTACATGAACCAGCCCTATCTAAGCACGGTACCTGGGAACAGCATGGTCCACGATTGTGCATGAACCAGCCCTATCTATGCATGGTACCTGTGAACAGCATGGTCCGAGCTTGGGAATGAACCTGCCCTATCTAAGCATGGTACCTGGGAACAGCATGGTCCACAATTGTGCATGAACCAGCCCTATCTAAGCACAGTACCTGTGAACAGCATGGTCCACGCTTCTGCATGAACCAGCCCTATCTAATCTCTGTACCTTTGAACAGCATGGTCTGAGCTTAGGCATGAACCAGCCCTATCCAAGCCCGGGACCTGTGAACAGCAAGGTCCAAGTTTGCACAAGAACCAGCCCTATCCAAGCCCAGGATCTGTGAACAGCATGGTCCAAGCTTGTACATGAGCCAGTCCTATCCAAGCATGGTACTTTTGGACAGCATGGTCCAAGCTTGTACATGAGACAGCCCTATCCAAGCATGTTACTTTTGGACAGCATGGTCCAAGCTTGTACATGAGCCAGCCCTATCCAAGCACGGTAGCTGTGAACAGCATGGTACAAGCTTGTACTTGAACCAGCCCTATCTAAGCATGGAAACTGTGAACAGCATGGTCCAAGCTTGTGCATGAACCAGCCCTATCTAAGCATGGTACCTGTGAACAGCATGGTCCATGCTTGTACATGAATCAGCCCTATCTAAGCCTGGTACCTGTGAACAGCATGGTCCACGCTTGTGCATTAAACATCCCTATCTAAGCCTGGTACCTATGAACAGCATGGTTCAAGCTTGGGCATAAACCTGCCCTATCTAAGCCCGGTACCTGGGAGCAGCATGGTCCACGCTTGTGCATGAACCAGCCCTATCTATGCCTGGTACCTGTGAACAGCATGGTCCAGGCTTGTACATGAACCAGCCCTATCTAAGCACGATACCTGTGAACAGCATGGGCCACGCTTGTATATGAACCAGCCCTATCCAATACCGGTACCCGTGAAGAGCATGGTCCAAACTTGTGCATGAACCAGCCCTATCTAAGCCCAGTATCTGTGACCAGCATGGCCCAAGCTTGTACATGACCCAGCCCTATCTAAGCCTGGTAACTGTGAACAGCATGGTCCAAGCTTGTGCATGAACCAGCCCTATCTAAGCACGGTACCTGTGAACAGCATGGTCCACGCTTGTACATGAATCAGCCCTATCTAAGCCTGGTACCTGTGAACAGCATGATCCACACTTGTGCATTAACCATCCCTATCTAAGCCTGGTACCTATGAACAGCATGGTTCAAGCTTGGGCATAAACCTGCCCTATCTAAGCCCGGTACCTGTGAACAGCATGGTCCAAGCTTGGGCATGAACCAGCCCTATCTAAGCCTGGTACCTGTGAACAGCATGATCCAAGCTTGGGCATGAACCAGCCCTATCTAAGCCCTGATCCTGTGAACACCATGGTCCAAGCTTGTGCATGAAAGAGCCCTATCCAAGCAAGGGACCTGTGAACAGCATGGTCCACGCTTGTACATGAACCAGCCCTATCTAAGCACAGTACCTGGGAACAGCATGGTCCACGATTGTGCATGAACCAGCCCTATCCAAGCACGGTACCTGGGAACAGCATGGTCCACAATTGTGCATGAACCAGCCCTATCTAAGCACGTTACCTGGGAACAGCATGGTCCACAATTGTGCATGAACCAGCCCTATCTAAGCACAGTACCTGTGAACAGCATGGTCCACGCTTGTGCATGAACCATCCCTATCTACGCACGGTACCTGTGAACAGCATGGTCCACAATTGTGCATGAACCAGCCCTATCTAAGCACAGTACCTGTGAACAGCATGGTCCACGCTTGTGCATGAACCAGCCCTATCTAAGCTCTGTACCTTTGAACAGCATGGTCCAAGCATGTGCATGAACCATCTCTATCCAAGCAAGGGACCTGAGAACAGCATGGTCCACCCTTGTACATGAACTAGCCCTATCTAAGCACGGTACCTGGGAACAGCATGGTCCACGATTGTGCATGAACCAGCACTATCTACGCACGGTACCTGTGAATAGCATGGTTCGAGCTTGGGCATGAACCTGCCCTATCTAAGCATGGTACCTGGGAACAGCATGGTCCACAATTGTGCATGAACCAGCCCTATCTAAGCACAGTACCTGTGAACAGCATGGTCCACGCTTGTGCATGAACCAGCCCTATCCAAGCCCTGCACCTGTGTACAGCATGGTCCAAGATTGTACATGAACAAGCCCTATCCAATCCCGGGACCTGTGAACAGCATGGTCCAAGTTTGTACAAGAAACAGCCCTATCCAAGCCCAGGATCTGTGAACAGCATGGTCCAAGCTTGTACATGAGCCAGCCCTATCCAAGCATAGTACTTTTGGACAGCATGGTCCAAGCTTGTACATGAGCCAGCCCTATCCAAGCACGGTACCTGTGAACAGCATGGTACAAGCTTGTGCATGAACCAGCCCTATCTAAGCACGGTACCTGGGAACAGCATGGTCCACGATTGTGCATGAACCAGCCCCCATCCAAGCACGGAACCTGAGAACAGCATGCTCCACAATTGTGCATGAACCAGCCCTATCTAAGCACAGTACCTGTGAACAGCATGGTCCATGCTTGTGCATGAACCAGCCCTATCTACGCATGGTACCTGTGAACAGCATGGTCCACAATTGTGCATGAACCAGCCCTATCTAAGCACAGTACCTCTGAACAGCATGGTCCACGCTTGTGCATGAACCAGCCCTATCTAAGCTCTGTACCTTTGAACAGCATGGTCCAAGCGGGTGCATGAACCAGCTGTATCCAAGCAAGGGACCTGTGAACAGCATGGTCCACGCTTGTACATGAACCAGCCCTATCTAAGCACGGTACCTGGGAACAGCATGGTCCACGATTGTGCATGAACCACCTCTATCTATGCACGGTATCTGTGAACAGCATGGTCCGAGCTTGGGCATGAACCTGCCCTATCTAAGCATGGTACCTGGGAACAGCATGGTCCACAATTGTGCATGAACCAGCCCTATCTAAGCACAGTACCTGTGAACAGCATGGTCCACGCTTGTGCATTAACCAGCCCTATCTAAGCTCTGTACCTTTGAACAGCATGGTCCGAGCTTGGGCATGAACCAGCCCTATCCAAGCCCTGTACCTGTAAACAGCATGGTCCAAGCTTGTACATGAACAAGCCCTATCCAAGCCCGCAACCTGTGAACAGCATGGTCCAAGTTTGTACAAGAACCAGCCCTATCCAAGCCCAGGACCTGTGAGCAGCATGGTCCAAGCTTGTACATGAGCCAGCCGTATCCAAGCATGGTACTTTTGGACAGCATGGTCCAAGCTTGTACATGAGCCAGCCCTATCCAAGCACGGTACCTGTGAACAGCATGGTACAAGCTTGTCCTTGAACCAGCCCTATCTAAGCATGGAACCTGTGAACAGCATGGTCCAGGCTTGTACATGAACCAGCCCTATCTAAGCACGATACCTGTGAACAGCATGGGCCACGCTTGTATATGAACCAGCCCTATCCAATCCTGGTACCTGTGAAGAGCATGGTCCAAGCTTGTGCATGAACCAGCCCTATCTAAGCCCAGTACCTGTGAACAGCATGGGCCAATCTTGTGCATGAACCAGCCCTATATAAGCCCGGTACCTGTGAACAGCATGGCCCAAGCTTGTACATGACCCAGCCCTATCTAAGACTGGAAACTGTGAACAGCATGGTCCATGCTTGTACATGAACCATCCCTATCTAAGCCTGGTACCTATGAACAGCATGGTTCAAGCTTGGGCATAAACCTGCCCTATCTAAGCCTGGTACCTGTGAACAGCATGGTCCAAGCTTGGGCATGAACCTGCCCTATCTAAGCCCAGTACCTGTGAAAAGCATGGTCCAAGCTTGGGCATGAACCAGCCCTATCTAAGCCCTGTACCTGTGAACACCATGGTCCAAGTTTGTACAAGAAACAGCCCTATCCAAGCCCAGGATCTGTGAACAGCCCTATCCAAGCATAGTACTTTTGGACAGCATGGTCCAAGCTTGTACATGAGCCAGCCCTATCCAAGCACGGTACCTGTGAACAGCATGGTACAAGCTTGTGCATGAACCAGCCCTATCTAAGCACGGTACCTGGGAACAGCATGGTCCACGATTGTGCATGAACCAGCCCCCATCCAAGCACGGAACCTGAGAACAGCATGCTCCACAATTGTGCATGAACCAGCCCTATCTAAGCACAGTACCTGTGAACAGCATGGTCCATGCTTGTGCATGAACCTGCCCTATCTACGCATGGTACCTGTGAACAGCATGGTCCACAATTGTGCATGAACCATCCCTATCTAAGCACAGTACCTGTGAACAGCATGGTCCACGCTTGTGCATGAACCAGCCCTATCTAAGCTCTGTACCTTTGAACAGCATGGTCTGAGCTTGGGCATGAACCAGCCCTAAACAAGCCCTGTACCTGTGAACAGCATAGTCCAAGCTTGTACATGAACAAGCCCTATCCAAGCCCGGGACCTGTGAACAGCATGGTCCAAGTTTGTACAAGAACCAGCCCTATCCAAACCCAGGACATGTGAACAGCATGGTCCAAGCTTGTACATGAGCCAGCCCTATCCAAGCATGGTACTTTTGGACAACATGGTCCAAGCTTGTACATGAGCCAGCCCTATCCAAGCACGGTACCTGTGAACAGCATGGTACAAGCTTGTACTTGAACCAGCCCTATCTAAGCATGGAACCTGTGAACAGCATGGTCCAGGCTTGTACATGAACCAGCCCTATCTAAGCACAATACCTGTGAACAGCATGGGCCACGCTTGTATATGAACCAGCCCTATCCAATACCGGTACCCGTGAAGAGCATGGTCCAAACTTGTGCATGAACCAGCCCTATCTAAGCACGATACCTGTGAACAGCATGGGCCACGCTTGTATATGAACCAGCCCTATCCAATACCGGTACCCGTGAAGAGCATGGTCCAAACTTGTGCATGAACCAGCCCTATCTAAGCCCGGTACCTGTGAACAGCATGGTCCAAGCTTGTACATGACCGAGCCCTATCTAAGCCTGGTAACTGTGAACAGCATGGTCCAAGCTTGTGCATGAACCAGCCCTATCTAAGCACGGTACCTGTGAACAGCATGGTCCACGCTTGTACATGAATTAGCCCTATCTAAGCCTGGTACCTGTGAACAGCATGGTCCACGTTTGTGCATTAACCATCCCTATCTAAGCCTGGTACCTATGAACAGCATGGTTCAAGCTTGGGCATAAACCTGCCCTATCTAAGCCCGGTACCTGTGAACAGCATGGTCCAAGCTTGGGCATGAACCAGCCCTATCTAAGCTCGGTACCTGTGAACAGCATGGTCCAAGCTTGGGCATGAACCAGCCCTATCTAAGCAAGGGACCTGTGAACAGCATGGTCCACGCTTGTACATGAACCAGCCCTATCTAAGCATGGTACCTGGGAACAGCATGGTCCACGATTGTGCATGAACCAGCCCTATCCAAGCACGGTACCTGGGAACAGCATGGTCCACAATTGTGCATGAACCAGCCCTATCTAAGCACGGTACCTGGGAACAGCCTGGTCCACAATTGTGCATGAACCAGCCCTATCTAAGCACAGTACCTGTGAACAGCATAGTCCACGCGTGTGCATGAACCAGCCCTATCTACGCACGGTACCTGTGAACAGCATGGTCCACAATTGTGCATAAACCAGTCCTATCTAAGCACAGTACCTGTGAACAGCATGGTTCACGCTTGTGCATGAACCAGCCCTATCTAAGCTCTGTACCTCTGAACAGCATGGTCCAAGCATGTGCATGAACCAGCTCTATCCAAGCAAGGGACCTGTGAACAGCATGGTCCACCCTTGTACATGAACCAGCCCTATCTAAGCACGGTACCTGGGAACAGCATGGTCCACGATTGTGCATGAACCAGCCCTATCTACGCACGGCACCTGTGAATAGCATGGTTCGAGCTTGGGCATGAACCTGCCCTATCTAAGCATGGTACCTGGGAACAGCATGGTCCACAATTGTGCATGATCTAAGCACAGTACCTGTGAACAGCATGGTCCACACTTGTGCATGAACCAGCCCTATCCAAGCCCTGGACCTGTGAACAGCATGGTCCAAGCTTGTACATGAACAAGCCCTATCCAAGCCCGGGACCTGTGAACAGCATGGTCCAAGTTTGTACAAGAACCAGCCCTATAAAAGCCCAGGATCTGTGAACAGCAGAGTCCAAGCTTGTACATGAGCCAGCCCTATCCAAGCATAGTACTTTTGGACAGCATGGTCCAAGCTTGTACATGAGCCAGCCCTATCCAAGCACGGTACCTGTGAACAGCATGGTACAAGCTTGTGCATGAACCAGCCCTATCCAAGCAAGGGACCTGTGAACAGCATGGTACAAGCTTGTACATGAACCAGCCCTATCTAAGCACGGTACCTGGGAACAGCATGGTCCACGATTGTGCATGAACCAGCCCCCATCCAAGCACGGAACCTGGGAACAGCATGGTCCATGCTTGTGCATGAACCAGCCCTATCTAAGCTCTGTACCTTTGAACAGCATGGTCCAAGCGGGTGCATCAACCAGCTCTATCCAAGCAAGGGACCTGTGAACAGCATGGTCCACGCTTGTACATGAACCAGCCCTATCTAAGCACGGTACCTGGGAACAGCATGGTCCACGATTGTGCATGAACCAGCTCTATCTACGCACGGTACCTGTGAACAGAATGGTCCGAGCTTGGGCATAAACCTGCCCTATCTAAGCATGGTACCTGGGAACAGCATGGTCCACAATTGTGCATGAACCAGCCCTATCTAAGCACAGTATCTGTAAACAGCATGGTCCACGCTTGTGCATGAACCAGCCCTATCTAAACTCTGTACCTTTGAACAGCATGGTCCGAGCTTGGGCATGAACCAGCCCTATCCAAGCCCTGTACCTGTGAACAACATGGTCCAAGCTTGTACATGAACAAGCCCTATCCAAGCCCGCGACCTGTGAACAGCATGGTCCAAGTTTGTACAAGAACCAGCCCTATCCAAGCCCAGGACCTGTGAACAGCATGGTCCAAGCTTGTACATGAGCCAGCCGTATCCAAGCATGGTACTTTTGGACAGCATGGTCCAAGCTTGTACATGAGCCAGCCCTATCCAAGCACGGTACCTGTGAACAGCATGGTACAAGCTTGTGCATGAACCAGCCCTATATAAGTTCTGTACCTTTGAACAGCATGGTCCGAGCTTGGGCATGAACCAGCCCTATTCAAGCCCTGTACCTGTGAACAGCATGGTCCAAGCTTGTACATCAACCAGCCCTATCTAAGCATGGAACCTGTGAACAGCATGGTCCAGGCTTGTACATGAACCAGCCCTATCTAAGCACGATACCTGTGAACAGCATGGGCCACGCTTGTATATGAACCAGCCCTATCCAATCACGGTACCCGTGAAGAGCATGGTCCAAGCTTGTGCATGAACCAGCCCTATCTAAGCCCAGTACCTGTGAACAGCATGGTCCATGCTTGTACATGAACCAGCCCTATCTAAGCACGATACCTGTGAACAGCATGGGCCACGCTTGTATATGAACCAGCCCTATCCAATCCCGGTACCCGTGAAGAGCATGGTCCAAGCTTGTGCATGAACCAGCCCTATCTAAGGACGGTACCTGTGAACAGCATGGTCCACGCTTGTGCATTAACCATCCCTATCTAAGCCTGGAACCTATGAACAGCATGGTTCAAGCTTGGGCATAAACCTGCCCTATCTAAGCCCGGTACCTGTGAACAGCATGGTCCAAGTTTGGGCATGAACCAGCCCTATCTAAGCCCGGTACCTGTGAACAGCATGGTCCAAGCTTGGGCATGAACCAGCCCTATCTAAGCCCTGTTCCTGTGAACACCATGGTCCAAGCTTGTGCATGAACCAGCCGTATCCAAGCAAGGGACCTGTGAACAGCATGGTCCACGCTTGTACATGAACCAGCCCTATCTAAGCACGGTACCTGGGTACAGCATGGTCCATGATTGTGCATGAACCAGCCCTATCCAAGCACGGTACCTGGGAACAGCATGGTACATAATTGTGCATGAACCAGCCCTATCTAAGCACGGTACCTGGGAACAGCATGGTCCACAATTGTGCATGAACCAGCCCTATCTAAGCACAGTACCTGTGAACTGCATGGTCCACGCTTGTGCATGAACCAGCCCTATCTACGCACGGTACCTGTGAACAGCATGGTCCACAATTGTGCATGAACCAGCCCTATCTAAGCACAGTACCTGTGAACAGCATGGTCCACGCTTGTGCATGAACCAGCCCTATCTAAGCTCTGTACCTTTCAACAGCATGGTCCAAGCATGTGCATGAACCAGCTCTATCCAAGCAAGGGACCTGTGAACAGCATGGTCCACCCTTGTACATGAACCAGCCCTATCTAAGCACGGTACCTGGGAACAACATGGTCCACGATTGTGCATGAACCAGCCCTATCTACGCACGGTACCTGTGAATAGCATGGTTCGAGCTTGGGCATGAACCTGCCCTATCTAAGCATGGCACCTGGGAACAGCATGGTCCACAATTGTGCATGAACCAGCCCTATCTAAGCACAGTACCTGTGACAGCATGGTCCACGCTTGTGCATGAACCAGCCCTATCCAAGCCCTGGACCTGTGAACAGCATGGTCCAAGCTTGTACATGAACAAGCCCTATCCAAGCCCGGGACCTGTGAACAGCATGGTCCAAGTTTGCACAAGAACCAGCCCTATCCAAGCCCAGGATCTGTGAACAGCATGGTCCAAGCTTGTACATGAGCCAGCCCTATCCAAGCATGGTATTTTTGGACAGCATGGTCCAAGCTTGTACATGAGTGTTAGGCAGAAACCTGTGCAGTTCCCTTAGGGAACACTGCAAAAGATTTAAGACTACAGGTATAGCAGTAAACCCACCTGGTAGCAGTCTGCACCACCCAGATTTACCTGGTAGCTGTGGCTGAGCAGTCAGACTTCCCTCAAGAAGAGTTAGGCAGTATGCAAAGTATACACAATAGGTACTCAAACACAATAGTACAAGCAAACACTGACCAGAGCTTGGTTTCAAA
Source organism: Ambystoma mexicanum (assembly GCF_040938575.1). Lineage (NCBI taxonomy): Eukaryota > Metazoa > Chordata > Amphibia > Caudata > Ambystomatidae > Ambystoma > Ambystoma mexicanum. Next base: position 22,195,697 of record NC_090940.1, read on the forward strand.
AGCATATAGTTATTTATTTTAAGAACACATAAGTTGAAAACACTCTAGCAATATATAGTAAAACACTTCAAACACAGTTATATGGAAAGCAGTCCCAACCCTTATTCCTAACTAGACAACTCTTGGTTAACACCACATAATTCAAACAGAGGTGAGTGCTTAACGTTAGATGACACTCTAGTGGTTCAAAGAAGGGAGGGAAAAGGAGCAGAATTAGGATAAACACACCACTCTAAGGTCAAGAACACTTTCAGTAGGCTCAAAGAAGCACAAAGTCACAGGTGAGCAAAAGTCACTAGGCAGGGCCCACTCTTAGAGCAGACAGAGCGAAAATGTGCCCAAGATCACACAGTTATTAGGGATTCAGAGTCTTGCAAAAGAGTTCAGAAAGAGTTTAGAGAGGCTTAGAAAGTTTAGCCAGGGTGTCCCAGGCACTCCCAGGTTCGAAAGCCGGGGGCTAAAACTACCCCGTACAGTCGATGGCAAGAGAAGCCAGGCGGAACACGGTACCTTAAACGGGGAGGATCCTCCAGCGGTGGCAGTTGTTCCAGGCAGTGGCAGCAAGGCTCGACGTCGGTCAGGGAAGAAGAAGTTCTCGCTGAAGAGCAGAAGAAGAAGGTCGTTGCACTGCCCGGGAAGAAACCAGCCGCGGAGTCCTCCGGTTAAAGGGTTGTACCGACTTTCGCGGTTGTGGTAAAAGTGTGGTATTCCGGTTGCCGGGGTGCTTGGCACGGGCAAGGCGGCCACGAGATACCTCGAAGAAGCGGAAAGAAGGTGAAAACTGGTTGTCCCCACCAGTCAAGGGAAGGAGCCACTCCGTTAAGAGTTCTCCTCGGTCGTTGGGAAGAGTGGTGAGACTGTTCAGCAGGGCTCCACCGGGTGGTGTCGTCGTAGCAGGTCGGCTCAGCTCTTCCCTCGTCGGATTCTTGGTCCTGTGGCGACTTCTGAAGTTCCAGTCCCCAAAGCCCTGCTTTTATGCAGCAAACCCCCATTCACCCAGCCTAGCTGTCACTCAAACATGCTAAGTGGTGAGCTGGCCGGCTCACCACTTGGGCCAATCAGGACGGAGTGCGACTTGAGTTACCAAGGTAACTCAGTCCAGGGTGCCTAAACCCCCTCCACCCCTCCTAAGTACCCCAGACAGAGTGGCACCACTTTGGAGGGCTTCTGTGGAGAAGCCCGCCAAAAGTGGAACAAAGGGCTCCACTTTGGGTCAGAGTTACAGAGGCGAACGCCAACGCCATTTTAGAATCAAGTTTTGGCAAAAAATCCCAACCGGAGTTATAATAATAAATATATAAACCTGCGGTATGTTTGAGGCTACCGTAAATAAATAATTAAATGTGTTAGCCTAAAACAATGGGAAATCCCATAGGAAAATATTTGCGGTTGAATATAAAAAGTAGTTTCCACTGCCACCAGCCAAAACTCGATCAGGGGGGACGGAGACGTGCCCCTTCGACTAACAGACCCTGGGGCAATCGAATTGCCCCAGCCAGTACGTCCACAATATGATGGTTTGTACTGGTTCTGTTCAGGATTTAAGACTAGTAAAGTCTTTGGTGACTTTACATGCCCTGGGAGACAGTAGTCAGTCCCAGGGTATGGAGTCTATGTTGGGGAGTCCCTAGGACACCCCTGGGTTACTGCACAGAGGGTGCTGTGTAACCCACATCACAAAAATACATGAGGCCCTATGGAGTAAAAGACCCCATAGCCCATTCAACACAAGGTTTAACCAAGAAAACACACTTCAAACATGCCCAAGAGTGAGGGTAAAAGAGTCTCACTCTTGGCAGGAGAAAAAAAAGAAACCCCAGAAATCCAGCAAAGCTGCTGGGGGACTCACTAGGTAGGGAAATTCAGCCTAAACAGAGAATTCTCCCTAACACTCGCCCCCCCCAGACTAAGGGACAGGAGGATTTAATCCACTCCTGGATGAACCTCATACCTCTAGTCGATGATATACATCCTAGAGAGTCCATGTTAGGGAGAATTCTCTGTTTAGGCTGAATTTCCCTACCTATTGAGTCCCCCAGCAGCTTTGCTGGATTTCTAGGGTTTCTTTTTTTTCTCCTGCCAAGAGTGAGACTCTTTTACCCTCACTCTTGGGCATGTTGAAGTGTGTTTCCTTGGTTAAACCTTGTGTTGGATGGGCTATGGGGTCGTTTACTCCATAGGGCCTCATGTATTTTTTGGATGTGGGTTACACAGCACCCTCTGTGCCGTAACCCAGGGGTGTCCTAGGGACTCCCCAACATAGACTCCATACCCTGGGACTGACTACTGTCTCCCAGGGCATGTAAAGTCACCAAAGACTTTACTAGTCTTAAATCCTGAACAGAATCAGTACAAACCATCATATTGTGGACGTACTGGCTGGGGCAATTCGATTGCCCCAGGGTCTGTTAGTCGCGGGGGCACGTCTCCGTCCCCCCTGATCGAGTTTTGGCTGGTGGCAGTGGAAACTACTTTTTATATTCGACCGCGAATATTTTCCTATGGGATTTCCCATTGTTTTAGGCTAACACATTTAATTATTTATTTACGGTAGCCTTAAACATACCGCCGGTTTATATATTTATTATTATAACTCCGGTTGGGACTTTTTGCCAAAACTTGATTCTAAAATGGCGTTGGCGTTCGCCTCTGTAACTCTGACCCAAAGTGGAGCCCTTTGTTCCACTTTTGGCGGGCTTCTCCACAGAAGCCCTCCAAAGTGGTGCCACTCTGTCTGGGGTACTTAGATGGGGTGGAGGGGGATTTAGGCACCCTGGACTGAGTTACCTTGGTAACTCAAGTCGCACTCCGTCCTGATTGGCCCAAGTGGTGAGCCGGCCGGCTCACCACTTAGCATGTTTGAGTGACAGCTAGGCTGGGTGAATGGGGGTTTGCTGCATAAAAGCAGGGCTTTGGGGACTGGAACTTCAGAAGTCGCCACAGGACCAAGAATCCGACGAGGGAAGAGCTGAGCCGACCTGCTTCGACGACACCACCCGGTGGAGCCCTGCTGAACCGTCTCACCACTTTTTCCAACGACCGAGGAGAACTCTTAACGGAGTGGCTCCTTCCCTTGACTGGTGGGGACAACCAGTTTTCACCTTCTTTCCGCTTCTCGAAGTATCTCGTGGCCGCCTTGCCCGTGCCAAGCACCCCGGCAACCGGAATACCACACTTTTACCCCTAACCGCGAAAGTCGGTACAACCCTTTAACCGGAGGACTCCGCGGCTGGTTTCTTCCCGGGCAGTGCAACGACCTTCTTCTTCTGCTCTTCAGCGAGAACTTCTTCTCCCCTGACCGACGTCGAGCCTTGCTGCCACTGCCTGGAACAACTGCCACCACTGGAGGATCCTTTCCGCTTAAGGTACCGTGTTCCGCCTGGCTTCCCTTGCCACCGACTGTACGGGGTAGATTTAGCCCCCGGCTTTCGAACCTGGGAGTGCCTGGGACACCCTGGCTAAACTTTCTAAGCCACTCTAAACTCTTTCTAACTCTTTGCAAGACTTTGAATCCCTAATAACAGTGTGATCTTGGGCACATTTTCGCTCCGGCTACTCTAAGAGTGGGCCCTGCCTAGTGACTTTTGCTCACCTGTGACTTTGTGCTTCTTTGAGCCTATTGCAAGTGTTCTGGACCTTAGAGTGGTGTGTTTAACCTATTTCTGTTTCTTTTTATCCCTTTCGTGAATCTACTAGAGTGTCATCTAACGTTAAGCACTCACCTCTGTTCGAATTATGTGGTGTTAACCTAGAGTTGTCTAGATAGGAGTAAGGGTTGAAACTGCTTTCATTATAACTGTGTTTGAAGTGTTTTTACTATATTTTGCTAGAGTGATTTCAACTTATGTGTGTTTAATAAATAAATAACTATATACTTTTGAAACCAAGCTCTGGTCAGTGTTTGCTTGTGCTATTGTATTTGAGTACCTATTGTGTATACTTTGCATACTGCCTAACTCTTCTTGAGGGAAGTCTGACTGCTCAGCCACAGCTACCAGGTAAATCTGGGTGGTGCGGACTGCTACCAAGTGGGTTTACTGCTATACCTGTAGTCTTAAATCTTTTGCAGTGTTCCCTAAGGGAACTGCACAGGTTTCTGCCTAACACTGGTGTACAGCGGTGGGATTTGTATTAAGTATACATTTTAGTGTGCTTTAGATACCTTAGTGCAACTAACCACAAAGCTTAGCACTATTTTAACCATGTCCCTATTCACCAGGAAGTTAAGTTCCCTATATAGTCTCGTGTTCCATCGTATTGATAGTTCATGACGATCTATTTCTAAAAGTGCAAGTGGCACTAGTACTTCATATCTTTGGAAAGGATATTCAAGGTAACACTCTAGTATTCAGTGATCACTAAGTTGTGAATGTGTAATTGTACACAGGGATGTAGTGTTAGCTATTGGTCCAGACATCACAATATAATCAATTGTGGATTTCTTAGGCCCGCGCGACCAAGTAAATAGTGGCTCTTTGACAGAATAAGGTATAATATTCATGTCCCATTGTTCAAAAAATTTTAACCAGATTTGTCCCCTTTCTACGGAGGGTGTAATGTAACCCTGGTTGGATATCATTCGGTCTGCGCTTCTTTTATCAAGAATACAATTAAAGTCACCACCTATGATGATCATCACATTGGGGGATTCTTCTATGACTGCCGCCATCACATTTGATAATTTTTCTAGTATGGTATCTAGAGTGGTTGTAGACGGATTCCAGTATAAAGATATTAGTAATATGTGTGGATACCCGATGTTACTTGATCTAATTTCTATTGCAAGTATTTCAGCAGATGTATAGGATTGCCGTACTTTAACCTCATATAGGTGTTTCACAAAGATCGCCAATCCACCAGCTGGCCGCCCCGTTTTGCCCCTCACTGCATGTGCACAATACGCCATGTATCCTTCTAAGTAAACATCCGCTAGTGCCATTGTTTCTTGTACCACCATTACGTCAGGCAATTTCTCCCGGTGAGTTTTCTGGAACCATGCCTGCAAGTTCTTCAAACCACAGCAGTTCCATGAACATATACTCAAAGGCTCATGTTATAGGTTTGTTTTTCCTGATTGCTCACTATTTAGAGTCATTATTAGTGGCTCAAGCAATGCGAGAGTGGTGGCCATCTGGGCGACTGCCTCTGATTGTTCCCTTATTTTTTCGTGGATTCTTGTAATTTCACTTTCTCGCCCTTCCACATTAGAATCATTGTGGCACAATGAAGGCTGATATTCAACAAATCCACTCGCTTCTTCCATTGAAGGGTACAGCGACAATTCGTAGCCCAGCAATTCGAAATCTTTAGCGTGTTGCCATATTAGCGATGCAATTATTATATTTTGATATTTGCATAACATCCTACAGTTTGGAACATAAGGAAGCCTGACCCAATCAATGTCATTTGATACCAGGTTGCGTAGGTTTGGAATTTGGTGAAATACCTTCATTAGTGATGCGCGGTTTAAGTTTGGTTTTTCACCCTTTGCTGGGTCTACCGTCCAGCCCATCACCAGTTTCATCTCGGGCGACAGTTGTTTGTAGTCAATTCCTCCATTAGCCTTGCAACTACCCTGTAACTTAATCTCTGTTTCCGGTTTCTCTTTAGAGTGTGCATCTATTTTTAATGGCTTTACGTGTGGGTTAGCATGCCCACTTGCCCTTGGTGTTTCAGGTTCTTTTTCCTCTCTTTGTACAGTCAATATGTCCTTATTGGACCCTAAAGCTGTAGTCTGAGATGTGTCATTGATCAACTGCCCAGTATCCTGAGATGATTGAGTAAGGGACGATATTTTCCTATCCATCCTCTCAAAGAAACGTTGGAGTTGTGTTTGTATAAGATGAGGTGTTGATATGTTCGTAGTGTCTTTAGCATCTACTAAACTGTCTTTGTCCTCCAATTGTTCCTGACTTTCCTTATTTAGTTGAGATTGGTCAATTGGTGGTGCATCCTTCACTTCATTTACGCTAATTTTATTCTTTTTGAAGAAATCCCCTGTCACCAATCCTTTTTTTTGTTTTTTGTTCTCTTTTTTTTTATTTGTAGTGCCGACCACCTGAGGTGAATTTTCTTGAATTCCTCTAGTTGCTTGTCTCTTTTTTGCTCTTGCGTGAAGTTTTTTTGCTTTTCGGGACATAAAATATAATGTTTGATTTGCCACAGGTTCTTCGTCATCATTTTTTTTTTTTTGATTCAAGTGCTTCACCATTGGCTCCTTCAGTCAAGTCGATAAGGTCTGTAAGATCCGAGGGGCTATCAGGCCCTCTATATGTCAAAGAGTCACGAATATCCCCATGTGCCGTCTGTTCTCCAACATGTATGGTATCATGGATTAAATTTGCAGTTAGTACTATTTGTTCTAATGCCAAAATTCTATTGTGGTGGAGTTTTGCAATTTCTGCGTAGGGGGGGAGTTTTTCTATGTTCTTATCTAATGGACAGGACTCCATGATTTCTTCAGACCCATTTTCTATACTCCCCAACTGTGTTTGGGTAGATTGTGATTTTTGAACAGGGATAGCACTACTGTTTGCCGCACCCATTGTCTCTGCCACCATTTTCTCATTGATGACTTTATCTCTGAGAAGTTGTTCAGCCCAGAAAATGTGGCATTTTTCCTGAGCCATCATATATCCTTCCATTCTACTTAATCTGTTACCAATATCAGACATTGTCGTGCTCAATGCACTAATTGCACCATGGGTATATTCATGCCCCTTATCAAGCAAGTTAAGAATCCTTGTCAGCACGGGAAAGTTTTGTAATTCTTGTTGATTCAAGTCCACCAACGTCTCTTCAAGTGGAAACAGTGGTAAAGATGAGTTCGGTTGGCGTCTTGAATCAAACAATGGTTTGGCTTGAAGAGGATCGGCCCCTAACACAGGTGAGTGTGGATAGATTATCTCCAATGGATTGGTCACTAAGTCGTGAGCAGGAGAGCTTGCATTTTGTTTCTTTTTTTTCTCTCCCTCGTCACTCCCATTAGTTCTTTTTTCCTTTAGTTGTTCCAAATTAGCAGCAATTGCTGCGTGGAAATGAACTTGGTCTCTCACTCCCCGCGAACTCGCTGCAGGAGTTGATGGGCCATTTGATAGTCGTGCTCTACTATGTAGTTCTGCTAGAACCACTGGTGCAACCAGAGAGGTATCATCAGTATATGAACTGTATTCCTCACTAACTGCACCTAACATTGAACTATCAGTGATTGGTATATTGCATATGGGGTTTATAGGATATGTAAGCCCTACCGTGTTCTCTATATGTATTTGGGCCAATACAGCTTTTTTTATTTTTGGTGCTTCATTTGAGTTTACCATCTCATCTGCTGATGAGTTAGGGATAATTGAACTTGCTGATGGTAATGCTAGATCCTTGTCACTAGACGTCTTAGTATTAGTTCTCCCTTTTTTTTTTGTTTGATTTATAGTGTCATGCATTATTTCGTCATCCGACATGTTTCCTTCTCCTAACAATGATGGAGACCCATTCAAACACCTTTTCCCATTCCTTAGCTTTTTCACCATCCTTTCTTACCACAATCAGAAGTTTCTGTTAATAGCCACTAATGCGAGAGATGAATGGGTGCAACACTTATAATAGGTTTTGTAAATGTCCTATTTTCTACACCCTCAACCATCCAGCACTCTCGTTATGTAATTTCCACAAGAAGATTACTGTCTTACTGCTTTATAGCCTTTACCCACACCCTGCACTTCGTACATCAGACAGCAACCCGTACCTGTGTGATACTTCACAGTGCGCGCGGTGCACTCGTAGATAAGATTCTAACGACCCAGGAAGAAGCGTTACGAAGACAAGGGGCGAGATTTCCAACAATGAGAAAATACCTTCTTCCTATAGGGCCAAGCAATAAGACGAAGTCACGGGTTCAGCCGTTCTCCAAGCGAAATTAGAGCAGGAGGTCAGGCAAACCCAGCAAACAGTGCTTATATGGTACTTAACTTATGTTATTTAGATTGCAATCTGTGTCATGAAACGGCGTTATAGTTTTATAAATCTTCATTAATTGTCAAAAGCACATGTGTAGGACTCATGCATCTACGAGATTATCTACGTTAAACATTAGTCATTAGCATTTTATAACGCACGGCTGTTGACTTTTCACAGCACTTAGCCGCTTACATTTTCTGCAGGCTCCCATCTGCGGAATGCTTCCAACACTTCAGACGCCACAATTTTCAGAAGTTTACTCAGACATCGAAAAAAAAGACCGTAATTACTTTAAACACATACCTCTCCGATACATTTGCATTGGCTTCCTTTAGACAAAACTAGGAAGCAGACGGCAGAGTGTTATCAATCGATGGATCAATCCCCACTAGAACCTCACAACATTTTAGATAAGACGGCGAGCGAACAATGCTCGCAGCCTCCAGCCCCCAGCCCCCGGCTAACAGGCTAACAGGCACTTCTGGGCACTTCCTTGGTGCGCGCGCGCAGGTGCGCGCAGCCCAGCCTTCTTGTAGAATTCTGGGAGCCGGGGGCGGGGCTTATCTAAAAAAAGAAATGTATAAGTATTTAAAGCTTTATAGCTTCTGGTAATACCTCCTAAGTAAATACAATTACATTTAGTACGATTTTGAGGTCAATATGTCCATGTGTGAGCTAAAAAGAGCTCACCCTTAATATAAAGAGAGTATAGTCCAACAGCGATTCCTCCAGGCTAACAGGCACTTCTGGGCACTTCCTTAGCACTATAAAAGTAAACCTCTAACATGTCAGTTATAGAAAGCTATAGTCAAGAGTCCCTTGCAGCCAAAACTGCTGATTGTTTAAGAGTGCTCTGTAAACATAAGGACCTCCTGACTAAGGGCAAGAAAATGGAGCTGATTGAAAGATTGTTAGCTAACCAAAGTCTGGGTGAGGGTTCAGAGGAACCTACCACTCCAGCCACTGTAGATGACAGTATTGAAATTAACATGGAGCAAAATGTTGATGATTCTGAGGAAGAGTCAGAAGAGGAGGGTGAGGCTGTTGTGACTGTCCCCCCTAGGCCTCTGCCTGCTCTACCTGCTGTACCTACTGGGCCTTTACCAGGTCCCACATTTAGTCCTCAGTACTTTGAACTGGAGAAAATGAAACTAGAATTGGAGTATAAGAAACTGAATGCTCAAACTGACAAAGAACTAAGGCTAAGGGAAATTGAGCTCAAGTATGAGCTAGAAATGAAGAAATTATCTGTTGAGAATGCTTCTCTCTCTGGCTCCTCTAGAAGTTCCAGTCCTAAAAGACCCCGGATGCCTAAAGAATTGGTTGGTATGTATGAGCCTAAGTTGGATGTGTTGGATTGGTTGTCTCTGTTTGAATATAATCATGGGCTCCAGAACATCACAGGAAATGACTTACTCACCTGGTTGTTCTCTAGGCTTCCCCCTGTTGCAACTGATGTGGTAATGGAGATGGGGGAGGAGGATAAGAAGGACTATGAATGTGTGAAACTAGCTTTGATAGCTAGGTTTGGGAAGACCCCTTCCCAGTATCTTAAGAGGTTTAGGAGCCTCAAAAAGCATGATGGTACCCCTTGGGCTACCTGGGTGAGTGAAGGGTTGAAAAACTTAGAGGGATGGATTAAGGGTTACAAGGTGAACACTTATGAAGGTATGAAGAATTTGTTTATGTTGGAGACTATTTATGATGCCTGCTCTCCTGAGCTCAGACAACACTTGGCTGATTCCAGGGAATTAGATTCCCGGAAACTAGCTAAGGCTGCTGACTTGTGGGTTGCCAACAGGGCCACTCACAAGGATTCAGGGGTAACTCAGAAGAAGGATGGGGGGAAACAGCCACAAAAAGACTCCACAGAGAATTCTAATAATTCCTATCCCAAAGAGGGCCCCAAACCACAAAATAACCAGGGTAAGCCACATGGGAAACCCAGTCAGGCTACTGTACCTTCTGGCCACAAGCCAGAAGGAGGTCAGAACAAGCCACCCTTCCAGAGAGCATTTGGACAATGCTATGTCTGTCAGGGTACTGACCATATCAAAGGAGATCCCAAGTGTAAGGGTAAACCTGCAGGGATCAGCACAGTCTCCTTAGCCTTCACTCCAGAGGATGAAGTACAGATGGCTAGTGCCCACTTTGAACTCTTTGCTGAAGAACCCTTGGGTCTTCAAGCAACTGTCAACTTAGAGTCTATGGATCTGGTTAGTAGCCAGAATAGGAAAATCTATAACTCTCTACCAGCAAACTCTAAGGTGTATTATGTGGACAGTGTTCTTGTCAATGGTCAGGATACCCCTGCCAGGAGAGACACTGGGGCCAGCAGAACAGTAGTGGATGAAAGCTTCTTTCAACCTGAGGATGTGGCCAAAGCACCCAAAGGTCCCACTAAGATGTCTGGAGGCCCTGTCCAAATGGTTCCTATTCTACCAGCCCTCATGCAGTGTAACAACATGACAGTGAGGATCCCTGTCAGTGTTCAGACTGAGGTACCTGGGAAAGTCCTGTTGGGGAATGACCTAAGAACTCTAGGAGTAGTGTCACATACCCCCAGGCCTCCCAGTATGGAGAAGCAGAACTTACCCAAATTGGCTAGGAAGGCTACCTTGAAGGACCCTTCTAAGCCTGTGGGACCCTCTACTGAGAACCCCACTACAAGCCCTGGTTTTAGTAAGTTGACCTCTGACCCAGGCACCTTTCAGGATAGTGTGCTAGGAACATGGGAGCCCCAACCAAGCTCCATCATTGTTCCCCTAGTCTCAGAGTCTCTGACTCCCCCTGCTTCTGAGGAAGAGGTGGATAGACCAACTAGGCCCCTATCTGGACCTGAGAGAACTGGTAATTCTCAGTGCTGGTGGAAAACCAGAAAAGAAAAGTCTAAGGCCAAAAACCTTCAGACTGTTGGACCTTCTACTGAAGACCCCAACTCAAATCCTAATATTAGGGGGGAAACTCCTAAAATAGGTAAGGGTAGATCTAAGAGGAAGGGGAAGCAGGTACATTGCCTAACCCCAACCCCTCCAACCAAGAGGCCTAAGACCCAACCTGCTCCCACAAGAGAGGTGGTGAGGAACCTTGGAGGCCCCTCTAGATCTAAGGGAATCCTTTATAAGGACCCCTTGAAAAAGCCTAACATAGGTTCAGAAGTTGTACCAACTTCTGAGGGACTGGTCAACCAGATCCCCTATAACAAAAAGACTGATGTTCCTCAAAGGGTCTTTAGGTCCGTTAGCTTGCAAAAGAAAACCTTTGAGTTCTCCATTGAACATAGGTCAAGGTGTCACCATCAAAATGCTGATGGACTCTCTAGGATGTATATCATCGACTAGAGGTATGAGGTTCATCCAGGAGTGGATTAAATCCTCCTGTCCCTTAGTCTGGGGGGGGCGAGTGTTAGGGAGAATTCTCTGTTTAGGCTGAATTTCCCTACCTAGTGAGTCCCCCAGCAGCTTTGCTGGATTTCTAGGGTTTCTTTTTTTTCTCCTGCCAAGAGTGAGACTCTTTTACCCTCACTCTTGGGCATGTTGAAGTGTGTTTCCTTGGTTAAACCTTGTGTTGGATGGGCTATGGGGTCGTTTACTCCATAGGGCCTCATGTATTTTCTGGATGTGGGTTACACAGCACCCTCTGTGCCGTAACCCAGGGGTGTCCTAGGGACTCCCCAACATAGACTCCATACCCTGGGACTGACTACTGTCTCCCAGGGCATGTAAAGTCACCAAAGACTTTACTAGTCTTAAATCCTGAACAGAACCAGTACAAACCATCATATTGTGGACGTACTGGCTGGGGCAATTCGATTGCCCCAGGGTCTGTTAGTCGCGGGGGCACGTCTCCGTCCCCCCTGATCGAGTTTTGGCTGGTGGCAGTGGAAACTACTTTTTATATTCGACCGCAAATATTTTCCTATGGGATTTCCCATTGTTTTAGGCTAACACATTTAATTATTTATTTACGGTAGCCTTAAGCATACCGCCGGTTTATATATTTATTATTATAACTCCGGTTGGGACTTTTTGCCAAAACTTGATTCTAAAATGGCGTTGGCGTTCGCCTCTGTAACTCTGACCCAAAGTGGAGCCCTTTGTTCCACTTTTGGCGGGCTTCTCCACAGAAGCCCTCCAAAGTGGTGCCACTCTGTCTGGGGTACTTAGGAGGGGTGGAGGGGGATTTAGGCACCCTGGACTGAGTTACCTTGGTAACTCAAGTCGCACTCCGTCCTGATTGGCCCAAGTGGTGAGCCGGCCGGCTCACCACTTAGCATGTTTGAGTGACAGCTAGGCTGGGTGAATGGGGGTTTGCTGCATAAAAGCAGGGCTTTGGGGACTGGAACTTCAGAAGTCGCCACAGGACCAAGAATCCGACGAGGGAAGAGCTGAGCCGACCTGCTTCGACGACACCACCCGGTGGAGCCCTGCTGAACCGTCTCACCACTTTTTCCAACGACCGAGGAGAACTCTTAACGGAGTGGCTCCTTCCCTTGACTGGTGGGGACAACCAGTTTTCACCTTCTTTCCGCTTCTCGAGGTATCTCGTGGCCGCCTTGCCCGTGCCAAGCACCCCGGCAACCGGAATACCACACTTTTACCCCTAACCGCGAAAGTCGGTACAACCCTTTAACCGGAGGACTCCGCGGCTGGTTTCTTCCCGGGCAGTGCAACGACCTTCTTCTTCTGCTCTTCAGCGAGAACTTCTTCTCCCCTGACCGACGTCGAGCCTTGCTGCCACTGCCTGGAACAACTGCCACCGCTGGAGGATCCTTTCCGCTTAAGGTACCGTGTTCCGCCTGGCTTCCCTTGCCACCGACTGTACGGGGTAGATTTAGCCCCCGGATTTCGAACCTGGGAGTGCCTGGGACACCCTGGCTAAACTTTCTAAGCCACTCTAAACTCTTTCTAACTCTTTGCAAGACTTTGAATCCCTAATAACAGTGTGATCTTGGGCACATTTTCACTCCGGCTACTCTAAGAGTGGGCCCTGCCTAGTGACTTTTGCTCACCTGTGACTTTGTACTTCTTTGAGCCTATTGCAAGTGTTCTGGACCTTAGAGTGGTGTGTTTAACCTATTTCTGTTTCTTTTTATCCCTTTCTTGAATCTACTAGAGTGTCATCTAACGTTAAGCACTCACCGCTGTTCGAATTATGTGGTGTTAACCTAGAGTTGTCTAGATAGGAGTAAGGGTTGAAACTGCTTTCATTATAACTGTGTTTGAAGTGTTTTTACTATATTTTGCTAGAGTGATTTCAACTTATGTGTGTTTAATAAATAAATAACTATATACTTTTGAAACCAAGCTCTGGTCAGTGTTTGCTTGTGCTATTGTATTTGAGTACCTATTGTGTATACTTTGCATACTGCCTAACTCTTCTTGAGGGAAGTCTGACTGCTCAGCCACAGCTACCAGGTAAATCTGGGTGGTGCGGACTGCTACCAAGTGGGTTTACTGCTATACCTGTAGTCTTAAATCTTTTGCAGTGTTCCCTAAGGGAACTGCACAGGTTTCTGCCTAACAGTCCATCAGCATTTTGATGGTGACACCCTGACCTGTGCTCAATGGTGAAATCAAACCCTTGCAGGCAGATTGACCATCTCAATAGTTTTGGATTTTCCCCTTTCATTTGCATTAACCATCTCAAGGGTTGGTGGTCAGTCTGAATAACAAAAGTAGAACCATACAAGTATGGCCTAAACTTCTTCAGTGCCCACACAATAGCAAAGCATTCTCTTTCGATTGTTGCCCACCTTGTCTCAGGATCCTTCAGTTTTTTACTGATGAAGCAAATGGGGTGCTCCCTACCCTTCTCATCCAGTTGGCTTAGAACTGCACCTATACCTACATTGGAAGCATCAGTTTGTACAATGAAAGTTTGGTGGTAGTCAGGAGCTCTTAATACTGGAGCTTGGCAAAGAGCTCTCTTCAGTTTTTCAAAGGCCTGATTGCACTCCTCATTCCATTTTACCTTTTTAGGGAATTTAGGAGAGGAGATTACATTCAGTGGAGAAGCTATGGTCCCATAGTTCTCAATGAAATTCCTGTAATACCCAGTGAGGCCTAGGAAGGCTCTCACTTGGGTTTGAGTAGTTGGTGTTGTCCAATTTTGCACAGCTTCAATCTTGCTGAGCAAGGGCCTTATTTCTCCACCTCCTACCTCATGTCCAAGGTAGACCACTTTACTTTGACCAACCTGGCACTTACTGGCTTTGATTGTCAAATGGGCCTGTTCAAGAGCCTGCAACACATGTCCTAGGTGGTTCACATGTTCCTCCCAGGAGTGGCTGAAAACTTCAATGTCATCCAAGTATGCCATGCAGAAATCTTCCATCCCAGCCAGAACTTGGTTCACCATCCTTTGGAATGTGGCAGGTGCATTTTGTAATCCAAAAGGCATGACCTTAAACTGGTACAAGCCAACTGGGGTTGAAAATGCAGTTTTCTCCTTGGCATGGTCTGTCAGGGCTATTTGCCAATAGCATGACGTAAGGTCAAATGTGCTGAGGTACTTGGCTGCACCAAGTTTATCCACCAACTCATCTGTCCTGGGCAAAGGGTGGGCATCAGTCTTGGTGACTGCATTTAGAGCTCTATAGTCCACACAGAATCTCAAGTCTTTGGATCCTGCCTTTGGTACTAACACAACTGGGCTAGACCATGGACTAGTAGAGGGCTCTATTACCCCGAGATCAAGCATCTTCTTGACCTCTCCTTTGATGTGGTTTCTGATGTGTTCTGACATTCTGTACCCTCTGCTTTTGACTGGCAGACAGTCACCAGTGAGTATATCATGCTGGCCCCAAGGGGTCAAGCCTGGTGACAGTGAGAACAGGGAGGCAAACTGATTTAACATAGATTTGCACTCCTCCTGTTGCTCAGGTGTCAGGTCTGAAGAGAGATTGACTCCTTCAACTTTTTCATCTAAAGGCACACCTCTGAGGAGATCAGGGAGAGATTCACTCTCTTCTTCCTCTGCAGCTGAAGCTAGAAGCAAGGCTCCTACGTCAGGTCTGGAGATGTATGCTTTTAGTCTGTTGGTGTGGAAGACTCTAGGAGCTTCCCTGGGTCTGCCCAGATCCACCAGATAGTTGACCTCTCCAAGTTTTCCCACAATCTTGAAGGGTCCCATCCATTTGTCTTGCAAGGCCCTCTGCCTTGTTGGGAGCATAACTAGAACTAGCTGGTCTTGAGTAAACTCAACCATGTTAGCCTTCTGGTCATGCCAATGTTTGACCAGAGCTTGACCAGCTTTCAAGTTGTCACTTGCTTCTGCCATCATGTGTGACATTCTCCTCCGGAGACCTATCACATAGTCAGTCACTCTGACTGGCTTGAGGGGAGGAGCACCTTCCAATCCCTCCTTAATCAGGGCCAATGGACCTCTGACTGGATGGCCATAGAGAAGCTCAAAGGGAGAATAACCTACTCCCTCCTGAGGGACTTCTCTATAAGCAAAGAGAAGGCATGGCAGTAGAAGGTCCCACTTCTTTTTAAGGGGTTCCTCTAAAGCACCTATCATGCTCTTCATGGTTCTGTTAAACCTTTCAACCAACCCGTTTGTTTAAGGGTGGTATGCTGTTGAGAACTTGTAAGTAACTCCACAGGTTTTCCACATGGCTTTCATGTAGTGGGACATAAAGTTTGACCCCCTGTCAGAGATTACTTCCTTAGGAAACCCAACCCTGGTAAAAATACCAAGGAGGGCCTTAGCCACAGCCGGAGCCGTAACAGTCCTCATAGGAATTGCCTCAGGGTACCTAGTAGCATGGTCTACTACAACAAGTATAAACCTGTTGCCTGAGGAGGTTGGGGGATCAAGGGGACCAACAATGTCAATCCCTACCCTCTCTAATGGGACTCCCACAACTGGGAGAGGCACTAAAGGTGCCACATTCTTGGAACCAACCTTACCAGAAGTCTGGCAGGTATGGCAGCTCTTACAATATCTATCTGCTTCAGCTCCCATTTTTGGCCAATAAAAGTAGAGAGAGAGCCTTTCCTTGGTCTTCTTGAAACTCAAGTGACCAGCCAAAGGTATCTCATAGGCTAGTTGTAAGAACTGTTGTCTGTTCTCTTGGGGGACTACAAGGCGCTTGTAGTCTCCAGGTTCAGACTCAGTTGGTTCACTGTAGAAGAGGCCATCTTCCCAGTGTAACCTATACTTCCCAGGCTCTTGCCCATCAGCCTGAGAAGCTGCCTGGTGGCGGAGACCTTCCAGAGTTGGACATTCTCTTTGCCCCTTACGAAAAGCTGCCCTGCTAGGTCCACCTTCTGCCAGTAAAGACTGCAGCTCAGGATGGTCCTCAGGGTCCAAATCTCCAATAAGGTTTGGGCCTCCCTCTAGCTCTTCCTCAGAGTCTAGCTCAACCACACAGGGTTGTACCTCCCTCTCAGCCTCAGCTGGAGGTGGAGTTACAGGTGTAACTTTGGACAACCTAGGGGAAGTCCTTGTTGGAAGCACTGGAGTGCTTGCTGCTGGCTTTTTCCTAGGAGTCTTGGGTTGCCCCTTTGCTCCTGATCTGGTTGTTACTGCAGTAAGTTGCTCCAGTGGGAGAGGAGTGATTTCTGTCATCATCTCCTGAGATAATCCTCTCAGGGTTTTCTCTCTTGCAGGTTTTGTGAGCTCCTGTAACCTTTTGCTAGGTGGTCTGGGGGTATGGGACACAACTCCAAGAGCTTTGAGGTCATTACCCAACAGAACCCTACCTGGCACTTCACATTGTACACTGACAGGTATTTTCACAGCCATATCATTACATTGGATGAGAACTGGTAACTGGGGACACATCTGCACAGGCCCACCAGCTAACTTGGTGAGGCATTTGGGTGCCTTAGCAACATCCTCTGCCTTGAAAAATGATTCATCCACCACAGTTATGCTGGCCCTAGTGTCCCTAATGGCAGGAGTCTCCTGGCCATTCACCTGGACACTGTCCTTATAATACTCTTTAGTATTATCTGGTATAGAGTTATGTACATCTAAATTCTGTTGTTCCCACAACCCCAGAGAGACTAAAGAAACACTAGCTGAGACTCCAGTGGGTTCATCAGCCAGTAATAGAAAGTTTCCACTTGCCATATGTACTTCCTCTTCTGGAGCGAAGGCTAAGGAGGCAAGCTTGACCCCTGAAGGTTTACCCTTACATCTGGGATCTCCTTTCACATGGTCAGTAGCCTTACAAACAAAGCATGAGCCAAAGGCTCGCTGGAATGGAGGCTTGTTCTGACCTCCTTCTGGTCTGGGACCAGAAGGTACACTAGCCTGATTTGGTTTCCCTTGTGGCTTACCCTTATAGTTTTGTTTGGGGCCCTCTTTGGAATTTGTAGTATTAGAATTCTCTTTGGAGTCCTTTTTAGGCTGTTTCTCCCCATCCTTTCTCTGAGTTACCCCAGAGTCCTTGTGAGTGGCCCGGTTGGCAACCCACAAGTCAGCAGCCCTAGCTAGTTTCCGGGAATCTAATTCCTTGGAATCAGCCAAGTGTTGTCTGAGCTCAGGAGAGCAGGCATCATAAATAGTCTCCAACATAAACAAATTCTTCATACCTTCATAATCCTTCCCTCTAAGTTTTTCAACCCTTCACTCACCCAGGTAGCCCAAGGGGTACCATCATGCTTTTTGAGGCTCCTAAACCTCTTAAGATACTGGGAAGGGGTCTTCCCAAACCTAGCTATCAAAGCTAGTTTCACACATTCATAGTCCTTCTTATCCTCCTCCCCCATCTCCATTACCACATCAGTTGCAACAGGGGGAAGCCTAGAGAACAACCAGGTGAGTAAGTCATTTCCTGTGATGTTCTGGAGCCCATGATTATATTCAAACAGAGACAACCAATCCAACACATCCAACTTAGGCTCATACATACCAACCAATTCCTTAGGCATCCGGGGTCTTTTAGGACTGGAACTTCTAGAGGAGCCAGAGAGAGAAGCATTCTCAACAGACAATTTCTTCATTTCTAGCTCATGCTTGAGCTCCATTTCCCTTAGCCTTAGTTCCTTTTCAGTTTGAGCATTAAGTTTTTTATACTCCAATTCTAGTTTCATTTTCTCTAGTTCATAGTACTGAGGACTAAATGTGGGACCTGGTAAAGGCCCAGTAGGCATAGCAGGTAGAGCAGGCAGAGGCCTAGGGGGGACAGTCACAACAGCCTCACCCTCCTCTTCTGACTCTTCCTCAAAATCATCAACATTTTGTTCTATGTCAATTTCAATACTGTCATCTACATTTGCTGGGGTGGTAGGTTCCTCTGAACCATCACCCAGACTTTGGTTAGCTAACAATCTTTCAATCAGCTCCATTTTCTTGCCCTTAGTCATGAGATCCTTATGTTTACAGAGCACTATAAAAACAATCAGAAGTTTTGGCTGCAAGGGACTCTTGACTATAGCTTTCTATAACTGACATGTTAGAGGATTACTTTTACAGTGCTAAGCTTTGTGGTTAGTTGCACTAAGGTATCTAAAGCACACCAAAATGTATACTCAATACAAATCCCACCGCTGTACACCAGTGTTAGGCAGAAACCTGTGCAGTTCCCTTAGGGAACACTGCAAAAGATTTAAGACTACAGGTATAGCAGTAAACCCACTTGGTAGCAGTCTGCACCACCCAGATTTACCTGATAGCTGTGGCTGAGCAGTCAGACTTCCCTCAAGAAGAGTTAGGCAGTATGCAAAGTATACACAATAGGTACTCAAACACAATAGTACAAGCAAACACTGACCAGAGCTTGGTTTCAAAAGTATATAGTTATTTATTTTAAGAACACATAAGTTGAAAACACTCTAGCAATATATAGTAAAACACTTCAAACACAGTTATATGGAAAGCAGTCCCAACCCTTATTCCTAACTAGACAACTCTTGGTTAACACCACATAATTCAAACAGAGGTGAGTGCTTAACGTTAGATGACACTGTAGTGGTTCAAAGAAGGGAGGGAAAAGGAGCAGAATTAGGATAAACACACCACTCTAAGGTCAAGAACACTTTCAGTAGGCTCAAAGAAGCACAAAGTCTCAGGTGAGCAAAAGTCACTAGGCAGGGCCCACTCTTAGAGCAGACAGAGCGAAAATGTGCCCAAGATCACACAGTTATTAGGGATTCAGAGTCTTGCAAAAGAGTTCAGAAAGAGTTTAGAGAGGCTTAGAAAGTTTAGCCAGGGTGTCCCAGGCACTCCCAGGTTCGAAAGCCGGGGGCTAAAACTACCCCGTACAGTCGGTGGCAAGGGAAGCCAGGCGGAATACGGTACCTTAAACGGGGAGGATCCTCCAGCGGTGGCAGTTGTTCCAGGCAGTGGCAGCAAGGCTCGACGTCGGTCAGGGAAGAAGAAGTTCTCGCTGAAGAGCAGAAGAAGAAGGTCGTTGCACTGCCCGGGAAGAAACCAGCCGCGGAGTCCTCCGGTTAAAGGGGTGTACCGACTTTCGCGGTTGTGGTAAAAGTGTGGTATTCCGGTTGCCGGGGTGCTTGGCACGGGCAAGGCGGCCACGAGATACCTCGAAGAAGCGGAAAGAAGGTGAAAACTGGTTGTCCCCACCAGTCAAGGGAAGGAGCCACTCCGTTAAGAGTTCTCCTCGGTCGTTGGGAAGAGTGGTGAGACGGTTCAGCAGGGCTCCACCGGGTGGTGTCGTCGTAGCAGGTCGGCTCAGCTCTTCCCTCGTCGGATTCTTGGTCCTGTGGCAACTTCTGAAGTTCCAGTCCCCAAAGCCCTGCTTTTATGCAGCAAACCCCCATTCACCCAGCCTAGCTGTCACTCAAACATGCTAAGTGGTGAGCCGGCCGGCTCACCACTTGGGCCAATCAGGACGGAGTGCGACTTGAGTTACCAAGGTAACTCAGTCCAGGGTGCCTAAACCCCCTCCACCCCTCCTAAGTACCCCAGACAGAGTGGCACCACTTTGGAGGGCTTCTGTGGAGAAGCCCGCCAAAAGTGGAACAAAGGGCTCCACTTTGGGTCAGAGTTACAGAGGCGAACGCCAACGCCATTTTAGAATCAAGTTTTGGCAATCCCAACCGGAGTTATAATAATAAATATATAAACCGGCGGTATGTTTGAGGCTACCGTAAATAAATAATTAAATGTGTTAGCCTAAAACAATGGGAATTCCCATAGGAAAATATTCGCGGTTGAATATAAAAAGTAGTTTCCACTGCCACCAGCCAAAAACCGATCAGGGGGGACGGAGACGTGCCCCTTCGACTAACAGACCCTGGGGCAATCGAATTGCCCCAGCCAGTACGTCCACAATATGATGGTTTGTACTGGTTCTGTTCAGGATTTAAGACTAGTAAAGTCTTTGGTGACTTTACATGCCCTGGGAGACAGTAGTCAGTCCCAGGGTATGGAGTCTATGTTGGGGAGTCCCTAGGACACCCCTGGGTTACTGCACAGAGGGTGCTGTGTAACCCACATCACAAAAATACATGAGGCCCTATGGAGTAAAAGACCCCATAGCCCATTCAACACAAGGTTTAACCAAGAAAACACACTTCAAACATGCCCAAGAGTGGGGGTAAAAGAGTCTCACTCTTGGCAGGAGAAAAAAAAGAAACCCCAGAAATCCAGCAAAGCTGCTGGGGGACTCACTAGGTAGGGAAATTCAGCCTAAACAGAGAATTCTCCCTAACAATGAGCCAGCCCTATCCAAGCACGATACCTGTGAACAGCATGGTACAAGGTTGTAATTGAACCAGCCCTATCTAAGCATGGAACCTGTGAACAGCATGGCCCAAGCTTGTACATGCACCAGCCCTTTCTAAGCCCGGTACCTGTGAACAGCATGGTCCAAGCTTCTGCATGAACCAGCCCTATCTAAGCCCAGTACCTGTGAACAGCATGGCCCAATCTTGTGCATGAACCAGCCCTTTCTAAGCCTGGTACCTGTGAACAGCATGGTCCAAGCTTGTGCATGAACCAGCCCTATCTAAGAATGGGACCTGTGAACAGCATGATCCACACTTGTACATGAACCAGCCCTATCTAAGCCCAGTACCTGTGAAAAGCATGGTCCAAGCTTGGGCATGAACCAGCCCTATCTAAGCCCTGTACCTGTGAACAACCTGGTCCAAGCTTGTACATGAACGAGCCCTATCTAAGCCCTGTACCTGTGAACAACCTGGTCCAAGCTTGTACATGAACCAGCCCTATCTAAGCACGCATCCATGTGATCCGACTGCGGTTGAATTTACTGCAGCCGGAATGTTCACATGAGAAAGGTGCAAACTACCAAAAGTTTGCATCTTTCTCATGCAATCATACGTACATACTCACACCCCCACCCACACCCCCAACATAAACAAACCCTGCTTACCTTCGCTTCACCCTGGGTCCCTCCGGCACCAGTTCCCTTTCACTTCCGTGATCGGGAACTGGTGCTGCAGGGTCATTTTCTTTTACGGGGTGCTGCAGGGGTTTCCCTCACAACCCCCAGTCACTATAGTGTTAAGTATAGTGAGCTGGGTGTTGCGGGGGACACAGCCGCAGCCCCGCTTTTTTTTTTAAACTTAGGTGCAATGCTAGCACCAAAAGTTCGAACATTTTTGGTTTTCAAACTTTTGGTGCTAGCATTTGTCGAACCTTTTGTACATGCGACCGTTTAGTTACAGTCTTTTTGTACAAAACCTCTAAGCACGGTACCTGTGAACAGCATGGTCCAAGCTTGTGCATTAACCATCCCTATCTAAGCACAGTACCTGTGAACCGCATGGTCCACGCTTGTGCATGAACCATCCCTATCTAAGCACGGTACCTGTGAACAGCATGGTCCACGCTTGTGCATGAATCAGCCCTATCTAAGCATGGTACCTGTGAACAGCATGGTCCACGCTTGTGTATGAATCAGCCCTATCTAAGCCTGGTACCTGTGAACAGCATGGTCCACACTTGTGCATGAACCATCGCTATCTATGCCTGGTACCTGTGAACAGCATGGTTCAAGCTTGGGCATAAACTTGCCCTATCTAAGCCCGGTACCTGTGAACAGCATGGTCCAAGCATGGGCATGAACCAGCCCTATCTAAGCCTGGTACCTGTGAACAGCATGGTCCAAGCTTGGGCATGAACCAGCCCTATCTAAGCCCTGTACCTGTGAACACCATGGTCCAAGCTTGTGCATGAACCATCCCTATCCAAGCAAGGGATCTGTGAACAGCATGGTCCACGCTTGTACATGAACCAGCCCTATCTAAGCACAGTCCCTGGGAACAGCATGGTCTACGATTGTGCATGAACCAGCCCTATCCAAGCACGGTACTTGGGAACAGCATGGTCCACAATTGTGCATGAACCAGCCCTATATAAGCACTGTACCTGTGAACAGCATGGTCCATGCGTGTGCATGAACCAGCCCTATCTACGCACGTTACCTGTGAACAGCATGGTCCGAGCTTGGGCTTGAACCTGCCCTATCTAAGCATGGTACCTGTGAACAGCATGGGCCACAATTGTGCATGAACCAGCCCCATCTAAGCACAGTACCTGTGAACAGCATTTTCCACGCTTGTGCATGAACCAGCCCCATCTAAGCTCTGTACCTTTGAACAGCATGGGCCAAGCTTGTGCAAGAACCAGCTCTATCTAAGCCTGGTACCTGTGAACAGCATGGTCCAAGCTTGGGCATGAACCAGCCCTATCTAAGCCCTGTACCTGTGAACACCATGGTCCAAGCTTGTGCATGAACCATCCCTATCCAAGCAAGGGATCTGTGAACAGCATGGTCCACGCTTGTACATGAACCAGCCCTATCTAAGCACAGTCCCTGGGAACAGCATGGTCTACGATTGTGCATGAACCAGCCCTATCCAAGCACGGTACTTGGGAACAGCATGGTCCACAATTGTGCATGAACCAGCCCTATATAAGCACAGTACCCGTGAACAGCATGGTCCATGCGTGTGCATGAACCAGCCCTATCTACGCACGTTACCTGTGAACAGCATGGTCCGAGCTTGGGCTTGAACCTGCCCTATCTAAGCATGGTACCTGTGAACAGCATGGGCCACAATTGTGCATGAACCAGCCCTATCTAAGCACAGTACCTGTGAACAGCATTTTCCACGCTTGTGCATGAACCAGCCCCATCTAAGCTCTGTACCTTTGAACAGCATGGGCCAAGCTTGTGCAAGAACCAGCTCTATCCAAGCAAGGGACCTGTGAACAACATGGTCTATGCTTGTACATGAACCAGCCTTATCTAAGCACAGTACCTGGGAACAGCATGGTCCACGGTTGTGCACGAACCAGCCCTATCCAAGCACGGTACCTGGGAACAGCATGGTCCACAATTGTGCATGAACCATCCCTATCTAAGCACAGTACCTTTGAACAGCATGGTCCATGCTTGTGCATGAACCAGCCCTATCCAAGCCCTGTATCTGTGAACAGCATGGTCCAAGCTTGTACACGAACAAGCCCTATCCAAGCCCGGGACCTGTGAACAGCATGGTGCAGGTTTGTACAAGAACCAGCCCTATCCAAGCCCAGGACCTGTGAACAGCATGGTCCAAGCTTGTATATGATCCAGCCCTATTCAAGCATGGTACCTTTGGACAGCATGGTCCAAGCTTGTACATGAGCCAGCCCTAACCAAGCACGGTACCTGTGAACAGCATGGTACAAGCTTGTACTTGAACCAGCCCTATTTAAGCATGGAACCTGTGAACAGCATGGTCCAAGCTTGTACATGAACCAGTCCTATCTAAGCACGATACCTGTGAACAGCATGGGCCATGCTTGATTATGAACCATCCCTATCCAATACTGGTACCCGTGAACAGCATGGTCCAAGCTTGTGCATGGACCAGCCCTATCTAAGACCAGTACCTGTGAACAGCATGCCCCAATCTTGTGCATGAACCAGCCCCATCTAAGCCTGGTACCCGTGAACAGCATGGTCCAAACTTGTACATGAACCAGCCCTATCTAACCCTGGTAACTGTGAACAGCATGGTCCAAGCTTGTGCATGAACCAGCCCTATCTAAGCCTGGTACCTGCAAACAGCATGGTCCAAGCCTGTGCATGAACCAGCCCTATCTAAGCACGTGACCTGTGAACAGCATGGTCCACGCTTGTACATGAACCAGCCCTATCTAAGCCCAGTACCTGTGAACAGCATGGTCCACGCTTGTACATGAACCAGCCCTATATAAGCCCAGTACCTGTGAACAGCATGGTCCAAGCTTGGGCATGAACCAGCCCTATCTAAGCATGGTACCTGTGTACAGCATGGTCCATGCTTGTACATGAACCAGCCCTATCCAAGCACGGTACCTGTGAACAGCATGGCCCACGCTTGTACATGAACCAGCACTATCTAAGCATGGTACCCGTGAATAGCATGGTCCAAGCTTGTCCATGAACCAGCCCTATCTAAGCCTGGTACCCGTGAACAGCATGGTCCAAGCTTGGGCATGAACCAGCCCTATTTAAGCCCAGTACCCATGAACAGCATGGTCCAAGCTTGTACATGAACCAGCCCTATCAAAGCCTGGTACCCGTGAACAGCGTGGTCCAAGCGTGTACATGTACCAGCCCTATCTAAGCCCGGTACCCGTGAACAGCATGGTCCAAGCTTGTGCATGAACAAGCCCTATCTAAGCCCAGTACCCGTGAACAGCCTGGCCCAAGCTTGGCTATGAATCAGCCCCATCTATGCACGGTACCCGTGAACAGCATGGTCCAAGCTTGCACATGAACGAGCCCTATCTAAGGCCGGTACCCGTGAACAGCATGGTCCAAGCTTGTGCATGAACAAGCTGTATCTAAGCCTGGTACCCGTGAACAGCCTGGTCCAAGCGTGGGCATGAACTAGCCCTATCTATGCCCAGTACCCATGAACAGCATGGTCCAAGCTTGTACATGAACCAGCCCTATCTAAGCTCAGTACCAGTGAACAGCATGGTCCAAGCTTGTGCATGAACCAGCCCTATCTAAGCACGGTACCTGTGAACCGCATGGCCCACGCTTGTACATGAACCAGCCCTATCTAAGCATGGTACCCGTGAACAGCATGGTCCAAGCTTGTACATGAACCAGCCCTATCAAAGCCTGGTACCCCTGAACAGCGTGGTCCAAGCTTGTACATGAACCAGCCCTATCTAAGCTCGGTACCCGTGAATAGCATGGTTCAAGTTTGTACATGAACCAGCCCTATCTAAGCCTGGTACCTGTGAACAGCATGGTCCAAGCTTGTACATGAACCAGCCCTATCTAAGCCCGGCAACCGTGAACAGCATGGTCCAAGCTTGTGCATGAACAAGCCCTATCTAAGCCCAGTACCCATGAACAGCCTCGTCCAAGCTTGGCCATGAACCAGCCCTATCTATGCACAGTACCCATGAACAGCATGGTCTAAGCTTGTACATGAACGAGCCCTATCTAAGCCCGGTACCCGTGAACAGCATGGTCCAAGCTTGTGCATGAAAAAGCCCTATCTAAGCCTGGTACCCGTGAACAGCCTGGTCCAAGCTTGGG
Source organism: Ambystoma mexicanum (assembly GCF_040938575.1). Classification (NCBI taxonomy): domain Eukaryota; kingdom Metazoa; phylum Chordata; class Amphibia; order Caudata; family Ambystomatidae; genus Ambystoma; species Ambystoma mexicanum. The sequence continues at coordinate 22,221,126 of NC_090940.1, forward strand.
CACGAACTAGCCCTATCTATGCCCAGTACCCGTGAACAGCATGGTCCAAGCTTGTACATGAACCAGCCCTATCTAAGCATGGTACCCGTGAATAGCATGGTCCAAGCTTGTCCATGATCCAGCCCTATCTAAGCCTGGTACCTGTGAACAGCATGGTCCAAGCTTGGGCATGAACCAGTCTTATCTAAGTCTGGTACGCGTGAACAGCATGGTACAAGCTTGTACATGAACCAGCCCTATCAAAGCATGTCCATTTTTCTGTGAACTCTCCTGTGATCTGTAGCAAAATCAATTCAGAGGCCAGAACCAAGACCAACTGAGCAGTAGAGGTTTTTTAAGGTCACAAATAGAGGATATGTGAATCCACTGGAAAATGGGTGTTATGAAGCAGCGATAAGTTGAACTGCGAATAGACCTCTATATCCACGTCCATCTGACACTGACCATTATTCATCGAGTAGGGTGATAGCTTACTATACATGACACATCATAAATCAACATGGCATATTATTAGACCTCAATGACCCCCCTTCTTCTAGGATACTAAACCATATGTATCTCCTTAACTTTCTTTTCCTTGTAATCTTATTTCCCACATTGCTTTCTTTTTTTAACCAAGTGGCATACTTATATATTGTGTTACATTTTGTTATGGTTATTCCTAATTAACAACATATTTTAACTTAAGTATTCTCACTCTATCCCACACAACATGTTTCTGCCTCTTTCTGTGAATACAGGAGATTCCTCAGGTCTTCCGTGTGGAGATTCACTGAGTGTCCTACCAGTCTCTGGCACTCTGCAAATAAAGCTATATTGATATTAAAACCATTATACTAAAACAATGACCTGAATGTGTGGTGGATTCTCACTGTTGACATGCATGCTGAATAGAGCACACCTGTATTGGAAGTCTATTGTACTGCTTGGCGAGTTTATGTGATGTAGGCTTCTCCCGCAGACTTCTCCATAGTTTTCAATTCCCGTGGTCTGTAATCATACAATTGCACATCACACTGCTATCCCTGTGGCAGGCCTCAGAAGGTATCTTTTTTTTAGCTCGTGCTGACAGAGTACAGATATAAACTGCTTTTTTAAGGAATGTTTCTGCAGTCCAAATATGAGATAACTCTTTAACTCTTTTATTCTTTTGTTTTTGCTTTTTTCTTTACTGGGAAGCGGGCTTGGGATTTGCAATACATAATAGAAGGTGCTCTACTGTATCTGACTGTTGTATTGCATGATTATATATATATATATATATATATATATATATATATATATATATATATATATATATATATATATATATATATATATATATATAATTAGGGCCTGCGGTAGCAGCCCTGTAGTTATGGTTAAGTTGCTCAACCCATAGGAAGAGCACATTTTGGCCAGGTTAAAACTTCGCCCCCCTAGAAAAATCCTCACTAAACTTTGCAAAAGAAGTATATGGTCCTCTCAGATTGATTCTGCAAAGTTTGGTGAGGCTTTGTCCAGAGGGGGCAAAGTTATAAAGGGGGGTCCCAAAATGTGTGGTTTTCTGCATAAATGCAATGAAAACATTTTTTTGCTCACGCCTACAACCCAAACCGCTAGACACATTTTCACCAAATTTGCAGGAGGAGCAGTGGCTTGGTCCCAAAAGCGTGCTTTTGTAAATTTGGTGTAAATCCATACAGTCGTATTTTAGAAAACCACTAAAAAGTAGGTAACATTTTTTTAATGATATCTGGGTTCAGTCCGCAGACTCACTTCTCCGTTCGGTCCGCGGACAGCCTGCGATTGGCCCAGCGGCTGCTGTGATGTGTCCGCAGATATCAGAAGCTTCCGCAGATTGGATGTTGAAAAGCATGAGGTGCGTTATATTTTTGGAAACACCCACCATGTTGAATTAGCGGAAAAAGGCCAGTTTCCGCAAACATCGCAGTAAAAACATATTAAAAAACACAACATTGCACTTGTCAAACTAATGAAACAATCTCGGAGACATGTGGGGTGATGAGGATGGGATATGGCCATAAAAAGCCCTGAAAACGAGTGGTTTCCACCTCCGAAGACCGCAAACAGCTCGGCACGGTCCTGTAATGTTCACGAACATCTCAGAAGTTCGGGAGCATCCATACATATTTTTACATTAGAGGGTTGGTGAAAAGCAGTTTTTGGATGGCTTATAACTTTGGTGACACTGAATGAAACTGCATGAAATGTTGTGATATTATTCTAGATCTGACCTTGAATGGTTCGATAAAGTAAGGTGCTGTTTTGCCAAAAGGGAACAAAATTAGAGGGGTGTCCCAAGCTATTTGAAAGGCTTATAAATGTGATGCCTTTTCACAAATCTGCACAAATGTTTGCAAAAAGATTTAATGTTTTTGTAAAGTCTGGTGGGATTTTTTGAAGAGGGGGCAAAATGAGAGGATGGGTTTCAACATTTTTAGATGGCTTATAACTTTGTTGCTGTTTGACGAATGTGCACAAAAGGTTTTAGAAAGATTATATACCCAACCTTGAATTTTTCTGCAAAGTGTGAATGGATTTTGTTAACTGGGAGCTAAGTTATATGACTACTTTATGTACGTACATTTTGACAATTTTCCCAAAAATAAATCGTGGATAAATTTGCAGGAAAGTTGTGCAAGGAGCTTTAGCAGGGCCTAAAAGCATGGTTTTGCAAATGTGTCTGTGTTTTATTTTTTGAAAATTGTCATAATGTAGGTACAAAAAATAGTGATATACCTTTGGTGACTGAGGTATAGCCGGTGGCCATGGGCAGTGGCCAGATTGTCCGAGTTATGGCCAAAGGACATGAGTCAGATAATCTGGTTACTGGCCATGACCACGAAGGACTGGCAATGGGCTTAAAGTGGGCACTGCCACCAGGGACTGACTATGTGGTGACGTTTTTCAAAATTGGGATAAGTTTGAATGGGAAAATAGATTCTGCCCGTGGCTAAAATTCTGTCTGTGTCTACAGCCAGAAGTGCTGCACATGATTGCATCAACAGATCGCTGTGACTATCGCTGCATAGACTCAGAGACAATGCTAATCAGCAGATAATTACCAAGCACGCCGCACCGGGGGCCAACGTGGTCACCAGGCCACCTCTTGAAATTATTACCCACCCTTATTTGCGACCATACTTGTACAAGATATTGGAATTGCATGCCAGACTCATTTCCACAACCTTGCAACAATGACTGGCCCGCAATCCACATGCCTTGAGAATGACCTGTCATCTGACTTCTAACAATAAATATAGCATTAAGAATGGTTTTGAAGACTGCTTGATTATGACAAGTTACTTATTAAATAAGCCAGTGCTGAGGTGAACAGGGCTCACTCTTCCATTTGAAACCTAACACTTGAAGGAGAAAGGGGACCATCAGATAGGAACCCCATCACCAGCAGCAGGGTGATCTGTTTAAAGTACTCAATGAAGCGCTTTGATCTACCCATTCTACCGCCCTGAAATTACTTGATAATCGCGTGCTCTGATTTGATTATTGGGGAATGTAGAATGGCCCAACCCTAGGTTTGAATGGGAAGACAAGGGGCCTCATTACGACTTTGGAGGTAGCCATGCCCTTAATCGTGTCCGGGTCCGGGTTCCCTGAATGGGGAAATACCGGGCCATTCTGAGTATGGAGGGCCCAGTATTTCCTCCTTCAGGGAACCCGGGCCCAGTCCTTCCCCATTCCCATTCGAGCCCTCATAGAACTGTTGTGGGTCTTGAAGCCAATGTCAAGAGCGATCTGTCAGCTGCAGTCCAGGGGGATCTTGTTTTAAACCCTGAGGAAACCAAAAGTAACTTATTTTGTTGTAGTACATTGGGGTCGAGCTTTGAAGAGGAGGATTGTGAGGGGCTTGTTTTGGCTACTCCTTGGTACCTTGTTATTAGCTTAGGGTAGCCGGAGGTTACGGACTCAAAAAAGTTGGATTTTAAGACTGACTAATATTATTTTTGGAATGTCTTTATTAAAGTAGGGGGGCCCTTTAAAGTAGGGGGGCCCTGAATGGATGAGGATTTATGAGACCAGGTTTGAACATTTATGTTAGATCATCTGGGGACGATTGGGAGCACCAAGGGATCGCCATTCAGTTTAGCCCATGCTATCACCGATCCAAATGGATGCCCCTCCTTAGTTTAAGAGTTTCTCGAGTTCCAATAGGTGTCCACCCATCCCGTCCCTCAATAAAGATATTGATTGAACCCCACCTGCATGTCTATCCTTGCCCCAAGTTCCCCACAGGGAGGGTATGTTTCAATGCTTCGAACCCCACCTGCGTGTCTATCCTTGCCCCAAGTTCCCCACAGGTAGGGTATGTTTCAATGCTTCGAACCCCACCTGCGTGTCTATCTTTGTCCCAAGTTCCCCACAGGGAGGGTATGTTTCAATGCTTCGAACCCCACCTGCGTGTCTATCCTTGCCCCAAGTTCCCCACAGGGAGGGTATGTTTCAATGCTTCGAACCCCACCTGCTTGTCTATCCTTGCCCCAAGTTCCCCACAGGTAGGGTATGTTTCAATGCTTCGAACCCCACCAGCGTGTCTATCCTTGCCTCAAGTTCCCCACAGGGAGGGTATGTTTCAATGCTTCGAACCCCACCTGCGTGTCTATCCTTGCCCCAAGTTCCCCACAGGGAGGGTATGTGTCAATGCTTCGAACCACACCTGCGTGTCTATCCTTGCCCCAAGTTCCCCACAGGGAGGGTATGTTTCAATGCTTCGAACCCCACCTGCGTGTCTATCCTTGCCCCAAGTTCCCCACAGGGAGGGTATGTTTCAATGCTTCGAACACCACCTGTGTGTCTATCCTTGCCCCAAGTTCCCCACAGGGAGGGTATTCCAATGCTTCGAACCACACCTGCGTGTCTATCCTTGCCCCAAGTTCCCCACAGGGAGGGTATTCTAATGCTTCGAACCACACCTGCATGTCTATCCTTGCCCCAAGTTCCCCACAGGGAGGGTATGTTTCAATGCTCCGAACCCCACCTGCGTGTCTATCCTTGCCCCAAGTTCCCCAGAGGGAGGGTATGTTTCAATGCTTCGAACCCCACCTGCGTGTCTATCCTTGCCCCAAGTTCCCCACAGGTAGGGTATGTTTCAATGCTTCGGACCCCACCTGCGTGTCTATCCTTGTCCCACGTTCCCCACAGGGAGGGTATGTTTCAATGCTTCGAACCCCACCTGCATGTCTATCCTTGCCCCAAGTTCCCCACAGGGAGGGTATGTTTCAATGCTTCGAACCACACCTGCATGTCTATCCTTGCCCCAAGTTCCCCACAGGGAGGGTATGTTTCAATGCTTCGAACCCCACCTGCGTGTCTATCCTTGCCCCAAGTTCCCCACAGGAAGGGTATGTTTCAATGCTTCGAACACCACCTGCGTGTCTATCCTTGCCCCAAGTTCCCCACAGGGAGGGTATTCCAATGCTTCGAACCATACCTGCGTGTCTATCCTTGCCCCAAGTTCCCAACAGGGAGGGTATTCCAATGCTTCGAACCACACCTGCATGTCTATCCTTGCCCCAAGTTCCCCACAGGGAGGGTATGTTTCAATGCTTCGAACCCCACCTGCGTGTCTATCCTTGCCCCAAGTTCCCCACAGGGCGGGTATGTTTCAATGCTTCAAACACCACCTGCGTGTCTATCCTTGCCCCAAGTTCCCCACAGGGAGGGTATTCCAATGCTTCGAACCACACCTGCGTGTCTATCCTTGCCCCAAGTTCCCCACAGGGAGGGTATTCCAATGCTTCGAACCACACCTGCGTGTCTATCCTTGCCCCAAGTTCCCCACAGTGAGGGTATTCCAATGCTTCGAACCACACCTGCGTGTCTATCCTTGCCCCAAGTTCCCCAGAGGGAGGGTATGTTTCAATGCTTCGAACCCCACCTGCGTGTCTATCCTTGCCCCAAGTTCCCCACAGGGAGGGTATGTTTCAATGCTTCGAACACCACCTGCGTGTCTATCCTTGCCCCAAGTTCCCCACAGGGAGGGTATGTTTCAATGCTTCGAACCCCACCTGCTTGTCTATCCTTGCCCCAAGTTCCCCACAGGTAGGGTATGTTTCAATGCTTCGAACCCCACCTGCGTGTCTATCCTTGCCTCAAGTTCCCCACAGGGAGGGTATGTTTCAATGCTTCGAACCCCACCTGCGTGTCTATCCTTGCCCCAAGTTCCCCACAGGGAGGGTATGTGTCAATGCTTCGAACCACACCTGCGTGTCTATCCTTGCCTCAAGTTCCCCACAGGGAGGGTATGTTTCAATGCTTCGAACCCCACCTGCGTGTCTATCCTTGCCCCAAGTTCCCCACAGGGAGGGTATGTTTCAATGCTTCGAACACCACCTGTGTGTCTATCCTTGCCCCAAGTTCCCCACAGGGAGGGTATTCCAATGCTTCGAACCACACCTGCGTGTCTATCCTTGCCCCAAGTTCCCCACAGGGAGGGTATTCTAATGCTTCGAACCACACCTGCATGTCTATCCTTGCCCCAAGTTCCCCACAGGGAGGGTATGTTTCAATGCTTCGAACCCCACCTGTGTGTCTATCCTTGCCCCAAGTTCCCCAGAGGGAGGGTATGTTTCAATGCTTCGAACCCCACCTGCGTGTCTATCCTTGCCCCAAGTTCCCCACAGGTAGGGTATGTTTCAATGCTTCGGACCCCACCTGCGTGTCTATCCTTGTCCCAAGTTCCCCACAGGGAGGGTATGTTTCAATGCTTCGAACCCCACCTGCATGTCTATCCTTGCCCCAAGTTCCCAACAGGGAGGGTATGTTTCAATGCTTCGAACCACACCTGCATGTCTATCCTTGCCCCAAGTTCCCCACAGGGAGGGTATGTTTCAATGCTTCGAACCCCACCTGCGTGTCTATCCTTGCCCCAAGTTCCCCACAGGAAGGGTATGTTTCAATGCTTCAAACACCACCTGCGTGTCTATCCTTGCCCCAAGTTCCCCACAGGGAGGGTATTCCAATGCTTCGAACCATACCTGCGTGTCTATCCTTGCCCCAAGTTCCCAACAGGGAGGGTATTCCAATGCTTCGAACCACACCTGCATGTCTATCCTTGCCCCAAGTACCCCACAGGGAGGGTATGTTTCAATGCTTCGAACCCCGCCTGCGTGTCTATCCTTGCCCCAAGTTCCCCACAGGGCGGGTATGTTTCAATGCTTCGAACACCACCTGCGTGTCTATCCTTGCCCCAAGTTCCCCACAGGGAGGGTATTCCAATGCTTCGAACCACACCTGCGTGTCTATCCTTGCCCCAAGTTCCCCACAGGGAGGGTATTCCAATGCTTCGAACCACACCTGCGTGTCTATCCTTGCCCCAAGTTCCCCACAGGGAGGGTATTCCAATGCTTCGAACCACACCTGCGTGTCTATCCTTGCCCCAAGTTCCCCAGAGGGAGGGTATGTTTCAATGCTTCGAACCCCACCTGCGTGTCTATCCTTGCCCCAAGTTCCCCACAGGGAGGGTATGTTTCAATGCTTCGAACACCACCTGCGTGTCGATCCTTGCCCCAAGTTCCCCACAGGGAGGATATTCCAATGCTTTGAACCCAATCCTGCATGTCTATCCTTGCCCCAAGTTCCCCACAGATAGGGTATGTTTCAATGCTTCGAACCCCACCTGCATGTCTATCCTTGCCCCAAGTTCCCCACAGGTAGAGTATGTTTCAATGCTTCGAACCACACCTGCGTGTCTATCCTTGCCCCAAGTTCCCCACAGGGAGGGTATGTTTCAATGCTTCGAACAACACCTGCGTGTCTATCCTTGCCCCAAGTTCCCCACAGGGAGGGTATTCCAATGCTTCGCACCACACCTGCGTGTCTATCCTTGCCCCAAGTTTCCCACAGGGAGGGTATATTCCAATGCTTCAAACCACACCTGCGTGTCTATCCTTGCCCCAAGTTCCCCACAGGGAGGGTATGTTTCAATGCTTCGAACCCCACCTGCGTGTCTATCCTTGCCCCAAGTTCCCCACGGGGAGGGTATATTCCAATGCTTCGAACCACACCTGCGTGTCTATCCTTGCCCCAAGTTCCCCAAAGGGAGGGTATATTCCATTGCTTGCCCCAAGTTCCCCACAAGGAGGGTATTCCAATGCTTTGAACCACACCTGCGTGTCTATCCTTGCCCCAAGTTCCCCACAGGGAGGGTATATTCCAATGCTTCGAACCACACCTGCGTATCTATCCTTGCCTCAAGTTCCCCACAGGGAGGGTATATTCCAATGCTTTGAACCACACCAGCGTGTCTATCCTTGCCCCAAGTTCCCCACAGGGAGGGTATATTGCAATGCTTCGAACCCCACTTGCGTGTCTATCCTTGCCCCAAGTTCCCAACACAGGGATGGTATATTCCAATGCTTCGAAACACACCCGCGTGTCTATCCTTGCGCCAAGTTCCCCACAGGGAGGGTATATTCCAATGCTTGCCCCAAGTTCCCCACAGGGAGGGTATTCCAATGCTTCGAACCACACCTGCATGTCTATCCTTGCCCCAAGTTCCCCACAGGGAGGGTATATTCCAATGCTTCGAACCACACCAGCGTGTCTATCCTTGCCTCAAGTTCCCCACAGGGAGGGTATATTCCAATGCTTCGAACCACACCAGCGTGTCTATCCTTGCCCCAAGTTCCCCACAGGGAGGGTATATTCCAATGCTTCGAACCACACCTGCGTGTCTATCCTTGCCCCAAGTTCCCCACAGGGAGGGTATTCCAATTCTTTGAACCACACCTGCGTGTCTATCCTTGCGCCAAGTTTCACACAGTGAGGGTATATTCCAATGCTTCGAACCACACCTGCGTGTCTATCCTTGCCCCAATTCCCCACAGGGAGGGTATGTTTCAATGCTTCGAACCCCACCTGCGTATCTATCCTTGCCCCAAGTTCCCCACAGGGAGGGTATATGCCAATGCTTCGAACCACACCTGCGTGTCTATCCTTGCCCCAAGTTCCCCACAGTGAGGGTATATTCCAATGCTTCGAACCACACCTGCGTATCTATCCTTGCCCCAAGTTCCCCACAGGGAGGCTATATTCCAATGCTTGCCCCAAGTTCCCCACAGGGAGGGTATTCCAATGCTTCGAACCACACCTGCGTATCTATCCTTGCCCCAAGTTCCCCACAGGGAGGGTATATTCCAATGCTTCAAACCACACCTGCGTGTCTTTCCTTGCTTCAAGTTCCCCACAGGGATGGTATATTCCAATGCTTCGAACCACACCTGCGTGTCTATCCTTGCCCCAAGTTCCCCACAGGGAGGGTATATTCCAATGCTTCGAACCACACCTGCGTGTCTATCCTTGCCCCAAGTTCCCCACAGGGAGGGTATATTCCAATGCTTGCCCCAAGTTCCCCACAGGGAGGGTATTCCAATGCTTTGAACCACACCTGCGTGTCTATCCTTGTCCCAAGTTCCCCACAGGGAGGGTATATTCCAATGCTTCGAACCACACCTGCGTGTCTATCCTTGCCCCAAGTTCCCCACAGGGAGGGTATATTCCAATGCTAGCCCCAAGTTCCCCACAGGGAGGGTATTCCAATGCTTCGAACCACACCTGCGTGTCTATCCTTGCCCCAAGTTCCCCACAGGGAGGGTATAGTCCAATGCTTCGAACCACACCTGCGTGTCTATCCTTGCCCCAAGTTCCCCACAGGGAGGGCATATTCCAATGCTTGCCCCAAGTTCCCCACAGGGAGGGTATTCCAATGCTTTGAACCACACCTGCGTGTCTATCCTTGCCCCAAGTTCCCCACAGGGAGGGTATATTCCAATGCTTGCCCCAAGTTCCCCACAGGGAGGGTATTCCAATGCTTCGAACCACACCTGCGTGTCTATCCTTGCCCCAAGTTCCCCACAGGGAGGGTATATTCCAATGCTTGCCCCAAGTTCCCCACAGGGAGGGTATTCCAATGCTTCGAACCACACCTGCGTGTCTATCCTTGCCCCAAGTTCCCCACAGGGAGGGTATATTCCAATGCTTCGAACCACACCTGCATGTCTATCCTTGCCCCAAGTTCCCCACAGGGAGGGTATATTCCAATGCTTCGAACCACACCTGCGTGTCTATCCTTGCCCCAAGTTCCCCACAGGGAGGTATATTCCAATGCTTGCCCCAAGTTCCCCACAGGGAGGGTATTCCAATGCTTCGAACCCCACCTGCGTGTCTATCCTTGCCCCAAGTTCCCCACAGGGAGGGTATATTCCAATGCTTCGAACCACACCTGCGTGTCTATCCTTGCCCCAAGTTCCCCACAGGGAGGTATATTCCAATGCTTGCCCCAAGTTCCCCACAGGGAGGGTATTCCAATGCTTCGAACCCCACCTGCGTGTCTATCCTTGCCCCAAGTTCCCCACAGGGAGGGTATATTCCAATGCTTCGAACCACACCTGCGTGTCTATCCTTGCCCCAAGTTCCCCACAGGGAGGTATATTCCAATGCTTGCCCCAAGTTCCCCACAGGGAGGGTATTCCAATGCTTCGAACCACACCTGCGTCTCTATCCTTGCCCCAAGTTCCCCACAGGGAGGGCATATTCCAATGCTTGCCCCAAGTTCCCCACAGGGAGGGTATTCCAATGCTTTGAACCACACCTGCGTGTCTATCCTTGCCCCAAGTTCCCCACAGGGAGGGTATATTCCAATGCTTGCCCCAAGTTCCCCACAGGGAGGGTATTCCAATGCTTCGAACCACACCTGCGTGTCTATCCTTGCCCCAAGTTCCCCACAGGGAGGGTATATTCCAATGCTTGCCCCAAGTTCCCCACAGGGAGGGTATTCCAATGCTTCGAACCACACCTGCGTGTCTATCCTTGCCCCAATTTCCCCACAGGGAGGGTATATTCCAATGCTTCGAACCACACCTGCGTGTCTATCCTTGCCCCAAGTTCCCCACAGGGAGGGTATATTCCAATGCTTCGAACCACACCTGCGTGTCTATCCTTGCCCCAAGTTCCCCACAGGGAGGTATATTGATATGATATGATATGATATGGTATTTGTAACGCGCCTATACACAAGTGTTTCAAGGCGCGACGAGGCAGGGAGGGAGGGAAACAAGGGGAAGACAGACAAACGATCCTACTAGGCCAGGTGTCATTCAGATCGCGCAAGTGCAGAGGTAAGGGGAAAAGGAGAAAGTGCAGGGGGAGGAGGTGGGGGGGAAAGTGCAGTACAAGGTAAGTAGCGTAATAAAATAATAAATAATAAATAAAAGGGCCAGCTGGTGGCAAGTGCGAGGTAAGTGCAGAGCAAGTGCTGGGAAGGGGGCTGTAGGGATACAGTGACAGTCCCACAGTGCAGGGGGAGCCAGGGAGGCAGTGCAAGTGGAGAGTGGCTGGGCCCTGGACCGAGGTCACTGAGAGTGGCCCAGATGCAGGTTTAGTGCAGAATTCAGTGGGGAGTTAAGCAGGTTTAGCAGGGGAGAGGGAGAGAGAAGGCAGAAGCGAAGAGGAAGGTTTTGAGGTGCTTCCGGAACCGGAGATGGTTCTCCTCGAGTTTCAGGGAGGCAGGAAGGCTGTTCCAGAGGGAGGACCCTGCTGCGGAGAGAGATCTACCCCCAGCTCGTTGCTTCGAGAAGCGGCTGACCATGAGGGAGTTGGAGACGGATGAGCGAAGGGCTCGTGAAGGAAGATATTTAGGAAGAGAGAGTTGAAGGTATTTAGGCCCCAAGCCCCAGAAGGCCTTGTGGACAATGCAGAGGGTTTTGAACTTAATCCTCGCAGCCACTGGGAGCCAGTGAAGAGATTTCAGTCCTGGAGAGATACGGTCCCTGGGCTTGAGGCCAAGGACAAGTCTCGCAGTTCTGTTCTGGATAAGTTGCAGAGGGCGGAGAGTGGAGGCAGGCAGATTAAGATAGAGGCTGTTACAGTAGTCCAGCCTTGAGAGAACCAGGGCTCGGGAGACAGTGAGCTTCTGGGGGAAGGAGAGGAAGGGAAGAATACCTCTGAGGAGGTGCAGCTGGTAGTGTGACTTCTTAGAGACGTCAGATATATGAGGAGAGAAGGAGAGTGTGGAGTCGAAGATGACCCCGAGGTTTTTAGCCTTGCAGGTAGGGGCAGGAAGGGGGCCAAGGGAGGCCGGCCAGAGAGCTGCAGGGAAGGAGGGAGTGGGTGTGCCGATGAGTAGAATCTCAGTCTTACTGGCGTTAAGGCAGAGGTCATTGGCGGCACACCATTCCTGGATAGCAGACAGACAGTCGGAGATGAGGGAAGGAGAGGAGGAGGCCGAGGGTAGCCTGAAAATGAGCTGGGTATCGTCCGCATAGCACTGGAAGTGGGGGCAGAGAGCGGCGATGCGGTGGGCAAGGAGTGCCAGATACTGGTTGAAAAGCCAGGGAGAGAGGTTGGATCCCTGGGGGACACCACAGGTGGAGAAAAAGATGTCAGAGAGGAAGGAGCCCATTTGGACCTGGGAGGGTCGACCGGAAAGGAAAGAGGTCAGCCATGCCAGAGCCTGACCAGTGATACCCAGGTTATCACGGAGACGGTTGAGCAGGATGGCATGGTTGACAGTGTCAAAGGCAGAGGAGAGATCGAGCAGAATGAGAACACATGGAGTGTTGGAATCGAGGTTCAGGAGCAGGTCCTCACGGATGTTCAGGAGAGCAGTTTCCGTGCTTCTGGCCGCTCTGAAGCCGGATTGATGGTCATGAAGATTACCAACATATTCAGCATGGAGGTTAAGCTGGGAGATGGCCAGTTTCTCCAGGAGCTTGCCCAGGAAGGGAGTAATGGAGATTGGGCGATAGTTGGCCGGGCAGGAGGGGTCGGAGGAGGGTTTCTTGAGGAGGGGGTGCACAAGGGAGTGCTTGAGGGGGGATGGGAAGACTCCAGAGGCGAATGAGTGGTTGCAAAAGTCAGCCAGGGCAGGAGCCAGGGAGTCGATGTGGTCCTTGATGGTTTTGGAGGAACAGGGGTGAACCTGTTTAGACGAGGCTTTCATGGATCGGACTTGTCTGGAAACCTCATCAGCAGAAAAAGGTGGAAAAGCAGAGAAGGAGGGCGGAGGGGCGGCTGCAAGAGAGCAAGAGGAAGAGCCGGGAAGAGAGGGAGGGAGGAGAGAGGAGGAGAGCGAGGACAGGATGTCCTGAGTTTTTGAGATGAAGTGCGAGGCCAGTGCAGTGCAGAGGGCCTGGGAGGGGACAGGAGAGGTAGAGACTGCAGCAGGGTTGGCCAGCTCCTTGCAGATTTTAAAGAGTTCGGCCGAGTTGTTAGATGCCTCAGAGATGCGGGCTTGGATAAGTGCTCTCTTCTTGGTGAGAACGGAGAGCCGGTATTGCCTTTGGAGCAGGCGGCAGGCCAGTTTGTCAGAGGATGAACATGAAGCACGCCATTTCCTCTCTGCCACCCTGCACTTGCGTTTTAGGGTGACGAGATCCGAGTCATACCAGGAGTTACATTTGGCTTTGGGCTTCAGGCGGATTCTCATGACGGGAGCAAGGATATCGAGAGTATCAGATATAGAGGAATAGAGCATGGAGAGGGCTGTGTCAGGGTGGGAGTCAGCCGAGGGGGGAGAAGGGGGCGAGAAGGTAGCAGCGAAAGCCTCAACTGACACGCGCTTCATGGGTCGGATGACCGAGAAGGTGGGTGGCAGTGAAGAGGGTGGCTTTGCCTGTGGGGTAGGGAGGGAGAGGTGGGAGGATAGGAGAAAGTGATCGCTCCAGGAGAGAGGAGTGGAGAGAGGGAGGGAGAGGGGAAGGTCAGAAGAGATCAGAGCATCAAGAGTGTGCCCTGCAGAGTGAGTAGGCCCAGACGGGAGAATAGAGAGTGAGAGAGAGTTGCAGAGTTCGCGGAAGAGACCAGTGGGGGGACAGGAGGCATCGAGGTGGATGTTGAAGTCACCGAGAAAGAGGAGTTGGGTGGTTGAGGACAGGAGTGAGGAGGAGAGGTCAGCCCACTCAGAGAGGAAGGAGGAAATTTGACCAGGTGGCCGATAGATAGTAGCCACGGTAAGGGAATGGCTAGGAGAGAGAGAAAGTCGGCAGACAAGACATTCAAAAGAGGAGTAGGTCTGCGTAGGAGTGACAGTGGCAGGAATCCACTCAGGGAAGATAAGGGCAACACCACCCCCTGAACGGTTGGGCCTGGGCACGGAGAGGATCTTGTAGCCGTCAGGTAGGAGTGTGTCGAAGCTGGTGGCAGAGCTGGCAGTGAACCAAGTCTCAGTGAGACCGAGGACGTCGAGGTCCAGTTCCTCAAGAAGGCGACAGATATCAGAGGAGTGCTTGATGGCAGAGCGAGAGTTTAGAGTGGCAATGTGGAGAAGGTTGCCACCCTTGAAAAACTTCCGGGGAGGGGTACAGATCAGAGGTACGCCCTGCAGAGGTGTTAGAGAAGGAGTTGAAGAGGGAGCAAGAGAAGGGGCAGGGAGGGAGGGGAGAGGCAAGGTAGCCGAGGACAGAGGAGGGGGGACAGCGGGAGCGGAGAGGAAGTTGATGAGGCATGGGAAGCGTCTATCAAAGAGGTGAAGGTTGGCCTGAGGGCCTTGGACCAAGACGGTCCCGTTAGCATAGACATTAATGATGGCTTTAGAGGAGTGGAAAGGGGCCAAGAGGACATCCCAACGGGTGCCACCATTAATGGGAGAGGTGGAGAAAGGAGAGAGCACAGCGACCATGTGAAGGGTCCATAGGTCAGGTGAAGGCACGAAGAAGAGAATGTCAGTGAGAGTTTCCTTGGAGCAGGCGCTCGTGTAGGTGTCAGCGATAGGGAGGCCTGGGTTGGAGACCAGGATGTCCTTTTTAAACTTTTTCCTACCGGATTTAGTGAGGAGAGCAGGATAGTCAATGGAGAAGCAGTTAGAGTAGATAGGCGAGATAGAGAGCACCATGGAGTAGGAGGGGAGGCGGACGACACGAGTATGCAGACAGGAAGTGAGTGGAGGGCACTAGTTTACCACAATGCAGGTAAATGCTTGCCCCAAGTTCCCCACAGGGAGGGTATTCCAATGCTTCGAACCCCACCTGCGTGTCTATCCTTGCCCCAAGTTCCCCACAGGGAGGGTATATTCCAATGCTTCGAACCACACCTGCGTGTCTATCCTTGCCCCAAGTTCCCCACAGGGAGGTATATTCCAATGCTTGCCCCAAGTTCCCCACAGGGAGGGTATTCCAATGCTTCGAACCACACCTGCGTCTCTATCCTTGCCCCAAGTTCCCCACAGGGAGGGTATATTCCAATGCTTCGAACCACACCTGCGTGTCTATCCTTGCCCCAAGTTCCCCACAGGGAGGGTATATTCCAATGCTTCGAACCACACCTGCGTGTCTATCCTTGCCCCAAGTTCCCCACAGGGAGGGTATATTCCAATGCTTCGAACCACACCTGCGTGTCTATCCTTGCCCCAAGTTCCCCACAGGGAGGGTATATTCCAATGCGGTATTCCAATGCTTCGAACCACACCTGCGTCTCTATCCTTGCCCCAAGTTCCCCACAGGGAGGGTATATTCCAATGCTTCGAACCACACCTGCGTGTCTATCCTTGCCCCAATTTCCCCACAGGGAGGGTATATTCCAATGCTTCGAACCACACCTGCGTGTCTATCCTTGCCCCAAGTTCCCCACAGGGAGGGTATATTCCAATGCTTCGAACCACACCTGCGTGTCTATCCTTGCCCCAAGTTCCCCACAGGGAGGGTATATTAGAAATGCTTCGAACCACACCTGCGTGTCTATCCTTGCCCCAAGTTCCCCACAGGGAGGGTATATTCCAATGCTTCGAACCACACCTGCGTGTCTATCCTTGCCCCAAGTTCCCCACAGGGAGGGTATATTCCAATGCTTCGAACTGGATCAGAAAGATCATCAAGCAATAAACATTTGCCCGCTCTGAATGGTGCTACAGGCAATTTTAATTCTCTGCTTTTTTCGCTTAAGATAAGTGGCATCATCAGAAATAAAGTCATCATGAGTGATTTGAGGGCAAAAATGATAAAAGAGAAAGCACATATGACGATTGCTCGAATGTGGCAGTGGCATCATCCGTGGGTCATGTGTGGAGTGTGTAAATTCACATGTAACGGCACAGAGGTTGCCACAAGATTACCCCGTCCATGAAAACATGACTGTTTGCAATGTAGAAAGAGCAGTTTTTCTGATAAAATGTCCATGTGATTTAAAACATATTGGGCAGGCCGTCCCCTTCGCCTGTTAGTGCTACACGCTGGATGCTCCTTCAGCCCCCAGTACCTTAACTATTTAATGTTAAGTGATTATCAAGGGGCCCTTTAAATCAATAAGAGATAGTAAATAACCGCCCTTCTCATATGCAGCTTTATATACACATATGTTTCTTAGATTCTTTTACCAAATGTATGCAAGAGAGAAAATCATGTGTGTGGAACATTTTAATGCCAGCGCCTTAATAAGAATACGTCAACTAGATATATATACATATTCAGTGAAAACACGTTGTTATAGGGACGTCATGGTTATAGGTAAAACCGAAAACCCCCAGAAATTCATCCATGTGATCGATGAGATTTGTGATGTCATCTTTGATGTCCTACGTGTTAGCAGTGCACGGTGGTGGCGCAAGTTATGGTTGCTTAGCTTACCATAACTAGCACATTTTTGTTTATTTTGATTTTACTTGTAACCATAACGTCCCTCCCTTAAAGGGACATTATGGTTAAGTTGCACTAATACATTTTAATTTAATAGTAATTTAATTTTAATGTAATACTGAAATTTTACTTCCTTTGTCTCGTCTTTAAATCTCTTCATGATCTTGCCCCCCTACCTTTCCTCTTTCCTCTCATTCTACGTTCCCTCTCCCCCACTCCGATCTGCTGATCTCTTCCTACTATCTGTTCCCCCGCCTCCCTGTGCCCCATTCCGTGTCCGATCATTTCAGCTCCTTGCCCCCTACACTGGAATTATCTACCTCTCTATCCACTCCATTTCCTCATACCCTCCTTCCATTCTTCCTTGAAATCTCATCTTCTCCATCCCTGTCCTGTTAACCTCGTTACTTCCCTCTTACTCTCCCTCTGATCTGCGTTTCTTTACAGTCCTAAGCAAATTGTTCTACTTATTGTTTTTGATGGTTTGTCTCATGTTTACAATTATGCTTCCATTTTATTCTAATGTATTCTTGTTGTTGCTATGTAAAGCGCTTTGGCTTAAAGCGCTCTATCAATTTAATAAATAAATAAATAACAATAATAAAAAGCTATGAAATTCAGTGAGAAAGCATTGTTAAAGGGACGTTATGGCTACAAGTAAAACCGAAAAACCTGTCCAGACCATAACTCGCGCCACCACCGTGCACTGCTAAGACTAACACCCAGGACATCAAAGATTACCTCACAAATGTCATCGATGACATCACTAATGACATCACATATCTGGCCCATTGGTTTTTGTTCACTAACATATCTAAACAGGTGGTTTTGTTCACTGACAGTCAGAATATGAAAATTGAAAAGGTGCTGTAAATCTAGACAACCTTCTAGTATGTTCTTAAAGTACTTTCCTTAGGGTTTGGTCTCAGCTCATGTTACATATGTATGGGGCAATAAGCAGGCCTCAAGTACAGAATTCAATTCTGCACATGATAATCAACTCTGTTATTGTTGTTTGTTGGTGCTGTTGTTTCTTTCTTCCTTACTTTAGTTTCCCTGTATGTGGCTCTAATTTGTATACATTATGGGTTTTTATATGTATTTTTTATACTAACACAAGTATGTCGTAAGTCTGAAATCATTTGCTATTTATTCCATGTTTAACATTATGCAAAAGTTTGATAAGGCAGAATTTATTATTTTAGTATCAGAAATGATCCGATTAAAAATATTGCACTTCTATGGTGCCTGCTATAGCCATTGCCTATGTGTGTATGGTTAGGTGCCTGTATTAAGAGCAATACTCCAATATAATGTGTTGTTTAGATGAGAACATTCTTTAATACATTAGGTAGTTCATGATAGGCCTCCCGATCACCCCTGACATCTTATTACCAACATAATAAACACTACCCCTTGTGTGGACTGTTCATGAAAATGATTTAATGTGTGATTCTATCAGTGATGGCATCAATGACATTTGTGATGTCATCTTTGATGTCCTGGGTGTTTGTCTTAGCAATGCACAGTAGTGGCGCGAGTTATAGTTGCTTAGCTTATCATAACTGGTGAATTCCGGGGGTTTTCTGTTTTACTTGTAACCATAACGTTCCTTTAACAAAGATTTTTTCATCGAATTTCATAGGTTTTTATTAGTGCAATTTAGCCATGACCAGAGACGTCATTATGGGAGGGCAAAAGGGGCACTTGCCCAGGGCCCCCACCTCGGAGGGGGAACCAAAAAGGCTGACTGATCTGAAGAAGTAAGATTACATTGTTAACCAGTCTTAAATAGCACAAATCAGGATATTTTATGGGGCGCTGCTGAGTCCTTAAACCCATTGCCTTTCTGTTTTGACAAGTACTTTCTGCCTTGATCAATTCATCATGTATTGCTTTCTGTGTTCACTGTGGTATACATAGTTTGTGTGTTCCTTCCAGCACAACTCTGTAGCATTCTTTCCTTCCTGTGGGAATTATGTTGATCATGTGCAATAGGCAACAGTGAAATGTATATTGATAAATTGAGTGCAACAATGGTTCAGAAGTTAGCTCAGTGTGTGAAGCACCCATTGCAGAGATATGTGTTCATATGCAAAATTAGAATATCATATTCCAGCAAGCCTGGCTGAGCCTTTCCTATGTCTTAAGTTTATAAAACTGCCTGCATATGTACTTGGTTTTGCAGAACAACATCTGCTGGTATCAGCAATGTACCTGTACCAGATATGGAATGCTATAAAAACTAACGTCATCCATATGGTGAAGGTCTAGAAATTGGTTTGTTCAGATGAGGTGTTGTAAAACCTAGTCAATCACCTCCAAGGATGGCAGAAACTGTTAGTCCAAGAGGTGATTAAGTATCCAAATTCAAGACTATGGAACAAAAGCGTTCATGCTTGTATCCTGGCTTTGCCAGCAGACGATACAGTAATCCTGGTCAAATCATCTAATATATCTTACATTCCTCTGGATCCTGGCTTCAGTACCTATGACAGGTTCCTCTGGATCTTGGCTTCAGTACCCATGACAGGTTCCTCTGGATCCTGGCTGCAGTACCTATGAGAGGCCCTTCTGGATCTTGGCTTCAGTACCCACGACAGGTCCCTCTGGATCTTGGCTTCAGTACCAATGACAGGTTCCTCTGGATCTTGGCTTCAGTACCCATGACAGTTCCCTCTGGATCTTGGCTTCAGTACCCATGTCAGGTTCCTCTGGATCTTGGCTTCAGTACCCATGACAGGTTCCTCTGGATCCTGGCTTCAGTACCTATGACAGGTTCCTCTGGATCTTGGCTTCAGTACCCACGACAGGTCCCTCTGGATCTTGATTTCAGTACCCACGTGTCATGAACCCGGGTGCATGGACACTATGGTACAGGTGGAACAGGGGACGCCGCCATTGAAGCTTCCCACCATATTTACTACGTTCTTCAGCACGTGGTCTAGTTGTTCTGTTTCAGCGCTGCTGGAGGTATGTATGCACTTCCGTGTCTGCAGCTGACGCATTCCAACTGCAGTCCTTCCGTTCCTGCTACCGTGATGCTAAGTGATTTCTCGTTTTTTTCGTCCCCTTTCGAGGACCTTTCTCTTCTTCCTTTGCCCTTGTTTTGGTTGGAGCTGACTCTGCCTCCTTCAGCTTTCTCGTCTCTGCTTCCGCTCTCTCGCTGAGTTCTTGGCTTCTTCCCTTCCCTCTGTTTTCATTTCCCAGTCCGTCTTGCCGGATTTGTATTTTTTTTTCCTTGCATGGCATCCTGTTGTCCTGCTTCTTTCTAAATGTTGGGCTATTCTTGTATCCCAGTTATTTTTCCTTACTGCTCCCCTCCACTCACTCACCCTGATGTATTATCCTCCGGACGCCTGGATCCAGTCTGCTGTTGAGTACCGAGGCTCTTGGACTCCATCTCCACTTACCTACAGGGATTTTTTATGCCGATTCGCTTTTTCCCCTACCGGCTGTTCCGGAAGGGGGCCACATTACCTTAGTCTGTCGACAAACGGTGACTGTGGCTTCCTCTCGGGACAGACCTTTGGCATTAAAAAAAAACAAGACTCAGGTACTTGGAGGAGAACACTAAAGGAAACCTACAGTGCAGACTAAACGGACACAGGTGAGGAGGAGGAGGAGGTTGGGAGATCAAGGGAAGAAAGACCATCGCTTGTCAGCATGACAGGTCCCTCTCGGTTTTGACTTTAGTACCCACGGGTCCCTCTGGGTCATGACTTCAGTACACATGACAGGTCCCTCTGACTTCAGGACCCACGACAGTTCTCTCTGACTTCAGGACCCACGACAGGTCTCTCTGGGTCTTCACTTCAGTACCTTCGACAGGTCCCTCTGGGTCTTGACTTCAGTACCCTCGACAGGTCCCTCTGGGTCTTGACTTCAGTACCCGTGACAGGTCCCTCTGGGTCTTAGCTTCAGTACCCATGACAGGTCCCTCTGGATCTTGGCTTCAGGACCCTACGACAGATCCCTCTGGGCCTTGACTTCAGGAACCACGGCAGGTCCCGCTGGGTCTTGACTTCTGTACCCTCGACAGGTCCCTCTGGGTCTTGACTTCAGTACCCTCGACAGGTCCCTCTGGGTCTTAACTTCAGTACCCACGTCAGGTCCCTCTCGGTCTTGGCTTCAGTACCCATGACAGGTCCCTCTGACTTCAGGACCCACGACAGGTCCCTCTGACTTCAGGACCCACGACAGGTTCCTCTGGGCCTTGGCTTCAGGACCCATGACAGGTCCCTCTGGTTCTTGACTTCAGTACCCATGACAGGTCCCTCGAGATCATGACTTCTGGACCCATGACAGGTCCCTCTGGGTCTTGACTTCAGTACCCATGACAGGTCCCTCTGACTTCAGGACCCACGACAGGTCCCTCTGGGCCTTGACTTCAATACCTTCGACAGGTCCCTCTGGTTCTTGACTTCAGTACCCTCGACAGGTCCCTCTGGGTCTTGACTTCAGTACCCTCAACAGGTCCCTCTGGGTCTTGGCTTCAGTACCCACGACAGGTCCTTCTGGGTCTTGGCTTCAGTACCCATGACAGGTCCCTCTGACTTCAGGACCCACGACAGGTTCCTCTGACTTCAGGACCCACGGCAGGTCCCTTTGGGCCTTGGCTTCAGGACCCATGACAGGTCGCTCTGGTTCTTGACTTCAGTACCCATGACAGGTCCCTCTGGATCTTGACTTCAGGACCCATGACAGGTCCCTCTGGGTCTTGACTTCAGTACCCATGACAGGTCCCTCTGACTTCAGGACCCACGACAGGTCCCTCTGACTTCAGGACCCACGACAGGTCCCTCTGGGCCTTGACTTCAGTACCTTCGACAGGTCCCTCTGGTTCTTGACTTCAGTACCCTCGACAGGTCCCTCTGGGTCTTGACTTCAGTACCCTCAACAGGTCCCTCTGGGTCTTGACTTCAGTACCCACGACAGGTCCCTCTGGGTCTTGGCTTCAGTACCCATGACAGGTCCCTCTGGATCTTGACTTCAGGACCCACGACAGGGCCCTCTGGCTGTTGACTTCAGTACCCATAACCGGTCCCTCTGACTTCAGGACCCACGACAGGTCCCTCTGACTTCAGGACCCACGACAGGTCCCTCTGGGTCTTGGCTCCAGGACCCGCTACAGGTCCCTCTGGATCTTGACTTCAGGACCCATGACAGGTCCATCTGGTTCTTGGCTTCAGGACCCGCTACAGGTCCCTTTGGATCTTGACTTCAGGACCCATGACAGGTCCCTCTGGGCCTTGGCTTCAGGACCGATGGCAGGTCCCTCTGGATCTTGGCCTCAGGACCCATGGCAGGTCCCTCTGGGCCTTGGCTTCAGTACTCATGACAGGTTTTTCTGGGTCTTGGCTTCAGTGCCCACGACAGGTCCCTCTGGGTCTTGGCTTCAGGACCCACAACAGGTCCCTCTGGGTCTTGGCTTCAGGACCCATGGCAGGTCCCTCTGGATCTTGACTTCAGGACCCACGACAGGTCCCTCTGGGTCTTGACTTCAGTACCCATGACAGGTCCCTTTGACTTCAGGACCCACGACAGGTCCCTCTGACTTCAGGACCCACGACAGGTCCCTCTGGGTCTTGGCTCCAGAACCCGCTACAGGTCCTTCTAGATCTTGACTTCAGGACCCATGACAGGTCCCTCTGGGCCTTGGCTTCAGGACCGACGACAGGTCCCTCTGGGCCTTGACTTAAGTACCCATGACTGGTCTCTCTTGGTCTTGACTTCAGTACCCTCGACAGGTCCCTCTAGATCTTGGCTTCAGTGCCCATGACAGGTCCCTCTGGGTCTTGACTTCAGTACCCATGACAGGTCCCTCTGGATCTTGACTTCAGGACCCACGACAGGTCCCTCTGGGTCTTGACTTCAGTACCCATGACAGGTCCCTTTGACTTCAGGACCCACGACAGGTCCCTCTGACTTCAGGACCCACGACAGGTCCCTCTGGGTATTGGCTCCAGAACCCGCTACAGGTCCTTCTAGATCTTGACTTCAGGACCCATGACAGGTCCCTCTGGGCCTTGGCTTCAGGACCGACGACAGGTCCCTCTGGGCCTTGACTTAAGTACCCATGACTGGTCTCTCTTGGTCTTGACTTCAGTACCCTCGACAGGTCCCTCTAGATCTTGGCTTCAGTGCCCATGACAGGTCCCTCTGGATCTTGGCTTCAGTACCCATGATAGGTTCCTCTGGATCTTGGCTTCAGGACCTGTGACAGGTCCCTCTGGGTCTTGGCTTCAGTGCCCACGACAGGTCCCTCTGGGTCTTGGCTTCAATGCCCACGACAGGTCCCTCTGGGTCATGGCTTCAGGACCCACAACAGGTCCCTCTGGGTCTTGGCTTCAGGACCCCACCAGGTTCCTCTGGATCTTGGCTTCAGTACCGATGACAGGTCCTTCTGGATCTTGACTTCAGGACCCACGACAGGTCCCTCTGGGTCTTGACTTCAGTACCCATGACAGGTCCCTCTGACTTCAGGACCCACGACAGGTCCCTCTGGGTCTTGGCTCCAGGAACCGTTACAAGTCCCTCTGGATCTTGACTTCAGGACCCATGACAGGTCCGTCTGGGTCTTGGCTTCAGGACACGCTACAGGTCCCTCTGGATCTTGCCTTCAGGACCCATGACAGGTCCCTCTGGGCCTTGGCTTCAGGACCGACAACAGGTCCCTCTGGATCTTGCCCTCAGGACCCATGGCAGGTCACTCTGGGCCTTGGCTTCAGTACTCATGACAGGTTTTTCTAGGTCTTGCTTTCAGTGCCCACAACAGGTCCCTCTGGGTCTTGGCTTCTGGACCCACAACAGGTCCCTCTGGGTCTTGGCTTCAGGACCCACACCAGGTTCCTCTGGATCTTGGCTTCAGTACCCATGACAGGTCCCTCTGGATCTTGACTTCAGGACCCACGACAGGTCCCTCTGGGTCTTGACTTCAGTACCCATGACAGGTCCCTCTGACTTCAGGGCCCACGACAGGTCCCTCTGGGTCTTGGCTCCAGGACCCGTTACAAGTCCCTCTGGATCTTGACTTCAGGACCCATGACAGGTCCGTCTGGGTCTTGGCTTCAGGACCCGCTACAGGTCCCTCTGGATCTTGCTTTCAGGACCCATGACAGGTCCCTCTGGGCCTTGGCTTCAGGACTGACAACAGGTCCCTCTGGATCTTGGCCTCAGGACCCACGGCAGGTCACTCTGGGCCTTGGCTTCAGTAGTCATGACAGGTTTTTCTAGGTCTTGGTTTCAGTGCCCACAACAGGTCCCTCTGGGTCTTGGCCTCAGTACCCACGACAGGTCCCTCTGGACATTTACTGCAGGACCCACGGCAGGTCCCTCTGGATCTTGGCTTCATTACCCATGACAGGTCTCTCTGGATCTTGACTTCAGGACCCACAACAGGTCCATCTGGGTCTTGGCCTCAGTACCCATGACAGGTCCCTCTGGAACTTGGCTTCAGGACCCACGATAGGTCCCTCTGGGTCTTGGCTTCAAGACCCGCTACAGGTCCCTCTGGATCTGGACTTCAGGACCCATGACAGGTCCCTCTGGTCCTTGGCTTCAGGACCCACGACAGTTCCCTCTGGCTCTTGGCCTCAGTACCCACGACAGGTCCCTCTGAACCTTTACTGCAAGACCCACGACAGGTCCCTCTGGATCTTGGCTTCAGTACCCACGACAAGGTTCCTCTGGATCTTGGCTTCAGGACCTGCGACAGGTCCCTCTGGATCTTGACTTCTGGACCCACGACAGGTCCCTCTGGGTCTTGGCTTCAGTGCCCACGACAGGTCCCTCTGGGTCTTGGCTTCAGGACCCACAACAGGTCCCTCTGGGTCTTGGCTTCAGGACCCATGACAGGTTCCTCTGGATCTTGGCTTCAGTACCCATGACAGGTTCCTCTGGATCTGGACTTCAGGACCCACGACAGGTCCCTCTGGGTCTTGACTTCAGTACCCATGACAGGTCCCTCTGACTTCAGGACCCACGACAGGTCCCTCTGACTCCAGGACCCACGACAGGTCCCTCTGGATCTTGAATTCAGGACCCACGACAGGTCCCTCTGGATCTTGGCCTCAGGACCCACGACAGGTCATTCTGGGCCTTAGCTTCAGTACTCATGACAGGTTTCTCTGGGTCTTGGCTTTAGGACCCACGCCAAGTCCCTCTGGGTCTTGGCTTCAGGACCCACGACAGGTCCCTCTGGGTCTTGGCTTTAGGACCCACGACAGGTCCCTCTGGATCTTGGCTTGAGTACCCATGACAGGTTCCCCTGGATCTTGACTTCAGGACCCACGACAGGTCCCTCTGGATCTTGGCTGCAGGACCCAGAATAGGTCCTTCTGGGTCTTGGCTTCAGGACCCGCTACAGGTCCCTCTGGATCTTGACTTCAGGACCCACGACAGTTCCCTCTGGGTCTTGGCTTCAGTACCCATGACAAGGTTCCTCTGGATCTTGGCTTCAGGACCTGCGACAGGTCCCTCTGGATCTTGACTTCTGGACCCATGACAGGTCCCTCTGGGTCTTGGCTTCAGTGCCCACAACAGGTCCCTCTGGGTCTTGGCTTCAGGACCCACAACAGGTCCCTCTGGGTCTTGGCTTCAGGACCCATGACAGGTTCCTCTGGATCTTGGCTTCAGTACCCATGACAGGTTCCTCTGGATCTGGACTTCAGGACCTACGAAAGGTCCCTCTGGGTCTTGACTTCAGTACCCATGACAGGTCCCTCTGACTTCAGGACCCACGACAGGTCCCTCTGACTCCAGGACCCATGACAGGTCCATCTGGATCTTGACTTCAGGACCCACGACAGGTCCCTCTGGATCTTGGCCTCAGGACCCACGACAGGTCATTCTGGGCCTTAGCTTCAGTACTCATGACAGGTTTCTCTGGGTCTTGGCTTTAGGACCCACGCCAAGTCCCTCTGGGTCTTGGCTTCAGGACCCACGACAGGTCCCTCTGGATCTTGGCTTGTGTACCCATGACAGGTTCCCCTGGATCTTGACTTCAGGACCCACGACAGGTCCCTCTGGATCTTGGCTGCAGGACCCATGATAGGTCCTTCTGGGTCTTCGCTTCAGGACCCGCTACAGGTCCCTCTGGATCTTGACTTCAGGACCCACAACAGTTCCCTCTGGGTCTTGGCTTCAGTAACCATGACAGTTCCCTCTGGATCTTGGCTTCAGGACCCACGACAGGTCAGTCTGGATCTTGGCTGCAGTACCCATGACAGGTTCCCCTGGATCTTGGCTTCATGACCTGTGACAGGTCCCTCTGGATCTTGACTTCAGGACCCATGACAGGTCCCTGTGGGCCTTGGCTTCAGGGCCCATGACAGGTCCCTCTGGGCCTTGGCTTCAGGACCCACGACTGGTCCCTCTGGGACTTGGCTTCAGTACCCGCAACAGTTCCCTCTGGCTCTTGGCTTCAGGACCCACGACAGGTCCCTCTGGATCTTGGCTTGAGTACCCATGACAGGTCCCTCTGGATCTTGGCTTCAGGACTCACGATAGGTCCCTTTGGGTCTTGGCTTCAAGACCCGCTAGAGGTCCCTCTGGATCTTGACTTCAAAACCCACGACAGTTCCCTCTGGCTCTTGGCTTCAGGACCCACGACAGGTCCCTCTGGTTCTTGGCTTGAGTACCCATGACAGGTCCCTCTGGGTCTTGGCTTCAGGATCCACACATGGACCCTCTGGACCATTGCTTCAGGATCCATGCTAGGTCTGCCCTGGACCGTGGCTTCACCATTGACGACAGGCCACGTTCCCAGGTATCCATCACCACAGGCCTCTCTCCTAGGCTTTGGCCCCTCCTGCCATGACCTGTACCCTCTGTTATCTCTCCCCAGGGGTTTCTGGTGAAAAGCCTCAGGCTTTGGCTTTCCAGTTCCTCTAAGAAGGGGAATGGGGCTGTTGGCCCCTTCTGGGCAGTCTTCTTTCTCTAGGGCTTCGAAGGCTCAGCATCACTCCACCTCTCCAAGGTTGGCCGTGTTCTTCCCAGAGTCCCCCCTCCAGCAGCCCCCCCCCCCCTTTGCGTTCAGGAAACCCCAGCAGTGTTTCCTCTGAATTCCCCAGCCCCTTTTATACCCATGGTGCTCTGGTGCAAAGGACTCTGACTGGTTCTCTTCTAGGCTCCTTGGCCTCCCTCCCTGGGATTGGTTAGGCCTGGTAGCAATCTCCTTTCCTCTCTCTTCACGCGCATTGATTTATTTCACCCTGGCGTGTCACTGGGTGGTGTTTAAGATACATGCTAGTGTGCAGTGCCATTTTGGAAATCCCTCACTGCTTTGCTTTGCAGTGGCTCAGCGGCTTTCCGTGCTACCTGCGAGCCAGCTTGGGTTGACTCTGGGAACAAACCGAGCATCCTTTCTCTAAAAAGATGACTCGGATCCCGTGGGACCCCCTCCAACCACTCACTGGTGTTACCTCCAATCACTCACTGGTGTCACCTCCAACCACTCACTGGTGTCATCTGCAAGCACTCACTGGTGTCACCCGCGTACCCAGTGGCCCACTACAGCCACATGTTAAGATGAGGACACTTTTTTACCTGCTTGTGTTTCACTCTTTTGCCAAGGAGTGCTTCCCTGTTGTCATTGGACGTCTTCTTCCTTGCTTTTCTTATAATCATTTTGGGGTAGCCTTGTTCTCTTGAGTTGGTGCTTAATATCTCTGCCTCTTTCTAGAATCCTGTGGTATCGGTACTGCTAGTGGCTTTTCCCGAACATGTCCATATGGTACATTGAAAAGAATCATAACGGAGCAGTCGCTTGATTCGACGTCTGCTTTTACTTTCAATTCTCCCATTCCATGAGACATGATCATGTCTAAAGGTGACCCCTCGCCCCCACAGAGCCCAGATAACACCAGAGGAGCCAGCAGAGTTGGGCCAGCAGCAGAGAGAGGTGTGTCTGTGATAACCAGCCGCGGCTGTTAGCGACTGAGCAACCATTGCGGGAGAGGCAGGAGAAGACTTTTATAGTAGTCAAGCCCACAGGAGACTAAGGAAGAGGCGAGTCTATAAGGCTGAGCTTCTGACAGACAAGGAAGTGATCCACCAGTACAAGCCCTCAGGGACTATGGAAGAGGCGAGTCAACAAGGCTGAGCTTCTGACAGACAAGGAAGTGATCCACCAGTACAAGCCCTCAGGAGACTATGGAAGAGGCGAGTCTACAAGGCTGAGCTTCTGACAGACAAGGAAGTGATCCACCAGTACAAGCCCACAGGAGACTAAGGAAGAGGCGAGTCTATAAGGCTGAGCTTCTGACAGACAAGGAAGTGATCCACCAGTACAAGCCCTCAGGAGACTATGGAAGAGGCGAGTCTATAAGGCTGAGCTTCTGACAGACAAGGAAGTGATCCACCAGTACAAGCCCTCAGGAGACTAAGGAAGAGGCGAGTCTATAAGGCTGAGCTTCTGACAGACAAGGAAGTGATCCACCAGTACAAGCCCTCAGGAGACTATGGAAGAGGCGAGTCTACAGGGCTGAGCTTCTGACAGACAAGGAAGTGATCCACCTTTACAAGCCCTCAGGACACTATGGAAGAGGCGAGTCTACAAGGCTGAGCTTCTGACAGACAAGGAAGTGATCCACCAGTACAAGCCCTCAGGAGACTATGGAAGAGGCGAGTCTACAAGGCTGAGCTTCTGACAGACAAGGAAGTGATCCACCAGTACAAGCCCTCAGGAGACTATGGAAGAGGCGAGTCTACAAGGCTGAGCTTCTGACAGACAAGGAAGTGATCCACCAGTACAAGCCCTCAGGAGACTATGGAAGAGGCGAGTCTACAAGGCTGAGCTTCTGACAGACAAGGAAGTGATCCACCAGTACAAGCCCTCAGGAGACTATGGAAGAGGCGAGTCTACAAGGCTGAGCTTCTGACAGACAAGGAAGTGATCCACCAGTACAAGCCCTCAGGAGACTAAGGAAGAGGCGAGTCTACAAGGCTGAGCTTCTGACAGACAAGGAAGTGATCCACCAGTACAAGCCCTCAGGAGACTATGGAAGAGGCGAGTCTACAAGGCTGAGCTTCTGACAGACAAGGAAGTGATCCACCAGTACAAGCCCTCAGGAGACTATGGAAGAGGCGAGTCTACAAGGTTGAGCTTCTGACAGACAAGGAAGTGATCCACCAGTACAAGCTCTCAGGAGACTAAGGAAGAGGCGAGTCTACAAGGCTGAGCTTCTGACAGACAAGGAAGTGATCCACCAGTACAAGCCCTCAGGAGACTATGGAAGAGGCGAGTCTACAAGGCTGAGCTCCTGACAGACAAGGAAGTGATCCACCAGTACAAGCCCTCAGGAGACTAAGGAAGAGGCGAGTCTATAAGGCTGAGCTCCTGACAGACAAGGAAGTGATCCACCAGTACAAGCCCTCAGGAGACTATGGAAGAGGCGAGTCTATAAGGCTGAGCTTCTGACAGACAAGGAAGTGATCCACCAGTACAAGCCCTCAGGAGACTATGGAAGAGGCGAGTCTATAAGGCTGAGCTTCTGACAGACAAGGAAGTGATCCACCAGTACAGGCCCTCAGGAGACTATGGAAGAGGCGAGTCTATAAGACTGAGCTTCTGACAGACAAGGAAGTGATCCACCAGTACAGGCCCTCAGGAGACTATGGAAGAGGCGAGTCTATAAGGCTGAGCTTCTGACAGACAAGGAAGTGATCCACCAGTACACAAGTCTCTCAATATATCCCACAGTCCACACTCAGGCACTTGGCGGGGCGTCCCACTCCATCCATATCCGCTCAGCCAAGATGAACTTCCGTCTTGCCACAGGCACGGGGGCCTGGCACAGCTCACCTGCACTTAGCTTCCCCCACTGATCAGTGCTTGGTTGTGTTACTGCCACAGCCACACGTTCAGTACTGTTCCTGCAGAGAATACACAAGAGCAACTCAATAGAAGCCCTTTTTCTTGCCCGTGACCTTCAACAAATCTTTCTTGATTATTCTTCTCAAGGAGGCAATGCCTGAGGACTTGGGAGTACTGCGGGTTTCATGGGAATCAAGCATTTCATGTTTGTTCCTTTTCAATTAAAAAAGTATAAACACAAAAATAAAAAAATGTTTGGGCTGTTGCATTAATGTGTCTATTGTAGGTTTCCTGGATCGTGTGTCAGGGCAATGGGCCTCATTACGAGTTGGGCTCAAAGGGATACTGGGCACCGGTAAGGACACCAGTGCCGGTAATCCCTTTGTGCCCTATTCTGAGTTCCCTTAGCGGGCCCCTTCCTTAATGCCTGGCTAATAACAGCAAATTACGGTACCGTTATTAGCACCTTCCCCCTTCTCATTGAGCCCTATGGGGGCTCAAATGGGAATGGGGAATGGTTTGGTAAATGGGGATTTACCGGTCCCGCAAAGGTCGATATAGACCGGTAAGTCTCCACTGAACGAGGGTGGACTCGGTACCGGTATTGGAGGTAGTCATGGCGCTAATAGCGCCATGATTACCTCCATACTCGGAATGAGGCCCAATGTCCTTTCTGGGTGGATTAGAAACTATGGGCGATCACAAGAGAGCTTGCAAAGGAGTGTGACTAGCCCTGTAAAGTAACGAGTGTGTACCCAAACAAGCAGACCCGGGGTAACGACACAGGACTCTCCCTGACTCTTTGGATGTGTCATGTACAGTGCATGACTGGGAAACTCGAATTTCACGACCATAAAATAAAACGCTTTTAAGAAACCCAAGGAACCAGCAAATACATGTTGCAATTTCTTATGTGAACTCTTGATGCACACATGAAATTCCTGCAATTGCAACTTAATGTCTCTTTGTTCAGGATTTCATGCAGTCATGGAAACATTGTGGATGGCAAGGTTGATACAAAAAAACAGCGGAAACTCTAATGGAAATATTACTTGTATTTTTGTTTTGAAAAATCTGCCACAATCTTGAATTCAGTTGCATAAACCACGATGTGCAATTATACAATTCCTCAGATACTGCGCCAAGGTTTTATTGGTCCTCTCAATCTGTCCATTCGACTGGGAATGAAAGGCGGGTGTGAAAGGCAATTCCATTTGAAACAAATCGCGCCATGCTCGGCAAAATGTAGATGTAAAGTGGGTACCCCACTCTCTCATCACAACTGAAGGATTTCCATGCAAGCAAAATGTCTTTTAAAAAACGTGTGCACCAATGTCCCTACTCTGAGACATCACTTGAGCAAATGTCCCGCCGCCTGCAATATATTGTGCTGTGATAGAGAAGATCAGCCGTAACGTCCAAAGATACTGCTTGCCCTCTTTCTTTAGGTCTTCCTTCTTAAGGTTGTAAGAATAAGATTATTTGATTCGTGTACACGCGCACACATGCACCTCCCTTCCAATGGTCTTTGATTGTATATTGATTGGGTGCCATTAGAATTTGCAAGACATCCACTTAATAAGATGTTGCCAAGCAGGCTGTCCTGCTATCAAGAGCCCTGGCCTCACGTAGATGTTTACTCTTCCATAACATATTCCCGTCACCCTGATACTGCAGTGGCTGTTTGTTAAACTGCTCAGCACTCCCGCAGAAATGGGTCAGCTTTAATCTGACTGCACCAATTCCCCACTCCAGCAAATCTTGCTTCCAGAAAGCGCCTCTAACCAATTTCACTGCATTTTACCTCCTATGGGGGCCCAATCCCCCATACCCTCGGCATTTAAAGCCACCCCCCCTCTTTATGCCGCCCCTTCTCAGCCAGCCCTCCATCTACAGCAGCAACATGCGATGCGCCGTCCTGCGGTTACGCAGCATCAGCGAGACAGGGATACCCAGAAACCAGCAGTGAACCTTGAATATCTCAATATACAGCTCATGTATGAGGGAAGAATTAAGCAGCTTGAAGAATGACTTTTGTAAACCTAGTAAGGAAGTGGGGGGCAATCCAAAAAACAGAAAGAACCCACATGGATTTCCTGGCTGGACACTCCGGTTCCAGATACCAAGACACCTGCCCCAGCACTCAACTAGCTGCCAGAGGCAATAGCAACCCGGGAGATCATTAGGCTGTGCTGCGCTATTCCCTGATGACGTCATCTTGAGGAGCCAGAACTCTAAGCGCATATTCTTTGGAATAAGGTCGAGTGGATGTAACTCTGAACAACAGCCTCCCAAATATTAAACAAAAATGACAAATTCATGAAATCAAGGAGGAAAAGCTGCCAACAGTTTGAGGGGGGTATTATATGATATGATAGTTTATTTATATAGCGCCTATACACAATGTATTTCAAAGCGCTTCAAGGCAAGGGAGGGAACAAAGGAAAATACAATGGCATTGTTATAGGCCATGAACAGTAAGGATGTGAAATTAACTATCGCACTCGGCCTCACAACATTTCAGATAGTGCAAAAGCTAAGACATAGATAAGGAAGGGAGAGGGGAAGGGGAAGAAAATGGAAACAGACAGGCGACTACCGTACTAGGCCTGACAACATTTCTGCTAGAGCCGGAGAAAAACAAAAGTTGAGGGAGAGGAGTGCAGAAAGGGAGGGGAGGAACCAAACAAGAGACTAACGTACTAGGTCTGACGACATTTCAGATAGTGATGGAGGGGGGGGGACGTGACAAACAAGGTTGCTATCATACTGGGTCCAGGGACAATTCTGATAGAGTAAGTGCATAGAAGAAAGTAAGGAGAGGAGGGGAGGACATAGGAAAAGGGAGAAAGGGAGAGGAGGAGAGAACAGAGAGTGAGCAGTGAAAAAGTGGAGAAGCAAGAGGGCAGAGTGAATACAATTGCAGAAGTCAGTAGTAACACATAGGCCCTCATTCCGAGTTTGGAGGTAGCCATGGCGCTATTAGCACCATGGCTGCCTCCAAAATCGGTCCGACTCCGGTCTGGTGAAGGGAGTAATTACCGGTCCAGTCCGAGGACGGTGGGACCGGTAATTCCCCATTCATCAGAGCTATTCCCCATTCCCATTTGAGCCCCCATAGGGCTCAATGGGAAGGGGGAAGGCGGCAATAACAGTTCCTTTATTGACCCCGGTATCCCTTTGCAGGTCCCGTCCATAACGCCTGGTAAAACTAGGCGTTAAGGGAGGGACCTGCAAAGGGACCTCGGAATAGGGCGCAAAGGGATTACTGGCACCGGTGTCCTTACCGGTGCCTGGTATCCCTTTGCGCCCAGGTCGTAATGACCCCCATAATCTTGCAAGCCTGGATACAAGATACAATGAACTCCATAAAAGTCAAATCCAAGCATTGGAAAAAGGCGTTGATGGTAAAACCAGAATGTATCCAAACAGACTCCTGCAGAGGTAGGTGTAGGTTGGGGGAGAGGTTTGGAGAGGGGGGTGAAGCAGGGTAGAAGAATCAAGCAAAATAGGCAACACCTGTATGCGAGAAGGGGGGGTACAACGGAACATCATGGAGGGGACCAGAGGTGGGGATGGCCTGTGGGGACAGAGGGAGTAAACACATGTTGGTGCATGCTTACCTGCTGTCTGGGCAGGGGTTTGGGCCCTGGGTCCTCCTGGTCTGCACAGGCCCAAACAGGAAGTGCCCTTTTCTTCGTCTGCCTTTCACTTCGGACGCCCGGGCGAGAGACGCCCTTGATCTAAGAGTTAAGAGCAGAAAGGAAGAGGTAGGGCTAAGAAGGTGGGCGAGGCTTAGGCCAAAAGAGCGTCAAACCAGGAAGGCACCAGGTGGGCGGGGCTTAGGTCAGGTGACCTAGATCCACTGGCACCTGCTCTCATCTGCAAAGGAAAAGAGGCTGGAGGGCTGCTTAAGTAGGGAAACAGAGCGGCAAGCAGGAAGGCACCAGGTGGGTGGGGCTTAGACCAAAAGAGTGGGAAACCAGGAAGGCACCAGGTGGGTCGGGCATACGCCAAAAGAGCGGCAAACCAATAAGGCGCCAGTTGGGATGGGCTTAGGCCCGGTGACCTAGATCCACTTGCATCTGCTCCTCATTTTTTAAATTTTTTTTTATTTTTTATTTCATACAGTTTAGATAAACTTTTGAAATATATACATCAAATAATAACTGCATAATACCCTAAAATAAAATTAGAAGAAAAGAAAGGTAAGAAAAGAGAATATGGAGAACAGAAGAGCAATTTGTTTTTTACATACAGAACTCAACTAAACTAAATGAGTATTTACACATCGTTGCTTATAGATTTCTCCATCTCCAACCTGTTTTGTAACTTTTCTAGATACCTCATAAGTGCTATTGTTACATTTTTACATTCACTGTTGTGCAATTGGCGCCACCACTCCTCAATACTATAGGTCAAGCATTTGGCCATCTCTTTCCCTAGGTAGAATGTTGTCAGATTTCTTAAAGTCGGGCAGAAGAGGACGAGATGTTTTAGATTTTCCTCTTTATAGTTACAGAATCTGCAATTTGTTTTTCCAGGTTGAATCATTCGTCTTAGTTTCAGAATTTCCTTAATCTCTTATAGATTCAATCTGAATTTCAGGTACAGCTTTCTCAGACATTTACATGGCCAGATGACCATGTATTTGGGAATGGTGTTGTAACTTTTGGCTTCAGCAGGCGCATTTTTCATACATGTATGGTTTGATCTTTTTTCTACAGTTTCAATCCAGTCTAATTGAAGCAGTTTTTTCTTTACTGCGTTTGGGTTAAGCCATAAAGTTTTTCCGTCCATCCCCAGGTGATTCAAGATGTCCTTACATTGTTGTCTCCACATGTTTATTGCAGTCTTACTCTCTTGATTTTTTTTTAATTAGTTAGAACTTCAAAAGGTGGTAGTTCAGCTTCTTCCAAGGTCTTCCTGTATAGGGTTAATTTATTCCACATTATTCTAGCATTTAATGTGGATAAACCCACTTCATACAGGACACATGCAGTGGGAAACCCTTGTGGTAACTGCAAGATTTGTTTCCAGAATATGCTTTCGCACCTGACCCAGATCTGAGACGGACATCCAAACTTGCTTTCTGCTCCAAAGATCAAGATTGGGGTCACCTTGCTCTTATAGAACTTTATTATAGGGACATAGGAGAATTTCCCATAATTTTTTTGCAGGATCATGCCTTGTGTTGTTAACTGTTTGCAGTTGCTTGCGATCTTTTTCACCATTGGGTCGTCATTTATACTTGAATTTATTAACGTCCCCAAATATTGAGTATATGGTACTTTGCTCAAGGCTTCTGCTCCCAATGTCCATCTCGACTTGTTTGTCTTCGGATGACCACTCCTTTTATTTTCGAGGACAAGTATTTTAGATTTGGCTACGTTGATCTCTAGCCCTAGATCCTCAATATAGGTCTTTAAAGCGTTAAGCTTTCTTTGGAGTCCAATGGGTGTCAGGTCTAGAAGGACCATATCATCAGCATAAATGATCCAACTGATGTGTTTCCCGTTCAAATTTGAAGGAAATGACACTATGCCATCAAGTGCGGATCCGATCTCTGAGATGTAAAAATTAAAGAGTGTCAATCCCAAGGGGCACCCTTGCTTCACCCCACGTTCTGTTCTGATGGGTTAAGTTAGATGACCATCACTGTCCAGTCGAATCTGTATTTGTGTCTCCGAATACATTTCTTTTATGGCCTGGATGAGACTATGAGGGCAGCCTCTCGATTTTAGTTTCGACCATAATTTTTCACGATCGACTCCGTCAAAGGCGTTGGCTAAATCTATAAATGCCAAATAGACTTTGTTGCTTGATTTAAAGGTGTCTATTTTAAGCAAATTCAGTATGAGAATATTTAGACCACATCCTACACCTTTTACGAAGCCTGTCTGTCATGCATCGATGATCTATTTTGACTTTATCTAACTCAATAAATGATGTAGGAGTAGACTTGCAAAAACTTTCCCAACCACATCGAAAAGGGCTATCGGCCGATAATTTGCTGGATTTGTGTGGCAGCCCTTTTTGAAAATGGGAACAATGATGCCTAATTTCCATGTTGTAGGGACGCGGCCTTCTTTAATTATGTTCTGAAAGAGTATGTTGCAAAAGTCTGTCCATTCTTCAATGTTGTTTTTGAGCATGGCGTTCGAAAGCCCATCTGGACCAGCAGCCCTTGAAGAAGTGCACTTTTGTATGCAATTCAAGATCTCATCTCGTTCAAAGGCTAAATCCCACGGCTGACTTACATTCCGGCTTGGACAAGATGTTTCTTTCTTTTTTCCGAATAAGTGCCTGTAATGGCTTATCCATTGATCTTCATTCACCATATTTGTTAGAGCAGCTTTTTGTGGATTCTCTAGCTCATTAACTAATGACCAAAAACTTCTTGGATTGTTTTGGTTCATAGCCTCCAGGCTTACTTCAGCGTCTTTTTGTTCTAGTAGCCCACTATGTGCTTTAATCCAGTTATTATACTTGTTCTTTGCTTTTCTTGTTTCACAACTTTGATCAATATTAACTGTACTAGCAATTCTTCTTAAGTTAGTTCGCAGATCCCTTTTTTATTGGGCGACTTGTGGATTAAAATTATGCCTCTGGAACATCGGTTTGTTACGAGAGCTTTTTTTTTGTCCTCTAGACCTCCATCAGAACTTGGTATTCAAAACAATCGATCTTCTTTTCTCTGATTTTTGGTGTTATATGTTCAGCCAATAAACATATATCACAAGATCTCAAGCGTAAGCGGTTATGGCCTGGTTCTAACGATATTTGCGGCTTCCATTGCTCCAAGGTATGACGGTGTCTTTGCTTCCATTCAATTGTCACCACATTGTGGTTGCTTTGTGGGGACTTAGTTACGTGTAAGGACTTCATTTCTTGTGACATTATTTCCGTTATAAAGAAATAATCTAAAATTGATTTTTGGGGGCCTCTTTCCCAGGTCACCTTGGGGGGAATGTCGCCTGCTGTTGATCCATTCATCATGCAGATATCGATTAGCCATTTCTTCAAGCCAGGTTTCTCTTTATCTGATCTCTTTATGTTTTAGACCATTTTTAAGACTAGATGATCCCAACAGCTTCATATTGAAATCGCCACACAGAACGATTATCGGGTTCTCATTTCCTGTCATTATACTGTCGATGGTACCCAAAAGATCTTCTTGAAACTTTTGATGCTCCGCTGTGGTGGTGTTCCAATAGATATTTATCAAGTGCACTACGTTTTTTAATCCATTTGACCTTTCTTTTGCTTCTAACCTGGCGTATTGAATATGCGGCGAAATGGTCTGCACTGTTTTTATACTAAAACCGCTTTTTCGCTTCACTAAAATGAACTGTCCAGACATTGGTCTACCCTTGCTTTGGACAATTGATGGATTTATAGCCACTTCGAAACCATCCACACATGGCATCTTATCCAGCCACTTCTCCTGAAGCCAGATTATGTCAGCCAACACCAGAACATTTGGAAAAGACTTGACTAAATGAGAAAAGCCCCTTGTGTTCCAGGTGGCCTGCTCCTCATCTGCAAAGGAAAAGAGGCTGGAGGGCTGCTTAAGTAGTGAAAAAGAGCGGCAACCAGGAAGGCACCAGATGGGCAGGGCTTAGACCAAAAGAGTGGCAAACCAGGAAGGCACTAGGTGGGCGGGGTTCAGACCAGGTGACCTAGATTCACTTGCACCTGCTCCCCATCTGCAAAGGAAAAGAGGCCTGAGGGCTGCTTAAGTAGGGAAAAAGAGCAGCAACCAGGAAGGTACCAGGTGGGTTGGGCCAAGGCACCAGGTGGGTTGGGCTTACGCCAAAAGAGCGGCAAACCAGAAAGGCACCAGTTGGGCTGGGCTTAGGCCTGGTGAACTAGATCCACTTGCACCTGCTCCTCATCGGCAAAGGAAAAAAGTCTGGAGGGCTGCTTAAGTAGGGAAAAAGAGCGGCAACCAGGAAAGCACCAGGAGGGCGGGGCTTAGACCAAAAGAGTGGCAAACCAGGAAGGCACCAGGTGGGCAGGGCTTAAACCAGGTCACCTAAATCCACTTGCACCTGTTCACCATCTGCAAAGGAAAAGAGGCTTGAGGGCTGCTTAAGTAGGGAAAAAGAGCGACAACCAGGAAGGCACCAGGTGGGCGGGGCTTAGGCCAAAAGAGTGGCAAATCAGGAAGGCACCAGGTGGGTGGGGCTGAGGCCAGGTGACTCAAAAGGCACAGATTTAGTAATAATCCCCACATTCGGGGACTGACGGGGCGGTAACAGCATGCCAGCCCATGGCTAAAGGAAGCCCAAGCAAAGCCTGGACCGAGGTGGGGGCAGTGGTATGTTACCACCTCCATCAGCCCCTGAATGTGGGGGTGATCACTGTTAGCACAGCAGGGAATTTTCCACTGTGCTATTTTTTTTCTGTGGGGGAATTGCAGCTGCGGTTTTCACACATACCCAGTTCCCATGGAAAGAAATTCAAACCAAGATGACTGAAATGGAAATCAGCAAAGGGAGTAAGTTTGTGCTATTTCCATGTTAGCAATTATGAAGAAGGGTGCATGGGTGGGTCAGCAGTCAAGGGGGGGTGCGAGCAGCGGGGCATGGCAGGGACCAAGATGCAGCTATGGGAAGATGGCAGACACCTGGGGGAGTGTTAGAGATAGCCGCAGACATACACTGGAAGTTTCCAGATGCCATCTG
Source organism: Ambystoma mexicanum (assembly GCF_040938575.1). Lineage (NCBI taxonomy): Eukaryota > Metazoa > Chordata > Amphibia > Caudata > Ambystomatidae > Ambystoma > Ambystoma mexicanum. The sequence continues at coordinate 22,259,219 of NC_090940.1, forward strand.
ATTGGTTGACACTTCTCCCTCGGCGAACAATATACATCAGCACCCTGGCAGTGGGGCCAGCCAATCAGGTGGCTAGGAACGCGGGCTTGAACTGCTGGTGAAATCCTGCATTCCATCCCACCTGACGGCCGGCTCCCCCGGTGCCATCTTCCCCTTACCCCCGTCCTGTTTGTATTTTTCTCTCCCTCCGATGCCCCACTTACTGTATTTTTTGCAGCGGCGCACTCCCCGCTACCACCGCTCCTTCTTCTCCGGTCCTGCAATACACCATGGAAAGAGAAGAGGGGCTCTGTACAGAGCCCTGCTTCCCGTTCTATGGCAGCCTTCTTTGAAAAGGATTTTCCTTTGTATTACGGGACGCCACACATGTCTCGTTGTACGAAAGAAAATACTTTTTTAATCAGCACCCTGTGTTACTGCTTTGGCAACCCGGAGTGCTAATAGCCTTAATGCCCCGTCGAAGCACTGGAACAGAGGAAATGGCCTGGTGCCCGCGTTATCCATGCTCGCTTTGCTTGGGCCGATGACTTGGGCTGCCGGGCTGTTACCCCCCATTCCAGCCCTTGGAACAGGGGATTAACGCCACATTCAATCCACATGAATTTTAGTTTGAATCTGTTGAACCATTTTGACCTTCATTTCTAGACGATTCGGTCCCCATTTTTAGATAGGTTGAACTCAGCCCTAATTGGTGCCTCTCCAACAGTTTTCCAACATTTAACTCGTCTATTAACACGTCACCAAATACAACGAAACAAAGCTGATACTCATTGTTCAGGAGTGTGACATCAGAATATTGCTCGTCCAATGACGTTTTGTTGAGACTCCCCACCCCTGGTGCATACATGGGAGCCCACCTCATTCAAGAAGGAAAGAGAACAGCCCCCAAATAACAATCATGTTTTAAAAAAAACTTTATTTCCCCCCAAAAATGTTGGCCTCACATTACAATCATGGCATGGTCATAAACAACTGTAACACAACTCGCTGAGCTAGCAGCTTTTCCGCCTCCCTTCTGCGTCTCTATGGAGGTTTATCGTCAGCCAATATTCCATGGCATAATGAGTGTTATCCACAATACCAGGTTCCCTTTCCATCCTGGTTCCTACATCCTCCCTCTTGTCGCCCACCCTTCCTCTCTGTTCTGCATTGCAATGCCTCACAGGGGTTTATCATCCTGTGAAAGAAACATCAATTGTACCAAATGAAGGCCAGTCCCTGTTACGCTCACACCAGAAAGACTACAACCCTCTAGGGAAAAAGGCCAAGAGATTGCTTGCAAGGATAACAAGGTTTAATTGTACTAAAAGTAAAGGTGGCAGCAGAGGACTCTGCTGCGTGAGAACGTTCTGCCCCAGTCATCGTGTACAGTGTGTTATAAATGGTCACATCGTCACTAATGACGCCCTCCATAGGGGCTAAACTCGCACAGCTGATTGGTAAGACAGTATGCTTGGACCTGCTCCATAGGGAATGCCAGGCTATGATTGGTTCTCATCTTCACCATCTGTCTTTCCCTACGTGGATCAGCTGGGCTCATCTCTTCAGGGACTGAAGGTGAGGCGCTTCACATGTTGCTGTTCCAAGGCTACTCTTTGTGAGCTAATGCTGCCACTACATCATTATGGCATTCAACAGGGTGGCTCATGGATTGGCACCAGGGGGTAGTGAAGTAATACGCATTCTCTGCTCTGTCTATATCGCAATTCTTGCACCCAAGGCTTCCACCCTTGTTTTGATCTATTATTTATCCCTCCCTTTACCTTGCACTACAAAGGGTGTTTTTATGGGACAAGGTGAAATGGTAGAATGTATTCAGTGCTTTTCTGAGCATTGGTTTTATGGCTGATGGGCTGGGGTCACTCACTATCGTGGGATGCAGGGATTCTTGGACCGGGTGAGTGGTGTGGTGGGTGCCATTACTCCTGGTGGGCTGGGCGGGGGTTAGTGGTCTGCTGTGTGCCTGGTTATGATGAATGGGCACTCAGAGGAGCCTGGTGCTGTCTCGTGGCCTTGCAGGGCGCATTCCTCTCTGCGATACTAATTGCAACAGTCAGGGAACAAGGGGAAGTGTCTGTGGAGACCAGCAGTGCACGCTCATCAGCCCTCATTGGGCCTGTTCACGTTTCTCCATCGGGCCTACATTTACTGTGCAGCCATGTAAGGCTGCAGTCGTGTTCTATAAGTATAAAATGGCGTCTCTTTATATGCGCGCACTAGGTCTATGCATCTTATGATACCCGTGATATTGCATCCGTGCTGAGTTTCTTTAATATGGCCCTCTCCCCCCTGCACATTGCGCGGCTGTTCATGGAATTCACCTCACTCTAAAGCACCTAGAGGGTGAGACAGACTAATTTCCATCCCAACACAATGCATTCCAGGCTCCTACATTATTGCTACTTCCTCTCATCCCTATCTGCAAGGCCCTGTGCCATTCCACTGATTCTGCCATTGACCACCGCCTCAGATCCCTCCACCGATCTATGCGTGGACGGCTGCTAGACTTCCACGGCACGGCATTTCGCCTTTTGCCAGCACGCAAACCAAGTCTATCATTTTAGTGGCTGTTTTTGGGAACAGACCCAGCAGACAAGCCTCCGCTCTCCAACTAAGTTGTGTGATTCTGCCCCTTTTCACCCTCCTCTCAACCTCGCCCCAGAACTGCCTAATCACCACGCAATCCCAAAACATATGCAGCATGTCTACCCCTGCACAGCGTATCTTGGGCACCCTGTGTCCTTCAATCCTGGAAATTGTGCTATCTTGTGTGGCTCCATATATACTCCATGCAGCACCTAGAATTGTGTTAGCTTGAACCTGCTATTTCTAGATACCTTCTTTGTGCATATCAGTAAGATCCCAACCTATATTTTCCTCCCATTTGCGCCTGACGCTCTGTGTATCCGTAGGCAGTGCTGACAGCAGCCCTTGGTATAATCTTGCGACCCCATCGCAGCCTTCAGATATGTTGTACAGTCGCTCTACGGTGTTGTCCTCCTCTAGTTCCTCTGGGAAGCGTTTCCGTTTAGCCCTGGCATCCCACAACAATCCTGTGCGCGTTAGGAACTGGCCCATGCGCACTGCCGTTCTACCTACTAGCTCACTGAACTCCTGCAGCTTCCCATCCATGAGCAGGTCCCCCATACCAGAACCTATTGTGACCTGATGACTTTGAGGTTCCCTTCATCCTTCCTGTATGTAGCCGCTACAGGGATATTGGAGGAATACCGTTCACCAAATGCTAGCAATCTCTTGGTGTGCGACCAGATGTCTTTCTCTAGCTACACTATTTGCAGTAGATCAGGCGTCACTTCCTGCAACAGGTATGGTTGCATTGTTGCCTGCAGTACCACGTTTTCCTGCTTTTCCTCATCCAAAATCCATTGCACTACATACTGCAGCTGCCCTGCCAAGTAACACAACTCCATATATGCGGAAGCTTCACACCCCGCGCCCGAGGGCTACTCTGCATCATCCTGCACCCCCAAATGAACCCGGTCTGTGTAGCATTTAACTCTCTTAAAAAGGACTGCGGGACAAAAAAATGCTAATTAATGAAATAGTATAATATGCAAGGCAGGGCCACCATCTTGATCAACATCACCCTTCCTATCACCGTTAGCGGCAATTTCTTCCAGAACGATATAGATCTCTCTATTGCAATGCATGCCTTTACTGTGCTCCATTCATTTGTCATTTTGACTTCATGGCAAATGTCAACCACAAGATATCGGAATGTTTTAGTCGCCCAGCAGAGTCCCGAACTGGGCAGTCTTGTTTCATCTAGTGCCGCCCATTCCACCAGCGCGAATATACAGGACTTATCTCTGTTGACCGTGATTCCAGATAATGACGCAAAATGATCAAGCACCTCAAAACATTATGCTAGATTATCCTCAGGGTTCCTGACATCCAATAGCATGTCTTCTGCATATAACGAAACCACGTGATTGACCCCGTCTACCTTCAGCCCGGCGTCCCTGAATTTTGCTTGGAGGAACACCGCCAAGGGTTCTACTGCTAATGTAAAAAGCATTCAAGATAACGGACACTGCTTCTTTGTGCTCCTCTGCAAGTTCCATTGTTCAGAGACATGTCTTCCTGTTCGAATCCTAGCTCTGGTTGCCATACTGATTAATTCCACCCACTGTAGAACTCTTTCCCCTACCCCAAAGCACTCTGGTCTGGTTTATAGCCAACCCCACCTGACAGAATCAAATGCCTTGATCACATCCAGGAATATCACTGCGCACCTGTCTTCCCAGTTCCTTGTTCTATCTATGGCCATGTGTCATAGAGTTTCCGCTGGTGTTCCTACCCGGGACATATCCCGTCTGATCGTGATGCATCAGTATACTTATTATCTTTTTTAGTCGTCCTGCTAGTACAGCCGCTAGGATTTTACAATCTTGGTTTACCATAGATAACGGCCTGTGTGACTTACAATTCTGGGCCAGCTTGCCTGGTTTCAAAATTGGGACAATTATTGATTTCCCTCATACTTGGTGGTAATCTACCTCGCTCTTACACATCCTCAAAAGTCTCCAACAACTTTGGCACCATTTTGTTCAGGAATGTCACCCCCCCTCCACCGCCTTGGGGTCTTGCCCATCGGCAGTTCTTCCTCAGTGAGTGGCGCCCCTAGTGCGTCCACCTGATTTTGAATTAATTGGGGCAATTCCATCTTGGACAGTGTCTCCTCTGTGTCCCTTCTGTTGTCTGCCCTGTCGGAGCTGTACACGCCTCTGTAGAATATTCAGAGTATGTTATTAATCTCTTTCTGTGATTTCCACACTTCGCCGCGTTCATCAGCCATCTCACTAAATACAGGTCTAGCACTGTCCCTGCGGCAGAGCCAGCTGAGCATTCCACTGGCCGTGTCCCCTTGTTCATGTAATCTTTCATTATATCTTGCCTAGTCATGTTTATCGAGTCTCTCCCAGTGTCCTATACATTCTTGGTGTAGCTTTAAAAGCTCTCTCTCCGCACCTTCGGCCTCTGCCCGTGGGCTTTCCAGCTGCTTTATCTTCGCTTCTGATATTGAAAAGTTCTGTACCAGCTCCTTCTTTACACCCCCGCCTTGGCAATTGCCTCTCCCCTCATCACCACCTTGAACGCATCCCACATAACTCCCCCTTCCTCGACACTACCCTTGTTAATCTCAAAACATTCCTCTGTCTTCTCCGCCATGTGTTCTCCAAAGACGTCATCTTGAAGAGGCTCTGCTTGGAACCTCCGTGTCGGCACCGGGGGCGGGGGGGTCTGTATTCACTGTCCAACTAACGAGCAGGGGCAAGTGATCCGGCAGTGTCCAGCCTTCAGGCCTGGCTACGGTGAATTCCCCTACCTTGTCTTGTCCCGCAAGAAATAGTGGATTCATGTGTAAAGCTTGTGTGGGCTCGAATAATGTTAATATTCCCTTACATTCCCACCTTCAGATATCTACCACTTCCAAATCCTCCAGCAGCTTTCCTGCACCCTCGCCAGCAGTGCCGGTCCAACCTTGGGTTCAATGCACAATTAAAATCTCCACCCCAGATCCACCTCAACCCCCTGAATGAGGCCAACCTGGCATAGAAAGACCGAAAGAAGGATGACACTTCATGATTGGGGGCATATGTGTTAATAATACACACTTCTGTGTTATCCACATAGCCATGAACCAGAACCATCCTCCATCTTGACTTCCTCCATTCTAAAAGGTACCGTAGGTGCCGCGCATATGATAACTCCCCTTGTGTAATTTGAGTAGGACACCCCATACCTGTGTCTGCCCCATCTTTTCAATATGTCTACCTGCTTTTCTGTCGTGCGGTGCATTTCCTGCAACATAGCAATCCCCAATCCCTTCCTGCGCAGGTGCGCGAGCACCCTGTTGCGTTTCATACAGTTAATCATTCCCCTCACGTTCCAGGTTACTACTCTTAGTGTTTCAGCCCTATCGATACCTTACTCCTCTGCCGCTCTCCTTGAGGCCTCCCACTCGTCACATCACCTTTGGGTGCAGTGTCCCACCTGCAGCTTCTAGTCTTATTTATTTTTATTTATTTTTATTTAGTCTGTGCTCCACACCTCAAGCCCCCCATGTCAGTGCTTCATCATCATCCAAAATCTCCCCGAAACCCCTCCCACTCGGAGCCCCCTCCTGCCCTTCCCGTGTCCCCCTGCAATGACACGCTGCTGTTCAGCCTAAACTTTAAAACAAAAACCAACTCTGATGCTGGAAATGCATTGGCGGGACAGGGCCCTGTCCTGTAGTCCTTTTTCATTTGTGTTCTGTATTGTTTTCTGCCCAGGAGTCCATGTGGGACTCCTGGCAGTGCAGCTCTTCCTGTTTTTGGTTTGTTGTACAGACCCATGGGATACCCTTATGGCACCCATGGGTGGGGGTTCAACCCTGTGCCCCTGGTGTATGTTTTCAGGCACCTGTGTGTGGCCCACAGAGCAGGGTATGGGCTGGTGGCAGCTCCATGCTGAATTTGACAGGTGCTCCGATTATCCTCCATTTTGGGATACCCAGGCCCTGCCATTGGAATCAGTTGATTCCTGATGGAAAACAAGATGGTCCCTGTGGTCTCTTGCTTTCTATTGCCTGTTACCTTGTTTTCCCAAAGTCCTGGGAAGCCCTGACTCTGTCCCTTCCCCCTGACTGGCTGTTGGGTGGAGGTTCCATATAGGGTGTAGTTGTGAAGTCCAGGCCAGACTGGCTGGAGCCTTCCCAGTGACTGTATGTTGTGGGTACGCCTGTGGGTGGGACCTGGGTGAATGGATGTGTGAGCAATATGCACTTCTTGTTGTGGATGTCTAGTTTATGGTGTTTGACACAATGACTGATACATCCCTGCCCGAAACAGGTATGAATGCAGTGTGGAGTGTTGAATGACTCGGTACTTGTCCCAATACACATAACTTGTTGTGAGTGTCTGGAGAGGAGTGAATGGGCTGAATGCACTATGCACCTGATTGTCTGCCTGCCTGCATGAATGCCCTTCTGACCGATTGGTTGCCTGAGTGTGACCCAGCAGAATGAATAGGAGATCAACTAGTATATCTGGGGGCCTCTCAGTGCTAGAATTTGTGTTCAGAAGCTGAAGAGAAACTGGAGTTGAAACTGAAGCTTAACCTTGAAGCCCTGCTGGAAGAGAAGTCTTGCTGCTGCTCTACTTGGTCGATCTGAAAGCTGCTGTGTCTCCAAGGACTGACGCAGAGAGGACCTGGTTAGGCGCCCTCTTCCCGAGCTACGAGGGACCATCGTGCACTGCTAATCTTTGCCAGCGCTCCCTGGTAGACAGACCTATGACAGGCTGCCGACCGGAGAAGGGGACTGCCACGGAATCCCAAAGAAAAGCACCCGGACTGTTGTCCACCATCAGCAACATCCGCCGTCACCGCCACCGTGCTCCCTTTGCCTAAGTAACATTTGATCCAAGGACGCTCTCGCCTGCACCGTCGACCACTTTGTCCCGCCCGAGAAAGTCTAGGTCGCTGACGCGCCGAGGAGCCTCCGCCGGTGGGTTTCCCGCCACCTGAAACCCGCAGAGTCGCGATGACCCGACGCCCTTGCCGGGCCAATGTTGTTCAAACTCTTTGCGGTCCTGAACTATCGTCACCGAGGTGCCCCGCACGCTTCTTCCTTGCAGGACGCTAACGCTCCATCATCGACAAGTACCACTAGGAACGAAGCTGCCACCTCACCGTCGCCGTTCAACCCTTTTCCTCGTGGGATCTCAACGATCTGTGGCTCCTGATTTAAAGGGAGTCGCTCAAGAAGGATCCGTCGATGACCCAACGACAAATTCTGCTATTCCAGGTACAGTGGGGTCGTAGAACTATTTTAGAAGGAAATAAGACTTCTAGAACAATATATGGACTGGGCTTGTGATATATCTTTACTTTACAGGTTGCCCGGGTGGGGGGATCTCCACACAGAACTGTGTCTAGGTAACATGGCCAGTATTCTGCCAACTGTTCTCACCAACTGCTTTCCTCCTAGGTGTATTGTTGGTTACCTCTATTAATTGATTTCTGTGACATTTAGCCAGAGTACAGTTGATGCACTTTAAAGGAATCTAATAATAATTGTGGTACCACTTAGAACTGTATATATTTGCCATTGTAGATTCACTGAGCACAAAGTGAGTTATTGTGATAGTGTACATAACCTTGAACTTAATTATATAAAGACAGTGTTTTAACTAATACAGTGTGTGGACATTCCTTTGTGGGGGTTCGGGGACTACACTGTACTTGAGAACCAGCCTGCATCACCTCCTGTGAAGCTAAGCCATGATTGCTCGTCCATTGCTACCAACAATAGAGAATCTTGGCTGGGGTCCTCTGTGCCTCTCCTCTACCATATAGTTAGCAGAAGTACAGACCCCCCCCTCCAGTCTTTACACCAACACCAAAAGGAAAATACCAAAACACCAACTTCTTGGCCCAACCGTTCCCTGCCATTTGTCTCACCCAAGCCTGGGTGTTACTTGACAGCTGGATGCAGAACGCAGCAGCCATAGTGTACATTGAACATATGGGACCCTGCTAGCCAGCTCCAAATGCATCTAGGTAAATGCGTTTCCAGCGGACGACTACCTCCAGCACAGCCCCAGATCTAAATCAGTTCTCCAAGTCCTGTGTGTTCTTGAGTGCTGTTACCTCTGCAGTTCCCTTGCAGCGCCTTAGATCTATGGCTAATGCTGTATCAGCAATTCTTCTTCTCGGCCATAGGTGCCATCATATTCATGTCCATCCACTGGTTTGCTTCCTCTGGGACTTCAAAGAAGTGGGCTCTTCCGTTATGCAGGACTTTTAGCTTGGCTGGCTATAGCAGAGTGTACTTCAAGACCTGCACCTGAGTCTCTCCTTCGTAGATATGAACAGACCCCTTCTCCCTGCACTTGTATAGTATAGTCAGGGTATATGGCTAGCACTTCCGACGTGCGTCTGATCTCACCCCCTTCTCTAGAAAATGCCAGGAGTCTCTCTCTGTCCTTCAAGTTTAGAATGTATGCTATTATTGGCCTGAGCGGCTCTACAGACGGCGGTCACTTGGACAAGGATCTATGCTCCCTCTCTACAGTAAATCCCTGCGTTAATGTGCCTCAGCATACCTCCTGCAGTAGTATGTTTTTGATATACGTGGTCTCTGTCTTCTTCCCCTTTGGATAATCCTAGAATGGAAATGTTACTCCGCCACCCTCTCCCTTCCGCGACAGAGTTTTCACTTCCGTCACCAGATCGCGTACCTTTGGTTCAGCCCTTTCGTAGTGCCTACTCCCTCTTCCACCTGTGTCTCTCTGGCCCTGACCCTGGCTGCCAGTGAACGCACATCTTGTCTCAACAGGCCAACATCGCATTTCATTTAATCAATTCTCGACTCCATGGCGGCTCTCAGCGCCATGATCGCCTCTAAAATCTTGCTTTCTGATCCTGCCTGCTCCTGCGTGTTTCCTTCTTTGATTGGTTCCACCCAGGGAGCCAGGCTTAGCTTCTCTGTCCTTTGTCTGTTTGGACTTTGCCAGGGACTTCCTGTCTGACATAAGTCTCGTGAGGGTTGCTTCCACACTGTTCGTGTCCTCCCTATTGTTCACCCTGAACTCCTCTCCCTGCCCTTCTGCCACTGCTCTCCAAGTGCAACCAGTTCTCCGTGAGTCGTGTTCTGCTTGTCATGTTGCCTCCTGCACTTAATGCTATTTCCTCCTGTAGGGCCACTCTACCAACTGCAGCACTGTGTTCCTTCCAGGTCTGGGTCTTCCCGATGTGCAGTGCTCTTTACAACCATCCCCAGCCTCCTCCTTCACCAGCGGTGGACTGCTTATTTCCTATCAGGGCTGCCGTGCCAAATTCAGCGTCTCCCCCCTACGCTGTCTTCCTTCTTCACAGCAGGTGTACGTCTGCCAGCTCGATATTCTGGAGAAGCCCGAGGTGGAGAAAAGGGCGAGGCTGTTTTGTGCTGTGCGGCTGAGAGACTATCCGATTCACTACTATACCTGCAGAAACCAGGAAAGGCGAAGCGCCGCTCCAACTCGCATCAGTCTATTGGCAGGAGCCGATAGCAGTTGAAGCGAGCGGTGTGCTTCCCCATCGCTTCCTCATCACGTGACACGCGTCACCTGACAGCCGTGTGACACGCCCACAGGAAGTGCCTTCATAACCAGCACTCCGGCACCCTTGTGGCGAGAAGCCCGAGGTGGAGAAAAGGGCGAGGCTGTTTTGTGCTGTGCAGCTGAGAGACTATCCGATTCACTACTATACCTGCAGAAACCAGGAAAGGCGAAGCGCCGCTTGTTAAGACGGATTTCTGAACTCTGTCCTGGTGGCGCAGAAGTTCAGAAGGCCAACCTAATTACTTGGAACAGGGTAACCTCTGGACGAGCCAGACCAATCAAGGTAGCGATCGCGGCGGTCAAGACTAGGTCTCAAGAGGGGTGAGGGTGACTGAAAGCCCGCAATGAGCACACAAAGCAAGAGCGCTTACAAACTACTCCAAACAGTTGTTATATCAAAAATAGATACACATTTATTTTAAGACCTTTAAAACAATGACCGTAGCGAGAAAATCACAATATCACAATATTAAACCAACACATACCATATCAACACAATATATATACAAATACACAGTCGCAAGCGTTTAAAGCACGAAATATGTAGTCCACCTGAAAGGAAAGGAAAACAGGCAGTGCGATAACGCTTTAGACTCAGTTCGCCTTCAGAGGCGCCTAACTAGATGGAAGTCCGAGCCCTGCGGAGAGTGGAGCCTTGTGCTCAAAGTATCTGCCACGCCGGTGCCAACGGGCAAAAGGGGAAGCTCTTCGGAGGAAGTCAGGCAGTTCGGGTTAGTGCACAGCAGAAGGAGAACAGGTTCCGCAACTCAAGCGCAGCCTCCACAGCAGGCAGAAGCAGAGCGCGAGTACGGCAAAAGGGTGCTGTTTTTACACAGCAGGGAAAAGCAATGGGATACTGCAGGAGGGCGACCAGATCCTAGCTAAACTACTCACCGGTCCCCGAAGCAAGCAGACCCAGGCTTCTCCACGTTAGTTTCAGCAGCTGGCAGGTTCAGAAGAGCAGGGAACGCCTCGTAGTCGTGTAGAGCAAAAAGACGTCCCAATCGACGAAACCAGCACAGTTTGGTTGCCGCAGCAGGACAACGGAGCGGCCGTGTGTATTCGAGCCAAATGTACACTCCTCCCTTCAGACCTGGGAACGCCAAGCGTACGAAGCGTGGGAGAGTGACAAGGACTCGAAATACAACACAACCTGGCGGCGGTTACAGAGCAGGACTCCCTTGTAAGCTGGTCAGTCAACTGGATGGCCCAGAGACACTTCCGAAGGCTTACTTGGCAGGAGATGATGAAGTCGCCGGGAATAGCTGTTCCTGCTATTCCAAAGGTCGAAGCACCCGTACAGGCCTTCTGGTTCGATCCAAGGAGGAAAGGGTTTCACAGGACGACAGCAGTGCAAAGGAGGATTCCTTCAGCGGGTCACCAGCGATTCCTCGGTCCAGCCTCGTGGTTGCAGGATACTTGGCTCCTGTATTCCTTCGTTCGTGAGAACTCAGGAGATCGACCTGGTAGTGGTGTTTCCAGTTCCCTCTTATCCACGGTTCCCTTCGCGCCAAAACGGAGGGGAGCCAATGGGAGATCCGCTCATCAACACACATACCATACGTGGACCAATCACGGACCACGGTGGTCCCAGGCATTCACACCACCCTAGACTCTCTGGCACCCAGGATGTGTATTGGGACCAGACATCCCAGCCCACACCCTGGAGGCACACAAACGACATGTAGAAGCCCGCAAAAGCAACCACGTTTCGCGGGAAAGTACATGCCCAAATAAGGAAGGCCCCGGGTCGCTCGACCTGGGGAAGGTGAAGGGAGCAAGACGGTCAGTGGACAAGACAAAGGAGCCTCGTGGTCTGGCCATTTTGGGAGCCAGGCCACCATTTTGGGTTCGGTGCGAAAAACGTGCTCAGAACGCCAAAAGGAGCTCAAAATAAACAAAACGATCGCTGCCACCATTCCAGTCCCTGAATGACTTGCACCGATCAAATACCATCCTAAAAGAGTATCTAGGGCCTGTAGAAGGCTAGAGACCCAAGAGAGCTGTAACTTAGCTTACAGTGCCCTCTTGTGTCATGTTGCACTAAAGCCGCAACATGATAAAAGAAACTACGGGAAACAGCGTTCCCCGGTACTGACTGTCTTAAGGGCATGTCAGTTTCCCCGTAAGAAAAGGAGCGAAAGCCCAGAGGAGTGCGGCAGAAGGCTGCACTTCTCTGGCAAAGTCAAGAACAAGGTGTAAAACAACAGCAAAAAGTTTAGGGGTTGCCACATGGAAGGAAAATTACTTACAATTACGAAATCTTTCCTAACACTCGCCCCTCCCAGACTATGGACAGGGGGAACTAATCCACCCCTGGATGAGTCTCTTGTTCAGGTCGGTTAAACATTCTGGACAACCCATCAGCATTGCTATGTTGGACACCTGGCCTATGCTCAATAGTGAAGTCGAAGCTTTGTAGACTTATGGACCACCTAAGCAACTTTGGATTCTCCCCCTTCATGTTCATTAGCCACTTTAACGGCTTATGGTCAGTCTGCACAGTGAAGTGGGTCCCATAGAGGTAGGGCCTCAGCTTCCTTAGGGCCCACACAACAGAGAAACATTCTTTCTCTACCGTGGACCATCTGAGCTCTCTGTCCTTAAGCTGGCGACTAATAAAACCGATAGGGTGTTCCTTACCCTTCTCATCTACTTGTGATAGTACAGCTCCTATCCCAGTGTCAGAGGCATCCGTCTGCACGATAAAAGGTCTTTGATAATCAGGGGCCCTGAGCACAGGGGCCTGGCACAAGGAGTCTTTTAAGCCATTGAAGGCCTTCTCACACTCGTCGGTCCAAGTTACCTTCTTGGGTTTCTTCGGAGTTGTGAGGGCAGTCAGAGGAGCAGCTATGGTACCATAGTCTGCCACAAAATTGCGGTAATACCCCGTGAGTCCTAAAAAGGCTCTCACTTGGGTTTGCGTAGTGGGGGTAGGCCAGTCTTGTACTGCTTGTACTTTACTGGGTAGAGGCTGTATCCTCCCTCCACCTACTTCATGTCCAAGGTAAACCACTGAGCCTTGTCCAATCTGGCATTTACTAGCCTTTATGGTCAAGTGGGCTTTCTGAAGAGCCTGGAGCACAATCCTGAGGTGTTTCACATGGTCTTCCCAGGTGGCACTGAAAACTGCTATATCGTCCAGATATGCAAGACAGAATTCGTCCAACCCATTCAACACATGATTCACAAGCCTCTGGAAAGTGGCAGGTGCATTCTTCAACCCGAACGGCATTACCCGGAATTGGTAAAGGCCGTCTGGAGTAGAAAATGCTGTCTTCTCCTTGGCATGGTCTGCTAAAGCTATTTGCCAATAGCCAGCAGTGAGGTCAAACGTGCTGAGGTACTTGGAGGCACCCAAAGTATCCACCAGCTCATCTGTTCGAGGCAAGGGGTGGGCGTCTGTCTTGGTGACAGCATTCAGAGCCCTGTAATCCACGCAGAACCTCAATTCAGAAGTGCCTGCCTTTGGAACCAATACCACAGGACTGGACCAAGGACTACTAGAGGGTTCAATCACCCCAAGGTCTAACATCTTGTTGACCTCGGTCTTAATATAAGACCGTACTTTATCTGACATCCTGTATCCCCTACGTTTGGTAGGTACAATGTCTCCTGTGTCAATGTTATGTTTGCACCAAGGTGTCAAACCAGGGGACTGTGAAAACAGGGGGGAAAACTGCCTAAGCAAACTTTTCACCTCAGCCTGCTGATCAGAAGTCAGGTGAGGGGCCACTCGGACACCCTCAACGGAGCTATCTGAAGGACCGCTTTGGAACAGGTCGGGGAGAGGTTCTGACTCCTCTTCCTCAACATCTGAAGCCAATAGCAGTGCTGCGATTTCGACTCTTGGGACGAAAGCCTTCAGCCTATTCACGTGGAACACTTTTGGAGCCTGTCCAGGCCTTCCAAGGTCCACTAAATAGTTCACCTCACCCAGGGGCTCCACCACTGTGTAAGGGCCTGACCATTTGTCCTGTAAAGCTCGAGGCCTTATTGGATTCATGATCAGGACTTGCTGACCAGGTGTAAAGTTGATGAGGGAAGCTTTCTGGTCGTACCAATGTTTCACCAGCACTTGCCCTGCCTTCAATTTATCACTAGCCAAGCCCATCAGAAGTACCATCCGTTTTCTGAGCCCTAGCACATAATCAACTACATTGGTAGTAACAGGGGGAGTGGGCATCTCCCATCCCTCTTTGACGATGGCTAAGGGTCCCCGTACGGGATGACCGAACAGAAGTTCGAAGGGGCTGAAGCCAACACCCTCCTGTGGTACCTCTCAGTAGGCAAACAGTAGGCATGGTAAAAGAAGATCCCATTTTCTTCTCTGGGGCTCCTCCAGAGCCCCAATCATGCTCTTTAACGTTCTGTTGAAACGTTCCACCAGACCATTGGTCTGGGGGTGGTATGCAGAAGAGAACTTGTAGGTGACCCCACATTCTTTCCACATAGCCTGCATATACTTCGACATAAAGTTGCTGCCACGATCTGACACAACTTCTTTAGGGAAGCCAACCCTAGTAAATATGCCGAGTAAAGCTTTTGCAACTGACTTGGCAGTTACAGTTTTCAATGGGATGGCCTCAGGATACCTGGTTGCATGGTCGACCAGCACCAGGATAAACCTATTGCCCGAGGATGTTTGCGGGTCAAGGGGACCAACGATGTCGATCCCTACCCTTTCAAATGGTACCCCCACAACTGGGAGCGGTACCAACGGAGCTTGGATTGTCGCGCCAACCTTACCAGACAACTGGCAGGAGGCACAACTCCTGCAGTGACTTTCTACTTGCACCCCCATCTTGGGCCAGTAGAAGTGCATGGATAACCTTTGCTTGGTCCTCTTCATACCAAGGTGACCAGCAAGGGGAACTTCATGCGCCAACTGCAGGAGGAAGGGCCTAACAGCAAGGGGAACCACCAACCTCCTATGGTCTCCTTCTGTAGACTCTGTGGGCTCACTATACAGGAGTCCACCTTCCCAATAAATCCTATGCTTCCCAGGAGGTTCACCCTCAAGCTGGGAGCAGGCCTGTCTCCTTAGGCCTTCCAGAGATGGGCACTCACGTTGGCCTTTACTGAATTCGTCCCTATCAGGACCTCCTTCAACTAACAAGTCTTTTAGTTCAGGATGATCGTTGGGGTCGAATACTTCAGGCATCGCCACCTCCTCGTCAGGCCCGGGCGATTGACCAACTTCCTCCACCGCAGTGGTAGGCGAGCTCGGGGAATATTCTCTTTCCCTCGTTTTGACTTGTAGACTCCTTTCGCCTTGGGTTTCCCCTTCGGTTGGGGCGGCGTATTGGACTTGGCCAATGCTGCCCGTGCTTGAGACCGTGTGTAGGGTCTTTCGGCAGTGTCTCCTACGAGCCCCAAAGCTCTGAGATCATTACCCAACAAGACCTTTCCCGGGACATTTCTCTGAATGCTCACTGGAATCCTGACTGCTGTACCATTTAAAGTAAGATTTACAGGGATCACGGGAAACATACGGAGGGGGCCGGCAGCCAACTTAGGGGGCATCAGAGTAGCTCTGGCAACTTCCTCTGAGTCTACCAAGGTAGAATCCACTACAGTGCGACTGCACCCACTATCCCTAAGAGCTGGAGTATCCACTCCATTGATCAGCACACTGTCTTTAAAGTAGTGCTTGGTATTATCCGGAATCCTAGCATAAGCCTCTGCGACTTTAGGCTCCCAGGAACCCAGGGACACTAAAACTACCTCAGCCTCTATTCCGCTGGGAAATGAGTCTGAGGAGAAGGATGCTCCTGTAATCTCTTCTTCCTCGTAGGAGGAGAAGGCCAGATTAGCGGAGTGGACCCCCAAAGGTCTAACCTTACAACGGGGATCCCCCTTCACATGGTCAGTTGCTCCACAAGAAAAACAAGCCCCAGTGGGTCTGTTTACGTAGGGAGGCTTATTGTAACCAGAGTTCTGTTTCGGAGGCTGACCTTCACTACCCTGTGAGTTCTCTTGTGTCTTACCCTTGTTTTTCTTTTTGTGGCCCTTATGGGAAGAAGATTTAGCAGATTCCCCACCCTCCATATCTTTGGACTTTTTCCCTTCCTCCTGCTTACCAGGATGAGTTTTGTCCTTATGGGACACTCGATGTGACACCCATAAGTCTGCTGCAATGGCCAGCTTCTTAGGATCTATCTCCTTCGAATCGGCCAAATGCTGCTTAAGCTCCGGGGAAGAAGAAGCAAAAATGTGTTCCAGCATGACAAGATTTATCATGCCTTCGAAGGTAGAAACCTTATAACCTTCGACCCAGCCAGTTAAGTTTTTCAAAGATTCAGCGACATAAGATACCCAAGTACCACCTTCCTTTTTCTTATACTCTCGAAAACGCTTTAAATATTGGGCCGGAGTCTTCCCAAACTTTAAAATGAGAGTTTGCTTTAACATTGCGAAATCAGCCCGCTCAGCCTTCGACATTTCCATAATGGCACTGCAGCCAGAATGGGGCAGTCTACTGAGCAACCACGCAATCTTATCAGCATTGTCAACTTCTTGAACCTCGCATTCATACTCAAACGCATTCAGCCAGTCCATAATGTCATTCTTTTCTTCATACACACTGAGCAGATCTTTCGGAAACCGTGGATGAGAGGAAGCCCCAGACCCATGTCTAGGACTCTTGGATCCATTTGCAACCTGAAGCTTGGCCAGTTCCAACTGGTGATCCCTGTCTTTCTGTTTTTCTGCCTGTTCGATTTTTAGTTTGGCTATGCTGAATTCAAGCTCCTGCTGCCTAAACCGCAGCTCTTGCTTCTTGAATTCAAGCATAGCCTCCCCATCAACACTGGCAGAGGAAACATTAGACATCACATCCTCCCTGTTCTCGTGGTCGCGATGGATCAGTGCAGCGGCAGAACCGTCGGTTCTGCCAGTGAGAGCAGCCCCACCACCTTCTGCACTGTCCTCGGAAGTTATAGCGTCAAGCTGCGCTTCTTGCCACGCCACGATTCTCTGGATCATTTCCAATTTTGTGCCTTGAGAGGAAACACCTCTCTCCGCACACATCTTTTTCAGCGTTTCTGATTTGGAAGCATTTAAAGTTAACAAGGTATTTGTTTCCATACTGTTTGATAGGACTATGGCCTTTTTAAAGTTATATTACAACAATTCACTACGTGCACTGTTTGGAATAACCTGAAATGCCTTAGTTCGAGCGCAACACTGGATACCTTCAGTCGTATCCCACCGCTGTACACCAATTTGTTAAGACGGATTTCTGAACTCTGTCCTGGTGGCGCAGAAGTTCAGAAGGCCAACCTAATTACTTGGAACAGGGTAACCTCTGGACGAGCCAGACCAATCAAGGTAGCGATCGCGGCGGTCAAGACTAGGTCTCAAGAGGGGTGAGGGTGACTGAAAGCCCGCAATGAGCACACAAAGCAAGAGCGCTTACAAACTACTCCAAACAGTTGTTATATCAAAAATAGATACACATTTATTTTAAGGCCTTTAAAACAATGACCGTAGCGAGAAAATCACAATATCACAATATTAAACCAACACATACCATATCAACACAATATATATACAAATACACAGTCGCAAGCGTTTAAAGCACGAAATATGTAGTCCACCTGAAAGGAAAGGAAAACAGGCAGTGCGATAACGCTTTAGACTCAGTTCGCCTTCAGAGGCGCCTAACTAGATGGAAGTCCGAGCCCTGCGGAGAGTGGAGCCTTGTGCTCAAAGTACCTGCCACGCCGGTGCCAACGGGCAAAAGGGGAAGCTCTTCGGAGGAAGTCAGGCAGTTCGGGTTAGTGCACAGCAGAAGGAGAACAGGTTCCGCAACTCAAGCGCAGCCTCCACAGCGGGCAGAAGCAGAGCGCGAGTACGGCAAAAGGGTGCTGTTTTTACACAGCAGGGAAAAGCAATGGGATACTGCAGGAGGGCGACCAGATCCTAGCTAAACTACTCACCGGTCCCCGAAGCAAGCAGACCCAGGCTTCTCCACGTTAGTTTCAGCAGCTGGCAGGTTCAGAAGAGCAGGGAACGCCTCGTAGTCGTGTAGAGCAAAAAGACGACCCAATCGACGAAACCAGCACAGTTTGGTTGCCGCAGCAGGACAACGGAGCGGCCGTGTGTATTCGAGCCAAATGTACACTCCTCCCTTCAGACATGGGAACGCCAAGCGTACGAAGCGTGGGAGAGTGACAAGGACTCGAAATACAACACAACCTGGCGGCGGTTACAGAGCAGGACTCCCTTGTAAGCTGGTCAGTCAACTGGATGGCCCAGAGACACTTCCGAAGGCTTACTTGGCAGGAGATGATGAAGTCGCCGGGAATAGCTGTTCCTGCTATTCCAAAGGTCGAAGCACCCGTACAGGCCTTCTGGTTCGATCCAAGGAGGAAAGGGTTTCACAGGACGACAGCAGTGCAAAGGAGGATTCCTTCAGCGGGTCACCAGCGATTCCTCGGTCCAGCCTCGTGGTTGCAGGATACTTGGCTCCTGTATTCCTTCGTTCGTGAGAACTCAGGAGATCGACCTGGTAGTGGTGTTTCCAGCTCCCTCTTATCCACGGTTCCCTTCGCGCCAAAACGGAGGGGAGCCAATGAGAGATCCGCTCATCAACACACATACCATACGTGGACCAATCACGGACCACGGTGGTCCCAGGCATTCACACCACCCTAGACTCTCTGGCACCCAGGATGTGTATTGGGACCAGAGATCCCAGCCCACACCCTGGAGGCACACAAACGACATGTAGAAGCCCGCGAAAGCAACCACGTTTCGCGGGAAAGTACATGCCCAAATAAGGAAGGCCCCGGGTCGCTCGACCTGGGGAAGGTGAAGGGAGCAAGACGGTCAGTGGACAAGACAAAGGAGCCTCGTGGTCTGGCCATTTTGGGAGCCAGGCCACCATTTTGGGTTCGGTGCGAAAAACGTGCTCAGAACGCCAAAAGGAGCTCAAAATAAACAAAACGATCGCTGCCACCATTCCAGTCCCTGAATGACTTGCACCGATCAAATACCATCCTAAAAGAGTATCTAGGGCCTGTAGAAGGCTAGAGACCCAAGAGAGCTGTAACTTAGCTTACAGTGCCCTCTTGTGTCATGTTGCACTAAAGCCGCAACATGATAAAAGAAACTACGGGAAACAGCGTTCCCCGGTACTGACTGTCTTAAGGGCATGTCAGTTTCCCCGTAAGAAAAGGAGCGAAAGCCCAGAGGAGTGCGGCAGAAGGCTGCACTTCTCTGGCAAAGTCAAGAACAAGGTGTTAAACAACAGCAAAAAGTTTAGGGGTTGCCACATGGAAGGAAAATTACTTACAATTACGAAATCTTTCCTAACACCACTCCAACTCGCATCAGTCTATTGGCAGGAGCCGATAGCAGTTGAAGCGAGCGGTGTGCTTCCCCATCGCTTCCTCATCACGTGACACGCGTCACCTGACAGCCGTGTGACACGCCCACAGGAAGTGCCTTCATAACCAGCACTCCGGCACCCTTGTGGCGAGAAGCCCGAGGTGGAGAAAAGGGCGAGGCTGTTTTGTGCTGTTTGCGGCTGGATCGGCGACAAGAGTCGGAAGTCCATATGGAACCCACTAAACCCCGTACAAGGCTACAGGGCAAGCGAGAGGAATCGTTAGCGCCTACACAAAATATGAACAGCAAACGCGACCTCGATGGAACCTTATCGAATAACTCAAAAACACCAAACACACATACCACAATCAAAGCGAAATCTGTGGATCAGGCTTCCCTGGTCAATGCAGATCTTGTAGCACACACTCTTGCTCATGGCAAATTAGATATAAGAACCACATGTTCTGCCACAGCTTCCATATCTCAAATTGATCACGTATGTCTTATACGCGATGCTACTAAGTCTTTTACATTTCCAGATATGCTGGGACATAATCCGAGACTTGAAGATTCCTACCAAACGCCTCTTCAAGAGCGTGCGAGGGCAGCCAAACAGAAATGGCAAACAACGCATCTGCCGACTGCTATGAGAAACGATGATCCCACAAATCCACCAATGGCACGAACTGCTCGCCTCTCACTGGACATAACAGAAATTGATACAATTATGGATTTACAAGGAAAAAAAAACGAGGTTTTCAGCGGTCTGTCAACGCCTAAACAAATCGGGAAAATTGAGTCATCTACCCCAATAGGTTTCTTAAGAACCGAGTTGCCAGGGAAGAAGCCTGGGAAGACCAATCCGGATGACACAAATTCTTCCATCCGTGCGAACCCTGGGAATATAAGTAACTCTCCAGAATACCAACAACGATTACCTACGACAATGCTAGATCTACAAAATACTTTGGTAGCAGTGTTATCAACAGCTATGATACCGTTTCTAAAAATTGAAGAAGCAATGGTTGATTCCATTAAAGACCAAGCGACATTGCTGGCAATGATCTTGACCAAGCAAACACAGTTCGAATCTCTAATAAGCTCCATTCAAGAAAGACTAAAATATGAAGCTGAATCGTCAAGAACATGGCAAAATAGACTAGCGGAAGTGGCGAGAGCTGATAGAGCTGATAAACTAAACTTAATGGACACTTTCTCAACAATCACCAAAAAAATGGTGGATGACAAAGTAAAAAAATCTGCACAACCTACAACGAACTTACAACGTACGACTAAACAAACTCAGACAGAAAATCAATCTAATCCGATTATGAGGAATACAGACCAAACAACCCAATGCGATCATCAACCCTATCCAGTTCCAGTTCCACAAGCCCTGAGGTCTGCGTGGCAAAACATCACTGAACCATCCGTGTGCACCCCATTCGATATTTTTGATCTTTCAAAACGAGGATTAGTAGGGCAGGATACATCAATTAAACCAAAGCCCAAAAAAATCACAAAAAATGGGTCACGTGCATTTCTCCGAAAGGTATTAAATGCGCAGAAAACGAATAATGAAATGACAAAGATCAACAGAAAATCTCTCATGAATAACCAGACTACTCCTCCACAAACTATTCTGAGCACTGGAAAAGTAGATAGAGTCCTAAATCTTACATCACAAGGCAATCAGTCAACGCCGGAACCACTAGATATACTTATAGATGCAATCAATCAACAAACCACTATGAACTCAGGTAAAAGAGATAGAGCTCCGAAAGTTATGGCACACGGTAAACACACAACGGCCGAACCTCAAGGTATACCCAAAGAGGTAATCAATCAGGAAAAGCGAATCAAAGCTGCAAATCCAGCAAATCTGCCAGACACCTCTACAGAAGATGATATAAGTCCCCATAATTCCATTTCCATAAACTCTCAAGATGAATCTCTCATTGTAGTAGATGAATATGAAGACTCGTTTCTTAACTGCACTCATAGTGAGATCATCGAAAATGTGCACCAAATTAACATCTCTTTGGCATATTCAGCAGTTTCCATTGCAGAAATATGGCCAGCTAATGAATCAGAAAGACCCATTGAAACCAATGGCAACATGACAACTCATGTAACCCCTAAACTCCTCAGACCAATCTTCAAAAATCCGTTAAATTCCTCATGTGCATATCGACTAGCCATATATCCGAAGAACTCGAGCACTGAAGATCCGGTCATCTTAAATAGATCCAACACTTTACGACTGTTTAAGGCAATCCCACAATTGGCTCACATAAAAACAGAAGACATTGAGTTAATTATATTTCCAAATAAGAAATATATGGAAGAAGCCCATGTTGATTTCTCAAACTATGACACAATGCAATGTGTCATTGACAACAAACATCACCTATTGACTTTGGGATTTCAAACAGAAGAAATAATGGTATCTCGTTTGATGGCGGAAAAAAAAATAAGAACCTTAGACATTTTTTCCAAAAATTTAACCAAAAATCGGACCGGACAAAGCTACAGCCAAGAATCTGGAAAAAAATTTAATGATTTATGTCTAAGACCACACGACCAAAATAAGATGTCACGAGAAACTTTAAGAAACATCTCTAATTTAGACGTGAATCAGAGAACAAAGAAAACATATCTATAACAACGAAAAGATTCACTGAAACCCCACACAACCTTATGTTCTTGGAATACAAGGGGACATAGACATCTTTTTGAAAATGAGACATCTATACTCGAACAAGTCGATATCATCTGTTTCCAAGAAACCTGGTTGAAAGAGGAAGTAGTGTGTGATGGCTATAGTTCATTCATGAATCCAGCCATATCTTCGCAACAAGGGAGACCAGCATCAGGAATGCTCTTACTAACAAAAATTAAACCTACTTGGCGAATATTGGAAAGTAAAATAATCCATCCGTGGGCACAACTCCTATCCATCAGCATTCCGTCAATACAGAAACTCAATCCATCCTATCCTTCCAAATATACGTGTTTATCGATCTTTAACATATATTGGAACCCTATAGCTATGTCTGACAACAAATTTATCGATTCTATAGTAGATGAAATCGACTTATTGAACATCAGAAATAGTACAAACGAAATCATCTTGGCAGGAGATTTTAATTTCCATCTCTTTGATAAAAGAGGAAACAAATTGGCACTTAATGAATTGTCATCCAGAGCGAGAAAATGGATTAAGGAAACAACGTTACGCAACATTTGCCTAAGCGTCCAACCCACGAACGATAAAGGCATCCCATTGCCGACCTGGTCACGGGAGAACTCCAATACAATAATCGATTATATCTTCGTAACAGAAGGTATTCGGAAAATCACAACCTTCACTGCGAGTTCCCCAAACCCAGATAGTGATCATCGACAAATTTTTATCTCCTGGCCAGCTGAACCTTCAAGCGATCAATGTTTGAACCTTCCTGAACTTGAAATAAACAACGGGTTGAACCGGCTTCGCATCAAAGATCATCAAATACAAGATTTAACTACTCTATTTGAAGACACATCGCTGAAGGACCAAGTTAAATTAAATTATGGCTGGATCTTGGAGAAGTACCAACAATCTACACCAAGAAATCAACAAAGAGTCAAACAGCCACATACGCATTATTTTAATTTACAAATCTTTCTAGAAAAAAAGAAACACTACAAACGACTTCGACAAATAAAGAAAAATAAAGGAGACTATCAAATTGAAATAAAAAAGGAAAAACAAAAATTCTCCAACATAATGAAATCATACAAAATGACAATGAAACAACACGATGCAGAAGAACTTTTGAAAGCGTTAAATGGAAAAAACATGCGGCAGTTGTGGTCCTTGATGAATACAACATCGAAATATCAAACTCTGATCCAAGAAGTAGAATCACATAGATGGGTTAATCACTTCCAAAACCTATATAAGAAACCGGTATTCGAACCAACATCAGTTCTTCAAGAAGATGCTGACCCCTGGACCCTGAAATGGGATATAGATGATATTACCAACACTATGAGGAATTTGAATTCATCTAGGGCCCCTGGACCTGATGGGCTGGCTAACAGCAACCTTAAAGCAAATCCAGAACACTGGGCCAAATTCTTCTTACATCTCTTACATTTGATAGAAAAGACGAAAGAGATTCCTCGAACATGGACAGTGGCCATTGTAATACCAATCTACAAGGCAGGAGATAGAAAAAACCCAGCCAATTACAGACCGATAGCCTTACTAGATCCATTGGGGAAACTATTTGCAGGCTACCTTGAGAAAAAACTAACTGTTTGGGCTATACTCCATGGTAAACAAGCAAAAAGACAGACCGGCTTTGTGAAAAAAATAAGTACCAACGTTAATCTTCTGTTGCTGAATATGATAAAATATGAAGCGTTCACAAAAGTACAGCAGGTATATGCAATCTTTATAGATTTAAAAATGGCCTTCGACTCAGTCAATCGACAACTTCTATGGTCCAAATTGGCTGCTTGGGGTTGCCCATCGACCATTCTGAACCCAATTCAACAGCTATACTCGAACACGTCAATTAGAGTCCGACTTTCAACCGATGGAAAGGCAACAGCACCAATTCGTACATGGAATGGGCTGAAACAGGGTTGTCCCTTAGCTGCTTGCCTCTACAACCTTTTCACCCACGAGTTTGAAGGAAAAATTAAACATACTATGGCAAATCCACCGAAGATAAATAGCGAATCTATTCAAACCTTAATTTTCGCTGATGACATTATCATCATGGACAAAACGGTGAAAGGTCTACAAATAACACTGAACAAAACGCAAACTTTCATGAAGGCAAATGATTTACAAATTAACACAGATAAAACCAAAATGATGAAACTCATCACAGAAAAATCTAAGAAGCAATGGTCGCCAAAATTCTATCTGGAACAGAAAAACATCGTGGCAACCAAATTCATAAAATATTTAGGTGCAATAATTAACCCATCTAAGAATGAAAAAGAATGGCAAGAAAATATCGAAGAAAAAGCAATATCGTTGTCAAGACAAGGCCGCTTCTTTCACTGCAAATATGGTGCATATACGGTAAAACCTACAACCCTACTGTATAAACAGAAAGTCATTCCAATTCTGACGTATGCGAGCAAATCTTTGATAAATCAACAACTATTGAAATGGCCAAGATATGAAGCGATATTCTGGAGAAAAACCCTTGCTCTACCAAAGTCTTTTCCAATCTCTAGAATACGTTATGAACTTGCCCTCCAATCTATTCAATCCATTGTACTGTGGAAACAAATGGACCTATATAGAAAAATTATCTCGGAGGAAAAAATCTCAACACTGGAAATCTTAAAAGATAAAAAACATGCATTTCAAGTTACAGCTTTAACAAAGTGGACAAGCGAAATCAAACAAAAAATGGAACAAGAAGAAATTACCGAGGAAATGCTGAGAAACAGACCTCAATATGCCAAACGAAAAATTCAGAAAAACGACTGGATAAGAACAATAGAAGACCAGAAAAAATTTAAAAGACATCTGAATGCCGACATGGAAGTAAGAGCTATTAACGTGATGCCTTCGTATTTACTTCAATTCGTGACTTATTTTTGCGATTTCGTTTGAACATCCTACCCACGCGTGAATACTTGTCATTAATAGATCGAACACGTAGTATTTCGGCAATCTGTCGTTACTGTAAAGACCCTATGGAGCCAGAAACATTATTCCATCTAATCATGGTGTGCCCAGAGCTAAAAAATAAACGTGACTTATTCAGAGATTTCTTTAAAATATCAAACCGGCAAATGACAACCGAAGAGCGATGGGCAATGCTGCTCCAAGGAAACAATCAGTGGTTGATCATTACAGTGATCAAGTTTTGGAATGAAATCAACAAAGAACCGTAAAAGAAAAAACAGAATGAAATCTAGTGGTAAGAAGAGTATAAGGAAAAATATAAATGAAAAGTTTGATAAGTCAAACAAAACATTTAAAAAAAAAAAAAAAAAAAGATATTCTGGGCCTAGCCACCCACCATGCTGCCACTCCCACCAAAGCTTCTCTTTGTCTGCTCTCTGTCTCTGCTGTGCCGCTGACAGCAGCCGCAGACTCCAGGCCACAGTTCCCCCTCCTGGTCACTTGGGGGCTCCTGCTCTCGGCCAATGCTCTGTCCACCGCCCTCTCACTTAACTCTGCACCGGTTACCTTCCGCTCGGGCTCTAGTAAGCCACCCTTGCCACATACTATGTGCAGCCTCTCACTGTGGGTGCTCCGCAGTCCCACACACTGGGCCTTATTACAGGTGGAATGGGTTAACGGAGTCCGCTAATGGGTGCGGATCGTTATTCCCATTCTGCCTGATTACGAGGTCCCCTTGCGGGACCCGGTAAGGATGCCTGGTAAAACCAGGCGTCGTTACCGGGTCCCACGAGGGGACCAGGGAGCTAACAACGGGCCGGTTGTAATCGGCCCGCTGTTAGCTCCCTCTCCCATTCCCATTGAGCCCTATGGGGGCTCGAATGGAAATGGGGAAGGTCTGGGCCCAGGTTCCCTGAGGGAGGAATTACCGGGCCCTCCGAACTCGGAATGGCCGGTAATTCCCCATTCAGGGAACCCGGACCTGGTTTTGGAGGCAGCCACTGTCTCAGTGTCAGTGGTAGCCTTCACTCCCGCAGCTCCATCTCGTGGCCGGCCCACTGGTTGCCATCTTGTTTCACCACCGAGACCCACCGCAGAACAATTCGCACCACTTTGCCAACCTGTCACTATTCAGCTCACTCCAGACGCCACAGTTGGTTATTAGGCGTTCACCGCATGGAAACAATATTCAAAAGGAAATTTTCTACACAGGAAGCATAATTTAGTCTTCAGATCTGCCGGGAGCTACGGAGAAGCGTGTCCTCTATACGTGGCTGTCTGCCATGCCCCCCAATAACAATAGTCTTTAAGCACTCAAGGTCTTTTATTAAACAGCAACCAGGATTCCTTGATTGCATGTGAATATTGTGCCCAAGCAAACCAACTTCTCTAGATTGATAGGAATTGTATTGCACACAGGTACTTGTCTAGTTCACGAAGCAACATTGACTGCCAGTAGGGATGCTATCTGGCCACATTGACTGCCAGTAGGGATGCTATACAGCAGCATTGACTGCCAGTACGGATGCTATCCTGTAGCATTGGCTGCCAGTAGGGACGCTATCCATAAGCATTGACTTCCAGAAGGGACGCTATCCGGCAGCATTTACTGCGAGTAGGGGTGCTATACAGCAGCATTGACTGCCAGTAGGGATGCTATCCGGCAGCATTGACTGCCATCAGTGATGCTATCCAGTAGCATTGACTGCCAGTAGTGATGCTATTTGGAAGCACTGACTGCCAGTATGTATGCTATCCTGTAGCATGGACTTCCATTAGTAATACTATCCAGCAGCATGACTGCCAGTTTGGATGCTATCTGGCAGCATTGACTGCCATTAGTAATGCAATACAGCAGCATTGACTGCCAGTATGGATGCTATACAGCTGCATTGACTGCCAGTAGGGATGCTATCTGGTAGCATTGACTGCTATTAGTGATGCAATCCGGCAGCATTGACTGCCAGTATGGATGTTATCCTGTAGCATTGACTGCCAGTAGGGATGCTATACAGCAGCATTGACTGCCTGTAGTGATGCTATCTGGAAGCACTGACTTCCAGTAACGATGCCATGCAACAGCATTGTGTCATCTACATAGAGAGAAACTAGAATGGATTTGCCTTCAACCCAAGTGACACAGGTTCAAGGATGCACCGCCGCGTCTTACACCATCGTGCATGGCTACATGTTGAATTGCAGAATCATATGTTGCATTTTGTACTGCTGGCCATGTGCAAGCATGCAGCTTCTAAAGTAAACATAGCCATTTCTCCTTCACACCCCAGATTTGAAATTTCAGCCCTAGAATGTTCGATCAGTTTTATGGAATGCAGACGTGAAATATACACTCAAAGAGAAGAAACCTCTTGGTGCTCCCTTCAAAGTGATCTATAATGAAAGACTGGTCCAGCGGGGCACGCTCTATGTTCTTCAGCCATACACTGTGGTCATTGTTCTAATAGAATGTTCAGATCCAGGATATCAAAAGCTACATTGCATATGTGTAGCCCTTAGTGGCCAGTCCCACCTGGAATCCTCAGGTCTTCTGGAAAGGACTGAAGGGTGAGCCTGCCCATGTCAAGATGCTTCCTATAGCGTCTGCTATGCTCAGAGTATACCACCCAGACAGATGGGCCGACAGAGCGATTGAAGGCCACAGCAGAGCAATGTCTGCATTGTTAAATTGGCTCAAACCCTGGGGACTGGGTGTACTATATTACAGAAGCAGAATTTGATGGTAACATTTCTCCTTGTGCCATGAGGCTGACAATATAGTAAAGGAACAGAGTTCTAGGATAAAGGAAAAAAGACTGCACTCGATTTCAAGGAGCATATGATAAGGAATTCACCCCAATGTCCTTCACAGTGGGTCACAGAGTATGGCTTTTTCCTCTTGCCATTTACAAGTACAGCTTCACTATTTCTTGAATGATTGATAATGTCACTGCTAAACTGTGCCCAGCACACCCTGTCTTCACGTTCATCCAAACCCCACTGGCATGTCAGCATTGAAGCACAATGGTGCCACACATAGGACTGTAGTATCCATAATACATGTGCGCACTAACAGTGCTCCTCTGTGTGCATGCTCAAAGGGGATCCTCTGGACCGATCCTTTACTCCCCGTGACTATGAATTCTAGCTCAAAGAAGAGGACATGTTTTCACAGTTTAGTTAGTTCCTGTTCCTGGAACATGGAGCTCCTCTGAATTGCTGCATCTATTAGGGTCTCTGACATGTTGGACTGCTGCTCCTGTTCTGACATGTTGGACTGCTGCTCCTGTTCTGACATGTTGGACTGCTGCTCCTGTTCTGACATGTTGGACTGCTGCTCCTGTTCTGACATGTTGGACTGCTGCTCCTGTTCTGACATGTTGGACTGCTGCTCCTGTTCTGACATGTTGGACTGCTGCTCCTGTTCTGACATGTTGCACTGCTGCTCCGCTCCTGTTCTGACATGGAATTTAGAAGTGTGCCCAAGATCCTCTGTGAAAGTTGCATTTAGAAGTGTGCCCAATAGACACTCTGGAAAGTTGCATTTAGAAATGTGCCCAATAGACAATCTCGAAAGTTGAATTTTGAAGTGTGCCCAATAAGCTCGCTGTGAATTTAGTAGTGTCCACAATAACCACTCTGTGAAAGTTGCACTTAGAAGGGCGCCCAATACCCCCTCTGTGAAATTTAGAAGTGTACCCAATTACCCAATAACCTCTGTGAGAGTTACATTTAGAAGTGTGCCCAATAGCCCCTCTGGTAAATTGAATCTAGAAATGTTCCCAATAGCCTCGCTGGAAAATTGAATTTAGATATGGGCCCAATATCCTCTGTGAAAGCTGCATTTAGAAAGTATGCCCAATAGCCACGCTTTGAAAGTTGTATTTAGAAGTGCTACCAATAGCATCTGTGAAAGTTGATTATAGAAGTGTATCCAATAGACACTCTGGAAAGTAGCATTTAGAAGTTTGACCAATAGCCTCTCTGAAAACTTGAATTTAGAAGTGTGCCCAGTAGATGCTCTGTGAAAATTGCATTTAGAAGTATACCCAATAGCCTCTGTGAGAGTTACATTTAGAAGTGTGCCAGATAGCCTCTCTGATAAATTGAATTCAGAAGTGTACCTAATTGCCTCTGTGTGGAAAATTGTGCCTAGAAGTTTCGCCCAGTAGCCTCTCTGGGAAAGTTGCATTTAGAAGTTTGCACATTGAAAAAGCATATAACCCATCATATCACACCACCACGCTTACTCTCTCCTTTACATCACCACTCAACTAGAACACAGAGATACTATGACACCATTTGGTATAACTGTTCTCATACGAACATCCGCTGCTTACTACACATCATTCTATGTAAACACTGCTGGTCTCACACCCCCAGCCAGGCGTTTTCCTCAGGCCTAACGCAGCCACATCCGTTCCGGATAAATCCTGCCAGAACGAACACATTCTCCTGATCTCTCAACCACCACGCCTACCGATAAGAAGCAGCTATTACACAAGTATCGCACGAGCTGCACACATATCCGGTGCTCACACGCACCTTTTGACTCTCCCTACTCTCTCTACTGATCTGAACTGCGGTTCCCAAGGGCGTTCAACCTACCAGCGCCTTCAGACCATACCAATGGTATATAAGGCGCTATATAAGTGCAAAATAACATAACATAACATAACATGTTGGACTGCTGCTCCTGTTATGACATGTTGGACTGCTGCTCCTGTTCTGACATGTTGGACTGCTGCTCCTGTTCTGACATGTTGCACTGCTGCTCCTGTTCTGACATGTTGGACTGCTGCTCCTGTTCTGACATGTTGGACTGCTGTTCCTGTTCTGACATGTTGGACTGCTGCTCCTGTTCTGACATGTTGGACTGCTGCTCCTGTTCTGACATGTTGCACTGCTGCTCTGCTGCTGTTCTGACATGTTGGACTGCTGCTGCTGTTATGACATGTTGGACTGCTGCTCCTGTTCTGACATGTTGGACTGCTGCTCCTGTTCTGACATGTTGGACTGCTGCTCCTGTTCTGACATGTTGGACTGCTGCTCCTGTTCTGACATGTTGCACTGCTGCTCTGCTCCTGTTCTGACATGTTGGACTGCTGCTGCTGTTCTGACATGTTGGACTGCTGCTCCTGTTCTGACATGTTGGACTGCTGCTCCCGTTCTGACATGTTGGACTGCTGCTCCTGTTATGACATGTTGGATTGCTGCTCCTGTTATGACATGTTGCACTGCTGCTCTGCTCCTGTTCTGACATGTTGGTCTGCTGCTGCTGTTATGACATGTTGGACTGCTGCTCCTGTTCTGACATGTTGCACTGCTGCTCTGCTGCTGTTCTGACATGTTGGACTGCTGCTCCTGTTCTGACATGTTGGACTGCTGCTCCTGTTATGACATGTTGGACTGCTGCTCCTGTTCTGACATGTTGCACTGCTGCTCTGCTGCTGTTCTGACATGTTGGACTGCTGCTGCTGTTATGACATGTTGGACTGCTGCTCCTGTTCTGACATGTTGGACTGCTGCTCCTGTTCTGACATGTTGGACTGCTGCTCCTGTTATGACATGCTGGACTGCTGCTCCTGTTCTGACATGTTGGACTGCTGCTGCTGTTCTGACATGTTGGACTGCTGCTCCTGTTATGACATGTTGGACTGCAGCTTCTGTTCTGACATGTTGCACTGCTGCTCTGCTCCTGTTCTGACATGTTGGACTGCTGCTCCTGTTCTGACATGTTGGACTGCTGCTCCTGTTATGACATGTTGGACTGCTGCTGCTGTTATGACATGTTGGACTGTTGCTCCTGTTATGACATGTTGGACTGCTGCTGCTGCTGTTATGACATGTTGGACTTCTGCTCCTGTTCTGACATGTTGTGCTCCTGTTCTGACATGTTGCACTGCTGCTCCTGTTCTGACATGTTGGACTGCTGCTCCTGTTCTGACATGTTGCACTGCTGCTCCTGTTCTGACATGTTGGACTGCTGCTCCTGTTCTGACATGTTGCACTGCTGCTCCTGTTCTGACATGTTGGACTGCTGCTCCTGTTCTGACATGTTGCACTGCTGTTCTGCTCCTGTTCTGACATGGAATTTAGAAGTGTGCCCAAGATCCTCTGTGAAAGTTGCATTTAGAAGTGTGCCCAATAGACACTCTGGAAAGTTGCATTTAGAAATGTGCCCAATAGACAATCTCGAAAGTTGAATTTTGAAGTGTGCCCAATAAGCTCGCTGTGAATTTAGTAGTGTCCACAATAACCACTCTGTGAAAGTTGCACTTAGAAGGGCGCCCAATACCCCCTCTGTGAAATTTAGAAGTGTACCCAATTACCCAATAACCTCTGTGAGAGTTACATTTAGAAGTGTGCCCAATAGCCCCTCTGGTAAATTGAATCTAGAAATGTTCCCAATAGCCTCGCTGGAAAATTGAATTTAGATATGGGCCCAATATCCTCTGTGAAAGCTGCATTTAGAAAGTATGCCCAATAGCCACGCTTTGAAAGTTGTATTTAGAAGTGCTACCAATAGCATCTGTGAAAGTTGATTATAGAAGTGTATCCAATAGACACTCTGGAAAGTAGCATTTAGAAGTTTGACCAATAGCCTCTCTGAAAACTTGAATTTAGAAGTGTGCCCAGTAGATGCTCTGTGAAAATTGCATTTAGAAGTATACCCAATAGCCTCTGTGAGAGTTACATTTAGAAGTGTGCCAGATAGCCTCTCTGATAAATTGAATTCAGAAGTGTACCTAATTGCCTCTGTGTGGAAAATTGTGCCTAGAAGTTTCGCCCAGTAGCCTCTCTGGGAAAGTTGCATTTAGAAGTTTGCACATTGAAAAAGCATATAACCCATCATATCACACCACCACGCTTACTCTCTCCTTTACATCACCACTCAACTAGAACACAGAGATACTATGACACCATTTGGTATAACTGTTCTCATACGAACATCCGCTGCTTACTACACATCATTCTATGTAAACACTGCTGGTCTCACACCCCCAGCCAGGCGTTTTCCTCAGGCCTAACGCAGCCACATCCGTTCCGGATAAATCCTGCCAGAACGAACACATTCTCCTGATCTCTCAACCACCACGCCTACCGATAAGAAGCAGCTATTACACAAGTACCGCACGAGCTGCACACATATCCGGTGCTCACACGCACCTTTTGACTCTCCCTACTCTCTCTACTGATCTGAACTGCGGTTCCCAAGGGCGTTCAACCTACCAGCGCCTTCAGACCATACCAATGGTATATAAGGCGCTATATAAGTGCAAAATAACATAACATAACATGTTGGACTGCTGCTCCTGTTATGACATGTTGGACTGCTGCTCCTGTTCTGACATGTTGGACTGCTGCTCCTGTTCTGACATGTTGCACTGCTGCTCCTGTTCTGACATGTTGGACTGCTGCTCCTGTTCTGACATGTTGGACTGCTGCTCCTGTTCTGACATGTTGGACTGCTGCTCCTGTTCTGACATGTTGCACTGCTGCTCTGCTGCTGTTCTGACATGTTGGACTGCTGCTGCTGTTATGACATGTTGGACTGCTGCTCCTGTTCTGACATGTTGGACTGCTGCTCCTGTTCTGACATGTTGGACTGCTGCTCCTGTTCTGACATGTTGGACTGCTGCTCCTGTTCTGACATGTTGCACTGCTGCTCTGCTCCTGTTCTGACATGTTGGACTGCTGCTGCTGTTCTGACATGTTGGACTGCTGCTCCTGTTCTGACATGTTGGACTGCTGCTCCCGTTCTGACATGTTGGACTGCTGCTCCTGTTATGACATGTTGGATTGCTGCTCCTGTTATGACATGTTGCACTGCTGCTCTGCTCCTGTTCTGACATGTTGGTCTGCTGCTGCTGTTATGACATGTTGGACTGCTGCTCCTGTTCTGACATGTTGCACTGCTGCTCTGCTGCTGTTCTGACATGTTGGACTGCTGCTGCTGTTATGACATGTTGGACTGCTGCTCCTGTTCTGACATGTTGGACTGCTGCT
Organism: Ambystoma mexicanum; assembly: GCF_040938575.1. NCBI lineage: Eukaryota > Metazoa > Chordata > Amphibia > Caudata > Ambystomatidae > Ambystoma > Ambystoma mexicanum. The sequence continues at coordinate 22,292,315 of NC_090940.1, forward strand.
CCTGTTCTGACATGTTGGACTGCTGCTCCTGTTATGACATGCTGGACTGCTGCTCCTGTTCTGACATGTTGTACTGCTGCTGCTGTTCTGACATGTTGGACTGCTGCTCCTGTTATGACATGTTGGACTGCAGCTTCTGTTCTGACATGTTGCACTGCTGCTCTGCTCCTGTTCTGACATGTTGGACTGCTGCTCCTGTTCTGACATGTTGGACTGCTGCTCCTGTTATGACATGTTGGACTGCTGCTCCTGTTATGACATGTTGGACTGCTGCTGCTGTTATGACATGTTGGACTGTTGCTCCTGTTATGACATGTTGGACTGCTGCTGCTGCTGTTATGACATGTTGGACTTCTGCTCCTGTTCTGACATGTTGTGCTCCTGTTCTGACATGTTGCACTGCTGCTCCTGTTCTGACATGTTGGACTGCTGCTCCTGTTCTGACATGTTGGACTGCTGCTCCTGTTCTGACATGTTGGACTGCTGCTCCTGTTCTGACATGTTGGACTGCTGCTCCTGTTATGACATGTTGGACTGCTGCTCCTGTTATGACATGTTGGACTGCTGCTCCTGTTCTGACATGTTGGACTGCTGCTCCTGTTCTGACATGTTGGACTGCTGCTCCTGTTATGACATGTTGGACTGCTGCTCCTGTTCTGACATGTTGGACTGCTGCTGCTGTTCTGACATGTTGGACTGCTGCTCCTGTTCTGACATGTTGGACTGCTGCTCCTGTTATGACATGTTGGACTGCTGCTCCCGTTCTGACATGTTGGACTGCTGCTCCTGTTATGACATGTTGGACTGCTGCTCCTGTTCTGACATGTTGCACTGCTGCTCCCGTTCTGACATGTTGCACTTCTGCTCCTGTTCTGACATGTTGGACTGCTGCTCCTGTTATGACATGTTGGACTGCTGCTCCCGTTCTGACATGTTGGACTGCTGCTCCTGTTATGACATGTTGGACTGCTGCTCCCGTTCTGACATGTTGGACTGCTGCTCCTGTTATGACATGTTGGACTGCTGCTCCCGTTCTGACATGTTGGACTGCTGCTGCTGTTCTGACATGTTGGACTGCTGCTCCTGTTCTGACATATTGGACTGCTGCTCCTGTTCTGACATGTTGGACTGCTGCTCCTGTTATGACATGTTGGACTGCTGCTCCCGTTCTGACATGTTGGACTGCTGCTCCTGTTATGACATGTTGGACTGCTGCTCCCGTTCTGACATGTTGGACTGCTGCTCCCGTTCTGACATGTTGGACTGCTGCTCCCGTTCTGACATGTTGGACTGCTGCTCCTGTTCTGACATGTTGGACTGCTGCCGCTTTGTCCACCCGTTTGGATCACTGAGCTGCCATTTTTGTCTTTGATTCCTGTTGCTCTGCCATGCCGGTCTGTTTGTTTGTTGTGTGTCACTCTTGGCACTGCCAGTTGATTGTTCCTACTTATCTGCGTTTTGGATCATAGCTTGTGGTGAGGTGTGTGGGTGTCACACCCCTTCTAGTGTGGATCCCTGTCTGGTCTTGGAGCTGATCAATGGCTCACCCGGGTATCGGTCATGAATATGATGAATATGAACAGAACTCTTTCCTTTTAAAAACTACAACATCCATGAGTCTCTGTAGTCCATGCCCTCTCAGCCAGTCACAACCCACTACCTTTGCTTGGACTCCTCCTCTGCTTTTACTCGTTCTGTCAACTCCTCAACTTCCATAACTGATCCTCGCTAACGGTGCAAAGTCTTCCTTGAACTTGGTAACTCAACTGCCGGTGAACATCCGGACTCCTGAAGTACTCTCCTATTGCTCAGTCTTCAGTTATTCTTCTGATCGTCCCCTATGAGACAATACAATAGGAGATTTTAGGGTGGTGTTTATGTAGAGTACTTTCTAGCATGCACGCAATACAGTTTTAGACAGTACAATACTCGGGAGGGAATTTAATGCTCGCCTCCTAGTCTTTAATAGAATTAATACTCCCCGCACAGATAGCAGGGGTAATCTTCATTCTATGACAAGACTGGAGGTGAGCATTATGCTTGTTCAAAGCTTTCCCAACACCGTACCTGCAAGACTCTCTGTAGGTTTAAAATAAAACTCTTTAAATGTATGATCACTCGACCAATCTGCTGCTAGTATGATCTGACTTAATGATACTCCTGCTCTCACGGCCCTCGAGGCCATTGCTCCTCTCACTGAATGAGCTCCATACATGCTCACACCTGCTGCTTGCATAATTTCCTTAACCCATCTCTCGATGGTCGCTGTAGCAACTGCGTGAAAAGGCTTCCTACGCGCTATTAGTAGCTGTGTGGTGCCCACTGCTCTATTCTCTGCAGTCCTATATTCGTACTCCTTAATGCATCATACCACGCACCATTTCGTATAACCCGAGAAATAGGGGTAATGGACCGCAGTAGTCCCTGTCTTGGTTCTCCTGACTATTGAGAATGTCACTCCCTCTGGTTCGCAGGACCGCCTGTTAATCTCCAGAGCTCTAACGTCTGATACTCGTTTACAGGAAATCAGACATAATAACATAGCTAGCTTTCCTGATAGCTGCTTGAGGGAGAGGTACTTGTCTGTTGGCCAATCTGATAGGAAACGTAATACTACAGCCACGTCCCACGTTGTGTTATACCTGGGCTCTGGTGGCACCTTGAATCTCGCACCTCTGATGAGCCTCACTACTGCGGGGTGTTCCCCTGCTGTTGCGCCTTCTATCGGCAGGTGACCTGCTGAAATTGCTGATCTGTACACCCCTATCATACGGAAAGCTCTTCCGATCTGTAACAAGTTTGCTAAAAAATTCAGTATCTCCACTACAGGTGCTGAAATGGGATGAACACTTCTGTTCTTACACCAGCTTGTCCATTTTGCCCAAGCTGCGTCATAGCTCCTCCTAGTGGATGGAGCCCAGGATTCAGCGATAAATTCTGCAGCCTGCGCCGAAATTCCTGGCAGTGCCCAGCGTCTCCTGATATCCTGCACGCGACTAGCGGGAGTGTCCCTCTCACTCTCAGAGAATGATATGACCCAGCTGGGTCCGTGAGCAGCCGCTCTCCTTCGGGTAGCACTCTGGGTATGTCCGCCACTAATTCCATTAGCGCTGGAAACCATACCTGAGATTTCCACAACGGCACTACTAGCACCAGCTCCGCCTTCTCCCTCCGACATTTCGCTATAACTCTGCTCAACATCACGAAGGGAGGAAAAGCGTAGTGAGGGCCTCCTGTCCACTCCTGCAGAAAAGCGTCAGTGCCCTGCGCTCCCGGATCTAGTCTCCAGCTGAAGTAGAGCCTCGTCTGAGCATTGAGCCGAGAAGCGAAGAGGTCCATGAGTAATGGTCCCCATCTCGTGTTCAGCTTCTGAAACACTGCTGGATCCAGTCTCCAGTCACTGGAGTCTGTCAGAAAACGCGAGTTCCAATCCACTACTACGTTCAGTGTACCCGGCAGATACTCTTCTGTCACTGATGTCTCTGATCGCAGGCAGAAGTGCCACAAGTCTTTTGCCAGCTCTGCTAGCATCTTGGACCTTGTACCGCCCAGGTGGTTCATGTACCGCACTGCTGATATGTTGTCCATCTTCAGCAGGACGCAAGATTTTACTCTGTCCCTTGTGAATGACTTGATCACGAACAATCCTGCTAGGAGCTCCAGGCAGTTTATGTGAAGACGAAGCTCCTCTTTGCTCCACTTGCCTCCGGTCTGTAGTGTTCCACATCTGGCCCCCCAGCCCTTCCGGCTGGCGTCCGATTCTATGATCAGATCCGGCTTGTCTCCGAATATGGCTCACCCATTCCAGGCGTCCATATTCTTTAACCACCACTCCAGTTCCTTAATGGACTCCTGATCTAGAGGGACTATCTGATGGTACTTCAGACCATGTTGAAGGTGTTTTATCTTCAACCTATGCAGTGCCCGGTAGTGTTAGGGGCCTGGTAATATGGCTTGAATAGATGCTGCTAATAAACCCACTATTCTCGCCAAAATTCTGAGGCATACATGCTGCTTCTCTAACCATGCTCTGATCTCTCTCTTGATATCTTTTATCTTCCGAGCCGGAAGCTCTAATGTCGCTTTCTTGGTATTTAGTATAAACCCTAGGAAGTCTAATCTCTGCGCTGGCGTGGTATCGGACTTCTCTGTATTCACTAGGAATCCTAGCGATCTCAGAAGGTCCTGCACCCGTCTCGTTTGGTACACTAGTACCTCCCGATCTTCTGCTAAGAGTAAGAGATCGTCCAGGTAAATGATCATCCTGACGCCCGTATCCCTGATCGCTGCCGCTACTGGCTTCATCAGCTTCGTGAATGCCCAGGGTGCTGAGGCAAGCCCGAATGGCATTGTCTTGAATTGCCAGAATTGTCTTTGCCAGAGAAAGGCTAGAAATGGTCTGTACTCTTCGAGCACTGGTACCGTAAGGTATGCGTCCTTCAAATCTAGACGTGTCAACCAGTCTCCCTCTCTCAGGGAGTCTCTGAGCTGATGGATGCCTTCCATCTTGAAATGACGATACATGATCCATCCGTTCAGCTTTCTGAGATTTATAACTGGACATACCTTCTCTTTCCTGTGCACCAGGAACATGTTGCTCACAAACCACAGGTTTGATACGCATCTTTCTATCGCTTTCTTGTGGGCTAGCTGCTCTATCTCGCTGTCTAGACATGTTTGTTCCGCTTGCGCTAACCTCTGACTCTGAGGTCTGCATATCTGGACTGGGGGTTCTATGAAATCTAGCTGCAAACCTCTGACGGTCTGCAATATACAGGAATCGCTTGAAAGCGTGCGCCAATTCTCTAAAAACATGCGCGTCCTCCCCCCTACTGGAGGGTACTGACTTGCTCTCACCTGGTGTAAATCTTTGACCTTGTCCCGCGTCCTGTTCCTCGGGACCTGCTGGCTCTTGGGAATCTCCCTCTGGACAGGAAGAATGTGTCTTGGCTTTTGTTTTCCCAGTATTGCGCCCTGGGGTTCTGGGGTCTTCTTCCTCCCTGATTGCGACCGGCTGCGCGACCCCTCAAGCGGCCGGTCCCTCCAAAAACTCTACTTGGAAAAATGTTGTGGATAGATGCTTGTGCCTTCTCCAGTGAAGCGTACGTTCCGACGAACCACCCCATCTCCTTCCCAAAGGTCTCTCTGAATAGGAAGCCTTGGGCTCCTTCTCCTGCTTCATATGATGCCAAATCACTAAGTTTAGAGTCTATTTTCAGCAAGAGTCCTCTCCTCCTTTCTGAAGCGATGGCACAATTTACATTTCCGAGGAGGCAGACTGCTCTCTGAGCCCGGCCGGCGAGAGCATCGGGGTCTACTACTTCCCCGGTGTCCTTTGCCCTCTCTGCGAGGTCCATAATCTTGGCGAGGGGCCCTGCCAGGTCCAGCACCTTCTCCTGGCAGCTTCTCCAGGACCTATCAATACCCTTGTGGGGGTCTGTACTCGTCTTTGACACGAAGGTCAACATTTTCGGATCGAGCTCTGGCATCTCAGCCACCTTTCCAGGCAGGTCTGGTCGCGGGCACTCCGCTCTTAGCCGCTGTCTCACTTCCTTATCTAGTGGTTTGCGCAGTCTCATGGTCATATACTGCGCCACTCGAGGGGATGGTTGCCATTCAGTGGATCTCGGATTTCAGATGCTATCTGGGTCAAACATATCCTCCTCTAGGAGGTGTTTCTCCTTCCGTGCTCTCTTCCCCCCACTGGGTCTTGCCCAGTCGTCTTCCACGGCCTCTTCCTCACCTTGCGAGACCTGATCTTCTTCTTGCTCCTCTTCCGAGCCTGGGTCTTCTCCGGTATTGTCTTCCCCTGGAGATGGGGTCCTGAGGTCTGGCACCACCTGACGCTGAAGGTAAGCTTATTTAAGCTTCGCGAAAGCGTCGGCTACCTCTGGGGCCTTTTCTTCTGCCCCGTCTACTGAGCCCCGGGGGTCATCAGAGGCTTTCCTCTTGAGGGCTATCTTACTCCCCTCTTCAGAGGGTTCTGTGGGCGTGCGCTTAAGGTCTTTGGTGGTACTTGGTTGGGAGAGCATCGCTTCCAGTGTCTCCAGTCTCTCTAACAAGGGTCTGACCCCTTCTGCCACTGCATCAATAAGGGAGCTTCCCAGCACTTGCTTAAAGCTGGCAGCGAGGTCCTGCGTTTAATCTTCCTCGCTCCACTCAAACTCTGACATTTTCTCTGCTGTGCTGTCTGCCACAATACCTGGATCAGGTGTCTTAGCACGCCCATTGCTCCCTTGTGATGTTATTAATATTCTTTTCTTCTTTTTTTAAACATTTTTTTATGGTCTTTCAGTGCTGCACCAACCGTCTGTTTCTTGCCTCTAGGCTGCTGCGAGTGTACTCACTTGTGTTGCGCCCATCTTCTGCCTATTCAACAGTTTGTGGAATAATTCCCTTGAGTCCTCTTGCAGCCAGGCTGCTTCCTCCTCAGCTGTCAGGGCCAAGCTGATGGCACGGGTGCGCTCGCAATCGTAAAACTGCTTGTCTTTGTGATGTAATTTAACTTATCAAGCTCGTACAAGCGTTCTCAGTGATGCGGACTCCTGTCGAAAACTTTGCTTAATGTCTATGTTTACAGAGAAAACGCGGGCTAGCCATGCTTAAGATCCTCCCACCCGCCGGTGGGGGCTAGAGCGAAGCCACGCAATGCGCTGCTCTACGCGAGCGGCTGCTCCGCCCTCCCAGGGGTGAGGGCTACCGCTGTGATAATGCACTGATGTGCCGTCACGCATGCTACTCGCGGGCGCTAGCTCCGCCTACCCAAGGGTGGGGGCTAGGCTTCGGGAGCGCAATAGGCGCTCCGGTATCCTGTCCGTGAGGCTGGCCGCACCCCTGAAGTGTCGAAGTTGCGACATTGGGGCCGCCTTCCTCGCAGACCAAGCTCCTATACCTTACCTGACTTGAAGTCTATCGCCTCAGTAAACTTATATTTCAAACCGGTATCGATCTTATACGCGTACATACTCCTGAACGAAATGCTACGTAATATTTACAATTATATAATCAATCTTCCTCCACACGTTCACTGTGCTTATATGTGCATGATAACTGACAATTCTATCCTTACTCCCTCACTCATTGATCAATTCTCACACAGAAATCTGGAGAGAGAAGAAATGGTACTTATCTGCTTGAAGAGCAGTAAAAGAAGAGGAGTAGTCCAAGCACAGGAAGTGGGTTGTGACTGGCTGAGAGGGCATGGACTACAGAGCCTCATGGATTTTGTAGTTTTTAAAAGGAAAGAGTTCTGTTGAACACTTTGCAAAGTTTTATATAAGTTTGTTGAACTGCTGGAGAGTAGTAAATAAATGAAGTTGAAGCATATTGCTCGCCTCCAGTCTTGTCATAGAATTATAATCTTACACCAGGGACTCAACACACATCATCGAGCTATTGAATCATATTACATGGCAAGATAATCTTTACTTGACAACATGTGACATCAAAGCTTTGTATACTTCAATTGATCACAATCTGGCCATGAAATCATTAGACTACCATTTTGCCCCATTATGTGCGACCTATTATTTGCAACCACCAGCTATGAAAGACTTACTGCAGTTCACAATGAAAAACAATGGGCCTCATTATAAGTCAGGCGGTAAGGGGTTAACGGCGCCGGTAAAGGTGCCGGCACCGTCAACCCCATACCGCCTGATTATGAGGTCCCCTTGTGGGACCCACTCTGCACGTCTGGTTTTACCAGACTTGCAGAGCGGGTCCCGCGAGGGGAAGAGGGAGCAAACAACGGGCCGAAATGGGAAATAATCAGCCCGTTGTTTGCTCCCTCTCCCATTCCCATTCAGCCCTATGGGGGCTGAAATGGGAATGGGGAAGGTCCGGGCCTGGGTTTCTGAAAGGAGGAATTACCGGGCCCTCCGAACTCGGAATGGACTGGTAATTCCCCATTCTGGGAACACGGACCCGGACCCGATTTTGGCGGCAGCCATGCCGCCAATAGCAGCATGGCTACCGCCAAAGAGGTAATGACGGCCAATGTGTTTGTATTTGATAGTGAATATTACCCACAAGTAAGAGGTGTAGCTACGGGTGCTGCTTATGCCCCATCACTAGAAAATCTTTTTATGGCTCAATACGAGCAAGCACTTCCATCACAACATGATATCTTATCCAAACACGTTCAGACCTGGCCTTGATATATCAATGACATATTTTTGATATGGGATGGAAGTGAAGAAGAATTGGCCTAATATACAAAATTCCTCAATACGAACACCTTTAGGCTAGAACTAACTGGACACTTGAGCAACAGTTAAATTGTGTTTTGGGACCAAAGTAAATTGGTTGGCACAAGCTGTCACAAGAAACAGAAATATCAAAAGTATTCCAGTTGGAGATCCAAACTAGGAACTTGTCACAAGTCTCTCCCCTTCTCACCTGTTTCTCTTTGCTTGCGACCTTCTTAGATGTGACTTCCTTCTTTTGCACAGTCCGGGGTTTATACAGGCCCGTGTGCAGGTCTTCGGATTCCAGCGTGAGGATTGTAAGTCCTACGCCAAGTAGTGTTCAAATATCCAGGACCGGGAACCAGGAAGGAAACAGAAGCCTGACTCGGGGTTACGGAACGCCGTGAACCGAGCACAGGAGAAATCCAGGAAGATGAGCACGGAAGAAGGCAAGACAAGGAAAGGGGACGGAAAGGGAGAATAATCAGGAAAATGGGAAACGGGACTCGGAAGGAGGCACCGAGCGAACTCCAGCAACACACGTCTGACTACTCCAAGCGGTAGCGTTGAGACGCGCAGAGCCACAGGGGTGTGACTGTTTCAAAGGAAGTTAGTTGAAAGTAGCGCGTAAAGGCTGGTAAGCTATGTTGCGTATTCAGCTGCCATGTTGGAAGGATCACAGAATTCAGTCCTCTATGGGTCAGGGACCACGAAGTCCAGAATTGACGTAATCGGCGGTTCATGACAGAACTAGCCATCAATGAAGCAATATATTTGTGCATTTTGAGTTCCAAATACGTCAAAGGTGGCATGGGCATCTGCCAATGTCCTAGTGCGAGGAGCCAGGGGGAGTCACATTAGCATCGCGCCTTCCATTGTGTACTTGGATAATTTCTTCTGCACTAACTTTGATTCTTCCTGTTTTCTTTCCTCGCGCTTCTCTCTTGCATTCTCTTGCATTAGCCTACAAGAGTGCACTATGGTTAGCTGAATTTCTGACCACAGCTTAGCCTCCATCCTCACTAGCTTCTTAAGCTGTTTTTGCAACTGCTCGGGCAACTCTTGACATAATATGTGGTAAAATAACCCCCACTGTTTTGTCCCACGGCTCTCTCATCTCGAGACACCATCACTCTTGAATTTCTTAAATATATTAAAGTGGTTTTTCCTGCTCATACATTTTGCGTGCCATTATCGCGCTTATATCCGAGGTGTCCGGGTATTGCATCCTTAGAGCTTACCATAAGGCTGCTCAGCAGTTATTCAACGGTGAACCATTGTGTGCCGTGTTCTGTGCAGTAACCCCGGAATACCCGGCTCTTCTCCATACATCGTCTGCTACCTCCCCAAGAATGGCTGAGAGTGAACTCTTCATGTCACCCACCGCTAATGACATCCCTGCTGTCAGTCTTTCAAGCACATTAATCTATTTTCCAGCCCCAGCCTTTGAAGGTGCCTGGTCCTGACATGATAGAAAATAAAACCAAATAAAAGGATGCACCCCAGTGGGGAATGAGACCAGGAGATAGATTGCAAGTTGAACAAAGTTTATATCAATAAAGATGTGCACGCAGAGAACTATACTTAGGCAGCACATTATGGACCAAAAATCGTCATGAGCGACGGCATGACATATAGTACAATATAACTGTTTTGGTTGGTTGGCCCACATGGCGCAGTATGGGCTGTAGGTGATGTCAGGCTCCAATTGGTTGCTGTGGCTGGGGCGGTCAGTTGACACGTGGGTCAGCTGAGCTCATCTTCACAGGGTGAAGGTCAGGCTTGGTTCACAACGTGTCACAATCCTAACTAATCTAAACTACACAATGACCATTGACATGCAAACAATAATGTTAGACATGAAACCATTACTTAGATGGAGGAGGCTATAAAATGTGGACCGATATATGTAGATTCTAACCCCTGCTTGGTGCCTTATCTACAGGGCCTGATCTGTGATTTATTCTCCCTGGTGCCTTACGATTCAAACTAAATGGATGGATGGATGTTAGTCTAAAGGAGGATATAAGATCACACATGATTAGGTATATGGTGGGCTATCTAGGGTGGTCCCCGGGGAAGGATCTTCCAGTAGTTACGTTCAAAGGGAGTGGGGAATGTGGACAAAGGGTCTGTAAGCTTTAAGCTCCAAAGGTGGGGGTCAAGGTGGCACAGGCAGGTTTGTGGAGATGGATGAGCATGCAGGCCAAGGTTTGCTCCAGTCACACGCAGGGCAATGAGCTCAGAGGAAGAGAAAAGGATACTGAGTATTTGTAACAATACGTGGCCAAGCACTTCCATGAGAAATGGGTCTTTGTAGAGCTGCCAGGAGGAGGAGTGGGGGAGGCTGGGCTTGCTGTGCGCGGCGCTGGACAGAGGTAGAGGTGGCTTTTGAAAAATCATGATAGGGCTTAGAAAAAGATAGCGTTTTAGGGTGGCACAAAATGGAGTCTGTACGTTTCACCAAAAGGCTTTGTTTAGTGTCTTTTTTGTGATTATGTTAAGGCCGAATTATTAGAACCGACAAACAAATGTGGGGACGTCTCCCTCTATTTGGGTAAAAACGAGATCCATTTCCCGTGGGAATGCCAGGGAGGTCTGAAAAGACCTTTCCTCCCTTACACAGTCAACAAAGGTCGCTTCTTAAATGGCTCCTTATCCATTTGCTGCCACAGAATATACTGAGGCCGCCCACCACCCATATCCAGTAATGGGAACTGTGTCAGTCTCATCCCTCTGTCCCCCCAATGTCTTTAGTGGCAGTGAACACCGTTCCCCCACATTTGCCATATTGCTGAGTCTATGCTACACTCCATGGTTCACTGAAGCCCCTCCGACACCGACTCTCCCACAACCTGCCACTCTGCTATCCGGTCTGCTAGGCGTCCCACAGGAAGCAGGCAGGAATTTCCTCCAAAGGTGGCTCCTGTCAACCTCTTCTCTTTTTGCCCACACGTGGGTTTAGGCGTCCATTTCCGTGGGTCGCCGCGCAACCCCTGGTGCAAGCGCCGGGATGAGGTAGCTTACTGCCAAAAGGTGTTAGCGACCATCCCACTGCTACCACTTGTTAAGGAGCGGCTGGGGCCCGATAGCAGTCACCCCAGTTACCAGCAAAGAGACACTCAGGCCCATCAAAAACTCCCCACCGCAAGAGTGGGAGACTCAGCCATGGGAAAAGTTTACTGTCTTTATTATCTAACAAAGCGACAGGGATCATGCTAGCAAAACATGAGTTCTCCAGGGTTCTTGTGTTTTGAACGTGTGCCACCCGATTTTATCCAGGTGAGAGGTCACAAAATGAAGTTCCGTCCACAAAATGTATCGGGCGTTCACATTGGTCAGTTTAGGTGGAAATATATATATATATATATATATATATATATATATATATATATATATATATATATATATATATATATATATCTGTAATAAAGCACTGTCCAAGCTTGGCTTTGGTTGCTTCTTGATAAGTTTACTTCAGGCTCTTAAGTTACATGTTAAAAGACTCAGACATCAGGTATAACACATAATAACACCGGCACCCATCACCCAGGAAGGGAGGGACCAACTGACTTAACATAGAACACTCACCACAGTATTCTCTCACTCATACATCAACATTCCACAGGCACTCACACGACATCATCAATCACATGACAAGCCACATCAGACTCAAACAAGTACTTCACAACACATCTCCCTCCTTAACAAACACACTCACAAACAAGTACTTCACAGAGCATGTAATTACATAAACATCTACACGCATCACACCCAGTCCAAACCACTGCGCATGTTCTACAAGAAAATCCCACAGCTATGCAATTCCAAAACTACCCCTCAACCTCTCCAAACACAATCAATAAAAACCCTAATCTCCTTCCATCTGCCCCTGCAATGGACAGACTCTAGACTCACACTCTAGACACATATTAGCCCAGATCCAAGGCTATACCTACCCAATAATCCAATAACCTACAAAGAAAACTTTTGTCATTCCGCCCGCCCCCACCACAGGCGTGCCTTCAGGCTGCCACCCTGAAGCACCACTTGCCACCCTGATGCATTACTAGACATCCAGGATGACAACGGAATCACCACAACCAGACAGAAATCTCAGTAAACACTACAACCACCACAAGAAAATGTCCATTACTATGCATGCCTCACATACACAAATACAAATATGGACTAAGCCGATCGAGCAAAACACACCCACGCCATGATATATAGATCCTCCAACAACTTAAAACTGCTGGCCAGTCATCTTCAAGAGCACCTACAAAACATAGGGTTGACCCAATCACTCATCTCAATGGCAGAACTATCCAGTCCCATAATCGAACCCTGACCAGAAGAACACTAGCCGGGATTAACCCATAACACATAAAGATAAACAAATCACCATGCGACTCTTCATCTTGAACAGCATCTTTAACTTTCGCCATTGTCTTTACTAGAGGGCGTCCCCTACCAGCAACACACTTCATCTAACTTACCCACTGTCCCTAAAGATAAGAGTCGACTTCTCCTAACAATGCACTACTGCCATACCAAAAGTCACTAGACTTACAAATCCCATTCTCCCTGGTGCAGCTCTCACATTACCACTCCTTAACATTCCTGACAAGGGCGCTACCCCCAGGACTTACCTTACTCACAAATATAACTTAAAAAGGCGCTACCTCACAATAGTTACATATCCAAAACCCTACCGCCATAACCTAACAGTGCATACCACACTAAAACCTAAAAATGACTAAAGGAGGACACTACTGTAGTGGCGCTACCACCTCACAATACTCATACATCAACACAAAGGCGCTACCTTCTGTCACCTTCAATGGAGGCGCTACCTCCCTAATCTCTATAATTCGTATAAAAAAACGAATGTCATTTTCACTCATTCACTTCACCACTTCCATACTTCTCAAATAAGTGATTATACTCATGACATTTCTTCACTTCCATACTTCTCACATATGCGACTTTACTCGTGACATTTCTTCACTTCCATACTTCTCACATACGCGACTTTACTCGTGACATTTCTTTACTTCCCTACTTCTCACATACGCGACTTTACTCGTGACATTTCTTCACGTCCATACTTCTCACATACGCGACTTTACTCGTGACATTTCTTCACTTCCATACTTCTCACATCCGCGTCTTTACTCGTGACATTTCTTCACTTCCATACTTCTCACATATGCGACTTTACTCGTGACATTTCTTCACTTCCATACTTCTCACATACGCGACTTTACTCGTGACATTTCTTCACTTCCATACTTCTCACATACGCGACTTTACTCGTGACATTTCTTCACTTCCATACTTCTCACATACGCGACTTTACTCGTGACATTTCTTTACTTCCCTACTTCTCACATACGCGACTTTACTCGTGACATTTCTTCACTTCCATACTTCTCACATACGCGACTTTACTCGTGACATTTCTTCACTTCCCTACTTCTCACATACGCGACTTTACTCGTGACATTTCTTCACTTCCATACTTCTCACATACGCGACTTTACTCGTGACATTTCTTCACTTCCATACTTCTCACATACGCGACTTTACTCGTGACATTTCTTCACTTCCATACTTCTCACATACGCGACTTTACTCGTGACATTTCTTCACTTCCATACTTCTCACATCTGCGACTTTACTCGTGACATTTCTTCACTTCCATACTTCTCACATACGCGACTTTACTCGTGACATTTCTTCACTTCCCTACTTCTCACATACGCGACTTTACTCGTGACATTTCTTCACGTCCATACTTCTCACATACGCGACTTTACTCGTGACATTTCTTCACTTCCATACTTCTCACATCCGCGTCTTTACTCGTGACATTTCTTCACTTCCATACTTCTCACATATGCGACTTTACTCGTGACATTTCTTCACTTCCATACTTCTCACATACGCGACTTTACTCGTGACATTTCTTCACTTCCATACTTCTCACATACGCGACTTTACTCGTGACATTTCTTCACTTCCATACTTCTCACATACGCGACTTTACTCGTGACATTTCTTCACTTCCCTACTTTTTAACTAAGAAATATACTTTTGATATTTCTTCACTTCCATACTTCTTAAATATGTGAATAATACAATTATATTTCTAATAACAGTAAACAACTTTGAGCGTACTTTGAAATAAAACTTAATCTGTAGCACAATCCATTTCCTTGTTCATGGCCTATTATAGACCTAAATGCCTAAAAGTCCATGCTGTTGTCCAACAACCTAACACCTTAAATTCCTCAATATGTTAGACTAGCTCATTCCCACTCAAATAAGCTCCACACCATACTTTTTGCATTTTAATATGCACTTTTCTCTATAATGTCCAATAATCATTGAACCAGCATATCCTCCAGCATCTTAAGTTTATATTCCAACACATCTGTCTCCCTCTAGATCTCATTAGTTTTACTTTCAAACCACATGCATATATCCTCAACACTTCTTAAAAAAAACACTTACACTGGATTTCTTTAACCTTCTTAAGTGTATCACAACTGCCAATACATAATGTATTAATAATCACTTAAATACTTTAAAATACACTTCCACAGCATTTGTCAAAGCAACATAAAATCATCAGAATTGCCAAAATTGCACTTGTTACATTTACCGTAACATTACTAAATGACGCCTTCACCTCACGGCATCGCGTGACATCATATTCCTAACTTAAAAACTCTGATGGGCTCCTACCCAACAATGCCATGCATGCTCGACATTTAGTGCCCACAGCCTCCTACCGAACATGGTCATGACTGCAGCTAATGTTCCACCATTGTTGGCCACTACTGGACGCCCCGCTATCCGGGGCGGAGCAGCATTCGTTGCCACTGCCACCACTGCCTTCCGCAATATGGGAAGCAGAGCGGCTCACTCAGTGACTTCCTATCTGTCCTCTTCCGGATGTGACAACGTGGCTATGACACATAGCGTCCACGGCCGCCAATGCCTTCCACAACATGGAAGCAGAGCGGCTCACTCAGAGACTTCCTATCCACTTCCGGATGCAACCACATGATTACTTCACGTTCCGACCAATTCCCAGGTCCTTTACTCAGACTTGGCGATGCTACAGAGATACGCCTGCAGCTTCCAAACATCGAACGTTAGTAACACAGTTCCAACTCTCCGCCAAGTCCCTATTCGTCTTGTATGATGTAATCAGTCACCATTCCACTGCGGGACGCTGCATATCTCCTCGTACCAACAGTCATTCGCAAAGACCCTTTATTGAACCGCTCAGTTATGTTTAAAAAAACATCTCACTGGGAACATCACGTTCACTTCTGCTTCACGCAGAGACACCGCTTCCCCCACCATGATGTTCCATCTCCCTTAACAGTTAACTCATATGTGAATTCACCAGTCTCATGCCCGCTTCAACTCCCTGGGAAATCTCCACGTAACGGGACCAGCTCAATTCTGAGCTTTCTCTCACCTTATGGCAGCTTCATGTCCCCTGGACCCAGCACTTCCAAGTATTATAGGCTTCTGGTCCTCAATGCAGGGGCTCTCCTGTTCTCTCGATGCCCAAGACCCAGGACTCCCAAACTTTTACTAGTGATCCAGTCTGATATGGGCATTTAACCTCCTCCCTTATCCGCCCTGGGTGATGGGTAAGCTTACTTAGGGGCGGTGTTGTCTCTTTCTTCTTCTTCTTCTGGTCCTGATAACCACTGCACCCCCCGCAGCAGTCCTCCTCAGTCTCCTTTTTCCAGGGTTCTCCTTTAGAGAAATCCTCGTCGCCAATGTAATAAAGCACTGTCCAAGCTTGGCTTTGGTAGCTTCTTGATAAGTTTACTTCAGGTTCTTAAGTTGCATGTTAAAAGACTCAGACATCAGGTATAACACATAATAACACCGGCACCCATCACCCAGGAAGGGAGGGACCAACTGACTTAACATAGAACACTCACCACAGTATTCTCTCACTCATACATCAACATTCCACAGGCACTCACATGACATCATCAATCACATGACAAGCCACATCAGACTCAAACAAGTACTTCACAACACATCTCCCTCCTTACCGAACACATTCACAAATAAGTACTTCACAACACATCTCCCTCCTTAACAAACACACTCACAAACAAGTACTTCACAGAGCATGTAATTACATAAACATCTACACGCATCACACCCAGTCCATACCACCGTGCATTTTCTACAAGAAAATCCCACAGCTATGCAATTCCAAGACTACCCCTCAACCTCTCCAAACACAATCAATAAAAACCATAATCTCCTTCTATCTGCCCCTGCAACAGACAAACTCTAGACCAGTGGTCTTCAAACTTTTGTGGCCTGGGCCCCCCCTGAGCAAAGTTTGGGCAGGCCAGGCCCCCCCAAAAATGCCAGATGGACAGTATGTAGAAATTGCTATGAACTTTTGCGTGCCGTCACCGCACCATACTCCCAGTACAGACCCTGGGCTCTCCCGACCCTACTCCCACCACTATCCCAGTGCTGATGCCCTTCCTGCTCCCACCACAGTCCCATAACACAAGCATACACACATCCATACACATTAAAATAAAAAATAAATCGCCATAAACATACCTTGCATGGTTGCTAAAATGCCCCGCTCCAGGTTGCTCTGACCGAATGTGCGAGGAGGTGCAGGAGCACCCCCTTGCACATACATACATGCAGTGCCCCAGCCAGCATTTCCAATGAGCTATGCAAGGCTGGCGAAGCAAAATACCCCCAGCGTTGCATGGCTCAGTGATCATGTGCGGCTGGGGAAATGAACTGTCAAAGGCAAACAGAGTTTCCCTTTGACAGTTCAGCCAGCCCAGGAGCACTCCCTCAGCTGGAAAAAGCAGCTGAGGGAGTGCTCAGTGTTTCACTGGGCTGGCTCCTCGGCTCCTCCATAATGGGTGAGGTGGCCAGTGGTTGGAGACCCCCTCACCCATTATGGATGAGCCGGCAGGCTTGGACTGGCCTATACCAAAAATGCAAAATGCTAGTGTAGGCCAATAAAAATGGGCCACTTTTTTGGCCAATGTGGGCCAGTTTGAGGAGTTACTTCACTATGAAGCTAGTAGTTTTGACCATTGTTGCTGAATAAGTATTCTTTAAATATCACCATTTGTTTACATTTGAACAAAAAACAACCCCTTTGGTACTATTCAAACAGTCTGTGACTAAACACTGAATATCCATTTGCAACTGCTGGCCATGTTTTCATTGGTGCCTAAGACCGTTTTATGCTGACTATGTGAGCTGCCCCTTCCCGTTTCCTCCAATCTAAAAAAAAAACAAAAACATTTTTTTTTTTTTTACATTTCATGCTGGGATCTGGTGCCCCCCTGGGATGCGGCCGTGCCCCCTTGGGGGGGCACGCCCCACAGTTTGAAGACCCCTGCTCTAGACTCACAGTCTAGACACATACCAGCCCAGATCCAAGGCTATACCTACCCAACAATCCAATAACCTACAAAGAAAACTTTTGTCATTCCGCCCGTCCCCGCCACAGGCGTGCCTTCAGGCTGCCACCCTGAAGCACCACTTGCCACCCTGATGCATTACTAGACATCCAGGATGACAACGGAATCACCACAACCAGACAGAAATCTCAGTAAACACTACAACCACCACAAGAAAATGTCCATTACTATGCATGCCTCACATACACAAATACAAATATGGACTAAGCCGATCGAGCAAAACACACCCACGCCATGATATATAGATCCTCCAACAACTTAAAACTGCTGGCCAGTCATCTTCAAGAGCACCTACAAAACATAGGGTTGACCCAATCACTCATCTCAATGGCAGAACTATCCAGTCCCATAATCGAACCCTGACCAGAAGAACACTAGCCGGGATTAACCCATAACACATAAAGATAAACAAATCACCACGCGACTCTTCATCTTGAACAGCATCTTTAACTTTCGCCATTGTCTTTACTAGAGGGCGTCCCCTACCAGCAACACACTTCATCTAACTTACCCACTGTCCCTAAAGATAAGAGTCGACTTCTCCTAACAATGCACTACTGCCATACCAAAAGTCACTAGACTTACAACTCCCATTCTCCCTGGTGCAGCTCTCACATTACCACTCCTTAACATTCCTGACAAGGGCGCTACCCCCAGGACTTACCTTACTCACAAATATAACTTAAAAAGGCGCTACCTCACAATAGTTACATATCCAAAACCCTACCGCCATAACCTAACAGTGCATACCACAATAAAACCTAAAAATGACTAAAGGAGGACACTACTGTAGTGGCGCTACCACCTCACAATACTCATACTTCAACACAGAGGCGCTACCTCCTGTCACCTTCAATGGAGGCGCTACCTCCCTAATCTCTATAATTCGTATAAAAAAACTAATGTAATTTTCACTCATTCACTTCACCACTTCCATACTTCTCACATATGCGACTTTACTTGTGACGTTTCTTCACTTCCATACTTCTCACATACGCGACTTTACTTGTGACATTTCTTCACTTCCATACTTCTCACATACGCGACTTTACTCGTGACATTTCTTCACTTCCATACTTCTCACATACGCGACTTTACTCGTGACATTTCTTCACTTCCATACTTCTCACATACGCGACTTTACTCGTGACATTTCTTCACTTCCATACTTCTCACATACGCGACTTTACTCGTGACGTTTCTTCACTTCCATACTTCTCACATACGCGACTTTACTTGTGACATTTCTTCACTTCCATACTTCTCACATCCGCGTCTTTACTCGTGACATTTCTTCACTTCCATACTTCTCACATACGCAACTTTACTCGTGACATTTCTTCACTTCCCTTTTTCTCACATACGCGACTTTACTCGTGACATTTCTTCACTTCCATACTTCTCACATACGCGTCTTTACTCGTGACATTTCTTCACGTCCATACTTCTCACATACGCGACTTTACTCGTGACATTTCTTTACTTCCCTACTTCTCACATACGCGACTTTACTCGTGACATTTCTTCACTTCCATACTTCTCACATACGCGACTTTACTCGTGACATTTCTTCACTTCCATACTTCTCACATACGCGACTTTACTCGTGACATTTCTTCACTTCCATACTTCTCACATACGCGACTTTACTCGTGACATTTCTTCACTTCCATACTTCTCACATACGCGACTTTACTCGTGACATTTCTTCACTTCCATACTTCTCACATACACGACTTTACTCGTGACATTTCTTCACTTCCCTACTTTTTAACTAAGAAATATACTTTTGATATTTCTTCACTTCCATACTTCTTAAATATGTGAATAATACAATTATATTTCTAATAACAGTTTAAAACTTTGAGCGTACTTTGAAATAAAACTTCATCTCTAGCACAAATCATTTCCTTGTTCATTGCCTATTATAGACCTAAATGCCTAAAAGTCCATGTTGTTGTCTAACAACCTAACACCTTAAATTCCTCAATATGTTAGACTAGCTCATTCTCACTCAAATAAGCTCCACACCATACTTTTTGCATTTTAATATGCACTTTTCTCTATAATGTCCAATAATCATTGAACCAGCATATCCTCCAGCATGTTAAGTTTATATTCCAACACATCTGTCTCCCTCTAGATCTCATTCGTTTTACTTTCAAACCACATGCATATATCCTCAACACTTCTTAAAAAAACACTTACACTGGATTTCTTTAACCTACTTAAGTGTATCACAACTGCCAAAACATAATGTACTAATAATCACTTAAATACTTTAAAATAAACTTCCACAGCATTTGTCAAAGCAACATAAAATCATCAGAATTGCCAAAATTGCACTTGTTACATTTACCATAACATTACTAAATGACGCCTTCACCTCACGGCATCGCGTGACATCATATTCCTAACTTAAAAACTCTGATGGGCTCCTACCCAACAATGCCATGCATGCTCGACATTTAGTGCCCACAGCCTCCTACCGAACATGGTCATGACTGCAGCTAATGTTCCACCATTGTTGGCCGCTACTGGACGCCCCGCTATCCGGGGCGGAGCAGCATTCGTTGCCACTGCCACCACTGCCTTCCGCAACATGGGAAGCAGAGCGGCTCACTCAGTGACTTCCTATCTGTCCTCTTCCGGATGTGACAACGTGGCTACGACACATAGCGTCCACGGCCGCCAATGCCTTCCACAACATGGAAGCGGAGTGGCTCACTCAGAGACTTCCTATCCACTTCCGGGTGCAACCACACGATTACTTCACGTTGCAACCAATTCCCAGGTCCTTTAGTCAGACTCGGCGATGCTACAGAGCTACGCCTGCAGCTTCCAAACATCGAACGTTAGTAACACAGTTCCAACTCTCCGCCAACTCCCTTTGCGTCTTGTATGACGTAATCAGTCACCATTCTACTGCGGGACGCTGCATATCTCCTCGTACCAACGGTCATTCGCAAAGACCCTTTATTGAACCGCACAGTTATGTTTAAGAAAACATCTCACTGGGTACATCACGTTCACTTCTGCTTCACGCAGAGACTCCACTTCCCCCACCGTGATGTTCCGTCTCCCTTAAGAGTTAACTCACATGTGAATTCACCAGTCTCATGCCCGCTTCAACACCCTGGGACATCTCCACGTAACGGGACCAGCTCAATTCTGAGCTTTCTCTCACCTGTGGCAGCTTCACGTCCCCTGAACCCAGCACTCCCAAGTATTATAGGCTGGTGGTCCTCAATGCAGGGGCTCTCCTGTTCTCTCGATGCTCAAGACCCAGGATTCCCAAACTTTTACTAGTGATCCAGTCTGATATGGGCATTTAACCTCCTCCCTTATCCGCCCTGGGTGATGGGTAAGCTTACTTGGGGGCAGTGTTGTCTCTTTCTTCTTGTTCTGGTCCTGATATCTACTGCACCCCCCGCAGCAGTCCTCTTCAGTCTCTTTTTTTCAGGGTTCTCCTTTAGAGAAATCCTCGTCGCCAATGTAATAAAGCACTGTCCAACTTGGCTTTGGTAGCTTCTTGATAAGTTTACTTCAGGTTCTTAAGTTACATGTTAAAAGACTCAGACATCGGGTATAAGACATAATAACACCGGCACCCATCACCCAGGAAGGGAGGGACCAACTGACTTAACATAGAACACTCACCACAGTATTCTCTCACTCATACATCAACATTCCACAGGCACTCACATGACATCATCAATCACATGACAAGCCACATCAGACTCAAACAAGTACTTCACAACAATATCCTATAAGGGTTAATTCTACTATTGGGTAGCTATATCTGGTGGTTCTCCCTGGGACCACCTCTATGTGTATTAATCTACAATGTTGCAGGGTTGCAAAGAGATCATTGCTCCTGCAACATATTATATCTTCACTCTTCACATAAAAAGTGACTGGATTGAGCAGAATGTACCCCCCCCCACCCAGCTCCGGGACCCGGGACGTTTACCAGGCTGAGTGTACTTTCTCACGGCAATGAGAATGAACATGGAGGTGCTGTGCGTTCCCTAATGTTGCCATCTCGGATCACCTAAGCTTGGGAGAGTGCATTCGGTTGGCAGCTCGTGAGCAACACTTGTATCTTTCCACCTCTGGTTCGATGGGAACAGCTCTCTCTGTCTACATTGATTGAATGGGCATTGTCTTGATCTGCTGGGTCACGTGTGCTGAGACCATGAAGTGGAGCTCTTCTGTCTGTAATTATGAGGATTCTAGCTGAAATTTCTTGCAGGTGGCTTATCCTCTTGGTAACCAGGAACTTTCCCATCTCCTCTCGTCCTTGGCTGGGTGCATCGCAGCTGCCTGCCTCTGGCTGCAGTGATCATGGCAGCTCTTCCATCTACTCCAAGCCTGTCTTCCCTTCCTCATTCATTCCAGTGGGCCTAGAGCTTCCATAGTTGTCCTTATGGCTTTTCCGTGTTAGTGGCAGTCGCCTCTTGTGGTTCAGCTTTGGGGAAGATTGTGGATGTACATAGAGCTATGCATGTGTGTCTGCCATCTACCTTGCTGAGTCATAAGCATGTGATTCGTTTCTTTATGCAATAAACTAATACATGTTTGTGTAACTTCGTGAATGGATGGCTATGTACTTCATGTCTAAATGCGGCTATGTCGTGATGTCAGTGATGACATCATTGATTACTCAATTTGCAGTCAGTCGTCTTGTTCGATTGCGGACTTCTCCATCTCCTCCATATCATCGATTGGATACAGTTTGAATGGCTGTCTGAGAGAGTAGCGTTTCTCACACCTGCGATACATTGATGATGGCGATGAAAGGCCTAAGAATGAGGTGCATGTGTCATTTCTCTGTCTATGGGCCGAGAGTCGTGTGGGGGTCATGAGGGCCATGCTTGGACCTCCGTCTTCATACTGATCACATAAATGCCTTCAGCAAACGTTCAACCCACTGAGTTATGTTACTATCACTGTCCTGCATGTTAAGGTCGATCCTTACACACTGATATATATGAACACATAATCAACCTCTAAATCATATTTAGAAGTATGTTATTTCCCTATGTTGTAAACATCTCAAATAGCTACTCATGGTCAATTAGTGAAGTTCATTGATTTCAATATACATGCACACGGTTCTTTCCCTTCTTCGTACTTGAAATTGGTATTGTGGAGAACGACCCACTTTCCTTTTTAAATCCCATACTTTCTCTGAATTGAGGTTTAGTAAGTTTGCCGGTTCACACTCTCTGCTTTGTTCTTTTGCCCTTTCAGATTGACTGATACTTGCTTTGCTACCACATTCCTGCTAAGAATGTTTATATATAGTTGGGTTGGATGACAATGTGGTTTAATGTAACTTCATTTAACACAGGAAAGCTTTTGAATGGCAGCCATGCAGCATTATACACTGGCGCACAAGTAAAGATGGGGTGGGGTGACGTATAGGATACCGCTTTCATTGCATGGGTCCGAATTCCTGCTTACACACATGTGACCCTGGGCAAATCACCTTACAAGGCGCTGCCTGCATTCTGGCCACCTAGAAGGGATTTTCTTCAATGGGCAGTATAGAATAGGATTCACTCATTCATACCTTAGTAGACTACAGTGTTGGTCCATGTACTAATGTTGGCCATTTCTATGGTCCATGCCGGAGGCTCCATCATGGGACATCAGGAGCCATGGTCCTCTCTCCTTGTAGATGAGTGAATTACACGCTGCTGCAATGTTTGGTGGGTCGGAGGGGCTTGCGGAGTCCCATTCGGGTTTCTGTGTCGGATCATGAAAGCATGTGGTTATGGCCTGGGTTCTTAGAACCCCCCACTAGTGACAGGTGAATATTCACAGTTCACCTCTTTGTGGTGAGTGATCCGTGCCCGACTCTCCCTTTGACACCCCTTCCCTTCTGCGCCCTGGCTTCCTTTGCCTTGCCAGAGGATGCCCGTGCAGACTTCTGCTCAGAAATGATAAAGTGCTTCTTCTCCTGTCCGAGGTCTCGCGTGGGCAGCGCTCCACGGTGGAAATAAAACGTTCTGTTTCAGCAGCAGCCCACGGGTGCTACACATTCGAGCACGGCGGTACACCTGGGCTGGGAATAGAAAAAAGACTTCATCATTCTCTTTCCCATGAGTGAGGCCCCGCTCTCCCTCTATGGACAGGTGAAGATTCTTTAATTGCTGTCTTAAGGAGGTACTCGAGTTTGAAAGTGAACGAAAACAAGTCCCTTTGGGGTCCCCTTGGCTCTCCTGTGAAGGTACCTTGGCTACTTTGAACCCTTGGGCAATTTCGTGCACAAATCGCTCAGGAAGTTTGAACATTTCAGGTAACTGGTGAAGGCTAGTCCCTGTTACGCTCATGCCAGAAAGAATACACCCCGCTAGGGCAAAAGGCCAAGAGATTGCTTGCAAGGATAACAAGGTTTAACTGTACAAAAGGCAAGGGTGTCAGCAGAGGACTCTGCTCCCGAACGTTCTTCCAAAATCATCAGGTACACGGCACTATTGACGTCACTACATAGGGTCTAAACCCGCACAGCTGATTGGTAAGACAGTATTCATGGTCCTGCTCCATAGGGGATGCCAGGCTACGATTGGTTCCCATCTCCCCGTCTGTCTGTTCCCACGTGGGGTCCGCTGGGCTCATCTCTCCAGGGACTGAAGGTCAGGCGCTTCACGTGTTGCTACTACAGAGTTACTATTGCATGATAACGCTACTACATCATTATGGCAGCACCTGGGAAACCTGGGGACTGGCACAGGGGGAGAAACACCATCATGATGACCCACACATTCTTTGCTCAGTTCATATCGCACTCTCCGCAACCAAGGCTTCCACCCTCATTGATCTATAATTTATCCCTCCCTGTACCTTGTACTACAAAGGGTGTAGTTATGGGAAGAGATGAAATGGTTGTGCATGTTCAGATTATTAATGACCATTGCTTTTATAGCTGGTGGGCTGGGGTCACTCACTATCATGGAATATAGTGGTTCTAGGGCCGGGTCAGTGATGAGTGCCATTACTCTTGGATGGCTGATGGGGGATGGGGGGCTGCAGCTGGTATAGCTGTAGTGAACGTGCTGCGAGGAGTCTGGTGCAGTCTTGCGGCCTTGCTGGGTGCATTCCTTTCTGTGATACTATGTTATTGTAATGGACAAGGGGAAGTAGCTGTGTGAATTAGTAGTGCAGGCTCATCGCATCTCAGCATTTTGGGCCTGTCCAGGCATCTCTATTGAGCCGCCGTTTTACCGCGCGGCCATGTAGGGCTGAGAGTGTCTACCATAGCTAAAAAATGGAGTCTCTTTATGCGTGCCCTAAACCTATGCATCTATAACTCTCGCAATATTGTGTTTGTGCCGGGTTTCTTAACACAGTCCTTTCCCCCCTAGCACATCGCATAGCTGCCTATGGGATTCACCTCACTCTAAAGTGCCGAGGGAGGTGGGATAGACTGATTTCCATCCCAACATTGGAACCACTTGAATTTGGCTATCCCTCAAACTGCTTCGAGCATAAATAATTACGACACAGAACCTGAGCATGTAGAGCAATCGAATGAAACATAAGAAGGCCCAGCAATCAAAGGGGTTGCAGTTATTAATCAAGTTAAAATTATAAAACAGAAATGAGCCGGTTCCCACAAGTGCACTAGTTGGGTACACACACTGCTTTAAAGTGGGGTGAGAAATCCAGACATGGCCTGCAACGAGGGTGTGTGGCCTAAATGATGGCCGTGGCCTGAAGTGTTCCCAGCACGTTGCTTTTATATTTCATTGCTCCGCGCTGGTGATTCGAACCCGAGCCCTGCCGCATTGTCCGCATTTTCTTTTGTTTCATTGAATAGGCTGCTTGACACTGCTTTTTGTGTCAAGCAGTCTATTAAATGAAACAAGAGATCTTGCAGTGGGTCCAGCATAGGACAATCAAAATAATTGCTTTTTTTTTTTACTGTCCGGTGCTGGGGATACAATCCCGAGCACAGCCACTGACAAAACAGTGCACATCACACTGTGCTATTTTATAGGTGCACATTGGGGGTCATTACGACTCTGGAGGTAGCCATGCCGCTATTTGCGGCATGGCTACCCCCATTCTGGGTACCGGGTCCGGGTTCCTGGAATGGGTAAATACCGGGCCATTCTGACCTTGGAGGGCCCGGTATTTCTCCATTCCAGGAACCCATCCCCATTCGAGCCCCAATAGGGCTCAATGGGAATGGGGGGCATGCTAACAATGGACCCTTTAATGACGGGCCCGTTGTTAGCATGCTGGTCTGCTCACTGGACCCGCTAAGGACGCCTGGTAAAACCAGGCGTCCTTACCGGGTCCCGGGAGCAAACCTCGGAATGCAGCGG
The DNA here is from genome assembly GCF_040938575.1 of Ambystoma mexicanum. Classification (NCBI taxonomy): domain Eukaryota; kingdom Metazoa; phylum Chordata; class Amphibia; order Caudata; family Ambystomatidae; genus Ambystoma; species Ambystoma mexicanum. The sequence continues at coordinate 22,318,358 of NC_090940.1, forward strand.
TAGGGGGTTAACGGGGCCGGCAGCTCTACCGGCCCCATTAACCCCCTACCGCCAGGGTTGTTATGGCCCCCCATTGTTTTTTCTTTTATTGAATAGACTGCTTCACGCATACCTTCAGCCACCTCTTCTCCCTCTCTCATCTCTGACCGTCTGTCCGTCATCCAGGAGTGGTGCACCGCCAATGATCTCTGCCTTAATGCCAGTAAGACTGAGATTCTCCTCATCGGCACACCCGCTCCCTCCTTTCCTGTCCCTCTCTGGCTGGCCTCTCTTGGCCCTCCTCCTGCTCCCACCTGTGAGGCTAAAAAACATGGGGTCATCTTCGACTCCACACTTTCCTTCTCTCCTCATATCTCTGACATCTCTAAGAAGTCACACTACCAGCTGCACCTCCTCAGGGGTATTCTTCCATTCCTCTCCATCCCCCAGAAGCTCACTGTTTCCAGAGCTCTGGTTCTCTCTAGGCTGGACTATTGCAACAGCCTCTTTCTAAATCTGCCTGTTTCTACTCTCCGCCCGCTGCAACTCATCCAGAACAGTACTGCAAGATTTGTCCTTGGCCTCAAGGCCAGGGATCTATCTCTCCAGGTTTGAAATCTCTGCACTGGCTCCCAGTGGCTGTAAGGATTAAGTTCAAACCCCTCTGCATTGTCCATAAGACCTTCTGGGACCTGGGGCCTCATTACCTTCAACTCTCTCTTCCTAAATATCTTCCTTCTCAAGCTCTTTGCTCATCCGCCTCCAACTCCCTCAGGGTCAGTCGCTTCTCCAAGCAACGAGTTGGTGGTAGATCTGGAGTCTCCCCCTGGAACAGCCTCCCTGCCTCCCTGAAACTTGAGGAGAATCATCTCTGGGTCCAGAAGCACCTCAAAACCTTTCTCTTTGCTTCTGCTTTTTCTCCTTCTCTCCCCTGCTTAACTCCTGGCTGAAACTGAAACTGCACATGTTACCAGGCCACCTGCAGATCTCAGGCCCAGATCCCCTCCCCCGCCAGTTGCACACCTGTATTACTTTCCGGTCAACCCCCGCACTTGGGGACTGTCTTCTGTATCCATTTGTGTATAGGCGCATTATAAATGCCATATCATATCATATTATAAAGTCTGTTATGGCTTAAAGCCGAAATAGCACTGTGCTATTTCTTAAGTGCTGGATTTCTTTTATTTCATTCAATAGACTGCTTGACACAGTCTATTGAATGAAATAAACCAAATCCAACACCTATGGAATAGCACAGTGCAATGTGACAATGGCTAGTCACAGGCAGCGCGCCGGGGAACCCTGCACTGAAGGAAAATAAAAGTGGCTGTTAGGGTTAGTGTGAACCCCAGCAGAGTACTGGCTCAACTGAGGTTTTGGGAGACTGCTGGAGCTCAGCCCCACTGAGCCCTGGCCCACTTAACGCTCTTGGTACACCCCATTGCTTATTGGGAAATCTCACAGTTGTGCATCCATAATATTACAGAGGGTGCTATATCCCCTGCTGGGGCGTGTCAACAGAGCATGGTGCAGTTCTGAGAGTGTGTGAAGTTGCTCAGCACTCTCTGTGTTGTGGAGCAGGTACCTAGAAAACAGTCTCTGAAATTGAAGTAGAATATTTTGGGTTATGAGTGCATAATAATGTTTTAAAATGTGTTCAAAACATGATTAAAACAACTTTAAAAAAAATATGAAGTTGCCTATGTAAAATTCCAAGATTTGCCAAGCAGGCGTGGATGCCTCTAAAAAGCACTAAAGCCCCATAGACAACTTGCTTTTACCTTCACTATGCTATGCTCAAGCGTGATAAGATTACATATTCCACATATTACATATACGTATATATTCACAAGAAAACTCTAATGCAAATTTAACGCAAGAAAACCCTTCAAATTCGGAGCTTGTGGGAAGTCCTGATCATCTTAACTCGGCGCGCTCCCGTTGATGTCCCCCATAATGCCATTTTGTATGTCATTGGGAATCCCTTCTCTTATAATATGTATGTGCTCAGGGGCTGAATTTCAAGAGTTTCGTTGCGTCAAATCGACGCAACTTAACTGCATGTTAACTATGTTTTTTCAGTGAATTTCAAGGCTTTTGTTATACCATTGTTTTTTTACAGGCCACTACACTATATATTTTAAAACACTAATGGGCTACTAAGGCCATAGCCATACATGTTCCCCCAATATGTTTCTTTTGGACCTACTAGGTGGCCACAGCCTTCAGCTGTGGTCACTGTACACGTCTTTCGTGCCCCCCAGCCCTGGCCAGTGATTGCGATCTTTAGCCGTGCCCACTGTGAATTTTAAAACACTACCGGGCCATGGCCAGTGGCCACCCTCTTTGGCTATGTTCACTACATGTTCCTACAATATATTTCTTTTGGACTTACTAGGTGGCCACAGGTGTCTTTTGGGCCAACTAGCTAGGGCCTTTGGCCCTGGCAAGTGAGCACGGTTGAAGTATATTTTAAAGCACTACCGGGTCACTAGCCATAGTCTTTGGCCATGGCCAGTGGCAACATGTTCCCCCAATATGTATCTTTTGGACCCACTACATGGCCACGGAGGACATATCTTTCGGGGGCCCACTAGTTAGGGCCTTCAACCCTGGCAAGTGAGCACAGTCTTTGACTGTTCCCACTGTACATTTTAAAACGCTACGGGGGCACTAGCCATGGCCTTCAACTGTGTCCACTGTACAGTGAACTGGATATCTAGCCCCTATGATGAGTAGCAATTACCCTGGAGATGGATGGGGATGCAGATTTGTATTCATACATCAATAATCGAAACGGCTCAGGTCGTTGGCAAAAGAAACACTGTTTTAATGTCCATTTTTATTTTATTTTTTCTTTATTTTTATTGAATCAGGGTAAATAAATCAACTTTTCAATTTCGATAAAACAAAACATTTCATAATCAAGTTTAACAATAAATAAGAAATCATCTACTTTTATACATATGGATAAATAGTAAAATTATATGAATTTGTTTTTGTTCTCTTATATATTACTCAAATTTGTTCTGATTAAAGATTTAGGGCATTCAAAAAATTCACTGTAGCAATTTGAATCGATGTATGTGAGGTGTTTGAAATTAAAGACCAACATAATTGTTCATCCATCGAATCCCAAATATATAGAGTATTTTCTGAAATGAACTAGTCTTAACTCAATCAAAGCCAGACAAGGTACAATCAAATGTTCAACCATTTCTGGAATCTCAAACTTCTTAAAACATCTGCAAACATTCTGAGCTTTTACTAAGATTTTATGTATGAACAGCAGCTCTCTAGTTGGCCACAGGTTGAAGCAAAACCACAAAATACTCTGTCTATAGGTACTTTTCCATTGTACCCATTAATTTGGGGCGAAATCTCTCCTGGGAAAGATATATGTATTGTAGGCACAAGGCTCGATTGTTAATCAGGATTGGAAATTAATAGATCAATGGTAATATTAGCATAAGAAAGAATTTGATAGATTGTAATTAACCATTGTTGGACTAACATATGTTGACTTGAAAATAGATACTCAGACAGAGTCTTTAAAATAACTGCCATGGTGGTGGATATCAAACATTTACGAAAAAGAACATACAATTTCCAATGGTAAATTGCATGGAGCGAAGTTAAACCCAACTCATATTGAATTCAGGATACTGGAATGCATTGCGGTAACTGTAATATTCGCTTCCAAAATGTTGTCTCCGATCTGTCAAATATATGAGGGGTGAGGGGAATACCAGTTTCTAATCCGTACAATATGGTGGGTATTACCTTGGCTTTCCAATAGGTCAAAGCCGGAGTAAGAGTGAGTTTGCCATATCGGTGCATTATGATCCTGACTTGAGATATGGCTGTGGTCAACTTTCGCTCAATGCATGTTAGGTGGCCCACTGCTTTGGTCGACCCCTCAAAAATCATTCCGAAGTAAGTATAATTTGAAACAATTTCCAATCTGATGTTATTGATATACCAGGATCTTAACGTATGTCCTAGTTTAGTTGGACTGTCAATTATATAAAACAGGGAGCATAACGAACATCAACGAACTTGCTCGATCCTCTTACTCAAAAATTCTTAGTAAAAACTGAGGTTTTATACGCCAAACACGTCATCAATGACGTTAACCTACGTATGAACCAACGTCATCCTATGTGGCAAACTACAAAAACCTATGCATATGGGTGATTGGCTCTGAGTGAACATCTAAGTATATAATCCATACTAGTCTAAAAAAGTTTGAATATGGGATTGGTTACTTAACATCAGGTGGGGCAACTAAGCCCTCCCTTAAAAATGACCATTATGAACGTCACTAAATACACAACGTCCCATTGGTTTACACAACTATAAGACCCCTAAATATGCAGTCCTCTACAATTGGTTGTCACTCTAACCTCCGTCAGTACTTTTTCACCTACGTCTAGCAGCCTGCAGGCTGGACATCCAGGTGCTGGTGAGCTCGCCTTAACCATTGCTTCCCACCAATTAGCATATCAAACCATCATCACCTCAGTGGTCTACTGTCAATTAGGCTTTGAAGCTCAGCCTTGAGAGTGTTCTTAGCTCTGAGAAATTTAGGGAGTGAAAAGCACGGTCTGCCCTCGTGCGTAGGTGTGACCATCTCGTTCGTCCAACTTCATGCTTCCATGTGACTTGAGACCATGGAATCGAGCCTTTTGGTACATTTAATACTATTTTCTGATAGACCTCTGACGTCTTCCTTGTTAGGTTCATGCCTTCTGAACAGGAGTTTTGCTCTTTCACACGATTTGTATCCAATGTCAGTTTACTCTAGTTTGATAAGACCTTGACTTCTTTGGCTCATCCAGCCTTGTCTGCTGAGATTCACTTTGTAATTCAATTTGCTTTTTAACTGTGACACACTAGAAATGCGGCCTTCTTGCTAATGTCCAGCACTGCTATAATGCGTAGTGGAAACATCCATCCTTTACTTGTCCATAGGTATATAATATATGTATATGTTGGCGCTTGCCGCAATCTATTCACTATAAAGCTAGCCTTAAGATTACTTCATCTGCTTGCGTTTCTTTTGCATCTGTACACGTGTAAAATGACTTGATGTCTTCATCTGTTTCTGTGGCATAAACTTCTTCACCTTGATCTCAAGATGTCACTTATCCTTGATACTTTCTTGATGCCTTATAGAATATCTGCATTCTCTGGTCTCTGCATCTCTTCTATGTACGTCATCTCAGCTCCGTGTGATGTATACTGGCGATGGTTAGTAACGTTACCTTTCTTCCTTGCCGTTTATTTGCTCCGCTTCTTCCGGGATTTCATTCAAACGGTCATCATATTTTCGTGTGTGCAGGTATGGTTTTCTCAATGGGAACCTTGCCTCCAGGATTCTCTTTGATGTTGATATTTTCACTGGTACTGGACAGAGTCCATACTCTGCCCTTTGTTGGTTCAACTGTTCTGGGTATGTCACGTACTTTGGTTTCCATCATACAGGTAAAAGGGGCAGAACGGTTGAGGTGGGGGTACTTGGCTCCTCCTCTACACTATGTTCCCCCAATATGTTTCTTTTGAACCCACTAAGTGGCCACAGCCTTTGGGAGGAGGGGGCAATGCTTCATTCCCAAGTTGTTTCGTACCTGGTCCAATTCCATCCAGCAGCTTTTGCTGAGCGCTGTGCAGAAATGTGGACTTTTTCTCTATGGGTAAATCAATGGGGACTGGGTTGAAAACAGCGTTTTCTTGCTTTCTTAATGTTATTTTCATTTTCTAACAAATATTTCCCAAAATGTCCAGACTGGAAGGGGGGTGAGCCATTTGTACCTCTGTCAAATATTTTGTTTGCAAAATATGAGACACATGCGTCATGCAAGTCAAAAGTTAATAGTAATTCTATTTTTGGGTTTCCTATGGAACATGATACTCATCGTGACTTTAGTGCAGCGACTGCATTATTACATGGCCTGCGGTAGCGGCCATGTAGTTATGCTTAATTTGCTAAACCTATAGGAAGAGGAGTTTTTGGGCGGCTTATAACTTCGCTCCCTGTGGACGAATCCTCACCAAACTTTGCAAAAGGAGCATATGGGCCACTCTGAATTGGTGATGTTTGGTCAAGGGGGGGCAAAGTTGTATGGGGGTCCCAAAATGTATTTTTTCCCATTGACCTAATGGCAAAAAATTCTGTCGCGCCTACAGCCCAAACCGCTGGACGGATTTTCACCACATTTGCGGCCGGAGCGGTGGCTTGGTCTCGAAAGCGTGCTTTTGTTAATTTGGTGTAAATCCATCCAGTAATTTTTTTTAAACGACCAAAACGTAAGGCAAAATAATTTGTGATATCTATGTTTGCTCCGCAGACACACTTCCCTGTTAGCTTTGCGGACAGGACACCAATTGGCCAATCGGCTTGCGTCATGTCTGTGGACACGCAATGTGTTCTCTGATTGGCTGGGATGAGGCGTGAGGTACGTTATATTGTTTCGATACGCCCGCCAGATTGGATCCGCGAACATCTGCGGACAACACGGCGTGGAAGTGAGCATAAATCCAATTTTGGGGAGTGTGTTGATGTGTATGAGTGCTTGGAGTTGCTGGGGGAGTAAGAGATGGGTCAAATGCTGTATTTGTTTAGGTGGGAGAAGGCCGTGATGTGTTCACGGTGTCTGCGGTTGTCTGCAGACATAGTAAACACTGGGCGTGCTACTGGTTATTTCACTTTACTATGATGTTGGTTTTGGGCCGTTAGTAGAGCTTTGGGTGAAGAGGGTATGTATTGAAGAGTTTGTGCGTTGATTGTATTTATTATTTTGAAGTGGATAGGTTTTGAGGTTGATGTAAGATGTTTTTGGGTTGTGGTTATTTGGTAGGTGTTTGTTTCTATGGGTGTGTTATACTGCAGTGGTTGTGGCCAGGGCCTAGAGTCTTGGGTGCATGGCCAAAGTGTCGTAGGCCTTCGGCCATGCACCCAAGACTCTAGGCCCTGGCTGCAACCACCGCAGCACAACACACCCATGTTATCAAAGATTTTGACTGTGGTATGTGGGCTGTTTAGGGGCTATGTTTTCAAAACTGTGTGTACTGATTGGTAGTAGTGTAATAGTGTGTATAGGATAGTGAGATGATGTGTGTTAGTTTGTTTGTTTGATTGTTATCAGAATGTTGGTATTGAAAACTCTAGGCGCCTCGAAACACTGTGTATAGGCACGTTATAGATGCCATATCATAACATACCATAGGCATTTTGGGTTGTATTTATTGGTGAGGTGTTCGTTTGCATGGCTGTGTTATGTTGCAGTGTTTGTGAGTTTAATTATTATATACTTACTGTTTCTTTTGTTGAAGCTGTATGAAGAGTTTTGGCCAGGTCATGCAGTCAAGATTGTAGTGTTTGGCAACAAGCGCTGCAGCATAAGATACCCATGGAAGCAAACATTTTAGATTGTGGTTTATGGTCAGGTGTTTACTTGAATGGGTGTGTTATGCTGTGGTCTTTGTGAGTCCAATCATGTGTGGGTGAGGTAAGGAAGGAGAAGCGTATAGTTATTTTGTTTGTACCTTTATTAGTTATCATAGAGTGCAAGGTACATATAAGACATAAGTATATAAGGAACATATGGGGCCTCAGCGACTGCAGCTCCAATGTCTCAACTGTGATTTGAAACTCCTTAGTGTTCTCTGTTACGTGGAAGGACGTGTCACGATTCCAGGAACAGAACACTCACGAGCTGATGCATCCACAAGCTAACACTCGTGGTGGAGCCTCGTGGTGATAGGAAAAAATCCGTACAATACTGCACATCTCCCTTCCCTAGCCTCACACTGTCCGCCAAAAGTTCACTCTGAGATTCTCCCACAGTCCCTGTACCCTCACACAAAGTCCTTCATGTGGTCCGGTCTGTGGATGATCCTTCCTGTCCTTGACACGTGTGAGAAGTCTGATTTTGGTTTTGGCAAGGACATTTTTGATAGTACATTCCTAGTCATCACTCCTTTGATACACCTCCCATTCTTCTCTGTCTTCCCACCACTACTCACACTTTCCTGATCCCTATACACAGAATCATTAGGTGCATTCACTCTATATGGTTTTATCACACACACCCTTTCCATGTTCCAAACCCTTCCATCCTCGACTTTTACTGCACGTTTAAAAACTTCAACTACACCTACCGGTTTAGACCACTTGCAAGGTCCATCTCTCAGTACAGGGGGAAGTTTAATCCTTACCAACCCTCCTACTGTTAGAGCTCCTCTCTCCTTTTTTCCATACAAAGAGCTGTCGTGAGCTCGCTTGTTTTTTAACTGTGTGTTTCTAATGTTCTCACATACTTCACCAAAATCCTTTCTTACAACAGTCACTCTCTCCATCCAAGATGGGGTTAACTTAGTGTTTGCTCTGCGTCCCCTACTCAACTCAAATGGAGACATGCCTGTCGTACAATGCAGGGTGAAGCGGTGAGCAATGATTCTCTGCCTAACCACTTCTTCCCAGTTTAGTCCATTTGCCCAAGCCCACCGAATGGCGTCTTTGAGTGTTTTGTTGAACCGCTCAACTACTCCATTAGTCTGTGGGTGACATATGGCGCTTCTTTTGTGTATGATAGAATTTTCTGCACAGAAATTTTGCATTTCCTTAGAATGAAATTGATCACCATTGTCTGTCATGATGCTTTTTGGAAAACCCTCTCTTGCACAAATTTCGGACAAGATATCAATAATTATTTTTGCAGATATACACGGCTTAATCAGAACCTCCACCCACCTGGTCAAAAGGACAATGACTACTAGACAAAATTGTTGTTTGCCATCGCTATAAATTGGACCTAGTATGTCTATGCCCACATCATCCCAAACTTTGCCCGGGATATTCGTCACCACCATAGGATATTTCACATTCATACATGCCCTATCACTTTCATTGCAAAGGATAAAGTCTTGGATGACTCTCTCGATCTGTATGTCACATCCTGGCCACCAAAAGTCATCACGTATTCTTTGTTTTGTCTTTACTATCCCTTGATGACCCTCGTGACCCAATTTGACAATTCTTCAACGTAAACTTGTAGGTGGAATCATTCTGTCACCTCTCATGACTCTGTCATTCTCCACGTTGAGTTCATTTGGAACTCTCCAATAATCCATAAAATTAAGTTCTTCAAATTTTGTTTTCTTTAAGGATTCTTTACTTTGAATAATTTGTTTTAAACGCATCATCAGAGCATCATGTATCTCTGCTTCTTCCCATTCTTTCTTGGATATGGAAAAAGTCTCTATATTTAGGACAACCTCTGAATCAGTCTCATTTCCCTCATCCACCTCAGAAATGTTGTTAAGGCGTGATAAGAAATCAGCAGCACGATTTCTTACACCTGGTACATATTGTACTGTGCAATTGTATTCCTGTAAGAGTATGACCCATCTTTTTATGCAGTTGGAGACATTATCCAACCTTTTGTTCATGATGACATGGATTAACGGTTTGTGATCAGTGCGGAATTCCACCTCTACACCCCAAATGAAGTTTCTGAACTTTTCCGCCACCCATTTGATGACTAATATCTCTTTTTCTATGGCAGCATACGATTTCTCTGCACCTTTTAGCAATCTCGATGCAAAAGCAATCAGAACGTCTTTTCCGTCAACTTCCTGAGTGACAACCGCTCCAAGACCCAAATTACTGGCATCTGTAGTAATTATAGTTTTCTTGCTACTTCTGAAGTTCTTTAATGATTGTGCTCTACTCAATTGTAATTTGATCATTTTGAATTCTTCTTCGCACTCAACATTCCATTCAAAGGTTTTCCTCTTTAAAAGTTCACAAAGTGGAATAGTATGGAGAGCAAAGTCCCTTATGAATTTTGAATAGTATTCTGCCATCCCAATGAAGGTACGTACCTCTTCCTTCGACTTGGCTCTTGGAATGTCCTTTATAGCATCAGCTAACTGCCTCTTTGGTCGTATACCTTCAGCTGAAATCGTATGCCCAAGATATTCAATCTCACAATGGTTAATATTGCATTTTTCTCTACTCAGAGTCCTGCCTGCCTCATACAACTTCTTGCAAACATGTTGTAGTCTTTAGTCGTGTACTTTCTGATCAGCAGCATGCACTAAAATGTCATCTTGAAAGCAGATGATGCCTTGATCCCCTTCAAAAGTTTTGTGGATAATCCTTTGAAAAACTGAGGCAGCTGATATCAACCCAAAAGGTAGTCTCTTATATTGGTACAATCCATCTGATGTAATAAACACTGTCATTTTCTTGGAGTCTTTATGTAGTTTCACCTGGTGGTATGCTGAAGTTAGGTCAAGAGTGGAAAAATATCTCGACGGGCCTCTTGTGGACACAATTTCTTTTATATTAGGGAGTGGATGCCTGTCAGGAACCACGCACTTATTGAGTTCTCTCATGTCCACACATATTCTCAGCTTTCCAGATGTTTTCCTGAGGACAACTAATAGTGAAACCCATTCGCTTGCATCTATACTTTCATTAATACCCTGGTCTTCTAGCGTTTTAATTTCCTTCCTTACCTCTTCCCTCATGGAGAGTGGAATGTTGCGTAATTTTTTTGCCACGGGGTATAATCCGGTCTCATCTTGATTTCATGTGTGAATCCCCGAAGACACCCAATTTCATTTCTGAAAACACCTTTCATCACTTCATCGATTTCTGTGGTCTTCTTGGCCTCTTGGGATTTCATTGTACCATTTTCAGTCGATAATACAGATTCACTGGGCGCAGCATCTAATTTTACTTTGAGTTTGTTCTGATGAGTCCAGCTCAACAAAGGTGTTCTTCCTGCTTTAGTAATATATATTTTGCCATTCGCTTTCCTGTCCTTGAATTTTAGCGTGCCCCAGAACCACCCGATGATATCTATTTTAACTCCTCCATAGGCTCTGGGTCTTATGTCTGGCTCATGTAAGTATTAATGTTTATTCCTGTTCCATAGATTCTGTGGCACGAGAGTGTATTTGGCTCTGGAATCAATCATCACGTGCATGTCAACTCCATCGACACATACTGTGGCCTTGGGACTTTCCATTTCCTCCTCATTTTCTTCGTCCGTTATGACAAATAAGCATTCTTCTCCTTCTTCATCACTACAGTTATCGTTCCCTATCCAATTCGTAGACATATTTTGAACTCTACAACACTGGCCGTAATGTCCCTTGCCTTTGCATTTGCCACTAATAATTCTGAGAGCAGGACACTCCGGGTTATCCACCCAATGATCTGTGCCATCGCATCTGAAACACCTGCCCGTGTTCATTCTCCTAGAATCATTTCTTCGTCTACGTGGACTCTTCCTTCTCACATTGATATTTGGTGCTTTAAAAGTTATCCTGTGCCTCCTGTCTTCATTCATAGGCGGTCTGCAAGTCCTCTCTGGCTTGCTTCTTTGACTTGTAATTTCTGCTACTTGGGCTATAGATTTGCTATTCCTGTTAGCATTGGTCATTGTGACATTATCTTTTGGGATTTCATGCTTGACTTCAACTGTTTGTAATCTGCTTTCTAATTCTTTAACACATCTTTCAGTGTGCTTAACTTCCTTGGCTACACGTAGAACAGTGTCCAAAGTTGGATCATCTTCGGCCCACAATCTTTCCCTTACTTTACTGCTTCTACACTCCAACATGAATTGATCCCTCAGTCTTTCATCCAGCTAGGCATTAAAGTTGCATGTTTTAGCTAATTTTCTTAATCTAGTTATGTATTGTTCCACGCTTTCGCCCTCCTCCTGAACTCTCTTCCCAAATTTGTAGCGTTCTAAGATTGTACTTATCTTTTTTTCATAGTGTTTGCTCATTTTCCTTACAGAGCGTTCATATTAATTTATGTCAGCGTCCTCATCAGGGCTAGTTCTGGTAAGTCTTCAAACTTTTCCTGTCCAGCTGGGCCCAGACAGTGTAGTAACAAGGACTTCTGTTTCTCCACGCTGCAATTCTGACCACATACAACACCGGCATAATGTTCAAATGATTTGATCCATCTTTTTCACGGTGGTGCTGGCTCCCCAACCTCTGACAAGAAGAACATGGGTGGGGGTACACTATTGAAAAACATATTTCTGTCTTCCGCAGGTTTCTCTTTGACGCCAGAATACAGACATTTTGAAGAATGGTGTTTGTGGAAGCACAAAACGGCTGATGGTTAAAAACAGTACTGCTTTTAGTTGAAAACTGTATTGCTCTATATTGATGAGTGGCAAATAGTGTTAAAATCTCTTGTGATCAAAATTTCTGATTGTGACTGTTTAAGTTGTAGTGAAAAAAAAACAATTGCTCTTTTCATTCTTCTCAGTTCATAGGACATTCCTGTGCATAGCAATTGACTTGACTGTGGGACAGACGTTATGGGAAAGCCGCACTGCAGGCCTGCAGGCGTGTATGTCCTTGCTTGGATTCCTAAAGATATATTATGTATCTCCCTTATTTTTTCCCCCTGCTTCCTTTTACTGGCAACAGTTCACTTCATCATTCCCTTCTACATGCAGGCAGCAGGTAAAATGGGGCTCGTATACCGTGTATTACGGTAACAATATGCGGCAAAGCGACGTGAGAGCGACGTGAAGCGGGGATAGTCGGATGCAGCCGGAAGAGACGCGGCAGACTGAGGCTGAATTAAGGGCTTTAGGCAGGGTGCGCAGGTCAGGACACAGCCAGGGGCACTTACTTGGATTGCTGGCCGTTGCAACGTTCACTCAAACGGAGCGGCAGAGGCAGGGCAGGCCCAGACGTTGCTTCCTTCAAGAGAGGGGCTGAGAGTCCTGATTGAGCAGAGCGGCAGCAGCGGGTACCGCGTAGCTGTGGGGGCCGCTGCGACGCTCCGAGATGAGCTTGTTGTGATGAGGCAGTGGGGCCCAGGACTAATCCTCGTCGCCACTTGTAGTGGGTGAGGTAAGGAAGGAGAAGCGCATAGTTATTTTGTTTGTACCTTTATTAGTTATCATAGAGTGCAAGGTACACATAAGACATAAGTATATAAGGAACATATGGGGCCCCAGCGACTGCAGCTCCAACGTCTCAGCTGTGATTTGAAACTCCTTAGTGTTCTCCGTTATGTGGAAGGATGTGTCACGATTCCAGGAACAGAACATTCACGAGCTGATGCACCCAAAAGCTAACACTCGTGGTGGAGCCTCGTGGTGGTAGGAAAGAATCTGTACAATACTGCAGATACCCATGGAAGCAAACATTTTAGATTGTGGTTTATGGTCAGGGGTTTGCTTGAATGGGTGTGTTATGCTGTGGTCTTTGTGAGTCAAATCATTATATACTTACTGTTTGCCTTTTTGTGGTTGTATGCAGTTTTCTCATGACATGGGTAGTTGGAGCAGACATTTCTTTTCAATCACTGTGATAAAAGAACAAAACACATGTTAGTGTAGGTAGTTTATAATCAGTATTGCATTGCATAGTAGACATTTCTGTATTTTGTCGCCCCTCATAGTTAGTACTTTCGAAGTACTATAGTTCAAACCAGTGTACTGTGGAATTTGCTCAGTTCCTGTGTTTGTTGATGAAATCATTGGGTCTCTGGGAAAAAAATCCATGCTGGATTAAAAAACAACTTTCTACGTTGTGGTACAATATATTTCTTTCACTGAGTTCAATAGGAGGAATTGAATATGTGTACGGTTTTTGATTTGTAAGCGGTAGTGGTATTGTTGCAATTAGATAGCAGTTGGTGAATTCTATTTGTCTGTTGTAAAGCTATTGCATTTTGTAAGTGGCTTTCAGTTCCAAAATATTTTCTCTGGATATGTTCTATTTCTTTGAGTAGTTGTTTGGCTGTACCATGTAGAAGTTTGTTATTTAAATTGGCCAGTGCTAAAGCAGGACTTTTGGCATAGTACAGTTTATGGACCAGATTTCTTATAGTTGAATGATATGTTGATATCATTTTGATATGATGGAAGGTGCTTTTTCAAATAGGTCCTGAAATGCAGGCTAATGAAAGTCCTTGTAGTCCTGTGTATTTGCCCACTGGACAGGAGTCCATATTTTGTAGTAGTTTAATTTTGAATTTGTCTTTGCCTTCCACATACTGATTGAGGAACTGGCGTAAAGATGTGAAAGATTTTTTGGCAATGTTACACATTGATGTGCACGGCCATTTGTAGACTGGACGTATTGGTTCAGTGGAATCAGTGGACAGGTGATACTGAGTTTTCTAGGGATATTTTTGTGAGCCGTGTTTCTTGTTCCATAATGGTATTATTAAGTTTTTCATACCCTCGTCCACTGCTATGTATGGCAATTGGGTTTATTTGCTTTTGTTTGTATGCTTCTTCATTGAAATATGGTTCTGTGCTCGTGGTGTGACTACATTCACCTCCACAGATGTTTGTGAAGCTAGCTTTGTTAATATTCTGTTTATTGAGAAGTCTTTTTTGTAGTTTACTACTTTGTTTTGTTAGTGGTTCCATTCTGTTTAAAAGTAAAATAAATTATTTTCTTTTGAGAAGGAGTGCACTGTCTATGAGAGCTTGTAGGATGAATTTTCTACAGTAGGTTTTAAGGGTTGTGTGTGATTTCTCTCCTGTTTTTATAAGGTTCTGAAGGACTCCGTGGTGAAACATTTTTTTTCGTATGCTTACTTACCGCTACATCAGGATTTATAGGTGCAGTGTTAGCACTAGTGGTAGCTGCAGTCTTGTTAATCACTTTCTGTTTCGTTTTACATTTTGAAAGAGGAGGTAAAGTTTCTGTAATGGAAGCTTTGTTTCGCTTAATGACTGTATTAGCTGTTTTTTTAAACATTTTTGTACAAATTCTGCTAGAGGTCGATGCTTATTTTGGAGAGTTTAAGTTTGATTTAGTTTACTTTTTTGCGTTGCTTTCTACAGAGTTTGCAGGTATTCCTTGGGGTCTGCTGGAGAAAAAAGAAAGTGTGTTTTGGGATCTTGTGCAGAGAATGTGTGCTTTAATAATAATAATAATTATAATTTAGCATTTATATAGCGCTACGAACCCTCAGGTATCTGAGCGCTGCTTATTATTACCCACGGTGTGTGGTGCTCATTTATCGACCTCGGATGGATGAAAGGCTGAGTTTGGCCCTGCTTTGTGCATGAGTGTCTTTGTATGATGGTAAGGATGTATGCAGAGGTGTGTGATTGTGCAATAGGCTGCTACATCAGGCTGGGAAGGCTATTCTTGTATTTGTGTGTTACTATACTGGTGTTCAGATTGCAATAGAAAGTATGGAGCTGGTGAGGGGAAGCACTAATATTGAATCTAATGCTGCAGGGTTAATACCATTGTTTGTTCTAGAATACTAGTATTCTACAGTGTTTGAGTAACGGTTAGAACATTATGGCAGGATTGCACTTACTTTTTTGGATGGAAAGAGTCGGTTTCTTCTGAGTTCTTCGTACTTCAGACGCTGCTGCTTTTCAGGGGAGTGGTCTTCAATGCAATTGTGAAAGAAAGAAGTTAGTAAATATGTGTGTTAATAGCACTGTTGTTAGTGTAGACATGGATTTCTTTGCTCTTTCAGTAGTAGTGCTTTCTGATAACTTTGCATAGCATGTACATGCACTTTCCTTTGCCTATGCGCATTCTGGATATTTCATTTAAAATCTGTTAGTTGAATGTACTTTAGAAATGAGTACAATAGTAAGTGCACAGAGCACAGGCGGTGTTATTGGATGATAAGGAGACAGAAGAAATAATTGTATGCTTTGTTTGCTATTTTTACAGAGTTAATGGCAGGAACTATACGGAGAAGTATGCAATATATGCATTTGTGAAGGTGTGGGAAATAAATCAGAAGGATTTGATGGTGTCAGCAGCTTATTACTCAGTAGGTGATTACTAAAGTACTGGGTGATTCTGTGGTGCTTGGAGATGGGAGAGTCTGAAATAAAGTAAGGGTTGCAAGGAACGACCTGTTGCTTGTGTTGCTGACTGGAGGGAAGGGGGGAAATGTTGTATGTCTTGCTTCACAACACTGTACATAGTTGTAGATGATGTCATAGACATGACTGCACCTGTGTACAGTTGAATTCTGTTATACATTCTAGAACGGAATGGGCAATCAGCTGGAATGAGAGAGCGGTCTAGACTGGAAGAACAGTTGTAGAGGCAGGGGTGTTGTTTCAGCTGGGAGCCTTTCCAATTATATTGGCTATTTGTGTGCATAAATAAAGATGCATGTACTCGTCCTGGCTGTGTGTCATTTTAGAACACACTAGAAAGCCTTTTTGCATAATTATACTGTTATTTCTCCCATCTTTTAACATGAAATGACACTTTGTTAGATAGCTGTGTGTGTCGTGTGTGATTACTATTATAATCATTTGTAAAGGAAGTGGACATAATAGAATGTATGTTAAATATGCAGAATGGATACAAAGGAAATTGTATGTACAGCGTATGCACTATAATGCATTAAATGCTATTATGGATGAAATGTGGAGAAATAGGTGGCAGTGGTTACACAAATGATAGCATGAATGAAGAAAATAAAAGTTTGCACATTGCAGTTAATAATATGGGTACATAAAAATGTGGAGAGCAGACAGCTTTGCAAGTGACACTCTATCATAGCAGATGGGAGTAATGACAGTAAGCTTGTTTTCTAGGTTATACAGGGTAAGTGGCAGTTGCTCTGTTTATATGCATTTATTCAAGAGATGTACATGTACTGTGCAGAAAATATTCCTACCTGTACTTTGTGTTCATGCACGTGGATGTGCATGAATCTGCAAGTAGAAATCTTGGAGAGTTTACTAGTAGTTGTTGTGGGTGCTTTTCAGTCACAGCCCAATTATACTCAGAGTGATCAACAGTACATCTGAAATGCTGAATTGTGATGATGGAGTTAGATGTTGAGGTCTTGGATGTGATTGGTGGATGTTTGTGTGACTGCTTAATAGTAGCCAATGAGGGAATGGTGCAGAGAGTGAAGTGGAAACGGTAGAAGGGCTTCGCCAAGTGTTACGCGCTCCGCGAACACAGCAGCTGTTCGCGGAGAGGGCTTGCCACATCTGGGGTTTCTCAGCAAATCCAGTATGGAAAGGGGCTGTAGCGATTAGCCAATCAGGTGTTGAGGTTCTGCTTTGCATTGAGAGAGTCTGTGTGTAGTGAAGATGGCAGAGGTGGAGAAAGTCAGGGTTTTGGTGCTTGGAGATATGTTTGTGAATGGTTTGGAGCAGTATGCCAAATGTAGGAACGTGGGAAACAATTTTGATGTAAAAGGAGTGGAGGTGGTGTGGAGCACTGTGTCTGGTTTCAGTTTGCAGGCAATGGTAGAAGTTTGTCAGGCTATGGCCAGGGTTAACAGTCCACATGTGGTTGTCCTGCACTGTTGTGCTTTGCATTTGGGTTATGTCAGTGCCCCTACTTTGTTGGAAGATTTGCAAAACTTGGTTCAGGCAGTAATGAAACTACTTCCAAATGCCAAGATAATTTTTTGTGGTTTGATACCTAGGCAATATGGGACAATAGTTCTCTTTTTTGTCCTCAGCAAAATGTTGCTAGGTGTTTAATCAACCGAGGCATGTTTGCTTTTATGCTTTTATGACTGGAGCTGGCATGTTCTTTTGCAACAATGACAACATTGACTCTGGTAATGTTGATTACTTTAAAGAAGATGACATGTCTTTATCTTTTATGGGAAACGCCATGCTGTTTTGGAACACAAGGTTTGCTTTGGAGAAGCTAATGTGAAGATTTCTGGAGGAAATTAAGGGGGGAAAAAAACTAAAAGGTGTTTCTGAAGCATCTGCAAAAAAGACAAAAAAAATGGTCTTTTCAGGGCCAATCTCAAAGTGGAAATGTGGCACACTATTGAATTTGTATTTCCCATGCTCAGATTTTATGATTTGTCCGCGGACACATGTATTACATAAAGGGATTTTGAGGCTGAGAGGCATGCAAATGAGACTTAGCAGAGCAAGGGATTGGTCAATAGGGTTTACTGGGTGTGATATGTGAGGAGAGACGTTATCAGAACGTCTTTGTCCTGAGAGGAGAGCATTTAGCTATGGCTGTGTGTTTCAGAAAGCAGATTGTCTGCATTTTGGGAGGTTTGTGTATACATCGGTTGGAGGTGCATGCAGATCGCTGTGGAGTGGCTGCACATCTAGGATTCCCTCATGTGGAGGTACTTATGATGGTGCTTCTGCACGAACTTCCAGCAACAGTTCGCCCTCACAATCCAAGTAACGAGTAAGTGTACTCTAGTTGTGATGTCACTTAGCCCACTACCATTTCATGGTTGACTCCTATATTGTTGTAACTTTGATCTGTCAATGCCAAATGGAGGTACTCTTGCAATTCTATACATCACTCACAATTTGGGGAAATCATAGTGGTCTCCTTATGTTTATTTCATGTACAGCCATGAAGAAATATTTCTTTGTGTTCCAAATGTAATGGAATGCATAGTCGTTCAATAATGTACAGTGTCTCAGTGATATATGTACTGACAACAATGCCATTGGATACTAGATTTGTCATTGTCAAGTAAGATTTAATACACTTATTTTGTTCATTTAAAAACAGTTTGTATCTTTCTCTTTCACAGGTGGTACAGCGCTGGTGGCCTATCGTTCGTTCGTTTACATGGATGCTTCATGGGAGACTTGGACACTGCTTTCGACGAGTAATACCCGCCTGTGTCGTTGGTACCATTAGAGAAACTTTCTCCAGTGACAGCGGTCAGTACGGGGGATTTTCCCTCACTGTGCTGCAACCAGAACTTTATAATGTGTAGTACATTTGTGCCATCAAAATCAGCAACAAAATAAAGCAAAATAACGGAACAATCAAGTGTGTGTCCATTCAGCAGTGTTCCGGCCCTTTCCGCATTCTATGATCGTGTCTCTGACTCTGTCATTCTGTCAAACTAAGAATGTATCCTCTGAGATCACTGTCCTGTGTGTGTCAGGGCCAAACCATGACTTGTAGTTGTTCATCCATCTCAACAAATGTTCCCCGCTGCTGGAAAATTACTGCTTGTTCAACCTTGTGCCCCTCCAAAGCTATTCTTTTCATGTACCAGAAGTGTGACCCTTCCTTGCGGACCACCCCAGAGTTCCTCCCAATAAAACAAGACCCCAGTCACAGTACATTCTGTCCTAAACAAACATGTGTCACTCCACCCCCTTTCTAGCTCTGATGTGCCAGACCTGGCAGCTATCAATTTCGACCCCCACGGTTGTCTCAGGGGCAAGATCCACACACCCTTCACCTCGCTGCTGACCCAAAGTGGAATAGTACAAACACACATATGCAATTTATAGGCCTCTAATATATAACTGCGGTCATGGTTTCAGGGGACAGCGGCCTGGCCGGAGGGGGTTGTAGCAGGGCTTGCTCGGACATTCTCGTACAAGCACATTTTGTCACGGCTCGAGACTTGCTCCTTGCCAAAAATGTTTATGTGATTTGCCATGTAAACAGGAGATGGGCTGAGCTGACAGATGGTGTGGGCTGGCTGTGTAAGTTGCTGGGAGAGTGCAAAGTTCTCCAGAGGAACAAAGTAAATCACTAGAAATTTCGCACATCATTGGTGGATGGTAAGCAAAGAATTCATGTTTTTCAAAAACATTTCCAATGCCACTATGGTCTGAAGGGTTATTGGCTCCCATTCTGAGTGAAGTTCAGCGGCTATGAATTTTTGCTTGTGAGCTGAAGAAACCCACACATCGTACACAGTATAAGGTTCAATTGTTTTTCAACCTTGAAAGAAAGCAAGGATTCCGAGAGGAATAAATGAAGGGAGGGGTGTAATACCATTAAATATGATAAGGGTCACCATTCCAAAATTGGACAAAGGAAGATGTAATTTCATTTTATCAAAACTCGTTGACCTGAACGGAGTGTCTGCGTTACGCTGAGAAATTGGAAATACCGAATATTATGTATGTTTTACTTTCGACAATTTTATAGATCAACGAGTCAACTTATCATTCGCCGACCGTTATTGCTGGCTTACATTGTACTCGGTTGTTCTTTGTGGCATATTGCAACGATACGCAAATACAACCTGTGTGTGTACTTGTCTTTGGCCCGGGCACATGGCCAGTCCAGCATCAAGATGCACACAGTGCACCACTGGGTTCCCCCAGGTTCCACAAACGCCTAATTTAACGCTAATATTTAATAAAAATTCCGTCAATTTGTTCTTCTTGCACTTAGCTTGCTTCCTGATTGTGGCGTTAGCTTCTGCATCCCATTTCTAGCTGA
This sequence comes from Ambystoma mexicanum, assembly GCF_040938575.1. NCBI lineage: Eukaryota > Metazoa > Chordata > Amphibia > Caudata > Ambystomatidae > Ambystoma > Ambystoma mexicanum. Next base: position 22,338,539 of record NC_090940.1, read on the forward strand.
ACATACTCCATAGCACTAACCTCTGAAGCAAATTGTGGACTACTTTCCACGTTGTTTTCTCTGTGTTCCCATTGTTTCATGTCTGTGTTCATCCTTAGTTTTAAGATGGGGCTGAATTAATGGGTGAAATTATAAATTGTAATAAAGATCGGCTACTGACACACATTTCTGTTATGTTTCTGAAACAACTACATTCTGCCTTTCTGTCATCGATTCCAGATACCAACTGACAGGTTTTTTAACCGGCAGCTGCAGATACACTTGAATGGCTGGATCACAATGACCCTTTTTTGGGACAATCGCCACGGGCCGATATGCCCTTACGCGGTACCAGCGATAAGGAGCAACCTGACATCGTTTACAGTGGCTTAGCGGCAAGCTGATGCAAAAGCCTTGCGATTGACGGTGCGTCTAATGCGCTTCTTATACCCAAAGGAACACCGCGTGACTCACGATAAACATTTGTGGATGCAGAACAAAGAAAATAATTACCCATTTGCTTGAATATGGCAATCGCCGGATGTTCCCGGAGCGTTTATTGTAAAATAAAAGTACTTTACAAATTGTACAGTTTTGCTATTTTCTTAAAAAGTATAGTTTTATGTTCAGAATTGGGACGCTCTGTCTTGTGAGATGATGTGTGTTGATATTCCGGGTTGTCCGTCAACTAACGTTAAAACGTAGATGATGACTGGGTGCGTTTGGCTACGCTCCCCAGTAACGTCCTGGAGATAGGCGGAGATTATCTCTAGGTTTGGTGATGTCAGCCTCATGGACTGGGCATATGAATTAGTGCCGCCAGGGCAGTCCACCTTGGGCGATGCAGCAATGGATAAGATTATCACAAGATGGCCCGCGCCCTGCTGCCTGATTTCGCATGTGTAAAAAAGAGGAAAAGTACGGTAACGTGCATAGGGAATGTTTGTACGATCGATCAACGTATGCTTAAAACCAAATGCCCGAACTCTCAGGAAAATCATATTCCTTTAATAGATCCATTTTTTGCTCCGTTTGCTGCAGATGATTGTGTAAGGTCTCTGTTTCTGTATTACCTTTAATGTATGTCTGGTCTGTGAAAAAGAAATGGTTAAGTACACATAAAGTCATGGTTATTAATTGGTTTATATAGAGAAATGTAGTGTCTACCATTAGTATCACTGTTGTCACTCATTTCATCGTGATGAAAATTGTCTTCCATCCATTCCAAAGTACTAGACATTTCTGTGTAAAAAAAAAAATATTACTTTTAGTGTACATAATACTCAAAGTTAAAACATATATACCAGGGGTCTCCAACCTTTACGTTAGCTAGAGCTACTTGTAGTGGAGGCCAACAGTGGAGAGCTACTAGCGGACGATATCGGGGTGGGGATATTTATAAACCTTGGAATTTTTACCAATATTTTTTTGGCTCGATTATTTCCCCTCTATAAACAGATGGAATAACATATGCCTTCACGAATATATTAAGAACTTCAAAAACCTCTTTGTTGCATTATTTATTTATTAGTAGCTGTCTCAAAAAGACAGATATTTGTTGGACTACCACACAAATATCCTGTAATTTTTGTGCCCCTTCCTTTGCGTTTTATGCAGGCTTTCTACATGCCTGGCACACTATTGTTTTCTAAATGTGCATTTCACACTTACATTAAAAAAAACAAAAGTAATTTCCAAATTGAAAAATGTTGCTTGCGTTCACAAGTTTTCTTTGAAATGTTTTTTTTTGTCAGACACCACACATACTCTGTTATTTGCCAGTAAGATAGCTCAGCGGGTTGAGCGCTCGCTGCTGCGATCTGAGCGTGATCTGCAGGTCGCAGGTTAAAATCCCAGCAAGGCCAACTCAGCCTTTCATCCTTCTGGGGTCGATACATGAGTACCAATTTCAGTTGGGTGATATTGCATGTAAATATGTGCTCTGTAAAGCGCTTTGGATTAAGGCGCTATATAAATAACAAATCATTATCATTATTTGTGTGCCCCTCTGTGTTTTAGCACAAGTTATATTTATAAAGATGTTATATGCTTGTCAAACTGGTTAATCACAAATAAATGCTTCTGTTATGCTGACAGCAGTTTTTAGGAAATTAAACTGTGGGTTCATGGGTGCCAACTTTTGATTTTCACAGGGGCAGAAATATCCCCACCTCAGCCCTGAATATAAGCAAGCAACCAGCCCAACCCATACCCTGGCCAAACACATTGCATAGCACTTTTTTTATAGTGCATTGCAAAAAGTCATACGATTAACAACCTGTAGTTTTGAATATATAACATCTCAGCATCGGTCTTTCAACCTGCTGAACTACCCTGGTAGGCTTCTACTGTACAGCGTGTCTATGGATTGCTTAATGTACTAAAAGTGGGTGTACCAGTGTCATGGAAGTGATTTAAAGTGGAAATGTACGGTGTGGAATTTGGAAAGAAACCACCTGAAAGAAATTGCACCATTTTTTTAAATATTATTTTGAACATTTCCAGGCGAGCGGCAGTGCTACTGTGATATTTTCATTGCGTGGTCACAATGATCCTGCCCCAGCCCCTCCAACATCTCTGGCAAACAAGAGCAGCTTGCTTAAGAAAGACTGTTGTGGTGGCGCACAAGGCCAACTGTGGTACTACAGGCGGCCTGCAGAAGCATAATGTGATACTGACATTTGTCAGTGGATTTACAAGCAGTTCCAAGTGGCACAGTAGCCAAGCTCTCTGCCTGCAATTGGGCTGACTGGATCCTGAACACGGAACATGGGTGCAAAAAGCACCATTAAATAATATAACTTAGGATAAATGTTTATTTTTCGGTATCTTCACTGTTTGGCGACCTCTGATATATACAATAAAAGTAGTGTACTAACTAGTTTCTTGCTACGTTTTGCTGTTACTGCTGCGTAGGTGTGCTGTTGATTTTTGCTATACAGTTTCTGTGAGGTAATTCTGTTGGAGGCATATTTATTTTGTTTTGGTATATTCCATTATGTTGCATATGCTATGTAATTGAATGGTTGGTGTCTTACATATACAGTTTCCACTTTTTTATTATTGAATGTAATGTATGTATCTGTTGATTTTTGAACATGTTCAGTGTTTTTATTGCATGATACAACAATGTAAGATACCCCCTGAGTTTTTGGATAGTGTTGCTGTTGACCACATCCGTCCGCGGACAAGTGTATAGTCCACAGACATCAGAACCACTGGCACAGGTAGGGGGTTCACTATGTTCTATGTTATATGTATATAAATTAAGGGAATTCTAATAAACATTTATCAAATTTATATTATCTTTATCTATATTCAGTAAAAAAGTGTTGTAAAAGGGACGTTATGGTTAAGTTGCGCTACTAAAAACCTATGAATTTCAGTGAAAGAAACGTTGTTAAGGGGACGTTATGGTTCCAAGTAAAACCCTGAAATTCGCCAGTTATGGTAACCTAAGCAATCATAACTCACGCCACCACCGTGTACTGCTAAGACTAACACTCGGGACATCAAAGATGACATCATAAATGTCATTCATGACATCACTGATGACATCACATATGCATTTACTTTTCATGAAAAGTCTGTACAAGGGATTGTTATTGTAATGTTGATAAAAAAGTGTCAAGGATCATTGGAATAAATATTATGAGGTACGTAGTGCATTAATCAATGCATTGATGCAAATAGCATTCTATTATGAAGTAATTTCCAGTATACTAATTTGCTCATGTAGAAACATAGGCATTGTGTGCAGCATACATGATGGAGGTGCAATATTAATAATCTTGCCATGTTGAATAGTGAAATGATAACTGCTTTCTTATTAGAGTTTTGTCTACTATGAAACATTTAATAAGTAAAACCCACTTAGTACATAATTGCATTATTACAGACAAAACACAAAGAGACAAGAACACATACATATACGAGCATATATAGGGAAAGGGAAGTAAGCCAAAAAGAAGCAGTACTACCAGACAATGTTCATAACCTAACTGCTTATCTTCATGCACAGAAATGATTGCTCTGCTTCAAAGCTGATACTTCCCCTATTTATATGTATCACATGATGTGACTGGACCCTAAGGAAAGTAGTGTGAGTACAATGAGTACAATGTTTACAAATATGAGCATATACAGGGAAAGTGCAGTAATTAAAAAACAGCTAAACTATCAGAAACTGCTGATAACCCTACTGATTATCTTCATGCACAGAAAGGATTGCTCTCTTTCAAGCCTGTGTCTTCCCCTATGTATGTGTTTCATATGCTCTGAGTGTACCCTAAGGAAATTACTGTAAGAACATATTTGAAGTATAAGTCTACAAACATAGTACCTTTTGAATGTTTAGTTCCTGACTGTTACTGAAAAAAAACATGTGGCCTAGATATGTCAGTAAAGGAAAAAAGAGGGAGCCAGACATGTGATGACATCAGTGATCAGATAGGGTTTGAGCGGGCACTGCTAATTAACTAAATCCTGAAGCAGATGATGAGTACTCCAATGTTGTTTGTGGGGTGCAGCCCACTAACTTGTGCTACCGTGTGACAGCACAAAAAATGTGAACTACGTGAAAAAAAGGACCTAGGCAATGTTGCCTGCGGTGTGGGCCGCACACCCTAATATCCCGTTGGGATTCTTTGAATTTTATGCTATCTTGGTATTCCAATAAAGAAATTTGTTTAATGCGTGAGTTTTCCAATTTATTAATTAATCTTCAAAAGTTATTATCATTGCTTCTCTATAAGCAAAACATCATTGTGGTGGCCAATGCATTTCGGACTAAATAGCCCTTTATGATGTCATCTTTGATGTTCTGGGTGTTAGTCTTAGCAGTACACGGTGGTGGCACGAGTTATGGTTGCTTAGCTTACCATAACTGGTGAATTTCAGGGGTTTTTCAGTTTTACCTGTAACCATAACGTCCCTTTAACAGTTTTTTTTTCACTGATAATATATATATATATATATATATATATATATATATATATATATATATATATATATATATATATATATATGAATGAAATCTGTGAATATTCTACATGGTCACTAACCCAGACCCTGCAGTATCGCTACACATAAAGCAGAAACTCTGTTTCTTTGTTCCTTATACAATTCCACACCATTTAACCAATCTGCACAATTGTGTTACCTGTTGGGAGCATCGGGACATTACTGGCTATATGGCAACCCACCCCTTTCCCCAGATTTTAGCCCCTTCCCACATGCAGCGTTTGCCTCAAATCTCCCAGACATCAATGTGGTCATAAAAGGACCGGACAAAGCTCTTTTTAAGTGTCTCTATGCGAGGAACGAAACTCAAAGGCCTCGAAAAACATGTTTCAAGGCCCTAGGATGCACCACCACAATGCACCACAATGCACTGCACCGCGCCAGGGTGAGGCGACAGGTGGGGAGAGCGCTCAGAAGGTCCCACTATGTTGCAGCCCTCCAACTCTCGCCTCCCCTCCACGTCTGCACTGGGGTATGTCCGCCAGCCACACACGCCCATTCTCAGTGCAGTTCACTACAGGGTGCAAAGCCCATCAAGCGATAAGCAACTTGGGACAGCGACCTACAGGATCATTGGTTTTCAACAATTGATGAGAGAGTTATACTGTCTGTCTACAGAACCCGTGCGGAGTACTGGTACTTTTTGCTAGTATATAAAAAGCACAAGAGCATAATATATTCCAGATATTTCATACACACCCTCGTTATGAACTAACGAGTACTCAAAATATTATTTTTCTTTTCGCCATTTTTCCTCCTTTGTTCTTAATTTAAAATGAATGGGAAGCAATGGATGTGTGCTTAGAGAATCCACACCTAATATTGATCTATAAACACTCCTGTTTGGAGCTGAAGTCCTGTAACCTTTAACTGCAGTATAAGTGCCCCCCCCCCCACCACCCCATGTACTTGGCGCCTATTCCCACAACCCATTCAATCACTTCTGGGGCAGTCAGGCATTTGAGCTCGACCTGCGTTACCATGAGGGGAGCTTCAGGAGGGTGGCATGACTTCTTCTCGCTGTGAACACTCTGTAGAGCATTCTGGGTGGCCATCTAAGGCAGGGTCGTCCTCTGAGCAGCCTCCCTCCCCCACCTACCCTACTAGTCAGGCTTTTGAGCTCAGCCTGCGTTACCATGAGGGGAGCTTCAGGAAGGTGGCATGACTTCTTCTCGCTGTGAACACTGTAGAGAATTCTGAGCAGCCGCCCTCCCCCTCCTACCCTACTAGTCGCTTGCGGGGAGGTTGGGCGGAGGTGTTCACTGAGCCACAGCTCAGCAGTAGCCTTCCTCATACAAGGTGAGTGTGCCTGTCCCTGCCCCTGCATTGTTTGCTGCAGGCTTTGCAGAGATGACAGGCAAATAGCCGCCACGTGAAGGCTTCCCGGCGAGGATCAGCCGAGGTAAATGATGGCAGCGGCGCTCAGACGCAAAGAGAGCTGGCGCCAGGAAACGCGCGCAAGGCTCTGCGCCAGTGCGAGCAGACGGCGCGTCTGTGTGTGTGCAGGGATTAGGGCGTCCGCGCAGATTAATGGGTATTGTGGCAAGCACGGCTGGCTGCCTCCACTCACTGCTTACTCAGTGCCACCGCGCCCCACCGGTACCTTACCAGCATGACTCACACAGTGCACAGCGTGGCACCCCACTGCGCCCCTGCTCTTCCAACGCAACCCACGGGACCACCCCGTGCATTGGTACCTTACCAGCATGACTGCCACACTGCACAGCTTTGCACCACACTGCCCCCCTCTGCTATTCCACCGCACTCCTCGGGGCCCCCGTGCACTGGTACCTTAACAGCATGACTGACACACTGCACAGCATGGCACCTCACTGTGCATCCACTGCATCCACACTGCTGTCCCATTCCACCGTCATACTGACAAGCATTGGCAATACCAAGAGTTTGGGCTTTTGTGTAGGCATGGGAAAGGCACTTGCCATGCACCGCTGTAGTGGAATTAACTACCCATTGTTGGTAGCAGGTGCAAAATAGTGCGAGCACTTGGGCATCTGATAGCAGTGCCTGGCAAAAGCTTAATGCCTATGCACAAGCCAAACATGTTGGTTTTGGCAATGCTTGTTTTTAACAGGACTTTAGTGAAGGACACGCAGTGTCCTTACAAGCCAGTGGCTGAAGCCAGGCCTGGTAAAACAGTTTTATGACGTCAGCAGTGGGTTTACAAGTCTTAGAAGAAGCTTTGAAAATACACTGGCAGGCATTTCGAGTGCAAAGCTTGATGGTAAGGCTTGATTAAAGAGAGCTCAGAGAGTTCCCAGGAGGAGGTGTTTTGGGCGGGGAGGGGCAGGAAGGGGTGGGAATGGCCATAGGGATTAGCATGGCCATGGGCAAGCAATGGTTGGGCACATACCCAAGCAACATTGAGAGACTCTGTGCCAACCCTCATCTGCCATTCCACCCCACCTGTACTCCAGTGCCATCGTTTACCCAACAGCCCAAACTACAAAGGAAAGACTGTTCCTCTACCTGCAATGTGGGCGTTTCTCACGCAGTCTCTGTGGCCCAGTCGGCACATGTGTGTGGCGATTACTTGGAAGCTGGGGGTTCGAACCCCCCTGGGTCGCGGAGACCCGGTTTGAGTGATACTGTAAAATTGCCCCCCTTTCCTGAAGTTTATTTCATAATTGCAATGTTGAATGGTGGCTGGCCGAGCATTCTAATGCACCCAGATATGGCCCCTCCCTGCAGCCCCCCCCCCCACTTTCCTCAAAGTCGGAAGGAGGGGAGGGGGCAGAGGGCCTAATTCCAGGACAGTCCCAGCTGGTTACCCTGCCCAGGGGCTCCGAGATGCCACACTGGCACCTGACAAATCATTCATTAAATCATTTGAAAGAAAATGGGGCGGGTTCTCGTCGGGAATAATAATGTGTGTTCTTATAGCCTTCGCGCTTCTAAGCGCTGTAACACGGAAGGTCCTTCTCATCCAATTATAATAGTACTCATCTTATTGAGATCAGAAAGATGAGGGCTGAGTTGACACTGCCATGGGATTCAACCCCGGCCCCAGGGCAGAGGCAGGCGCTTAACCTGTGAGCTATCACTCTCACCCTGGCTCTGCCCGTGCAGGTCAGTACTGGGGGCCTCTGAGGTCCAGCACCCCGGCCAGCCATGGTACTGCTGGTCTTCTCAGAAACTGCAGGTGGGTACTGGTTGTCTTCTCCCTCCCTCTCTCCCGGGTCTGTAGATTAGTTAGTACTGGTGGTCCTGGCACCCGGGACAGGCCCAAGGCTATTTCTCCGGCACCCCTAGGGCTAGTAACCATAAGCATTTGCAAAAACGATCTTGCTGCATTTAAAGTCTTGGCTGAAAAAAATGATATTATTAACCACCCCCACGCTGGGTTCCAAAAACAAAAGCGCGCTGTCGACCAACGTTTCGGCTGTTCCAGTTGATCCACAAGTACCCGGGCTGTTGACGATGCAACTGTACGCTGTATTTGTGGATCTCAGGATCGCCTTCCATAGTGTCTCGCGGGAAACCCTCTGGTGGATTAGAGGGATGGGGGAGCCCCCACAAAACTAATTTCTGCCATTCAGTCGCTCTACACAGAGAATTAGGTTTGGGTTTAGCTGGAGAGTTTACTGCACCCTTCGATGTGGCAAGGATGTGTCCTGAGCAGAGACATGGAAGCACTGATGAAGGTATTAGTTCTGAGGGGCAGGGATTGCCCCAGGATGGGCCAGGCTATTTATCCTGCTCTATTTTACGCTGATGATGCAGTGATTAAAGGCAACCTTGGATATTAAATTTGTTAGACAAAGGCCACGAGCAGACTCACTGGGAGATTGGTGTCATGCAGGCTTCTCTTACTGAGAGTTTGTGCAAAAAGAATCCCATCGAAGGGCTTTTGTTCACATGTGATGTGGTCTTTGCCCTAGCGGTGGGTGGTAAAAATAGGGTTGCCACAGTGGCCACAGCCACTCAAACTCCGGGTGATTCAAGGATGATTGCTAATGACAGCAAGTCCTTTGCAGATATTGTGGCGTGCAAAGCCTCGAGCAGGCCACCTAAGGAGGGGAAGGCGGAGATGGACTTGGCCCAAGTGGTTGCATCTAATGCACAATCCATGCAGAGTATGTCGAATGAATGAATGGATGAATGAATGAATGAATGAATGTCGAATGAATGAATGGCGTGGGAAAAGGTGGGAGTCGCAGTTGGCTGAGGGTCTGTTGATCAAAATAACAGTGTCCCCATGGATAGCCCTCCGGCACTGACCGACTTGATCGATCCAATGGATGAACGTCAGGTGGTTCAGGCCCGAACTGCTACCAAGCCGCAGAACTTGGAGACTGCTGATAGCCCGATCATTGTTTTGACACGTAAGCAGAAAAAAACTGTCCATGAGAGCCCAAAAACGAAGGGCTCATCAAAACAAGACTATGTTGTCAAACGTAAAAAAAATCAAAAAATCAATTCCTAAATAATAAAACAACAATCATGGTTCTTATATTAAAGATCTGTGTAATCTTTCTAACAACTAGGGTATCATTGATCTAGAACAGCTCAGTGAAGAATCTAAAGCTCTACTAAACATTAACTATGGCCATCTTGCATCACCAGGGAAGGCATCTCAGGATCCTAAGCGGCAAACACTGCTTAGGTGATCCACCTCTGAAATCGTAGCTAAAATCAATGATCTTTCAAATGATGATGGCCAATGGGCATCAGCCGCCGTGACCTTTGACAGCAACCAAAAACAATCTGCACTTTCTAAATTCTATCCCATGATTATTAACAAAAAAGCGACCAACAGGATCAAGGGTCCCGTTGCGGGTCATGGCCCAGGAATAAACACAGTGAGGGGAATGACGAAGGGGGTCAGTGTCCCAGACCCTAGTTCACCTAACAAAGTGCTAGATGCCAGGGTGGAGGGGCGTATGGACATAGATTCACAGAAAACCTCAGGAGCTCAACCCAGTAAACAGTCTTCCGAAATTGCGATATTGAGGGCCAAAGGGCCCAAAGGGGGTGAACTCTCAGCTATTGACATTCCCCTGACAAATCAAGAGAGTATGGCCCTTGCCAACCTTGTGGGTTCTGTCTCGGGTGAGGATCACCAGAGAGTGAGGCTCAGCCCCACTTGAATGAACGGACTCTCTCGCCGGACATGCCATCGATGATGGGGTGGGAAAGTGATTGCACAACAAACGGAAAAACTAGCCTGAACAGATCATCTAAGCTTGGAGACTTTCAGGCCATACCGTCCTTAAGATCTCTAAGATCAGACGATAAAGAATTGGTAAGATTATCCCCTAACCAGGACAATCGCATGATATGCGCATATCATTCACACATCATCTTGAAACTAATGTGGGATCAAAGAGATGACTTTGGCCTTATTGGCCATAACCCGTTAATATTTAACTCAGAAGGTGAAGCAACTGTCTTTGTTAAATACCTGTAAAGAGGGCTGTGCCGGACATTGGACTGATATCGAATGGTTTGTCCCCTCAAATCATCGAGGATATGTTATAGCTACTGGTAGCATTTGCAGCTGCTATTACTGAAATTACTGGGGCCCAGCCCGCAGCAGGAAATTTGATATCAAGCTCGAATACTGACCGGTAGAATCATGACTCCAGGTTTGTGTGTATGTCCTGGAACTCCTGTGGGCTATGAAATGTTACTAAGCCATCATATATCCAGTCAAATTAGGCAAACTGGTACTAAGTTGGATAGGCTTTGCGGATGATTAGTTCTTTTTTGACAGAACCCTGTTTGGCCTCCAGACGAAACAACCTGTTTGCGGGATTTGCTCGCAATCACATTTACAAGTTAAGTCGTCTAAATCCTTCATCATCTCTTTTGCAGATGGTAAAAGAAAAACTTCTAGATTTACTTGGTCCGTGGAGGATTCATTTATTGTATGCAGGTCGTCAATCCGTTATTTGGGATATACCCTTTCCGACCGCTACTCAGTTGCGATATGCAAGGAGCTTCTTAACAATAAATTAAAACCTTTGACTTCTCAAATGAAGATCATTCTACATAAATATTGTAGATTTTCCCTACTTCCCATCATTCAATTCTATCTGCTAAAGGTTTTACCCATTATCCTATATACTCTGGACATTGGTGTAATGGAGATGGATGTGTTTCTGGATATCATTCAGGGTAAGCTGTGGAAGAAAGTATTGGGTTTAGCACTTTCCATACCCAACGATCTGCTTTGTCACGAACTTGGTTTGTTCCCTTGTCCGCTAAATGGCAGTGGGGTATGTTAAATAATTATGCGAAAATGTTGACTCCGCGCAGGCATTCAATGTATGAAGAGTGAAATTATATGATAATGGAGGGGCGACCTCCCTCCATTTTAAAAATTTTCAAACAAAATGAATTCAATTCTGGCAGCAATATCGGAATCTAAAGAGGAATTAGTAGCCAGACTTCAGTGTTGTAAAAGAACATTTCAGCTCTATCATTGGTGTCTACGCTCTGACAGAATTGGCATTACTAAGGTCTATTATGAATATGCCAAATTTAGGAGGAAATGGGGAGATCGGGCAATGTATATTCTGAAATTCCCTTATGAGAAAGCAAAGAAAACTTACATGTGTTGCAAACTTAACCAACTCCTCACTAATGAAAGAGTCCAACACAGGATAAAAAGGTTGGCAGTGAGGAAAATGGGAGATGTCCATTTTGCAATATCACAAATCAACTGGAAACGTTGAAACATTTGCTGATATCCTGTGAGTATTTAGAATTTCTTAGGACATGTCCACTAGGCAATTATTTACCTTTTTACAGCGTTTGTCTAGAGAATCACTGTGGAGAAGATACATGTTGGGGAACAGTCCAAAGCTGGTCCTTAACTTGATGCAACTTGTATCTTTTATTGATGAAAGTCTAGCAGAAAGGCGAATTGTTTGATATGATATGCTCTGATTAGTGGGGGGTCTTCTATTTTTAGCATAATGCGAATTTAAAATGTGAAATGTCTGTAGAGTCACTGGTCTCGTGAAACAGCCTTTAGGGGGCTCTAATCCATAATACAAATCTTTTACCTTGGTCTGTTGGGTATTTTGATAATCTTTGATGCGTTAGGATTTATCTGAATTAGAATTTTATAGGAGTATCATTTTAATGTGAGTCAGTTTTAAGGATGTTGTGATGGTGGTTCATGTAGTTATATTTTTAGTTTTATATTTTGTTGGTCCTGAAAATGGTTTTAATGGAAGAACGGCTCTTATTGTGGAACTGTTCTTAAATGAAAGCATCTTATGCATTTTATGTATTTTATAAATGTATATTTTTGTAAAGGTTTGTTGTAAACCAGATACAATAATTTGTTTTTTTTTTAAAGGCAACCTTGAATGTATTTCTAACTAAATGTGAGGGCCCTGAGCTGCAAATAAACAGTGAAAACACAAAGACCATGGCCTTTAGACCAGAGTTCTCGAAGCGTAGTCCATTGAACATATATGTGGACGAATGGAATCCATTCTATGATTATTTAGGAATTACATTGCATGAGAACTCTGGATGGTCCTCACAGCTCGCGAAAGCCTGTAGCAACCTGGGGAAGTTTAGCGGGGCAACAAACTCCTTCTTTTCAAACGCGGAAGTGGCGCGATTTATCCTGCCCCTGAACTACACCGGAATCAGGCGATACCAGCTTCTATTTCTGGTTCCGAAATTTGGGGCTATGTCAGTTGACGGTGGGAAGGGACGTCAGATCCGTGCAGTTGACATTGGGAAGCAATTCCAGGTCATTGCAGTTGACAGTGGGTAGAGATGCCAGGTCATTGCAGTTGACAGGGGGTAGCAATTCCAGGTCATTGCAGTTGACAGTGGGTAGAGATGCCAGGTCATTGCAGTTGACAGGGGGTAGCAATTCCAGGTCATTGCAGTTGACAGTGGGTAGAGATGCCAGGTCATTGCAGTTGACAGTGGGTAGTGATGCGAGGTCATTGCAGTTGATGCTGGTTAGCAATGGCAGGTCAGTGCAGTTGACAGCGGGTACAGATGTCAAGCCAGTGCAGTTGACGGTAGGTAGCGATGCCAGATCAGTGCAGGTGATGATGTGCAGCAATGCCAGGTCAGTGCAGTTTAGGGTGGGCTGCAATGCCAGGTCAGTGCAGTTTAGGGTGGGCTGCAATGCCAGGTCAGTGCAGTTGACTATGGGTAGGGATGCCAGGTCAGTGCAGTTGACGGTGAGTAACAATGTCAGGTCAGTACAGTTTAGGGTGGGCTGCAATGCCAGGTCAGTGCAGTTGACTATGGGTAGGGATGCCAGGTCATTGCAGTTGACGGCGGGTAGCAATGACAGGTCAGTCCAGTTGATGGCGGGTAGCGATGCCAGGTCACTGTAGTTGACTATGGGTACAGATGCCAGGTCAGTGCAGTTGATGGCGGGTAGCGATGCCAGGTGAGTGCAGTTGATGGCAGCTAGCATTGCCAGGTCAGTGTAGATGATGTTGGGTAGCAATGCCAGGTCCATGCAGTTGACGATGGGTAGCGATGCCAGATCAGGGCAGTTAACATGGGTAGCGATGCTAGCGCAGTGTAGTTGATGTTGGGTACAGATGCCATGTCAGTGTAGTTGATGCTGGGTAGCGATGCCAGGTTCATGCAGTTACAGCAAGTAGCAATGCCTGGTCAGTGCAGTTGATGGTGGGTAGCAATGCAAGGTCACTGCAGTTGATAGTGGGCAGCGATGCCAGATCAGTGCAGTTGGAAGGTGTAACGATGCCAGGTCTGTGCAGTTTAAGGTTGTTAGTGATGCCAGGTCAGTACAGTTCAATATGGGTAGCGATGCAAAGTCATTGCAGTTGACAGTGGGTAGTGATGCCAGGTCAGTGTAGTTGATGGTGGATAGCGATGCCAGGTCAGTGCAGTTGATGGTGGATAGCGATGCCAGGTCAGGGTAGCGATGCCAGGTTAGTGCAGTTGGTGGTGGGTATCGATGCCAGGTCAGGGTAACGATGCCAGGGCAGTGTAGTTGACAGTGAGTTGTGATACCCGGTCAGTGCAGTTGACTGCAGATAGCAATGCCATGTCAGGGTAGCGATGCCAGGTTAGTGCAGTTGATGCTGGGTATCGATGCCAGGTCAGGGTAGCGATGCCAGGTTAGTGCAGTTGATGCTGGGTAACGATGCCAGGTCAGTGTAGTTGACAGTGAGTTGTGATACCAGGTGAGTGCAGTTGATGGCGGGTAGCAATGCCATGTCAGGGTAACGATGCCAGGTTAGTGCAGTTGATGCTGGGTATCCATGCCAGGTCAGGGTAGCGATGCTAGGTCAGTGTAGTTGACAGTGAGTTGTGATACCAGGTGAGTGCAGTTGAGGGTGGGTAGCGATGCCAGGTCAGTGCAGTTGAGGGTGGGTAGCAATGCCAAGTCAGTGTAGTTGAGGGTGGGTAGCGATACCAGGTCAGTGCAGTTGAGGGTGGGTAGCGATGCCAGGTCAGTGTAGTTGAGGGTGGGTAGCGATGCCAGGTCAGTGTAGTTGAGGGTGGGTAACGATGCCAGGTCAGTGCAGTTGAGGGTGGGTAGCGTTGCCAAGTCAGTGTAGTTGAGGGTGGGTAGCGATGCCAGGTCAGTGCAGTTGAGGGTGGGTAGCGTTGCCAAGCCAGTGTAGTTGAGGGTGGGTAGCGATGCCAGGTCAGTGCAGTTGAGGGTGGGTAGCGTTGCCAAGCCAGTGCAGTTGAGGGTGGGTAGCGATGCCAGGTCAGTGCAGTTGAGGGTGGGTAGCGATGCCAGGCCAGTGTAGTTGAGGGTGGGTAGCGATGCCAGGTCAGTGCAGTTGAGGGTGGGTAGCGATGTCAGGTCAGTGCAGTTGAGGGTGGGTAGCGATGCCAGGTCAGTGCAGTTGAGGGTGGGTAGCGTTGCCAAGTCAGTGTAGTTGAGGGTGGGTAGCGATGCCAGGTCAGTGCAGTTGAGGGTGGGTAGCGATGCCAGGTCAGTGCAGTTGAGGGTGGGTAGCGTTGCCAAGTCAGTGTAGTTGAGGGTGGGTAGCGATGCCAGGTCAGTGCAGTTGAGGGTGGGTAGCGATGCCAGGTCAGTGCAGTTGAGGGTGGGTAGCGATGCCAGGTCAGTGTAGTTGAGGGTGGGTAGCGATGCCAGGTCAGTGCAGTTGAGGGTGGGTAGCGTTGCCAAGTCAGTGTAGTTGAGGGTGGGTAGCGATGCCAGGTCAGTGCAGTTGAGGGTGGGTAGCGTTGCCAAGCCAGTGTAGTTGAGGGTGGGTAGCGATGCCAGGTCAGTGCAGTTGAGGGTGGGTAGCGTTGCCAAGCCAGTGCAGTTGAGGGTGGGTAGCGATGCCAGGTCAGTGCAGTTGAGGGTGGGTAGCGATGCCAAGTCAGTGTAGTTGAGGGTGGGTAGCGATGCCAGGTCAGTGCAGTTGAGGGTGGGTAGCGATGCCAGGTCAGTGCAGTTGAGGGTGGGTAGTGTTGCCAAGTCAGTGTAGTTGAGGTCTGGGTAGCGATGCCAGGTCAGTGCAGTTGAGGGTGGGTAGCGATGCCAGGTCAGTGCAGTTGAGGGTGGGTAGCGTTGCCAAGTCAGTGTAGTTGAGGGTGGGTAGCGATGCCAGGTCAGTGCAGTTGAGGGTGGGTAGCGATGCCAAGTCAGTGTAGTGACTGGAATTGTCGGTGCATTTGGTAGCACTTGAGCCCTGCCAGTTTGGCAGAATTTTCAGCACTGGGTACTGGCACTGCCAGGCTGAGCTGCTGGCCTCTCGTGCCCATGCCCAGTGTGGAAGCTTCCGGAATGCATGCAGATTGCAGGGCAATCGCTGCCTTCACCCCGCACAAAGGCCGCCTAATGGGCGTGATTAGCTCTTTATTACATTCATCAAGCGCGCGGGCAGGCGGGCAGTGTGGCAGGGCGGCGATGCGCCGCGTGCCTTCCGCCTGATTACTGCCCTGATTAAGCCTCTCTGCGCTTTCTCATGCCAGGGACTCAGGGAACACAGCTGGCAGCCATCCAGGCTACAGGGAAGACATCGTGGGGGCTTTGCTCCCAAAAAGGGGCACCCCCCCTCTAAAGCTGCTTACAGTTAGGCCCCCTGCCTGTACCTCTGGGTGCTAAAGCCGGCCTTTTAGGTGACTGGGACGGTTCAAAGCACCCCCGCCACCGCATGCGGTCACCTCCATGCCGCCCCTGCTCCCCACAGCAGACTCATGTGAGGGAAATCACACTGCTCCTGCGTGCCTGTTCAGTGTGTGGGGGAACCTTGCACTGCTGATGTCATTACTGGTCATGCTTGATGCATGGCGAAGCTTGCACTGCTGCTGTCACTACTGGACATGCTTAGTGTGTGGGAGAAGCTTGCACTGCTGCTGTCACTAGTGGACATGCTTAGTGTGTGGGAGAAGCTTGCACTGCTGCTGTCACTACTGTACATGCTTAGTGTGTGGGAGAAGCTTGCACTGCTGCTGTCACTACTGTACATGCTTAGTGTGTGGGAGAAGCTTGCACTGCTGCTGTCACTACTGGACATGCTTAGTGTGTGGGAGAAGCTTGCACTGCTGCTGTCACTAGTGGACATGCTTAGTGTGTGGGAGAACTTGCTCTGCTGCTGTCACTAGTGGACATGCTTGGTGTGTGGGGAAGCTTGCACTGCTGCTGTCATTACTGGACATGCTTGGTGCATGGGGGAAGCTTGCACAACTGCTGCCATTACTGGACATGCATGGTGTGCAGGGAAGCTTGCACTGCTGCTGTCATTACTGGACACGCTTGGTGTGCAGGGAAGCTTGCACTGCTGCTGTCATTACTGGACATGCTTCGTGCATGGGGAAGCTTGCACTGCTGCTGTCGTTACTTGACATGCTTCTTGTGTGAGGGAAGCTTGCACTGCTGCTGTCATTATGGGACATGCTTGGTGTGTGGGGGAAGCTTGTACTGCTGCTGTCATTACGTGACATGATTGGTGCATGGGGAAGCTTGCACTGCTGCTGTCATTACTGGACATGCTTAGTGCATGGGGAAGCTTGCACTGCTGCTGTCATTATGGGACATGCTTGGTGTGTGGGGGAAGCTTGTACTGCTGCTGTCATTACGTGACATGATTGGTGCATGGGGAAGCTTGCACTGCTGCTGTCATTACTGGACATGCTTAGTGAATGGGGAAGCTTGCACTGCTGCTGTCATTATGGGACATGCTTGGTGTGTGGGGGAAGCTTGTACTGCTGCTGTCATTACTTGACATGCTTGGTGTGTGGGAGAAGCTTGCACTGCTGCTGTCATTACTTGACATGCAGGGTGTATGGGGGAAACTTGCACTGCTGCTGTCATTACTTGACATGCAGGGTGTGTGGGGGAAACTTGCACTGCTGCTGTCATTACTTGACATGCTTAGTGTGTGAGGGAAGCTTGCACTGCTGCTGTCATTACTTGACATGCAGGGTGTGTGGGGGAAACTTGCACTGCTGCTGTCATTACTTGACATGCTTCGTGCATGGGGAAGCTTGCACTGCTGCTGTCGTTACTTGACATGCTTCGTGCATGGGGATGCTTGCACTGCTGCTGTCATTACTGGACATGCTTCGTGCATGGGGAAGCTTGCACTGCTGCTGTCGTTACTTGACATGCTTCTTGTGTGAGGGAAGCTTGCACTGCTGCTGTCATTATGGGACATGCTTGGTGTGTGGGGGAAGCTTGTACTGCTGCTGTCATTACTTGACACGATTGGTGCGTGGTGGAAGCTTGCACTGCTGCTGCCATTACTGGACATGCATGGTGCATGGGGGAAGCTTGTAATGCTGCTGTCATTACTGGACATGCTTAGTGTGTGGGGAAGCTTGCACTGCTGCTATCATTACTGGACATGCTTGGTTCGTGGGGGAAGCTTGCTCTGCTGCTGTCTATACTGGCTATGCTTGGTGCATGGGGGAAGCTTGCTCTGCTGCTGTCAGTACTGTGCATGCTTGGTGTATGGGGAGGCTTGCACTGCTGCTGTCATTACTGGACATGGTTGGTGCGTGGTGGAAGCTTGCACTGCTGCTGCCATTACTGGACATGCATGGTGCATGGGGTAAGCTTGTACTGCTGCTGTCATTATTGGACATGCTTGTGGTGTGAGGGAAGCTTGGACTGCTGCAGTCATTATTGGACATGCTTCGTGCATGGGGAAGCTTGCACTGCTGCTGCCATTACTGGACATGCTTTGTGCATGGGGAAGCTTGTACTACTGCTGTCGTTACTTGACATGCTTCGTGCATGGGGAAGCTTGCACTGCTGCTGTCGTTACTTGACATGCTTCTTGTGTGAGGGAAGCTTGAACTGCTGCTGTCATTATGGGACATGCTTGGTGTGTGGGGAAGCTTGTACTGCTGCTGTCATTACTTGACACGATTGGTGCGTGGTGGAAGCTTGCACTGCTGCTTCCATTACTGGACATGCATGGTGCATGGGGTAAGCTTGCACTGCTGCTGTCATTATTGGACATGCTTGTGGTGTGAGGGACGCTTGGACTGCTGCAGTCATTATTGGACATGCTTCGTGCATGGGGAAGCGTGCACTGCTGATGTCATTACTGGACATGCTTGGTGCATGGGGGAAGCTTGCACTGCTGCTGTCATTACTGGACATGCTTGGTGTGTGAGGGAAGCTTGCACTGCTGCGTTCATTACTTGACATGCTCAATATGTGGGGAAGCTTGCACTGCTGCTGTCATTACTGGACATGCTTAGTGTGTTTGGGAAGCTTGCACAGCTGCTGTAATTAACGGACATGCTTGGTG
Organism: Ambystoma mexicanum; assembly: GCF_040938575.1. Taxonomy (NCBI): domain Eukaryota; kingdom Metazoa; phylum Chordata; class Amphibia; order Caudata; family Ambystomatidae; genus Ambystoma; species Ambystoma mexicanum. The sequence goes on from NC_090940.1 coordinate 22,357,246, forward strand.
CACAGGGGAAGCTTGCATTGCTGCTGTCATGAGTCTACATGCTTGGTGAGTGGGAGAAGCTTGCACTGCTGCTGTCATTACTGGACATGCTTGGTGTGTGGGGAAGCCGGGACATGTTTGCTGTGTGGGAAGCTTGCACTGCTGCTATCTTTATTGGACATGCTTGGTGTGTGCGGGACTTGCACTGCTGCTGCCATTACTTGACATGCTTAGTGTGTGAGGGAAGCTTGCACTGCTGCTGTCATTACTTGACATGATTGGTGCGCGGGGGAGGCTTGCACTACTGCTGGCATTACTGGACATTCTTGGTACATGGGGGAAGCTTGCACTGCTGCTGTCATTACTGGACATGCTTGGTGTGTGGGGGAAGCTTGCACTGCTGCTGTCATTACTGGACAAACTTGGTGCGTGGAGGAAGCTTGCACTGTTGCTTTCATTTCCGGACATGCTTGGTATGTGGGGGAAGCTTGCACTGCTGCTGTCATTACTGGACATGCTTGGTTTGTGGAAGGAGCTTGATTTCCCTATCAACATTTCCACATCCATGGCTGTAAAATCTAAGGACCACTTAATCAATTTGTTCCTCTCCCCAGTTATGGCATTCAGTGAGTCATAAAGATTGGCGAAGTGATCAGACCAAACTTGTTCTTAAATGATGGCATACATTTTTTGATTCCTGTTAACCTCTACTCCCCCTACCATTGTCCAAAAATTTCTTGAATTTCCCCTGGAGAGAGCAGATAACATTTTTTCTCCATCTTGTTGCCATATGAGATACCTATGAGCCCTGTACCAATTTCTATAGTTGTTCCTAAGAATTCTCATGCCCTCCTTAAGTTGAAACAAATCTATACAGGAATTCTTTAGCTTCGATCTTTGCTGTCTAAGTTCCTTCTTCCTTTTTACAATTTCAGCATTAGGAGTATGCTTGTGAATCCTATGAGGTCTATGCACATTAGAATTGACAGGAGCCAAATTAGAGAGAAAAAGAGAAAAGTCATCCGGATTACATAAATTTGACAGTTGTTAGTCTGAGGAATGATTGCCCAACCTTGTAGTTCAGAGTTTAGATCACCCCCCCCCCTTTGGAACCACCTAACGACATTTCCTGCTGTATTCGTTGTTAGGGCAAGCTCACAAAACAATACCTCCCGAGCCCCTTCAAATAATAAAAGTGCTCTCAGGATTTGATGATCATCTATATTCCCTTCCCCCACTTGAAAACTTGAACAGGATTCAAAAATGCGTTGCGAGGCAAAGAGATAATCGATGGTCGAGAAAGCAGTACCTCTGTTCCACGATGGGGCACTGGGGATGTCCCCCCTTACATTACCATTAAACATTTGGAGGCCCCATTCATGCATAAAGTCTGCCCAAATCTTCCCATTTGAGGTTTTCTGGTGGAATTTTCCTGAAATCGGGTTGGTTGTGGAGACACACTGGGAATTAAGATCTCCAGCAATAATAAGATTATCGGCAGGATATTGCTGCAAACAGTCTACCAAAGCGTTCGAGAGATTAAGCAGAAAATCTGGGAGAAGGATGGCACTGGGGTTCCAGTAAACATTTATAATAAGCCAAGTATTCCCCTCGATAATCCCTCTCCTCTTCACTCTTACCACAAGGATGCCATCTCCATTGTTCCATACAGTCTCTGAATTCTCAAAAATCTCATTGCTACATGCCACAAGCAAACCCCCTATTGGTCTACCCCCTTCTGAGCCTCGAGCTAGTTGCTGAAAAATGGAGAAGCCATTGAACCCAACTACACAAGTTAACCAAGTCTCTTGAAATAGTATTAGGTCAGCTGATTTGAATATTTGCGATTTCTTTGGTTCCTGGGAAAAAGATGCATCTGGACATGCTTAGTGTGTGGGGAATCTTGCTCTGCTGCTGTCTATACTGGCCATGCTTGGTGCATGGGGGAAGCTTGCTCTGCTGCTGTCAGTACTGTGCATGCTTAGTGTGTGGGGAAGCTTGCTCTGCTGCTGTCTATACTGGCCATGCTTGGTGCATGGGGGAAGCTTGCTCTGCTGCGGTCAGTACTGTGCATGCTTGGTGTGTAGGGAAGCTTGCACTGCTGCTGTCATTACTGGACATGCTTGGTGTGTGGGTGAAGCTTGCGCTGTTGCGGGCATTACTGGACATGCTTGGTACATGGGGAAAGCTTGCATTGCTGCTGTCATTACTGGACCTGCTTAGTGTGTGGGGGAAGCATGCACTGCTGCTGTCATTACTGTGCATGCTTGCTGTGTGGGGGAAGCTTCCACTGCAACTGTCATTAATGGACATGCAGGGTGTGTGGGGGAAACTTGCACTGCTGTTGTCATTACTGGACATTCTTGGTGTGTGGGGGAAGTTTGCCCTGCTGCTGTCATTACTGTACATTGAGGTGTGAGACAAGCATGCACTGCTATGTGGTTCCTACTCTATGTGTGAGGGAAGAGTGCAATGCTTTTGTTGTACCAAGTGCACTGCTTTTGTTGTACCTGCTGTCTGTGTGAGAGAAGAGTGCACTGCTCTGCGGTTCCTGCTCTCTGTGTGAGGGAAGAGTGCACTGCTTTTGTTGTACCTAGTGCACTGCTTTTGTTGTACCTGCTCTCTGTGTGAGGGAGGAGTGCACTGCTTTTGCTCACCTCTTTTGCTGTACTTGCTCTCTGTGTGAGGGAAGAGTGCACTGCTTTTGTTGTACCTAGTGCAGTGCTTTTGTTGTACCTGCTCTCTGTGTGAGAGCTCTGTGTGCACTGCTTTTGTTGTACCTAGTGCACTGCTTTTGTTGTACCTGCTCTCTGTGTGAGGGAAGAGTGCACTGCATTTGCTGTACCTGCTCGCTGTGTGAGGGAGGAGTGCACTGCTTTTGCTCACCTCTTTTGCTGTACCTGCTCTCTGTGTGAGGGAAGAGTGCACTGCTTTTGTTGTACCTAGTGCACTGCTTTTCTTGTACCTGCTCTCTGTGTGAGGGAAGAGTGCAATGCTTTTGCTGTACCTGCTCTCTGTGTAAGGGGTTAATTGTAAAGGACAGGAGGGGGGGTGTATGTACTCCTGCTCTCTATATGGTAGAGGAGAGACACAAAGGAGCCCAGCCAGTCCTTTACACTGGTGGCAGAGGTGGGATACTTATGGTTTTAAGAATCAGTGTATAACCGTGCCACTTACAAAATATCTGCACTTTGTTAAATTGAGGTTTAGTTGTGTACAAGATAACAGCATTACAAGCAATGGAGTTTATTGCAAATGGTAAATTGACTAGGATGAGTTTAGAGGCTCTCCAGAGTGCTTGTGAAGCCAGGGAGTTAGACTTTGTGGATAAGTCTAGGGCTGAGCTGATAGCTGCCCTGGTGGACTACCAGACTGATGGTTAAACTCTTGAAGGGGGGGTGCAACCAATGAGGACTCTGCCCCTGGGGCTTTTGCTGAATCTGTTTCTGGGAATGCCGCCATTCCTGCTGCCTCTGTTCCGCACCCAGCAATTCGGTGGAACTTGAAGATGAAATTGGCCTTTGAAAACCGCAAGTTGGAAATAGAAGCTGAACTTAAGAAAGAGGAGCTGGCACAGCAAGTGGAACTCAAGAATAGGGATCTGGAACTCAAAGACAAGGACACTCAATGTCAGAGAATCCAGCTAGAGAAAGCTAGAGTGGAGACTTCAGCTAAACCGGTTGAGAGTGTCAGGTCCCCAGCCACCAAGTTTATGAAAGATTTGGTTGGTGTGTTTGTGGAGGGTTCAGATATCCTCCAATGGATTGAAGCGTTTGAAATGGCTTGTGCAATTCATGATGTTGATAAGAGAGATTGGGCTAAGTGCTTGTTAAGGAGAGTGCCTCAGACTGGATATGACTGTATTCTGAAGCTGAGTGTGGAAGAAAGGGTTCAGTGTGAGTGCATGAAGTCTGCTTTTATTGCCAAGTTTGGCAAGACACCTACCCAATACCTTAAAAGGTTCAGGGATTTTAAGAAGAGAGAGAATGTGTTTTGGGTTGACTGGGTGAGTGTTGCACATATGAACATGATGGGGTGGATTGATGATATGATATGATATGGCATTTGTAACGCGCCTATACACAAGTGTTTCGAGGCGCGACGAGGCAGGGGGGAACACAGGGAGACAGACAATGATCCTACTAGGCCAGGTGTCATTCAGATTGCGCAAGTGCAAGGGTAGAAGATAAGGGAAAAGTGCAGGGGGGAAAGGGAGAGGGGAAAGTGCAGTACAGGGTTAATAGCATACAGGATAAATAACAAGGGCCAGCTAGTGGCAAGTGCGAGGTAAGGGCAGACAAGTACTGGGAAGGGGGGCTGTAGGGATACAGACACAGTCCTTCAGTGCAGGGGGTGCCAGGGAGGCAGTGCAGGGGAGAGTGGCTGGGCCAAGGACCGAGAACGGTGAGTGGCCCAGTTGCAGATTCAGTGCAGTTTCAGTAACTTTAGCAGGGGAGAGGAGAGAAAGCGGAGGCGAAGAGGAAGGTTTTGAGGTGCTTCCGGAACCAGAGATGGTCCTCCTCAGGTTTCATGGAGGCAGGAAGGCTGTTCCAGAGGGAGGTCGCTGCAGCGGAGAGAGATCTGCCCCCAACTCGTTGTTTGGAGAAGCGGCGACCCTGAGGGAGTTGGAGGCGGATGATCGAAGAGCTTGAGAAGGGAGATATTTAGGAAGAGAGAGTTGAAGGTATTTTGGCCCAAAGCCCCAAAAGGCCTTGTGGACAATGCAGAGGGTTTTGAACTTGATCCTCGCAGTCACTGGGAGCCAGTGTAGTGATTTCAGTCCTGGAGAAATACGGTCCCTGGGCTTGAGGCCAAGGACAAGTCTCGCAGTCCGGTTCTGGATGGGTTGCAAAGGGCGGAGAGTAGAGGCAGGCAGATTTAGATAGAGGCTGTTACAGTAGTCCAGCTTTGAGAGAACCAGGGCTCTAGAGACAGTGAGCTTCTGGGGGAAGGAGAGGAAAGGAAGGATACCTCTGAGGAGGTTTAGCTGGTAGTGTGACTTCTTAGAGACGTCGGATATGTGAGGAGAGAAGGAGAGTGTGGAGTCGAAGATGACCCTGAGGTTTTTTGACTTGCAGGTAGGAGCAGGAAGAGGTCCAAGAGAGGCTGGCCAGAGAGCTGCAGGGAAGGAGGGAGTGGGTGTGCCGATGAGTAGAATCTCAGTCTTACTGGCATTAAGGCAGAGGTCTTTGGCGGCACACCAGTCCTGGATAGCAGAAAGACAGTCGGAGATGAGGGAAGGAGAAGAGGAGGCCGAGGGTAGCCTGAAAATGAGCTGGGTACCATCCGCATAGCACTGAAATTTGGGACAGAGAGCGGCGATGCGGTGAGCAAGAAGTGCCAGATACTGGTTGAAAAGCCAGGAGAGAGGTTAGATCCCTGGGGGACACCACAGGTAGAGAAAAAGATGTCAGAGAGGAAAGGCCCCAGTTGGACCTTGGAGGGTCGATTGGAGAGGAAAGGGGTCAGCCACACCAGAGCCTGACCAGTGATACCCGGGTTATCATGGAGACGGTTGAGCAGGATGGTATGGTTGACAGTATCAAAGGCAGAAGAGAGATCAAGCAAAATAAGAACACATGGAGTGTTAGAGTCAAGGTTCGAGAGCAGGTCCTCACGGATGTTCAGGAGAGCAGTTTCCGTGCTTCTGGCAGCTCTGAAGCCAGACTGATGGTCACGAAGGCTACCAACAGATTCAGCATGGAGATTAAGCTGGGAGATGGCCAGTTTCTCCAGGAGCTTGCCCAGGAAGGGAGTGATAGAGATTGGGCGATAGTTAGCTGGGCAGGAGGGGTCAGAAGAGGGTTTCTTAAGAAGGGGGTGCACCAGGGAGTGCTTGAGAGGGGATGGGAAGGCTCCAGAGGCGAAGGAGTGATTGCAGAAGTCAGCAAGGGCAGGAGCCAAGGAGTCGATGTGGTCCTTGATAGTTTTGGAGGAACAGGGGTGGACCTGTTTTGACGAGACTTTCATAGATCGGACTTGTCTCGAAACCTCGTCAGCAGAAAAAGAGTTTTTGAAATGAAGTGAAAGGCCAGTGCTGTGCAGAGGGCCTGGGAGGGGACAGGAGAGGTAGAGACTGCAGCAGGATTGGCCAGCTCCTTGCAGATTTTAAAGAGTTCGGCCGAATTGTTAGATGCCGCAGAGATCCGGGCTTGGATGAGGGCTCTCTTCTTGGAGAGAACGGAGAGCCGGTATTGCCTTTGGAGCAGGCGACAGGCCAGTTTGTCAGAGGATGAACATGAAGCATGCCATTTCCTCTCTGCCGCCCTGCACTTGCGTTTAAGGGTGACGAGATTCGAGTCATACCAGGAGTTACATTTGGCTTTGGGCTTCAGGCGGATTCTCATGACAGGGGCAAGAATATCAAGAGTATCAGATATAGCAGAGTGGAGAGTGGAGAGGGCTGTGTCAGGGTGGGAGTCAGCCGAAGGGGGAGGAGGGGGCGAGAAGGTGGCAGCGAAAGCCGCAGCTGACACGCACTTCATGGGTCGGATGACCGAGAAGGAAGGTGGCAGTGATCAGGGTGGCTTAGCCTGTGCGGGTAGGGAAGGTGAGGTGGGAGGAAAGGAGAAAGTGATCACTCCAAGAGAGAGGAGTGGAGAGAGGGACAGAGAGGGGAAGGTCAGAGGAGATCAGAGCATCAAGAGTGTGCCCTGCAGAATGAGTCGGCCCAGACGGGAGAATAGAGAGTGAGAGTGAGTCGCAGAGGTCGAGAAAAAGAGTCCAGAGGGGGGACAGGAGGCATCCAGGTGGATGTTGAAGTCTCCAAGAAGGAGGAGTTGAGTGGTTGAGGACAGGAGTGAGGAGGAGACGTCCGCCCACTCAGAGAGGAAGGAGGAAATTTGACCAGGTGGCCGATAGATAGTAGCCACGGTAAGGGAATGGCTAGGAGAGAGAGAGAGTCGGCAGACAAGACATTCAAAAGAGGAGTAGATCTGCGTGGGAGTAACAGTGGCAGGAATCCACTCAGGGAAGATAAGGGCCACACCCCCCCCAGCACGGTTGGGCCTGGGCACTGAGAGGATCTTGTAACCGTCAGGTAAGAGTGTGTCAAAGCTGGTGACAGAGCTGGCCGTGAACCATGTCTCAGTGAGACCGAGTACGTCAAGGTCCAGTTCCTCAAGAAGGCAGCAGATATCAGAGGAATGTTTGACAGCAGAGCGAGAGTTAAGAGTAGCAATGTGGAGAAGGTTGCCATCTTTGAAGGACTTCTGGGGAGGGGTACAGATCAGAGGTACGCCCTGCGGAGGTGAGGAGGGAGAGCGAGAGGGGGCAGGGAGGGAGGGTGGAGGCAAGGTAGCCGAGGACAGAGGAGGGGGGACAGCAGGAGAGTACAGGAAGTTGATGAGGCACGCGAAGCGTCTATCAAAGAGGTGAAGGTTGGCCTGAGGGCCTTGGACCAAGACGGTCCCATTAGCATAGACATTAATGATGGCCTTAGAGGAGTGGAAGGAGGCCAAGAGGACATCCCAACGGGTGCCACCATTAATGGGAGAAGAGGAGAAAGGAGAGAGCACACAGACCATATGAAGGGTCCATAGGTCAGGTGAAGGCACAAAAAAGAGGATGTCACTGAGAGTTTCCTTGGAGGAGGCACTAGTGTAGGTGTCAGCAATAGGGAGGCCTGGGTTGGAGACCAGGATGTCCTTTTTAAACTTTTTCCTACCAGATTTAGTGACGAGAGAAGGATAGTCAATGGAGAAGCAGTTAGAAAAGATAGGTGAGATAGAGAGCACCATGGAATAGGAGGTAGTGGGGGGGAAGATAGGACGAGCGCAAGAGGACAGGAAGAGAGCAGCAAGCCCTAGTTTACCACAAGTTCAGAGCACAAGAGAACACAGTAATGTGTATCGGGCAGGTACCCAGTGGAGAGGCCACCTAAGTTTGAAAATCCTGCGAGGGGAGAAAAACTCTAGTTTACTACAAGTTCAGAACACAAGTGAACACAGTAATGCGAATCAGGTGGATACAAGGTGAAACCTTTCGTTGAATTGGCCCACCTTTTGTTTTTTGAGCATTTTTTCAGAAGCCTGTTCACCAGAGCTGTGTCAGTATGTTGCTGACCAGAACATTTTGGATCCCTTTAAGCTGGCCAGGTTGGCTGACACGTGGGTCTCCCACCGGGTGTCCTCTAAGGACTCCAGTGGGAAGGACAAGGACAAAGAAAAGGGGATCTCTCAGAAAGCTGAGGAGTCCCAAAAGAAATCACAGTCGGGTAAACCAAAACCTTCCTCCCCTAAGGCCCAAAAGTCTAGTGGGGATAAATCCTCTGTGGGTGGAAATAAGAGTAGTGGTCCACCTGCTGCAAAGCAGGCTCCCAGTGGTTCCAGTACTGTACCCCGCATTCCTGGCACTTGTTGGGACTGTGGGGCTCTGGATCACAAGATTGGTGACCCCAAGTGTAAAGGAAAGGCACTTGGAGTCCATACTGTCAGCCTGGCCTACCCTTACCCCATGCCTGAGGTGGAGGCCACTGTCTTCCCCTCCTCTACAGGGATCACATTCGGTGTTCCTATAGAGATTTCCCTAGTGTCCCTTGGGGCCTGGGACCAGTACGAAGAAGTACTGGCGACAATCCTACAGAACACCCGTAGGTTTTTGAGAAGTGTCCTCTTGAATGGCCAGCCTTCTACTGGTTTGAGAGACACTGGGGCAAGCATGACAGTGGTGGACAGGACCCTGCTCAAGCCAGAAGACTATGTAGGTGCTCCTCTGAGAACCACCAGGTTAGCTGGTGGGCCTCCCAAATTATCGCCTGTAGCCTTAGTCACACTCATGATTGGAGACAAGACAGCAAAGCTTCCTGTCCTGCTTCAGGACAATGTCTCTGCTAACATTCTGTTAGGAAATGATCTAGTAGAGTTGGGGTTGATCTCGGATGGTCTCCCCATGACTGCTGCTGCAGTCACTAGGTCACAGGTGACACAGGGTCTGGCTGTGAGTCAGATACCCGAGTCAAAGGCGAGGCCTAAGGCAAGAAGACGGAAGTGCAAGAAGGCCACCTCTGTGAAGGGGCTCCTTCTCTTCCTGCTGTTCCTACAGCACCCATTGGGATCTATGCTCCGGACAGGCTAGGTCCAGTGGAAAACCCAAACTCAATTCCTGAGGGAGAAGAGACAGAAGACTCTCCTGTGGGAGAGATTCTCAACCCGGAGGACCATCCTGATCTTCAATGCCTGCTGGCTGAAGGGGGACCCTCCCGTGCAGACTTCTGTAAGGGACAGAGAGAGTGCCACTCTCTCTCTCGAGGGTCTGTGGAAACAGGCTCTGTCCCAGGCACAAGGAGAAGTGCCTAGGACATTCCAGATCTATTGGGAGGGTGAGCTCCTTGTTAGTGAGCCCACTAAGCCTGAACCTGGTGGCCTCAAGAGGTTGGTGGTACCCCAGGTTTACAGGCCCTTCCTGCTGCAGTTTGCACATGAGGTGCCCTTAGCTGGTCATCTTGGTACCAAGAAGACTAAGCAGAGGCTCTCTGCCCATTTTTACTGGCCAAGGATGGGAGTAGAAGTGGAGTCCCACTGCAGGACCTGCCCAACTTGTCAGTTATCTGGAAAGACTGGAGGCGGTGTCATTGTCCCACTGCAGCTGTTGCCAGTGGTTGGCACACCGTTTGAGAGTGTGGGCATCGACATTGTCAGCCCCCTTGACTCTCCTACTTCAGGTGGACATCGGTTCATCCTGGTCTTGGTTGATCATGCAACGAGGTACCTTGAGGCTATACCCCTTCGGACTGTTACTGCCAAGGTGGTTGCCAGGGATTTCCTGGGCATTTTTACCCGGGTTGGATGCCCTAAGGAGTTTGTCTCTGACAGAGGATCCAACTTCATGTCTAGTTACATGAAAACCATGTGGAAAGAGTGCGGGGTAACCTACAAGTTCTCCACCTCTTACCATCCCCAGACCAATGGTCTGGTGAGAGATTTAACAAAACTCTCAAGGGCATGCTAGGCGCTTTGGAAGAGCCCCTAAGGAGGAAATAGGATCTCCTCCTGCCATGCCTGCTGTTCACTTACAGAGAGGTACCTGTGTGAGGGATGAGTGCTCTGCTTTTGCTGTACCTGCTCTCTGTGTGAGGGGTGCATACACTGCTTTTGCTGTACCTGCTCTCTGTGTGAGGGAAGGGTGCACTGCTTTTGCTGTACCTGCTCTCTGTGTGAGGGAAGGGTGCACTGCTTTTGCTGTACCTGCTCTCTGTGTGAGGGGTGCATACACTGCTTTTGCTGTACCTGCTCTCTGTGTGAGGGAAGGGTGCATTGCTTTTGCTGTACCTGCTCTCTGTGTGAGGGATGAGTGCTCTGCTTTTGCTGTACCTGCTCTCTGTGTGAGGGGTGCATACACTGCTTTTGCTGTACCTGCTCTCTGTGTGAGGGAAGGGTGCACTGCTTTTGCTGTACCTGCTCTCTGTGTGAGTGAAGGGTGCACTGCTTTTGCTGTACCTGCTCTCTGTGTGAGGGGTGCATACACTGCTTTTGCTGTACCTGCTCTATGTGTGAGGGAAGGGTGCACTGCTTTTGCTGTACCTGCTCTCTGTGTGAGGGATGAGTGCTCTGCTTTTGCTGTACCTGCTCTCTGTGTGAGGGAAGAGTGTACTGCTTTGCTGTACCTGCTCTGTGTGTGAGGATGGTCTGCCCTGCTGTTGCCTGTGCAGTACTTTATCTGCATCTGAGTACATGCCAGGAAAGCATGAACTGTTTTGTGGTACCTGCTTGATTTTGCTGGACCTGCTCTGTGTGTAAAAGAAGCTTTGCTTTTGCTGGACCTGCTCTGTGTGTAAAGGGAGCTTTGCTTTTGCTGGACCGGCTCTGTGTGTAAAGGAAGCCTTGCTTTTGCTGAACCTGCTCTGTGTGTAAAGGAACCTTTGCTTTTGCTGGACCGGCTCTGTGGGTGAGGGAAGCTGTACTGCTTCACTTTTGCTGTGCCTACTGTGTATGTGAAGGAAGCTTACACTGCTTTGCTTTCGCTATGCCTGCTGTGTGTATGAGGGAAGCATGCACTGCTTTGCTTTTGCTGTGTGTGTAAGAGACACGTGCACTGCTTTGCTTTTGCTGTGCCTGCTGTGTATGTGAGAGATGCTTGCACTGCTTTGTTTTTGCTGTGCCTGCTTTGTGTGTGAGGGAAGCGTGCACTGCTTTGCTTTTCCTGTGCCTGCTGTGTATGTGAGAGACGCTTGCACTCCTTTGCTTTTGCTGTGCCTGCTGTGTGTGTGAGGGAAGCTTGCACTGCTTTGCTTTTGCTGTGCCTGCTGTGTGTGTAAGTGAAGCTTGCACTGCTTTACTTTTGCTGTGCCTGCTGTGTGTGTGAGGGAAACTTGTACTGCTTTGCTTTTGCTGTGCCTGCTGTGTGTGTCAGCGAAGCATGCTCTGCTTTGCTATTGCTGTGCTTGCTGTGTGTGTGAGGGAAACCTGCACTGTTTTGCTTTTGCTGTGCCTCCTGTGTGTGTGAGGGAAGCTGTACAGCTTTGAACTTGCTTTGCCTGCTGTGTGTGTGAGAGACGGTTGCACTGCTTTGCTTTTGCTTTGCCTGCTGTGTGTCTGAGGGAAGCTTGAACTGCTTTGCTTTTGCTGTGCCTGCTGTGGGTGTGACAGACAGTTGCAATGCATTGCTTTTGCTGTGCCTGCTGTGTGTCTGAGGGAAGCTTGCACTGCTTTGCTTTTGCTGTGCCTACTATGTGTGTGAGGGAAGCTTGCACTGCTTTGCTTTTGCTGTGTATGCTGTGTGTGAGGGAAGCATGCACTGCTTTGCTTTTGCTGTGCCTGCTGTATGTGTGAGAGACACTTGCACTACTTTGCTTTTGCTGTGACTGCTGTGTGTGAATGAAGCTTGCACTGCATTGCTTTTGCTGTGCCTGCTGTATGTGTGAGGGACGCTTGAACTGCTTTGCTTTTGCTGTGCCTGCTGTGTGTGTGAGAGAGACACTTGCACTGCTTTGCTTTTGCTGTGCCTGCTATGTGTGTGAGAGAAGCATGCACTGCTTTGCTTTTGCTGTGCCTGCTGTGTATGTGAGAGATGCTTGCACTGCTTTGCTTTTGATGTGCCTGCTGTGTGTGAGAGACACTTGCACTGCTTTCTTTTGCTGTGCCTGCTGTGTGTGTGAAGGAAGCTTACACTGCTTTGCTTTTGCTATGCCTGCTGTGTGTAAGTGAAGCTTTCACTGCTTTGCTTTTGCTGTGCCTGCTGTGTGTGTCAGGGAAGTGTGAACTGCTTTGCTTTTGCTGTGCTTGCTGTGTGTGTGAGGGAAACCTGCACTGCTTTGCTTTTGCTGTGCCTGCTGTGTGTGTCAGGGAAGCGTGCACTGCTTTGCTTTTGCTGTGCTTGCTGTGTGTGTGAGGGAAGCTTGCACTAATTGTCTTTTGCTGTGCCTCCTGTGTGTGTGAGGGAAGCTGCACTGCTTTGCTTTTGCTGTGCCTGCTGTGTGTGTGAGAGACGGTTGCACTGCTTTGTTTTCGCTGTGCCTGCTATGTGTCTGAGGAAGCTTTCACTACTTTGCTTTTTCTGTGCCTGCTGTGTGTGTGAGAGATGGTTGCAATGCTTTGCTTTTGCCTTGCCTGCTGTGTGTCTGAGGGAAGCTTGCACGGCTTTGCTTTTTCTGTGCCTGCGGTGTGTGTGAGAGATGCCTGCACTGATTTGCTTTTGCTGTGACTGCTGTGTGTGAATGAAGCTTGCACTGCTTTGCTTTTGCTGTGCCTGCTGTCTGTGCGAGGGATGCTTGAACTGCTTTCCATTTGCTGTGCCTGCTGTGCATGTGAGAGATGCTTGCACTGCTTTGTTTTTGCTGTGCCTGCTCTGTGTGTGAGGGAAGCGTGCACTGCTTTGCTTTTGCTGTGCCTGCTGTGTATGTGAGAGATGCTTGCACTGCTTTGCTTTTGCTGTGCCTACTGTGTGTGTGAGGGAAGCGTGCACTGCTTTGCTTTTGCTGTGCCTGCGGTGTGTGTGAGAGACGCTTGCACTGTTTTGCTTTTGCTGTACCTGCTGTGTATGTGGGAGATGCTTGCACTGCTTTGCTTTTGCTGTGCCTGCTGTGTGTGAGAGAAACCTGCACTGCTTTGCTTTTGCTGTGCCTGCTGTGTGTGTGAAGGAAGCTTACACTGCTTTCCTTTTGCTATGCCTGCTGTGAGTGTGAGGGAAGCATGCACTGCTTTGCTTTTGCTGTGCCTGCTGTGTGTGTAAAAGACGAGTGCACTGATTTGCTTTTGCTGTGCCTGCTGTGTATGTGAGAGCCACTTGCACTGCTTTGTTTTTGCAGTGCCTGCTGTGTGTGTGTGAGGGAAGCATACACTGCTTTGCATTTGCTGTGCCTGCTGTGAGTGTAAGAGATATGTGCACTGCCTTGCTTTTCCTGTTCCTGCTGTGTGTAAGTGAAGCTTGTACTGCTTTGATTTTGCTATGCCTGCTGTGTTGTGAGGGAGGGAAGCTTGCACTGCTTTGCTTTTGCTGTGCCTGCTGTGTGTATGAGGGAAGTGTGCAATGCTTTGTTTTTGCTGTGCCTGCTGTGTGTGTGTGAGGGAAGTGTGCATTGCTTTGCTTTTGCTGTGCCTGCTGTGCATGGCAGAGATGCTTGCACTGCTTTGCTTTTGCTGTGCCTGCTGTGTATGAGAGAGACACTTACACTGCTTTGCTTTTGCTGTGCCTGCTGTGTGTGTGAGGGAAGTGTGCACTGCTTTGCTTTTGCTGTGCCTGCTGCATGTGTAAGAGACACATGCACTGCTTTGCTTTTGCTGTGACTGCTACGTGAATGAAGCTTGCAATGCTTTGTTTTGCTGTGCCTGCTGTGTGTGTGAGGGAATCTTGAACTGCTTTGCATTTGCTGTGCCTGCTGTGTGTGTCAGGGAAGCGTGGACTGCTTTGCTTTTGCTGTGCTTTCTGTTTGTGTGAGGGTAGCTTGCACTGCTTTGCTTTTGCTGTGCCTGCTGTGTATGTGAGAGATGCTTGCATTGCTTTGCTTTTGGTGTGCCTGCTGTGTGTGTGAGGGCAGTGTGCACTGCTTTACTTTTGCTGTGCCTGCTGTGTGTGTGAAGGAAACTTACACTGTTTTGCTTTTGCTGTACCTGCTGTGTATGTGAGAGATGCTTGCACTGCTTTGCTTTTGCTGTGCCTGCTGTGTGTGTGAGACACTTGCACTGCTTTGCTTTTGATGTGCCTGCTGTGTGTGTGAAGGAAGCTTACACTGCTTTGCTTTTGCTGTGCCTGCTGTGACTGTAAGAGACGAGTGCACTGATTTGCTTTTGCTGTGCCTGCTGTGTATGTGAGAGACACTTGCACTGCTTTGTTTTTGCAGTGCCTGCTGTGTGTGTGTGAGGGAAGCATACACTGCTTTGCATTTGTTGTGCCTGCTGTGAGTGTAAGAGACATGAGCACTGCCTTGCTTTTCCTGTTCCTGCTGTGTGTAAGTGAAGCTTGCACTGCTTTGATTTTGCTGTGCCTGCTGTGTGTGAGAGGGAAGTGTGCACTGCTTTGCTTTTGCTGTGCCTGCTGCATGTGTAAGAGACGCATGCACTGCTTTGCTTTTGCTGCGACTGCTGTGTGTGTGAGGGAAGCTTGAACTTCTTTGCATTTGCTGTGCCTGCTGTGTGTGTCAGGGAAGCTTGCACTGCTTTGCTTTTGCTGTCCTTGCTGTGTGTGTGAAGGAAGCTTGCACTGCTTCGCTTTTGCTGTGCTTGCTGTGTGTGTGAGGGAAGCTTGCACTGCTTTGCTTTTGCTCTGCCTGCTGTGTGTGTGAGGGAAGCGTGCGCTGCTTTGCTTTTGCTGTGCCTGCTGTGTGTGTAAGAGACGCTTGCAATGCTTTGTTTTTGCTGTGCCTGCTGTGTGTGTCAGACACTTGCACTGATTTGTTTTTGCTGTGCCTGCTGTGTGTGTAAGAAATGCTTATACTGCTTTGTATTTGCTTTGCCTGCTGTGTGTGCGAGGGACGCCTGCACTGCTTTGCTTTTTCTGTGCCTGCTGTGTGTGTGAGGGAAGCGTGCACTGCTTCGCTTTTGCTGTGCCTGCTGTGTATGTGAGAGATGCTTGCACTTGTTTGCTTTTGCTGTGCCTGCTGTGCGTGTAAGATAAACATGCACTGCTTTGCTTTTGCTGCACCTGCTGTGTGTGAGAGGGAAGCATGCACTGCTTTGCTGTGCTTGCTGTGCGTGTGAGGTAAGCGTGCACTGCTTTGCTTTTGCCTTCCTTACTGTGTGTGAGAGATGCTTGCACTGCTTTGCTTTTACTTTGCTTGCTGTGTGTGTGAGGGAAGCGTGCACTGCTTTCCTTTTGCTGTGCCGGCTGTGTGTGTGAGAGACGCTTGCACTGTTTTGCTTTTGCTGTACCTGCTGTGTGTGTCAGATACTTGCACTGCTTTGTTTTTGCTGTGCCTGCTGTGTGTGTGAGGGAAGCATGCACTGCTTTTCTTTTGCTGTGCTTGCCGTGTGTGTGTGAGGGAAGCTTGCAATGCTTTGCTTTTGCCCTGCCTGCTGTGTGTGTGAGGGAAGCGTGCACTGCTTTGCTTTTGCTGTGCCTGCTGTGTGATTAAGAGATGCATGCACTGCTTTGCTTTTGCTGTGCCTGCTGTGTGTGTAAGAGATGCTTGCAATGCTTTGTTTTTGCTGTGCCTGCTTCGTGTGTCAGATACTTGCACTGCTTTGTTTTTGCTGTGCCTGCTGTGTGTGTAAGGTATGCATGCAGTGCTTTGCTTTTGCTGTACCTGCTTTGTGTGTGAGGGAAGCTTGCACTGCTTTGCTTTTGCTGTCCTTGCTGTGTGTGTGAGGGAAGCTTGCACTGCATTGATTTTGCTGTGCTTGCTGTGTGTGTGAGGGAAGCCTGCACTGCTTTGCTTTTGCTCTGCCTGCTGTGTGTGTGAGGGAAGCGTGCACTGCTTTGCTTTTGCTGTGCCTGCTGTGTGTTTAAGAGACACATGCACTGCTTTGCTTTTGCTGTGCCTGCTGTCTGTGTAAGAGACACTTGCAATGCTTTGTTTGCTGTGCCTGCTGTGTGTGTGAGGGAAGCGTGCACTGCTTTGCTTTTGCTGTGCCTGCTGTGTGTGTAAGAGACGCTTGCAATGCTTTGTTTTTGCTGTGCCTGCTGTGCGTGTCAGACACTTGCACTGGTTTGTTTTTGCTGTGCCTGCTGTGTGTGTAAGAAATGCTTATACTGCTTTGTATTTGGTTTGCCTGCTGTGTGTGTGAGGGACGCTTGCACTGCTTTGCTTTTTCTGTGCCTGCTGTGTGTGTGAGGGAAGCGTGCACTGCTTTGCTTTTGCTGTGCCTGCTGTGTATGTGAGAGACGCTTGCACTTGTTTGCTTTTGCTGTGCCTGCTGTGTGTGTAAGATAAACATGCACTGCTTTGCTTTTGCTGCACCTGCTGTGTGTGAGAGGGAAGCATGCACTGCTTTGCTGTGCTTGCTGTGTGTGTGAGGGAAGTGTACACTGCTTTGCTTTTGCCTTCCCTAATGTGTGTGAGAGATGCTTGCACTGCTTTGCTTTTACTTTGCTTGCTGTGTGTGTGAGGGAAGCGTGCACTGCTTTGCTTTTGCTGTGCCGGCTGTGTGTGTGAGAGACGCTTGCACAGTTTTGCTTTTACTGTACCTGCTGTGTGTGTGAGGGAAGCATGCACTGCTTTTCTTTTGCTTTGCTTGCCGTGTGTGTGTGAGGGAAGCTTGCAATGCTTTGCTTTTGCCCTGCCTGCTGTGTGTGTGAGGGAAGTGTGCACTGCTTTGCTTTTGCTGTGCCTGCTGTGTGTGTAAAAGATGCTTGCAATGCTTTGTTTTTGCTGTGCCTGCTTCGTGTGTCAGATACTTGCACTGCTTTGTTTTTGCTGTGCCTGCTGTGTGTGTAAGATATGCATGCAGTGCTTTGCTTTTGCTGTGCCCGCTTTGTGTGTGAGGGAAGCTTGCACTTCTTTGCTTTTGCTCTGCCTGCTGTGTGTGTGAGGGAAGCGTGCAATGCGTTGCTTTTGCTGTGCCTGCTGTGTGTTTAAGAGACACATGCACTGCTTTGCTTCTGCTGTGCCTGCTGTCTGTGTAAGAGACACTTGCAATGCTTTGTTTGCTGTGCCTGCTGTGTGTGTCAGATACTTGCACTGCTTTGTTTTTGCTATACCCGCTGTGTGTGTAAAGTATGCATGCACTGCTTTGCTTTTGCTGTGCCTACTGTGTGTGAGAGATGCTTGCACTGCTTTGCTTTTGCTTTTGCTGTGCCTGCTGTGTGTGTGAGGGAAGCATGCACTGCTTTGCTTTTGCTGTGCCGGCTGTGTGTGTGAGAGACGCTTGCACTGTTTTGCTTTTGCTGTACCTGCTGTGAGTGTGAGAGATGCTTGCACTGCTTTGCTTTTGCTGTGCGTGCTGTGTGTGTGAGGGAAGCGTGATCTGCTTTGCTTTTGCTGTGCTTGCAGTGTGTGTGAGAGAAGCTTGAAATGCTTTGCTTTTACTCTGCCTGCTGTGTTTGTGAGGGAAGCATGCAGTGCTTTGCTTTTGCTGTGCCTGCTGTGTGTTTAAGAGACACATGCACTGCTTTGCTTTTGCTGTGCCTGCTGTCTGTGTAAGAGACACTTGCAATGGTTTGTTTGCTGTGCCTGCTGTGTGTGTGAGGGAAGCGTGCACTGCTTTGATTTTGCTGTGCCTGCTGTGTGTGTAAGAGACGCTTGCAATGCTTTGTTTTTGCTGTGCCTGCTGTGTGTGTCAGACACTTGCACTGATTTGTTTTTGCTGTGCCTGCTGTGTGTGTAAGAAATGCTTATACTGCTTTGTATTTGCTTTGCCTGCTGTGTGTGTGAGGGACGCTTGCACTGCTTTGCTTTTTCTGTGCCTGCAGTGTGTGTGAGGGAAGCGTGCACTGCTTTGCTTTTGCTGTGCCTGCTGTGTATGTGAGAGATGCTTGCACTTGTTTGCTTTTGCTGTGCCTGCTGTGTGTGTAAGATAAACATGCACTGCTTTGTTTTTGCTGTGCCTGCTGTGTGTGTAAGATATGAATGCAGTGCTTTGCTTTTGCTGTGCCCGCTTTGTGTGTGAGGGAAGCTTGCACTGCTTTGCTTTTGCTGTCCTTGCTGTGTGTGTGAGGGAAGCTTGCACTGCATTGCTTTTGCTGTGCTTGCTGTGTGTGTGAGGGAAGCTTGCACTGCTTTGCTTTTGCTCTGCCTGCTGTGTGTGTGAGGGAAACGTGCACTGCTTTGCTTTTGCTGTGCCTGCTGTGTGTTTCAGAGACACATGCACTGCTTTGCTTTTGCTGTGCCTGCTGTCTGTATGAGACACTTGCATTGCTTTGTTTGCTGTGCCTGCTGTGTGTGTCAGATACTTGCACTGCTTTGTTTTTGCTGTGCCTGCTGTGTGTGTAAAATATGCATGCACTGCTTTGCTTTTGCTGTGCCTACTGTGTGTGAGAGATGCTTGCACTGCTTTGCTTTTGCTGTGCCTGCTGTGTGTGTGAGGGAAGCATGCACTGCTTTGCTTTTGCTGTGCCGGCTGTGTGTGTGAGAGACGCTTGCACTGTTTTGCTTTTGCTGTACCTGCTGTGAGTGTGAGAGATGTTTGCACTGCTTTGCTTTTGCTGTGCGTGCTGTGTGTGTGAGGGAAGTGTGCACTGCTTTGCTTTTGCTGTGCTTGCAGTGTGTGTGAGGGAAACTTGAAATGCTTTGCTTTTACTCTGCCTTCTGTGTGTGTGAGGGAAGCGTGCAGTGCTTTGCTTTTGCTGTGCCTGCTGTGAGTTTAAGAGACAAATGGACTGCTTTGATTTTGCTGTGCCTGCTGTGTGTGTAAGAGACGCTTGCAATACTTTGTTTTTGCTGTGCCTTCTGTGTGTATCAGATACTTACACTGCTTTGCTTTTGCTGTGCCCGCTTTGTATGTGAGGGATGCTTGCACTGCTTTGCTTTTGCTGTCCTTGCTGTGTGTGTGAGGGAAGCTTGCACTGCTTTGCTTTTGCTGTGCCTGCTGTGTGTGTGAGGGAAGCGTGCACTGCTTTGCTTTTGCAGTGCCTGCTGTGTGTGTAAGAGACGCTTGCAATGCTTTGTTTTTGCTGTGCCTGCTGTGTGTGTCAGACACTTGCACTGATTTGTTTTTGCTGTGCCTACTGTGTGTGTAAGAAATGCTTGTACTGCTTTGTATTTGCTTTGCCTGCTGTGTGTGTGAGGGAAGCGTGCACTGCTTTGCTTTTCCTATACCTGCTGTGTCTGTGAGAGACGCTTGCACTTGTTTGCTTTTGCTGTGCCTGCTGTGTGTGTAAGATAAACATGCACTGCTTTGCTTTTGCTGCACCTGCTGTGTGTGTGAGGGAAGCATGCACTGCTTTGCTGTGCTTGCTGTGTGTGTGAGGGAAGCGTGCACTGCTTTGCTTTTGCTGTGCCTACTGTGTGTGAGAGATGCTTGCACTGCTTTGCTTTTACTTTGCTTGCTGTGTGTGTGAGGGAAGCGTGCAGTGCTTTGCTTTTGCTGTGCCGGCCATGTGTGTGAGAGACGCTTGCACTCTTTTGCTTTTGCTGTATCTGCTGTGTATGTGAGAGATGCTTGAACTGCTTTGCTTTTGCTGTGCCTGCTGTTTGTGAGAGGGAAGCGTGCACTGCTTTGCTTTTGCTGTACTTGCTGTGTGTGTGAGGGAAGCTTGCAATGCGTTGCTTTTGCTATGCCTGCTGTGTGTGTGAGGGAAGCGTGCACTGCTTTGCTTTTGCTCTGCCTGGTGTATGTGTGAGAGAAGTGTATACTGCTTTGCTTTTGCTGTGCCTTCTGTGTGTGTAAGATATGCATGCACTGCTTTTCTTTGGCTGTGCCCGCTTTGTGTGTGAGGGAAGCTTGCACTGCTTTGCTTTTGCTGTCCTTGCTGTGTGTGTGAGGGAAGCTTGCACTGCTTTGCTTTTGCTATGCTTGCTGTGTTTGTGAGGGAAGCCTGCACTGCTTTGCTTTTGCTCTGCCTGCTGTGTGTGTGAGGGAAGCGTGCACCTCTTTGCTTCTGCTGTGCCTGCTGTGTGTTTAAGAGAAGCATGCACGGCTTTGCTTTTGCTGTGACTGCTGTGTGTGTAAGAGACACTTGCAATGCTTTGTTTGCTGTGCCTGCTGTGTGTGTCAGATACTTGCACTGCTTTGTTTTTGCTGTGCCTGCTGTGTGTGTGAGGGAAGCGTGCACTGCTTTGCTTTTGCTGTGCTTGCCGTGTGTGTGTGAGGGAAGCTTGCAATGCTTTGCTTTTGCTCTGCCTGCTGTGTGTGTGAGGGAAGCGTGCACTGCTTTGCTTTTGCTGTTCCTGCTGTGTGTTTAAGAGATGCATGTGCTGCTTTGCTTTTGCTGTGCCTGCAGTGTGTGTAAGAGATGCTTGCAATGCTTTGTTTTTGCTGTACCTGCTGTGTGTGTGATGGAAGCGTGCACTGCTTTGCTTTTGCTGTGCTTGCCGTGTGTGTGTGAGGGAAGCTTGCAATGCTTTGCTTTTGCTCTGTCTGCTGTGTGTGTGAGGGAAGCGTGCACTGCTTTGCTTTTGCTGTGCCTGATGTGTGTTTAAGAGATGCATACACTGCTTTGCTTTTGCTGTGCCTGCTGTGTGTGTAAGAGACAATTGCAATGCTTTGTTTTTGCTGTGCCTGCTGTGTGTGTCAGATACTTGCACTGCTTTGTTTTTGCTGTGCCTGCTGTGTGTGTAAGCTATGCATGCACTGCTTTGCTTTTGATGTGCCCGCTTTGTGTGTGAGGGAAGCTTGCACTGCTTTGCTTTTGCTGTCCTTGCTGTGTGTGTGAGGGAAGCTTACACTGCTTTGCTTTTGCTGTGCTTGCTGTGTGTGTGAGCTAAGCTTGCACTGCTTTGCTTTTGCTCTGCCTGCTGTGTGTGTGAGGGAAGCGTGCACTGCTTTGCTTTTGCTCTGCCTGCTGTGTGTGTGAGGGAAGCGTGCACTGCTTTGCTTTTGCTGTGCCTGCTGTGTGTTTGAGACGCATGCACTGCTTTGCTTTTGCTGTGCCTACCGTGTGTGTAAGAGACACTTGCAATGCTTTGTTTCCTGTGTCTGCTGTGTGTGTCAGATACTTGCACTGCTTTGTTTTTGCTGTGCCTGCTGTGTGTGTAAAATATGCATGCACTGCTTTGCTTTTGCTGTGCCTACTGTGTGTGAGAGATGCTTGCACTGCTTTGCTTTTGCTGTGCCTGCTGTGTGTGTGAGGGAAGCATGCACTGCTTTGCTTTTGCTGTGCCGGCTGTGTGTGTGAGAGACGCTTGCACTGTTTTGCTTTTGCTCTGCTGCTGTGTGTGTGAGGGAAGCGTGCAGTGCTTTGCTTTTGCTGTGCCTGCTGTGAGTTTAAGAGACAAATGGACTGCTTTACTTTTGTTGTACCTGCTGTGTGTGTAAGAGACACTTGCAATGCTTTGATTCTGCTGTGCCTGCTGTGTTTGTCAGATACTTGCACTACTTTGTTTTTGCTGTTCCTGCTGTGTGTGTAAGATATGCATGCACTGCTTTGCTTTTGCTGTGCCCGTTTTGTGTGTGAGGGAAGCTTGCACTGCTTTGCTTTTGCTGTCCTTGCTGTGTGTGTGAGGGAAGCTTGCACTGCTTTGCTTTTGCTGTGCTTGCTGTGTGTGTGAGGTAAGCTTGCACTGCTTTGCTTTTGCTCTTCCTGCTGTGTTTGTGAGGGAAGCGTGCACTGCTTTGCTTTTGCTGTGCCTGCTGTGTGTTTAAGAGACGCATGCACTGCTTTGCTTTTGCTGTGCCTACCGTGTGTGTAAGATACACTTGCAATGCTTTGTTTGCTGTGTCTGCTGTGTGTGGCAGATATTTGCATTGCTTTGTTTTTGATGTGCCTGCTTTGTGTGTAAAATATGCATGCACTGCTTTGCTTTTGCTGTGCCTACTGTGTGTGAGAGATGCTTGCACTGCTTTGCTTTTGCTGTGCGTGCTGTGTGTGTGAGGGAAGCGTG
This sequence comes from Ambystoma mexicanum, assembly GCF_040938575.1. NCBI lineage: Eukaryota > Metazoa > Chordata > Amphibia > Caudata > Ambystomatidae > Ambystoma > Ambystoma mexicanum. The sequence continues at coordinate 22,379,075 of NC_090940.1, forward strand.
CCCTGCTTTGCTTTTGCTGTGCTTGCTGTGTGTGTGAGGGAAGCTTGCAATGCTTTGCTTTTGCTCTGCCTGCTGTGTGTGTGAGGGAAGTGTGCAGTGCTGTGCTTTTGCTGTGCCTGCTGTGAGTTTAAGAGACAAATGGACTGCTTTGCTTTTGCTGTACCTGCAGTGTGTGTAAGAGATGCTTGCAATACTTTGTTTTTGCTGTTCTGCTGTGTGTATCAGATACTTGCACTGCTTTGTTTTTGCTGTGCCTGCTGTGTGTGTAAGATATGCATGCACTGCTCTGCTTTTGCTGTGCCCGCTTTGTGTTTGAGTGATGCTTGCACTGCTTTGCTTTTGCTGTCTTTGCTGTGTGTGTGAGGGAAGCTTGCACTGCTTTGCTTTTGCTCTGCCTGCTGTGTGTGTGAGGGAAGTGTGCACTGCTTTGCTTTTGCTGTGCCTGCTGTGTGTTTAAGAGAGGCTTGCAATGCTTTGTTTTAACTATGCCTGCTTTGTGTGTCAGACACTTGCACTGATTTGTTTTTGCTGTGCCTACTCTGTGTGTAAGAAATGCTTGTACTGCTTTGTATTTGCTTTGCCTGCTGTGTGTGTGAGGGACGCTTGCACTGTTCTGCTTTTTCTGTGCCTGCTGTGTGTGTGAGGGAAGCGTGCCCTGCTTTGCTTTTGCTGTGCCTGCTGTGTATGTGAGAGACGCTTGAACCTGTTTGCTTTTGCTGTGCCTGCTGTGTGTGTAAGATAAACATGCACTCCTTTGCTTTTGCTGCACCTGCTGTGTGTGTGAGGGAAGCATGCACTGCTTTGCTGTGCTTGCTGTGTGTGTGAGGGAAGTGTGCACTGCTTTGCTTTTGCTGTGCCTACTGTGTGTGAGAGATGCTTGCACTGCTTTGCTTTTACTTTGCTTGCTGTGGGTGTGAGGGAAGCGTGCACTGCTTTGCTTTTGCTGTGCCGGCCATGTGTGTGAGAGACGCTTGCACTGTTTTGCTTTTGCTGTATCTGCTGTGTATGTGAGAGATGCTTGCACTGCTTTGCTTTTGCTGTGCCTGCTGTGTGTGTGAGGGCAGCGTGCACTGCTTTGCTTTTGCTGTGCCTGCTGTGTGTGTAAGATATGCATGCACTGCTTTGCTTTTGCTGTGCCTGCTGTGTGTGTAAGATATGCATGCACTGCTTTGCTTTTGCTGTGCCGGCTTTGTGTGTGAGGGAAGCTTGCACTGCTTTGCTTTTGCTGTCCTTGCTGTGTGTGTGAGGGAAGCTTGGACCGCTTTGCTTTTGCTGTGCTTGCTGTGTGTGTGAGGGAAGCCTGCACTGCTTTGCTTTTGCTCTGCCTGCTGTGTGTGTGAGGTAAGCTTGCACTGCTTTGCTTTTGCTCTGCCTGCTGTGTGTGTGAGGGAAGCGTGCACTGCTTTGCTTTTGCTGTGCCTGCTGTCTGTTTAAGAGACGCATGCACTGCTTTGCTTTTGCTGTGCCTACCGTGTGTGTAAGAGACACTTGCCATGTTTTGTTTGCTGTGTCTGCTGTGTGTGTCAGATACTTGCACTGCTTTGCTTTTGCTGTGCCTGCTGTGTGTGTGAGGGAAGCATGCACTGCTTTGCTTTTGCTGTGCCGGCTGTGTGTGTGAGAGATGCTTGCACTGCTTTGCTTTTGCTGTGCCTGCTGTGTGTGTGAGGGAAGCATGCACTGCTTTGCTTTTGCTGTGCCGGCTGTGTGTGTGAGAGATGCTTGCACTGCTTTGCTTTTGCTGTGCCTGCTGTGTGTGCGAGGGAAGCATGCACTGCTTTGCTTTTGCTGTGCCTGCTGTGTTTTTAAAAGACGCATGCACTGCTTTGCTTTTGCTGTGCCTACCGTGTGTGTAAGAGACACTTGCAATGCTTTGTTTGCTGTGTCTGCTGTGTGTGTCAGATACTTGCACTGCTTTGTTTTTGCTGTGCCTGCTGTGTTTGTAAAATATGCATGCACTGCTTTGCTTTTGCTGTGCCTACTGTGTGTGAGAGATGCTTGCACTGCTTTGCTTTTGCTGTGTGTGCTGTGTGTGTGAGGGAAGCGTGCACTGCTTTGCTTTTGCTGTGCTTGCTGTGTGTGTGAGGGAAGCTTGCAATGCTTTGCTTTTGCTCTGCCTGCTGTGTGTGTGAGGGAAGCATGCAGTGCTTTGCTTTTGCTGTGCCTGCTGTGAGTTTAAGAGACGAATGGACTGCTTTGCTTTTGCTGTACCTGCTGTGTGTGTAAGACGCTTGCAATACTTTGTTTTTGCTGTGCCTGCTGTGTGTATCAGATACTTGCACTGCTTTCTTTTTGCTGTGCCTGCTGTGTGTGTAAGATATGCATGCACTGCTCTGCTTTTGTTGTGCCCGCTTTGTGTGTGAGTGATGCTTGCACTGCTTTGCTTTTGCTGTCCTTGCTGTGTGTGTGAGGGAAGCTTGCACTGCTTTGCTTTTGCTCTGCCTGCTGTGTGTGTGAGGGAAGCGTGCACTGCTTTGCTTTTGCTGTGCCTGCTGTGTGTGTAAGAAATGCTTGAACTGCTTTGTATTTGCTTTGCCTGCTGTGTGTGTGAGGGACGCTTGCACTGTTCTGCTTTTTCTGTGCCTGCTGTGTGTGTGAGGGAAGTGTGCCCTGCTTTGCTTTTGCTGTGCCTGCGGTGTATGTGAGAGACGCTTGAACTTGTTTGCTTTTGCTGTGCCTGCTGTGTGTGTAAGATAAACATGCACTGCTTTGCTTTTGCTGCACCTGCTGTGTGTGTGAGGGAAGCATGCACCGCTTTGCTGTGCTTGCTGTGTGTGTGAGGGAAGCGTGCACTGCTTTGCTTTTGCTGTGCCGGCCATGTGTGTGAGAGACGCTTGCACTGTTTTGCTTTTGCAGTGCCTGCTGTGTATGTGAGAGACGCTTGCACTTGTTTGCTTTTGCTGTGCCTGCGGTGTATGTGAGAGACGCTTGAACTTGTTTGCTTTTGCTGCGCCTGCTGTGTGTGTGAGGGAAGCATGCACCGCTTTGCTGTGCTTGCTGTGTGTGTGAGGGAAGCATGCACTGCTTTGCTTTTGCCCTGCCTGCTGTGTGTGTGAGGGATGCATGCACTGCTTTGCTTTTCCTCTGCCTGTTGTGTGTTTCAGAGACACATGCACTGCTTTGCTTTTGCTGTGCCTTCTGTGTGTGTAAGAGATGCTTGCAATGCTTTGTTTTTGCTGTGCCTGCTTTGTGTGTCAGATACTTGCACTGCTTTGTTTTTGCTGTGCCTGCTGTGTATGTGAGAGATGCTTGCACTGCTTTGCTTTTGCTGTGTCTGCTGTGTGTGTGAGGGAAGCATGCACTGCTTTGCTTTTGCTGTGCTTGCTGTGTGTGTGAGGGAAGCTTGCAATGCTTTGCTTTTGCTATGCCTGCTGTGTGTGTGAGGGAAGCGTGCACTGCTTTGCTTTTGCTGTGCCTGCTGTGTGTGTGAGGGAAGCGTGCACTGCTTTGCTTTTGTTGTGCCTGCTGTGTGTGTAAGAGACACTTGCAATGCTTTGTTTGCTGAGCCTGCTGTGTGTCAGATACTTGCACTGCTTTGCTTTTGCCTGCCTGCTGTGTGTGTAAGAGACACTTGCAATGCTTTGTTTGCTGAGCCTGCTGTGTGTCAGATACTTGCACTGCTTTGTTTTTGCTGTGCCTGCTGTGTGTGTAAAATATGCATGCACTGCTTTGCTTTTGCTGTGCCTACTGTGTGTGAGAGATGCTTGCACTGCTTTGCTTTTGCTGTGCCTGCTGTGTGTGTGAGGGAAGCGTGCACTGCTTTGTTCTTGCTGTGCCGGCTGTGTGTGTGAGAGACGCTTGCACTGTTTTGCTTTTCCTGTACCTGCTGTGTATGTGAGAGATGCTTGCACTGCTTTGCTTTTGCTCTGCTTGCTGTGTGTGTGAGGGAAGCTTGCAATGCTTTGCTTTTGCTCTGCCTTCTGTGCGTGTGAAGGAAGTGTGCAGTGCTTTGCTTTTGCTGTGCCTGCTGTGTGTTTAAGAGACGCATGCACTGCTTTCCTTTTGCTGTGCCTGCTGTGTGTGTAAGAGACAATTGCAATGCTTTGTTTTTGCTGTGTCTGCTGTGTGTGTCAGATACTTGCACTGCTTTATTTTTGCTGTGCCTGCTGTGTGTGTAAGATATGCATGCACTGCATTACTTTTGCTGTGCCCGCTTTGTGTGTGAGGGAAGCTTGAACTGCTTTGCATTTGCTGTGCCTGCTGTGTGTGTGAGGGAAGCTTGCACTGCTTTGCTTTTGCTGTGCTTGCTGTGTGTGTGAGGTAAGCTTGCACTGCTTTACTTTTGCTTTCCTTGCTGTGTGTGTGAAGGAAGCTTGCACTGCTTTGCTTTTGCTGTGTTCGCTGTGTGTGTTAGGGAAGCTTGCACTGCTTTGCTTTTGCTCTGCCTGCTCTGTGTGTGAGGGAAGTGTGCACTGATTTGCTTTTGCTGTGCCTGCTGTGTGTTTAAGAGACACATGCACTGCTTTGCTTTTGCTGTGCCTGCTGTGTGTGTCAGACACTTGCACTGCTTTTTTTTGCTGTGCCTGCTGTGTGTGTAAGAAATGCTTGCACTGCTTGGTATTTGCTGTGCCTGCTGTGTGTGTGTGAGGGACGCCTGCACTGCTTTGATTTTTCTGTGCCTGCTGTGTGTGTGAGGGAAGCGTGCACTGCTTTGCTTTTGCTGTGCCTTCTGTGTGTGTAAGAGATGCTTCCAATGCTTTGTTTTTGCTGTGCCTGCTTTGTGTGTCAGATACTTGCACTGCTTTGTTTTTGCTGTGCCTGCTGTGTATGTGAGAGATGCTTGCACTGCTTTGCTTTTGCTGTGCCTGCTGTGTGTGTGAGGGAAGCATGCACTGCTTTGCTTTTGCTGTGCTTGCTGTGTGTGTGAGGGAAGCTTGCAATGCTTTGCTTTTGCTATGCCTGCTGTGTGTGTGAGGGAAGCGTGCACTGCTTTGCTTTTGCTGTGCCTGCTGTGTGTGTGAGGGAAGCGTGCACTGCTTTGTTTTTGCTATGCCTGCTGTGTGTTTAAGATATACATGCACTGCTTTTCTTTTGCTGTGCCTGCTTTGTGTGTGAGGGAAGCTTGCACTGCTTTGCTTTTACTGTCCTTGCTGTATGTATGAGGGAAGCGTGCACTGCTTTGCTTTTGCTGTGCCTGCTGTGTGTTTAAGAGACGCATGCACTGCTTTGATTTTGCTCTGCCTGCTGTGTGTGTAAGAGACACTTGCAATGCTTTGTTTGCTGTGCCTGCTGTGTGTGTCAGATACATGCACTGCTTTGTTTTTGCCGTGCCTGCTGTGTGCGTGAGGGAAGCATGCACTGCTTTTCTTTTGCTGTGCTTGCCGTGTGTGTGAGGGAAGCTTGCAATGCTTTGCTTTTGCCCTGCCTGCTGTGTGTGTGAGGGATGCGTGCACTGCTTTGCTTCTTTGCTTTTCCTCTGCCTGCTGTGTTTTTAAGAGACACATGCACTGCTTTGCTTTTGCTGTGCCTTCTGTGTGTGTAAGAGATGCTTGCAATGCTTTGTTTTTGCTGTGCCTGCTTTGTGTGTCAGATACTTGCACTGCTTTGTTTTTGCTGTGTGTGTAAGATATACATGCACTGGTTTGCTTTTGCTGTGCCTGCTTTGTGTGTGATGGAAGCTTGAACTGCTTTGTTTTACTGTCCTTGCTGTGTGTGTGAGGGAAGCTTGCACTGCTTTGCTTTTGCTGTGCTTGCTGTGTGTGTGATGGAAGCTTGCACTGCTTTGCTTTTGCTCTGCCTGCTGTGTGTGTGATCGAAGCGTGCACTGCTTTGCTTTTGCTGTGCCTGCTGTGTGTTTAAGAGACGCATGCACTGCTTTGCTTTTGCTGTGCCTGCTGTGTGTGTAAGAGATGCTTGCACTGCTTTGCTTTTGCTCTGCCTGCTGTGTGTGTGATCGAAGCGTGCACTGCTTTGCTTTTGCTGTGCCTGCTGTGTGTTTAAGAGACGCATGCACTGCTTTGTTTTTGCTGTGCCTGCTGTGTGTGTAAGATATACATGCACTGCTTTGCTTTTGTTGTGCCTGCTTTGTGTGTGATGGAAGCTTGCACTGCTTTGCTTTTACTGTCCTTGCTGTGTGTATGAGGGAAGCTTGCACTGCTTTGCTTTTGCTGTGCTTGCTGTGTGTGTGAGGGAAGCTTGCACTGCTTTGCTTTTGCTCTGCCTGCTGTGTGTGTGAGGGAAGCGTGCACTGCTTTGCTTTTGCTGTGCCTTCTGTGTGTTTAAGAGATGCTTGCAATGCTTTGTTTTTGCTGTGCCTGCTTTGTGTGTCAGATACTTGCACTGCTTTGTTTTTGCTGTGCCTGCTGTGTATGTGAGAGATGCTTGCACTGCTTCGCTTTTGCTGTGCATGCTGTGTGTTTGAGGGATGCGTGCACTGCTTTGCTTTTGCTGTGCTTGCTGTGTGTGTGAGGGAAGCGTGCACTGCTTTGCTTTTGCTGTGCCTGCTGTGTGAGTGAGGGAAGCATGCACTGCTTTGTTTTTGCTGTGCCTGCTGTGTGTTTAAGATATGCATGCACTGCTTTGCTTTTGCTGTGCCCGCTTTGTGTGTGAGGGAAGCTTGCACTGCTTTGCTTTTTCTGTCCTCTCTGTGTGTATGAGGGAAGCGTGCACTGCTTTGCTTTAGCTGTGCCTGCTGTGTGTTTAAGAGACAAATGCACTGCTTTGATTTTGCTGTGCCTTCTGTGTGTGTAAGAGACACTTGCAATGCTTTGTTTGATGTGCCTGCTGTGTGTGTCAGATACTTGCACTGCTTTGTTTTTGCCGTGTCGGCTGTGTGTGTGAGGGAAGCATGCACTGCTTTTCTTTTGCTGTGCTTGCCGTGTGTGTGTGAGGGAAGCTTGCAATGCTTTGCTTTTGCCCTGCCTGCTGTGTGTGTGAGGGATGCGTGCACTGCTTTGCGTTTCCTCTGCCTGCTGTGTGTTTAATAGACACATGCACTGCTTTGTTTTTGCTGTGCCTGCTGTGTGTTTAAGATATGAATGCACTGCTTTGCTTTTGCTGTGCCCGCTTTGTGTGTGAGGGAAGCTTGCACTGCTTTGCTTTTACTGACCTTGCTGTGTGTATGAGGGAAGCGTGCACTGCTTTGCTTTAGCTGTGCCTGCTGTGTGTTTAAGAGACGCATGCACTGCTTTGATTTTGCTGTGCCTGCTGTGTGTGTAAGAGACACTTGCAATGCTTTGTTTGCTGTGCCTGCTGTGTGTGTCAGATACTTGCACTGCTTTGTTTTTGCCGTGCCTGCTGTGTGTGTGAGGGAAGCATGCACTGCTTTGCTTTTGCTGTGCTTGCCGTTTGTGTGTGAGGGAAGCTTGCAATGCTTTGCTTTTGCCCTGCCGCCTGTGTGTGTGAGGGATGCGTGCACTGCTTTGCTTTTCCTCTGCCTGCTGTGTGTTTAATAGACACATGCACTGCTTTCCTTTTGCTGTGCCTTCTGTGTGTGTAAGAGATCGTTGCAATGCTTTGTTTTTGCTGTGTCTGCTTTGTGTGTCAGATACATGCACTGCTTTGCTTTTGCTGTGCCTGCTTTGTGTGTGATGGAAGCTTGAACTGCTTTGCTTTTACTGTCCTTGCTGTGTGTGTGAGGGAAGCTTGCACTGCTCTGCTTTTGCTGTGCTTGCTGTGTGTGTGAGGGAAGCTTGCACTGCTTTGCTTTTGCTCTGCCTGCTGTGTGTATGAGGGAAGCATGCACTGCTTTGCTTTTGCTGTGCCTGCTGTGTGTTTAAGAGACGCATGCAAAGCTTTGCTTTTGCTGTGCCTGCTGTGTGTGTAAGAGATGCTTGCAATGCTTTGTTTTTGCTGTGCCTGCTTTGTGTGTCAGATACTTGCACTGCTTTGTTTTTGCTGTGCCTGCTGTGTGTGTAAGATATACATGCACCGCTTTGCTTTTGCTGTGCCTGCTTTGTGTGTGATGGAAGCTTGCACTGCTTTGCTTTTACTGTCCTTGCTGTGTGTGTGAGGGAAGCTTGCACTGCTTTGCTTTTGCTGTGCTTGCTGTGTGTGTGAGGGAAGCTTGCACTGCTTTGCTTTTGCTGTGTGTGTGAGGGAAGCTTGCACTGCTTTGCTTTTGCTCTGCCTGCTGTGTGTGTGAGGGAAGCGTGCACTGCTTTGCTTTTGCTGTGCCTGCTGTGTGTTTAAGAGACGCATGCACTGCTTTGTTTTGCTGTTCCTGCTGTGTGTGTAAGAGACTCTTGCAATGCTTTGTTTGCTGTGCCTGCTGTGTGTGTCAGATAATTGCACTGCTTTGTTTTTGCGGTGCCTGCTGTGTGTGAAAAATATGCATGCACTGCTTTGCTTTTGCTGTGCCTACTGTGTGTGAGAGATGCTTGCACTGCTTTTTTTTTTTTCTGTGCCTGCTGTGTGTGTGAGGGAAGCGTGCACTGCTTTGCTTTTGCTGTGCCGACTGTGTGTGTTAGAGACACTTGCACTGTTTTGCTTTTGCTGTACCTGCTGTGTATGTGAGAGATGCTTGCACTGAATTGCTTTTGCTGTGCGTGCTGTGTGTGTGAGGGAAGCGTGCACTGCTTTGCTTTTGCTATGCTTGCTGTGTGTGTGAGGAAAGCTTGCAATGCTTTGCTTTTGCTCTGCCTGCTCTGTGTGTGAGGGAAGCGTGCAGTGCTTTGCTTTTGCTGTGGCTGCTGTGAGTTTAAGAGACGAATAGACTACTTTGCTTTTGCTGTGCCTACTGTGTGTGAGAGATGCTTGCACTGCTTTGCTTTTGCTTTGCCTGCTGTGTGTGTGAGGGAAGCGTGCACTGCTTTGCTTTTGCTGTGCCGGCTGTGTGTGTGAGAGACGCTTGCACTGTTTTGCTTTTGCTGTGCCTGCTGTGTATCTGAGAGATGCTTGCACTGCTTTGCTTTTGCTGTGCCTGCTGTGTGTGTGAGGGAAACGTGCACTGCTTTGCTTTTGCTGTGATTGCTGTGTGTGTGAGGGAAGCATGCACTGCTTTGCTTTTGCTGTGCCTGCTGTGTGTTTAAGAGACGCATGCACTGCTTTGCTTTTGCCTGCCTGCTGTGTGCGTAAGAGACACTTGCAATGCTTTGTTTGCTGTGCCTGCTGTGTGTGTAAGATATGCATGCACTGCTTTGCTTTTGCTGTGCCCACTTTGTGTGTGACGGAAGCTTGCACTGCTTTGCTTTTGCTGTCCTTGCTGTGTGTGTGAGGGAAGCTTGCACTGCTTTGCTTTTGCTGTGCTTGCTGTGTGTGTGAGGGAAGCTTGCACTGCTTTGCTTTTGCTCTGCCTGCTGTGTGTGTGAGGGAAGCGTGCACTGCTTTGCTTTTGTTGTGCCTGCTGTGTGTTTAAGAGATGCATGGACTGCTTTGCTTTTGCCTGCCTGCTGTGTGCGTAAGAGACACTTGCAATGCTTTGTTTGCTGAGCCTGCTGTGTGTGTCAGATACTTGCACTGCTTTGTTTTTGCTGTGCCTGTTGTGTGTGTAATATATGCATGCACTGCTTTGCTTTTGCTGTGCCTACTGTGTGTGAGAGATGCTTGCACTGCTTTGCTTTTGCTGTGCCTGCTGTGTGTGTGAGGGAAGCGTGTCCTGCTTTGCTCTTGCTGTGCCAGCTGTGTGTGTGAGAGACGCTTGCACTGTTTTGCTTTTGCTGGACCTGCTGTGTATGTGAGAGATGCTTGCACTGCTTTGCTTTTGCTGTGCTTGCTGTGTGTATGAGGGAAGCTTGCAATGCTTTGTTTTTGCTCTGCCTGCTGTGTGTGTGAAGGAAGTGTGCAGTGCTTTGCTTTTGCTGTGCCTGCTGTGTGTTTAAGAGACGCATGCACTGCTTTGCTTTTGCTGTGCCTGCTGTGTGTTTAAGAGACGCTTGCAATGCTTTGTTTTTGCTGTGCCTGCTGTGTGTGTCAGATACTTGCACTGCTTTGTTTTTGCTGTGCCTCTTGTGTGTGTAAGAAATGCATGCACTGCTTTACTTTTGCTGTGCCTGCTTTGTGTGTGAGGGAAGCTTGAACTGCTTTGCATTTGCTGTGCCTGCTGTGTGTGTCAGGGAAGCATGCACTGCTTTGCTTTTGCTGTGTGTGTGAGGGAAGCGTGCACTGCTTTGCTTTTGCTGTCCTTGCTGTGTGTGTGAAGGAAGCTTGCACTGCTTTGCTTTTGCTGTGTTTGCTGTGTGTGTTAGGGAAGCTTGCACTGCTTTGTTTTTGCTCTGCCTGCTCTGTGTGTGAGGGAAGTGTGCACTGATTTGCTTTTGCTGTGCCTGCTCTGTGTTTAAGAGAGACATGCACTGCTTTGCTTTTGCTGTGCCTGCTGTGTGTGTCAGACACTTCCACTGCTTTGTTTTTGCTGTGCCTGCTGTGTGTGTAAGAAATGCTTGCACTGCTTTGTATTTGCTGTGCCTGCTGTGTGTGTGAGGGACGTCTGCACTGCTTTGCTTATTCTGTGCCTGCTGTGTGTGTGAGGGAAGCGTGCACTGCTTTGCTTTTTCTGTGCCTGCTATGTATGTCAGAGACGCTTGCACTTATTTGCTTTTGATTTGCATGCTGTGTGTGTAAGATAAACATGCACTGCTTTGCTTTTGCTGCACCTGCTGTGTGTGTGAGGGAAGCATGCACTGCTTTGCTGTACTTGCTGTGTGTGTGAGGGAAGCATGCACTGTTTTGCTTTTGCTGTACCTGCTGTGTATGTGAGAGATGCTTGCACTGCTTTGCTTTTGCTGTGCTTGCTGTGTGTGTGAGGGAAGCTTGCACTGCTTTGCTTTGACTCTGCCTGCTCTGTGTGTGAGGGAAGTGTGCACTGATTTGCTTTTGCTGTGCCTGCTCTGTGTTTAAGAGACACATGCACTGCTTTGCTTTTGCTGTGCCTGCTGTGTGTGTCAGACACTTGCACTGCTTTGTTTTTGCTGTGCCTGCTGTGTGTGTAAGAAATGCCTCCACTGCTTTGTATTTGCTGTGCCTGCTGTGTGTGTGAGGGACATCTGCACTGCTTTGCTTATTCTGTGCCTGCTGTGTATGTGAGGGAAGCGTGCACTGCTTTGCTTTTGCTGTGCCTGCTGTGTATGTCAGAGACGCTTGCACTTATTTGCTTTTGCTGTGCCTGCTGTGTGTGTAAGATAAACATGCACTGCTTTGCTTTTGCTGCACCTGCTGCGTGTGTGAGGGAAGCATGCACTGCTTTGCTGTACTTGCTGTGTGTGTGAGAGAAGCATGCACTGCTTTGCTTTTGCTGTGCCTACTGTGTGTGAGAGATGCTTGCACTGCTTTGCTTTTGCTTTGCCTGCTGTGTGTGTGAGGGAAGCGTGCACTGCTTTGCTTTTGCTGTGCCGGCTGTGTGTGTGAGAGACGCTTGCACTGCTTTGCTTTTGCTGTGTTCGCTGTGTGTGTTAGGGAAGCTTGCACTGCTTTGCTTTTGCTGTGCCTGCTGTGTGTGTGAGGGAAGCGTGCACTGCTTTGCTTTTGCTGTGCTTGCTGTATGTGTGAGGGAAGCGTGCCCTGCTTTTCTTTTGATGTGCCTGCTGTGTGTTTAAGAGATGCATGCACTGCTTTGCTTTTGCTGTGCCCGCTTTGTGTGTGAGGGAAGCTTGCACTGCTTTGCTTTTACTGTCCTTGCTGTGGGTATGAGGGAAGCGTGCACTGCTTTGCTTTTGCTGTGCCTGCTGTGTGTTTAAGAGACGCATGCACTGCTTTGATTTTGCTGTGCCTGCTGTGTGTGTAAGAGACACTTGCAATGCTTTGTTTTTGCTGTGCCTGCTGTGTGTGTCAGATACTTGCACTGCTTTGTTTTTGCTGTGCCTGTTGTGTGTGTAAGATATGCATGCACTGCTTTACTTTTGCTGTGCCTGCTTTGTGTGTGAGGGAAGCTTGAACTGCTTTGCATTTGCTGTGCCTGCTGTGTGTGTCAGGGAAGCATGCACTGCTTTGCTTTTGCTGCGTGTGTGAGGGAAGCTTGCACTGCTTTGCTTTTGCTGTCCTTGCTGTGTGTGTGAAGGAAGCTTGCACTGCTTTGCATTTGCTGTGTTCGCAGTGTGTGTTAGGGAAGCTTGCACTGCTTTGCTTTGACTCTGCCTGCTCTGTGTGTGAGGGAAGTGTGCACTGATTTGCTTTTGCTGTGCCTGCTCTGTGTTTAAGAGACACATGCACTGCTTTGCTTTTGCTGTGCCTGCTGTGTGTGTAAGACATGCTTGCACTGCTTTGTATTTGCTGTGCCTGCTGTGTGTGTGAGGGACGTCTGCACTGCTTTGCTTATTCTGTGCCTGCTGTGTGTGTGAGGGAAGCGTGCACTGCTTTGCTTTTGCTCTGCCTGCTGTGTATGTCAGAGACGCTTGCACTTATTTGCTTTTGATTTGCATGCTGTGTGTGTAAGATAAACATGCACTGCTTTGCTTTTGCTGCACCTGCTGTGTGTGTGAGGGAAGCATGCACTGTTTTGCTGTACTTGCTGTGTGTGTGAGGGAAGCATGCACTGCTTTGATTTTGCTGTGCCTTCTGTGTGTGAGAGATGCTTGCACTGCTTTGCTTTTGCTTTGCCTGCTGTGTGTGCGAGGGAAGCGTGCACTGCTTTGCTTTTGCTGTGCCGGCTGTGTGTGTGAGAGACGCTTGCACTGTTTTCCATTTGCTGTGCCTGCTGTGTATGTGAGAGATGCTTGCACTGCTTTGCTTTTGCTGTGCCTGCTGTGTGTGTGAGGGAAGCGTGCACTGCTTTGCTTTTGCTGTGCTTGCTGTATGTGTGAGGGAAGAGTGCCCTGCTTTGCTTTTGCTGTGCCTGCTGTGTGTTTAAGAGACGCTTGCACTTATTTGCTTTTGATTTGCATGCTGTGTGTGTAAGATAAACATGCACTGCTTTGCTTTTGCTGCACCTGCTGTGTGTGTGAGGGAAGCATGCACTGCTTTGCTGTACTTGCTGTGTGTGTGTGAGGGAAGCATGCACTGTTTTGCTTTTGCTGTACCTGCTGTGTATGTGAGAGATGCTTGCACTGCTTTGCTTTTGCTGTGCTTGCTGTGTGTGTGAGGGAAGCTTGCACTGCTTTGCTTTGACTCTGCCTGCTCTGTGTGTGAGGGAAGTGTGCACTGATTTGCTTTTGCTGTGCCTGCTCTGTGTTTAAGAGACACATGCACTGCTTTGCTTTTGCTGTGCCTGCTGTGTGTGTCAGACACTTGCACTGCTTTGTTTTTGCTGTGCCTGCTGTGTGTGTAAGAAATGCCTCCACTGCTTTGTATTTGCTGTGCCTGCTGTGTGTGTGAGGGGCATCTGAACTGCTTTGCTTATTCTGTGCCTGCTGTGTATGTGAGGGAAGCGTGCACTGCTTTCCTTTTGCTGTGCCTGCTGTGTATGTCAGAGACGCTTGCACTTATTTGCTTTTGCTGTGCCTGCTGTGTGTGTAAGATAAACATGCACTGCTTTGCTTTTGCTGCACCTGCTGCGTGTGTGAGGGAAGCATGCACTGCTTTGCTGTACTTGCTGTGTGTGTGAGAGAAGCATGCACTGCTTTGCTTTTGCTGTGCCTACTGTGTGTGAGAGATGCTTGCACTGCTTTGCTTTTGCTTTGCCTGCTGTGTGTGTGAGGGAAGCGTGCACTGCTTTGCTTTTGCTGTGCCGGCTGTGTGTGTGAGAGACGCTTGCACTGCTTTGCTTTTGCTGTGTTTGCTGTGTGTGTTAGGGAAGCTTGCACTGCTTTGCTTTTGCTGTGCCTACTGTGTGTGTGAGGGAAGCGTGCACTGCTTTGCTTTTGCTGTGCTTGCTGTATGTGTGAGGGAAGCGTGCCCTGCTTTTCTTTTGCTGTGCCTGCTGTGTGTTTAAGAGATGCATGCACTGCTTTGCTTTTGCTGTGCCCACTTTGTGTGTGAGGGAAGCTTGCACTGCTTTGCTTTTACTGTCCTTGCTGTGTGTATGAGGGAAGCGTGCACTGCTTTGCTTTTGCTGTGCCTGCTGTGTGTTTAAGAGACGCATGTACTGCTTTGATTTTGCTGTGCCTGCTGTGTGTGTAAGAGACACTTGCAATGCTTTGTTTTTGCTGTGCCTGCTGTGTGTGTCAGATACTTGCACTGCTTTGTTTTTGCTGTGCCTGTTGTGTGTGTAAGATATGCATGCACTGCTTTACTTTTGCTGTGCCTGCTTTGTGTGTGAGGGAAGCTTGAACTGCTTTGCATTTGCTGTGCCTGCTGTGTGTGTCAGGGAAGCATGCACTGCTTTGCTTTTGCTGTGTGTGTGAGGGAAGCTTGCACTGCTTTGCTTTTGCTGTCCTTGCTGTGTGTGTGAAGGAAGCTTGCACTGCTTTGCATTTGCTGTGTTCGCAGTGTGTGTTAGGGAAGCTTGCACTGCTTTGCTTTGACTCTGCCTGCTCTGTGTGTGAGGGAAGTGTGCACTGATTTGCTTTTGCTGTGCCTGCTCTGTGTTTAAGAGACACATGCACTGCTTTGCTTTTGCTGTGCCTGCTGTGTGTGTCAGACACTTGCACTGCTTTGTTTTTGCTGTGCCTGCTGTGTGTGTAAGACATGCTTGCACTGCTTTGTATTTGCTGTGCCTGCTGTGTGTGTGAGGGACGTCTGCACTGCTTTGCATATTCTGTGCCTGCTGTGTGTGTGAGGGAAGCGTGCACTGCTTTGCTTTTTCTGTGCCTCTGTGTATGTCAGAGACGCTTGCACTTATTTGCTTTTGATTTGCATGCTGTGTGTGTAAGATAAACATGCACTGCTTTGCTTTTGCTGCACCTGCTGTGTGTGTGAGGGAAGCATGCACTGTTTTGCTGTACTTGCTGTGTGTGTGAGGGAAGCATGCACTGCTTTGCTTTTGCTGTGCCTACTGTGTGTGAGAGATGCTTGCACTGCTTTGCTTTTGCTTTGCCTGCTGTGTGTGCGAGGGAAGCATGCACTGCTTTGCTTTTGCTGTGCCGGCTGTGTGTGTGAGAGACGCTTGCACTGTTTTCCATTTGCTGTGCCTGCTGTGTATGTGAGAGATGCTTGCACTGCTTTGCTTTTGCTGTGCATGCTGTGTGTGTGAGGGAAGCGTGCACTGCTTTGCTTTTGCTGTGCTTGCTGTATGTGTGAGGGAAGAGTGCCCTGCTTTGCTTTTGCTGTGCCTGCTGTGTGTTTAAGAGATGCATGCACTGCTTTGCTTTTGCTGTGCCCGCTTTGTGTGTGAGGGAAGCGTGCACCGCTTTGCTTTTACTGTCCTTGCTGTGTGTATGAGGGAAGTGTGTACTGCTTTGCTTTTGCTGTGCCTGCTGTGTGTTTAAGAGACGCATGCACTGCTTTGATTTTGCTGTGCCTGCTATGTGTGTAAGAGACACTTGCAATGCTTTGTTTGCTGTGCCTGCTGTGTGTGTCAGATACTTGCACTGCTTTGTTTTTGCCGTGCCTGCTGTGTGTGTGAGGGAAGCATGCACTGCTTTTCTTTTGCTGTGCTTGCCGTGTGTGTGTGAGGGAAGCTTGCAGTGCTTTGCTTTTGCCCTGCCTGCTGTGTGTGTGAGGGATGCGTGCACTGCTTTGCTTTTCCTCTGCCTGCTGTGTGTTTAAGAGACACATGCACTGCTTTGCGTTTGCTGTGCCTTCTGTGTGTGTAGGAGATGCTTGCAATGCTTTGTTTTTGCTGTGCCTGCTTTGTGTGTCAGATACTTTCACTGCTTTGTTTTTACTGTGCCTGCTGTGTATGTGAGGGAAGCTTGCACTCCTTTGCTTTTGCTGTGCCTGCTGTGTGTGTGAGGGAAGCTTGCACTGCTTTGCTTTTGCCGTGCTTGCTGTGTGTGTGAGGGAAGCTTGCAATGCTTTGCTTTTGCTATGCCTGCTGTGTGTGTGAGGGAAGCGTGCACTGCTTTGCTTTTGATGTGCCTGCTGTGTGTGTGAGGGAAGCGTGCACTGCTTTGTTTTTGCTGTGCCTGCTGTGTGTTTAAGATATGCATGCACTGCTTTGCTTTTGCTGTGCCCGCTTTGTGTGTGAGGGAAGCTTGCACTGCTTTGCTTTTGCTGTGCTTGCTGTGTGTGTGAGGGAAGCTTGCAATGCTTTGCTTTTGCTCTGCCTGCTGTGTGTGTGAAGGAAGTGTGCAGTGCTTTGCTTTTGCTGTGCCTGCTGTGTGTTTAAGAGACGCATGCACTGCTTTGCTTTTGCTGTGCCTTCTGTGTGTGTAAGAGACGCTTGCAATGCTTTGTTTTTGCTGTGCCTGCTGTGTGTGTCAGATACTTGCACTGCTTTGTTTTTGCTGTGCCTGTTGTGTGTGTAAGATATGCATGCACTGCTTTACTTTTGCTGTGCCCGCTTTGTGTGTGAGGGAAGCTTGAACTGCTTCGCATTTTCTGTGCCTGCTGTGTGTGTCAGGGAAGCATGCACTGCTTTGCTTTTGCTGTGTGTGTGAAGGAAGCTTGCACTGCTTTGCTTTTGCTGTGTTCGCTGTGTGTGTTAGGGAAGCTTGCACTGCTTTGCTTTTGCTCTGCCTGCTCTGTGTGTGAGGGAAGTATGCACTGATTTGCTTTTGCTGTGCCTGCTCTGTGTTTAAGAGACACATGCACTGCTTTGCTTTTGCTGTGCCTGCTGTGTGTGTAAGAAAAGCTTGCACTGCTTTGTATTTGCTGTGCCTGCTGTGTGCGTGAGGGTCGTCTGCACTGCTTTGCTTATTCTGTGCCTGCTGTGTGTGTGAGGGAAGCGTGCACTGCTTTGCTTTTGCTTTGCCTGCTGTGTGTGTGAGGGAAGCGTGCACTGCTTTGCTTTTGCTGTGCCGGCTGTGTGTGTGAGGGAAGCTTGCACTGCTTTGCTTTTGCTGTGCCTACTGTGTGTGTGAGGGAAGCGTGCACTGCTTTGCTTTTGCTGTGCTTGCTGTATGTGTGAGGGAAGCGTGCCCTGCTTTTCTTTTGCTGTGCCTGCTGTGTGTTTAAGAGATGCATGCACTGCTTTGCTTTTGCTGTGCCCGCTTTGTGTGTGAGGGAAGCTTGCACTGCTTTGCTTTTACTGTCCTTGCTGTGTGTATGAGGGAAGCGTGCACTGCTTTGCTTTTGCTGTGCCTGCTGTGTGTTTAAGAGACGCATGTACTGCTTTGATTTTGCTGTGCCTGCTGTGTGTGTAAGAGACACTTGCAATGCTTTGTTTTTGCTGTGCCTGCTGTGTGTGTCAGATACTTGCACTGCTTTGTTTTTGCTGTGCCTGTTGTGTGTGTAAGATATGCATGCACTGCTTTACTTTTGCTGTGCCTGCTTTGTGTGTGAGGGAAGCTTGAACTGCTTTGCATTTGCTGTGCCTGCTGTGTGTGTCAGGGAAGCATGCACTGCTTTGCTTTTGCTGTGTGTGTGAGGGAAGCTTGCACTGCTTTGCTTTTGCTGTCCTTGCTGTGTGTGTGAAGGAAGCTTGCACTGCTTTGCATTTGCTGTGTTCGCAGTGTGTGTTAGGGAAGCTTGCACTGCTTTGCTTTGACTCTGCCTGCTCTGTGTGTGAGGGAAGTGTGCACTGATTTGCTTTTGCTGTGCCTGCTCTGTGTTTAAGAGACACATGCACTGCTTTGCTTTTGCTGTGCCTGCTGTGTGTGTCAGACACTTGCACTGCTTTGTTTTTGCTGTGCCTGCTGTGTGTGTAAGACATGCTTGCACTGCTTTGTATTTGCTGTGCCTGCTGTGTGTGTGAGGGACGTCTGCACTGCTTTGCATATTCTGTGCCTGCTGTGTGTGTGAGGGAAGCGTGCACTGCTTTACTTTTTCTGTGCCTCTGTGTATGTCAGAGACGCTTGCACTTATTTGCTTTTGATTTGCATGCTGTGTGTGTAAGATAAACATGCACTGCTTTGCTTTTGCTGCACCTGCTGTGTGTGTGAGGGAAGCATGCACTGTTTTGCTGTACTTGCTGTGTGTGTGAGGGAAGCATGCACTGCTTTGCTTTTGCTGTGCCTACTGTGTGTGAGAGATGCTTGCACTGCTTTGCTTTTGCTTTGCCTGCTGTGTGTGCGAGGGAAGCATGCACTGCTTTGCTTTTGCTGTGCCGGCTGTGTGTGTGAGAGACGCTTGCACTGTTTTCCATTTGCTGTGCCTGCTGTGTATGTGAGAGATGCTTGCACTGCTTTGCTTTTGCTGTGCATGCTGTGTGTGTGAGGGAAGCGTGCACTGCTTTGCTTTTGCTGTGCTTGCTGTATGTGTGAGGGAAGAGTGCCCTGCTTTGCTTTTGCTGTGCCTGCTGTGTGTTTAAGAGATGCATGCACTGCTTTGCTTTTGCTGTGCCCGCTTTGTGTGTGAGGGAAGCGTGCACCGCTTTGCTTTTACTGTCCTTGCTGTGTGTATGAGGGAAGTGTGCACTGCTTTGCTTTTTCTGTGCCTGCTGTGTGTTTAAGAGACGCATGCACTGCTTTGATTTTGCTGTGCCTGCTATGTGTGTAAGAGACACTTGCAATGCTTTGTTTGCTGTGCCTGCTGTGTGTGTCAGATACTTGCACTGCTTTGTTTTTGCCGTGCCTGCTGTGTGTGTGAGGGAAGCATGCACTGCTTTTCTTTTGCTGTGCTTGCCGTGTGTGTGTGAGGGAAGCTTGCAATGCTTTGCTTTTGCCCTGCCTGCTGTGTGTGTGAGGGATGCGTGCACTGCTTTGCTTTTCCTCTGCCTGCTGTGTGTTTAAGAGACACATGCACTGCTTTGCTTTTGCTGTGCCTTCTGTGTGTGTAGGAGATGCTTGCAATGCTTTGTTTTTGCTGTGCCTGCTTTGTGTGTCAGATACTTTCACTGCTTTGTTTTTACTGTGCCTGCTGTGTATGTGAGGGAAGCTTGCACTCCTTTGCTTTTGCTGTGCCTGCTGTGTGTGTGAGGGAAGCTTGCACTGCTTTGCTTTTGCCGTGCTTGCTGTGTGTGTGAGGGAAGCTTGCAATGCTTTGCTTTTGCTATGCCTGCTGTGTGTGTGAGGGAAGCGTGCACTGCTTTGCTTTTGATGTGCCTGCTGTGTGTGTGAGGGAAGCGTGCACTGCTTTGTTTTTGCTGTGCCTGCTGTGTGTTTAAGATATGCATGCACTGCTTTGCTTTTGCTGTGCCCGCTTTGTGTGTGAGGGAAGCTTGCACTGCTTTGCTTTTGCTGTGCTTGCTGTGTGTGTGAGGGAAGCTTGCAATGCTTTGCTTTTGCTCTGCCTGCTGTGTGTGTGAAGGAAGTGTGCAGTGCTTTGCTTTTGCTGTGCCTGCTGTGTGTTTAAGAGACGCATGCACTGCTTTGCTTTTGCTGTGCCTTCTGTGTGTGTAAGAGACGCTTGCAATGCTTTGTTTTTGCTGTGCCTGCTGTGTGTGTCAGATACTTGCACTGCTTTGTTTTTGCTGTGCCTGTTGTGTGTGTAAGATATGCATGCACTGCTTTACTTTTGCTGTGCCCGCTTTGTGTGTGAGGGAAGCTTGAACTGCTTTGCATTTTCTGTGCCTGCTGTGTGTGTCAGGGAAGCATGCACTGCTTTGCTTTTGCTGTGTGTGTGAAGGAAGCTTGCACTGCTTTGCTTTTGCTGTGTTCGCTGTGTGTGTTAGGGAAGCTTGCACCGCTTTGCTTTTGCTCTGCCTGCTCTGTGTGTGAGGGAAGTATGCACTGATTTGCTTTTGCTGTGCCTGCTCTGTGTTTAAGAGACACATGCACTGCTTTGCTTTTGCTGTGCCTGCTGTGTGTGTAAGAAAAGCTTGCACTGCTTTGTATTTGCTGTGCCTGCTGTGTGCGTGAGGGTCGTCTGCACTGCTTTGCTTATTCTGTGCCTGCTGTGTGTGTGAGGGAAGCGTGCACTGCTTTGCTTTTGCTTTGCCTGCTGTGTGTGTGAGGGAAGCGTGCACTGCTTTGCTTTTGCTGTGCCGGCTGTGTGTGTGAGAGACGCTTGCACTGCTTTGCTTTTGCTGCGCTTGCTGTATGTGTGAGGGAAGCATGCCCTGCTTTGCTTTTGCTGTGCCTGCTGTGTGTTTAAGAGATGCATGCACTGCTTTGCTTTTGCTGTGCCGTGCCCGCTTTGTGTGTGAGGGAAGCTTGCACTGCTTTGCTTTTACTGTCCTTGCTGTGTGTATGAGGGAAGCGTGCACTGCTTTGCTTTTGCTGTGTCTGCTGTGTGTTTAAGAGACGCATGCACTGCTTTGATTTTGCTGTGCCTGCTGTGTGTGTAAGAGACACTTGCAATGCTTTGTTTGCTGTGCCTGCTGTGTGTGTCAGATACTTGCACTGCTTTGTTTTTTCCGTGCCTGCTGTGTGTGTGAGGGAAGCATGCACTGCTTTTCTTTTGCTGTGCTTGCCGTGTGTGTGTGAGGGAAGCTTGCAATGCTTTGCTTTGCCCTGCCTGCTGTGTGTGTGAGGGATGCGTGCACTGCCTTGCTTTTCCTCTGCCTGCTGTGTGTTTAAGAGACACATGCACTGCTTTGCTTTTGCTGTGCCTGCTGTGTGTGTAAGAGATGCTTGCACTGCTTTGCAATGGCTGTGCCTGCTGTTTATGTGAGGGATGCTTGTACTGCTTTGCTTTTTCTGTGCCTGCTGTGTGTGTGTGAGGGAAGCGAGCACTGCCTTGCTTTTTCTGTGCCTGCTGTGTGTGAGTGAGGGAAGCGAGCACTGCCTTGCTTTTGCTGTGCCTGCTGTGTATGTGAGAGACGCTTGCACTGCTTTGCTTTTGCTGTGCCTGCTGTGTGTGTGAGGGAAGCTTGCACTGCTTTTCTTTTGTTGTGCCTGCTGTGTGGGTAAGAGACACGTGCACTGCTTTGCTTTTTCTGTGCCTGCTGTGTGTGTGAGGGAAACTTGCACTGCTTTGCTTTTGCTGTGCCTGCTGTGTGGGTAAGAGATGCGTGCACTGCTTTGCTTTTTCTGTGCCTACTGTGTGTAAGTGAAGCTTGCACTGCTTTGCTTTTGCTGTGCCTTCTGTGTGTGTGAGGGAAACTTCCACTGCTTTACTTTTGCTGTGCCTGCTGTGTGTGTCAGGGAAGCGTGCACTGCTTTGCCTTTGCTGTGCTTGCTGTGTGTGTGAGGGAAGCTTGCACTGCTTTGCTTTTGCTTTCCTTGCTGTGTGTGTGACGGTAGCTTGCACTGCTTTGCTTTTGCTGTGCTTGCTGTGTGTGTGAGGGACACTTGCGCTGTTTTGCTTTTGCTGTGCCTCCTGTGTGTGTGAGAGAACCTGTACTGCTTTGCTTTTGCCGTGACTGCTGTGTGTGTGAGAGAGACGGTTGCACTGCTTTGCTTTTGCTGTGCCTGCTATGTGTCTGAGGGAAGCTTGCACTGCTTTGCTTTTGCTGTACCTGCTGTGTGTGTGAGAGACGGTTGCACTGCTTTGCTTTTGCTGTGCCTGCTGTGTGTCTGAGGGAAGCTTGCACTGCTTTGCTTTTGCTGTGCCTGCTGTGTGTGAGGGAAAAGTGCACTGCTTTGCTTTTGCTGTGCCTGCTGTGTATGTGAGAGATGCTTGCACTGCTTTGCTTTTGGAGTGACTGCTGTGTGTGAATGAAGCTTGCACTGCTTTGCCTTTGCTGTGCCTGCTGTGTGTGCAAGGGAAGTTTGAACTGCTTTGCATTTGCTGTGCCTGCTGTGTATGTGAGAGATGCTTGCACTGCTTCATTTTTGCTGTGCCTGCTGTGTATGTGAGGGAGGCGTGCACTGCTTTGATTTTGCTGTGCCTGCTGTGTATGTGAGAGATGCTTGCACTGCTTCATTTTTGCTGTGCCTGCTGTGTATGTGAGGGAGGCGTGCACTGCTTTGATTTTGCTGTGCCTGCTGTGTATGTGAGAGATCCTTGCACTGCTTTGCTTTTGCTGTGCCTGTTGTGTGTCTGAGGGAAGTGTGCACTGCTTTGCTTTTGCTGTGTCTGCTGTGTGTGAGAGACACTTGCACTGCTTTGCTTTTGCTGTGCCTGCTGTGTGTGTGAAGGAAGCTTACACTGCTTTGCTTTTGCTATGCCTGCTGTGTGTGTGAGGGAAGCATGCACTGCTTTGCTTTTGCTGTGCCTGCTGTGTGTGTAAGAGACGCGTGCACTGCTTTGCTGTTGCTCTGCCTGCTGTGTATGTGAGAGACGCTTGCACTGCTTTGTTTTTGCAGTGCCTGCTGTGTGTGTGTGTGAAGGAAGCGTGCACTGCTTTGCTTTTGCTGTGCCTGCTGTGAGTGTAAGAGACACGTGTACTGCTTTGCTTTTCCTGTTCCTGCTGTGTGTAAGTGAAGCTTGCACTGCTTTGCTTTTTCTGTGTCTGAAGTGTGTGTGAGGGAAGCTTGCACTGCTTTCCTTTTGCTGTGCCTGCTGCATGTGTGAGGGAAGCGTGCATTGCTTTGCATTTGCTGTGCTTGCTGTGTGTGTGAGGGAAGCTTGCACTGCTTTGCTTTTGCTGTCCTTGCTATGTGTGTGAGGGAAGCTTGCACTGCTTTGCTTTTGCTGTGCTTGCTGTGTGTGTGAGGGAATCTTGTACTGCTTTGCTTTTGCTCTGCCTGCAGTGTGTGTGAGAGAAGTGTGCACTGCTTTGATTTTGCTGTGCCTGCTTTGTGTTTAAGAGACGCATGCACTGCTTTGCTTTTGCTGTGCCTGCTGTGTGTACGAGGGAAGCTTGAACTGCTTTGCATTTGCGGTGCCTGCTGTGTATGTGAGAGATGCTTGCACTGCTTTGTTTTTGCTGTGCCTGCTGTGTGTGTTAGCGAAGCGTGCACTGCTTTGCTTTTGCTGTGTCTGCTGTGTATGTGAGCGATGCTTGCACTGCTTTGCTTTTGCTGTTCCTGCTGTGTGTGTGAGGGAAGTGTGCACTGCTTTGCTTTTGCTGTGGCTACTGTGTGTGTGAGAGACGCTTGCACTGCTTTGCTTTTGCTGTACCTGCTGTGTATGTGTGAAATGCTTGCACTGCTTTGCTTTTGCTGTGCCTGCTGTGTGTGTGAAAGAAGCTTACACTGCTTTGCTTTTGCTATGCCTGCTGTGTGTGAGGGAAGCATGCACTGCTTTGCTTTTGCTGTGCCTGCTGTGTTTGTAAGAGAGGCGTGCACTGCTTTGCTGTTGCTCTGCCTGCTGTGTATGTGAGAGACGCTTGCACTGCTTTGTTTCTGCTGTGCCTGCTGGGTGTGTGTGAAGGAAGCGTGCACTGCTTTGCTTTTGCTGTGCCTGCTGTGAGTGCAAGAGACACGTGTACTGCTTTGCTTTTCCTGTTCCTGCTGTGTGTAAGTGAAGCTTGCACTGCTTTGCTTTTTCTGTGTCTGCTGTGGGTGTGAGGGAAGCTTGCACTGCTTTGCTTTTGCTGTGCCTGCTGTGTGTGTGAGAGAAGCATGCACTGCTTTGCTTTTGCTGTGACTGCTGTGTGTGTGAGGAAAGCATGCACTGCTTTCCTTTTGCTGTGCCTGCTGTGTATGTGAGAGATGCTTGCACTGCATTGCTTTTGCTGTGCCTGCTATGGGTGTGAGGGAAGCTTCCACTGCTTTGCTTTTGCTGTGCTTCCTGTGTGTATGAGGGAAGCGTGCACTGCTTTGCTTTTGTTGTGCCTGCTCTGTATGTAAGAGACGTGTGCACTGCTTTGCTTTTAATTGTGCCTGCTGAGTGTAAGTGAAGCTTGCAATGCTCTGCCTTTGCTGTGCCTGCTGTGTATGAGAGAGATGCTTGTACTGCTTTGCTTTTGCTGTGCCTGCTGTGTGTGTGAGGGAAGTGTGCACTGATTTGCTTTTGCTGTTCTTGCTGCATGTGTAAGAGATGTGTGCACTGCTTTGCTTTTGCTGTGCATGCTGTGTGTGTGATAGATGCGTGCACTGCTTTGCTTTTGCTGTTACTGCTGTGTGAATGAACTTTGCATGGCTTTGCTTTTGCTGTGCCTGATGTGTGTGTCAGGGAAGCTTGAACTGCTTTGCATTTGCTGTGCCTGCTGTTTGTGTCAGGGAAGTGTGCACTGCTTTGCTTTTGGTGTGGTTGCTGTGTGTGTGAGGGAAGCTTGCACTGCTTTGATTTTGCTGTCCTTGCTGTGGGTTTAAGAGACGCATGCACTGATTTGCTTTTGCTCTGCCTGCTGTGTGTGTAAGAGACGCTTGCAATGCTTTGTTTTTGCTCTGCCTGCTGTGTGTGTCAGACACTTGCACTGCTTTGTTTTTGTTGTGCCTGCTGTGTGTGTGAAGGACCCTTGCACTGCTTTGCTTTTTCTGTGCCTGCTGTGTGTGTGTGAGGGTAGCATGCACTGCTTTGCTTTTGCTGTGCCTGCTGTGTATGTGAGAGACGCTTGCACTTGTTTGCTTTTGCTGTGCCTGCTGTGTGTGTAAGAAATGCTGCACTGCTTTGCTTTTGCTGGACCTGCTGCATGTGTGAGGGAAGCATGCACTGATTTGCTTTTGCTGTGCTTGCTATGTGTGTGAGGGAAGCTTGCACTGCTTTGCTTTTGCTGTCCTTGCTGTGTGTGTGAGGGAAGCTTGCACTGCTTTGCTTTTAATTATGCCTGCTGTGTGTAAGTGAAGCTTCCAATGCTCTGCTTTTGCTGTGCCTGCTGTGTACGAAAGAGACGCTTGCACTGCTTTGCTTTTGCTGTGCCTGCTGTGTGTGTGAAGGAAGTGTGCACTGCTTTGCTTTTTCTCTGCCTGCTGCATGTGTAAGAGATGCGTGCACTACTTTGCTTTTGCTGTGCATGCTATGTGTGTGATAGACGCGTTCACTGCTTTACTTTTGATGTGACTGCTTGGTGAATGAAGCTTGCAATGCTTTGCTTTTGCTGTGCCTGCTGTGTGTGTCAGGGAAGCTTGAACTGCTTTGCATTTGCTGTGCCTGCTGTGTGTGTCAGGAAAGCGTGCACTGCTTTGCTTTTGCTGTGGTTGCTGTGTGTGTGAGGGAAGCTTCCACTGCTTTGCTTTTGCTGTCCTTGCTGTGTGTTTAAGAGACACATGCACTGATTTGCTTTTGCTCTGCCTGCTGTGTGTGTAAGAGACGCTTGCAATGCTTTGTTTTTGCTCTGCCTGCTGTGTGTGTCAGACACTTGCACTGCTTTGTTTTTGTTGTGCCTGCTGTGTGTGTAAGAGATGCTTGAACTGCTTTGTATTTTCTGTGCCTGTTGTGTGTGTGAAGGACGCTTGCACTGCTTTGCTTTTTCTGTGCCTGCTGTGTGTGTGTGAGGGTAGCATGCACTGCTTTGCTTTTGCTGTGCCTGCTGTGTATGTGAGAGACGCTTGCACTTGTTTGCTTTTGCTGTGCCTGCTGTGTGTGTAAGATATGCATGCACTGCTTTGCTTTTGCTGTACCTGCTGCATGTGTGAGGGAAGCATGCACTGATGTGCTTTTGCTGTGCTTGCTGTGTGTGTGAGGGAAGCTTGCACTGCTTTGCTTTTGCTGTGCTTGCTGTGTGTGTGAGGGAAGCTTGCACTGCTTTGCTTTTGCTCTGCCTGCTGTGTGTGTGTGAGAGAAGCGTGCACTGCTTTGCTTTTGCTGTGCCTGCTTTGTGTTTAAGAGACGCATGCACTGCTTTGCCTTTGCTGTGCCTGCTGTGTGTGTCAGAGAAATTTGCACTGATTTGTATTTGCTGTGCCTGCTGTGTGGGTAAGAGATGCTTGCACTGCTTTGTATTTTCTGTGCCTGCTGTGTGTGTGAAGGACGCTTGCACTACTTTGCTTTTTGCTGTGCCTGCTGTGTATGTGAGAGACGCTTGCACTTGTTTGCTTTTGCTGTGCCTGCTGTGTGTGTAAGATATGCATGCACTGCTTTGCTTTTGCTGTACCTGCTGCATGTTTGAGGGAAGCATGCACTGATTTGCTTTTGCTGTGCTTGCTGTGTGTGTGAGGGAAGCTTGCAATGCTTTGATTTTGCTGTCCTTGCTGTGTGTGTGATGGAAGCTTGCACTGCTTTGCTTTTGCTCTGCCTGCTGTGTGTGTGAGAGAAGCATGCACTGCTTTGCTTTTGCTGTGCCTGCTTTGTGTTTAAGAGACGCATGCACTGCTTTGCCTTTGCTGTGCCTGCTGTGTGTGTCAGAGACATTTGCAATGCTTTGTATTTGCCGTGCCTGCTGTGTGGGTAAGAGATGCTTGCACTGCTTTGTATTTACTGTGCCTGCTGTGTGTGTGAGGGACGCTTGCACTGCTTTGATTTTTCTGTGCCTGCTGTGTGTGTGTGAGGGAAGTGTGCACTGCTTTGATTTTGCTGTGCCTGCTGTGTATGTGACAGACGCTTGCACTGGTTTGCTTTTGCTGTGTCTGCTGTGTGTGTAAGATACGCATGTACTGCTTTGCTTTTGCTGCACCTGCTGTGTGTGTGAGGGAAGCATGCATTGTTTTGCTTTTGCTGCGGTGTCGAACTGGATATTAAATTATGCTTCCTATTATAACGATTTGTATGTATATTGGCCTACGCAAAGTTGCTTAAAATTGTACGCGAATAACTCTCTACGGCAAGGTCTTGACCTTAGAAATTGATGTAAGCCGCCATCTTGAATCAAGCCTCCATTTTAGGTTAGAACCGCCATTTTGGGGGTTTTGTACAAAGTCACCCTGTAATCTAAAATGGCCGTCTCGTGTGCCCTTGTTTTTGCCTTAACCTCTCCAACCTCTGTAGGAGAGTTAATGTCCAACCTGCCTTCAGGCTACATGTTAGGGTCATGTAGACCTTGTCCTTTGTTGACCTTGGGAGCAGGGGATTCCTTGAATCAGCAATGTTAAGCTACAAGTATACAAGAACAGTAATGCTATCCGAATATAATATGTGAGTGTGTTAGTAAATATATTCAAAAGTAAACCGCATGCACAAGATATGTAAATTAGGAAAGTGAACCTGGCCCGACCCTAGCCCAGTGTATAATTAACCTGTAAGAGGCTGGACATCATTTTACAAATTGTATAAATGCGTCGATGTCCAGCTAGGAAATTCTGTTCACTGCTCACATTGAACCCTGCTGGTGGTCTCTGTGATGTATTGACGGCCAAATAGCTATTTGTGTACTTTGTTGAAAACTGTTCAGTTTTGTAATAAAGATTCTGGGAATCTTTACAAGCCTGTGTCAGTGTATTTTCCTTTGCTTGGTGTAACAGCCGTAATATTGTATTTTTTCTGATTCCACAGATGGCGCCCGTATAGGGACCCTCAAGATTGACTTCGTCTCGTTGAAGGTTGGCTCGGCTATCGGACCGGGATCGGACGGTGCCAACAGAAATGGCCACTCTAGACGAGAAGCAAATTCCTCGATGAAACTGCACGATCCGATGCCTGGAGCCCGAGACGACGTCTTGACAAGGGTCCATATATTTGAGGTGGGTAAATTTGCCGAAAATCACCAGACACGTGGGTCCTTAGTAACCCGATCGGGCCTCCCAGTCCTTTGGTCAAGTGAATCGTGTCCCAATTCTTAATCTAACCCTGACAATTTGAATTTGGAGCATTGTACTCGCGAGCACAATTATTTAACCAGGTAACACCAGAACTTTGATATGCCTGGGAAATTGTCTGCCTGCTTTAGGGCATTATTCCGCAGCGACAGACAATCTTTAGAAGATAGCCGTCCCGCACCACAGGAGGGGTCGCCGGCATGTACTATGTACTGTAAGAAAGGCTTTGGTAGTATAGCATTTAATGACATTTGGCACAGACAGACCAGACATAATTCTAATCTTCGGTGGCCAACCAATGGTAGTTTTGAAATCCCTCGTATAGAATATTTAGAGTCTGTATTAGTAAAGAAAAAGGCTAGACCTGCAGCATTTGACACGTTGCACAGTTGGAAAACAGAAGCTTTGCAGCAACAAAAGAGTAGAGAGAAACACATACATAGACATATGACAAGTGTCGAAAAGGCACGGTTATATGATCAAAATAAACAATTGGAGTCAGTTAGGAACACGGACAGGGCATTTCAATTAGGCATTCAGAAAATCTACCCTTCAAAAGATTTTCACACATCAGATGAATTGATTAATAAACTTTTGATTGAACGAAGGCCCGATGCCGCCGCGCCACCTCCGTACGTCCCTCCTCCTGGCGCTTTGCCCCTTCCTGTTGTTGTTCCCCCTCCTATAGTTCCTCTGGTCCCCACTGCTGTTTTCCTGTTGTTCTTCCAGCCGTCGCTCCTTTGCCTGCCCCCTTGCCTTCACCTGTTGTTATTCAGAATGTGCCTACTCTTCCTCTTCCAAATGATTCTGCATCGCTTGTAGTAGACCAGGGAGCGAGACCAAGGGTTGTGACTCGTAATACTGTGTCCCCAGACAAAAAGAGTGAATTGACTGCTTGGGCTAAACATTGTATGGAGAAGGGTGAACAAGCTGATGTTTTTTCCACACTCAAAAATTTAAAAGGTATTCCTGAGAAAAATGTTTTTATTGAAGGATTAGGGACTCATTTGAGTATAATGTGGAATAGACTAAATGATGTAGATTTCCCACAAGGGTTACGGGATTTGAACGCCTTAGCGTTGTCCAGAGATACTGTGGAAAAGGTAAATGAGCATGTTGAGAGGATTTTTGAGTATAGGAAGGAGTTGGAAGAGTTACAGAATGAGGAAGCAGATGGTGGTAGTTTAGGTATTATGTACTTACAGAAACGGTTTTCTCCTCGTCGAGAATTAAAAGGAGAGGAAGCGAGAATTTGTATAAAGGATGCGATAAGATGGATTTCGGATATGTTGATAACTCCAGATGAAGTATATGACACATATAGTCAGTATACGTTAGAAATGCAAAAGAAAGTGATACAGGTGATGGTAGAGCACCTGCAGAATGAGTGTGTAAGAAGAAAGATTTGTTGTCCCGCAGAATTGTTGAGTGTTTATAAGAGAGCCTTTTCGATTGATACTTCTTCGAATGCCTTAGCGCTTGATTTGGCTCTGTTGCTTAGTAAGCGTTCAGAGCTATCTACTTCTTAGTTGCCTATGAGAGAGGTCCCTCCGACATTTGTCACGAAAGTTGAGATTGCGGCCGATGCTGGACGAGGAATAGTCGCCGGAGAAATTCCTGCACATTACGTTTCACAGTTTGTTCACATCCCGTTTTCAAGACAGGAAGTGAACACCATAAAGCAATCTATTCCCGATATAAGAAAGAATCCGACCGGATTCTATAAAGAAATAGAGTCGGTCTTACAGTCGTCGGTATTCACTTTAAGTGATATTGACCTATTATTTCCTGTACTCCTGCCAGTTGATTTGTGGAAACAGATTAGGACTATAAATGACACACCTGGGTTGGGAGATACATGGGATAACATGGTTAGGCTAGACAGAGAAAGACCAGCTGGCGAACGACCACTTCAAGTGATATTAACCTTGCCTGATAGAATTATTGTAAAATTGAAAACTATGGTTCCAAAAAAAAGAATCATTTGGGACAAGCTTACGGTCTGTGTCCAAGGAAAGTCTGAGGGTGCTACCGATTTCTTCAATCGGTTCGAGCAGGTATTCTCAGATTTCAGTGGACAAGACTTAGGCACAGAGTCAGGGAAAAGGTTGTTTGTCGACAAATTTGTACGTGGATTGCTGCCTGACATCCAGTTACAGATTATTTCTTCTGAAAGCGCTTGGCAGGCGAAGTCTCAATCAGAAGTACTGCATATGGCTCAGTACTATGAAAATCATGTAAATACTGAAAAGGAAAAACTTGAGAAAAAAACGGGTGACCTGAAAACTAAAGTTTTATTACATCAGATTGTTAGAAGCCCTAGAGGGGTTAATCAATTTAGAGGTCAGTACATTCCACAGGGAAGTGCGCCCTTGGCTCCGGTAACCATTAACCAGTGTGCCTATTGCCGGCAGGAAGGCCACTGGCACGTCCGACCTTGCAGCAAAGGTCATTTGGGAACATGGGTAGATGATCCAGAGATCGCCCAGGTGCAGGGGGCCCTGGCAGAGGTCAGCTTGCACCAGAATCACAGCAACCTCCTTCACAAGATAAGCAAGTTTCGAATGTGGATAATAGAAACATTTTTGATCACCCTTCTGCCGCGTATCTCTCTGAAGAGCTTCCTTTTGATAATATTCTGTTTTCAGGATTGCCGAAGCAGGATTTGGAACCTATGCCTATTCCCGTTCATCAGAAAGGCCCCTAAGTTGAGATTGCTGTGGGAAATAGGAAGCATCCACTTTTAGTAGATACAGGAGCACAGAAATGTCCCATTGATCATTCACGGGTTCCAAATATTCCCCTGTCAGGGCAGTCCAACGTTTCCATAGGGTTTTCAGGCACACTTGTAGTTTGCACGGTTTCTTTGCCGGTACCGATAACACTGGGTCCCTTCACGGAACAGTGTCCATTTGTACTTACCACAAACTGTGGGGAGAACTTGCTGGGGCTAAATTTGTTGAAGGCATTGCATGCAGTAATACATTGTTCTCCGGACGGAATTCGGCTAACAATTTCACCTCAGCAATCACTCGCCTCTCAGTTTTTGACTCGACCTTTACCGCCAGAATTTAGTAATGTCCCAGAATGCTTATGGGCAATTGATGATAATGATGTGGGCATTCTTCAAATTGAACCTGTTAAAATTATTTTGAAATATGGAGTAAAATTGCCTCGCATCCCACAATATAAGATCTCAGTTGAAGGCAAACAGGCTTTGAAATGTATAGTTTCTGATTTTGTACATCGTGGAGTAATTGAGGAGATTACGGGTAGCATATGTAACAGCCCCATTTTGCCAGTATACAACAAAGGTGATAATGCGATTCCCTTTAGTTTTATAATTGATTTACGTGCTATTAACAAAATTGTGGCTCCTCAATTTCCTATTGTACCTGATGTTACAACGATACTAACCATGATTCCGGCTTCTGCCACTCATTTTAGCGTTGTTGATCTTAAAAACGCGTTTTTCAGTATTCCCATACACAAGGATAGCAGGTATTTGTTTGCGTTTACCCTAGGTGGACGCTCGTTTACATTCACTCATGCACCACAAGGGTACACTGAGAGTCCAAGTATTTATAGTAGGTGTTAAGACGGATTTCTGAACTCTGTCCTGGTGGCGCAGAAGTTCAGAAGGCCAACCTAATTACTTGGAACAGGGTAACCTCTGGACGAGCCAGACCAATCAAGGTAGCGATCGCGGCGGTCAAGACTAGGTCTCAAGAGGGGTGGGGGTGACTGAAAGCCCGCAATGAGCACACAAAGCAAGAGCGCTTACAAACTACTCCAAACAGTTGTTATATCAAAAATATATACACATTTATTTTAAGGCCTTTAAAATAATGACCGTAGCGAGAAAATCACAATATCACAATATTAAGCCAACACATACCATATCAACACAATATATATACAAATACAACAGTCGCAAGCGTTATATGCACGAAATGTGTAGTCCACCTGAAAGGGAAAGAAAACAGGCAGTGCGATAATGCTTTAGACTCAGTTCGCCTTCAGAGGCACCTAACTAGATGGAAGTCCGAGCCCTGCGAAGAGTGGAGCCTTGTGCTCAAAGTACCTGCACACGCTGGTGCCCACGGGCAAAAGGAGAAGCTCTTCGGAGGAAGTCAGGCAGTTCGGGTTAGTGCACAACAGAAGAAGAACAGGTTCCGCGACTCAAGCGCAGCCTCCACAGTGAGCAGAAGCAGAGCGCGAGTACGGACAAAAGGGTGCTGTTTTTACACAGCGGGGAAAAGCAATGGGCTACTGCAGGAGGGCGACCAGATCCTAGCTATACTACTCACCGGTCCCCGATGCAAGCAGACCCAGGCTTCTCCACGTTAGTTTCAGCAGCTGGCAGGTTCAGAAGAGCCGGGAATGCCTCGTCGTCGTGTAGAGAAAAAAGACGTCCCAATCGAAGAAACCTGCACAGTTTTGTCACCACCGCAGGGCAACGGAGCGGCCGTGTGTATCCGAGCCAAATGTACACTACTCACTTCAGACTTGGGAACGGCAAGTGTACAAAGCGTGTGAGAGTGACCAGGACTCAAAATACAACACAACCTGGCGGCGGTTACAGAGCAAGACTCCCGTGTAAGCTGGTCAGTCAACTGGATGGCCCAGAGACGCTTCCGAAGGCTTACTGGCAGGAGATGATGAAGTCGCCGAGAATAGCTGTTCCTGCTATTCCAAAGGTCGAAGCACCAGTACAGGCCTTCTGGTTCGATCAAAGGAGGAAAGGGTTTCACAGGACGACAGCAGTGCAAAGGAGGAGTCCTTCAGCGGGTCACCAGCGATTCCTCGGTCCAGCCTCTTGGTTGCAGGATACTTGGCTCCTGTATTCCTTCGTTCGTGAGAACTCAGGAGATCGACATGGTAGTGGTGTTTCCAGCCCCCTCTTATCCACGGTTCCCTTCGCGCCAAAACGGAGGGGAGCCAATGGGAGATCCGCTCATCAACACACACACCATACGTGGACCAATCACGGATCACGGTGGTCCCAGGCATTCACACCACCCTAGACTCTCTGGCACCCAGGATGTGTATTGGGACCAGACATCCCAGCCCACACCCTGGAGGCACACAAACAACATGTAGAAGCCCGCGAAAGCAACCACGTTTCGCGGGAAAGTACATGCCCAAATAAGGAAGGCCCCGGGTCGCTCGACCTGGGGAAGGTGAAGGGAGCAAGACGGTCAGTGGACAAGACAAAGGAGCCTCGTGGTCTGGCCATTTTGGGAGCCAGGCCACCATTTTGGGTTCAGTGCGAAAAACGCGCTCAGAACGCCAAAAGGAGCTCAAAATACACAAATCGATCGCTGCCACCATTCCAGTCCCTGAATGACTTGCACCGATCAAATACCATCCTAAACGAGTATCTAGGGCCTGTAGAAGGCTAGAGACCCAAGAGAGCTGTAACTTAGCTTACAGTGCCCTCTTGTGTCATGTTGCACTAAAGCCGCAACATGATAAAAGAAACTACGGGAAACAGCGTTCCCCGGTACTGACTGTCTTAAGGGCATGTCAGTTTCCCCATAAGAAAAGGAGCGAAAGCCCAGAGGAGTGCGGCCGAAGGCTGCACTTCTCTGGAAAAGTCAAGAACAAGGTGAAAAACAACAGCAAAAAGTTTAGGGGTTGCCACATGGAAGGAAAATTACCTACAATTACGAAATCTTTCCTAACACTCGCCCCTCCCAGACTATGGACAGGGGGAACTAATCCACCCCTGGATGAGTCTCTTGTTCAGGTCGGTTAAACATTCTGGAAAACCCATCAGCATTGCTATGTTGGACACCTGGCCTATGCTCAATAGTGAAGTCGAAGCCTTGTAGACTTATGGACCACCTAAGCAACTTTGGATTCTCCCCCTTCATGTTCATTAGCCACTTTAACGGCTTATGGTCAGTTTGCACAGTGAAGTGGGTCCCATAGAGGTAGGGCCTCAGCTTCCTTAGGGCCCACACAACAGAGAAACATTCTTTCTCTACCGTGGACCATCTGAGCTCTCTGTCCTTAAGCTGGTGACTAATAAAACCGATAGGGTGTTCCTTACCCTTCTCATCTACTTGTGATAGTACAGCTCCTATCCCAGTGTCAGAGGCGTCCGTCTGCACGATAAAAGGTCTTTGATAATCAGGGGCCCTGAGGACAGGGGCCTGGCACAAGGAGTCTTTTAAGCCATTGAAGGCCTTCTCACACTCGTCGGTCCAAGTTACCTGCTTGGGTTTCTTCGGAGTTGTGAGGGCAGTCAGAGGAGCAGCTATGGTGCCATAGTCTGCCACAAAATTGCGGTAATACCCCGTGAGTCCTAAGAAGGCTCTCACTTGGGTTTGCGTAGTGGGGGTAGGCCAGTCTTGTACTGCTTGTACCTTACTGGATAGAGGCTGTCTCCTCCCTCCACCTACTTCATGTCCAAGGTAAACCACTGAGCCTTGTCCATTTTGGTGAGGGGCCACTCGGACATCCTCAAAAGAGCTTTCTGAAGGACTGCTTTGGAACAGGTCGGGGAGAGGTTCAGACTCCTCTTCCTCAACGTCTGAAGCCAACGTCGCAGTGCTGTGATTTCGACGCTTGGGACGAAAGCCTTCAGCCTATTCACGTGAAACTCTTTTGGAGCCTGTCCAGGCCTTCCAAGGTCCACTAAATAGTTAACCTCACCCAGGGGCTCCACCACTGTGTAAGGGCCTGACCATTTGTCCTGTAAAGCTCGAGGCCTTATGAGATTCATGATCAGGACTTGCTGACCAAGTGTAAAGTTGATGAGGGAAGCTTTCTGGTCGTACCAATGTTTCACCAGCGCTTGCCCTGCCTTCAATTTATCACTAGTCAAACCCATCAGAAGTACCATCCGTTTTCTGAGCCCTAGCACATAATCAACTACTTTGGTAGTGACAGGGGGAGTGGGCATCTCCCATCCCTCCTTGACGATGGCTAAGGGTCCCCGTACGGGATGACCGAACAGAAGTTCGAAGGGGCTGAAGCCAACACCCTCCTGTGGTACCTCTTGGTAGGCAAACAGTAAGCATGAAACAAGAAGATCCCATTTTCTTCTCTGAGGCTCCTCCAGAGCCCCAATCACGCTCTTTAACGTCCTGTTGAAACGCCCCCCCAGACCATTGGTCTGGGGGTGGTATGCAGAAGAGAACCTGTAGGTGACCCCACATTCTTTCCACATAGCCTGCCTATACTTCGACATAAAGTTGCTGCCATGATCCGACACAACTTCTTTAGGGAAGCCAACCCTAGTAAATATGCCGAGTAAAGCTTCTGCAACTGACTTGGCAGTTACAGTTTTCAATGGGATGGCCTCAGGATACCTGGTTGCATGGTCAACCAGCACCAGGATAAACCTATTGCCCGAGGATGTTTGCGGGTCAAGGGGACCAACGATGTCGATCCCTACCCTTTCAAATGGTACCCCCACAACTGGGAGCGGTACCAACGGAGCTTGGATTGTCGCGCCAACCTTACCAGACAACTGGCAGGAGGTACAACTCCTGCAGTGACTTTCTACTTGCACCCCCATCTTGGGCCAGTAGAAGTGCACGGATAACCTTTGCTTGGTCCTCTTCATACCAAGGTGACCAGCAAGGGGAACTTCATGCGCCAACTGCAGGAGGAAGGGCCTAACAGCAAGGGGAACCACCAACCTCCTATGGTCTCCTTCTGTAGACTCTGTGGGCTCACTATACAGGAGTCCACCTTCCCAATAAATCCTATGCGTCCCAGGAGGTTCACCCAAGCTGGGCGCAGGCCTGTCTCCTTAGGCCTTCCAGAGATGGGCACTCACGTTGGCCTTTACTGAATTCGTCCCTATCAGGACCTCCTTCAACTAACAAGTCTTTTAGTTCAGGATGATCGTTGGGGTCGAATACTTCAGGCATCGCCACCTCCTCGTCAGGCCCGGGCGATTGACCAACTTCCTCCACCGCAGTGGTAGGCGAGCTCGGGGGAATATTCTCTTTCCCTCGTCGTGACTTGTTGACTCCTTTCGCCTTGGGTTTCCCCTTCGGCTGGGGCGGTGTATTGGTCTTGGCCAATGCTGCCCGTGCTTGAGACCGTGTGTAGGGTCTTTCGGCAGTGTCTCCTACGAGCCCTAAAGCTCTGAGGTCATTACCTAACAAGACCTTTCCCGGGACGTTTCTCTGAATGCTCACTGGAATCCTGACTGCTGTACCATTTAAAGTAAGATTTACAGGTATTACTGGAAACATACGGAGGGGGCCGTCAGCCAACTTAGTGGGCATCAGAGTAGCTCTGGCAACTTCCTCTGAGTCTACCAAGGTAGAATCCACTACAGTGCGACTGCACCCACTATCCCTAAGAGCTGGAGTATCTACTCCATTGATCAGCACACTGTCTTTAAAGTAGTGCTTGGTATTATCCGGAATCCTAGCATAAGCCTCTGCGACTTTAGGCTCCCAGGAACCCAGGGACACTAAAACTACCTCAGCCTCTATTCCGCTGGGAAATGAGTCTGAGGAGAAGGATGCTCCTGTAATCTCTTCTTCCTCGTAGGAGGAGAAGGCCAGATTAGCGGAGTGGACCCCCAAAGGTCTAACCTTACACCGGGGATCCCCCTTCACATGGTCAGTTGCTCCACAAGAAAAACAAGATCCATTGGGTCTGTTTACGTAGGGAGGCTTATTGTAACCAGAGTTCTGTTTCGGAGGCTGACCTCCACTACCCTGTGAGTTCTCTTGTGTCTTACCCTTGTTTTTCTTTTTGTGGCCCTTATGGGAAGAAGATTTAGCAGATTCCCCACCCTCCATATCTTTGGACTTTTTCCCTTCCTCCTGCTTACCAGGATGAGTTTTGTCCTTATGGGAAACTCGATGTGACACCCATAAGTCTGCTGCAATGGCCAGCTTCTTAGGATCTATCTCCTTCGAATCGGCCAAATGCTGCTTAAGCTCCGGGGAAGAAGAAGCAAAAATGTGTTCCAGCATGACAAGATTTATCATGCCTTCGAAGGTAGAAACCTTATAACCTTCGACCCAGCCAGTTAAGTTTTTCAAGGATTCAGTGACATAAGATACCCAAGTACCACCTTCCTTTTTCTTATACTCTCTGAAACGTTTCAAATATTGGGCCGGAGTCTTCCCAAACTTTAAAATGAGAGTTTGCTTTAACATTGCGAAATCAGCTCGCTCAGCCTTCGACATTTCCATAATGGCACTACAGCCAGAATGGGGCAGTCTGCTGAGTAACCATGCAATCTTATCAGCATTGTCAACTTGTTGAACTTCGCATGCATACTCAAACGCATTCAGCCAGTCCATAATGTCATTCCTTTCTTCATACACACTGAGCAGATCTTTCGGAAACCGTGGATGAGAGGAAGCCCCAGACCCATGTCCAGGACCCTTGGACCCATTTGCAACCTGAAGCTTGGCCAGTTCCAACTGGTGATCCCTGTCTTTTTGTTTTTCTGCCTGTTCGATTTTTAGTTTGGCTATGCTGAATTCAAGCTCCTTCTGCCTAAACCGCAGCTCTTGCTTCTTGAATTCAAGCATAGCCTCCCCATCAGCACTGGCAGAGGAAACATTAGACATCTCGTCCTCCCTGTCCTCGTGGTTGCGATGGATCAGTGCGGCGGCAGAACCGTCGCTTCTACCAGTGAGAGCAGCCCCACCACCTTCCGCACTGTCCTCAGAAGTTATAGCGTCAAGCTGCGCTTCTTGCCACGCCACGATTCTTTGGATCATTTCCAATTTCGTGCCTTGAGAGGAAACACCTCTCTCCGCACACATCTTTTTTAGTGTTTCTGATTTGGAAGCATTTAAAGTTAACAAGGTATTTGTTTCCATACTGTTAGATAGGACTATGGCCTTTTTAAAGTTATACTACAACAATTCACTTTGTGTACTGGTTGGAATAACCTGAAATGCCTTAGTTTGTACGCAACACTGGATACCTTCAGTCGTATCCCACCGCTGTACACCAATTTGTTAAGACAGATTTCTGAACTCTGTCCTGGTGGCGCAGAAGTTCAGAAGGCCAACCTAATTACTTGGAACAGGGTAACCTCTGGACGAGCCAGACCAATCAAGGTAGCGATTGCGGCAGTCAAGACTAGGTCTCAAGAGGGGTGAGGGTGACTGAAAGCCCGCAATGAGCACACAAAGCAAGAGCGCTTACAAACTACTCCAAACAGTTGTTATATCAAAAATATATACACATTTATTTTAAGGCCTTTAAAATAATGACCGTAGCGAGAAAATCACAATATCACAATATTAAGCCAACACATACCATATCAACACAATATATATACAAATACAACAGTCGCAAGCGTTATATGCACGAAATGTGTAGTCCACCAGAAAGGGAAAGAAAGCAGGCAGTGCGATAATGCTTTAGACTCAGTTCACCTTCAGAGGCACCTAACTAGATTGAAGTCCGAGCCCTGCGAAGAGTGGAGCCTTGTGCTCAAAGTACCTGCACACGCTGGTGCCCACGGGCAAAAGGAGAAGCTCTTTGGAGGAAGTCAGGCAGTTCGGGTTAGTGCACAACAGAAGAAGAACAGGTTCCGCGACTCAAGCGCAGCCTCCACAGTGAGCAGAAGCAGAGCGCGAGTACGGACAAAAGGGTGCTGTTTTTAAACAGCGGGGAAAAGCAATGGGCTACTGCAGGAGGGCGACCAGATCCTAGCTATACTACTCACCGGTCCCCGATGCAAGCAGACCCAGGCTTCTCCATGTTAGTTTCAGCAGCTGGCAGGTTCAGAAGAGCCGGGAATGCCTCGTCGTCGTGTAGAGAAAAAAGACGTCCGAATCGAAGAAACCTGCACAGTTTTGTCACCACCGCAGGGCAACGGAGGGCCGTGTGTATCCGAGCCAAATGTACACTACTCACTTCAGTCTTGGGAACGCCAAGTGTACGAAGCGTGTGAGAGTGACCAGGACTCGAAATACAACACAACCTGGCGGCGGTTACAGAGCAAGACTCCCGTGTAAGCTGGTCAGTCAACTGGATGGCCCAGAGACGCTTCCGTAGGCTTACTGGCAGGAGATGATGAAGTCGCCGAGAATAGCTGTTCCTGCTATTCCAAAGGTCGAAGCACCAGTACAGGCCTTCTGGTTCGATCAAAGGAGGAAAGGGTTTCACAGGACGACAGCAGTGCAAAGGAGGAGTCCTTCAGCGGGTCACCAGCGATTCCTCGGTCCAGCCTCTTGGTTGCAGGATACTTGGCTCCTGTATTCCTTCGTTTGTGAGAACTCAGGAGATCGACATGGTAGTGGTGTTTCCAGCCCCCTCTTATCCACGGTTCCCTTCGCGCCAAAACGGAGGGGAGCCAATGGGAGATCCGCTCATCAACACACACACCATACGTGGACCAATCACGGATCACGGTGGTCCCAGGCATTCACACCACCCTAGACTCTCTGGCACCCAGGATGTGTATTGGGACCAGACATCCCAGCCCACACCCTGGAGGCACACAAACGACATGTAGAAGCCCGCGAAAACAACCACGTTTCGCGGGAAAGTACATGCCCAAATAAGGAAGGCCCCGGGTCGCTCGACCTGGGGAAGGTGAAGGGAGCAAGACGGTCAGTGGACAAGACAAAGGAGCCTCGTGGTCTGGCCATTTTGGGAGCCAGGCCACCATTTTGGGTTCAGTGCGAAAAACGCGCTCAGAACGCCAAAAGGAGCTCAAAATACACAAATCGATCGCTGCCACCATTCCAGTCCCTGAATGACTTGCACCGATCAAATACCATCCTAAACGAGTATCTAGGGCCTGTAGAAGGCTAGAGACCCAAGAGAGCTGTAACTTAGCTTACAGTGCCCTCTTGTGTCATGTTGCACTAAAGCCGCAACATGATAAAAGAAACTACGGGAAACAGCGTTCCCCGGTACTGACTGTCTTAAGGGCATGTCAGTTTCCCCATAAGAAAAGGAGCGAAAGCCCAGAGGAGTGCGGCCGAAGGCTGCACTTCTCTGGCAAAGTCAAGAACAAGGTGAAAAACAACAGCAAAAAGTTTGGGGGTTGCCACATGGAAGGAAAATTACCTACAATTACGAAATCTTTCCTAACAGTAGGGCATTGAAAGAGCAGCTTGATACCCTCGAGTTGCCTACTACTTGCACATTACTGCAGTATGTAGATGACCTCCTCTTGGCTGCTGATTCTGAGAGCGCCTGTAAAGAAGGCACCGTGTTGTTGCTTTGTCATCTAGCAAAACATGGCCACAAAGCTTCACTTAAAAAATTCCAATATTGTTGTCAGGAGGTCGCCTCTTTAGGCTACCTCCTGTCAAAGGAGGGACGACGGTTGACACCTGAACGAATAAAGACCATTTCTGGCATGTCTGTCCCAAATACGCAAAAGGAAGTTAGAGCCTTGATAGGTATGGCTTCTTATTGTAGATTGTGGATCCCTAACTTTTCGTTAACGATTAAACCAATGCTGGCTTTGACAAAGAAGGGCATTTCTTTGCCATTTCCATGGACTTTGGAACACCAGACAGCATTTGATTTGCTCAAATCCGCGCTGTGTTCAGCGCCGGTTTTAGGAACTCCGAATTATGACAAGGCCTTTGTATTGATTGTGCATGAACGTGATGGATGTGCTTTGGCTGTATTAACGCAGGAGCATGGAGGGAAGAATAGGCCGTGCGGTTACTATTCCTCCGCCCTTGATCCTGTTGCATGCGCTTTGCCAAGATGTTTGCGCGCTGTTGCTGCTGCGTCTGTAAAATAGAGTGAGGGAATGGTCCTGGGTCATGCGTTAACCCTAATGGTACCTCACTCTGTAGATATTCTATTGAATAGAACTCAAACGCAACACCTCACTTCTGCACGATTGACAAGATATGAACTAATCTTGTTTGCCCCCCACATTCAAATTCAGAGGTGTTGTGTATTAAATCCGGCTGAACTTTTACCTGTCTCGCAAGATACTGTTGATGGTGACGATACGTCACACGATTGCCTTTATATGACAGAACAAGAGACTAAAGGCAGAATCGATCTGAAAGACACACCTTTGAATAGCCCACAAGGAGAGCTATTTTGTGATGGCTCTTGTTTTAAACTACCAGACGGTACATCCACGGCTGCTTATGCTGTTACTACTTTAAGCACGGTTGTGGAAACTAAAAGAATTATGCATAACTCTGCGCAGGCCGCAGAAATTATAGCGTTAACTCGAGCTTGTGAACTTTCTGAAGGGCTTACAGTGAATATATATACTGATAGTCAGTATGCCTTTGGGGTGGCCCACAATTTCGGTAGACTTTGGAAAGAATGAGGTTTCTTGACCTTGCACGGAACGAAAATCCAGCACGGCACTTTAATAGTGCGATTACTTTCAGCACTCGCAC
This sequence comes from Ambystoma mexicanum, assembly GCF_040938575.1. NCBI lineage: Eukaryota > Metazoa > Chordata > Amphibia > Caudata > Ambystomatidae > Ambystoma > Ambystoma mexicanum. The sequence continues at coordinate 22,419,537 of NC_090940.1, forward strand.
TCCCTGTTCAGTTAGCTATCATAAAATGTTCAGCACATCAAAAGGTTACAGATGATGTAGGAAAAGGGAATGCTTTCGCCGATCAGATAGCTAAACAAATTGCCACTGATTTCAGTTCAGAAATGTATGCTGTAAAAGAAATTGTAAATGTTTGCACTTTGGGTGAAAGTATCGATGCTGTAAAAGATATTCAAGCAGATGCTACCATAGAGGAAACTAAGAGATGGATTGAGGGTGCAGGGAGATTGGATGACGATGGGTGTTGGGTAGACAATATTGAAGGGAAATGGTTACTCCCTGACGCCTACATTACAATGATGGTTATTATGGCTCATGGTCCGACACATGTTTGTGAGTGGAAATTGACTAAAATGTTACACAGTGTATGGACCAATGATAAGATTTTCAAAACTGCGGAGCATTTTGTCCAAAGCTGCATGGTCTGCTTGCAGCACAATGTAGGAAAAGGTACCTCGACTCCTAGAGGAAGTTTCGCTCCACCTTCTGTCCCGTTCGAGGTTATTCACTTTGATTTTATTGAAATGGAACAGTGTAACAATCTTAAATATGTATTGGTTGTTATTTGTGCCTTTAGTAAGTGGGTTGAGGCCTTCCCGGTTAGAGATGCAACGGCCATAACCAGGGCAAAAACTCTGTTGAAAGAGTTTTTTCCTAGGTTCGGGCTGCCGAGAGTCATCTGGTCAGCTAATGGGCCACACTTTATTGCCACTGTAATCCTACAAATTTGCAAAGGGTTACAGATTGACAAGCGGTTCCATTCAGCTAGACATGCCCAAAGTGCTGGATTAGTGGAAAGGCACAACGGCATTATAAAGAACAAACTCACTAAGACGTGTGCTGGCACCAAGCTAAAATGGCCGGACGCCTTACCGATCGTGTTACTGTCGATGAGAACAACCCCTCAAACTAAGACTGGGCTCTCTCCCTTTGAGGTGGTAATGGGGAGACCTGCTAATATTTGCGGTGTGCCAAGAAGTCGCTCATTATGGGATATAGAAAATGTGCTTCTTTCAGATTACTGTAACCAGTTGACTAAAAATCTGTTTTCAATTTATCACCAGGTGCGAGAGGCATTACCTGTGCGCTACGAGGGTCCTGGTCACAGTCTACGACCGGGGGACTGGATCCTCATGAAGGTTTTTGAGAGGTCATCTTGCCTTGCACCTCGGTGGAGGGGTTCCTACCAAGTTCTGCTAGTCACCAAGACTGCCGTGCGGGTAGCGGGTCGTAAATACTGGATCCATGCGATGCACACCAAACGGATCCCACAGCCCGTGCCATACGATACAGAAGACACATAATCCCTTCCCACTGCTGTAACTAGCGTGCCTGAAACAGCAACAACCAACAAGGGAGAATCGGAGACCGCTTCAGAATCCGCAAGGCCGGACAAAACGGCCATCTTGTCTCCACACTCCCCAACAGTGGAACTTCCGGATCAATCCTTTTCTGATCCCATTTCCGTCCATTCGCCACTTCCAGGAGGAAGTGACGACACTTTGTTCTCACCAGAAATGCAAAATATAATTTGCGCCCAAGGAAGTAAACGTACAGCATGGTCTGACTGTGCGATTAAGAAAATCATTTGAGGGCTTGCCTTTTGGCCCGACTGTGCGGGAAGATTCTGTTGGCTAAGGGTTGTGGGAAAGACATTAAGAAGACACGCGACTGGAGTCACCAGCAAACGAACAATTGGTGTTTTTTCGGTTGAAGACGACAATGCCTGCACCCGCTACCGCTCGTACCGAACTTTTAAATATGTGACTAGCAGAGACAATGATCAAGCATATAAGGGGACCCCCAAAGTGTATTGTTGCCTTTTTGTGATAATTACTGGATTTTTAGTAACTGTTGGGTTTGGGTTATGGTATCTGGATGAAGCATATCCGTTAGAGGACTTTTTACCTATTGAAAATGTATCTGTTATTCCCACTCCTTCCGTGCAATTGCATACTTTATCGCCTAGAGATTCTTCGCATAGACGGAACTATCAGAATAATACCCTTTTGTTAATAATGAATGCCACTCATGCAATTTTTAATAAGACCAATTTCTGGATCTGCACACATCTACCGCAACATGGGGATAAGGGGCTAGGTTGGTATTTTCATCCTTTACCGTTGACAATTGCTTGTTATGCTTCTCTTAGAGCACTATTCTTTGGCCGATGGAATGACAGCATCTCAGGGAACTTTGATGGTACAAATTTAAATAGTTTTGAAAAACGTGTTTTGATGCCCCTGGGATGCTCACTTTTTGCAAATAGGAGTAAGCCAAACGTTGCTTCTGTTAGGCCTTCTGATAGATTGTCTCGTCCCTTTCAGTCTTTAATCTCTTTCAAAATGGCTCCTATAGGCTATAAGGATGCCACGCCTCCATCGTATTCTGTTAATCACAGCCCCGATTCAGTATCCTTCTGCATACAGAGGAATGGAACACGGTCAATGGATAATTTTAGAAAATGCGCCAACGTTGCGAATTTGACTAGTGAAAACAGACCTCTATACGTAGGCGAACCTGTCTATTTTGTTTGCGGTAATGTGGCATTTCCATGGTTGCCCAGGGATTGGCAAGGAACCTGTTATTTAATGATTCTATTACCTGGGGTATTTATTGCCAGTACTGTAGAAATTTCGAAGACTCGTCCACGACGAGGTGTGAAAGGGGATACTCCAGTGCAAACTCTAGGAGATATTATGAAATCCTTTGTGCCATTTTTTGGGCAAATTACAAATTCAGAAGATATCAGGGGACTAGCGAGAGTATTGGAGAGAACCATCAACCGGACCACTGACATACTCTATAATATGACGTTAGAGCAGAGAGCGATAAGATTAGTGGCTCTTCAGAACCGGATGGCATTAGATGTCATCCTGGCAGAGCGAGGAGGAGTATGTAAATTAGTGGGGTCCGCTTGCTGCGTTTACGTACCAGACTCCTCTCCGACGATCTTTAGGGCTATCCAAAATCTACATGTTCTTAGTTCAGAAGTACATGTTCCTGAGGGAAACTGGGAACTTGGTACATGGTTTTGGGACCTCCTACGGTCATGGGGATGGAAGTTGTTTTCGGCCCTGCTGATTATCTTGGGAAGTTTGCTGTTTCTTTGTTGTTGTATACAGTGTCTCCCTGGTATATGCTCAGTGTTAGGGGGATGTTGCGCGCAAGCAACAAGTGTATTAGGGCATAAAATATACGCCCCAAAGAAGATTTCCAAAGAGTATGCGTTGAAAGAAACTTTGGTGTCATTTCTAATGGCAATAGATATGTCCAACAATGATTCAGGGTGTATGGACGATGACGTATGGAGTTACTTGCAAGCAGATCAGAAGTAGTGTTGGCACTTGGCATAGGCCAAAAGGAGGGTTTGTCGAACTGGATATTAAATTATGCCTCCTATTATAACGATTTGTATGTATATTGGCCTACGCCAAGTTGCTTAAAATTGTACGCGAATAACTCTCTACGGCAAGGTCTTGACCTTAGAAATTGATGTAAGCCGCCATCTTGAATCAAACCTCCATTATAGGTTAGAACTGCCATTTTGGGGTTTTGTACAAAGTCACCCTGTAATCTAAAAAGGACGTCTCGTGTGCCCTTGTTCTTGCCTTAACCTCTCCAACCTCTGTAGGAGAGTTAATGTCCAACCTGCCTTCAGGCTACATGTTAGGGTCATGTAGACCTTGTCCTTTGTTGACCTCGGGAGCAGGGGATTACTTGAATCAGCAATGTTAAGCTACAAGTATACAAGAACAGTAATGCTATCCGAATATAATATGTGAAACATTTGTTTGGTCTGTATTAAAGCAGTATGTAAAGAGTGTAAACGTTAAATTAAAGAATAATGGAGTGTGTTAGTAAATATATTCAAAAGTAAACCGCATGCACAAGATAAGTAAATTAGGAAAGTGAACCTGGCGCGACCCTAGCCCAGTGTATAATTAACCTGTAAGAGGCTGGACATCATTTTACAAATTGAATAAATGCGTCGATGTCCAGCTAGGAAATTCTGTTCACTGCTCACATTGAACCCTGCTGGTGGTCTCTGTGATGTATTGACGGCCAAATAGCTATTTGTGTACTTTGTTGAATACTGTTCAGTTTTGTAATAAAGATTCTGGGAATCTTTACAAGCCCGTGTCGGTGTATTTTCCTTTGCTTGGTGTAACAGCCGTAATATTGTATTTCTTCTGATTCCACAGCGGCTGCTGTATGTGTAAGATACGCATGCACTGCTTTGCTTTTGCTGCATCTGCTGTGTGTGTGTGAGGGAATCTTGCACTGCTTTGCATTTGCTGTCCCTGCTGTGTATGTGAGAGACACTTGCACTGCTTTGTTTTTGCTGTGCCTGCTGTGTGTGTGTGAGGGAAGCTGTACTGCTTTTCTTTTGCTTTGCCTGCTGTGTGTGAGATGCTTGCACTGCTTTGATTTTGCTGTACCTGCTGTGTATGTGAGAGACGCTTGCACTGCTTTGCTTTTGCTGTGCCTGCTTTGTGTGTTAGAGACGCTTGCACTGCTTTGCTTTTGCTGTGCCTGCTGTGTGTGTAAGAGACGCGTGCACTGCTTTGCTTTTGCTGTGCCTGCTGTGTATGTGAGAGATGCTTGCACTGCTTTGTTTTTGCTGTGCCGGCTGGATATGCGAGGGAAGCTTGCTCTGCTTTGCTTTTGCTGTGCCTGCTGTGTGTGTAAGAGACACGTGCACTGCTTTGCTTTTGCTGTGTGCAAGTGAAGCTTGCACTGCTTTGCTTTTGCTGTACCTGCTGTGTGTGTGAGGGAAGCTTGCACTGCTTTGCTTTTGCTGTTCCTGCTGTGTGTGTAAGAGACGCATGCACTGCTTTGCTTTTGCTGTGTGTAAGTGAAGCTTGCACTGATTTGCTTTTGCTGTGCCTGCTGTGTGTGTGAGGGAAGCGTGCACTGCTTTGCTTTTACTGTGGCTGTGTGTGTGAGAGAAGCTTGCACTACTTTCCTTTTGCTGTGCCTGCTGTGTGTGTGAGTCATGTGCACTGCTTTGCTTTTGCTGTGCCTGCTGTGTGTATGTGAGAGACACATGCACTGCTTTGTTTTTGTTGTACCTGCTGTGTATGTGAGGGAAGCTTGCACTGCTTTGCTTTTGCTGTGCCTGCTGTGTGTGTGAGGGAAGCTTGCACTGCTTTGCTTTTGTTGTGCCTGCTGTCTGTGTGGGGGAAGCATGTACTGCTTTGCTTTTGCTGTGCCTGCTGTGTGTGTGAGGGAAGCGCGCACTGCTTTGCTTTTGCTATGCCTGCTGTGTGTGTGAGATGCTTTCACTGCTTTGCTTTTGCTGTGCCTGCTGTGTGTGTGAGGGAAGCTTGCACTGCTTTGCTTTTGCTGTGCCTGCTGTGTGTGTGAGGGAAGCGTGCACTGCTTTGCTTTTGTTGTGCCTGCTGTGTATGTGAGAGATGCGTGCCCTGCTTTGCTTTTGCTGTACCTGCTGTGTGTGTGTGAGGGAAGCTTGCACTGCTTTGCTTTTGCTGTGCCTGCTGTGTGTTTGGGGGAAGCGTGTACTGCTTTGCTTTTGCTGTGCCTACTGTGTGTGTGAGGGAAGCGTGCACTGCTTTGCTTTTGCTGCTTGCACTGCTTTGCTTTTGCTGTGCGTGCTGGGTGTGAGGGAAGCTTGCACTGCTTTGCTTTCGCCGTGCCTGCTGTGTGTGTGAGGGAAGCTTGCACTGCTTTGCCTTCGCTGTGCCCGTTTTGTGTGTGAGGGAAGCTTGCACTGCTTTGCTTTTGCTGTGCCTGCTGTGTGTGTGAGGGAAGCATGCACTGCTTTGCTTTTGCTGTGCCTGCTGTGTATGTGAGAGATGCTTACACTGCTTTGCTTTTGCTGTGTGCGTGAGGGAAGCGTGCACTGCTTTGCTTTTGATTGCCCTGCTTTGTATGTGAGAGACGCTTACACTGCTTTGCTTTTGCTGTGTGTGCGAAGGAAGCGTGCACTGCTTTGCTTTTGCTGTGCCTGCTGTGTATGTGAGAGATGCTTGCAATGCTTTGCTTTTGCTGTGTGTGTGAGGGAAGCTTGCACTGCTTTGCTTTTGCTGTGTGTGCGAGGGAAGCTTTCACTGCTTTGCATTTGCTGTGTGTGCGAGGGAAGCTTGCACTGCTTTGCTGTGCCTTCTCTTCTCAGAGCAGCATGTCCTATCTTTGCAGCGAGGCCCGGAGCCGCCCCTCCCTGGGCACAATGCTCCCTCAGTTAGGAGGTTATGAAGTAATGTGTGCCCACCTGCAGTGATAAGTGCCATGCCACTTGGCTGCCATCAGGGCTCCAGTGAAGTGTTTGCTCTGCGGGAGGATGGCAGGTTCCCGTCTTTGTCCCTTATCCCCGATGGGAGGGGTCTGTGCCTGCCCGTCTCCCTGGCACCTCCTGGGGCTTTGATCCAGACCGCAGCTGTCAGAGCGCCCCACCCTCACCCACCCCCAGCCTCAAAGCAGGGAATATGATTCAACAATGCCAATATTTACAGTGTCAGGAGAACTCTTTTTTTAACAGAATAGATGCATGGGAAGGCCCCCACCATCGACACCCAGCTTCCTCCAAGAGGCGCTGGGCTGAGATGTGTGCTGTTCATCAATCTGTGACCTCTGACCTCCCTTCTACTGCCCCTTCCCTAAAGTTTACGTTTTTCATATTTCAGAACTAACAGCACTGCACAATCTGTGCCCGTAGTGGAAGGACTGTACTAGTTGTGCAGCGAGTGTACCACTGGGCTGTGGGCTGTACCATTCGACTGTGGACTGTACCATTCTACTATGGGTAAAGGTGCTGGGGGCCGAGAGTGTACCTTGTCTGATGTATAGTCCTGCCCCTGGTGATTATATCACTGACACAGAAGCAGGTACTACGCCTGGACGCCTTTAAAAACAAGGGCCATGATAAATGGCATGGACCTTATAAAATGTTATATTTCCTATCTGAAAGGAACAAACCATAACTATGGACCTTGAACTTTGAACCACAAGTTCAGGGAAGCTCGAGGCGTTTGGGAGTAGTGAACTTTGTGCAGCATCCGTTGAAGTAATTCAGTAATCTATGGAAGGGGGACGCATGCTAAGGCCAAAAGTTAGGAGGGATAATACTCACTTGTTCTTAGTGGAATCGAAGTCTCCTCTCACAACTCCAGTGAGCAAGATTACGATTTCCACTGCAGACGAGGAGAGCAGCGCGAGGGATTGGCTTACGGTAAAATGGCGTCCCGGTGAATCTATTAGACCAATCGGCTGCCTTCAGGATGTCTTCCAGCCAGAGGGGTAGACATGGTTGGTCCTGATCAGGCAAGGCCCACCCACAGTCTGTTACTGACAGCTCAGCAGCGCTGTGTAGGAATTTACAGATGTTAATGCCACTGCGGTGCGCCCAACTACATTAGCTTCAGGCCGCACTTGTTAGACAATCCTGGCTGCGCCTCTGCCTCCAGCCGGGGTAGAGCATAAGACGAGGGTATGGGCGACGCCGGGTTATGTTATATTATCTTACAAGGCTTTCACACTTCTCCAATTACCACCGTACTGGTCTTATGCACCGGTACCTTGTCAGGAGTATTGGGCAATCTCCCTGGTAACCATACTGTAGTCTGTGAAGGAAGAAGAAAGGTAAACCGGGCAGAGAAATGAGGACATGGGGAAGCAGGAATGTGCCAGGGGTGCACATAACCAATATATCGGCATGATACAGTGGGGCAGTGGCAGATGGTATACGTAGGGGTGCTCGTGTCATGGTAGACAGTGGGTCACGTGAAGTGCTGATCTAGAAAGAGGAGAAATGAGAACACTGGAGGCAAGAATTATTTTTCAGTGAAGGCAGTGAAAAGGCCTTCTAAAAGAAATGAAAGCTCTGGGCGGTCGAATGGTTTAGAGACTAAAGCACACATAATTTGCCAGCCTGAGGCCATTGCATCGGTTGGGGCAGTATGTTCAGTAATAAACAAACATTACTCCTGTGATGTTATCATGCCCCCTACCTCTCCCAGAAAATCTCAAGAGACCCTTCGTCCAGACCAATCTAGACCCCCTACCTACAGCGCCTCACCCAGCCCAAAGTTAGACGCACTAAAGGAGGAGGCTCCAGCTTCCCTTAGATCGCAGCCAAGCAGTGGAACTCCCTGCCTCCCACCCTGAGAGGGATCCACCACACTGGCAACTCTGGGAATTCAGGAAATCCCTGGGTCTGCCTGGCTAGTCTGTGACTGTCTACAGATTGGCTCATGTAACTGACTTGCTGCTCACTCAACTGTCTTTGTTCTGCCTATTGCATGTAACTGGTAGCTGTAACAGCGCCTCAATGCCCTTGGGTTGTTTGCATGCTTTATAAATGAATGAATTAATAAATAAATGGTCCAGGGCTTGGGGAAGGAGAGAGGGCAGAGGGGAGGAGATACACTCACTGTTTGTAGCTTGAGCGATTGCCTCTTGCTGAAAGGGACGCAGAAGATGAAATGCAAACCTGTTTCCATCCCATCCCGAAGAACATGTGGGCCCAGGGAATTCTTCAGGTAACGGATGCTCCCTGGTCAGGAGCCATTTACCAAAAGATTCACCAAAATCAAAATGTAACCAGCGGAAATAGCTGAACGGTAGCCACTGACATTGCTATAAGCCCTTGTTTTTGTGAAAAGTTGGCGATGATGCTCAGCTTCCTTAGAGCTGCTGGCAGCATGGCAGGGTGCTCAGCTTCCATGGAGCTGCTGGCAGCATGGCATGCTACTCTGCTGGCAGCATGGCAGGGTGCTCAGCTTCCATGGAGCTGCTGGCAGCATGGCATGCTACTCAGCTTCCTCAGAGCTGCTGGCAGCATGGCAGGGTGCTCAGCTTCCATGGAGCTGCTGGCAGCATGGCATGCTACTCAGCTTCCTCAGAGCTGCTGGCAGCATGGCAGGGTGCTTAGCTTCCATGGAGCTGCTGGCAGCATGGCATGCTACTCAGCTTCCTCAGAGCTGCTGGCAGCATGGCAGGGTGCTCAGCTTCCATGGAGCTGCTGGCAGCATGGCATGCTACTCAGCTTCCTCAGAGCTGCTGGCAGCATGGCAGGGTGCTCAGCTTCCATGGAGCTGCTGGCAGCATGGCATGCTACTCAGCTTCCTCAGAGCTGCTGGCAGCATGGCAGGGTGCTCAGCTTCCATGGAGCTGCTGGCAGCATGGCATGCTACTCAGCTTCCTCAGAGCTGCTGGCAGCATGGCAGGGTGCTCAGCTTCCATGGAGCTGCCGGCAGCATGGCATGCTACTCAGCTTCCTCAGAGATGCTGGCAGCATGGCAGGGTGCTCAGCTTCCATGGAGCTGCCGGCAGCATGGCATGCTACTCAGCTTCCTCAGAGCTGCTGGCAGCATGGCAGGGTGCTCAGCTTCCATGGAGCTGCCGGCAGCATGGCATGCTACTCAGCTTCCTCAGAGCTGCTGGCAGCATGGCAGGGTGCTCAGCTTCCATGGAGCTGCCGGCAGCATGGCATGCTACTCAGCTTCCTCAGAGCTGCTGGCAGCATGGCAGGGTGCTCAGCTTCCATGGAGCTGCCGGCAGCATGGCATGCTACTCAGCTTCCTCAGAGCTGCTGGTAGCATGGCAGGGTGCTCAGCTACCATGGAGCTGCTAGCAGCATGGCATGCTACTCAGCTTCCTCAGAGCTGCTGGTAGCATGGTAGGGTGCTCAGCTGCCTCAGAACTGCTGATAGTATGTCATGTTGCTCAGCTTCCTCAGAGCTGCTGGTAGCATGGCAGGATAATCAGCTTCCATGGATCTGCTAGCAGCATGGCATGCTACTCAGCTTCCTCAGAGCTGCTGGTAGCATGGCAGGTTACTCAGCTTCCTCAGAGCTGCTGGTAGCATGGCAGGTTACTCAGCTTCCTCAGAGCTGCTGGTAGCATGGCAGGATAATCAGCTTCCATGGATCTGCTAGCAGCATGGCATGCTACTCAGCTTCCTCAGAGCTGCTGGTAGCATGGTAGGATGCTCAGATTCCATGGAGCTGATGCAGCATGGCATGCTACTCGGCTTCCTCAGAGCTGCTGGTAGCATGGCAGGATAATCAGCTTCCATGGAGCTGCTGGCAGCATGGCATGCTACTCAGCTTCCTCAGAGCTGCTGGTAGCATGGCAGGTTACTCAGCTTCCTCAGAGCTGCTGGTAGCATGGCAGGGTGCTCAGCTACCATGGAGCTGCTAGCAGCATGGCATGCTACTCAGCTTCCTCAGAGCTGCTGGTAGCATGGTAGGGTGCTCAGCTGCCTCAGAACTGCTGATAGTATGTCATGTTGCTCAGCTTCCTCAGAGCTGCTGGTAGCATGGCAGGATAATCAGCTTCCATGGATCTGCTAGCAGCATGGCATGTTGCTCAGCTTCCTCAGAGATGCTGGTAGCATATGTGCTGAATCCAACAGAGTCCTCCGAAAAACCCTACCTAATGTCACCTCCCAGGTTACCAGGGGAAGGCAGCCACTACCTGATCCCAACCCTGGGAGTCGTATTATCTCAGTGGATCGCCTGGGAGAAGAAGGTCCCCGAGGGAACGGGAGGACTCTGGTGGGAGGGACACAGACTTGTTCTTCCTCTAGGGAGGAAGAGTATGTAATGGCCTCTTGTTAAAAAAAGCCTTTCCTTCCTAAAGCTAATTATCCTGATGGTGGCAAAAACAGCTCTAATCAATCCTGTACTAAAGTTTGGAATCATTTTCCCAAGGTTAAGCAAAATGGCAGAGGTGGAAACTCCCATGTACGACAGGGGAATATGAAGGATGAATCTTTGAATGTTATCATATTAGATTTCTGAAAATCATTGCTTCACTAGATAGCAAAACTATTCAGTAAAACCTTATAATACTCCTTTTAAAAAGGGGATTAAGGATAAAACTAAAGTTTGTAACAATGATTCCCTTAAAAGGAGTGAATTGAACATTGGGGACTTCAAGTCCCACAACATCAAAAGTACTGGGACGAAGAAGGAGGGTGCAGAGGCTCTGAGCTACAGGTTTCAGACTATTAAGATGAATTACCCACACCTGAGGGAGACAGTAAGGAAGGCATGTTATCAAAGCAAGGAAGACACAAGTGATCACAGTTCAAGGGTGTTTATTAAACTGTAAAAATGGGTGAGATAAACACCTAATCTAAACCTTACTCTACAATGGGAGCAAACTACGACCATCAAATAATAATAATACAGTCCTGGTAGAGTCTAGTCAAATAAAAAGGGCCTATACTAAAAAAAACTATTTCCAATCCTTACCGGAATGCTACAAAAAAGTGTGGGATAATGTTCACAAAGAATGAAAGAAGTGTTCTCAAAATGGTAAATCAGGATGTTATGGCTGGGGTCTCCCTTCCCAGCATTTGAAGCACGGAACAAGGCAGGACTCTTGAGCACAGCACACTTCTGGGCTTCTCGGCCTGAGTATACAGTTCCTTTGTACAATATCAGGGCCTTCTGTGCACAAGTCTCTTTTATGCAAAGTCTCTTGCTTCAGAGGGCCTGATGTGTTACAAACAAAAGTTCCTTCAATGAATCTTTACGTTGGGCGATTACTCTTCACCTGAGGATCCCCTTCACAACGTAAGCCTCCTTCAATCAGGCTCAGACCAACAACTGACTGTGGATATCCCTCAGTCGGGTTCACGTTAGTCACCATAATGCAGTTCACTTAGCTTTTCAATTCACACCATCATCATCTTGAAATATTCAGGAACCTTAATGTCTTTTTAAACAATCCTCCGGGTTACCATTTCAACTTTACTCAGGTCCCCCTCGTTCAGGCTCAGACCTTCCTTCACCTGCCTCCCAAAGCATTTGCCAATTTACAAAGAGGCTTCTGAAGGGTGCTTACGTCTTGCTGGGTCACTCCGTGATTCTTTGGCAAGTGCAGGTTTCACGCTATCACAATCTGCATGGCGTTCCCCTCAGTACCACAGTTTATTTCATTTTCACGTGTGAAAGACTTTCGGCTCTACAAGGGGTTTTGACTTGACCCTTGTATGACCACTTTGACATCTCTTGCTGGCCTCCCCTAGGGCCTGTTGGTTCTTGTAGTTTTCTCAATTTAGCATATCCTCCTGGTTCATGAGCGGGGCATTCGTTAGAGTCTTTCAAATGAGCGCCCACGCAGTGCGGGTCCGCTCTAACCTTAATACCGCGATTGTTCACAAAAGACCTTTGTCTTATTATCTTCTTTTCTTTTACGCAAATGTTGCCACTGCAACTTTAAGCTTAACATAATGTGGTACACTTTCAGTTTCCTCCGACTCACCGGTTGTGATGAATTTGTTGGCTTTTCTTCCGCTGGAGTCTAGGACGGTACCACTGCAGCAAGCTCTTTTCCCCGCCCTGGCTATCAGTGGGGGAGGACCCTTTGTACCGTTGAAATCTGCCACAACAACCTCCAGTTGCAATTTCTGGTCTTACTGTTCTTTTATCGAAGGATTCATGGCTCTGGGTTGAAAAGGGCAAGGGCAATTCCTTCCTTGTCATCCTTTCGGTTTCCACCACCTTTCTCCTCCATTTGAACTGCCGTCCCGGAATAGCTGCCTCCTCGTGCGTTTGGCCTCGCTCAAAGTGTGCTCTCGTGCTCTGCCTTTTATCCCTTTGGGGAATGGAAAGGCCATCAGGTGAGAACGTGTTTGTGTAGGAAAGGGGGTGGGGCATAGAGTTTCTAAATATCCTACGGGGTAGGATGGGGAAAAGGTGACATAAGGAAGGGGGTACCGTGTCTCAGCCGTCAGCATCCCGCTTCCGCTCCCCAAAGACCCCCATCTAGGTGAGCCTCCCGTACTGGTCCACCCCCAGGAACTGGTTCCAATAGCGATGGCAGTGTCCTGGCCACCTGGATGATGGATCCCCGGGGACTAGTAAGTGAGACACCTTCAGGTTTCTCACAGAGACCGAGAGACATAAAAGGCCCTCTCAGGTGCAGGCCATAGAAGAAGAAGATGAAGTAGAGAGTAGCAGCAGTTGTATAAGGTGGAGTGCTTGCCGTGACTCAACTTCAAGATTGCAGCTGAAGGAGAGCAGAGATGCCAGAACCACCATTTGCAGTACAGATGCCGGTTTTGCTGAGGATCTCTCTTCCTTCAGGGACCCTGTCTGCAGAGGTTGCGCAGCGGGAAGCGTTTGGTATGTCAGCTTTCCCCCAGAGGATCCAGTTTGCAGAGGTCACGCAGCGTGAAGCGTGAAGTTGGAATGCTTTCCCCAAGGCAAGACCGGCTTGGGTGACAGGCATGAGCCTGTGGAGCAAGAAATGCCCCAATTTTTATAAGCACAGACAGAAGAAAAACAAGCAAAGCAGTTTTCCAGGCCCCCTGAAGTAGCAGAAGCAGAGAACCCAACAGCAGCAGAGCGAACGGATGTGCAAGCCAAACCCGGTGAGTTCACTTGAGTACTGTGACCCCGGAGTGCTCCGGAACCGTCCGCTGACCAAACTCGGGCAATTTGAAGACTGAACCAATGAGAAAGAAATAAAGTGGCAGAAGAATACATTTTATATGTATCGAACTGGTGTAAAGCTGAAAGACATTAATTCTGAATGCCAAGCTGATACAAAGGCGAGAGAGTGGCAAAGCCATTGTCTATTTAAAGGTCAGAATAATGGTCAACAACACCCGAGAGTATGATTTCCAAAAACCAGTGTGAACAACTATTACCAAAGTCAAACAAGGGCAACAACGAATTTAGTTGAAGAGAACCAACATTGCCAAAGTCAAAAGGAGGCAGTTAAGTGGCAAGTCTTGCATAGAGCCTGTTATCACAGGCTCATTGGGAGAATTGACCCGAATAAGCATTGCCTAAGCCAAACAAGAGCATAAGTGAGAGAAACTCATGATCAGCAGTTGGCTAAAATAGGAGTGGGAAAACAGGAAGACTGGCCTTATGACAGAAGGTATTCAAGTGGAGAGAAGCATAACCTGTGTTGCATGTGGTAAACAAAAGTATGGAACAAACAGCACCACTGGGTCGCATGTCTTCCCAGAGGAAGCAGACAAAACTCAGGTTGTGGAACGTCAAAGGCGTTACAAGTTGTACGAAGCAGAACTCTGCCACAGAAGTACTTGATGGAGTGTTAGTAGGCTCATGTTGTCCTGGCACAAGAGTACACCAGGGAAGGGGATCTTGTAGTATTGGCCTGGCAGGTGAGTACACCAGGCAGAAATCATTGAAGTACTGTCATGTTAATAAAAGTGTTTAAGAAGAAGCAGCAAGACCACAAAAGCCCATGAATAATTGTTGTGGAATTACATTGACAAGTCAACATTGGTGATGAGAGAGCATTGTGAACCGTTGCAGAATCATCCTGACAGAAGTTTTTTGTTGACTTTGATGCACTGCGAAAATACACCCTTTTGTTGCAAAAGAAGTAGTTGTGTGGAACTCTCTTCTACCAGTGGAGAGGCAAAGACTTGCTGAACATTTTGAGCTGTTGGTTAAACCCAAGTGGGAGACTTGTTAGCAGAAGAGGAACTTTATTTGAACTTTGCTACACTATTGGATTTCCTTATCCTTGTTGAACTATTTATTGAAATCTGGGGAATTCACCCAGATCTCAAGGAAGAACAGTTACCAGGTCTTGTAAACCAATGTAGAGGAGGAGGTACCTGTCTTCTCCTTAGTCCTTGCCCCCTTGCCACCATCTTTTTGGGATGACAGACGAAGAGCCGTGATGGGGAACCCATGCCTGAATCCTTGCAATATTCCTGTACCACGTCGAGTATATGAGAGACAACCCTTTAGAGTGTACCCACAAACTGACATAGTGGAGGAAAGTTACCAAGAAGGATGCTCATTGCTGAGCTGTCGAAATGCAGCCATGAACAGACTGGATGAGCGTTTAACTAAAGTCCGACAACAGCAGGAGAATGTCATAAAGAAGATATAAGAGCCTACGTAGAAGCTTGCAACGACCATTAGAAGAAAATGGATGACTGCTTATGTCAATCAACCCAGCTACCACAAAATACGAGCCCAGGATCATGAAGTGAAAAGATGAGGATGAATTTGTTTTCCCTTGCAAAACAAAGGACTACATTGGCTTGGAAGCAAAGAAGCTAGTTTGCAAGATGGAGGAAAAGCGCAAAGGGAGTCTAACGAGCTGACAATGTGCGTGGACATATTTCCCAAAGATTAGGAGGAACAAGAACATTTACGGATGCCAAGTTTGGACAATTAAAAGTGCACAAAATTTATATGGGATAGAGTGAACAAGTCTCTAAAGGCCAAGAAGAGCAACTGCACTAAGCATATTTGAATCAAATGGTGTTTAATACACTATCGAAATGGACAAATTCATGGTCTTGTCACATGTAATGGAGAGCTACGAACAAGGGCTATTCATTAGGTCTGTTGCTAGGATAATGGTGTACCTACACTCCCTCCAATGTCCCAAAACAGTGCAGACTGGCAAGGTCAGCTTTCAAACAGAAGACACTGGCATAAGGCCTACCGATGAGAGAGGGTAGACTAATTAGTAAAACAAGCGGTGAGCTGACATATCTCGAAGCACCTGGGTTTCGTTCCTATGTATGTGCTGCTAGCGAGCCGAATGTCCAAGTTTGGGTTTAGGTTGCCAACCATTCAGAAAAGCCTGCCATGAACATTTACATACAATGTTGCAAAGCATTTTTCCGCTGCCACATTTTCTGCTATGACGAGTATATTGTACCACATTTATAGAAGTAGCTCAGGGTGTGTCCTACAGGTAAGGGGCCACGAATGAGAAACAAATACTCATGCATTCTATATGTAGATATGTTCCCCTAATCCAATCCCAACCCTTGATAGATTTTACGGTTTACTGCGAAGGATGACGTCATAGATGACGGATCTAGCATTATGTAAACTGAGTATAATCGAAACAACATTGTGATCCTGCATGAATCGATTTGGTGAGTGTTTATTCGCCCTGCTTTACTTCTTTGTGATTCAAGTAGTATTTTACCATCTGCCTTGCGTCTGTCCGTTTATTTGGTCTGAGATATTTTACTGGTAGTTCCATCTAGTACACAGACGCTTCAAGGTGCTAAGGCACATTTGGAAGCAGAGGATGTGTCAGGTCTAATAGACCTAAAAGCCAGACCTAGATTCCCAGACGCTCAACGTCTCCCGCCACGAGCCAGACGAGCGTGGAGTTTCCTTCGGTGAGCGCTGCGCAAGAGAATCACATCATCAACATATGGCTGACAGGAAATTCATGTTTGGTCCCTGCAGGTGTCCCGCGGACAAAAGGCAAACTGGTTGATTGTGGGAGAGTCGATGCCCAGGGACTCCAGCTGAGTTACAGACATAAGTAGACCATCGAAGCTAGTAAAAAATAGAAGGTTAAAGAGATACTCAGATACCAGACAGCGCCAAAAATTATGTCCACATTTTACATTTTATTCAAGGTTGCCCTTAGTGATAACACATGTTTCGGCTTATTCATAAGCCTTTCTCAAATCAGGGCTTAACTCATAGTATACGTTATTCTTCCAAATAATGAAAATAATAACAAATGAAACCAATTCAAATGCATTGACATAATTAAACCAAAAAGCACAAAATGAATACAAGTTTTGATACTCAATGTTACATCACATTTCAAATATCAATGGAAAGTCACAGAAAAATCACAGGAAAATAAGGGTTGGTGACGGGGAGGATTGGTAGGTAAGTGTTACGCTCACCTGATATCCCTGGGGGCGTCTGGAAGGCTCTGAGATCTGGAACCCTGGATGCATAGTTGCCCAGTGCTGAATAATGATTCTTAGTTATTTGTAGGGTGAGCTATCCGTCCTGCGTTTCTTGTGCAAGGGCGCTTGATGCTTGTTGGCGAGCTGCCCGAGTTGCTTCACTAGTGCAGTACACCTTCCTTGGGCCCAGGCCTGCTGTGACCCCGAATCTGCTGGTTGGCAGGTAGGTTTGTTAATTGTATGTCTTTGTTCTGTTTATGGTGGGAATTCGTTAATGTCTTATCTCCTCCTTTTCGGAATTCAGGTAAGACTGATGGAATTCGATGTTTTGGAAGCGCGCGTTCTAATATTGTTTTTATCCTTTCTCGTTATTGCAAGTTGCAATGTTCAAACAGCAGCTGTGGTAGCGGTTCGCCAGAAGTCCTTAAACTAGTACTCACAGGTGAGTGATGTTTCTTCTCTCGGTTTCCACAGATTGCAGCCCAGTTGAGATGCTGAGTGCTGGATGGTGTTTTCTCAGGTAAGACAGAATAATCTTGTTCTTGTTCTTGCAGGATTACAGGAAGATGCTGATGACCAGGAGCTGGACACGGTGAGCGTCACGCTGCGGGTTGCAGAATAACACAAAGCGTGTTGTGCAGTCAGGGTGTGGTTTATATAGCCCAGGTAAAGTAGTACCAGAGAAAGTAGTTCCAGGCCTGCCACACCCAAAACATTATACCTCATGGCTTGGTTCTTAGAACTAGACTGTGTGGGTGCTTCCATGTTGGATTTAAAGGCCCATGTACATAAATGGGACCTAGTTTGAACAGCCCTTCCTTCCTACATATGAGCCTGGTGCCAAATGCTCTAGGACTGGCTCCAGGAGCCCTTTTGCAGTGGTTTTAAGGCCCTCAGGGTTCTGGTGGGAGCCTGCTTGTGGCACAACTTGTGCCCCCTCACAGTGGTCATGACAGTAAGAGAATATGACAAAGAGAGAGAAAAGTAGGGGTTTGGAGTGGAAAAATAACAAGGAATGGGTTAATATTTGTTAGGGTATCTTCCCCAGATGGTTGTAAACACTCGTAGTCATTGAATGTTTTCTAATATTTAATTTAATTGCTTTACCTTCCGAGTCAATGTCCCATTGTATTGGTTGTAGATGATGTGCAGTGCAAGAATAATTGGGTTCATCCCCTGTATGATGTAATACATATAATTAGTTAACGGATTCCTTTATTCAAAGAGACCGTAGATTGTATAAAATGTTACGTTCTTTAATTGTGACCGTTTAATTAATAATGCTTTGGAAAGTATAGTCAGTGTGCGCTGTAAGTGTCTACATCCTGCGCACTTGTTTCCATAATCGTCTGACTCATGGTTGCGTAATGTTCTGGCAACTTGCCAAGCTTATATTCACTAAAATGCCGCTCACGCTAAAATGAGCACTATCTGTGGGCGCGCTCTGCATGTATGGCATACGCGCTTGTGAGGTGAAGGTTTCAAGTGTCCCAATAATACTTAAAAAGCCTGTGTGTCTGTATCATAAAAAGCATGGTTAAGAGAGTTTACCAAATCTAAATATCACAGAATATGCGCGTAGGTAAGCATGTTAACAGTGCGTTCTCTGCAAGGTCAAGCCAACACACTTGGTAACTGCAGAGATCATTGATCAAAGTTGTAAACTTTGAGACAGTCTCTTGCCGTACTGTTGTAGTCAAGTCTGTGTGCGTCAGCTAGTAGGCGAACCGTCGAGTGGCTGGTCTTCATATAATGATTGTGTTGTCCCATTGTCTTGGTAACGTGTTAGTGGAAGTCCATCTTTAGTTTCCAATGCACGTAAATCACAATGTGCGCCATGTTTTGGGCTACAAATTCACATATTACCCATTACATTGTGCCTTATTAAGCCCAATCATATGCACTGTATTGGCCAAGTGTTTATCACAGTACTTTGTGTGTTATTTAAATCGATAAAACTCTCAAAAGCAGTTCATTGAAAACAATGAATGTTAAATACAATGTCTAGTAACTATCGAAGTGTTTTAAGATACTTAATAATACTTGAGTAAAAATAGCGACAGATTCTGTTCTTATATTAGTAGTCAACAAAGTATATTAGACCAATCCTAGGTGATCCTGAGATTCAACAAGTCAATCCATGATTTCAGAGAAATGAGCATGAGCCAATGGGTTAGACATCAGATAGTCTGTGTATCATCGCAACGGAATGAGGTCAATAAGACCCATTGGAACTATTGAAGAATTAAGTTCTAAGTTGAGTCAAATAGGTTATTAGTTCCTCTCCCTTGCATCAAGCGGTGACAACACAAATCTCAATAATGAATAGTAAATCACATATTGAATGCTTGCAGAGTCTCTTGTACATCACTGTTTCTCATAAAGAAGTACATATGAAGTAGAGCATATTAGGGAGGAGCCCTAAAGGAAAGACACCATCTCATTGTCCGAGTTTCGGCCCAGCACGGTTGTGTTGAGTTTGCATATCATTTTGGCTTCCGGCTGGTGTAGTTTTTTCACTCTGTTTCCTCCTCTTTTACCCATTGTTATTTTCTGAAGTCCTATAAATCTCAGATCAGCTTTATTTGACATTTGATGTTTTCTCTACCAATGATTGGCTAATGGTAATCTGGGGTCCTGGCTGCCAATTTTGACCAGGTGTTCTCTTATGCGTGCCCTCAGTTCCCTAATGGTACTACCAATGTACAAGAGGTTGCAAACACAGATAATCCCATATAACACATATTTTGTCTTACAATTGATTGCGTGTTGTATCTCGACCTCATGGTTATACTGATCTTTAAATTAGTCCGTTTTGTCATGCGCATATTTGCACATGGTGCAGTTGCCACATTTCCTGAAACCATTGTTAGGGGGCAGTAACCAATGTGTTGGTTTTTCACTTTCTATATCCGGTAACAGTAATGGGCTCAGTTTGTTCTTTAAGGTTTCAGCCCATTTCAAGATAATTTTCGGTTCTACATCAACATAGTTCTTGATATTATCATCTAATTTCAATGCATACCAATGTTTAGCCAAGGTTTCTCTTAAGATCTTGTGATTGTTGCTGTATTTGGTAATAAATCCAACTTTCGGTTGTTGATCTTTTGTTTTCCTTTTGGTACCAAAGTTTGTTCTTGTGTCAGGTTTTTACTTTTGTTGATTGCTTGTATCACACAGTTTTCAGAGTATCCTCTTTGCAAAAATCTTGTTTTTAAGAGTTGGCATTCCTGATTGAAGGTTTCCTGGGTCTGACAGTTTCTTCTTGCACGAATGGATTCTCCAGATGGTATGTTTCGGAATGTCTATCTATGGTGACAGCTTGTGGCATGGAGTGTGGAGTTGACCTAAGTTGGTTTCCCAAAAGTCCTTGTGTTAAGTTTGTTATTGTCCACATAGAATGTTAGGTCCAAGAAGTTAATTGACTGGTCATCAATTGTCCCAGTAAATTGGATCCCAAACAGATTGTTATTGATTTTGGTTGTAAATTCTTGGAATTCCATTTTAGTGCCTTGCAAAATGATCAGAACATCATCGATGTATCGCATCCATTTAGTAGTTCCTCCTGATGTGCCTTGTCTTCGTATATGAAGCCAGACCTAGATTCCCGGATGCTCAACATCTCCCACCACAAGCCAGACGAGCGTGGAGATTCCTGCGGTGAGCGCTGCGCAAGAGAATCACATGAACAACATATGGTCGACAGGTTCCCCTTTGACGAAATTCATGTTTGGTCCCTGCAGGTGTCCCGCGGACAAAAGGCGAACTGGTTGATTGTGGGAGAGTCGATGCCCAGGGACTCCAGCTGAGTATCAGACATAAGTAGACCATCGAAGCTGGTAAAAAATATATGGGAGGAGGGATTGTAATTATGTTATGTTGTAAATGAAAGAGATATAAAGAGTAATTGGATTTTTGGGAATATGAAAGGAAGAAAGATAAGGATACCTCAAATTCACGGGCTCAAGAGAGAAGGAAAGGGCACACAGTATAGTTCCATATTGGAGCATTAAGGATTCCTAAGGGCATAGCCTATTAGAAGAGCTTGTATCAAACTCCCAGAGGGGGTAATGAAAAGAGAGGAGAATACATGCACCAAAGCAGTGGAGAATAACGTATGTAAAAGGGAATATATATATTACTGAGGCTTGTGGAATCTGCTTAGATCACATGCTATGCATAGTCCAAAATCTAGTGGTAGCTTCAGAGTATTACAGTTTTTGTTTTCGAAACTCGAAAAGGGACATCGACAAGGGGTGCCAGCAATACTATCCCTAGTGTGACGTCTACTGTACCCATGGTGCTTCACGTGTCGAGGTCCTGCAGATAGTTTGTTTCTGCCATCATAGTCGGACACATATCGCAGAGTTCCTTCTTGGCTGTCACCATTATTTAGAAAAAGGTTAACAATAGTATTTCTTTCTGTCCTTTCAATAATCCGTCTACCGTGAGATCTTCGGCGACACCTTCGAGGACAGATTACTATCGTCGACGACTACAACAACCCGTCTCGATGATCGTATGTCACGGCCTCAGGAGGCCTCAACTGACCTCGGCCCTCACAGTAGGGAGAGTGGGGGAGCTTCATTCTTAAGTCTTGTTAAGAGAATGCATATTCCCCTTAACTCCCACATATTTCGCCAGGCTGCCACCCCCATACATAATGGAAAACACACCTTTTAAGTTGTGCCCTTCTTGTCAAAGAAAATTCCCCTGGAAAGACTTTTAATGGGTGTGTAATCTCTGTCTCCCCAGGAATCACGCTGAGGGACAGTACAAGTTGTGCAAACTGTTCAGGCCCATAACCATTAATTATAAAATCCAATAGCAGCTCCAGGAGAAGATAATCTCTCATTGAGAAAACTATTTCAGACACAAGAAAAACTCTTGAAACAGGAATTAGCCTGTTGGTGGGAAATCAAATCTTTAGACAAGTATCTCCAAATTGGACGTATTCCGCGCGGTTTGAGAGTATGTATTTTCCCCCCATTTGAAGACAACAACATTGAAGAAATTTCTGATTGGGAACAGCTTCTCACCAATACTTCAAATGAAATGATGCATAGACTGATCGACTATGCTAAAGTCAAACATATACGACTTATACAGGAAATAACTCAGACCAAATAAAAAATAGATAAACTAAACATTCCGGAGAAAACCTTCAAGAATTATGAGATTCTGGATGAAATAATTGACAAATACTCTGCAGAAATCAAAATAAAAAAAAAACAGAGACAGTTCCTACATGATGAGCTAGACTATAAATTCAAAAGAGTCTACATTCAACAAAAGACCAACAGCTCAACCTAGGGGACGAACACCGAATTCTACTGCACCAAGCAAACCATTAGCCACCCCTGCATCTTCTGACACTGACACCGTTAGTGACAGTGTAGTCGAAGACAGAAACTCAACACAACCCACACAGTCAACAAAATAAACTCCCAGCACCAGTAAAGAAATACCAACCACCAAACAAGGTTCCTCTTTTGTAGAAGAATTTCAACAACAAAAATTCATAAGAAACTATCAAAGAACATCCTACATCAGTATCCCTACTTTGACTCCACAACCAGAACAAAATGTGGCAAGAGAGGAGAGAAATATAAGAAATAAAGAAAAAACAGGAGCACAAACTTGTTCGCAAAACCCATTACCCCAACGTAAAACTTAGTTATTAACCTAACAGGAGAAACACTCTCTACGCCACTGATTCAAGCTTTGAATATGGGACTCAACTTTTGCCCCAATCACAACTATGATTACTTCATGGCAACGGTTGACCTCTACTGATTATGCAGGAAATTGAAACTGAACTTCTTTTTTGCCAATCTAGAAATTATGAAGAAAGCTTCTGGAACCCCAACTGTACCATCAGAATTGTCTGTAGAGCACGTTGAGAAAACATTATACCTCATTAATATCACTGAAGATAATGACCAGTTCACAATGGAAAGATTCCTGGAGGAACAGAACATTGAAACAGGTTTAGCAATGACTAAACTAAAAGACAAATCGACTTTCATGCCAACATTACCACCAGAGAATGTAATCAACACTTTTTTTTAAAGTGGTCCAAAAAGAATTAAGGGATATCTACCTTATCAAAAACACCAGGAACAGGAAGTATAAACATCGGTCCAACCTAACAAATGCACACATTCAAGCCTTAAAGAACTCAAAAACAACAATGATATTACTATTAAATCATCTGACAAGGGAGGCAATATAGTGCTACTAAAAACAAGTGATTACATTCAAATGGCTCCTATACATCTCAATGATAAAAAAATGCTATGCACAACTCAATGCCAATCCACTCAACAAACTAGGAGAAACATTTAAACTAATGAGCAGCTATTGGAAAGATCAATCACTCCTTACAGACGATGAATATCAATACATGAACGTATCACATACAACCATTTCGACCATATACTTCTTGCCAAAAATCCACAAGAAATTCACCAACCTACCTTCTAGCAGGCCCATTATTAATGTAATTGGATCCATCACAGAGCACATCTCAGAATACATAGATCACCCATTACAACCCTGGGCAACCTCACTCTCCTCATATATCGGAGACACCACTCACATCATACAGTTAACTGAAAATATACCATGGGATGAAAACTACTGGTTAATTACAATGGATGTCACAGCGCTATACACCAGTATACTACACGACAAGGGACTAACTAGCACCGAATATTTCTTGAAAACGCAGTCTGTTTCACTTCATGACCACAATAATATGATCCTAGAGATATTACAACTTACGTTGGAAAACAATGTATTCACATTCAACACATCTCTGTACAGGCAAACCCAAGGAACGGCCATGGGCGCTAAATATGCCCCACATACGCTAATCTGTACATGGGCCACTATGAACTTGAATTTGCGTGGCAACATCCATCATTCACCCATCTCAACAACATCATATTTTGGGCCTGCTACATTGACGACATTTTTCTAATATGGAACGGAACAATACAATCATTCCAGGCCTACTTTCAATATCTCAATCAGAACAACTATAACCTCAAACTTACTACGGAATACAGTCAAAAAAGCATACATTTTCTGGACATCACACTCTACATTGATAATGGCATGATCAATACCACTCTCTACACCAAACCAACCTCAGTCAATAGCGTGCTTCACGCAACCATCCACAACATGTGATTCGCAATATACCACTTGGTGAAATCCTGAAAGTTAAAAGGAACTGCACCAACGAAGAAGAGTTTGTTAAACATGCTGGGCGAACAATGGACAACTTCAAACAAAGAGGATATTCCCCAGCACTTGTCAACAAAAGCAACAATAGATCACTCACAAGAAATCGACAATCATTGTTGCAAGTTAGATCCAAAAAAAGACAGATTATCTGACAACAAGGAAAGCAAAACTAACTTCATCATGACTTACAGTTCGACAACATCATTCTGAAAACTCTTAATAAGCATTGGAATATTCTCAGATCTGACCCAAATCTCCAGAAATTACTTGAAACACGACCCACTTTGACATTCAAGAAAGCGAGGAATCTGAAAGATGAACTAAATCCCTCTCATTTTCTCAATAAATCAACCACCGGGATCAGAAACACCCATACCATGTGGTTACAGACACCACTTTGAGGAAGCTACAAATGTGGCCAATGCTCAGTCTGTCAATTTTCAGACAACGCAAGAACCACCATCACCAAACCGAACGGAACCATTTACACCATACAGCAACTTATCAATTGCAACAGCAAATACGTCATCTATGCTATTATTTGCCCGTGTAACAGAATGTGCATAGGAAGTACAACAAGACAACTTAAAACAAGGATCAGTGAGCATATTCGAGCCATCAAAAACCAAGACATGAAATCACCGATAGCAATTCACTTTTCTGAAACTCACCATGTAGCACAAATCCACGATCTCAAATTCTTTGGGATAACCAAAATCAAACCTCCACCTAGAGGAGGCAACATCGAACATCTACTGAGACATTAAGAAGCACGTTGGATTTGCCTTATGGACACCTGCAATACCGGTCTAAACTCAGATCAAGAGCTATTTCATTTTCTATAAACAACACAACTGAAGATATCTCTGGCTCTTATCATATTGTCCTTTCTAGCTAACCCATATTGATAGTCAACACCCCATGAAACACTTCTTCCCCATCCCCTCTAAGTCAACAACATAAACATTTTTTGATTAAGTATCATAAGGGCACACCAGCCAAACCACATCATATATGTATAAGCAAATATCTTGCACTACTCTCATCAACGCATCAGCTCACCTGCTCATATACATCGTAGTATAATTAATGTTTTTATTAACAACAATGAAAATAGATTTAGCTTACCAATTATGTATATACCCAAATATCTCACTTACCAATTTAACATTTTCTCAAAAATTCATCTCATTTTTTGCTGCCATACCACGCTATTTGTTGTGCAACAAGACAATTTATGTTGGCACAAGACATTGCCGATAACATCATTCACCGTTTAGCACTTGGGCTTTACTCGCACCATTTGTATTCAAAGACACCATTTTCGGTATATAATGCACATCCCCATTTAGCACCTCCAAACATGGCAGGATTACTCAAAAATGTTCGAGCATCCATGCTTGTGAACATCTGTCATTTCTACACAACCAAAGTAAGAAGCACATCACACTAGGATACATACACACAGCGAGGTCCAGCACCACAATGTTAGTGATTTTTTGGTAAGCACCATGACAAGATGGCACCTCTTATTTACGCACGTTATATCGCGAGAGGCACCATTTCAAGATGGTGGACACAAATTGGGCAGACAACTTCATGACGTCATCACGCATTTTGCGTGATGACGCATGACGACATCGCGCCAATGCCATTTCCCGCACTTTTTCATGCTATTTAAACTGGTCTCCAACATATCTCCAACATGACAGACCATCATCACAGACGAGAACGGATCCCAAACAGTACTGACGATCTCTTGGTAAGCGCATTTTATAATTCCAATGCTCTAACCATCCTGACCCTATCCAACATTCAATTCATTTCTCCATCTACTTGGATTAACCTTAAAATACTTTTTCTCTGAATAGTATTGAATGTACACAGTTGACTACAAGTATTGCTCTCTCAATTAAATCCATTTTAGGAAAGAATTTCAGTCCATAACATTGAACGAAAAATAGATGTATTGCAACAAATCTATTGACCACAGGAATACTTAAAGAAATAACAAGATGCAATAGTTCTGTAAGTATCTTTAGCTGTGATCTTTCAATTTCAGCACTTTGAAACAAGAGTGTTCAAGATATATAATACTTTGCAATATTCTTTTCCTTCCTTTCTCACGGTTTAATACTTATGCATAACACAGTGTATCTCCACAATGGAGCCCATCATTTAAGCTAACAACAGCTATTGCAGCATATTGGAAATTGCTGTACAAGCGCTGGCCATAACAGCGCCAGGAACCATTAGCACTAAAACATCAGCAATCACGAGTCCGGCGTAAGCGCTATTAGCGCCAGAAAAGCGGCGGATAATCCGCCGAAAATACCTCCAGCAAAAAGCTGGCGGTAACGGAACACAGGCCACAGCATAAGGGCCCAGGTGGAACCAATGCAAATCAGAGGCCTACAAAGGACCCACCCATGCACAACACACCCTCCCCAACACCATTACACCAGCAGGAGCCGGGAGGAGACAGCAGTGAGGGCCCAGGTGGAACCAATGCAAATCTGAGGCCTACAAAGGACCCACCCATGCACAACACACCCTCCCCAACCCCATTACACCAGCAGGAGCAGGGAGGAGACAGCAATGAGGGCCCAGGTGGAACCAATGCAAATCTGAGGCCTACAAAGGAGCCACCCATGCACAACACACCCTCCCCAACACCATTACACCAGCAGGAGCCGGGAGGAGACAGCAATGAGGGCCCAGGTGGAACCAATGCAAATCTGAGGCCTACAAAGGACCCACCCATGCACAACACACCCTCCCCAACCCCATTACACCAGCAGGAGCCGGGAGGAGACAGCAATGAGGGCCCAGGTGGAACCAATGCAAATCTGAGGCCTACAAAGGACCCACCCATGCACAACACACCCTCCCCAACCCCATTAACCAGCAGGAGCAGGGAGGAGACAGCAATGAGGGCCCAGGTGGAACCAATGCAAATCAGAGGCCTACAAAGGACCCACCCATGCACAACACACCCTCCCCAACCCCATTACACCAGCAGGAGCAGGGAGGAGACAGCAATGAGGGCACAGGTGGAGGCAATGCAAATCAGAGGCCTACAAAGGAGCCACCCATGCACAACACACCCTCCCCAACACCATGCTGCCATTTGGAGCCGGGAGCCTTGATGTTGACTTCTACCTGCTGCGCCTGTAGCTACAGAGGCCAGTCAACCAGGCCAGGGCCCTGGGAGTGCAGGGGGCAGTGGGGATGAGGAGAAGGAGGAGGAGAGCAGCAAGGCGGCCAGCCATCCCCAGGGTCAGGCCAACACCCTGACCCTGACTGATGGTCAGTTGGTGACAGAATATCGGCTGGACAGGGCAACCATCACCCAGTTGCTGGACACAATCCAGGGTGACATATGCAGCTGCATAGCCACCAGCACGGCAGTACCTCCCCTAGTGAAGCTGGTGTCTGTGCTTCAATTTCTTGGGACTGGCAGCTACCAACATACCGTTGCCATGATGCATGGAATGGCCCAGTCCACATTCAGTGCCATGCTGGGACAGGTGCTCGATGCACTGTTGAATCATGTGAACGAACACATTGCATTGCCAGCCACACAGGCACAGGTGCACCAGCTGAAGGGTCAATTCTATGCCATTGCCTAAGTCCCAAATGTAATAGCAGCCCTGGACTGCACACATGTGGCACTCATACCACCCCAGGCACATGAGGTTGCCTACAGAAACCGTAAACAGTACCATTCCCTCAACGTGCAGATGACATGCGGACCTGACCTCACCTTCAGCCACTTCTGTGCCCGCTACCCAGGATCCACCCACGACTCCATGGTCCTACACAACAGTACCCTGCCAGCGTACATGGAAATGCATCGAGGCCAAAACACATGGCTACTGGGTGAGTACAAATGTATACCACAAAGCATGTCAATCCAAAACTGATTGTGCCTGTCACAGAATCCATCATTCCCAATAGGCAGCAGCATCACTGCAGCATACACATTCAAGCACCTTGCACGATAAACCTTGGACATGTCCAACACAGCAGAACACACCCATGCATGATGTAAGACATGTTGCGGCACAGTGACATATGGAAGCCCCACCACAATAAAGCCTCCTGTGTGAGTAGCACCATGGCTCCCAACACTGACACAGTACAGAAATCCCACCCTGCCCATCCGACAGTAATGAAATTCCAAACCATCACCTGGCACATCCCCGAATGCTCCACACATAAGTAGGCAGAGTAATGACAATGCACATCCCACAAACACTGTCCCCAAAATGGCCATGGAAATGCATGGAGAACAGTACAGAATAGTGAAGAGCAGCAAATGCAACTGCAGCCAAATGGATTTGCAATGACACATGAGGCAGCCACTTCTGTCAAGCAGAAGTAGATGAAAGGGCCCCCTTATGCTGCGACAAGTGAATGAGTACTGTTACAAACAGAAACATAGGCGTACCAAGTGGAGAGTACCCCATTGATTCAATCATGCCCGTAGGACAGCACACTCCACAATGTTATAGGCCAAATGACAAATATGGCAAAATCGCACTGATGACAGGGCTCTGTACACCCACTGGACTTACCTTGCCCCCATACCGTCTTCCTCTCGCCTGCAGGTGAATCTGCATATCCCCAGTACACGTGGCTCATGACCCCTGTGCGTCACCCACACACGGCGGCGGAGCGGGCATACAACCTTGGTCATGCCCGTACACGGATCTTCGTGGAGAGGGCATTTGGACTGCTGAAGGCACGCTTCCAGTGCCTCGACCACACGGGAGGGGCAATGATGTATGCACCAAAAAAAGTTGGAAAAATTGTACTGACATGTGCCATGCTGCGCAACATCTGCTGTCGCAGAAATGTGCCACTGACCCCTGATGCGCATGTGCAGCCACCTGAGGATGGTGGTGAGGGCGATGAAGTGCCAGAAGGTGTTGCACATGCACAAAGGGTTAGGCTGAGGGAGGGGATGTTGGCAAGACAGGGATTGATAGATGGATTCTTTTAGAAATGGGTAATGGGTAAATATGTCACTTCAACATTAAATTGCATTTGTAACAATCACTACGGTCCATGCATTGTGATTTTTGTAACGTGATTTATTTTCCAACCAACGAACCCCCCTCCCCCCAGTAAACATTCAGCACACAATCCCCCCTCCCCCCAGTGAACACCCAGCACACAATCCCCCTCCCCCCAGTGAACACCCAACAATCCCCCCTCCCCCAGTGTATAACCCCCAACTGTGCAGTTGCCTCATCAGGCCAACAACAATGATGCCATGCACCACTAGGATGGGCGTGGGCGCTTCCCTCTCCCAGGCCCCTCCGGTGTGCGTGCCCTCAGGTGCCGCATGGACCGGTGCCTCGGAGATGGCTATAGTGAACCCTCTGTGGGTGTGGTGGAAGTAGAGGGTACAGAAGCGCTGGCCATCATGTGCTGACGCATGAGGTTATTGGCCTCGTGTTGCTGTTCTGCAAGTGCTGACACTGCCTCTGTAAACTCGCAGACTCGTTGCCCAAAGCCTGTCAGGGCAGCGGTGCATTGTTGTATGACTTGCCATGTACGCGCATTGTCCCGCGCCACGTATTTGCACCCATGCCTAATGGAATGACTGACAGCCTTTATGTGCCTGCTCTGCACCTTTGCCATGGCTTCAACCCGGGCCTGTTTGGCCTCGATGATGTCCAGTCGGCCCATGACTGCTGCCCAAGTGACAAAGGGCTCCCCTGGTGCGTCACTTGGTGGACCACGAATTGGGTGCTGTCAGGGTGGGAGGCTGCATGGCGAGAAGCCACCAGCCTGGACTGGGCTGCCTGGCTCAGATTGCTGGTCCTCTGGCCTCCCATAGGACAGTGTGTCCACATCTGGCTGCGGTGTGCTGCAGCGACGCACAGGCACATGGCGAGTCCCTGCCTGCTGTCTGCCTGGGCTTGGGCTTCCCTGGGCTGTTGACACCCCTCCCCGATCACTACTACTGTGGCTGCTGCTGCTGTCTGGTGGGGCTGCGTTGGGGTGAGGTGGGTGTTCCCCTGGGTTGTCTCCCTTGGGTGCGGTGTCTTTGTGGGGTTCTGGAGGAGGCACGGTGCTATGGGCGCGTTGTCGGTGTGGCCTCATCCCCATCATCACCGGGCTGTTGGGATCGACGTGTGCCTGTGGGGTGCATAGGGGGTGGTTTGAGTACAATGCTACATACATTTGTATGATGCAGGTCATGCCAACAAGTGTGATTGAAAACAGTACCAATGACGCACTCAACTTGCATTCTGTTCAGTCACCATGTGGTGCTTGTTGTGGATGTGCATGGAGGTACACTGCATGGGAACGAGTGGTTGGGGTGGACTGCGCTCAGGCTTTTGTGGTTGTGTTGATGCACAGTACCACTCTACGTAGCTGTCCTATGGCTATGGGAGTCTATCCCCTGCCCCTGTCATTCATGCACTGCACGTACGGGATCGTTTAGGCAGCACTACCGTTCTAGGGATGTGGGCCTCACTTACGGGTGTATGAAGTGCCTCAGACACATGTCTTCACTCTCATTCAGATGCATGTATTTGGGAATGGGACTCATCTGCCATTGGGTCGATGCCAGTCCCTGCCTCCGCTCCACCAATGCCCTCGATGGTTCCGACGTCGATCAGGCCCGTCAATTTCTCCTCCCATGGTGTGAGGTCAGGTCGGGTGGGGGTGGTGGTGGCCCTCCTCCTGTGGCCCTGCTTGCACTCCTGTGCTGGGACAGGATGCCTCACACTCGCACGCGCAGGTCATTCAGCCGCTTGCGCCAGTCCTCCCCATCCCGGGGCATGCACCCCACGGCACTGACCCTTTGGGCGACGGATCGCCATATTTGGCCTCTACGATGGGGACTGGTTTTCCGCTGCTGCAGCTCATTATGGTATGTCAGTGCCTCCTCCACAAGTACCTCAAGCTCCTGGTCACTGAACTTGGGTTTCCTGACCCTGTCCAGCGCAGACTTGCCCCTAGTGCGCTCTTGACTCATTTTCCAGCCTTGGATTGCGTGGATGGCTTCCAGTAGCTGTGATATCCGACGGATTGTGATTTCCAAGATGGCCGCCGCTTTATTTCCCGTTCCGGCAGTGACGCGTTTCCCGCGCGCTATGAGCGCGACGTGGCGGTAGCGCACGGTGCGCTGGATTTAAGGGTTCGCGCTAATCGCACTAATGCCAGGGGCCGGGGCGCATGCACGATGACTCATGATCTGGCGGATTATCCGCCGGGTGCCTTGGCGTTAGCGCTATTTAGGTCCGGCGGATAATCCGCCACATTTACCGCCCAAGTCGTGATGAGGCCCTTTGTCTAAAGTCCAAGAAACTTTTTTCACAATAAGGAGACCAATTAAGTACTCAGAACCAAGTCGATGTAAAGAGATTTGTGATTCATTGAACATTCAAACTGACCAATTTGTACAATTTCTGAATTCTTTGTCATGTTTGTTCAGTGAAATATATTTATGCATCATTTGTTTTCAAACCCCCTTTTTTCTTTAGTGTTTTACAATTTACAACAATAAAATTTCACAAATATTTGAAAAATACAAGTCAGTCTATATCATTCATGCATCAGAAAAGCGCAACCTTGGGACATCTAGTTTCAGTCTATGTTCGAGCACAGGTCAGCCTCTGTGGCAACCCTTAGTTGCAGCATCTCTGATCACCAAAATCAGAGCCCTTATTTATTTTATTTTTTCAACCGCGGGGCGCCAGCACTGTTCCAAAAAGGCTGATATCTCTTTTTTTCACCATAACCATTAAGGGCTGCAAAACCAAACTCTGGCCCCCCCACGGCATGCAGGCCGAGGCCACCATGGACATCGAGGGAGTCTCCAGCGATGGCAGCATCGGCATCTACAGTGACACTGAGAGTGATCGGGTTCCATTGGAAACCCGCGTGCAAACCAGACTCTAACAGGCAGGCCAGCAGTTCCGCTACAGGGACGACACCTGGTGGTAGTTGCATGACCAAGAGTCACCACACAAAGCACACCTCCCACGGCCAAAAGTCGACTACGCCACCGACCGAAAGGCCACTCATGGCGTCGAGGAGGAGGTCCGATATTTCCCTGTCCTATGGGCCCTCGCGGTAACGATCGCCACACGACAGGCTCCTGAAACAGATGGTAAAGTCAGTTTGCAACACCATGTCTAAAACCTCAAAATCATCGGCCGCCGATGACCGGGTGTCGAAAGACACGTCGATGGCCACCAAGAAAGGCACACAGAGCTTGAAAATGAGCGTGCTAATCAAAAAACATGTACCCGATTCCTTGTTAAAGGATCATACATCCAAGACCCTAAGTCTTCGATACCACACAGGGAAAAAACAGAAAACTACAGAAAGTAGGATTTTCATTTCAACAGAGGGCACTCTGTCAGGGGCTATGCACCATAAACAAACCGACCCCAGAGCCAACACCTGCTAACACTACTCCTACGCCTGGCCCCTCTGCTCTGCCAAGCTCCTCTCAAGGGATAACAGAGCAATTTGATAAGGTTATGAGGAGGATATCCTGTTTTATTAATTTCTTTGACCACCCCGAGGTCCTGCAAAACCATCACAGAACACCACAGACTACTCTGAGCGGGGCAGCAGCCACCCATCCCACTGCCAAAAAAGCCGGCCTAGACTCCACGCAGGTAGACTCCACAGAGGCTTCCACCTCACATCAGGGCATAGGGCAGGGTGCTTACTATTATAGCACGCACGACCCCCATGCTTCCACCTCACATCAGGGCCTAGGGCAGGGTGCTTACTATTATAGCATGCACGACCCCCATAGACTCCACAGAGGCGTCCACCTCCCATCAGGGCCTAGGGCAGGGGACTTACTATTATAGCGCACAAGACCCCCACAGACTCCACAGAGGCTTCCACCTCCCATCAGGGACTAGGGCAGGGTACTTACTATTATAGCGCACACGACCCCCACAGACTCCACAGAGGCTTCCACCTCACATTAGGGCCTAGGGCAGGGGATTTACTATTGTAGCACACGACCCCCATAGACTCCACAGAGGCTTCCACCTCCCATCAGGGCCTTAGGCAGGGGATTTACCATCATAGCGCACACGACCCCCGTAGACTCCACAGAGGCTTCCACCTCCCATCAGGGCCTAGGGCAGGGGACTTACCATCATAGCGCACACGACCCCCGTAGACTCCACAGAGGCTTCCGCCTCCCATCAGGGCCTAGGGCAGGGGACTTACCATCATAGCGCACACGACCCCCGTAGACTCCACAGAGGCTTCCGCCTCCCATCAGGGCCTAGGGCAGGGGACTTACCATCATAGCGCACACGACCCCCGTAGTCTCCACAGAGGCTTCCGCCTCCCATCAGGGCCTAGGGCAGGGGGCTTACCATCATAGCGCACACGACCCCCGTAGACTCCACAGAGGCTTCCACTTCCCATCAGGGCCTAGGGCAGGGCGCTTACCATTATAGCACACACGACCCCCGTAGACTCCACAGAGGCTTCCACCTTCCATCAGGGCCTAGGGCAGGGGACTTACCATTATAGCACACACGACCCCCGTAGACTCCACAGGACTTACTATTATAGCACACACGACCCCCGTAGACTCCACAGAGGCTTCCACCTCCCATCAGGGCCTAGGGCAGGGTGCTTACCATTATAGATAGCGGTGACGACCACCTCCCATCAGGGCCTAGGGCAGGGAGCTTACCATTATAGCGCACACGACCCCCACAGACTCCACAGAGGCTTCCACCTCCCATCAGGGCCTAGGGCAGGGAGCTTACCATTGTAGCGCAGACAACCCCCACAGACTCCACAGAGGCTTCCACCTCCCATCAGGGCCTAGGGCAGGGTGCTTACCATTGTAGCGCAGACGACCCCCACAGACTCCACAGAGGCTTTCACCTCCCATCAGGGCCTAGGGCAGGGTGCTTACCATTATAGCGCACATGACCCCCAGAGACTCCACAGAGGCTTCCACCTCCCATCAGGGCCTAGGGCAGGGGACTTACTATTATAGCGCACACGACCCCCACAGACTCCACAGAGGCTTCCACCTCCCATCAGGGCCTAGGGCAGGGTACTTACTATTATAGCGCACAAGACCCCCACAGACTCCACAGAGGCTTCCACCTCCCATCAGGGCCTAGGGCAGGGTACTTACTATAATAGCGCGCACGACCCCCACAGACTCCACAGAGGCTTCCACCTCACATTAGGGCCTAGGGCAGGGGATTTACTATTGTAGCACACGACCCCCATAGACTCCACAGAGGCTTCCACCTCCCATCAGGGCCTTAGGCAGGGGATTTACCATCATAGCGCACACGACCCCCGTAGACTCCACAGAGGCTTCCACCTCCCATCAGGGCCTAGGGCAGGGGACTTACCATCATAGCGCACACGACCCCCGTAGACTCCACAGAGGCTTCCGCCTCCCATCAGGGCCTAGGGCAGGGGACTTACCATCATAGCGCACACGACCCCCGTAGACTCCACAGAGGCTTCCGCCTCCCATCAGGGCCTAGGGCAGGGGACTTACCATCATAGCGCACACGACCCCCGTAGTCTCCACAGAGGCTTCCGCCTCCCATCAGGGCCTAGGGCAGGGGGCTTACCATCATAGCGCACACGACCCCCGTAGACTCCACAGAGGCTTCCACTTCCCATCAGGGCCTAGGGCAGGGCGCTTACCATTATAGCACACACGACCCCCGTAGACTCCACAGAGGCTTCCACCTTCCATCAGGGCCTAGGGCAGGGGACTTACCATTATAGCACACACGACCCCCGTAGACTCCACAGGACTTACTATTATAGCACACACGACCCCCGTAGACTCCACAGAGGCTTCCACCTCCCATCAGGGCCTAGGGCAGGGTGCTTACCATTATAGATAGCGGTGACGACCCCCACAGACTCCACAGAGGCTTCCACCTCCCATCAGGGCCTAGGGCAGGGAGCTTACCATTATAGCGCACACGACCCCCACAGACTCCACAGAGGCTTCCACCTCCCATCAGGGCCTAGGGCAGGGAGCTTACCATTGTAGCGCAGACAACCCCCACAGACTCCACAGAGGCTTCCACCTCCCATCAGGGCCTAGGGCAGGGTGCTTACCATTGTAGCGCAGATGACCCCCACAGACTCCACAGAGGCTTTCACCTCCCATCAGGGCCTAGGGCAGGGTGCTTACCATTATAGCGCACATGACCCCCAGAGACTCCACAGAGGCTTCCACCTCCCATCAGGGCCTAGGGCAGGGGACTTACTATTATAGCGCACACGACCCCCACAGACTCCACAGAGGCTTCCACCTCCCATCAGGGCCTAGGGCAGGGTACTTACTATTATAGCGCACAAGACCCCCACAGACTCCACAGAGGCTTCCACCTCCCATCAGGGCCTAGGGCAGGGTACTTACTATAATAGCGCGCACGACCCCCACAGACTCCACAGAGGCTTCCACCTCACATTAGGGCCTAGGGCAGGGGATTTACTATTGTAGCACACGACCCCCATAGACTCCACAGAGGCTTCCACCTCCCATCAGGGCCTTGGGCAGGGGACTTACCATCATAGCGCACACGACCCCCGTAGACTCCACAGAGGCTTCCACCTCCCATCAGGGCCTAGGGCAGGGGACTTACCATCATAGCGCACACGACCCCCGTAGTCTCCACAGAGGCTTCCACCTCCCATCAGGGCCTAGGGCAGGGGGCTTACCATTATAGCGCACACGACCCCCGTAGACTCCACAGAGGCTTCCACCTCCCATCAGGGCCTAGGGCAGGGTACTTACCATTATAGCGCACACGACCCCCGTAGACTCCACAGAGGCTTCCACTTCCCATCAGGGCCTAGGGCAGGGCGCTTACTATTATAGCACACACAACCCCTGTAGACTCCACAGAGGCTTCCACCTCCCATCAGGGCCTAGGGCAGGGGACTTACTATTATAGCACACACAACCCCCGTAGACTCCACAGGACTTACTGTTATAGCACACACGACCCCCATAGACTCCACAGAGGCTTCCACCTCCCATCAGGGCCTAGGGAAGGGTGCTTACCATTATAGCGCAGACGACCCCCACAGACTCCACAGAGGCTTCCACCTCCCATCAGGGCCTAGGGCAGGGAGCTTACCATTATAGCGCACACGACCCCCACAGACTCCACAGAGGCTTCCACCTCCCATCAGGGCCTAGGGCAGGGAGCTTACCATTATAGCGCACACGACCCCCACAGACTCCACAGAGGCTTCCACCTCCCATTAGGGCCTAGGGCAGGGTGCTTACCATTATAGCGCACACAACCCCCACAGACTCCACAGAGGCTTCCACCTCCCATCAGGGCCTAGGGCAGGGTGCTTACCATTATAGCGCAGACGACCCCCACAGACTCCACAGAGGCTTCCACCTCCCATCAGGGCCTAGGGCAGGGAGCTTACCATTATAGCGCACACGACCCCCACAGACTCCACAGAGGCTTCCACCTCACATCAGGGCCCGCCTCCCATCAGGGCCTAGGGCAGGGAGCTTACCATTATAGCGCACACGACCCCCACAGACTCCACAGAGGCTTCCACCTCCCATCAGGGCCTAGGGCAGGGGACTTACTATTATAGCGCACACGACCCCCACAGACTCCACAGAGGCTTCCACCTCCCATCAGGGCCTAGGGCAGGGGACGTACTATTATAGCGCACACGACCCCCACAGACTCCACAGAGGCTTCCACCTCCCATCAGGGCCTAGGGCAGGGGACTTACTATTATAGCGCACACGACCCCCACAGACTCCACAGAGGCTTCCAACTCCCATCAGGGCCTAGGGCAGGGGATTTACTATTACAGCGCACACGACCCCCACAGACTCCACAGAGGCTTCCACCTCCCATCAGGGCCTAGGGCAGGGGACTTACTATTACAGCGCACACGACCCCCACAGACTCCACAGAGGCTTCCACCTCCCATCAGGGCCTAGGGCAGGGGACTTACTATTATAGCGCACACGGCCCCCACAGACTCCACAGAGGCTTCCACCTCCCATCAGGGCCTAGGGCAGGGGACTTACTATTATAGCGCACACGGCCCCCACAGACTCCACAGAGGCTTCCACCTCCCACCAGGGCCTAGGGCAGGGGACTTACTATTATAGCGCACACGACCCCCACAGACTCCACAGAGGCTTCCACCTCCCATCAGGGCCTTGGGCAGGGTGCTTACCATTGTAACGCACACGACCCCCACAGACTCCACAGAGGCTTCCACCTCCCATCAGGGCCTAGGGCAGGGTGCTTACCATTGTAGCGCACACGACCCCCACAGACTCCACAGAGGCTTCCACCTCCCATCAGGGCCTAGGGCAGGGTGCTTACCATTGTAGCGCACACGACCCCCACAGACTCCACAGAGGCTTCCACCTCCCATCAGGGCCTAGGGCAGGGTGCTTACCATTGTAGAGCACACGACCCCCACAGTCTCCACAGAGGCTTCCACCTCCCATCAGGGCCTAGGGCAGGGTGCTTACCATTGTAGCGCACACGACCCCCAAAGACTCCACAGAGGCTTCCACCTCCCATCAGGGCCTAGGGCAGGGTGCTTACCATTGTAGCGCACACGACCACCACAGACTCCACAGAGGGTTCCACCTCCCATCAGGGCCTAGGGCAGGGTGCTTACCATTGTAACGCACACGACCCCAACAGACTCCACAGAGGGTTCCACCTCCCATCAGGGCCTAGGGCAGGGTGCTTACCATTGTAGCGCACACGACCCCCACAGACTCCACAGAGGGTTCCACCTCCCATCAGGGCCTAGGGCAGGGTGCTTACCATTGTAGCGCACACGACCCCCACAGACTCCACAGAGGCTTCCACCTCCCATCAGGGCCTAGGGCAGGGTGCTTACCATTGTAGCGCACACGACCCCCACAGACTCCACAGAGGCTTCCACCTCCCATCAGGGCCTAGGGCAGGGTGCTTACCATTGTAGCGCAGACGACCCCCACAGACTCCACAGAGGCTTCCACCTCCCATCAGGGCCTAGGGCAGGGAGCTTACCATTGTAGCGCAGACGACCCCCACAGACTCCACAGAGGCTTCCACCTCCCATCAGGGCCTAGGGCAGGGTGCTTATCATTGTAGCGCAAACGACCCCCACAGACTCCACAGAGGCTTCCACCTCCCATCAGGGCCTAGGGCAGGGTGCTTACCATTATAGCGCACATGACCCCCAGAGACTCCACAGAGGCTTCCACCTCCCATCAGGGCCTAGGGCAGGGGACTTACTATTATAGCGCACACGACCCCCACAGACTCCACAGAGGCTTCCACCTCCCATCAGGGCCTAGGGCAGGGGACTTACTATTATAGCGCACACGACCCCCACAGACTCCACAGAGGCTTCCACCTCCCATCAGGGCCTAGGGCAGGGGACTTACTATTATAGCGCACACGGCCCCCACAGACTCCACAGAGGCTTCCACCTCCCAATAGGGCCTAGGGCAGGGGACTTACTATTATAGCGCACACGACCCCCACAGACTCCACAGAGGCTTCCACCTCCCACCAGGGCCTAGGGCAGGGGACATACTATCATAGCGCACACGACCCCACAGACTCCACAGAGGCTTCCACCTCCCATCAGGGCCTAGGGCAGGGGACTTACTATTATAGCGCACACGGCCCCCACAGACTCCACAGAGGCTTCCACCTCCCAATAGGGCCTAGGGCAGGGGACTTACTATTATAGCGCACACGACCCCCACAGACTCCACAGAGGCTTCCACCTCCCACCAGGGCCTAGGGCAGGGGACTTACTATCATAGCGCACACGACCCCCACAGACTCCACAGAGGCTTCCACCTCCCACCAGGGCCTAGTGCAGGGGACTTACTATCATAGCGCACACGACCCCCACAGACTCCACAGAGGCTTCCACCTCCCACCAGGGCCTAGGGCAGGGGACTTACTATCATAGCGCACACGACCCCCACAGACTCCACAGAGGCTTCCACCTCCCACCAGGGCCTAGGGCAGGGGACATACTATCATAGCGCACACGACCCCATAGACTCCACTGAGGCTTCCACCTCCCATCAGGGCCTAGGGCAGGGGACTTACTATCATAGCGCACACGACCCCCATAGACTCCACAGAGGCTTCCACCTCCCATCAGGGCCTAGGGCAGGGTACTTACTTCTTACAGCGCACACGACCCCCACAGACTCCACAGAGGCTTCCACCTCCCATCAGGGCCTATGGCAGGGTACTTACTTCTTACAGCGCACACGACCCCCACAGACTCCACAGAGGCTTCCACCTCCCATCAGGGCCTAGGGCAGGGGACTTACTATTATAGCGCACACGACCCCCACAGACTCCACAGAGGCTTCCAACTCCCATCAGGGCCTAGGGCAGGGGATTTACTATTACAGCGCACACGACCCCCACAGACTCCACAGAGGCTTCCACCTCCCATCAGGGCCTAGGGCAGGGGACTTACTATTACAGCGCACACGACCCCCACAGACTCCACAGAGGCTTCCACCTCCCATCAGGGCCTAGGGCAGGGGACTTACTATTATAGCGCACACGGCCCCCACAGACTCCACAGAGGCTTCCACCTCCCATCAGGGCCTAGGGCAGGGGACTTACTATTATAGCGCACACGGCCCCCACAGACTCCACAGAGGCTTCCACCTCCCACCAGGGCCTAGGGCAGGGGACTTACTATTATAGCGCACACGACCCCCACAGACTCCACAGAGGCTTCCACCTCCCATCAGGGCCTTGGGCAGGGTGCTTACCATTGTAACGCACACGACCCCCACAGACTCCACAGAGGCTTCCACCTCCCATCAGGGCCTAGGGCAGGGTGCTTACCATTGTAGCGCACACGACCCCCACAGACTCCACAGAGGCTTCCACCTCCCATCAGGGCCTAGGGCAGGGTGCTTACCATTGTAGCGCACACGACCCCCACAGACTCCACAGAGGCTTCCACCTCCCATCAGGGCCTAGGGCAGGGTGCTTACCATTGTAGAGCACACGACCCCCACAGTCTCCACAGAGGCTTCCACCTCCCATCAGGGCCTAGGGCAGGGTGCTTACCATTGTAGCGCACACGACCCCCAAAGACTCCACAGAGGCTTCCACCTCCCATCAGGGCCTAGGGCAGGGTGCTTACCATTGTAGCGCACACGACCACCACAGACTCCACAGAGGGTTCCACCTCCCATCAGGGCCTAGGGCAGGGTGCTTACCATTGTAACGCACACGACCCCAACAGACTCCACAGAGGGTTCCACCTCCCATCAGGGCCTAGGGCAGGGTGCTTACCATTGTAGCGCACACGACCCCCACAGACTCCACAGAGGGTTCCACCTCCCATCAGGGCCTAGGGCAGGGTGCTTACCATTGTAGTGCACACGACCCCCACAGACTCCACAGAGGCTTCCACCTCCCATCAGGGCCTAGGGCAGGGTGCTTACCATTGTAGCGCAGACGACCCCCACAGACTCCACAGAGGCTTCCACCTCCCATCAGGGCCTAGGGCAGGGAGCTTACCATTGTAGCGCAGACGACCCCCACAGACTCCACAGAGGCTTCCACCTCCCATCAGGGCCTAGGGCAGGGTGCTTATCATTGTAGCGCAAACGACCCCCACAGACTCCACAGAGGCTTCCACCTCCCATCAGGGCCTAGGGCAGGGTGCTTACCATTATAGCGCACATGACCCCCAGAGACTCCACAGAGGCTTCCACCTCCCATCAGGGCCTAGGGCAGGGGACTTACTATTATAGCGCACACGACCCCCACAGACTCCACAGAGGCTTCCACCTCCCATCAGGGCCTAGGGCAGGGGACTTACTATTATAGCGCACACGACCCCCACAGACTCCACAGAGGCTTCCACCTCCCATCAGGGCCTAGGGCAGGGGACTTACTATTATAGCGCACACGGCCCCCACAGACTCCACAGAGGCTTCCACCTCCCAATAGGGCCTAGGGCAGGGGACTTACTATTATAGCGCACACGACCCCCACAGACTCCACAGAGGCTTCCACCTCCCACCAGGGCCTAGGGCAGGGGACATACTATCATAGCGCACACGACCCCACAGACTCCACAGAGGCTTCCACCTCCCATCAGGGCCTAGGGCAGGGGACTTACTATTATAGCGCACACGGCCCCCACAGACTCCACAGAGGCTTCCACCTCCCAATAGGGCCTAGGGCAGGGGACTTACTATTATAGCGCACACGACCCCCACAGACTCCACAGAGGCTTCCACCTCCCACCAGGGCCTAGGGCAGGGGACTTACTATCATAGCGCACACGACCCCCACAGACTCCACAGAGGCTTCCACCTCCCACCAGGGCCTAGTGCAGGGGACTTACTATCATAGCGCACACGACCCCCACAGACTCCACAGAGGCTTCCACCTCCCACCAGGGCCTAGGGCAGGGGACTTACTATCATAGCGCACACGACCCCCACAGACTCCACAGAGGCTTCCACCTCCCACCAGGGCCTAGGGCAGGGGACATACTATCATAGCGCACACGACCCCATAGACTCCACTGAGGCTTCCACCTCCCATCAGGGCCTAGGGCAGGGGACTTACTATCATAGCGCACACGACCCCCATAGACTCCACAGAGGCTTCCACCTCCCATCAGGGCCTAGGGCAGGGTACTTACTTCTTACAGCGCACACGACCCCCACAGACTCCACAGAGGCTTCCACCTCCCATCAGGGCCTATGGCAGGGTACTTACTTCTTACAGCGCACACGACCCCCACAGACTCCACAGAGGCTTCCACCTCCCATCAGGGCCTAGGGCAGGGTACTTACTTCTTACAGCGCACACGACCCCCACAGACTCCACAGAGGCTTCCACCTCCCATCAGGGCCTAGGGCAGGGTACTTAACCCCACAGACTCCACAGAGGCTTCCACCTCCCATCAGGGCCTCGGGCAGGGGACTTACTATTATAGCGCACACGGCCCCCACAGACTCCACAGAGGCTTCCCCCTCCCATCAGGGCCTCGGGCACGGGACTTACTATTGTAGCGCACACGACCCCCACAGACTCCACAGAGGCTTCCCCCTCCCATCAGGGCCTAGGGCAGGGGACTTACTATCGTAGCGCACACGACCCCCACAGACTCCACAGAGGCTTCCACCTCCCATCAGGGCCTAGGGCAGGGGACTTACTATCGTAGCGCACACGACCCCCATAGACTCCACAGAGGCTTCCACCTCCCATCAGGGCCTAGGGCAGGGGACTTACTATAGCGCACACGACCCCCATAGACTCCACAGAGGCTTCCACCTCCCATCAGGGCCTAGGGCAGGGTGCTTACCATTGTAGCGCACACGACCCCCACGGACTCCACAGAGGCTTCCACCTCACATCAGGGCCTAGGGCAGGGTGCTTACCATTGTAACGCACACGACCCCCACAGACACCACAGAGGCTTCCACCTCCCATCAGGGCCTAGGGCAGGGTGCTTACCTTTGTAGCGCACACGACCCCCACAGACTCCACAGAGGCTTCCACCTCCCATCAGGGTCTAGGGCAGGGTGCTTACCATTGTAGAGCACACGACCCCCACAGTCTCCACAGAGGCTTCCACCTCCCATCAGGGCCTAGAGCAGGGTGCTTACCATTGTAGCGCACACGACCCCCACAGACTCCAAAGAGGCTTCCACCTCCCATCAGGGCCTAGGGCAGGGTGCTTACCATTGTAGCGAACACGACCCCCACAGACTCCACAGAGGCTTCCCCCTCCCGTCAGGGCCTCGGGCACGGGGCTTACTATTATAGCGCACACGACCCCCACAGACTCCACAGAGGCTTCCCCCTCCCATCAGGGCCTAGGGCAGGGGACTTACTATCGTAGCACACACGACCCCCACAGACTCCACAGAGGCTTCCACCTCCCATCAGGGCCTAGGGCAGGGGACTTACTATAGCGCACAGGACCCCCATAGACTCCACAGAGGCTTCCACCTTCCAACCGGGCCTAGGGCAGGGTGCTTACCATTGTAACGCACACGACCCCCACAGACTCCACAGAGGCTTCCACCTCCCATCAGGGCCTAGGGCAGGGTGCTTACCATTGTAGCGCACACGACCCCCACAGACTCCACAGAGGCTTCCACCTCCCATCAGGGCCTAGGGCAGGGTGCTTACCATTGTAGCGCACACGACCCCCACAGACTCCACAGAGGCTTCCACCTCCCATCAGGGCCTAGGGCAGGGTGCTTACCATTGTAGCGCACACGACCCCCACAGACTCCACAGAGGCTTCCACCTCCCATCAGGGCCTAATGCAGGGTGCTTACCATTGTAGAGCACACGACCCCCACAGTCTCCACAGAGGCTTCCACCTCCCATCAGGGCCTAGGGCAGGGTGCTTACCATTGTAGCGCACACGACCCCCACAGACTCCACAGAGGCTTCCACCTCCCATCAGGGCCAAGGGCAGGGTGCTTACCATTGTAGCGCACACGACCCCCACAGACTCCACAGAGGGTTCCACCTCCCATCAGGGCCTAGGGCAGGGTGCTTACCATTGTAGCGCACACGACCCCCACAGACTCCACAGAGGCTTCCATCTCCCATCAGGGCCTAGGGCAGGGTGCTTACCATTGTAGCGCAGACGACCCCCACAGACTCCACAGAGGCTTCCACCTCCCATCAGGGCCTAGGGCAGGGTGCTTACCATTGTAGCGCAGACGACCCCCACAGACTCCACAG
Source organism: Ambystoma mexicanum (assembly GCF_040938575.1). Lineage (NCBI taxonomy): Eukaryota > Metazoa > Chordata > Amphibia > Caudata > Ambystomatidae > Ambystoma > Ambystoma mexicanum. The sequence goes on from NC_090940.1 coordinate 22,463,226, forward strand.
AGGCTTCCACCTCCCATCAGGGCCTAGGGCAGGGTGCTTACCATTATAGCGCACACGACCCCCACAGACTCCACAGAGGCTTCCACCTCCCATCAAGGCCTAGGGCAGGGTGCTTACCATTATAGCGCACACGACCCCCACAGACTCCACAGAGGCTTCCCACTCCCATCAGGGCCTCGGGCAGGGGACTTACTATTATAGCGCACACGGCCCCCACAGACTCCACAGAGGCTTCCACCTCCCATCAGGGCCTAGGGCAGGGCGCTTACCATTATAGCACACACGACCCCCGTAGACTCCACAGAGGCTTCCACCTTCCATCAGGGCCTAGGGCAGGGGACTTACCATTATAGCACACACGACCCCCGTAGACTCCACAGGACTTACTATTATAGCACACACGACCCCCGTAGACTCCACAGAGGCTTCCACCTCCCATCAGGGCCTAGGGCAGGGTGCTTACCATTATAGATAGCGCAGACGACCCCCACAGACTCCACAGAGGCTTCCACCTCCCATCAGGGCCTAGGGCAGGGAGCTTACCATTATAGCGCACACGACCCCCACAGACTCCACAGAGGCTTCCACCTCCCATCAGGGCCTAGGGCAGGGAGCTTACCATTGTAGCGCAGACAACCCCCACAGACTCCACAGAGGCTTCCACCTCCCATCAGGGCCTAGGGCAGGGTGCTTACCATTGTAGCGCAGATGACCCCCACAGACTCCACAGAGGCTTTCACCTCCCATCAGGGCCTAGGGCAGGGTGCTTACCATTATAGCGCACATGACCCCCAGAGACTCCACAGAGGCTTCCACCTCCCATCAGGGCCTAGGGCAGGGGACTTACTATTATAGCGCACACGACCCCCACAGACTCCACAGAGGCTTCCACCTCCCATCAGGGCCTAGGGCAGGGTACTTACTATTATAGCGCACAAGACCCCCACAGACTCCACAGAGGCTTCCACCTCCCATCAGGGCCTAGGGCAGGGTACTTACTATAATAGCGCGCACGACCCCCACAGACTCCACAGAGGCTTCCACCTCACATTAGGGCCTAGGGCAGGGGATTTACTATTGTAGCACACGACCCCCATAGACTCCACAGAGGCTTCCACCTCCCATCAGGGCCTTGGGCAGGGGACTTACCATCATAGCGCACACGACCCCCGTAGACTCCACAGAGGCTTCCACCTCCCATCAGGGCCTAGGGCAGGGGACTTACCATCATAGCGCACACGACCCCCGTAGTCTCCACAGAGGCTTCCACCTCCCATCAGGGCCTAGGGCAGGGGGCTTACCATTATAGCGCACACGACCCCCGTAGACTCCACAGAGGCTTCCACCTCCCATCAGGGCCTAGGGCAGGGTACTTACCATTATAGCGCACACGACCCCCGTAGACTCCACAGAGGCTTCCACTTCCCATCAGGGCCTAGGGCAGGGCGCTTACTATTATAGCACACACAACCCCTGTAGACTCCACAGAGGCTTCCACCTCCCATCAGGGCCTAGGGCAGGGGACTTACTATTATAGCACACACAACCCCCGTAGACTCCACAGGACTTACTGTTATAGCACACACGACCCCCATAGACTCCACAGAGGCTTCCACCTCCCATCAGGGCCTAGGGAAGGGTGCTTACCATTATAGCGCAGACGACCCCCACAGACTCCACAGAGGCTTCCACCTCCCATCAGGGCCTAGGGCAGGGAGCTTACCATTATAGCGCACACGACCCCCACAGACTCCACAGAGGCTTCCACCTCCCATCAGGGCCTAGGGCAGGGAGCTTACCATTATAGCGCACACGACCCCCACAGACTCCACAGAGGCTTCCACCTCCCATTAGGGCCTAGGGCAGGGTGCTTACCATTATAGCGCACACAACCCCCACAGACTCCACAGAGGCTTCCACCTCCCATCAGGGCCTAGGGCAGGGTGCTTACCATTATAGCGCAGACGACCCCCACAGACTCCACAGAGGCTTCCACCTCCCATCAGGGCCTAGGGCAGGGAGCTTACCATTATAGCGCACACGACCCCCACAGACTCCACAGAGGCTTCCACCTCACATCAGGGCCCGCCTCCCATCAGGGCCTAGGGCAGGGAGCTTACCATTATAGCGCACACGACCCCCACAGACTCCACAGAGGCTTCCACCTCCCATCAGGGCCTAGGGCAGGGGACTTACTATTATAGCGCACACGACCCCCACAGACTCCACAGAGGCTTCCACCTCCCATCAGGGCCTAGGGCAGGGGACGTACTATTATAGCGCACACGACCCCCACAGACTCCACAGAGGCTTCCACCTCCCATCAGGGCCTAGGGCAGGGGACTTACTATTATAGCGCACACGACCCCCACAGACTCCACAGAGGCTTCCAACTCCCATCAGGGCCTAGGGCAGGGGATTTACTATTACAGCGCACACGACCCCCACAGACTCCACAGAGGCTTCCACCTCCCATCAGGGCCTAGGGCAGGGGACTTACTATTACAGCGCACACGACCCCCACAGACTCCACAGAGGCTTCCACCTCCCATCAGGGCCTAGGGCAGGGGACTTACTATTATAGCGCACACGGCCCCCACAGACTCCACAGAGGCTTCCACCTCCCATCAGGGCCTAGGGCAGGGGACTTACTATTATAGCGCACACGGCCCCCACAGACTCCACAGAGGCTTCCACCTCCCACCAGGGCCTAGGGCAGGGGACTTACTATTATAGCGCACACGACCCCCACAGACTCCACAGAGGCTTCCACCTCCCATCAGGGCCTTGGGCAGGGTGCTTACCATTGTAACGCACACGACCCCCACAGACTCCACAGAGGCTTCCACCTCCCATCAGGGCCTAGGGCAGGGTGCTTACCATTGTAGCGCACACGACCCCCACAGACTCCACAGAGGCTTCCACCTCCCATCAGGGCCTAGGGCAGGGTGCTTACCATTGTAGAGCACACGACCCCCACAGTCTCCACAGAGGCTTCCACCTCCCATCAGGGCCTAGGGCAGGGTGCTTACCATTGTAGCGCACACGACCCCCACAGACTCCACAGAGGCTTCCACCTCCCATCAGGGCCTAGGGCAGGGTGCTTACCATTGTAGCGCACACGACCACCACAGACTCCACAGAGGGTTCCACCTCCCATCAGGGCCTAGGGCAGGGTGCTTACCATTGTAACGCACACGACCCCAACAGACTCCACAGAGGGTTCCACCTCCCATCAGGGCCTAGGGCAGGGTGCTTACCATTGTAGCGCACACGACCCCCACAGACTCCACAGAGGGTTCCACCTCCCATCAGGGCCTAGGGCAGGGTGCTTACCATTGTAGCGCACACGACCCCCACAGACTCCACAGAGGCTTCCACCTCCCATCAGGGCCTAGGGCAGGGTGCTTACCATTGTAGCGCAGACGACCCCCACAGACTCCACAGAGGCTTCCACCTCCCATCAGGGCCTAGGGCAGGGAGCTTACCATTGTAGCGCAGACGACCCCCACAGACTCCACAGAGGCTTCCACCTCCCATCAGGGCCTAGGGCAGGGTGCTTACCATTGTAGCGCAAACGACCCCCACAGACTCCACAGAGGCTTCCACCTCCCATCAGGGCCTAGGGCAGGGTGCTTACCATTATAGCGCACATGACCCCCAGAGACTCCACAGAGGCTTCCACCTCCCATCAGGGCCTAGGGCAGGGGACTTACTATTATAGCGCACACGACCCCCACAGACTCCACAGAGGCTTCCACCTCCCATCAGGGCCTAGGGCAGGGGACTTACTATTATAGCGCACACGGCCCCCACAGACTCCACAGAGGCTTCCACCTCCCATCAGGGCCTAGGGCAGGGGACTTACTATTATAGCGCACACGGCCCCCACAGACTCCACAGAGGCTTCCACCTCCCAATAGGGCCTAGGGCAGGGGACTTACTATTATAGCGCACACGACCCCCACAGACTCCACAGAGGCTTCCACCTCCCACCAGGGCCTAGGGCAGGGGACATACTATCATAGCGCACACGACCCCACAGACTCCACAGAGGCTTCCACCTCCCATCAGGGCCTAGGGCAGGGGACTTACTATTATAGCGCACACGGCCCCCACAGACTCCACAGAGGCTTCCACCTCCCAATAGGGCCTAGGGCAGGGGACTTACTATTATAGCGCACACGACCCCCACAGACTCCACAGAGGCTTCCACCTCCCACCAGGGCCTAGGGCAGGGGACTTACTATCATAGCGCACACGACCCCCACAGACTCCACAGAGGCTTCCACCTCCCACCAGGGCCTAGTGCAGGGGACTTACTATCATAGCGCACACGACCCCCACAGACTCCACAGAGGCTTCCACCTCCCACCAGGGCCTAGGGCAGGGGACTTACTATCATAGCGCACACGACCCCCACAGACTCCACAGAGGCTTCCACCTCCCACCAGGGCCTAGGGCAGGGGACATACTATCATAGCGCACACGACCCCATAGACTCCACTGAGGCTTCCACCTCCCATCAGGGCCTAGGGCAGGGGACTTACTATCATAGCGCACACGACCCCCATAGACTCCACAGAGGCTTCCACCTCCCATCAGGGCCTAGGGCAGGGTACTTACTTCTTCCAGCGCACACGACCCCCACAGACTCCACAGAGGCTTCCACCTCCCATCAGGGCCTATGGCAGGGTACTTACTTCTTACAGCGCACACGACCCCCACAGACTCCACAGAGGCTTCCACCTCCCATCAGGGCCTAGGGCAGGGTACTTACTTCTTACAGCGCACACGACCCCCACAGACTCCACAGAGGCTTCCACCTCCCATCAGGGCCTAGGGCAGGGTACTTAACCCCACAGACTCCACAGAGGCTTCCACCTCCCATCAGGGCCTCGGGCAGGGGACTTACTATTATAGCGCACACGGCCCCCACAGACTCCACAGAGGCTTCCCCCTCCCATCAGGGCCTCGGGCACGGGACTTACTATTGTAGCGCACACGACCCCCACAGACTCCACAGAGGCTTCCCCCTCCCATCAGGGCCTAGGGCAGGGGACTTACTATCGTAGCGCACACGACCCCCACAGACTCCACAGAGGCTTCCACCTCCCATCAGGGCCTAGGGCAGGGGACTTACTATCGTAGCGCACACGACCCCCATAGACTCCACAGAGGCTTCCACCTCCCATCAGGGCCTAGGGCAGGGGACTTACTATAGCGCACACGACCCCCATAGACTCCACAGAGGCTTCCACCTCCCATCAGGGCCTAGGGCAGGGTGCTTACCATTGTAGCGCACACGACCCCCACGGACTCCACAGAGGCTTCCACCTCACATCAGGGCCTAGGGCAGGGTGCTTACCATTGTAACGCACACGACCCCCACAGACACCACAGAGGCTTCCACCTCCCATCAGGGCCTAGGGCAGGGTGCTTACCTTTGTAGCGCACACGACCCCCACAGACTCCACAGAGGCTTCCACCTCCCATCAGGGTCTAGGGCAGGGTGCTTACCATTGTAGAGCACACAACCCCCACAGTCTCCACAGAGGCTTCCACCTCCCATCAGGGCCTAGAGCAGGGTGCTTACCATTGTAGCGCACACGACCCCCACAGACTCCAAAGAGGCTTCCACCTCCCATCAGGGCCTAGGGCAGGGTGCTTACCATTGTAGCGAACACGACCCCCACAGACTCCACAGAGGGTTCCACCTCCCATCAGGGCCTAGGGCAGGGTGCTTACCATTGTAGCACACATGACCCCCACAGACTCCACAGAGGCTTCCACCTCCCATCAGGGCCTAGGGCAGGGTGCTTACCATTGTAGCGCAGACGACCCCCACAGACTCCTCAGAGGCTTCGACCTCCGATCAGGGCCTAGGGCAGGGAGCTTACCATTGTAGCGCAGACGACCCCCACAGACTCCACAGAGGCTTCCACCTCCCATCAGGGCCTAGGGCAGGGTGCTTACCATTGTAGCGCAGACGACCCCCACAGACTCCACAGAGGCTTCCACCTCCCATCAGGGCCTAGGGCAGGGTGCTTACCATTATAGCGCACACGACCCCCACAGACTCCACAGAGGCTTCCCCCTCCCATCAGGGCCTCGGGCAGGGGACTTACTATTATAGCGCACACGGCCCCCACAGACTCCACAGAGGCTTCCCCCTCCCATCAGGGCCTCGGGCACGGGACTTACTATTATAGCGCACACGACCCCCACAGACTCCACAGAGGCTTCCCCCTCCCGTCAGGGCCTCGGGCACGGGGCTTACTATTATAGCGCACACGACCCCCACAGACTCCACAGAGGCTTCCCCCTCCCATCAGGGCCTAGGGCAGGGGACTTACTATCGTAGCACACACGACCCCCACAGACTCCACAGAGGCTTCCACCTCCCATCAGGGCCTAGGGCAGGGGACTTACTATCGTAACGCACACGACCCCCATAGACTCCACAGAGGCTTCCACCTCCCATCAGGGCCTAGGGCAGGGGACTTACTATAGCGCACAGGACCCCCATAGACTCCACAGAGGCTTCCACCTTCCAACCGGGCCTAGGGCAGGGTGCTTACCATTGTAACGCACACGACCCCCACAGACTCCACAGAGGCTTCCACCTCCCATCAGGGCCTAGGGCAGGGTGCTTACCATTGTAGCGCACACGACCCCCACAGACTCCACAGAGGCTTCCACCTCCCATCAGGGCCTAGGGCAGGGAGCTTACCATTGTAGCGCAGACGACCCCCACAGACTCCACAGAGGCTTCCACCTCCCATCAGGGCCTAGGGCAGGGTGCTTACCATTGTAGCGCAGATGACCCCCACAGACTCCACAGAGGCTTCCACCTCCCATCAGGGCCTAGGGCAGGGTGCTTACCATTATAGCGCACACGACCCCCACAGACTCCACAGAGGCTTCCACCTCCCATCAAGGCCTAGGGCAGGGTGCTTACCATTATAGCGCACACGGCCCCCACAGACTCCACAGAGGCTTCCACCTCCCATCAGGGCCTAGGGCAGGGTGCTTACCATTGTAGCGCACGCGACCCCCACAGACTCCACAGAGGCTTCCACCTCCCATCAGGGCCTAGGGCAGCGGACTTACCATTATAGCGCACGCGACCCCCTCGGACTCCACAGAGGCTTCCACCACCCATCAGGGCCTAGGGCAGGGGACTTACCATTATAGCGCACGCGACCCCCACGGACTCCACAGAGGCTTCCACCTCCCATCAGGGCCTAGGGCAGGGGACTTACTATTATAGCGCACGCGACCCCCACGGACTCCACAGAGGCTTCCACCTCCCATCAGGGCCTAGGGCAGGGGACTTACTATTATAGCGCACACGACCCCCACGGACTCCACAGAGGCTTCCACCTCCCATCAGGGCCTAGGGCAGGGGACTTACTATTATAGCGCACACGACCCCCACGGACTCCACACAGGCTTCCACCACCCATCAGGGCCTGGGGCAGGGGACTTACTATTATAGCGCACACGACCCCCACGGACTCCACAGAGGCTTCAACCTCCCATCAGGGCCTGGGGCAGGGGACTTACTATTATAGCGCACACGACCCCCACGGACTCCACAGAGGCTTCCACCTCCCATCAGGGCCTAGGGCAGGGGACTTACTATTATAGCGCACACGACCCCCACGGACTCCACAGAGGCTTCCACCTCCCATCAGGGCCTGGGGCAGGGGACTTACTATTATAGCGCACACGACCCCCACGGACTCCACAGAGGCTTCCACCTCCCATCAGGGCCTGGGGCAGGGGACTTACTATTATAGCGCACACGACCCCCACAGACTCCACAGAGGCTTCCACCTCCCACCAGGGCCTGGGGCAGGGGACTTACTATTATAGCGCACACGACCCCCACAGACTCCACAGAGGCTTCCACCTCCCACCAGGGACTAGGGCAGGGGACTTACTATCATAGCGCACACGACCCCCACAGACTCCACAGAGGCTTCCACCTCCCACCAGGGACTAGGGCAGGGGACTTACTATCATAGCGCACACGACCCCCACAGACTCCACAGAGGCTTCCACCTCCCACCAGGGACTAGGGCAGGGGACTTACTATCATAGCGCACACGACCCCCACAGACTCCACAGAAGCTTCCACTTCCCACCAGGGCCTAGGGCAGGGGACTTACTATCATAGCGCACACGACCCCCACAGACTCCACAGAAGCTTTCACCTCCCACCAGGGCCTAGGGCAGGGGACTTACTATCATAGCGCACACGACCCCCACAGACTGCACAGAGGCTTCCACCTCCCACCAGGGCCTAGGGCAGGGGACTTACTATCATAGCGCACACGACCCCCACAGACTCCACAGAGGCTTCCACCTCCCACCAGGGCCTAGGGCAGGGGACTTACTATCATAGCGCACACGACCCCCACAGACTCCACAGAGGCTTCCACCTCCCACCAGGGCCTAGGGCAGGGGACTTACTATCATAGCGCACACGACCCCCACAGACTCCACAGAGGCTTCCACCTCCCACCAGGGCCTAGGGCAGGGGACTTACTATCATCGCGCACACGACCCCCACAGACTCCACAGAGGCTTCCACCTCCCATCAGGGCCTAGGGCAGGGGACTTACCATTATCGCGCACACGACCCCCACAGACTCCACAGAGGTTTCCACCTCCCATCAGGGCCTATGGCAGGGGACTTACGATTATAGCTCACACGACCCCCACAGACTCCACAGAGGCTTCCACCTCCCATCAGGGCCTAGGGCAGGGGACTTACTTCTTACAGCGCACACGACCCCCACAGACTCCACAGAGGCTTCCACCTCCCATCAGGGCCTAGGGCAGGGGACTTACTTCTTACAGCGCACACGGCCCCCACAGACTCCATAGAGGCTTCCACCTCCCATCAGGGCCTAGGGCAGGGTGCTTACCATTGTAGCGCACACGACCCCCACAGACTCCACAGAGGCTTCCACCTCCCATCAGGGCCAAGGGCAGGGTGCTTACCATTGTAGCGCACACGACCCCCACAGACTCCACAGAGGGTTCCACCTCCCATCAGGGCCTAGGGCAGGGTGCTTACCATTGTAGCCCACACGACCCCCACAGACTCCACAGAGGCTTCCATCTCCCATCAGGGCCTAGGGCAGGGTGCTTACCATTGTAGCGCAGACGACCCCCACAGACTCCACAGAGGCTTCCACCTCCCATCAGGGCCTAGGGCAGGGAGCTTACCATTGTAGCGCAGACGACCCCCACAGACTCCACAGAGGCTTCCATCTCCCATCAGGGCCTAGGGCAGGGGACTTACTATCGTAGCGCACACTACCCCCATAGACTCCACAGAGGCTTCCACCTCCCATCAGGGCCTACGGCAGGGGAGTGCTTACCATTGTAGCGCACACGACCCCCACAGACTCCACAGAGGCTTCCACCTCCCATCAGGGCCTAGGGCAGGGGAGTGCTTACCATTGTAGCGCACACGACCCCCACAGACTCCACAGAGGCTTCCACCTCCCATCAGGGCCTAGGGCAGGGTGCTTACCATTGTAGCGCACACGACCCCCACAGACTCCACAGAGGCTTCCACCTCCCATCAGGGCCTAGGGCAGGGTGCTTACCATTGTAGAGCACACGACCCCCACAGTCTCCACAGAGGCTTCCACCTCCCATCAGGGCCTAGGGCAGGGTGCTTACCATTGTAGCGCACACGACCCCCACAGACTCCACAGAGGGTTCCACCTCCCATCAGGGCCTAGGGCAGGGTGCTTACCATTGTAGCGCACACGACCCCCACAGACTCCACAGAGGCTTCCACCTCCCATCAGGGCCCACAGACTCCACAGAGGCTTCCACCTCCCATCAGGGCCTAGGGCAGGGTGCTTACCATTATAGCGCACACGACCCCCCAGTCTCCACAGAGGCTTCCACCTCCCATCAGGGCCTAGGGCAGGGTGCTTACCATTATAGCGCACACGACCCCCACAGACTCCACAGAGCTTCCACCTCCCATCAGGGCCTAGGGCAGGGTGCTTACCATTATAGCGCACACGACCCCCACAGACTCCACAGAGGCTTCCACCTCCCATCAGGGCCTAGGGCAGGGTGCTTACCATTATAGCGCACACGACCCCCACAGACTCCACAGAGGCTTCCACCTCCCATCAGGGCCTAGGGCAGGGTGCTTACCATTATAGCGCACACGACCCCCACAGACTCCACAGAGGCTTCCACCTCCCATCAGGACCTAGGGCAGGGTGCTTACCATTATAGCGCACACGACCCCCACAGACTCCACAGAGGCTTCCACCTCACATCAGGGCCTAGGGCAGGGTGCTTACCATTATAGCGCACACGACCCCCACAGACTCCACAGAGGCTTCCACCTCTAGGGCAGGGTGCTTACCATTATAGCGCACACGACCCCCACAGACTCCACAGAGGCTTCCACCTCCCATCAGGGCCTAGGGCAGGGCGCTTACCATTATAGCGCACACGACCCCCACAGACCCCACAGAGGCTTCCACCTCCCTCAGGGCCTAGGGCAGGGGATTTACCATTATAGCGCACACGAACCCCACAGACCCCACAGAGGCTTCCACCTCCCATCAGGGCCTAGGGCAGGGGACTTACTATTATAGCACACAAAACCCCCACAGACCCCACAGAGGCTTCCACCTCCCATCAGGGCCTAGGGCAGGGGACTTACTATTATAGCGCACAAGACCCCCACGGACTCCACAGAGGCTTCCACCTCCCATCAGGGCCTAGGGCAGGGGACTTACTATTATAGCGCACAAGACCCCCACGGACTCCACAGAGGCTTCCACCTCCCATCAGGGCCTAGGGCAGGGGACTTACTATTATAGCGCACACGACCCCCACGGACTCCACAGAGGCTTCCACCTCCCATCAGGGCCTAGGGCAGGGGACTTACTATTATAGCGCACACGACCCCCACGGACTCCACAGAGGCTTCCACCTCCCATCAGGGCCTAGGGCAGGGGAATTACTATTATAGCGCACACGACCCCCACGGACTCCACAGAGGCTTCCACCTCCCATCAGGGCCTAGGGCAGGGGATTTACTATTATAGCGCACACGACCCCCACGGACTCCACAGAGGCTTCCACCTCCCATCAGGGCCTAGGGCAGGGGACTTACTATTATAGCGCACACGACCCCCACGGACTCCACAGAGGCTTCCACCTCCCATCAGGGCCTAGGGCAGGGGACTTACTATTATAGCTCACAGAACCCCCACAGACTCCACAGAGGCTTCCACCTCCCATCAGGGCCTAGGACAGGGGACTTACTTCTTACAGCGCACACGACCCCCACAGACTCCACAGAGGCTTCCACCTCCCATCAGGGCCTAGGGCAGGGGACTTACTTCTTACAGCGCACACGGCCCCCACAGACTCCACAGAGGCTTCCACCTCCCATCAGCGCCTAGGCCAGGGGACTTACTTCTTACAGCACACACGACCCCCACAGACTCCACAGAGGCTTCCCCCTCCCATCAGGGCCTCGGGCACGGGACTTACTATTGTAGCGCACACGACCCCCACAGACTCCACAGAAGCTTCCACCTCCCATCAGGGCCTAATGCAGGGTGCTTACCATTGTAACGCACACGACCCCCACAGACTCCACAGAGGCTTCCACCTCCCATCAGGGCCTAGGACAGGGTGCTTACCATTGTAGCGCACACGACCCCCACAGACTCCACAGAGGCTTCCACCTCCCATCAGGGCCTAGGGCAGGGTGCTTACCATTGTAGAGCACACGACCCCCACAGTCTCCACAGAGGCTTCCACCTCCCATCAGGGCCTAGGGCAGGGTGCTTACCATTGTAGCGCACACGACCCCCACAGACTCCACAGAGGCTTCCACCTCCCATCAGGGCCTAGGGCAGGGTGCTTACCATTATAGCGCACACGACCCCCACGGACTCCACAGAGGCTTCCACCTCCCATCAGGGCCTAGGGCAGGGTGCTTACCATTATAGCGCACACGACCCCCACGGACTCCACAGAGGCTTCCACCTCCCATCAGGGCCTAGGGCAGGGTGCTTACCATTATAGCGCACACGACCCCCACGGACTCCAAAGAGGCTTCCACCTCACATCAGGGCCTAGGGCAGGGGACTTACCATTATAGCGCACACGACCCCCACGGACTCCACAGAGGCTTCCACCTCCCATCAGGGCCTAGGGCAGGGGACTTACTATTATAGCGCACACGACCCCGACGGACTCCACAGAGGCTTCCACCTCCCATCAGGGCCTAGGGCAGGGGACTTACTATTATAGCGCACACGACCCCCATGGACTCCACAGAGGCTTCCACCTCCCATCAGGGCCTAGGGCAGGGGACTTACTATTATAGCGCACACGACCCCCACGGACTCCACAGAGGCTTCCACCTCCCACCAGGGCCTAGGGCAGGGGACTTACTATTATAGCGCACACGACCCCCACGGACTCCACAGAGGCTTCCACCTCCCACCAGGGCCTAGGGCAGGGGACTTACTATTATAGCGCACACGACCCCCACAGACTCCACAGAGGCTTCCACCTCCCACCAGGGCCTAGGGCAGGGGACTTACTATCATAGCGCACACGACCCCCACAGACTCCACAGAGGCTTCCACCTCCCACCAGGGCCTAGGGCAGGGGACTTACTATCATAGCGCACACGACCCCCACAGACTCCACAGAAGCTTCCACCTCCCACCAGGGCCTAGGGCAGGGGACTTACTATCATAGCGCACACGACCCCCACAGACTCCACAGAAGCTTCCACCTCCCACCAGGGCCTAGGGCAGGGGACTTACTATCATAGCGCACACGACCCCCACAGACTCCACAGAAGCTTCCACCTCCCACCAGGGCCTAGGGCAGGGGACTTACTATCATAGCGCACACGACCCCCACAGACTCCACAGAAGCTTCCACCTCCCACCAGGGCCTAGGGCAGGGGACTTACTATCATAGCGCACACGACCCCCACAGACTCCACAGAGGCTTCCACCTCCCACCAGGGCCTAGGGCAGGGGACTTACTATCATAGCGCACACGACCCCCACAGACTCCACAGAGGCTTCCACCTCCCACCAGGGCCTAGGGCAAGGGACTTACTATCATAGCGCACACGACCCCCACAGACTCCACAGAGGCTTCCACCTCCCATCAGGGCCTAGGGCAGGGGACTTACTGTCATCGCGCACATGACCCCCATAGACTCCACAGAGGCTTCCACCTCCCATCAGGGCCTAGGGCAGGGGACTTACCATTATCGCGCATACGACCCCCACAGACTCCACAGAGGTTTCCACCTCCCATCAGGGCCTAGGGCAGGGGACTTACTATTATAGCGCACACGACCCCCACCGACTCCACAGAGGCTTCCACCTCCCATCAGGGCCTAGGGCAGGGGACTTACTTCTTACAGCGCACACGACCCCCACAGACTCCACAGAGGCTTCCACCTCCCATCAGGGCCTAGGGCAGGGGACTTACTTCTTACAGCGCACACGACCCCCACAGACTCCACAGAGGCTTCCACCTCCCATCGGGGCTTGGGCAGGGTGCTTACCATTATAGCGCACACGACCCCCACTGACTCCACGGAGGCTTCCACCTCCCATCAGGGCCTAGGGCAGGGTGCTTACCATTATAGCGCACACGACCCCCACAGACTCCACGGAGGCTTCCACCTCCCATCGGGGCCTAGGGCAGGGTGCTTACCATTATAGCGCACACGACCCCCACAGACTCCACAGAGGCTTCCACCTCCCATCGGGGCCTAGGGCAGGGGACTTACTATCGTAGCGCACACGACCGCCGTAGACTCCACAGAGGCTTCCACCTCCCATCGGGGCCTAGGGCAGGGGACTTACTATCGTAGCGCACACGACCCCCGTAGACTCCACAGAGGCTTCCACCTCCCATCGGGGCCTAGGGCAGGGGACTTACTATCGTAGCGCACACGACCCCCGTAGACTCCACAGAGGCTTCCACCTCCCATCGGGGCCTAGGGCAGGGTGCTTACCATTATAGCGCACACGACCCCCACTGACTCCACGGAGGCTTCCACCTCCCATCGGGGCCTAGGGCAGGGGACTTACTATCGTAGCGCACACGACCCCCGTAGACTCCACAGAGGCTTCCACCTCCCATCGGGGCCTAGGGCAGGGTGCTTACCATTATAGCGCACACGACCCCCACTGACTCCACGGAGGCTTCCACCTCCCATTGGGGCCTAGGGCAGGGTGCTTACCATTATAGCGCACACGAACCCCACAGACTCCACAGAGGCTTCCACCTCCCATCGGGGCCTAGGGCAGGGTGCTTACCATTATAGCGCACACGACCCCCACAGACTCCACAGAGGCTTCCACCTCCCATCGGGGCCTAGCGCAGGGTGCTTACCATTGTAGCGCACACGACCCCCACGGACTCCAGAGAGGCTTCCATCTCCCATCGGGGCCTAGGGCAGGGTGCTTACCATTGTAGCGCACACGACCCCCACAGACTCCACGGAGGCTTCCACCTCCCATCGGGGCCTAGGGCAGGGTGCTTACCATTATAGCGCACACGACCTCCACAGACTCCACGGAGGCTTCCACCTCCCATCGGGGCCTAGGGCAGGGTGCTTACCATTATAGCGCACACGACCCCCACAGACTCCACAGAGGCTTCCACCTCCCATCGGGGCCTAGGGCAGGGTGCTTACCATTATAGCGCACACGACCCCCACTGACTCCACGGAGGCTTCCACCTCCCATCGGGGCCTAGGGCAGAGTGCTTACCATTATAGCGCACACGACCCCCACTGACTCCACGGAGGCTTCCACCTCCCATCGGGGCCTAGGGCAGGGTGCTTACCATTATAGCGCACACGACCCCCACAGACTCCACGGAGGCTTCCACCTCCCATCGGGGCCTAGGGCAGGGTGCTTACCATTATAGCGCACACGACCCCCACAGACTCCACAGAGGCTTCCACCTCCCATCGGGGCCTAGGGCAGGGGACTTACTATCGTAGCGCACACGACCGCCGTAGACTCCACAGAGGCTTCCACCTCCCATCGGGGCCTAGGGCAGGGGACTTACTATCGTAGCGCACACGACCCCCGTAGACTCCACAGAGGCTTCCACCTCCCATCGGGGCCTAGGGCAGGGGACTTACTATCGTAGCGCACACGACCCCCGTAGACTCCACAGAGGCTTCCACCTCCCATCGGGGCCTAGGGCAGGGGACTTACTATCGTAGCGCACACGACCCCTGTAGACTCCACAGAGGCTTCCACCTCCCATAGGGGGCCTAGGGCAGGGTGCTTACCATTATAGCGCACACGACCCCCACTGACTCCACGGAGGCTTCCACCTCCCATCGGGGCCTAGGGCAGGGGACTTACTATCGTAGCGCACACGACCCCCACAGACTCCACAGAGGCTTCCACCTCCCATCGGGGCCTAGCGCAGGGTGCTTACCATTGTAGCGCACACGACCCCCACGGACTCCAGAGAGGCTTCCATCTCCCATCAGGGCCTAGGGCAGGGTGCTTACCATTGTAGCGCACACGACCCCCACAGACTCCAGAGAGGCTTCCACCTCCCATCAGGGCCTAGGGCAGAGTGCTTACCATTGTAGCGCACACGACCCCCACAGACTCCACGGAGGCTTCCACCTCCCATCGGGGCCTAGGGCAGGGTGCTTACCATTATAGCGCACACGACCCCCACAGACTCCACGGAGGCTTCCACCTCCCATCGGGGCCTAGGGCAGGGTGCTTACCATTATAGCGCACACGACCCCCACAGACTCCACGGAGGCTTCCACCACCCATCGGGGCCTAGGGCAGGGTGCTTACCATTATAGCGCACACGACCCCCACAAACTCCACGGAGGCTTCCACCTCCCATCGGGGCCTAGGGCAGGGTGCTTACCATTATAGCGCACACGACCCCCACTGACTCCACGGAGGCTTCCACCTCCCATCGGGGCCTAGGGCAGGGTGCTTACCATTATAGCGCACACAACCCCCACTGACTCCACGGAGGCTTCCACCTCCCATCGGGGCCTAGGGCAGGGTGCTTACCATTATAGCGCACACGACCCCCACAGACTCCACGGAGGCTTCCACCTCCCATCGGGGCCTAGGGCAGGGTGCTTACCATTATAGCGCACACAACCCCGACAGACTCCACAGAGGTTTCCACCTCTCATCAGGGCCTAGGGCAGGGTACTTACTATTATAGAGCACACGACCTCCACAGACTCCACAGAGGCTTCCACCTCCCATCAGGGCCTAGGGCAGGGTACTTACTATTATAGCGCACACAACCCCCACATACTCCAGAGAGGATTCCACCTCCCATCAGGGCCTAGGGCAGGGTACTTACTTCTTACAGTGCACACGACCCCCACAGACTCCACAGAGGCTTCCACCTCCCATCAGGGCCTAGGGCAGGGTACTTACCATTGTAGCGCACACAACCAGACACAGACTGCACAGAGGCTTCCACCTCCCATCAGGGCCTAGGGCAGGGTGCTTACCATTGTAGCGCACACGACCCCCACAGACTCCACAGAGGCTTCCACCTCCCATCAGGGCCTAGGGCAGGGTGCTTACCATTGTAGCGCACACGACCCCCACAGACTCCACAGAGGCTTCCACCTCCCATCAGGGCCTAGGGCAGGGTACTTACCATTGTAGCGCACACGACCCCCGCAGACTACACAGAGGCTTCCACCTCCCACCATGGCCTAGGGCAGGGTACTTACCATTATAGCGCACACGACCCCCGCAGACTCCACAGAGGCTTCCACCTCCCATCGGGCCTGCGGCAGGGTACTTACTATTATAGCGCACACGACCCCCGTAGGCTCCACAGAGGCTTCCACCTCCCATCGGGGCCTGGGGCAGGCTACTTACTATTATAGCGCACACGACCCCCGTAGACTCCACAGAGGCTTCCACCTCCCATCGGGGCCTGGGGCAGGGTACTTACTATTATAGCGCACACGACCCCCGTAGACTCCACAGAGGCTTCGCCCTCCCATCGGGGCCTAGGGCAGGGTACTTACTATTATAGCGCACACGAACCCCGTAGAATCCACAAAGGCTTCCCCCTCCCATCGGGGCCTAGGGCAGGGTACTTACTATTATAGCGCACACGACCCCCGTAGAATCCACAGAGGCTTCCCCCTTCCATCGGGGCCTAGGGCAGGGTACTTACTATTATAGCGCACACGACCCCCGTAGACTCCACAGAGGCTTCCCCCTCCCATCGGGGCCTAGGGCAGGGTACTTACTATTATAGCGCACACGACCCCCGTAGACTCCACAGAGGCTTCCCCCTCCCATCGGGGTCTAGGGCAGGGTACTTACCATTGTAGCGCACACAACCAGACACAGACTGCACAGAGGCTTCCACCTCCCATCAGGGCCTAGGGCAGGGTGCTTACCATTGTAGCGCACACGACCCCCACAGACTCCACAGAGGCTTCCACCTCCCATCAGGGCCTAGGGCAGGGTGCTTACCATTGTAGCGCACACGACCCCCACAGACTCCACAGAGGCTTCCACCTCCCATCAGGGCCTAGGGCAGGGTACTTACCATTGTAGCGCACACGACCCCCGCAGACTACACAGAGGCTTCCACCTCCCATCGGGGCCTAGCGCAGGGTACTTACCATTGTAGCGCACACGACCCCCATAGACTCCACAGAGGCTTCCACCTCCCATCAGGGCCTAGGGCAGGGGACTTACT
The DNA here is from genome assembly GCF_040938575.1 of Ambystoma mexicanum. NCBI lineage: Eukaryota > Metazoa > Chordata > Amphibia > Caudata > Ambystomatidae > Ambystoma > Ambystoma mexicanum. Next base: position 22,481,019 of record NC_090940.1, read on the forward strand.
ATTATAGCGCACACGACCCCCGTAGACTCCACGGAGGCTTCCACCTCCCATCAGGGCCTAGGGCAGGGGACTTACTATTATAGCGCACACGACCCCCGTAGACTCCACGGAGGCTTCCACCTCCCATCGGGGCCTAGGGCAGGGTACTTACTTCTTACAGCACACACGAACCCACAGACTCAACAGAGGCTTCCACCTCACATCAGGGCCTCGGGCAGAGTGCTTACCATTGTAGCGCACACGACCCCCACAGACTCCACGGAGGCTTCCACCTCCCATCGGGGCCTAGGGCAGGGGACTTACTTCTTACAGCACACACGAACCCACAGACTCAACAGAGGCTTCCACCTCACATCAGGGCCTCGGGCAGGGTGCTTACCATTATAGCGCACACAACCCCGACAGACTCCACAGAGGTTTCCACCTCTCATCAGGGCCTAGGGCAGGGTACTTACTATTATAGAGCACACGACCTCCACAGACTCCACAGAGGCTTCCACCTCCCATCAGGGCCTAGGGCAGGGTACTTACTATTATAGCGCACACAACCCCCACATACTCCAGAGAGGATTCCACCTCCCATCAGGGCCTAGGGCAGGGTACTTACTTCTTACAGTGCACACGACCCCCACAGACTCCACAGAGGCTTCCACCTCCCATCAGGGCCTAGGGCAGGGTACTTACCATTGTAGCGCACACAACCAGACACAGACTGCACAGAGGCTTCCACCTCCCATCAGGGCCTAGGGCAGGGTGCTTACCATTGTAGCGCACACGACCCCCACAGACTCCACAGAGGCTTCCACCTCCCATCAGGGCCTAGGGCAGGGTGCTTACCATTGTAGCGCACACGACCCCCGCAGACCCCACAGAGGCTTCCACCTCCCATCAGGGCCTAGGGCAGGGTACTTACCATTGTAGCGCACACGACCCCCGCAGACTACACAGAGGCTTCCACCTCCCACCATGGCCTAGGGCAGGGTACTTACCATTATAGCGCACACGACCCCCGCAGACTCCACAGAGGCTTCCACCTCCCATCGGGGCCTGGGGCAGGGTACTTACTATTATAGCGCACACGACCCCCGTAGACTCCACAGAGGCTTCGCCCTCCCATCGGGGCCTAGGGCAGGGTACTTACTATTATAGCGCACACGAACCCCGTAGAATCCACAAAGGCTTCCCCCTCCCATCGGGGCCTAGGGCAGGGTACTTACTATTATAGCGCACACGACCCCCGTAGAATCCACAGAGGCTTCCCCCTTCCATCGGGGCCTAGGGCAGGGTACTTACTATTATAGCGCACACGACCCCCGTAGACTCCACAGAGGCTTCCCCCTCCCATCGGGGCCTAGGGCAGGGTACTTACTATTATAGCGCACACGACCCCCGTAGACTCCACAGAGGCTTCCCCCTCCCATCGGGGTCTAGGGCAGGGTACTTACCATTGTAGCGCACACAACCAGACACAGACTGCACAGAGGCTTCCACCTCCCATCAGGGCCTAGGGCAGGGTGCTTACCATTGTAGCGCACACGACCCCCACAGACTCCACAGAGGCTTCCACCTCCCATCAGGGCCTAGGGCAGGGTGCTTACCATTGTAGCGCACACGACCCCCACAGACTCCACAGAGGCTTCCACCTCCCATCAGGGCCTAGGGCAGGGTACTTACCATTGTAGCGCACACGACCCCCGCAGACTACACAGAGGCTTCCACCTCCCATCGGGGCCTAGCGCAGGGTGCTTACCATTGTAGCGCACACGACCCCCACGGACTCCAGAGAGGCTTCCATCTCCCATCAGGGCCTAGGGCAGGGTGCTTACCATTGTAGCGCACACGACCCCCACAGACTCCACAGAGGCTTCCACCTCCCATCAGGGCCTAGGGCAGAGTGCTTACCATTGTAGCGCACACGACCCCCACAGACTCCACGGAGGCTTCCACCTCCCATCGGGGCCTAGGGCAGGGTGCTTACCATTATAGCGCACACGACCCCCACAGACTCCACGGAGGCTTCCACCTCCCATCGGGGCCTAGGGCAGGGTGCTTACCATTATAGCGCACACGACCCCCACAGACTCCACGGAGGCTTCCACCACCCATCGGGGCCTAGGGCAGGGTGCTTACAATTATAGCGCACACGACCCCCACAAACTCCACGGAGGCTTCCACCTCCCATCGGGGCCTAGGGCAGGGTGCTTACCATTATAGCGCACACGACCCCCACTGACTCCACGGAGGCTTCCACCTCCCATCGGGGCCTAGGGCAGGGTGCTTACCATTATAGCGCACACAACCCCCACTGACTCCACGGAGGCTTCCACCTCCCATCGGGGCCTAGGGCAGGGTGCTTACCATTATAGCGCACACGACCCCCACAGACTCCACGGAGGCTTCCACCTCCCATCGGGGCCTAGGGCAGGGTGCTTACCATTATAGCGCACACAACCCCCACAGACTCCACAGAGGCTTCCACCTCCCATCGGGGCCTAGGGCAGGGGACTTACTATCGTAGCGCACACGACCCCCGTAGACTCCACAGAGGCTTCCACCTCCCATCGGGGCCTAGGGCAGGGGACTTACTATCGTAGCGCACACGACCCCCGTAGACTCCACAGAGGCTTCCACCTCCCATCGGGGCCTAGGGCAGGGTGCTTACCATTATAGCGCACACGACCCCCACTGACTCCACGGAGGCTTCCACCTCCCATCGGGGCCTAGGGCAGGGGACTTACTATCGTAGCGCACACGACCCCCGTAGACTCCACAGAGGCTTCCACCTCCCATCGGGGCCTAGGGCAGGGTGCTTACCATTATAGCGCACACGACCCCCACTGACTCCACGGAGGCTTCCACCTCCCATCGGGGCCTAGGGCAGGGTGCTTACCATTATAGCGCACACGAACCCCACAGACTCCACGGAGGCTTCCACCTCCCATCGGGGCCTAGGGCAGGGGACTTACTATCGTAGCGCACACGACCGCCGAAGACTCCACAGAGGCTTCCACCTCCCATCGGGGCCTAGGGCAGGGGACTTACGATCGTAGCGCACACGAACCCCGTAGACTCCACAGAGGCTTCCACCTCCCATCGGGGCCTAGGGCAGGGTTCTTACTATCGTAGCACTCACGACCCCCACAGACTGCACAGAGGCTTCCACCTCACATCAGGGCCTAGGGCAGTGTTCTTACTATCATAGCGCACACGACCCCGACAGACTCCACAGAGGTTTCCACCTCTCATCAGGGCCTAGGGCAGGGTACTTACTATTATAGAGCACACGACCTCCACAGACTCCACAGAGGCTTCCACCTCCCATCAGGGCCTAGGGCAGGGTACTTACTATTATAGCGCACACAACCCCCACATACTCCAGAGAGGATTCCACCTCCCATCAGGGCCTAGGGCAGGGTACTTACTTCTTACAGTGCACACGACCCCCACATACTCCACAGAGGCTTCCACCTCCCATCAGGGCCTAGGGCAGGGTACTTACCATTGTAGCGCACACAACCAGACACAGACTGCACAGAGGCTTCCACCTCCCATCAGGGCCTAGGGCAGGGTGCTTACCATTGTAGCGCACACGACCCCCACAGACTCCACAGAGGCTTCCACCTCCCATCAGGGCCTAGGGCAGGGTGCTTACCATTGTAGCGCACAAGACCCCCACAGACTCCACAGAGGCTTCCACCTCCCATCAGGGCCTAGGGCAGGGTACTTACCATTGTAGCGCACACGACCCCCGCAGACTACACAGAGGCTTCCACCTCCCACCATGGCCTAGGGCAGGGTACTTACCATTATAGCGCACACGACCCCCGCAGACTCCACAGAGGCTTCCACCTCCCATCGGGGCCTGCGGCAGGCTACTTACTATTATAGCGCACACGACCCCCGTAGACTCCACAGAGGCTTCCACCTCCCATCGGGGCCTGGGGCAGGGTACTTACTATTATAGCGCACACGACCCCCGTAGACTCCACAGAGGCTTCGCCCTCCCATCGGGGCCTAGGGCAGGGTACTTACTATTATAGCGCACACGAACCCCGTAGAATCCACAAAGGCTTCCCCCTCCCATCGGGGCCTAGGGCAGGGTACTTACTATTATAGCGCACACGACCCCCGTAGACTCCACAGAGGCTTCGCCCTCCCATCAGGGCCTAGGGCAGGGTACTTACTATTATAGCGCACACGAACCCCGTAGAATCCACAAAGGCTTCCCCCTCCCATCGGGGCCTAGGGCAGGGTACTTACTATTATAGCGCACACAACCCCCTTAGACCCCACAGAGGCTTCCCCCTCCCATCGGGGCCTAGGGCAGGGTACTTACTATTATAGCGCACACGACCCCCGTAGACTCCACAGAGGCTTCCCCCTCCCATCGGGGTCTAGGGCAGGGTACTTAATATTATAGCGCACACGACCCCCGTAGACTCCACAGAGGCTTCCACCTCCCATCAGGGCCTAGGGCAGGGTACTTACTATTATAGCGCACATAACCCCCGTAGACTCCACAGAGGCTTCCCCATCACATCAGGGCCTAGGGCAGGGGATTTACCATTGTAGGACACACGGCCCCCACAGACTCCACAGAGGCTTCCACCTCCCATCAGGGCCTAGGGCAGGGAACTTACCATTGAAGCACACACGACCCCCACAGACTCCACAGAGGCTTCCACCTCCCATCAGGGCCTAGGGCAGGGAACTTATCATTGTAGCACTCACGACCCCCACAGACTCCACAGAGGCTTCCACCTCCCATCAGGGCCTAGGGCAGGTTACTTACCATTGTAGCACACACGACCCCCACAGACTCCACAGAGGCTTCCACCTCACATCAGGCCCTAGGGCAGGGTATTTACTTCTTACAGCACACAGGACCCCACAGACTCCACAGAGGCTTCCACCTCCCATCAAGGCCTAGGGCAGGGTACTTACTATTATAGCGCACACGACCCGCGTAGACTCCACAGAGGCTTCCCCCTCCCATCGGGGCCCAGGGCAGGGTACTTACTATTATAGCACACACGACCCTCGTAGAATCCACAGAGGCTTCCCCCTCCCATCGGGGCCTAGGACAGGGTACTTACTATTATAGCGCACACGACCCCCGTAGACTCCACAGAGGCTTCCCCCTCCCATCGGGGCCTAGGGCAGGGCACTTACTATTATAGCGCACACAACCCCCATAAACTCCACAGAGGCTTCCACCTCCCATCAGGGCCTAGGGCAGGGCACTTACTATTATAGCGCACACGACCCCCGCAGACTCCACAGAGGCTTCCACCTCCCATCAGGGCCTAGGGCAGGGTACTTACTATTATAGCGCACACGACCCCCATAGAATCCACAGAGGCTTCCACCTCCCATCAGGGCCTAGGGCAGTGGACTTACTATCATAGCACACACGACCCCCGTAGACTCCACAGAGGCTTCCACCTCCCATCGGGGCCTAGTGCAGGGCGCTTACTATTATAGCGCACACGACCCCCGTAGACTCCACAAAGGCTTCCAACTCCCATCAGGGCCTAGGGCAGGGCGCTTACCATTATAGCGCACACGACCCCCACAGACTCCACAGAGGCTTCCACCTCCCATCAGGGCCTAGGGCAGGGCGCTTACCATTATAGCGCACACGACCCCCGTAGACTCCACAAAGGCTTCCAACTCCCATCAGGGCCTAGGGTAGGGCGCTTACCATTATAGCGCACACGACCCCCACAGACTCCACAGAGGCTTCCACCTCACATCAGGGCCTAGGGCAGGGTGCTTACCATTATAGCGCACACGACCCCCACAGACTCCACAGAGGCTTCCACCTCACATCAGGGCCTAGGGCAGGGTGCTTACCATTATAGCGCACACGACCCCCACAGACTCCACAGAGGCTTCCACCTCACATCAGGGCCTAGGGCAGGGTGCTTACCATTATAGCGCACACAACCCCCACAGACTCCACAGAGGCTTCCACCTCCATCGGGGCCTAGGGCGGGCGCTTACCATTATGGCGCACACGACCCCCATAGACTCCACAGAGGCTTCCACCTCCCATCAGGGCCTAGGGCAGGGCGCTTACCATTATAGCGCACACGACCCCCACAGACCCCACAGAGGCTTCCACCTCCCATCAGGGCCTAGGGCAGGGGACTTACCATTATAGCGCACACGACCCCCACGGACCCCACAGAGGCTTCCACCTCCCATCAGGGCCTAGGGCAGGGGACTTACCATTATAGCGCACACGACCCCCACGGACTCCACAGAGGCTTCCACCTCCCATCAGGGTTTAGGGCAGGGGACTTACTATTATAGCGCACACGACCCCCACAGACTCCACAGAGGCTTCCACCTCCCATCAGGGCCTAGGGCAGGGGACTTACTATTATAGCGCACACGACCCCCACGGACTCCACAGAGGCTTCCACCTCCCATCAGGGCCTAGGGCAGGGGACTTACTATTATAGCGCACACGACCCCCACGGACTCCACAGAGGCTTCCACCTCCCACCAGGGCCTAGGGCAGGGGACTTACTATTATAGCGCACACGACCCCCACAGACTCCACAGAGGCTTCCACCTCCCACCAGGGCCTAGGGCAGGGGACTTACTATTATAGCGCACACGACCCCCACAGACTCCACAGAGGCTTCCACCTCCCACCAGGGCCTAGGGCAGGGGACTTACTATCATAGCGCACACGACCCCCACAGACTCCACAGAAGCTTCCACCTCCCACCAGGGCCTAGGGCAGGGGACTTACTATCATAGCGCACACGACCCCCACAGACTCCACAGAAGCTTCCACCTCCCACCAGGGCCTAGGGCAGGGGACTTACTATCATAGCGCACACGACCCCCACAGACTCCACAGAGGCTTCCACCTCCCACCAGGGCCTAGGGCAGGGGACTTACTATCATAGCGCACACGACCCCCACAGACTCCACAGAGGCTTCCACCTCCCACCAGGGCCTAGGGCAAGGGACTTACTATCATAGCGCACACGACCCCCACAGACTCCACAGAGGCTTCCACCTCCCATCAGGGCCTAGGGCAGGGGACTTACTATCATCGCGCACACGACCCCCACAGACTCCACAGAGGTTTCCACCTCCCATCAGGGCCTAGGGCAGGGGACTTACCATTATCGCGCACACGACCCCCACAGACTCCACAGAGGTTTCCACCTCCCATCAGGGCCTAGGGCAGGGGACTTACTATTATAGCTCACACGACCCCCACCGACTCCACAGAGGCTTCCACCTCCCATCAGGGCCTAGGGCAGGGGACTTACTTCTTACAGCGCACACGACCCCCACAGACTCCACAGAGGCTTCCACCTCCCATCAGGGCCTAGGGCAGGGGACTTACTTCTTACAGCGCACACGACCCCCACAGACTCCACAGAGGCTTCCACCTCCCATCAGCGCCTAGGGCAGGGGATTTACTTCTTACAGCGCACACGACCCCCACAGACTCCACAGAGGCTTCCACCTCCCATCAGGGCCTAGGGCAGGGGACTTACTATCGTAGCGCACACGACCCCCACAGACTCCACAGAGGTTTCCCCCTCACATCAGGGCCTTGGGCAGGGTGCTTACTATTGTAGCGCACACGACCCCCACAGACTCCAGAGAGGCTTCCACCTCCCATCAGGGCCTAGGGCAGGGGACTTACTATTGTAGCGCACCCAACCCCCACAGACTCCACAGAGGCTTCCACCTCGCATCAGGGCCTCGGGCAGGGGACTTACTATTGTAGCGCACATGACCCCCACAGACACCACAGAGGCTTCCACCTCCCATCAGGGCCTAGGGCAGGGTGCTTACCATTGTAGCGCACACAACCCCCACGGACTCCACAGAGGCTTCCACCTCCCATCAGGGCCTAACGCAGGGTGCTTACCATTGTAGCGCACACGACCCCCACGGACTCCAGAGAGGCTTCCATCTCCCATCGGGGCCTAGGGCAGGGTGCTTACCATTGTAGCGCACACGACCCCCACAGACTCCAGAGAGGCTTCCACCTCCCATCGGGGGCTAGGGCAGAGTGCTTACCATTGTAGCGCACACGACCCCCACAGACTCCACGGAGGCTTCCACCTCCCATCGGGGCCTAGGGCAGGGTGCTTACCATTATAGCGCACACGACCCCCACAGACTCCACGGAGGCTTCCACCTCCCATCGGGGCCTAGGGCAGGGTGCTTACCATTATTGCGCACACGACCCCCACAGACTCCACGGAGGCTTCCACCTCCCATCGGGGCCTAGGGCAGGGTGCTTACCATTATAGCGCACACGACCCCCACAGACTCCACGGAGGGTTCCACCTCCCATCGGGGCCTAGGGCAGGGTGCTTACCATTATAGCGCACACGACCCCCACTGGCTCCACGGAGGCTTCCACCTCCCATCGGGGCCTAGGGCAGGGTGCTTACCATTATAGCGCACACGACCCCCACTGACTCCACGGAGGCTTCCACCTCCCATCGGGGCCTAGGGCAGGGTGCTTACCATTATAGCGCACACGACCCCCACTGACTCCACAGAGGCTTCCACCTCCCATCAGGGCCTAGGGCAGGGAACTTACCATTGAAGCACACACGACCCCCACAGACTCCACAGAGGCTTCCACCTCCCATCAGGGCCTAGGGCAGGGAACTTATCATTGTAGCACTCACGACCCCCACAGACTCCACAGAGGCTTCCACCTCCCATCAGGGCCTAGGGCAGGTTACTTACCATTGTAGCACACACGACCCCCACAGACTCCACAGAGGCTTCCACCTCACATCAGGCCCTAGGGCAGGGTATTTACTTCTTACAGCACACAGGACCCCACAGACTCCACAGAGGCTTCCACCTCCCATCAAGGCCTAGGGCAGGGTACTTACTATTATAGCACACACGACCCCCATAGACTCCACAGAGGCTTCCACCTCCCACCAGGGCCTCGGGCAGGGTACTTACTATTATAGCGCACACGGCCCCCATAGACTCCACAGAGGCTTCCCCCTCCCATCAGGGCCTAGGGCAGGGGACTTAGTATTATAGCGCAGACGACCCCCATAGTCTCCACAGAGGCTTCCACCTCCCATCGGGGCCTTGGGCAGGGGACTTACTATCATAGCACTCACGACCCCCATAGACTCCACAGAGGCTTCCCCCTCCCATCAGGGCCTAGGGCAGGGTGCTTACTATTATAGCACACACGGCCCCCACAGACTCCACAGAGGCTTCCCCCTCCCATCAGGGCCTAGGGCAGGGTGCTTACTATTATAGCGCACATGACCCCCATAGACTCCACAGAGGCTTCCACCTCCCATCAGGGCCTAGGGCAGGGTACTTACCATTGTAGCGCACACGACCCCCACAGACTCCACAGAGGCTTCCACCTCCCATCAGGGCCTAGGGCAGGGTACTTACCATTGTAGCGCACACGACCCCCGTAGACTCCACAGAGGCTTCCATCGGGGCCTAGGGCAGGGTACTTACTATTATAGCACAAACGACCCCCATAAACTCCACAGAGGCTTCCACCTCCCATCAGGTCCTAGGGCAGGGTACTTACTATTATAGCACACACGACCCCCGTAGACTCCACACAGGCTTCCAACTCCCATCAGGGCCTAGGGCAGGGCACTTACTATTATAGCGCACACAACCCCCATAGTCTCCACAGAGGCTTCCACCTCCCATCAGGCCCTAGGGCAGGGTACTTACTATTATAGCACACACGACCCCCGTAGACTCCACACAGGCTTCCAACTCCCATCAGGGCCTAGGGCAGGGCACTTACTATTATAGCGCACACAACCCCCATAGACTCCACAGAGGCTTCCACCTCCCATCAGGGCCTAGGGCAGGGCACTTACTATTATAGCGCACACGACCCCCGCAGACTCCACAGAGGCTTCCACCTCCCATCAGGGCCTAGGGCAGGGTACTTACTATTATAGCGCACACGACCCCCATAGAATCCACAGAGGCTTCCACCTCCCATCAGGGCCTAGGGCAGGGTACTTACTATTATAGAACACACGACCCCCGTAGACTCCACAGAGGCTACCACCTCCCATCAGGGCTTAGGTCAGGGCACTTACCATTGTAGCACACACGACCCCCGTAGACTCCACAGAGGCTTCCACCTCCCATCGGGGCCTAGGGCAGTGGACTTACTATCATAGCACACACGACCCCCGTAGACTCCACAGAGGCTTCCACCTCCCATCGGGGCCTAGTGCAGGGCACTTACTATTATAGCGCACACGACCCCCGTAGACTCCACAAAGGCTTCCAACTCCCATCAGGGCCTAGGGCAGGGCGCTTACCATTATAGCGCACACGACCCCCACAGACTCCACAGAGGCTTCCACCTCCCATCAGGGCCTAGGGCAGGGTGCTTACCATTATAGCGCACACGACCCCCGTAGACTCCACAAAGGCTTCCAACTCCCATCAGGGCCTAGGGCAGGGGACTTACTATTATAGCTCACACGACCCCCACCGACTCCACAGAGGCTTCCACCTCCCATCAGGGCCTAGGGCAGGGGACTTACTTCTTACAGCGCACACGACCCCCACAGACTCCACAGAGGCTTCCACCTCCCATCAGGGCCTAGGGCAGGGGACTTACTTCTTACAGCGCACACGACCCCCACAGACTCCACAGAGGCTTCCACCTCCCATCAGCACCTAGGGCAGGGGATTTACTTCTTACAGCGCACACGACCCCCACAGACTCCACAGAGGCTTCCACCTCCCATCAGGGCCTAGGGCAGGGGACTTACTATCGTAGCGCACACGACCCCCACAGACTCCACAGAGGTTTCCCCCTCACATCAGGGCCTTGGGCAGGGTGCTTACTATTGTAGCGCACACGACCCCCACAGACTCCAGAGAGGCTTCCACCTCCCATCAGGGCCTAGGGCAGGGGACTTACTATTGTAGCGCACCCAACCCCCACAGACTCCACAGAGGCTTCCACCTCGCATCAGGGCCTCGGGCAGGGGACTTACTATTGTAGCGCACATGACCCCCACAGACACCACAGAGGCTTCCACCTCCCATCAGGGCCTAGGGCAGGGTGCTTACCATTGTAGCGCACACGACCCCCACGGACTCCACAGAGGCTTCCACCTCCCATCAGGGCCTAACGCAGGGTGCTTACCATTGTAGCGCACACGACCCCCACGGACTCCAGAGAGGCTTCCATCTCCCATCGGGGCCTAGGGCAGGGTGCTTACCATTGTAGCGCACACGACCCCCACAGACTCCAGAGAGGCTTCCACCTCCCATCGGGGGCTAGGGCAGAGTGCTTACCATTGTAGCGCACACGACCCCCACAGACTCCACGGAGGCTTCAACCTCCCATCGGGGCCTAGGGCAGGGTGCTTACCATTATAGCGCACACGACCCCCACAGACTCCACGGAGGCTTCCACCTCCCATCGGGGCCTAGGGCAGGGTGCTTACCATTATTGCGCACACGACCCCCACAGACTCCACGGAGGCTTCCACCTCCCATCGGGGCCTAGGGCAGGGTGCTTACCATTATAGCGCACACGACCCCCACAGACTCCACGGAGGGTTCCACCTCCCATCGGGGCCTAGGGCAGGGTGCTTACCATTATAGCGCACACGACCCCCACTGGCTCCACGGAGGCTTCCACCTCCCATCGGGGCCTAGGGCAGGGTGCTTACCATTATAGCGCACACGACCCCCACTGACTCCACGGAGGCTTCCACCTCCCATCGGGGCCTAGGGCAGGGTGCTTACCATTATAGCGCACACGACCCCCACAGACTCCACGGAGGCTTCCACCTCCCATCGGGGCCTAGGGCAGGGTGCTTACCATTGTAGCGCACACGACCCCCACAGACTCCACAGAGGCTTCCACCTCCCATCGGGGCCTAGGGCAGGGGACTTACTATCGTAGCGCACACGACCGCCGTAGACTCCACAGAGGCTTCCACCTCCCATCAGGGCCTAGGGCAGGGGACTTACTATTGTAGCGCACCCAACCCCCACAGACTCCACAGAGGCTTCCACCTCGCATCAGGGCCTCGGGCAGGGGACTTACTATTGTAGCGCACCCGACCCCCACAGACACCACAGAGGCTTCCACCTCCCATCAGGGCCTAGGGCAGGGTGCTTACCATTGTAGCGCACACAACCCCCACGGACTCCACAGAGGCTTCCACCTCCCATCAGGGCCTAACGCAGGGTGCTTACCATTGTAGCGCACACGACCCCCACGGACTCCAGAGAGGCTTCCATCTCCCATCGGGGCCTAGGGCAGGGTGCTTACCATTGTAGCGCACACGACCCCCACAGACTCCAGAGAGGCTTCCACCTCCCATCGGGGGCTAGGGCAGAGTGCTTACCATTGTAGCGCACACGACCCCCACAGACTCCACGGAGGCTTCCACCTCCCATCGGGGCCTAGGGCAGGGTGCTTACCATTATAGCGCACACGACCCCCACAGACTCCACGGAGGCTTCCACCTCCCATCGGGGCCTAGGGCAGGGTGCTTACCATTATTGCGCACACGACCCCCACAGACTCCACGGAGGCTTCCACCTCCCATCGGGGCCTAGGGCAGGGTGCTTACCATTATAGCGCACACGACCCCCACAGACTCCACGGAGGGTTCCACCTCCCATCGGGGCCTAGGGCAGGGTGCTTACCATTATAGCGCACACGACCCCCGTAGACTCCACAAAGGCTTCCAACTCCCATCAGGGCCTAGGGCAGGGGACTTACTATTATAGCTCACACGACCCCCACCGACTCCACAGAGGCTTCCACCTCCCATCAGGGCCTAGGGCAGGGGACTTACTTCTTACAGCGCACACGACCCCCACAGACTCCACAGAGGCTTCCACCTCCCATCAGGGCCTAGGGCAGGGGACTTACTTCTTACAGCGCACACGACCCCCACAGACTCCACAGAGGCTTCCACCTCCCATCAGCACCTAGGGCCGGGGATTTACTTCTTACAGCGCACACGACCCCCACAGACTCCACAGAGGCTTCCACCTCCCATCAGGGCCTAGGGCAGGGGACTTACTATCGTAGCGCACACGACCCCCACAGACTCCACAGAGGTTTCCCCCTCACATCAGGGCCTTGGGCAGGGTGCTTACTATTGTAGCGCACACGACCCCCACAGACTCCAGAGAGGCTTCCACCTCCCATCAGGGCCTAGGGCAGGGGACTTACTATTGTAGCGCACCCAACCCCCACAGACTCCACAGAGGCTTCCACCTCCCATCAGGGCCTAGGGCAGGGTGCTTACCATTGTAGCGCACACGACCCCCACGGACTCCACAGAGGCTTCCACCTCCCATCAGGGCCTAACGCAGGGTGCTTACCATTGTAGCGCACACGACCCCCACGGACTCCAGAGAGGCTTCCATCTCCCATCGGGGCCTAGGGCAGGGTGCTTACCATTGTAGCGCACACGACCCCCACAGACTCCAGAGAGGCTTCCACCTCCCATCGGGGGCTAGGGCAGAGTGCTTACCATTGTAGCGCACACGACCCCCACAGACTCCACGGAGGCTTCCACCTCCCATCGGGGCCTAGGGCAGGGTGCTTACCATTATAGCGCACACGACCCCCACAGACTCCACGGAGGCTTCCACCTCCCATCGGGGCCTAGGGCAGGGTGCTTACCATTATTGCGCACACGACCCCCACAGACTCCACGGAGGCTTCCACCTCCCATCGGGGCCTAGGGCAGGGTGCTTACCATTATAGCGCACACGACCCCCACAGACTCCACGGAGGGTTCCACCTCCCATCGGGGCCTAGGGCAGGGTGCTTACCATTATAGCGCACACGACCCCCACTGGCTCCACGGAGGCTTCCACCTCCCATCGGGGCCTAGGGCAGGGTGCTTACCATTATAGCGCACACGACCCCCACTGACTCCACGGAGGCTTCCACCTCCCATCGGGGCCTAGGGCAGGGTGCTTACCATTATAGCGCACACGACCCCCACAGACTCCACGGAGGCTTCCACCTCCCATCGGGGCCTAGGGCAGGGTGCTTACCATTGTAGCGCACACGACCCCCACAGACTCCACAGAGGCTTCCACCTCCCATCGGGGCCTAGGGCAGGGGACTTACTATCGTAGCGCACACGACCGCCGTAGACTCCACAGAGGCTTCCACCTCCCATCGGGGCCTAGGGCAGGGGACTTACTATCGTAGCGCACACGACCCCCGTAGACTCCACAGAGGCTTCCACCTCCCATCGGGGCCTAGGGCAGGGTGCTTACCATTATAGCGCACACGACCCCCACTGACTCCACGGAGGCTTCCACCTCCCATCGGGGCCTAGGGCAGGGGACTTACTATCATAGCGCACACGACCCCCGTAGACTCCACAGAGGCTTCCACCTCCCATCGGGGCCTAGGGCAGGGTGCTTACCATTATAGCGCACACGACCCCCACTGACTCCACGGAGGCTTCCACCTCCCATCGGGGCCTAGGGCAGGGTGCTTACCATTATAGCGCACACGAACCCCACAGACTCCACGGAGGCTTCCACCTCCCATCGGGGCCTAGGGCAGGGTGCTTACCATTATAGCGCACACGACCCCCACAGACTCCACAGAGGCTTCCACCTCCCATCAGGGCCTAGGGCAGGGGACTTATTATCGTAGCGCACACGACCGCCGTAGACTCCACAGAGGCTTCCACCTCCCATCGGGGCCTAGGGCAGGGGACTTACTATCGTAGCGCACACGACCGCCATAGACTCCACAGAGGCTTCCACCTCCCATCGGGGCCTAGGGCAGGGGACTTACTATCGTAGCGCACACGACCCCCGTAGACTCCACAGAGGCTTCCACCTCCCATCGGGGCCTAGGGCAGGGGACTTACTATCGTAGCGCACACGACCCCCGTAGACTCCACAGAGGCTTCCACCTCCCATCGGGGCCTAGGGCAGGGGACTTACTATCGTAGCGCACACGACCCCCGTAGACTCCACAGAGGCTTCCACCTCCCATCGGGGCCTAGGGCAGGGGACTTACCATTGTAGCGCACACGACCCCCGTAAACTCCACAGAGGCTTCCACCTCCCATCGGGGCCTAGGGCAGGGGACTTACTATCGTAGCACACACGACGCCCATAGACTCCACAGAGGATTCCACCTCCCATCAGGGCCTAGGGCAGGGGACTTACTATCGTAGCACACACGACACCCATAGACTCCACAGAGGCTTCCACCTCACATTAAGGCCTAGGGCAGGGTACTTACTATCGTAGCACTCACGACGCCCATAGACTCCACAGAGGATTCCACCTCCCATCAGGGCCTAGGGCAGGGTACTTACTATCGTAGCACTCACGACCCCCACAGACTCCACAGAGGCTTCCACCTCACATCAGGGCCTAGGGCAGGGTTCTTACTATTATAGCCCACACGACCCCGACAGACTCCACAGAGGTTTCCACCTCTCATCAGGGCCTAGGGCTGGGTACTTACTATTAAAGAGCACATGACCCCCACAGACTCCACAGAGGCTTCCACCTCCCATCAGGGCCTAGGGCAGCGTACTTACTATTATAGCGCACATGACCCCCACATACTCCACAGAGGCTTCCACCTCCTATCAGAGCCTAGGGCAGGGTACTTACCATTGTAGCGCACACGACCAGACACAGACTGCACAGAGGCTTCCACCTCCCATCAGGGCCTAGGGCAGGGTGCTTACCATTGTAGCGCACACGACCCCCACAGACTCCACAGAGGCTTCCACCTCCCATCAGGGCCTAGGGCAGGGTGCTTACCATTGTAGCGCACACGACCCCCGCAGACTCCACAGAGGCTTCCACCTCCCATCAGGGCCTAGGGCAGGGTACTTACCATTGTAGCGCACACGACCCCCGCAGACTCCACAGAGGCTTCCACCTCCCACCAGGGCCTAGGGCAGGGTACTTACCATTATAGCGCACACGACCCCCGCAGACTCCACAGAGGCTTCCACCTCCCATCGGGCCTGCGGCAGGGTACTTACTATTATAGCGCACACGACCCCCGTAGACTCCACAGAGGCTTCGCCCTCCCATCGGGGCCTAGGGCAGGGTACTTACTATTATAGCACACACGACCCTCGTAGAATCCACAGAGGCTTCCCCCTCCCATCGGGGCCTAGGGCAGGGGACTTACTATTATAGCACACACGACCCCCGTAGACTCCACAGAGGCTTCAACCTCCCACCGGGGCCTAGGGCAGGGTGCTTACTATTATAGCGCACACGACCCCCGTAGACTCCACAGAGGCTTCCACCTCCCATCAGGGCCTAGGGCAGGGTACTTACTATTATAGCGCACACGACCCCCGTAGACTCCACAGAGGCTTCAACCTCCCATCGGGGCCTAGGGCAGGGTACTTACTATTCTAGCGCACACGACCCCCGTAGACTCCACAGAGGCTTCCACCGCACATCAGGGCCTAGGGCAGGGTACTTACTATTATAGCACAAACAACCCCCATAAACTCCACAGAGGCTTCCACCTCCCATCAGGGCCTAGGGCAGGGTACTTACTATTATAGCGCACACGACCCCCCTAGACTCCACACAGGCTTCCAACTCCCATCAGGGCCTAGGGCAGGGCACTTACTATTATAGCGCACACAACCCCCATAGACTCCACAGAGGCTTCCACCTCCCATCAGGGCCTAGGGCAGGGTACTTACTATTATAGCACACACAACCACCAAAGACTCCACAGAGGCTTCCACCTCCCATCAGGGCCTAGGGCAGGGCACTTACTATTATAGCGCACACGACCCCCGTAGACTCCACAGAGGCTTCCACCTCCCATCAGGGCCTAGGGCAGGGCACTTACTATTATAGCGCACACGACCCCCGTAGACTCCACAGAGGCTTCCGCCTCCCATCGGGGCCTAGGCCAGTGGACTTACTATCATAGCGCACACGACCCCCGTAGACTCCACACAGGCTTCCACCTCCCATCGGGGCCTAGTGCAGGGCGCTTACTATCATAGCGCACACGACCCCCGTAGACTCCACACAGGCTTCCACTTCCCATCAGGGCCTAGGGCAGGGCGCTTACCATTATAGCGCACACGACCCCCACAGATTCCACAGAGGCTTCCACCTCCCATCAGGGCCTAGGGCAGGGCGCTTACCATTATAGCGCACACGACCCCCACAGACTCCACAGAGGCTTCCACCTCCCATCAGGGCCTAGGGCAGGGCGCTTACCATTATAGCGCACACGACCCCCACAGACTCCACAGAGGCTTCCACCTCCCATCAGGGCCCAGGGCAGGGCGCTTACCATTATAGCGCACACGACCCCCACAGACTCCACAGAGGCTTCCACCTCCCATCAGGGCCCAGGGCAGGGCGCTTACCATTATAGCGCACACGACCCCCACAGACTCCACAGAGGCTTCCACCTCACATCAGGGCCTAGGGCAGGGCGCTTACCATTATAGCGCACACGACCCCCACAGACTCCACAGAGGCTTCCACCTCACATCAGGGCCTAGGGCAGGGCGCTTACCATTATAGCGCACACGACCCCCACAGACTCCACAGAGGCTTCCACCTCACATCAGGGCCTAGGGCAGGGCGCTTACCATTATAGCGCACACGACCCCCACAGACTCCACAGAGGCTTCCACCTCCATCAGGGCCTAGGGCAGGGCGCTTACCATTATAGCGCACACGACCCCCACGGACTCCACAGAGGCTTCCACCTCCCAACAGGGCCTAGGGCAGGGCGCTTACCATTATAGCGCACACGACCCCCACGGACCCCACAGAGCCTTCCACCTCCCATCAGGGCCTAGGGCAGGGGACCTACCATTATAGCGCACACGACCCCCACGGACCCCACAGAGGCTTCCACCTCCCATCAGGGCCTAGGGCAGGGGACTTACCATTATAGCGCACACGACCCCCACGGACTCCACAGAGGCTTCCACCTCCCATCAGGGCTTAGGGCAGGGGACTTACTATTATAGCGCACACGACCCCCACGGACTCCACACAGACTTCCACCACCCATCAGGGCCTAGGGCAGGGGACTTACTATTATAGCGCACACGACCCCCACGGACTCCACAGAGGCTTCCACCTCCCATCAGGGCCTAGGGCAGGGGACTTACTATTATAGCGCACACGACCCCCACGGACTCCACAGAGGCTTCCACCTCCCATCAGGGCCTAGGGCAGGGGACTTACTATTATAGCGCACACGACCCCCAAGGACTCCACAGAGGCTTCCACCTCCCATCAGGGCCTAGGGCAGGGGACTTACTATTATAGCGCACACGACCCCCACAGACTCCACAGAGGCTTCCACCTCCCACCAGGGCCTAGGGCAGGGGACTTACTATCATAGCGCACACGACCCCCACAGACTCCACAGAAGCTTCTACCTCCCACCAGGCCCTAGGGCAGGGGACTTACTATCATAGCGCACACGACCCCCACAGACTCCACAGAAGCTTCCACCTCCCACCAGGGCCTAGGGCAGGGGACTTACTATCATAGCGCACACGACCCCCACAGACTCCACAGAGGCTTCCACCTCCCACCAGGGCCTAGGGCAGGGGACTTACTATCATAGCGCACACGACCCCCACAGACTCCACAGAGGCTTCCACCTCCCACCAGGGCCTAGGGCAGGGGACTTACTATCATAGCGCACACGACCCCCACAGACTCCACAGAGGCTTCCACCTCCCACCAGGGCCTAGGGCAGGGGACTTACTATCATCGCGCACACGACCCCCACAGACTCCACAGAGGTCTCCACCTCCCATCAGGGCCTAGGGCAGGGGACTTACTATTATAGCTCATACGACCCCCACCGACTCCACAGAGGCTTCCACCTCCCATCAGGGCCTAGGGCAGGGGACTTACTTCTTACAGCGCACACGACCCCCACAGACTCCACAGAGGCTTCCACCTCCCATCAGGGCCTAGGGCAGGGGACTTACTTCTTACAGCGCACACGATCCCCACAGACTCCACAGAGGCTTCCCCCTCCCATCAGGGCCTCGGGCACGGGACTTACTATTGTAGCGCACACGACCCCCACAGACTCCACTGAGGCTTCCACCTCCCATCAGGGCCTAGGGCAGGGGACTTACTATCGTAGCGCACACGACCCCCACAAACTCCATAGAGGTTTCCTCCTCACATCAGGGCCTTGGGCAGGGTGCTTACTATTGTAGCGCACACGACCCCCATAGACTCCAGAGAGGCTTCCCCCTCCCATCAGGGCCTAGGGCAGGGTGCTTATCATTGTAATGCACACGACCCCCACAGACTCCAGAGAGGCTTCCACCTCCCATCAGGGCCTAGGGCAGGGGACTTACTATTGTAGCGCACCCGACCCCCACAGACTCCACAGAGGCTTCCACCTCGCATTAGGGCCTCGGGCAGGGGACTTACTATTGTAGCGCACACGACCCCCACAGACACCACAGAGACTTCCACCTCCCATCAGGGCCTAGGGCAGGGTGCTTACCATTGTAGCGCACACGACCCCCACGGACTCCACAGAGGCTTCCACCTCCCATCGGGGCCTAACGCAGGGTGCTTACCATTGTAGCGCACACGACCCCCACGGACTCCAGAGAGGCTTCCATCTCCCATCGGGGCCTAGGGCAGGGTGCTTACCATTGTAGCGCACACGACCCCCACAGACTCCAGAGAGGCTTCCACCTCCCATCGCGGCCTAGGGCAGAGTGCTTACCATTGTAGCGCACACGACCCCCACAGACTCCACGGAGGCTTCCACCTCCCATCGGGGCCTAGGGCAGGGTGCTTACCATTATAGCGCACACGACCCCCACAGACTCCACAGAGGCTTCCACCTCCCATCGGGGCCTAGGGCAGGGTGCTTACCATTATAGCGCACACGACCCCCACAGACTCCACGGAGGCTTCCACCTCCCATCGGGGCCTAGGGCAGGGTGCTTACCATTATAGCGCACACGACCCCCACAGACTCCACGGAGGCTTCCACCTCCCATCGGGGCCTAGGGCAGGGTGCTTACCATTATAGCGCACACGACCCCCACTGACTCCACGGATGCTTCCACCTCCCATCGGGGCCTAGGGCAGGGTGCTTACCATTATAGCGCACACGACCCCCACTGACTCCACGGAGGCTTCCACCTCCCATCGGGGCCTAGGGCAGGGTGCTTACCATTATAGCGCACACGACCCCCACAGACTCCACGGAGGCTTCCACCTCCCATCGGGGCCTAGGGCAGGGTGCTTACCATTATAGCGCACACGACCCCCACATACTCCACAGAGGCTTCCACCTCCCATCGGGGCCTAGGGCAGGGGACTTACTATCGTAGCGCACACGACCGCCGTAGACTCCACAGAGGCTTCCACCTCCCATCGGGGCCTAGGGCAGGGGACTTACTATCGTAGCGCACACGACCCCCGTAGACTCCACAGAGGCTTCCACCTCCCATCGGGGCCTAGGGCAGGGTGCTTACCATTATAGCGCACACGACCCCCACTGACTCCACGGAGGCTTCCACCTCCCATCGGGGCCTAGGGCAGGGGACTTACTATCGTAGCTCACACGACCCCCGTAGACTCCACAGAGGCTTCCACCTCCCATCGGGGCCTAGGGCAGGGTGCTTACCATTATAGCGCACACGACCCCCACTGACTCCACAGAGGCTTCCACCTCCCATCGGGGCCTAGGGCAGGGTGCTTACCATTATAGCGCACACAAACCCCACAGACTCCACGGAGGCTTCCACCTCCCATCGGGCCTAGGGCAGGGTGCTTACCATTATAGCGCACACGACCCCCACAGACTCCACAGAGGCTTCCACCTCCCATCGGGGCCTAGGGCAGGGGACTTATTATCGTAGCGCACACGACCCCCGTAGACTCCACAGAGGCTTCCACCTCCCATCGGGGCCTAGGGCAGGGTGCTTACCATTATAGCGCACACGACCCCCACTGACTCCACGGAGGCTTCCACCTCCCATCGGGGCCTAGGGCAGGGGACTTACTATCGTAGCGCACACGACCCCCGTAGACTCCACAGAGGCTTCCACCTCCCATCGGGGCCTAGGGCAGGGTGCTTACCATTATAGCGCACACGACCCCCACTGACTCCACGGAGGCTTCCACCTCCCATCGGGGCCTAGGGCAGGGTGCTTACCATTATAGCGCACACAAACCCCACAGACTCCACGGAGGCTTCCACCTCCCATCGGGCCTAGGGCAGGGTGCTTACCATTATAGCGCACACGACCCCCACAGACTCCACAGAGGCTTCCACCTCCCATCGGGGCCTAGGGCAGGGGACTTACTATCGTAGCGCACACGACCGCCGTAGACTCCACAGAGGCTTCCACCTCCCATCGGGGCCTAGGGCAGGGGACTTACTATCGTAGCGCACACGACCCCCGTAGACTCCACAGAGGCTTCCACCTCCCATCGGGGCCTAGGGCAGGGGACTTACTATCGTAGCGCACACGACCGCCGTAGACTCCACAGAGGCTTCCACCTCCCATATCGTAGCACTCACGACCCCCACAGACTGCACAGAGGCTTCCAACTCACATCAGGGCCTAGGGCAGGGTTCTTACTATTATAGCGCACACGACCCCGACAGACTCCACAGAGGTTTCCACCTCTCATCAGGGCCTAGGGCAGGGTACTTACTATTATAGAGCAC
Source organism: Ambystoma mexicanum (assembly GCF_040938575.1). NCBI lineage: Eukaryota > Metazoa > Chordata > Amphibia > Caudata > Ambystomatidae > Ambystoma > Ambystoma mexicanum. The sequence continues at coordinate 22,502,746 of NC_090940.1, forward strand.
ACGACCCCCACAGACTCCACAGAGGCTTCCACCTCCCATCAGGGCCTAGGGCAGGGTACTTACTATTATAGCGCACATGACCCCCACATACTCCAGAGAGGATTCCACCTCCCATCAGGGCCTAGGGCAGGGTACTTACTTCTTACAGTGCACACGACCCCCACAGACTCCACAGAGGCTTCCACCTCCCATCAGGGCCTAGGGCAGGGTGCTTACCATTGTAGCGCACACGACCAGACACAGAGTGCACAGAGGCTTCCACCTCCCATCAGGGCCTAGGGCAGGGTGCTTACCATTGTAGCGCACACGACCCCCACAGACTCCACAGAGGCTTCCACCTCCCATCAGGGCCTAGGGCAGGGTGCTTACCATTGTAGCGCACACGACCCCCGCAGACTCCACAGAGGCTTCCACCTCCCATCAGGGCCTAGGGCAGGGTACTTACCATTGTAGCGCACACGACCCCCGCAGACTCCACAGAGGCTTCCACCTCCCATCGGGCCTGCGGCAGGGTACTTACTATTATAGTGCACACGACCCCCGCAGACTCCACAGAGGCTTCCACCTCCCATCGGGGCCTGGGGCAGGGTACTTACTATTATAGCGCACACGACCCCTGTAGACTCCACAGAGGCTTCGCCCTCCCATCGGGGCCTAGGGCAGGGTACTTACTATTATAGCGCACACGAACCCCGTAGAATCCACAAAGGCTTCCCCCTCCCATCGGGGCCTAGGGCAGGGTACTTACTATTATAGCGCACACGACCCCCGTAGACTCCACAGAGGCTTCCACCTCCCATCAGGGCCTAGGGCAGGGGACTTACTATTATAGCGCACACGACCCCCACGGACTCCACAGAGGCTTCCACCTCCCATCAGGGCCTAGGGCAGGGGACTTACTATTATAGCGCACACGACCCCCACAGACTCCACAGAGGCTTCCACCTCCCACCAGGGCCTAGGGCAGGGGACTTACTATCATAGCGCACACTACCCCCACAGACTCCACAGAAGCTTCCACCTCCCACCAGGGCCTAGGGCAGGGGACTTACTATCATAGCGCACACGACCCCCACAGACTCCACAGAAGCTTCCACCTCCCACCAGGGCCTAGGGCAGGGGACTTACTATCATAGCGCACACGACCCCCACAGACTCCACAGAGGCTTCCACCTCCCACCAGGGCCTAGGGCAGGGGACTTACTATCATAGCGCACACGACCCCCACAGACTCCACAAAGGCTTCCACCTCCCACCAGGGCCTAGGGCAAGGGACTTACTATCATAGCGCACACGACCCCCACAGACTCCACAGAGGCTTCCACCTCCCACCAGGGCCTAGGGCAGGGGACTTACTATCATTGCGCACACGACCCCCATAGACTCCACAGAGGCTTCCACCTCCCATCAGGGCCTAGGGCAGGGGACTTACCATTATCGCGCATATGACCCCCACAGACTCCACAGAGGTTTCCACCTCCCATCAGGGCCTAGGGCAGGGGACTTACTATTATAGCTCATACGACCCCCACCGACTCCACAGAGGCTTCCACCTCCCATCAGGGCCTAGGGCAGGGGACTTACTTCTTACAGCGCACACGACCCCCACAGACTCCACAGAGGCTTCCACCTCCCATCAGGGCCTAGGGCAGGGGACTTACTTCTTACAGCGCACACAATCCCCACAGACTCCACAGAGGCTTCCACCTCCCATCAGTGCCTAGGGCAGGGGATTTACTTCTTACAGCGCACACGACCCCCACAGACTCCACAGAGGCTTCCCCCTCCCATCAGGGCCTCGGGCACGGGACTTACTATTGTAGCGCACACGACCCCCACAGACTCCACAGAGGCTTCCACCTCCCATCAGGGCCTAGGGCAGGGGACTTACTATCGTAGCGCACACGACCCCCACAGACTCCATAGAGGTTTCCTCCTCACATCAGGGCCTTGGGCAGGGTGCTTACTATTGTAGCGCACACGACCCCCATAGACTCCAGAGAGGCTTCCCCCTCCCATCAGGGCCTAGGGCAGGGTGCTTACCATTGTAATGCACACGACCCCCACAGACTCCAGAGAGGCTTCCACCTCCCATCAGGGCCTAGGGCAGGGGACTTACTATTGTAGCGCACCCGACCCCCACAGACTCCACAGAGGCTTCCACCTCGCATTAGGGCCTCGGGCAGGGTGCTTACCATTGTAGCGCACACGACCCCCACGGACTCCACAGAGGCTTCCACCTCCCATCAGGGCCTAACGCAGGGTGCTTACCATTGTAGCGCACACGACCCCCACGGACTCCAGAGAGGCTTCCATCTCCCATCAGGGCCTAGGGCAGGGTGCTTACCATTGTAGCGCACACGACCCCCACAGACTCCAGAGAGGCTTCCACCTCCCATCGGGGCCTAGGGCAGAGTGCTTACCATTGTAGCGCACACGACCCCCACAGACTCCACGGAGGCTTCCACCTCCCATCGGGGCCTAGGGCAGGGTGCTTACCATTATAGCGCACACGACCCCCACAGACTCCACGGAGGCTTCCACCTCCCATCGGGGCCTAGGGCAGGGTGCTTACCATTATAGCGCACACGACCCCCACAGACTCCACGGAGGCTTCCACCTCCCATCGGGGCCTAGGGCAGGGTGCTTACCATTATAGCGCACACGACCCCCACAGACTCCACGGAGGCTTCCACCTCCCATCGGGGCCTAGGGCAGGGTGCTTACCATTATAGCGCACACGACCCCCACAGACTCCACGGAGGCTTCCACCTCCCATCGGGGCCTAGGGCAGGGTGCCTACCATTTTAGCGCACACGACCCCCACAGACTCCACGGAGGCTTCCACCTCCCATCGGGGCCTAGGGCAGGGTGCTTACCATTATAGCGCACACGACCCCCACTGACTCCACGGAGGCTTCCACCTCCCATCGGGGCCTAGGGCAGGGTGCTTACCATTATAGCGCACACGACCCCCACTGACTCCACGGAGGCTTCCACCTCCCATCGGGGCCTAGGGCAGGGTGCTTACCATTATAGCGCACACGACCCCCACTGACTCCACGGAGGCTTCCACCTCCCATCGGGGCCTAGGGCAGGGTGCTTACCATTATAGCGCACACGACCCCCACAGACTCCACAGAGGCTTCCACCTCCCATCGGGGCCTAGGGCAGGGGACTTACTATCATAGCGCACACGACCGCCGTAGACTCCACAGAGGCTTCCACCTCCCATCGGGGCCTAGGGCAGGGGACTTAGTATCGTAGCGCACACGACCCCCGTAGACTCCACAGAGGCTTCCACCTCCCATCGGGGCCTAGGGCAGGGTGCTTACCATTATAGCGCACACAAACCCCACAGACTCCACGGAGGCTTCCACCTCCCATCGGGCCTAGGGCAGGGTGCTTACCATTATAGCGCACACGACCCCCACAGACTCCACAGAGGCTTCCACCTCCCATCGGGGCCTAGGGCAGGGGACTTATTATCGTAGCGCACACGACCGCCGTAGACTCCACAGAGGCTTCCACCTCCCATCAGGGCCTAGGGCAGGGTACTTACCATTGTAGCGCACACGACCCCCGCAGACTCCACAGAGGCTTCCACCTCCCATCGGGCCTGCGGCAGGGTACTTACTATTATAGTGCACACGACCCCCGCAGACTCCACAGAGGCTTCCCCCTCCCATCGGGGCCTAGGGCAGGGTACTTACTATTATAGCGCACACGACCCCCGTAGACTCCACAGAGGCTTCCACCTCCCATCAGGGCCTAGGGCAGGGGACTTACTATTATAGCGCACACGAACCCCGTAGAATCCACAAAGGCTTCGCCCTCCCATCGGGGCCTAGGGCAGGGTACTTACTATTATAGCGCACACGACCCCCGTAGAATCCACAGAGGCTTCCCCCTTCCATCGGGGCCTAGGGCAGGGTACTTACTATTATAGCGCACACGACCCCCGTAGACTCCACAGAGGCTTCCACCTCCCATCAGGGCCTAGGGCAGGGGACTTACTATTATAGCGCACACGACCCCCACAGACTCCACAGAGGCTTCCACCTCCCATCAGGGCCTAGGGCAGGGGACTTACTATTATAGCGCACACGACCCCCACAGACTCCACAGAGGCTTCCACCTCCCACCAGGGCCTAGGGCAGGGGACTTACTATCATAGCGCACACGACCCCCACAGACTCCACAGAAGCTTCCACCTCCCACCAGGGCCTAGGGCAGGGGACTTACTATCATAGCGCACACGACCCCCACAGACTCCACAGAAGCTTCCACCTCCCACCAGGGCCTAGGGCAGGGGACTTACTATCATAGCGCACACGACCCCCACAGACTCCACAGAGGCTTCCACCTCCCACCAGGGCCTAGGGCAGGGGACTTACTATAATAGCGCACACGACCCCCACAGACTCCACAGAGGCTTCCACCTCCCACCAGGGCCTAGGGCAAGGGACTTACTATCATAGCGCACACGACCCCCATAGACTCCACAGAGGCTTCCACCTCCCACCAGGGCCTAGGGCAGGGGACTTACTATCATTGCGCACACGACCCCCATAGACTCCACAGAGGCTTCCACCTCCCATCAGGGCCTAGGGCAGGGGACTTGCCATTATCGCGCACATGACCCCCACAGACTCCACAGAGGCTTCCACCTCCCATCAGGGCCTAGGGCAGGGGACTTACTTCTTACAGCGCACACGACCCCCACAGACTCCACAGAGGCTTCCACCTCCCATCAGGGCCTAGGGCAGGGGACTTACTTCTTACAGCGCACACGATCCCCACAGACTCCACAGAGGCTTCCACCTCCCATCAGTGCCTAGGGCAGGGGATTTACTTCTTACAGCGCACACGACCCCCACAGACTCCACAGAGGCTTCCCCCTCCCATCAGGGCCTCGGGCACGGGACTTACTATTGTAGCGCACACGACCCCCACAGACTCCACAGAGGCTTCCACCTCCCATCAGGGCCTAGGGCAGGGGACTTACTATCGTAGCGCACACGACCCCCACAGACTCCATAGAGGTTTCCTCCTCACATCAGGGCCTTGGGCAGGGTGCTTACTATTGTAGCGCACACGACCCCCATAGACTCCAGAGAGGCTTCCCCCTCCCATCAGGGCCTAGGGCAGGGTGCTTACCATTGTAATGCACACGACCCCCACAGACTCCAGAGAGGCTTCCACCTCCCATCAGGGCCTAGGGCAGGGGACTTACTATTGTAGCGCACCCGACCCCCACAGACTCCACAGAGGCTTCCACCTCGCATTAGGGCCTCGGGCAGGGTGCTTACCATTGTAGCGCACACGGCCCCCACGGACTCCAAGGAGGCTTCCACCTCCCATCAGGGCCTAACGCAGGGTGCTTACCATTGTAGCGCACACGACCCCCACGGACTCCAGAGAGGCTTCCATCTCCCATCAGGGCCTAGGGCAGGGTGCTTACCATTGTAGCGCACACGACCCCCACAGACTCCAGAGAGGCTTCCACCTCCCATCAGGGCCTAGGGCAGAGTGCTTACCATTGTAGCGCACACGACCCCCACAGACTCCACGGAGGCTTCCACCTCCCATCGGGGCCTAGGGCAGGGTGCTTACCATTATAGCGCACACGACCCCCACAGACTCCACGGAGGCTTCCACCTCCCATCGGGGCCTAGGGCAGGGTGCTTACCATTGTAGCGCACACGACCCCCACAGACTCCACGGAGGCTTCCACCTCCCATCGGGGCCTAGGGCAGGGTGCTTACCATTATAGCGCACACGACCCCCACAGACTCCACGGAGGCTTCCACCTCCCATCGGGGCCTAGGGCAGGGTGCCTACCATTTTAGCGCACACGACCCCCACAGACTCCACGGAGGCTTCCACCTCCCATCGGGGCCTAGGGCAGGGTGCTTACCATTATAGCGCACACGACCCCCACTGACTCCACGGAGGCTTCCACCTCCCATCGGGGCCTAGGGCAGGGTGCTTACCATTATAGCGCACACGACCCCCACTGACTCCACGGAGGCTTCCACCTCCCATCGGGGCCTAGGGCAGGGTGCTTACCATTATAGCGCACACGACCCCCACAGACTCCACAGAGGCTTCCACCTCCCATCGGGGCCTAGGGCAGGGGACTTACTATCATAGCGCACACGACCGCCGTAGACTCCACAGAGGCTTCCACCTCCCATCGGGGCCTAGGGCAGGGGACTTAGTATCGTAGCGCACACGACCCCCATAGACTCCACAGAGGCTTCCACCTCCCATCGGGGCCTAGGGCAGGGTGCTTACCATTATAGCGCACACGACCCCCACTGACTCCACGGAGGCTTCCACCTCCCATCGGGGCCTAGGGCAGGGGACTTACTATCGTAGCGCACACGACCCCCGTAGACTCCACAGAGGCTTCCACCTCCCATCGGGGCCTAGGGCAGGGTGCTTACCATTATAGCGCACACGACCCCCACTGACTCCACAGAGGCTTCCACCTCCCATCGGGGCCTAGGGCAGGGTGCTTACCATTATAGCGCACACAAACCCCACAGACTCCACGGAGGCTTCCACCTCCCATCGGGCCTAGGGCAGGGTGCTTACCATTGTAGCGCACACGACCCCCACAGACTCCACAGAGGCTTCCACCTCCCATCGGGGCCTAGGGCAGGGGACTTATTATCGTAGCGCACACGACCGCCGTAGACTCCACAGAGGCTTCCACCTCCCATCGGGGCCTAGGGCAGGGGACTTACTATCGTAGCGCACACGACCGCCGTAGACTCCACAGAGGCTTCCACCTCCCATCGGGGCCTAGGGCAGGGGACTTACTATCGTAGCGCACACGACCCCCGTAGACTCCACAGAGGCTTCCACCTCCCATCGGGGCCTAGGGCAGGGGACTTCCTATCGTAGCGCACACGACCCCCGTAGACTCCACAGAGGCTTCCACCTCCCATCGGGGCCTAGGGCAGGGGACTTACCATTGTAGCGCACACGACCCCCGTAGACTCCACAGAGGCTTCCACCTCCCATCGGGGCCTAGGGCAGGGGACTTACTATCGTAGCACACACGACGCCCATAGACTCCACAGAGGCTTCCACCTCACATCAAGGCCTAGGGCAGGGTACTTACTATCGTAGCACTCACGACCCCTACAGACTCCACAGAGGCTTCCACCTCACATCAGGGCCTAGGGCAGGGTACTTACTATCGTAGCACTCACGACCCCCACAGACTCCACAGAGGCTTCCACCTCACATCAGGGCCTAGGGCAGGGTTCTTACTATCGTAGCACTCACGACCCCCACAGACTGCACAGAGGCTTCCAACTCACATCAGGGCCTAGGGCAGGGTTCTTACTATCATAGCGCACACGACCCCGACAGACTCCACAGAGGCTTCCACCTCTCATCAGGGCCTAGGGCAGGGTACTTACTATTATAGAGCACACGACCCCCACAGACTCCACAGAGGCTTCCACCTCCCATCAGGGCCTAGGGCAGGGTACTTACTATTATAGCGCACACGACCCCGACAGACTCCACAGAGGTTTCCACCTCTCATCAGGGCCTAGGGCAGGGTACTTACTATTATAGAGCACACGACCCCCACAGACTCCACAGAGGCTTCCACCTCGCATTAGGGCCTCGGGCAGGGTGCTTACCATTGTAGCGCACACGGCCCCCACGGACTCCAAGGAGGCTTCCACCTCCCATCAGGGCCTAACGCAGGGTGCTTACCATTGTAGCGCACACGACCCCCACGGACTCCAGAGAGGCTTCCATCTCCCATCAGGGCCTAACGCAGGGTGCTTACCATTGTAGCGCACACAACCCCCACGGACTCCAGAGAGGCTTCCATCTCCCATCAGGGCCTAACGCAGGGTGCTTACCATTGTAGCGCACACAACCCCCACGGACTCCAGAGAGGCTTCCATCTCCCATCAGGGCCTAACGCAGGGTGCTTACCATTGTAGCGCACACAACCCCCACGGACTCCAGAGAGGCTTCCATCTCCCATCAGGGCCTAACGCAGGGTGCTTACCATTGTAGCGCACACAACCCCCACGGACTCCAGAGAGGCTTCCATCTCCCATCAGGGCCTAGGGCAGGGTGCTTACCATTGTAGCGCACACGACCCCCACAGACTCCAGAGAGGCTTCCACCTCCCATCAGGGCCTAGGGCAGAGTGCTTACCATTGTAGCGCACACGACCCCCACAGACTCCACGGAGGCTTCCACCTCCCATCGGGGCCTAGGGCAGGGTGCTTACCATTATAGCGCACACGACCCCCACAGACTCCACGGAGGCTTCCACCTCCCATCGGGGCCTAGGGCAGGGTGCTTACCATTATAGCGCACACGACCCCCACAGACTCCACAGAGGCTTCCACCTCCCATCGGGGCCTAGGGCAGGGTGCTTACCATTATAGCGCACACGACCCCCACAGACTCCACGGAGGCTTCCACCTCCCATCGGGGCCTAGGGCAGGGTGCCTACCATTTTAGCGCACACGACCCCCACAGACTCCACGGAGGCTTCCACCTCCCATCGGGGCCTAGGGCAGGGTGCTTACCATTATAGCGCACACGACCCCCACTGACTCCACGGAGGCTTCCACCTCCCATCGGGGCCTAGGGCAGGGTGCTTACCATTATAGCGCACACGACCCCCACAGACTCCACAGAGGCTTCCACCTCCCATCGGGGCCTAGGGCAGGGGACTTACTATCATAGCGCACACGACCGCCGTAGACTCCACAGAGGCTTCCACCTCCCATCGGGGCCTAGGGCAGGGGACTTAGTATCGTAGCGCACACGACCCCCGTAGACTCCACAGAGGCTTCCACCTCCCATCGGGGCCTAGGGCAGGGTGCTTACCATTATAGCGCACACGACCCCCACTGACTCCACGGAGGCTTCCACCTCCCATCGGGGCCTAGGGCAGGGGACTTACTATCGTAGCGCACACGACCCCCGTAGACTCCACAGAGGCTTCCACCTCCCATCGGGGCCTAGGGCAGGGTGCTTACCATTATAGCGCACACGACCCCCACTGACTCCACAGAGGCTTCCACCTCCCATCGGGGCCTAGGGCAGGGTGCTTACCATTATAGCGCACACAAACCCCACAGACTCCACGGAGGCTTCCACCTCCCATCGGGCCTAGGGCAGGGTGCTTACCATTATAGCGCACACGACCCCCACAGACTCCACAGAGGCTTCCACCTCCCATCGGGGCCTAGGGCAGGGTACTTACTATTATAGCGCACACGACCGCCGTAGACTCCACAGAGGCTTCCACCTCCCATCGGGGCCTAGGGCAGGGGACTTACTATCGTAGCGCACACGACCGCCGTAGACTCCACAGAGGCTTCCACCTCCCATCGGGGCCTAGGGCAGGGGACTTACTATCGTAGCGCACACGACCCCCGTAGACTCCACAGAGGCTTCCACCTCCCATCGGGGCCTAGGGCAGGGGACTTCCTATCGTAGCGCACACGACCCCCGTAGACTCCACAGAGGCTTCCACCTCCCATCGGGGCCTAGGGCAGGGGACTTACCATTGTAGCGCACACGACCCCCGTAGACTCCACAGAGGCTTCCACCTCCCATCGGGGCCTAGGGCAGGGGACTTACTATCGTAGCACACACGACGCCCATAGACTCCACAGAGGCTTCCACCTCCCATCAGGGCCTAGGGCAGGGGACTTACTATCGTAGCACACACGACACCCATAGACTCCACAGAGGCTTCCACCTCACATCAAGGCCTAGGGCAGGGTACTTACTATCGTAGCACTCACGACCCCTACAGACTCCACAGAGGCTTCCACCTCACATCAGGGCCTAGGGCAGGGTACTTACTATCGTAGCACTCACGACCCCCACAGACTCCACAGAGGCTTCCACCTCACATCAGGGCCTAGGGCAGGGTTCTTACTATCGTAGCACTCACGACCCCCACAGACTGCACAGAGGCTTCCAACTCACATCAGGGCCTAGGGCAGGGTTCTTACTATTATAGCGCACACGACCCCGACAGACTCCACAGAGGTTTCCACCTCTCATCAGGGCCTAGGGCAGGGTACTTACTATTATAGAGCACACGACCCCCACAGACTCCACAGAGGCTTCCACCTCCCATCAGGGCCTAGGGCAGGGTACTTACTATTATAGCGCACATGACCCCCACATACTCCAGAGAGGATTCCACCTCCCATCAGGGCCTAGGGCAGGGTACTTACTTCTTACAGTGCACACGACCCCCACAGACTCCACAGAGGCTTCCACCTCCCATCAGGGCCTAGGGCAGGGTACCTACCATTGTAGCGCACACGACCAGACACAGACTGCACAGAGGCTTCCACCTCCCATCAGGGCCTAGGGCAGGGTGCTTACCACTGTAGCGCACACGACCCCCACAGACTCCACAGAGGCTTCCACCTCCCATCAGGGCCTAGGGCAGGGTGCTTACCACTGTAGCGCACACGACCCCCACAGACTCCACAGAGGCTTCCACCTCCCATCAGGGCCTAGGGCAGGGTACTTACCATTGTAGCGCACACGACCCCCGCAGACTCCACAGAGGCTTCCACCTCCCATCGGGCCTGCGGCAGGGTACTTACTATTATAGCGCACACGACCCCCGTAGACTCCACAGAGGCTTCCACCTCCCATCGGGGCCTGGGGCAGGCTACTTACTATTATAGCGCACACGACCCCCGTAGACTCCACAGAGGCTTCCACCTCCCATCGGGGCCTGGGGCAGGGTACTTACTATTATAGCGCACACGACCCCCGTAGACTCCACAGAGGCTTCGCCCTCCCATCGGGGCCTAGGGCAGGGTACTTACTATTATAGCGCACACGAACCCCGTAGAATCCACAAAGGCTTCCCCCTCCCATCGGGGCCTAGGGCAGGGTACTTACTATTATAGCGCGCGACCCCCGTAGAATCCACAGAGGCTTCCCCCTTCCATCGGGGCCTAGGGCAGGGCACTTACTATTATAGCGCACACGAACCCCATAGACTCCACAGAGGCTTCCCCCTCCCATCGGGGCCTAGGGCAGGGTACTTACTATTATAGCGCACACGACCCCCGTAGACTCCACAGAGGCTTCCCCCTCCCATCGGGGTCTAGGGCAGGGTACTTACTATTATAGCGCACAGGACCCCCGTAGACTCCACAGAGGCTTCCCCCTCCCATTGGGGCCTACGGCAGGGTACTTACTATTATAGCGCACACGACCCCCGTAGACTCCACAGAGGCTTCCACCTCCCATCAGGGCCTAGGGCAGGGTATTTACTATTATAGCGCACACGACCCTCTAGGGCAGGGTACTTACTATTATAGCGCACACGACCCCCGTAGACTCCACAGAGGCTTCCCCATCACATCAGGGCCTAGGGCAGGGGACTTACCATTGTAGGACACACGGCCCCCACAGACTCCACAGAGGCTTCCACCTCCCATCAGGGCCTAGGGCAGGGAACTTACCATTGAAGCACACACGACCCCCACAGACTCCACAGAGGCTTCCACCTCCCATCAGGGCCTAGGGCAGGGAACTTATCATTGTAGCACTCACGACCCCCACAGACTCCACAGAGGCTTCCACCTCCCATCAGGGCCTAGGGCAGGTTACTTACCATTGTAGCACACACGACCCCCACAGACTCCACAGAGGCTTCCACCTCACATCAGGCCCTAGGGCAGGGTATTTACTTCTTACAGCACACAGGACCCCACAGACTCCACAGAGGCTTCCACCTGCCATCAAGGCCTAGGGCAGGGTACTTACTATTATAGCACACACGACCCCCATAGACTCCACAGAGGCTTCCCCCTCCCATCAGGGCCTCGGGCAGGGTACTTAATATTATGGCGCACACGGCCCCCATAGACTCCACAGAGGCTTCCCCCTCCCATCAGGGCCTAGGGCAGGGGACTTAGTATTATAGCGCAGACGACCCCCATAGTCTCCACAGAGGCTTCCCCCTCCCATCAGGGCCTAGGGCAGGGTGCTTACTATTATAGCACACACGGCCCCCACAGACTCCACAGAGGCTTCCACCTCCCATCAGGGCCTAGGGCAGGGTACTTACCATTGTAGCGCCCATGACCCCCACAGACTCCACAGAGGCTTCCACCTCCCATCAGGGCCTAGGGCAGGGTACTTACTATTATAGCGCACACGACCCCCGTAGACTCCACAGAGGCTTCGCCCTCCCATCGGGGCCTAGGGCAGGGTACTTACTATTATAGCGCACACGAACCCCGTAGAATCCACAAAGGCTTCCCCCTCCCATCGGGGCCTAGGGCAGGGTACTTACTATTATAGCGCACACGACCCCCGTAGACTCCACAGAGGCTTCGCCCTCCCATCAGGGCCTAGGGCAGGGTACTTACTATTATAGCGCACACGAACCCCGTAGAATCCACAAAGGCTTCCCCCTCCCATCGGGGCCTAGGGCAGGGTACTTACTATTATAGCGCACACGACCCCCGTAGACCCCACAGAGGCTTCCCCCTCCCATCGGGGCCTAGGGCAGGGTACTTACTATTATAGCGCACACGACCCCCGTAGACTCCACAGAGGCTTCCCCCTCCCATCGGGGTCTAGGGCAGGGTACTTACTATTATAGCGCACAGGACCCCCGTAGACTCCACAGAGGCTTCCCCATCACATCAGGGCCTAGGGCAGGGGATTTACCATTGTAGGACACACGGCCCCCACAGACTCCACAGAGGCTTCCACCTCCCATCAAGGCCTAGGGCAGGGAACTTACCATTGAAGCACACACGACCCCCACAGACTCCACAGAGGCTTCCACCTCCCATCAGGGCCTAGGGCAGGGTACTTACTATTATAGCGCACATAACCCCCGTAGACTCCACAGAGGCTTCCACCTCCCATCAGGGCCTAGGGCAGGGTACTTACTATTATAGCGCACATAACCCCCGTAGACTCCACAGAGGCTTCCCCATCACATCAGGGCCTAGGGCAGGGGATTTACCATTGTAGGACACACGGCCCCCACAGACTCCACAGAGGCTTCCACCTCCCATCAAGGCCTAGGGCAGGGAACTTACCATTGAAGCACACACGACCCCCACAGACTCCACAGAGGCTTCCACCTCCCATCAGGGCCTAGGGCAGGGAACTTATCATTGTAGCACTCACGACCCCCACAGACTCCACAGAGGCTTCCACCTCCCATCAGGGCCTAGGGCAGGTTACTTACCATTGTAGCACACACGACCCCCACAGACTCCACAGAGGCTTCCACCTCACATCAGGCCCTAGGGCAGGGTATTTACTTCTTACAGCACACAGGACCCCACAGACTCCACAGAGGCTTCCACCTCCCATCAAGGCCTAGGGCAGGGTACTTACTATTATAGCACACACGACCCCCATAGACTCCACAGAGGCTTCCACCTCCCACCAGGGCCTCGGGCAGGGCACTTACTATTATAGCGCACACGACCCCCGTAGACTCCACAGAGGCTTCCCCCTCCCATCAGGGCCTAGGGCAGGGTACTTACTATTATAGCGCACACTACCCCCGTAGACTCCACAGAGGCTTCCACCTCCCATCAGGGCCTAGGGCAGGGTACTTACTATTATAGCGCACACGGCCCCCATAGACTCCACAGAGGCTTCCCCCTCCCATCAGGGCCTTGGGCAGGGTACTTACTATTATAGCGCACACGGCCCCCATAGACTCCACAGAGGCTTCCCCCTCCCATCAGGGCCTAGGGCAGGGGACTTAGTATTATAGCGCAGACGACCCCCATAGTCTCCACAGAGGCTTCCACCTCCCATCGGGGCCTAGGGCAGGGTGCTTACTATTATAGCGCACATGACCCCCATAGACTCCACAGAGGCTTCCCCCTCCCATCAGGGCCTAGGGCAGGGTGCTTACTATTATAGCGCACACGACCCCCACAGACTCCACAGAGGCTTCCACCTCCCATCAGGGCCTAGGGCAGGGTACTTACCATTGTAGCGCACACGACCCCCGTAGACTCCACAGAGGCTTCCCCCTCCCATCGGGGCCTGGGGCAGGCTACTTACTATTATAGCGCACACGACCCCCGTAGACTCCACAGAGGCTTCCACCTCCCATCAGGGCCTAGGGCAGGGTACTTACTATTGTAGCACACACGACCCCCACAGACTCCACAGAGGCTTCCACCTCCCATCAGGGCCTAGGGCAGGGTACTTACCATTGTAGCGCACACGACCCCCGTAGACTCCACAGAGGCTTCCCCCTCCCATCGGGGCCTGGGGCAGGGCGCTTACCATTATAGCGCACACGAACCCCGTAGAATCCACAGAGGCTTCCACCTCCCATCGGGGCCTAGGGCAGGGTACTTACTATTATAGCGCGCGACCCCCGTAGAATCCACAGAGGCTTCCCCCTTCCATCGGGGCCTAGGGCAGGGTACTTACTATTATAGCACACACGAACCCCATAGACTCCACAGAGGCTTCCCCCTCCCATCGGGGCCTAGGGCAGGGTACTTACTATTATAGCGCACACGACCCCCGTAGACTCCACAGAGGCTTCCCCCTCCCATCGGGGTCTAGGGCAGGGTACTTACTATTATAGCGCACACGACCCCCGTAGACTCCACCGAGGCTTCCAACGCACATCAGGGCCTAGGGCAGGGTACTTACTATTATAGCGCACACGACCCCCGTAGACTCCACAGAGGCTTCCACCTCCCATCAGGGCCTAGGGCAGGGTACTTACTATTATAGCGCACATAACCCCCGTAGACTCCACAGAGGCTTCCCCATCACATCAGGGCCTAGGGCAGGGGACTTACCATTGTAGGACACACGGCCCCCACAGACTCCACAGAGGCTTCCACCTCCCATCAGGGCCTAGGGCAGGGAACTTACCATTGAAGCACACACGACCCCCACAGACTCCACAGAGGCTTCCACCTCCCATCAGGGCCTAGGGCAGGGAACTTATCATTGTAGCACTCACGACCCCCACAGACTCCACAGAGGCTTCCACCTCCCATCAGGGCCTAGGGCAGGTTACTTACCATTGTAGCACACACGACCCCCACAGACTCCACAGAGGCTTCCACCTCACATCAGGCCCTAGGGCAGGGTATTTACTTCTTACAGCACACAGGACCCCACAGACTCCACAGAGGCTTCCACCTGCCATCAAGGCCTAGGGCAGGGTACTTACTATTATAGCACACACGACCCCCATAGACTCCACAGAGGCTTCCCCCTCCCATCAGGGCCTCGGGCAGGGTACTTAATATTATGGCGCACACGGCCCCCATAGACTCCACAGAGGCTTCCCCCTCCCATCAGGGCCTAGGGCAGGGGACTTAGTATTATAGCGCAGACGACCCCCATAGTCTCCACAGAGGCTTCCCCCTCCCATCAGGGCCTAGGGCAGGGTGCTTACTATTATAGCACACACGGCCCCCACAGACTCCACAGAGGCTTCCACCTCCCATCAGGGCCTAGGGCAGGGTACTTACCATTGTAGCGCCCATGACCCCCACAGACTCCACAGAGGCTTCCACCTCCCATCAGGGCCTAGGGCAGGGTACTTACCATTGTAGCGCACACGACCCCCGTAGACTCCACAGAGGCTTCCACCTCCCATCAGGGCCTAGGGCAGGGGACTTACTATTATAGCGCACACGACCCCCGTAGACTCCACAAAGGCTTCCCCCTCCCATCGGGGCCTAGGGCAGGGTACTTACTATTATAGCGCACACGACCCCCGTAGACTCCACAGAGGCTTCGCCCTCCCATCAGGGCCTAGGGCAGGGTACTTACTATTATAGCGCACACGACCCCCGTAGACTCCACAGAGGCTTCCCCCTCCCATCGGGGTCTAGGGCAGGGTACTTACTATTATAGCGCACAGGACCCCCGTAGACTCCACAGAGGCTTCCCCCTCCCATCGGGGCCTAGGGCAGGGTACTTACTATTATAGCACACACGACCCCCATAGACTCCACAGAAGCTTCCACCTCCCATCAAGGCCTAGGGCAGGGAACTTACCATTGAAGCACACACGACCCCCACAGACTCCACAGAGGCTTCCACCTCCCATCAGGGCCTAGGGCAGGGTACTTACTATTATAGCGCACATAACCCCCGTAGACTCCACAGAGGCTTCCCCATCACATCAGGGCCTAGGGCAGGGGATTTACCATTGTAGGACACACGGCCCCCACAGACTCCACAGAGGCTTCCACCTCCCATCAAGGCCTAGGGCAGGGAACTTACCATTGAAGCACACACGACCCCCACAGACTCCACAGAGGCTTCCACCTCCCATCAGGGCCTAGGGCAGGGTACTTACTATTATAGCGCACATAACCCCCGTAGACTCCACAGAGGCTTCCACCTCCCATCAGGGCCTAGGGCAGGGTACTTACTATTATAGCGCACATAACCCCCGTAGACTCCACAGAGGCTTCCCCATCACATCAGGGCCTAGGGCAGGGGATTTACCATTGTAGGACACACGGCCCCCACAGACTCCACAGAGGCTTCCACCTCCCATCAAGGCCTAGGGCAGGGAACTTACCATTGAAGCACACACGACCCCCACAGACTCCACAGAGGCTTCCACCTCCCATCAGGGCCTAGGGCAGGGAACTTATCATTGTAGCACTCACGACCCCCACAGACTCCACAGAGGCTTCCACCTCCCATCAGGGCCTAGGGCAGGTTACTTACCATTGTAGCACACACGACCCCCACAGACTCCACAGAGGCTTCCACCTCACATCAGGCCCTAGGGCAGGGTATTTACTTCTTACAGCACACAGGACCCCACAGACTCCACAGAGGCTTCCACCTCCCATCAAGGCCTAGGGCAGGGTACTTACTATTATAGCACACACGACCCCCATAGACTCCACAGAGGCTTCCACCTCCCACCAGGGCCTCGGGCAGGGTACTTACTATTATAGCGCACACGGCCCCCATAGACTCCACAGAGGCTTCCCCCTCCCATCAGGGCCTAGGGCAGGGGACTTAGTATTATAGCGCAGACGACCCCCATAGTCTCCACAGAGGCTTCCACCTCCCATCAGGGCCTAGGGCAGGGGACTTACCATTGTAGCGCACACGACCCCCACAGACTCCACAGAGGCTTCCACCTCCCATCAGGGCCTAGGGCAGGGTACTTACCATTGTAGCGCACACGACCCCCGTAGACTCCACAGAGGCTTCCCCCTCCCATCGGGGCCTAGGGCAGGGCACTTACTATTATAGCACACACGACCCTCGTAGAATCCACAGAGGCTTCCCCCTCCCATCGGGGCCTAGGGCAGGGTACTTACTATTATAGCACACACGACCCCCGTAGACTTCACAGAGACTTCCCCCTCCCATCGGGGCCTAGGGCAGGGTACTTACTATTATAGCGCACACGACCCCCGTAGACTCCACAGAGGCTTCCCCCTCCCATCGGGGCCTAGGGCAGGGTACTTACTATTATAGCGCACACGACCCCCGTAGACTCCACAGAGGCTTCAACCTCCCATCGGGGCCTAGGGCAGGGTACTTACTATTCTAGCGCACAGGACCCCCGTAGACTCCACAGAGGCTTCCACCGCACATCAGGGCCTAGGGCAGGGTGCTTACCATTATAGCGCACACGACCCCCACTGACTCCACGGAGGCTTCCACCTCCCATCGGGGCCTAGGGCAGGGGACTTACTATCGTAGCGCACACGACCCCCGTAGACTCCACAGAGGCTTCCACCTCCCATCGGGGCCTAGGGCAGGGTGCTTACCATTATAGCGCACACGACCCCCACTGACTCCACAGAGGCTTCCACCTCCCATCGGGGCCTAGGGCAGGGTGCTTACCATTATAGCGCACACAAACCCCACAGACTCCACGGAGGCTTCCACCTCCCATCGGGCCTAGGGCAGGGTGCTTACCATTATAGCGCACACGACCCCCACAGACTCCACAGAGGCTTCCACCTCCCATCGGGGCCTAGGGCAGGGGACTTATTATCGTAGCGCACACGACCCCCGTAGACTCCACAGAGGCTTCCACCTCCCATCGGGGCCTAGGGCAGGGTGCTTACCATTATAGCGCACACGACCCCCACTGACTCCACGGAGGCTTCCACCTCCCATCGGGGCCTAGGGCAGGGGACTTACTATCGTAGCGCACACGACCCCCGTAGACTCCACAGAGGCTTCCACCTCCCATCGGGGCCTAGGGCAGGGTGCTTACCATTATAGCGCACACGACCCCCACTGACTCCACGGAGGCTTCCACCTCCCATCGGGGCCTAGGGCAGGGTACTTACCATTATAGCGCACACGACCCCCACAGACTCCACAGAGGCTTCCACCTCCCATCGGGGCCTAGGGCAGGGGACTTACTATCGTAGCGCACACGACCGCCGTAGACTCCACAGAGGCTTCCACCTCCCATCGGGGCCTAGGGCAGGGGACTTACTATCGTAGCGCACACGACCCCCCGTAGACTCCACAGAGGCTTCCACCTCCCATCGGGGCCTAGGGCAGGGGACTTACTATCATAGCGCACACGACCGCCGTAGACTCCACAGAGGCTTCCACCTCCCATATCGTAGCACTCACGACCCCCACAGACTGCACAGAGGCTTCCAACTCACATCAGGGCCTAGGGCAGGGTTCTTACTATTATAGCGCACACGACCCCGACAGACTCCACAGAGGTTTCCACCTCTCATCAGGGCCTAGGGCAGGGTACTTACTATTATAGAGCACACGACCCCCACAGACTCCACAGAGGCTTCCACCTCCCATCAGGGCCTAGGGCAGGGTACTTACTATTATAGCGCACATGACCCCCACATACTCCAGAGAGGATTCCACCTCCCATCAGGGCCTAGGGCAGGGTACTTACTTCTTACAGTGCACACGACCCCCACAGACTCCACAGAGGCTTCCACCTCCCATCAGGGCCTAGGGCAGGGTGCTTACCATTGTAGCGCACACGACCAGACACAGACTGCACAGAGGCTTCCACCTCCCATCAGGGCCTAGGGCAGGGTGCTTACCATTGTAGCGCACACGACCCCCACAGACTCCACAGAGGCTTCCACCTCCCATCAGGGCCTAGGGCAGGGTGCTTACCATTGTAGCGCACACGACCCCCGCAGACTCCACAGAGGCTTCCACCTCCCATCAGGGCCTAGGGCAGGGTACTTACCATTGTAGCGCACACGACCCCCGCAGACTCCACAGAGGCTTCCACCTCCCATCGGGGCCTGGGGCAGGCTACTTACTATTATAGCGCACACGACCCCCGTAGACTCCACAGAGGCTTCCACCTCCCATCGGGGCCTGGGGCAGGGTACTTACTATTATAGCGCACACGACCCCCGTAGACTCCACAGAGGCTTCGCCCTCCCATCGGGGCCTAGGGCAGGGTACTTACTATTATAGCGCACACGAACCCCGTAGAATCCACAAAGGCTTCCCCCTCCCATCGGGGCCTAGGGCAGGGTACTTACTATTATAGCGCACACGACCCCCGTAGAATCCACAGAGGCTTCCCCCTTCCATCGGGGCCTAGGGCAGGGTACTTACTATTATAGCGCACACGACCCCCGTAGACTCCACAGAGGCTTCCACCTCCCATCAGGGCCTAGGGCAGGGGACTTACTATTATAGCGCACACGACCCCCACGGACTCCACAGAGGCTTCCACCTCCCATCAGGGCCTAGGGCAGGGGACTTACTATTATAGCGCACACGACCCCCACAGACTCCACAGAGGCTTCCACCTCCCACCAGGGCCTAGGGCAGGGGACTTACTATCATAGCGCACACTACCCCCACAGACTCCACAGAAGCTTCCACCTCCCACCAGGGCCTAGGGCAGGGGACTTACTATCATAGCGCACACGACCCCCACAGACTCCACAGAAGCTTCCACCTCCCACCAGGGCCTAGGGCAGGGGACTTACTATCATAGCGCACACGACCCCCACAGACTCCACAGAGGCTTCCACCTCCCACCAGGGCCTAGGGCAGGGGACTTACTATCATAGCGCACACGACCCCCACAGACTCCACAAAGGCTTCCACCTCCCACCAGGGCCTAGGGCAAGGGACTTACTATCATAGCGCACACGACCCCCATAGACTCCACAGAGGCTTCCACCTCCCACCAGGGCCTAGGGCAGGGGACTTACTATCATTGCGCACACGACCCCCATAGACTCCACAGAGGCTTCCACCTCCCATCAGGGCCTAGGGCAGGGGACTTACCATTATCGCGCATATGACCCCCACAGACTCCACAGAGGTTTCCACCTCCCATCAGGGCCTAGGGCAGGGGACTTACTATTATAGCTCATACGACCCCCACCGACTCCACAGAGGCTTCCACCTCCCATCAGGGCCTAGGGCAGGGGACTTACTTCTTACAGCGCACACGACCCCCACAGACTCCACAGAGGCTTCCACCTCCCATCAGGGCCTAGGGCAGGGGACTTACTTCTTACAGCGCACACAATCCCCACAGACTCCACAGAGGCTTCCACCTCCCATCAGTGCCTAGGGCAGGGGATTTACTTCTTACAGCGCACACGACCCCCACAGACTCCACAGAGGCTTCCCCCTCCCATCAGGGCCTCGGGCACGGGACTTACTATTGTAGCGCACACGACCCCCACAGACTCCACAGAGGCTTCCACCTCCCATCAGGGCCTAGGGCAGGGGACTTACTATCGTAGCGCACACGACCCCCACAGACTCCATAGAGGTTTCCTCCTCACATCAGGGCCTTGGGCAGGGTGCTTACTATTGTAGCGCACACGACCCCCATAGACTCCAGAGAGGCTTCCCCCTCCCATCAGGGCCTAGGGCAGGGTGCTTACCATTGTAATGCACACGACCCCCACAGACTCCAGAGAGGCTTCCACCTCCCATCAGGGCCTAGGGCAGGGGACTTACTATTGTAGCGCACCCGACCCCCACAGACTCCACAGAGGCTTCCACCTCGCATTAGGGCCTCGGGCAGGGTGCTTACCATTGTAGCGCACACGACCCCCACGGACTCCACAGAGGCTTCCACCTCCCATCAGGGCCTAACGCAGGGTGCTTACCATTGTAGCGCACACGACCCCCACGGACTCCAGAGAGGCTTCCATCTCCCATCGGGGCCTAGGGCAGGGTGCTTACCATTATAGCGCACACGACCCCCACAGACTCCACGGAGGCTTCCACCTCCCATCGGGGCCTAGGGCAGGGTGCTTACCATTATAGCGCACACGACCCCCACAGACTCCACGGAGGCTTCCACCTCCCATCGGGGCCTAGGGCAGGGTGCTTACCATTATAGCGCACACGACCCCCACAGACTCCACGGAGGCTTCCACCTCCCATCGGGGCCTAGGGCAGGGTGCCTACCATTTTAGCGCACACGACCCCCACAGACTCCACGGAGGCTTCCACCTCCCATCGGGGCCTAGGGCAGGGTGCTTACCATTATAGCGCACACGACCCCCACTGACTCCACGGAGGCTTCCACCTCCCATCGGGGCCTAGGGCAGGGTGCTTACCATTATAGCGCACACGACCCCCACTGACTCCACGGAGGCTTCCACCTCCCATCGGGGCCTAGGGCAGGGTGCTTACCATTATAGCGCACACGACCCCCACAGACTCCACAGAGGCTTCCACCTCCCATCGGGGCCTAGGGCAGGGGACTTACTATCATAGCGCACACGACCGCCGTAGACTCCACAGAGGCTTCCACCTCCCATCGGGGCCTAGGGCAGGGTACTTACTATTATAGCGCACACGACCCTCTAGGGCAGGGTACTTACTATTATAGCGCACACAAACCCCACAGACTCCACGGAGGCTTCCACCTCCCATCGGGCCTAGGGCAGGGTGCTTACCATTATAGCGCACACGACCCCCACAGACTCCACAGAGGCTTCCACCTCCCATCGGGGCCTAGGGCAGGGGACTTATTATCGTAGCGCACACGACCGCCGTAGACTCCACAGAGGCTTCCACCTCCCATCAGGGCCTAGGGCAGGGTACTTACCATTGTAGCGCACACGACCCCTGCAGACTCCACAGAGGCTTCCACCTCCCATCGGGGCCTGGGGCAGGCTACTTACTATTATAGCGCACACGACCCCCGTAGACTCCACAGAGGCTTCCACCTCCCATCGGGGCCTGGGGCAGGGTACTTACTATTATAGCGCACACGAACCCCGTAGAATCCACAAAGGCTTCCCCCTCCCATCGGGGCCTAGGGCAGGGTACTTACTATTATAGCGCACACGACCCCCGTAGAATCCACAGAGGCTTCCCCCTTCCATCGGGGCCTAGGGCAGGGTACTTACTATTATAGCGCACACGACCCCCGTAGACTCCACAGAGGCTTCCACCTCCCATCAGGGCCTAGGGCAGGGGACTTACTATTATAGCGCACACGACCCCCACAGACTCCACAGAGGCTTCCACCTCCCATCAGGGCCTAGGGCAGGGGACTTACTATTATAGCGCACACGACCCCCACAGACTCCACAGAGGCTTCCACCTCCCACCAGGGCCTAGGGCAGGGGACTTACTATCATAGCGCACACGACCCCCACAGACTCCACAGAAGCTTCCACCTCCCACCAGGGCCTAGGGCAGGGGACTTATTATCATAGCGCACACGACCCCCACAGACTCCACAGAAGCTTCCACCTCCCACCAGGGCCTAGGGCAGGGGACTTACTATCATAGCGCACACGACCCCCACAGACTCCACAGAGGCTTCCACCTCCCACCAGGGCCTAGGGCAGGGGACTTACTATCATAGCGCACACGACCCCCACAGACTCCACAGAGGCTTCCACCTCCCACCAGGGCCTAGGGCAAGGGACTTACTATCATAGCGCACACGACCCCCATAGACTCCACAGAGGCTTCCACCTCCCACCAGGGCCTAGGGCAGGGGACTTACTATCATTGCGCACACGACCCCCATAGACTCCACAGAGGCTTCCACCTCCCATCAGGGCCTAGGGCAGGGGACTTGCCATTATCGCGCACATGACCCCCACAGACTCCACAGAGGTTTCCACCTCCCATCAGGGCCTAGGGCAGGGGACTTACTATTATAGCTCATACGACCCCCACCGACTCCACAGAGGCTTCCACCTCCCATCAGGGCCTAGGGCAGGGGACTTACTTCTTACAGCGCACACGACCCCCACAGACTCCACAGAGGCTTCCACCTCCCATCAGGGCCTAGGGCAGGGGACTTACTTCTTACAGCGCACACGATCCCCACAGACTCCACAGAGGCTTCCACCTCCCATCAGTGCCTAGGGCAGGGGATTTACTTCTTACAGCGCACACGACCCCCACAGACTCCACAGAGGCTTCCCCCTCCCATCAGGGCCTCGGGCACGGGACTTACTATTGTAGCGCACACGACCCCCACAGACTCCACAGAGGCTTCCACCTCCCATCAGGGCCTAGGGCAGGGGACTTACTATCGTAGCGCACACGACCCCCACAGACTCCATAGAGGTTTCCTCCTCACATCAGGGCCTTGGGCAGGGTGCTTACTATTGTAGCGCACACGACCCCCATAGACTCCAGAGAGGCTTCCCCCTCCCATCAGGGCCTAGGGCAGGGTGCTTACCATTGTAATGCACACGACCCCCACAGACTCCAGAGAGGCTTCCACCTCCCATCAGGGCCTAGGGCAGGGGACTTACTATTGTAGCGCACCCGACCCCCACAGACTCCACAGAGGCTTCCACCTCGCATTAGGGCCTCGGGCAGGGTGCTTACCATTGTAGCGCACACGACCCCCACTGACTCCACGGAGGCTTCCACCTCCCATCAGGGCCTAACGCAGGGTGCTTACCATTGTAGCGCACACGACCCCCACGGACTCCAGAGAGGCTTCCATCTCCCATCAGGGCCTAGGGCAGGGTGCTTACCATTGTAGCGCACACGACCCCGACAGACTCCAGAGAGGCTTCCACCTCCCATCAGGGCCTAGGGCAGAGTGCTTACCATTGTAGCGCACACGACCCCCACAGACTCCACGGAGGCTTCCACCTCCCATCGGGGCCTAGGGCAGGGTGCTTACCATTATAGCGCACACGACCCCCACAGACTCCACGGAGGCTTCCACCTCCCATCGGGGCCTAGGGCAGGGTGCTTACCATTATAGCGCACACGACCCCCACAGACTCCACGGAGGCTTCCACCTCCCATCGGGGCCTAGGGCAGGGTGCTTACCATTATAGCGCACACGACCCCCACAGACTCCACGGAGGCTTCCACCTCCCATCGGGGCCTAGGGCAGGGTGCCTACCATTTTAGCGCACACGACCCCCACAGACTCCACGGAGGCTTCCACCTCCCATCGGGGCCTAGGGCAGGGTGCTTACCATTATAGCGCACACGACCCCCACTGACTCCACGGAGGCTTCCACCTCCCATCGGGGCCTAGGGCAGGGTGCTTACCATTATAGCGCACACGACCCCCACTGACTCCACGGAGGCTTCCACCTCCCATCGGGGCCTAGGGCAGGGTGCTTACCATTATAGCGCACACGACCCCCACAGACTCCACAGAGGCTTCCACCTCCCATCGGGGCCTAGGGCAGGGGACTTACTATCATAGCGCACACGACCGCCGTAGACTCCACAGAGGCTTCCACCTCCCATCGGGGCCTAGGGCAGGGGACTTAGTATCGTAGCGCACACGACCCCCGTAGACTCCACGGAGGCTTCCACCTCCCATCGGGGCCTAGGGCAGGGTGCTTACCATTATAGCGCACACGACCCCCACTGACTCCACGGAGGCTTCCACCTCCCATCGGGGCCTAGGGCAGGGGACTTACTATCGTAGCGCACACGACCCCCGTAGACTCCACAGAGGCTTCCACCTCCCATCGGGGCCTAGGGCAGGGTGCTTACCATTATAGCGCACACGACCCCCACTGACTCCACAGAGGCTTCCACCTCCCATCGGGGCCTAGGGCAGGGTGCTTACCATTATAGCGCACACAAACCCCACAGACTCCACGGAGGCTTCCACCTCCCATCGGGCCTAGGGCAGGGTGCTTACCATTATAGCGCACACGACCCCCACAGACTCCACAGAGGCTTCCACCTCCCATCGGGGCCTAGGGCAGGGGACTTATTATCGTAGCGCACACGACCGCCGTAGACTCCACAGAGGCTTCCACCTCCCATCGGGGCCTAGGGTAGGGGACTTACTATCGTAGCTCACACGACCCCCGTAGACTCCACAGAGGCTTCCACCTCCCATCGGGGCCTAGGGCAGGGGACTTACTATCGTAGCGCACACGACCGCCGTAGACTCCACAGAGGCTTCCACCTCCCATCGGGGCCTAGGGCAGGGGACTTACTATCGTAGCGCACACGACCGCCGTAGACTCCACAGAGGCTTCCACCTCCCATCGGGGCCTAGGGCAGGGGACTTACTATCGTAGCGCACACGACCCCCGTAGACTCCACAGAGGCTTCCACCTCCCATCGGGGCCTAGGGCAGGGGACTTCCTATCGTAGCGCACACGACCCCCGTAGACTCCACAGAGGCTTCCACCTCCCATCGGGGCCTAGGGCAGGGGACTTACCATTGTAGCGCACACGACCCCCGTAGACTCCACAGAGGCTTCCACCTCCCATCGGGGCCTAGGGCAGGGAACTTACTATCGTAGCACACACGACGCCCATAGACTCCACAGAGGCTTCCACCTCCCATCAGGGCCTAGGGCAGGGGACTTACTATCGTAGCACACACGACACCCATAGACTCCACAGAGGCTTCCACCTCACATCAAGGCCTAGGGCAGGGTACTTACTATCGTAGCACTCACGACCCCTACAGACTCCACAGAGGCTTCCACCTCACATCAGGGCCTAGGGCAGGGTACTTACTATCGTAGCACTCACGACCCCCACAGACTCCACAGAGGCTTCCACCTCACATCAGGGCCTAGGGCAGGGTTCTTACTATCGTAGCACTCACGACCCCCACAGACTGCACAGAGGCTTCCAACTCACATCAGGGCCTAGGGCAGGGTTCTTACTATCATAGCGCACACGACCCCGACAGACTCCACAGAGGTTTCCACCTCTCATCAGGGCCTAGGGCAGGGTACTTACTATTATAGAGCACACGACCCCCACAGACTCCACAGAGGCTTCCACCTCCCATCAGGGCCTAGGGCAGGGTACTTACTATTATAGCGCACATGACCCCCACATACTCCAGAGAGGATTCCACCTCCCATCAGGGCCTAGGGCAGGGTACTTACTTCTTACAGTGCACACGACCCCCACAGACTCCACAGAGGCTTCCACCTCCCATCAGGGCCTAGGGCAGGGTACCTACCATTGTAGCGCACACGACCAGACACAGACTGCACAGAGGCTTCCACCTCCCATCAGGGCCTAGGGCAGGGTGCTTACCACTGTAGCGCACACGACCCCCACAGACTCCACAGAGGCTTCCACCTCCCATCAGGGCCTAGGGCAGGGTGCTTACCACTGTAGCGCACACGACCCCCACAGACTCCACAGAGGCTTCCACCTCCCATCAGGGCCTAGGGCAGGGTACTTACCATTGTAGCGCACACGACCCCCGCAGACTCCACAGAGGCTTCCACCTCCCATCGGGCCTGCGGCAGGGTACTTACTATTATAGCGCACACGACCCCCGTAGACTCCACAGAGGCTTCCACCTCCCATCGGGGCCTGGGGCAGGCTACTTACTATTATAGCGCACACGACCCCCGTAGACTCCACAGAGGCTTCCACCTCCCATCGGGGCCTAGTGCAGGGTACTTACTATTATAGCGCACACGACCCCCGTAGACTCCACAGAGGCTTCCACCTCCCATCAGGGCCTAGGGCAGGGGACTTACTATTATAGCGCACACGACCCCCGTAGACTCCACAGAGGCTTCGCCCTCCCATCGGGGCCTAGGGCAGGGTACTTACTATTATAGCGCACACGACCCCCATAGACTCCACAGAGGCTTCCCCCTCCCATCGGGGCCTAGGGCAGGGTACTTACTATTATAGCGCACACGACCCCCGTAGACTCCACAGAGGCTTCCAACGCACATCAGGGCCTAGGGCAGGGTACTTACTATTATAGCGCACACGACCCCCATAGAATCCACAGAGGCTTCCCCCTCCCATCGGGGCCTAGGGCAGGGTACTTACTATTATAGCGCACACGACCCCCGTAGACTCCACAGAGGCTTCCCCCTCCCATCGGGGTCTAGGGCAGGGTACTTACTATTATAGCGCACAGGACCCCCGTAGACTCCACAGAGGCTTCCCCCTCCCATCGGGGTCTAGGGCAGGGTACTTACTATTATAGCGCACACGACCCCCGTAGACTCCACCGAGGCTTCCAACGCACATCAGGGCCTAGGGCAGGGTACTTACTATTATAGCGCACACGACCCCCGTAGACTCCACAGAGGCTTCCACCTCCCATCAGGGCCTAGGGCAGGGTACTTACTATTATAGCGCACACGACCCCCGTAGACTCCACCGAGGCTTCCAACGCACATCAGGGCCTAGGGCAGGGTACTTACTATTATAGCGCACACGACCCCCGTAGACTCCACAGAGGCTTCCCCATCACATCAGGGCCTAGGGCAGGGGACTTACCATTGTAGGACACACGGCCCCCACAGACTCCACAGAGGCTTCCACCTCCCATCAGGGCCTAGGGCAGGGAACTTACCATTGAAGCACACACGACCCCCACAGACTCCACAGAGGCTTCCACCTCCCATCAGGGCCTAGGGCAGGGAACTTATCATTGTAGCACTCACGACCCCCACAGACTCCACAGAGGCTTCCACCTCCCATCAGGGCCTAGGGCAGGTTACTTACCATTGTAGCACACACGACCCCCACAGACTCCACAGAGGCTTCCACCTCACATCAGGCCCTAGGGCAGGGTATTTACTTCTTACAGCACACAGGACCCCACAGACTCCACAGAGGCTTCCACCTGCCATCAAGGCCTAGGGCAGGGTGCTTACCATTGTAGCGCACACGACCCCCACAGACTCCACAGAGGCTTCCACCTCCCATCAGGGCCTAGGGCAGGGTACTTACCATTGTAGCGCACACGACCCCCGTAGACTCCACAGAGGCTTCCCCCTCCCATCGGGGCCTAGGGCAGGGTACTTACTATTATAGCGCACATGACCCCCATAGACTCCACAGAGGCTTCCCCCTCCCATCAGGGCCTAGGGCAGGGTGCTTACCATTGTAGCGCACAAGACCCCCACAGACTCCACAGAGGCTTCCACCTCCCATCAGGGCCTAGGGCAGGGTACTTACCATTGTAGCGCACACGACCCCCGTAGACTCCACAGAGGCTTCCCCCTCCCATCGGGGCCTAGGGCAGGGCACTTACTATTATAGCACACACGACCCTCGTAGAATCCACAGAGGCTTCCCCCTCCCATCGGGGCCTAGGGCAGGGTACTTACTATTATAGCACACACGACCCCCGTAGACTTCACAGAGACTTCCCCCTCCCATCGGGGCCTAGGGCAGGGTACTTACTATTATAGCGCACACGACCCCCGTAGACTCCACAGAGGCTTCCCCCTCCCATCGGGGCCTAGGGCAGGGTACTTACTATTATAGCGCACACGACCCCCGTAGACTCCACAGAGGCTTCAACCTCCCATCGGGGCCTAGGGCAGGGTACTTACTATTCTAGCGCACAGGACCCCCGTAGACTCCACAGAGGCTTCCACCGCACATCAGGGCCTAGGGCAGGGTACTTACTATTATAGCGCAAACGACCCCCGTAGACTCCACAGAGGCTTCCACCTCCCATCAGGGCCTAGGGCAGGGTACTTACTATTATAGCGCACACGACCCCCGTAGACTCCACACAGGCTTCCAACTCCCATCAGGGCCTAGGTCAGGGCACTTACTATTATAGCGCACACAACCCCCATAGACTCCACAGAGGCTTCCACCTCCCATCAGGGCCTAGGTCAGGGCACTTACTATTATAGCGCACACAACCCCCATAGACTCCACAGAGGCTTCCACCTCCCATCAGGGCCTAGGGCAGGGCACTTACTATTATAGCGCACACGACCCCCATAGACTCCACAGAGGCTTCCACCTCCCATCAGGGCCTAGGGCAGGGTACTTACTATTATAGCGCAAACGACCCCCGTAGACTCCACAGAGGCTTCCACCTCCCATCAGGGCCTAGGGCAGTGGACTTACTATCATAGCACACACGACCCCCGTAGACTCCACAGAGGATTCCACCTCCCATCAGGGCCTAGGGCAGGGTACTTACTATTATAGCGCACACGACCCCCGTAGACTCCATAGAGGCATCCACCTCCCATCAGGGCCTAGGGCAGGGCACTTACTATCATAGCACACACGACCCCCGTAGACTCCACAGAGGCTTCCACCTCCCATCAGGGCCTAGGGCAGGGTACTTACTATTATAGCGCACACGACCCCCGTAGACTCCACAGAGGCTTCCACCTCCCATCAGGGCCTAGGGCAGGGTACTTACTATTATAGCGCCGACGACCCCCATAGACTCCACAGAGGGATCCACCTCCCATCAGGGCCTAGGGCAGGGGACTTACTATTATAGCGCACACGACCCCCGTAGACTCCACAGAGGCTTCCACCTCCCATCAGGGCCTAGGGCATGGTACTTACTATTATAGTGCCGACAACCCCCATAGACTCCACAGAGGGATCCACCTCCCATCAGGGCCTAGGGCAGGGGACTTACTATTGTAGCGCACACGACCCCCACAGACTCCACAGAGGCTTCCACCTCCCATAAGGGTCTAGGGCAGGGGACTTACTATTATAGCGCACACAACCCCCACAGACTCCACAGATGCTTCCACCTCTCATCGGGGCCTAGGGCAGGGTACTTACTATTATAGCACAAACGACCCCCATAGACTCCACAGAGGCTTCCACCTCCCATCGGGGCCTAGGGCAGGTTACTTACCATTATCGCACACACGACCCCCACAGACTCCACAGAGGCTTCCACCTCCCAACAGGGCCTAGGGCAGGCTACTTAACATTGTAGCACACACGACCCCCACAGACTCCACAGAGGCTTCCACCTCCCATCAGGGCCTAGGGCAGGGTACTTACTATTATAGCACACACGACCCCCATAGACTCCACAGAGGCTTCCACCTCCCATCAGGGCCTAGGGCAGGGCACTTACTATTATAGCGCACACGACCCCCACAGACTCCACAGAGGCTTCCACGTCCCATCGGGGCCTAGGGCAGGTTACTTACTATTATAGCACACACGACCCCCATAGACTCCACAGAGGCTTCCACCTCCCATCAGGCCCTAGGGCAGGGTACTTACTATTGTAGCGTAGACGACCCCCATAGACTCCACAGAGGCTTCCACCTCCCATCAAGGCCTAGGGCAGGGTACCTGCTATTATAGCGCAGACGACCCCTATAGACTCCACAGAGGCTTCCACCTCCCATCAGGGCCTAGGGCAGGGGACTTACTATCATAGCGCACACGACCCCCGTAGACTCCACAGAGGCTTCCACCTCCCATCGGGGCCTAGGGCAGGGTACTTACTATTATAGCGCACACGACCCCCATAGACTCCACAGAGGCTTCCACCTCCCTAGGGCTGGGTACTTACTATTATAGCGCACACGACCCCCGTAGACTCCACAGAGGCTTCCACCTCCCATCGGGGCCTAGGGCAGGGTACTTACTATTATAGCGCACACGACCCCCATAGACTCCACAGAGGCTTCCACCTCCCATCGGGGCCTAGGGCAGGGCACTTACTATTACAGCGCAGACGACCCCCGTAGACTCCACAGAGGCTTCCACCTCCCATCAGGGCCTAGGGCAGGATACTTACTATTATAGCACACACTGCCCCCATAGACTCCACAGAGGCTTCCACCTCCCATCAGGGCCTAGGGCAGGGTACTTACTATTATAGCGCACACGACCCCCGTAGACTCCACAGAGGCTTCCCCCTCCCATCAGGGCCTAGGGCAGGGTACTTACTATTATAGAACACACGACCCCCGTAGACTCCACAGAGGCTACCACCTCCCATCAGGGCTTAGGTCAGGGCACTTACCATTGTAGCACACACGACCCCCGTAGACTCCACAGAGGCTTCCACCTCCCATCAGGGCCTAGGGCAGGGGACTTACTATTATAGCGCACACGACCCCCGTAGACTCCACAGAGGCTTCCACTTCCCATCAGGGCCTAGGGCAGGGCACTTACCATTGTAGCAAACACGACCCCCGTAGACTCCACAGAGGCTTTCACCTCCCATCAGGGCCTAGGGCTGGGGACTTACTATTATAGCGCACACGACCCCCGTAGACTCCACAGAGGCTTCGCCCTCCCATCAGGGCCTAGGGCAGGGTACTTACTATTATAGCGCACACGAACCCCGTAGAATCCACAAAGGCTTCCCCCTCCCATCGGGGCCTAGGGCAGGGTACTTACTATTATAGCGCACACGACCCCCGTAGACTCCACAGAGGCTTCCCCCTCCCATCGGGGTCTAGGGCAGGGTACTTACTATTATAGCGCACAGGACCCCCGTAGACTCCACAGAGGCTTCCCCCTCCCATCGGGGCCTAGGGCAGGGTACTTACTATTATAGCACACACGACCCCCATAGACTCCACAGAAGCTTCCACCTCCCATCAGGGCCCTGGGCAGGGTACTTACTATTATAGCGCACACGACCCCCGTAGACTCCACAGAGGCTTCCACCTCCCATCAGGGCCTAGGGCAGGGTACTTACTATTATAGCGCACATAACCCCCGTAGACTCCACAGAGGCTTCCCCATCACATCAGGGCCTAGGGCAGGGGATTTACCATTGTAGGACACACGGCCCCCACAGACTCCACAGAGGCTTCCACCTCCCATCAAGGCCTAGGGCAGGGAACTTACCATTGAAGCACACACGACCCCCACAGACTCCACAGAGGCTTCCACCTCCCATCAGGGCCTAGGGCAGGGAACTTATCATTGTAGCACTCACGACCCCCACAGACTCCACAGAGGCTTCCACCTCCCATCAGGGCCTAGGGCAGGTTACTTACCATTGTAGCACACACGACCCCCACAGACTCCACAGAGGCTTCCACCTCACATCAGGCCCTAGGGCAGGGTATTTACTTCTTACAGCACACAGGACCCCACAGACTCCACAGAGGCTTCCACCTCCCATCAAGGCCTAGGGCAGGGTACTTACTATTATAGCGCACACGGCCCCCATAGACTCCACAGAGGCTTCCACCTCCCATCGGGGCCTAGGGCAGGGTACTTACTATTATAGCGCAAATAACCCCCGTAGACTCCACAGAGGCTTCCCCATCACATCAGGGCCTAGGGCAGGGGATTTACCATTGTAGGACACACGGCCCCCACAGACTCCACAGAGGCTTCCACCTCCCATCAAGGCCTAGGGCAGGGAACTTACCATTGAAGCACACACGACCCCCACAGACTCCACAGAGGCTTCCACCTCCCATCAGGGCCTAGGGCAGGGAACTTATCATTGTAGCACTCACGACCCCCACAGACTCCACAGAGGCTTCCACCTCCCATCAGGGCCTAGGGCAGGTTACTTACCATTGTAGCACACACGACCCCCACAGACTCCACAGAGGCTTCCACCTCACATCAGGCCCTAGGGCAGGGTATTTACTTCTTACAGCACACAGGACCCCACAGACTCCACAGAGGCTTCCACCTCCCATCAAGGCCTAGGGCAGGGTACTTACTATTATAGCACACACGACCCCCATAGACTCCACAGAGGCTTCCACCTCCCACCAGGGCCTCGGGCAGGGTACTTACTATTATAGCGCACACGGCCCCCATAGACTCCACAGAGGCTTCCCCCTCCCATCAGGGCCTAGGGCAGGGGACTTAGTATTATAGCGCAGACGACCCCCATAGTCTCCACAGAGGCTTCCACCTCCCATCAGGGCCTAGGGCAGGGGACTTACTATTATAGCGAACACGACCCCCGTAGACTCCACAGAGGCTTCCACCTCACATCGAGGCCTAGGGCAGGGGACTTAGTATTATAGCGCAGACGACCCCCATAGTCTCCACAGAGGCTTCCACCTCCCATCAGGGCCTAGGGCAGGGTACTTACTATTATAGCACACACGACCCCCATAGACTCCACAGAGGCGTCCACCTCCCATCAGGGCCTAGGGCAGGGGACTTACCATTGTAGGACACACGGCCTCCACAGACTCCACAGAGGCTTCCACCTCCCATCAAGGCCTAGGGCAGGGAACTTACCATTGAAGCACACACGACCCCCACAGACTCCACAGAGGCTTCCACCTCCCATCAGGGCCTAGGGCAGGGAACTTATCATTGTAGCACTCACGACCCCCACAGACTCCACAGAGGCTTCCACCTCCCATCAGGGCCTAGGGCAGGTTACTTACCATTGTAGCACACACGACCCCCACAGACTCCACAGAGGCTTCCACCTCACATCAGGCCCTAGGGCAGGGTATTTACTTCTTACAGCACACAGGACCCCACAGACTCCACAGAGGCTTCCACCTCCCATCAAGGCCTAGGGCAGGGTACTTACTATTATAGCACACACGACCCCCATAGACTCCACAAAGGCTTCACCTCCCATCAAGGCCTAGGGCAGGGTACTTACTATTATAGCACACACGACCCCCATAGACTCCACAAAGGCTTCACCTCCCATCAGGGCCTAGGGCAGGGTACTTACTATTATAGCACACACGGCCCCCACAGACTCCACAGAGGCTTCCACCTCCCATCAGGGCCTAGGGCAGGGTACTTACCATTGTAGCGCACACGACCCCCACAGACTCCACAGAGGCTTCCACCTCCCATCAGGGCCTAGGGCAGGGTACTTACCATTGTAGCGCACACGACCCCCGTAGACTCCACAGAGGCTTCCCCCTCCCATCGGGGCCTAGGGCAGGGCACTTACTATTACCCGTAGACTCCACAGAGGCTTCAACCTCCCATCGGGGCCTAGGGCAGGGTACTTACTATTCTAGCGCACAGGACCCCCGTAGACTCCACAGAGGCTTCCACCGCACATCAGGGCCTAGGGCAGGGTACTTACTATTATAGCGCAAACGACCCCCGTAGACTCCACAGAGGCTTTCACCTCCCATCAGGGCCTAGGGCAGGGTACTTACTATTATAGCGCACACGACCCCCGTAGACTCCACACAGGCTTCCAACTCCCATCAGGGCCTAGGGCAGGGCACTTACTATTATAGCGCACACAACCCCCGTAGACTCCACAGAGGCTTCCACCTCCCATCAGGGCCTAGGGCAGGGCACTTACTATTATAGCGCACACGACCCCCGTAGACTCCACAGAGGCTTCCACCTCCCATCAGGGCCTAGGGCAGGGTACTTACTATTATAGCGCACACGACCCCCATAGACTCCACAGAGGCTTCCACCTCCCATCAGGGCCTAGGGCAGGGTACTTACTATTATAGCGCACACGACCCCCATAGACTCCACAGAGGCTTCCACCTCCCATCAGGGCCTAGGGCAGTGGACTTACTATCATAGCACACACGACCCCCGTAGACTCCACAGAGGCTTCCACCTCCCATCAGGGCCTAGGGCAGGGTACTTACTATTATAGCGCACACGACCCCCGTAGACTCCACAGAGGCATCCACCTCCCATCAGGGCCTAGGGCAGGGCACTTACTATCATAGCGCACACGACCCCCGTAGACTCCACAGAGGCTTCCACCTCCCATCAGGGCCTAGGGCAGGGTACTTACTATTATAGCGCACACGACCCCCGTAGACTCCACAGAGGCTTCCACCTCCCATCAGGGCCTAGGGCAGGGTACTTACTATTATAGCGCCGACGACCCCCATAGACTCCACAGAGGGATCCACCTCCCATCAGGGCCTAGGGCAGGGGACTTACTATTATAGCGCACACGACCCCCGTAGACTCCACAGAGGCTTCCACCTCCCATCAGGGCCTAGGGCATGGTACTTACTATTATAGCGCCGACAACCCCCATAGACTCCACAGAGGGATCCACCTCCCATCAGGGCCTAGGGCAGGGGACTTACTATTGTAGCGCACACGACCCCCACAGACTCCACAGAGGCTTCCACCTCCCATAAGGGTCTAGGGCAGGGGACTTACTATTATAGCGCACACGACCCCCACAGACTCCACAGATGCTTCCACCTCTCATCGGGGCCTAGGGCAGGGTACTTACTATTATAGCACAAACGACCCCCATAGACTCCACAGAGGCTTCCACCTCCCATCGGGGCCTATGGCAGGTTACTTACCATTATCGCACACACGACCCCCACAGACTCCACAGAGGCTTCCACCTCCCAACAGGGCCTAGGGCAGGCTACTTAACATTGTAGCACACACGACCCCCACAGACTCCACAGAGGCTTCCACCTCCCATCAGGGCCTAGGGCAGGGTACTTACCATTGTAGCACACACGACCCCCACAGACTCCACAGAGGCTTCCACCTCCCATCAGGGCCTAGGGCAGGGTACTTACTATTGTAGCACACACGACCCCCACAGACTCCACAGAGGCTTCCACCTCCCATCAGGGCCTAGGGCAGGGCACTTATTATTATCGCACACACGACCCCCACAGACTCCACAGAGGCTTCCACCTCCCATCAGGGCCTAGGGCAGGGTGCTTACTATTATAGCACACACGGCCCCCACAGACTCCACAGAGGCTTCCACCTTC
The DNA here is from genome assembly GCF_040938575.1 of Ambystoma mexicanum. Classification (NCBI taxonomy): domain Eukaryota; kingdom Metazoa; phylum Chordata; class Amphibia; order Caudata; family Ambystomatidae; genus Ambystoma; species Ambystoma mexicanum. Next base: position 22,538,613 of record NC_090940.1, read on the forward strand.
CATCAGGGCCTAGGGCAGGGTACTTACCATTGTAGCGCACACGACCCCCACAGACTCCACAGAGGCTTCCACCTCCCATCAGGGCCTAGGGCAGGGTACTTACCATTGTAGCGCACACGACCCCCGTAGACTCCACAGAGGCTTCCCCCTCCCATCGGGGCCTAGGGCAGGGCACTTACTATTATAGCACACACGACCCTCGTAGAATCCACAGAGGCTTCCCCCTCCCATCGGGGCCTAGGGCAGGGTACTTACTATTATAGCGCACACGACCCCCGTAGACTCCACAGAGGCTTCCCCCTCCCATCGGGGCCTAGGGCAGGGTACTTACTATTATAGCGCACACGACCCCCGTAGACTCCACAGAGGCTTCAACCTCCCATCGGGGCCTAGGGCAGGGTACTTACTATTCTAGCGCACAGGACCCCCGTAGACTCCACAGAGGCTTCCACCGCACATCAGGGCCTAGGGCAGGGTACTTACTATTATAGCGCAAATGACCCCCGTAGACTCCACAGAGGCTTCCACCTCCCATCAGGGCCTAGGGCAGGGTACTTACTATTATAGCGCACACGACCCCCGTAGACTCCACACAGGCTTCCAACTCCCATCAGGGCCTAGGGCAGGGCACTTACTATTATAGCGCACACAACCCCCATAGACTCCACAGAGGCTTCCACCTCCCATCAGGGCCTAGGGCAGGGCACTTACTATTATAGCGCACACGACCCCCGTAGACTCCACAGAGGCTTCCACCTCCCATCAGGGCCAAGGGCAGGGTACTTACTATTATAGCGCACACGACCCCCATAGACTCCACAGAGGCTTCCACCTCCCATCAGGGCCTAGGGCAGGGTACTTACTATTATAGCGCACACGACCCCCATAGACTCCACAGAGGCTTCCACCTCCCATCAGGGCCTAGGGCAGTGGACTTACTATCATAGCACACACGACCCCCGTAGACTCCACAGAGGCATCCACCTCCCATCAGGGCCTAGGGCAGGGCACTTACTATCATAGCGCACACGACCCCCGTAGACTCCACAGAGGCTTCCACCTCCCATCAGGGCCTAGGGCAGGGTACTTACTATTATAGCGCACACGACCCCCGTAGACTCCACAGAGGCTTCCACCTCCCATCAGGGCCTAGGGCAGGGTACTTACTATTATAGCGCCGACGACCCCCATAGACTCCACAGAGGGATCCACCTCCCATCAGGGCCTAGGGCAGGGGACTTACTATTATAGCGCACACGACCCCCGTAGACTCCACAGAGGCTTCCACCTCCCATCAGGGCCTAGGGCATGGTACTTACTATTATAGCGCCGACAACCCCCATAGACTCCACAGAGGGATCCACCTCCCATCAGGGCCTAGGGCAGGGGACTTACTATTGTAGCGCACACGACCCCCACAGACTCCACAGAGGCTTCCACCTCCCATAAGGGTCTAGGGCAGGGGACTTACTATTATAGCGCACACGACCCCCACAGACTCCACAGATGCTTCCACCTCTCATCGGGGCCTAGGGCAGGGTACTTACTATTATAGCACAAACGACCCCCATAGACTCCACAGAGGCTTCCACCTCCCATCGGGGCCTAGGGCAGGTTACTTACCATTATCGCACACACGACCCCCACAGACTCCACAGAGGCTTCCACCTCCCAACAGGGCCTAGGGCAGGCTACTTAACATTGTAGCACACACGACCCCCACAGACTCCACAGAGGCTTCCACCTCCCATCAGGGCCTAGGGCAGGGTACTTACCATTGTAGCACACACGACCCCCACAGACTCCACAGAGGCTTCCACCTCCCATCAGGGCCTAGGGCAGGGTACTTACTATTGTAGCACACACGACCCCCACAGACTCCACAGAGGCTTCCACCTCCCATCAGGGCCTAGGGCAGGGCACTTATTATTATCGCACACACAACCCCCACAGACTCCACAGAGGCTTCCACCTCCCATCAGGGCCTAGGGCAGGGTACTTACTTCTTACAGCACACACGACCCCCACAGACTCCACAGAGGCTTCCACCTCACATCAGGGCCCCGGGCAGGGGACTTACTATTATAGCACACACGACCCCCATAGACTCCACAGAGGCTTCCACCTCCCATCAGGGCCTAGGGCAGGGCACTTACTATTATAGCGCACACGACCCCCACAGACTCCACAGAGGCTTCCACGTCCCATCGGGGCCTAGGGCAGGTTACTTACTATTATAGCACACACGACCCCCATAGACTCCACAGAGGCTTCCACCTCCCATCAGGCCCTAGGGCAGGGTACTTACTATTGTAGCGCAGACGACCCCCATAGACTCCACAGAGGCTTCCACCTCCCATCAAGGCCTAGGGCAGGGTACCTGCTATTATAGCGCAGACGACCCCTATAGACTCCACAGAGGCTTCCACCTCCCATCAGGGCCTAGGGCAGGGGACTTACTATCATAGCGCACACGACCCCCGTAGACTCCACAGAGGCTTCCACCTCCCATCGGGGCCTAGGGCAGGGTACTTACTATTATAGCGCACACGACCCCCGTAGACTCCACAGAGGCTTCCACCTCCCATCGGGGCCTAGGGCAGGGTACTTACTATTATAGCGCACACGACCCCCATAGACTCCACAGAGGCTTCCACCTCCCATCGGGGCCTAGGGCAGGGTACTTACTATTATAGCGCACACGACCCCCATAGACTCCACAGAGGCTTCCACCTCCCATCAGGGCCTAGGGCAGGGTACTTACTATTATAGCACACACGACCCCCATAGACTCCAAAGAGGCTTCCACCTCCCATCGGGGCCTAGGGCAGGGTACTTACTATTATAGCACACACGACCCCCATAGACTCCACCGAGGCTTCCCCCTCCCATCAGGGCCTAGGGCAGGATACTTACTATTATAGCACACACGGCCCCCATAGACTCCACAGAGGCTTCCACCTCCCATCGGGGCCTAGGGCAGGGGACTTACTATCATAGCACACACGACCCCCATAGACTCCACAGAGGCTTCCATCTCCCATCAGGGCCTAGGGCAGGGGACTTACTATCATAGCACACACTGCCCCCGTAGACTCCACAGAGGCTTCCACCTCCCATCAGGGCCTTGGGCAGGGGACTTACTATTATAGCACACACGACCCCCGTAGACTCCACAGAGGCTTCCACCTCCCATCGGGGCCTAGGGCAGGGGACTTACTATCATAGCACTCACGACCCCCATAGACTCCACAGAGGCTTCCACCTCCCATCGGGGCCTAGGGCAGGGCACTTACTATTACAGCGCAGACGACCCCCGTAGACTCCACAGAGGCTTCCACCTCCCATCAGGGCCTAGGGCAGGGTACTTACTATAGCGCCGACGACCCCCATAGACTTCACAGAGACTTCCACCTCCCATCAGGGCCTAGGGCAGGGGACTTACTATTATAGCACACACGACCCCCGTAGACTCCACAGAGGCTACCACCTCCCATCAGGGTCTAGGGCAGGGGACTTACTATTATAGCGCACACGACCCCCGTAGACTCCACAGAGGCTTCCACCTCCCATCAGGGCCTAGGGCAGGGTACTTACTATTATAGCACACATGACCCCCACAGACTCCACAGAGGCTTACACCTCCCATCAGGGCCTAGGGCAGGGTACTTACCATTGTAGCACACACGACCCCCACAGACTCCACAGAGGCTTCCACCTCACATCAGGCCCTAGGGCAGGGTATTTACTTCTTACAGCACACAGGACCCCACAGACTCCACAGAGGCTTCCACCTCCCATCAAGGCCTAGGGCAGGGTACTTACTATTATAGCGCACACGGCCCCCATAGACTCCACAGAGGCTTCCACCTCCCATCGGGGCCTAGGGCAGGGTACTTACTATTATAGCGCAAATAACCCCCGTAGACTCCACAGAGGCTTCCCCATCACATCAGGGCCTAGGGCAGGGGATTTACCATTGTAGGACACACGGCCCCCACAGACTCCACAGAGGCTTCCACCTCCCATCAAGGCCTAGGGCAGGGAACTTACCATTGAAGCACACACGACCCCCACAGACTCCACAGAGGCTTCCACCTCCCATCAGGGCCTAGGGCAGGGAACTTATCATTGTAGCACTCACGACCCCCACAGACTCCACAGAGGCTTCCACCTCCCATCAGGGCCTAGGGCAGGTTACTTACCATTGTAGCACACACGACCCCCACAGACTCCACAGAGGCTTCCACCTCACATCAGGCCCTAGGGCAGGGTATTTACTTCTTACAGCACACAGGACCCCACAGACTCCACAGAGGCTTCCACCTCCCATCAAGGCCTAGGGCAGGGTACTTACTATTATAGCGCACACGGCCCCCATAGACTCCACAGAGGCTTCCACCTCCCATCGGGGCCTAGGGCAGGGTACTTACTATTATAGCGCAAATAACCCCCGTAGACTCCACAGAGGCTTCCCCATCACATCAGGGCCTAGGGCAGGGGATTTACCATTGTAGGACACACGGCCCCCACAGACTCCACAGAGGCTTCCACCTCCCATCAAGGCCTAGGGCAGGGAACTTACCATTGAAGCACACACGACCCCCACAGACTCCACAGAGGCTTCCACCTCCCATCAGGGCCTAGGGCAGGGAACTTATCATTGTAGCACTCACGACCCCCACAGACTCCACAGAGGCTTCCACCTCCCATCAGGGCCTAGGGCAGGTTACTTACCATTGTAGCACACACGACCCCCACAGACTCCACAGAGGCTTCCACCTCACATCAGGCCCTAGGGCAGGGTATTTACTTCTTACAGCACACAGGACCCCACAGACTCCACAGAGGCTTCCACCTCCCATCAAGGCCTAGGGCAGGGTACTTACTATTATAGCACACACGACCCCCATAGACTCCACAGAGGCTTCCACCTCCCACCAGGGCCTCGGGCAGGGTACTTACTATTATAGCGCACACGGCCCCCATAGACTCCACAGAGGCTTCCCCCTCCCATCAGGGCCTAGGGCAGGGGACTTAGTATTATAGCGCAGACGACCCCCATAGTCTCCACAGAGGCTTCCACCTCCCATCAGGGCCTAGGGCAGGGGACTTACTATTATAGCGAACACGACCCCCGTAGACTCCACAGAGGCTTCCACCTCACATCGAGGCCTAGGGCAGGGGACTTAGTATTATAGCGCAGACGACCCCCATAGTCTCCACAGAGGCTTCCACCTCCCATCAGGGCCTAGGGCAGGGTACTTACTATTATAGCACACACGACCCCCATAGACTCCACAGAGGCGTCCACCTCCCATCAGGGCCTAGGGCAGGGGACTTACCATTGTAGGACACACGGCCTCCACAGACTCCACAGAGGCTTCCACCTCCCATCAAGGCCTAGGGCAGGGAACTTACCATTGAAGCACACACGACCCCCACAGACTCCACAGAGGCTTCCACCTCCCATCAGGGCCTAGGGCAGGGAACTTATCATTGTAGCACTCACGACCCCCACAGACTCCACAGAGGCTTCCACCTCCCATCAGGGCCTAGGGCAGGTTACTTACCATTGTAGCACACACGACCCCCACAGACTCCACAGAGGCTTCCACCTCACATCAGGCCCTAGGGCAGGGTATTTACTTCTTACAGCACACAGGACCCCACAGACTCCACAGAGGCTTCCACCTCCCATCAAGGCCTAGGGCAGGGTACTTACTATTATAGCACACACGACCCCCATAGACTCCACAAAGGCTTCACCTCCCATCAAGGCCTAGGGCAGGGTACTTACTATTATAGCACACACGACCCCCATAGACTCCACAAAGGCTTCACCTCCCATCAGGGCCTAGGGCAGGGTACTTACTATTATAGCACACACGGCCCCCACAGACTCCACAGAGGCTTCCACCTCCCATCAGGGCCTAGGGCAGGGTACTTACCATTGTAGCGCACACGACCCCCACAGACTCCACAGAGGCTTCCACCTCCCATCAGGGCCTAGGGCAGGGTACTTACCATTGTAGCGCACACGACCCCCGTAGACTCCACAGAGGCTTCCCCCTCCCATCGGGGCCTAGGGCAGGGCACTTACTATTACCCGTAGACTCCACAGAGGCTTCAACCTCCCATCGGGGCCTAGGGCAGGGTACTTACTATTCTAGCGCACAGGACCCCCGTAGACTCCACAGAGGCTTCCACCGCACATCAGGGCCTAGGGCAGGGTACTTACTATTATAGCGCAAACGACCCCCGTAGACTCCACAGAGGCTTTCACCTCCCATCAGGGCCTAGGGCAGGGTACTTACTATTATAGCGCACACGACCCCCGTAGACTCCACACAGGCTTCCAACTCCCATCAGGGCCTAGGGCAGGGCACTTACTATTATAGCGCACACAACCCCCGTAGACTCCACAGAGGCTTCCACCTCCCATCAGGGCCTAGGGCAGGGCACTTACTATTATAGCGCACACGACCCCCGTAGACTCCACAGAGGCTTCCACCTCCCATCAGGGCCTAGGGCAGGGTACTTACTATTATAGCGCACACGACCCCCATAGACTCCACAGAGGCTTCCACCTCCCATCAGGGCCTAGGGCAGGGTACTTACTATTATAGCGCACACGACCCCCATAGACTCCACAGAGGCTTCCACCTCCCATCAGGGCCTAGGGCAGTGGACTTACTATCATAGCACACACGACCCCCGTAGACTCCACAGAGGCTTCCACCTCCCATCAGGGCCTAGGGCAGGGTACTTACTATTATAGCGCACACGACCCCCGTAGACTCCACAGAGGCATCCACCTCCCATCAGGGCCTAGGGCAGGGCACTTACTATCATAGCGCACACGACCCCCGTAGACTCCACAGAGGCTTCCACCTCCCATCAGGGCCTAGGGCAGGGTACTTACTATTATAGCGCACACGACCCCCGTAGACTCCACAGAGGCTTCCACCTCCCATCAGGGCCTAGGGCAGGGTACTTACTATTATAGCGCCGACGACCCCCATAGACTCCACAGAGGGATCCACCTCCCATCAGGGCCTAGGGCAGGGGACTTACTATTATAGCGCACACGACCCCCGTAGACTCCACAGAGGCTTCCACCTCCCATCAGGGCCTAGGGCATGGTACTTACTATTATAGCGCCGACAACCCCCATAGACTCCACAGAGGGATCCACCTCCCATCAGGGCCTAGGGCAGGGGACTTACTATTGTAGCGCACACGACCCCCACAGACTCCACAGAGGCTTCCACCTCCCATAAGGGTCTAGGGCAGGGGACTTACTATTATAGCGCACACGACCCCCACAGACTCCACAGATGCTTCCACCTCTCATCGGGGCCTAGGGCAGGGTACTTACTATTATAGCACAAACGACCCCCATAGACTCCACAGAGGCTTCCACCTCCCATCGGGGCCTATGGCAGGTTACTTACCATTATCGCACACACGACCCCCACAGACTCCACAGAGGCTTCCACCTCCCAACAGGGCCTAGGGCAGGCTACTTAACATTGTAGCACACACGACCCCCACAGACTCCACAGAGGCTTCCACCTCCCATCAGGGCCTAGGGCAGGGTACTTACCATTGTAGCACACACGACCCCCACAGACTCCACAGAGGCTTCCACCTCCCATCAGGGCCTAGGGCAGGGTACTTACTATTGTAGCACACACGACCCCCACAGACTCCACAGAGGCTTCCACCTCCCATCAGGGCCTAGGGCAGGGCACTTATTATTATCGCACACACGACCCCCACAGACTCCACAGAGGCTTCCACCTCCCATCAGGGCCTAGGGCAGGGTGCTTACTATTATAGCACACACGGCCCCCACAGACTCCACAGAGGCTTCCACCTTCCATCAGGGCCTAGGGCAGGGTACTTACCATTGTAGCGCACACGACCCCCACAGACTCCACAGAGGCTTCCACCTCCCATCAGGGCCTAGGGCAGGGTACTTACCATTGTAGCGCACACGACCCCCGTAGACTCCACAGAGGCTTCCCCCTCCCATCGGGGCCTAGGGCAGGGCACTTACTATTATAGCACACACGACCCTCGTAGAATCCACAGAGGCTTCCCCCTCCCATCGGGGCCTAGGGCAGGGTACTTACTATTATAGCGCACACGACCCCCGTAGACTCCACAGAGGCTTCCCCCTCCCATCGGGGCCTAGGGCAGGGTACTTACTATTATAGCGCACACGACCCCCGTAGACTCCACAGAGGCTTCAACCTCCCATCGGGGCCTAGGGCAGGGTACTTACTATTCTAGCGCACAGGACCCCCGTAGACTCCACAGAGGCTTCCACCGCACATCAGGGCCTAGGGCAGGGTACTTACTATTATAGCGCAAATGACCCCCGTAGACTCCACAGAGGCTTCCACCTCCCATCAGGGCCTAGGGCAGGGTACTTACTATTATAGCGCACACGACCCCCGTAGACTCCACACAGGCTTCCAACTCCCATCAGGGCCTAGGGCAGGGCACTTACTATTATAGCGCACACAACCCCCATAGACTCCACAGAGGCTTCCACCTCCCATCAGGGCCTAGGGCAGGGCACTTACTATTATAGCGCACACGACCCCCGTAGACTCCACAGAGGCTTCCACCTCCCATCAGGGCCAAGGGCAGGGTACTTACTATTATAGCGCACACGACCCCCATAGACTCCACAGAGGCTTCCACCTCCCATCAGGGCCTAGGGCAGGGTACTTACTATTATAGCGCACACGACCCCCATAGACTCCACAGAGGCTTCCACCTCCCATCAGGGCCTAGGGCAGTGGACTTACTATCATAGCACACACGACCCCCGTAGACTCCACAGAGGCATCCACCTCCCATCAGGGCCTAGGGCAGGGCACTTACTATCATAGCACACACGACCCCCGTAGACTCCACAGAGGCTTCCACCTCCCATCAGGGCCTAGGGCAGGGTACTTACTATTATAGCGCACACGACCCCCGTAGACTCCACAGAGGCTTCCACCTCCCATCAGGGCCTAGGGCAGGGTACTTACTATTATAGCGCCGACGACCCCCATAGACTCCACAGAGGGATCCACCTCCCATCAGGGCCTAGGGCAGGGGACTTACTATTATAGCGCACACGACCCCCGTAGACTCCACAGAGGCTTCCACCTCCCATCAGGGCCTAGGGCATGGTACTTACTATTATAGCGCCGACAACCCCCATAGACTCCACAGAGGGATCCACCTCCCATCAGGGCCTAGGGCAGGGGACTTACTATTGTAGCGCACACGACCCCCACAGACTCCACAGAGGCTTCCACCTCCCATAAGGGTCTAGGGCAGGGGACTTACTATTATAGCGCACACGACCCCCACAGACTCCACAGATGCTTCCACCTCTCATCGGGGCCTAGGGCAGGGTACTTACTATTATAGCACAAACGACCCCCATAGACTCCACAGAGGCTTCCACCTCCCATCGGGGCCTAGGGCAGGTTACTTACCATTATCGCACACACGACCCCCACAGACTCCACAGAGGCTTCCACCTCCCAACAGGGCCTAGGGCAGGCTACTTAACATTGTAGCACACACGACCCCCACAGACTCCACAGAGGCTTCCACCTCCCATCAGGGCCTAGGGCAGGGTACTTACCATTGTAGCACACACGACCCCCACAGACTCCACAGAGGCTTCCACCTCCCATCAGGGCCTAGGGCAGGGTACTTACTATTGTAGCACACACGACCCCCACAGACTCCACAGAGGCTTCCACCTCCCATCAGGGCCTAGGGCAGGGCACTTATTATTATCGCACACACAACCCCCACAGACTCCACAGAGGCTTCCACCTCCCATCAGGGCCTAGGGCAGGGTACTTACTTCTTACAGCACACACGACCCCCACAGACTCCACAGAGGCTTCCACCTCACATCAGGGCCCCGGGCAGGGGACTTACTATTATAGCACACACGACCCCCATAGACTCCACAGAGGCTTCCACCTCCCATCAGGGCCTAGGGCAGGGCACTTACTATTATAGCGCACACGACCCCCACAGACTCCACAGAGGCTTCCACGTCCCATCGGGGCCTAGGGCAGGTTACTTACTATTATAGCACACACGACCCCCATAGACTCCACAGAGGCTTCCACCTCCCATCAGGCCCTAGGGCAGGGTACTTACTATTGTAGCGCAGACGACCCCCATAGACTCCACAGAGGCTTCCACCTCCCATCAAGGCCTAGGGCAGGGTACCTGCTATTATAGCGCAGACGACCCCTATAGACTCCACAGAGGCTTCCACCTCCCATCAGGGCCTAGGGCAGGGGACTTACTATCATAGCGCACACGACCCCCGTAGACTCCACAGAGGCTTCCACCTCCCATCGGGGCCTAGGGCAGGGTACTTACTATTATAGCGCACACGACCCCCGTAGACTCCACAGAGGCTTCCACCTCCCATCGGGGCCTAGGGCAGGGTACTTACTATTATAGCGCACACGACCCCCATAGACTCCACAGAGGCTTCCACCTCCCATCGGGGCCTAGGGCAGGGTACTTACTATTATAGCGCACACGACCCCCATAGACTCCACAGAGGCTTCCACCTCCCATCAGGGCCTAGGGCAGGGTACTTACTATTATAGCACACACGACCCCCATAGACTCCAAAGAGGCTTCCACCTCCCATCGGGGCCTAGGGCAGGGTACTTACTATTATAGCACACACGACCCCCATAGACTCCACCGAGGCTTCCCCCTCCCATCAGGGCCTAGGGCAGGATACTTACTATTATAGCACACACGGCCCCCATAGACTCCACAGAGGCTTCCACCTCCCATCGGGGCCTAGGGCAGGGGACTTACTATCATAGCACACACGACCCCCATAGACTCCACAGAGGCTTCCATCTCCCATCAGGGCCTAGGGCAGGGGACTTACTATCATAGCACACACTGCCCCCGTAGACTCCACAGAGGCTTCCACCTCCCATCAGGGCCTTGGGCAGGGGACTTACTATTATAGCACACACGACCCCCGTAGACTCCACAGAGGCTTCCACCTCCCATCGGGGCCTAGGGCAGGGGACTTACTATCATAGCACTCACGACCCCCATAGACTCCACAGAGGCTTCCACCTCCCATCGGGGCCTAGGGCAGGGCACTTACTATTACAGCGCAGACGACCCCCGTAGACTCCACAGAGGCTTCCACCTCCCATCAGGGCCTAGGGCAGGGTACTTACTATAGCGCCGACGACCCCCATAGACTTCACAGAGACTTCCACCTCCCATCAGGGCCTAGGGCAGGGGACTTACTATTATAGCACACACGACCCCCGTAGACTCCACAGAGGCTACCACCTCCCATCAGGGTCTAGGGCAGGGGACTTACTATTATAGCGCACACGACCCCCGTAGACTCCACAGAGGCTTCCACCTCCCATCAGGGCCTAGGGCAGGGTACTTACTATTATAGCACACATGACCCCCACAGACTCCACAGAGGCTTACACCTCCCATCAGGGCCTAGGGCAGGGTACTTACCATTATCGCACACACGACCCCCACAGACTCCACAGAGGCTTCCACCTCCCATCAGGGCCTAGGGCAGGTTACTTACCAATGTAGCACACACGACCCCCACAGACTCCACAGAGGCTTCCACCTCACATCAGGGCCTAGGGCAGGGTACTTACTTCTTACAGCACACATAACCCCACAGACTCCAGAGAGGCTTCCACCTCCCATCGGGGCCTAGGGCAGGGGACTTACCATTGTAGCGCACACGACCCCCACAGACTCCACAGAGGCTTCCACCTCCCATCAGGGCCTAGGGCAGGGTACTTACTATTATAGTGCACACGACCCCCATAGTCTCCACAGAGGCTTCCACCTCCCATTGGGGCCTTGGGCAGGGTACTTACTATTATAGTGCACACGACCCCCATAGTCTCCACAGAGGCTTCCACCTCCCATCAGGGCCTAGGGCAGGGTACTTACCATTGTATCGCACACAACCCCCACAGACTCCACAGAGGCTTCCACCTCCCATCAGGGCCTAGGGCAGGGTACTTACTATTATAGCACACACGACCCCCAAAGACTCCACAGAGGCTTCCACCTCCCGTCGGGGCCTGGGGCAGGGTACTTACTATTATAGCGCACACGACCCCCGTAGACTCCACAGAGGCTTCCACCTCCCATCAGGGACTAGGGCAGGGTACTTACTATTATAGCACACACGACCCCCAAAGACTCCACAGAGGCTTCCACCTCCCGTCGGGGCCTGGGGCAGGGTACTTACTATTATAGCGCACACGACCCCCGTAGACTCCACAGAGGCTTCCACCTCCCATCGGGGCGTGGGGCAGGGTACTTACTATTATAGCACACACGACCCCCATAAACTCCACCGAGGCTTCCCCCTCCCATCGGGGCCTAGGGCAGGTTACTAACTATTATAGCACACACGACCCCCGTAGAATCCACAGAGGCTTCCCCCTCCCATCGGGGCCTAGGGCAGGGTACTTACTATTATAGCACACACGACCCCCAAAGACTCCACAGAGGCTTCCACCTCCCATCAGGGCCTAGGGCAGGGCACTTACTATTATAGCGCAGACGACCCCCATAGACTCCACAGAGGCATCCACCGCACATCAGGGCCTAGGGCAGGGTACTTACTATTATAGCACACACGACCCCCGCAGACTCCACAGAGGCTTCCACCTCCCATCAGTGCCTAGGGCAGGGTACTTACTTCTTACAGCACACACGACCCCCACAGTCTCCACAGAGGCTTCCACCTCACATCAGCGCCTACGGCAGGGTACTTACTATTATAGCGCACACGACCCCCGTAGACTCCACAGAGGCTTCCACCTCCCATCGGGGCCTAGGGCAGGTTACTTACCATTGTAGCGCACACGACCCCCGTAGATTCCACAGAGGCTTCCACCTCCCATCAGGGCCTAGGGCAGGGTACTTACTATTATAGCACACACGACCCCCAAAGACTCCACAGAGGCTTCCCCCTCCCATCGGGGCCTAGGGCAGGGGATTTACTATTATAGCGCACACGACCCCCGTAGACTCCACAGAGGCTTCCACCTCCCATCGGGGCCTAGGGCAGGGTACTTACTATTATAGCGCACACGACCCCCGTAGACTCCACAGAGGCTTCCACCACACATCAGGGCCTAGGGCAGGGTACTTACTATTATAGCGCACACGACCCCCGTAGACTCCACAAAGGCTTCCCCCTCCCATCGGGGCCTAGGGCAGGGCACTTACTATTATAGCACACACAGCCCCCATAGACTCCACAGAGGCTTCCACCTCCCATCAGGGCCTTGGGCAGAGTACTTACTATTAATGCACACACGACCCCCGTAGACTCCACAGAGGCTTCCACCTCCCATCGGGGCCTAGGGCAGGATACTTACTACTATAGCGCACACGACCCCCGTAGACTCCACAGAGGCTTCCACCTCCCATCAGGGCCCTCCATAGACTCCACAGAGGCTTCCCCCTCCCATCAGGGACTAGGGTAGGGCGCTTACTATTATAGCGCACACGACCCCCATAGACTCCACAGAGGCTTCCACCACCCATCAGGGCCTAGGGCAGGGTTCTTACTATTATAGCGCACACGGCCCCCATGGACTCCACAGAGGCATGAACCTCACATCAGGGCCTAGGGCAGGGGGCTTACTATCATAGCATACGCAACCCCCATAGACTCCACCGAGGCTTCCCCTCCAATCAGGGCCTAGGGCAGGGTGCTTACTATCATAGCACACACGACCCCCATAGACTCCACAGAGGCTTCCCCCTCCCATCAGGGCCTAGGGCAGGGCGCTTACTATTATAGCACGCACGGCCCTCACAGACTCCACAGAGGCTTCCCCCTCCCATCAGGGTCTTGGGCAGGGGACTTACTATTATAGCACGCACGACCCCCACAGACTCCACAGAGGCTTCCACCTCCCATCAGGGCCTGGGGCAGGGGACTTACTATTATAGCGCACACGACCCCCACAGACTCCACAGAGGCTTCCACCTCCCATCAGGGCCTAGGGCAGGGCACTTACTATTATAGCGCACACGACCCCCGTAGACTCCACAGAGGCTTCCACCTCCCATCGGGGCCTAGGGCAGGGCACTTACTATTATAGCGCACACGACCCCCATAGACTCCACAGAGGCTTCCACCTCCCATCAGGGCCTAGGGCAGGGTAGTTACTATTGTAGCACACACGACCCCCATAGACTCCACAGAGGCTTCCACCTCCCATCAGGGCCTAGGGCAGGGTACTTACTATTATAGCACACACGGCCCCCATAGACTCCACAGAGGCTTCCACCTCCCATCGGGGCCTAGGGCAGGGGACTTACTATCATAGCACACACGACCCCCATAGACTCCACAGAGGCTTCCATCTCCCATCAGGGCCTAGGGCAGGGGACTTACTATTATAGCACACACGACCCCCACGGGCTCCACAGAGGCTTCCACCTCCCATCAGGGACTAGGGCAGGGCACTTACTATTATAGCACACACGACCCCCATAGACTCAAAGAGGCTTCCACCTCCCATCAGGGCCTAGGGCAGGGCACTTACCATTGTAGCGCACACGACCCCCACAGACTCCACAGAGGCTTCCACCTCACATCAGGGCCTAGGGCAGGGGACTTACTATTATAGCGCACACGACCCCCGTAGACTCCACAGAGGCTTCCACCTCCCATCGGGGCCTAGGGCAGGGTACTTACCATTGTAGCGCACACAACCCCCATAGACTCCACAGAGGCTTCCACCTCCCATCGGGGCCTAGGGCAGGGCACTTACTATTATAGCGCACACGACCCCCGTAGACTCCACAGAGGCTTCCACCTCCCATCAGGGTCTAGGGCAGGGTGCTTACTATTCTAGCGCACACGACCCCCGTAGACTCCACAGAGGCTTCCCCCTCCCATCGGGGCCTAGGGCAGGGCACTTACTATTATAGCGCACACGACCCGCGTAGACTCCACAGAGGCTTCCACCTCCCATCAGGGCCTAGGGCAGGGCACTTACTATTATAGCGCACACGACCCCCACAGACTCCACAGAGGCTTCCACCTCACATCGGGGCCTAGGGCAGGGGACTTACTATTATAGCACACACGAGCCCCATAGACTCCACAGAGGCTTCCAGCTCCCATCAGGGCCTTGGGCAGGGGACTTACTATTATAGCGCACACGACCCCCGTAGACTCCACAGAGGCTTCCACCTCCCATCAGGGCCTAGGGCAGGGTACTTACTATTATAGCACACAAGACCCCCGGGATCCTGGCTCTTTTACAGACACGGGCGACGAAGGGGGCACAGTCGACGTAGATCAGTACTACGATAACAATGGCGAATGCGTTTATGTCATCCAGTCACCAGATCACACAGACCCACTGGTGGCAAACTCACCGGTCGATAACCATTTCCAATATAATAACCTGCTCCTGAAGGCTGCAGAGCACTTCAAGATAGACACACAAGAAACCCAGGTCGACAAGGACGTTGTTGAAGATATCCTTGGGGATAAAAAAGCTGCAACCCAGTTTATCCCCATGTTGCAATCAGCGCAGAGACTCATCCAACCTTCTCTGTTCACACAAAATTTACCGCGGGCAGTCAACGCGTGCATTGAGAAAATCATCAAACCAGCCCCCACATACACCTTATACATTAGGTGGCAGTTAAAACCTGACTCTTTAGTGGTAACAACTACAAGGAAAAGAGCAGGAAACCCTCTGGCCTCTTCGGAAGCCCCTCTCGATGAGGAGAGTAAAACGATCTACACCTTTGAAGGAAGGTTGCTTCATCGGCAGCATACTAAACTAGAATTGCTAATAAAACAACGCTATTAGCCAGTTACAACTGTCACACATGGGATGAGATCGCTGAATAAATCGAATCAGTCCCAGAGCCCCTTAAACACAGCTGTCACTCACCATCGCAGAGGGAAAACAAGTAGCCAACTGCATCCTCAAAAACAACTTGGATGTAGCGGACAATGCAGGAAGAATTGTGGCAGAAGGCACACTAATTAAATGCTACACGTGGCTACGACAATCAGGCTTCAAGCTTGAAACGCAGGCTGCCCTCCTTAACATGCCCATCAAACCCAATGCTTTGTTTGGCAAATCGGTGGAGGACGTTCCTAAAAGCACAAAAGAGGAATATGACACCCTCAAATCATTAGGGCAGCTCACCAACAAACCATTTGGGCAAAGAGGATGGTATGACACCTGCCGTTTTAGAGGGCAAAACTCTCAACGGTCGTCAAATTATAGTCAAGTGGCCAGAACTCTTCCTGGGGTTTGTCACAGGGACAATCCTCCCAACAAGGGTTTCAAGTGGCCCAAGAAGGTCTCTAAGTAGGGGCAGCTCCTCTTCCTCTAGTGGGGGCTCGACCCCCCCCAACAATGACCACCCGATACAGGTTCCCTCCCATGCCACTCCAGTAGGAGGCTGTATTTCACACTTTACTCACGCATGGGAGGGGATCACTTCCAACAAGTGGGTACTTTCCACCATGGCAGGCGGCTATTGTATAGAGCTGATCCAACAACCATCCACCACCCACCAAGACAAAGGCACAATTCCAAGGAAGAGCAACGTATCATGTTGGGAGAGGTGAAGGTGCTGCTTCTAAAGGACACCATAGAAATCGTCCCGGCAAACCAGGTAAACAAGGGTATTTATTCAATGTACTTCCTTGTGCCAAAGAAAGATCTAATGATGCGCCCTCTCCCAGACCTGCACCCGGCGAACACCTATGTCAAACCTCAAAAATTCTGCATGACAAAGCTACAGGAGGCAGTCCCACTGCTGGAGCAGGGGGACTAGATGGCAACCTGGGATATGAAAGATGCATACTTTCATATTTCAATGTTCCCAGCGCACAGAAGGTTTGTGCATTTCAAAATAGCAAACCAACGCTACCGCGTTGCACAGCTGTGGTCTAGTCCTTTTCATCAGGGTGGCTGCCGGGAGCTACATAGTCCTCTCCCAACAGCCTATGCATTGCAACACCATTGCCTAGTAGGTTTGTTTAAGACGCTAGTTTTGCTCTCCGTTGCTCTACCTCAGCAGCTTCCTCGTTTTTCTGCCTTTTCTCTCTGCCTTCCAGCTTCAGCTCTTCTCTCCCTCTTAGTCGCGGCTGGCCCTGCCTCCTTCCGCAGTGCCACCGCCTCTCCCGGGCTCTCTCTCTCCCTGCTTCCCGACTCCGTTCCTCTGGGTATTTTCACTCCCCTTTGTCTGCCTCCGGAGTTTGGTTCCCTTTTCTGCCTATTCCCATTCCTCTCTCGCTCCCCCGAGCGCCTTCCACCGATTGCTTTGGCTACCTCTGCTCTCAAGGTTCTTTTTGCATCACTCAGTGGTAGCTGCTTCCCTGGCTACGGATTCACTCCAGAACATAAACCTACCTTTCTCTTTTCACCCTGTGGATTCTAACCAACGCTCACTTCACACTGGAAATACTGCCCTTAAGCCTAATCGGGTGAGTATCCTTTCATTCCTGGTGCATATCGTGGAGACTGCCTATCATCTCTGCCATTAAGACCACTGCAGACCTGCACAGCTCAACTGTTCCATCAAGGTTTTTATTTATATCATGCGTGGCTTTTTCCCCTCTTCTGGTTGCTTCGGGGAAGAGTTCCCTGGCTCACTAGCTGCATAGGCAGGCATAGTGGCTTCCCTCCGAGGTAGACCCTACCTCTACAAAAAATAGGACTTTTGCAGAAGGGGAAGAAGGAATGAAGACTACCCGAACTCCAGCACTTCAGGTGAGGAAGAGGAAATTGTATCAGATTCTGGTGAAGAAACCAGTGAGGTTGCTACTCTTCGGCATAGCCTCTGCTCCAAGGGTATTTACCAAGGTATTAGCAGTGTGGCAGCGCCCCTACGGAGGGAATCAATCCCAGTGTACCCTTATCTGGACAAATGGCTGATCACAGGGAAATCCCCCCAAATTTGGAAACAAAATACCCAAAGAACAATCAATGCCTTGTTCAAATTGAGATTCTCAATCAACAAAAAGAAATCAAGTCTTGTTCCAAACAAGACCAAACAGTTCTTATGAGCTGTCATAAAGACAGAAGGGGGACTAGTCGTTCCATCAAACAAAAGAGGGCAAAACATACTGTTGCAAATACCTCAGTATCTAGCCGTCGCCAAATAACCATACGCAAAGCAATGCGCTTGCTCGGATGATGTCATCATGCATTTACTTGGTCCCAGACGCACGACTGTGCATGTGTCCAATGCAAGAATGGTTAGCGAAACAGTGGTCTCAGGCAAGTGGTCAGTGGGACAATCTAGTGGTAGTTTTGCTAACCCTAGTACAAGCTCTACGCTGGTGGACAAAGGAGAACAAGTTAAAGGGGAAACCTTTTCACGATCCTTCAGTGCAAGCAGTTGTCACGACAGACGCATCACTCACCAGGTGGGGAGCTCATAACCTTCACCACACAGTGCATGGATGCAGATCCCACCACAGAAGAAAATACATCTTCTGGGACTACTAGCAGTGTTCAAAGCCCTAAAAGCTTTCCAAGTGCACGTGTCAGGCCAAACAGTTCAAGTCCTCGTGGACAGCACTACCACCATGTTTTACATAAACAAGCAGGGGGCATACACTCTCCATGTCTGTCCAGGCTATCCCAGAAAATGTGGAAGTGGGCACTCAAGCGGGGCATGTTTCTAACATCGCAACATTTTCCAGAGGAACTCAGTTCTCTGGCAGACTCGCTAAGCAGAGATCCTCTACCCGAAGAGCATGAGTGGTAACTCGACAAAAATATTGTAGACAAGATCTTTACACTACGGGGGTACCCCCCTCTAGACTCGTTCACAACAAGACAAATTAAACAATGCCCAGACTTTGCATCTAGGTTCCCCCAACACAACTCCAAGGGGAATGCCCTGTGGGTGAAATGGTCAGGGAAATGTGCCTATCCTTTTCTCCCAACTCCACTAATGAACAAAGTAGTCAACAAAATGCACAATGAACAAGTACTACTAATCCTAGTTGTTCCTATGTGGGCGAGACAACCTTGGTTTCCACATCTGTGCAAACTGGCTATGAGCGATCCAATCAAACTCCTGTGCCCCTATAACCTGCTTACGCAACACAGGGGGGACAATGTTACACCCTCAACCTCAGTCTATGAACTTGGCAGCTTGGCTCCTGAAGTCATAAAATTGGGGCATTTAAAACTACCTCAAAAATAAATGTATGGGCATTCTCAAAGAGGCCCGTAAACCAAACACTAGACATTGTTATTTTAACAAGTGGAAAAGATTTGTAATATGGTGCCATTCAAAACAAATAAACCTGATAGAATGTACTCCATCAGACTTTCTTCACTATATGCTCCACTTGCTAGACTCAGGATTTACAACTCAATCAAAGTTCACCTAGTGGCTCTATCTGCGTACACCACTTCCCAGATAAGGTGTCCTGGTGGGAAGTCCCGGTCATGAAGGCGTTCATGGAGGGATTAAAGACTCCACCCTCCCATTTCCAACCTGCCTCCAGGGTGGGACCTACATGTAGTACTTGCTAAGCGCATAGGACCCCTCTTTCAGCCTATGCATAAATGCAGCCTTAAACACCTCACATACAAAAGGGCTTTTCTGGTGGCCATCACCTTCATAAGAAGAGTCAGTGAAATACAAGCTTTGTCAGTGCAAAACCCTTTCTTTGTCATCTACAAAGACAAACTGGTATTAAGAACACACCCTAGGTTTTCTCCTAAGTTCATCGCTAAGTTCCATGTCAGTCAATCCATTGAACTGCCAGCTTTCTTTCAAAATCCATCAAGCACAGCTGAGAAAAAACGCCATACACTAGATGTAAGGTGGGCGATCCTTTACTAAGTAAACAAGTTAAGACCGTTAGGAAAACAGACCAACTGTTTGTCTCCATAGCTCCAGGCAGGGAAGGAGGCTGTGTGTCCAAAAACGCCATTTCCAGGTGGATAGTCAGAGGTATACGGCTCTTCTACTCTCTGTCAAAGAAAACTCTGCTTTTCATTCCAAGAGCTCACTCCACCAGGGGTACATGAGCTACCTTGGCCTTTATCGCTGACATCCCGCTGGACGCCATTTGCAAAGCAGCTACATGGAGCTCTATCCACACCTTTACTCAACACTACTGCATTGGCACACATTCTAAAGCAGATTCACAGGTGGGGCAAGCGGTGTTGAAACATCTATTCACCTCCGTACCTTCTCACAACCCACCACCTTCTCCAAACACTGCTTGCTAATCTATGCATAACGTGATCTAAGCAGATTCCACAAGCCTCAGAAGGGATACATTACTCACCGTGATCGTATTTCTAATGCTTGTATCTGCTTAGATTCACATGCGCCCACCCTTCCTACCATGTGGAGTAGAAGGTGCATAGATGTTTCCAGGCTTCATCTGTCATAACTCTGCTTTACTACACCTGTGCTCATGCTACACTTCATGCAACCTCATGTCAGAAACAAAACAATCTGAGGGACCTTGATGCGTGAAGCACCATGGGTACAGTAGATGTCACACTAGGGATAGTATTACTGACACGCCCTCTCGACGTTCCTTTTCAAGTTTTGAAAACAAAATCTGTAATACTCTGCAGCTACCACTAGATGTCGGCCTATGCACAGCATGGGAATCTAAGCAGATAGAAGCATTAGAAATACGATTACCGTGAGTAATGTATTCCATATATTGGAAGTACAAATATGTAAAGGATATAATATAATTGTATGAAAGATAATGTGCTTAAAATGAACAATACAAAACAAAGAAAGAATAGCATAGATAAATAAATAAATAAAAAATATTTTTTCCTTGGGCTTTTTTGACAAAGGATCGACGTCGATCAAAAAGCTATATCAGAAAAAACTAAAATAGAAGTAAAAAAGATAATTTGAAGATACTAAAAAACCAATAATGATATAAAAAGAATTAACAGAAAGTGTAAACAAAGGAGTTAGAAAAATAGTGTCAAATGCATTTTGTTTAAAAAAATAATAATCAAAGGTAGGGAAAATATTCTGATCCTCTGGAATACGAGTGGTGGTTGATGGTGCTTACTTAAATATATTGAAACAATATATTTAATAAACTTGGAACTAAAAGAAAAAAACTGAGTAAGTATTGACAGCTGAATTGACTTGTTGTAATGGAGGAAACACCTCTCACACACCTGTGCAGAACATTACCAAGATACACAGCCCAGATTATGCAGAACCAGTCCGAATGGCTTAAGGGCAGGGCCAATAAAACATTTATGCCCTGGCCTCCAGGAGGTTGGTTGTCAAATATGGTATTATGTAACCCGACAACATATTTACATGCCACGCATAAGGGAAAGAAGCTAGAGAAAAGATTGCCAGTTCTAGAGCTTTGGAAAATGTACCAGAATGGTGAGTGGATGCTTAGTCAGCATAAAGGGGAAGTTGTACCACCTTCAGCTCCTCTTTTCCCTCCTTAGAAACAAGACATAGAAGACAACGAGAAGGATTTTACCCTCTAACGGAACTAAAAGCAGAAGTGAGGTATGTTAATCTACCATACGAACCCCCTGCCTACACTAGTGAAGAGACAAAGGAAGACAGTAATAGTTGAGAACGTAAATATATACAGACACGCGATGGAAGAAAACAGTGTGATGAGAAAATGATAGAACAAACAGATAGAGATAGAGGAAGAGGCAGAGAAACAAAGAAGAATTACAGATATAATTAAGCGTACAACAATAGTACCGAACGAAAGGATGGGAGGACAAATATTGTTCAAACTGGATGGTAAAGGTATTAGTGGAGTTCAAGAAAGAGAAGAAAGGGAAGAGCAAGAAGAAAGCGAAAGAGAAGGAAGAAGAGAGACTATACAAGCAAGAAAGAAACAAGGAATTTAAGCGAAGGGAAGAGCTAAGAAAGTATGAGGCAAAAAGGGAGAAAGAGAGTCTAGAAGAAGAGAAATTAGAAGAAATAGAAGTTCAAAGATTGAAAGCACGTAGGTTAAAAAGAAGGCGAGAGGAAGAGGAATTAAGGGAAATAAGGAAAAGGGAGGAAGAAATGAACAGAAGTACGTGATTTAAAGATGATGAGATTGAATACTTATGCTATAGAAGCATGATACCCATAGAAACGCAAGAGCGAAATGAAGAGCAGAGAGGGTCAAAACCATCCCGTGGAGGGTGGCGAGGACCATTAGCTATGCCGACATAGAGAGAAGAAGATACAAAGACTGTAGGAGCAAGGATGAGAAAACTATTTAGACAAATGATGGATAAGGAATGATATATAATTCAAGAGGGTGAACAAGGAGTCTCCTTTAGAGGAACAGGAGGAAGCTTGGATGATGTCAGACTAAATGATTATAGAACTATATTTATAAGTGGGTTAGATCTTGAGGGCGTGGAAGAGGACAATAGTCATACGAGTTGCGGCATGATAATGTCAGACGAGAATGGGAAACAAAATAAGAAGAGGGCCAAACAGGTTTTCAAGAGAATCAAGCATAGATAAAGGAGTAAAATTGTTAGATCTAGAGGACCCTATAAAAACAACACCAGAACCGGTCTGACGTTAATTCATTGCGCGTTTGTTTTCCACTGCACTTTTTGCCGAAAATATTTTTTCTGAAAAAAAACATTGAACAATGTGGGGAGGCAAATAAGGGGTAGAGTGGTGTGGTGCATAGGGGATAAATAATAGGAGAGGGGAGGAATAGGGGACCCCACCAAATAAAATAAAACATTCTATGGTATTTTTTTCAGCAAAACATTATCGGCAAAAAAAGCAGTCAAAATAAAACTGGATGAATGAACCTAGAATCCCAGAACCAATACCATATACTGAAGAGCACAAGTACGATCATACAGTGCAGGGGATGCGTCCCCACCCTATGTGAGCAGACTAAAAGCATTGCCACAGAGAAACCAAGCAGGCAATGATAATGATGCCTGGAAGACGAGTGTGGGAAGGTATGACAAAGGATCAGGGTTTTCACAGTTCCCACTATTAGAGAAAGGAAGGGGTCGGTCACAATATATACCGTGGGCTCAGATGGATAAAGATAATTTAAAATGCACACTACCGAGTTTGAATTCCGGTGCAGGAAAATGGATTAAGGAATTAGAGAAAATGGTGTCATGAATGACGATAGCTATATGCGATATAAAAGGCCCATTCTCAGCTATTCTAGGGGAGAGATCTGATGACATTTTGAAGAGAGCAGGGTATCCGAAAGTAACTGTACAAAGCACAGTGCACGATGGAACACCATTTAATAACTGTAGAGCAGACATATGGCAAGCACTTAGAGTACAATATCCAGATACATCGGATATTGGGGAGATGATGACTAGGAAAATTAGGGAGGAGGAAGACCCCATTGCTTTTATTCAGGATATTCAAGATAGATGAGCTTGGAAATGCACAAACCATTGAATAAAACTGTAGCGTTATTTTACCCCATATTATGTCAGGGATTGCCAGAACCAGTACAGAGGCAGTTAAAGAAACAGGTGGGAATTGAAGCAAAACCATGGCCAGAGATACAATTGGCAATCGTGCATTCTTGCAGAATGCTAAAAGAGAAAGGCAAGAAGCAAGCAGAGGGTAAAAAGCAAGAAGAGGCGAAGTTGGTGCAGAACTAAATGATCAAACTTTGCCATAGAGGGAGCAGTGTTGACAAGCAATGAGGGAAACACAGCGCAAGTGATGCAGTTCTCACAGCAAAATAATATTATAGCCAATGCTCAAGATCAGAGTGGGTAGAATTATATTCCAAGAGGCAGAGCGAATGGGCCTCGATGAGGAGGACAAAGAGGATTTCAAAACCCTCAAAGAGAGGGGAGATCTAATGGTGGACAGCCCTTGACATGTTGGAATTGTGGAAAATTAGGACATGTGGCTAGAGTATGCAGAAGTAGAGGAGGCATGCAACAACAGAATTGACAATCTCCAAGAGGGGGGTGGGATATGCCCCACAATACAATACAGATACACAAGGATATTATGCCCAAGATCACATGCAAAATCAGGCACATGTGCTGCAACCACAGCAGTTTCAGCAAGTGACAATCCAGACACAATTGCCACAACCACAGCAATTCCAACAATCACCAATACAGACACAGTCATTACAGGGGAAACAACAACAAACACCTGTGCAAATGCAACAGGAACCCACTCAACAAATACAGTGCATCCCAATGCAACAGGCAGGCGCATCACAATAGCAAATGAACACAGGAGCTACACAAGCAACAAAACCCAAATTAGGGAGTGTGACTGTGGTGGGAGGGAATCCTTTCACAGGTACAGGGATGATTTTATACCCACAAAAGGACAGCCTACAGGACGACCTGATGTGCTCAGTACTATCTGTAACACCAGACCCCCAAGAGGAACCAAGGGTCAAGGAGACGATAGGAGGCAAGACATTCTCATTTCTTGTAGACACTGGAACAACTCGTTCCTGTGTCCATGAGGGAAAATGTCTAATGTCAGGCATTAATATATATATATGGGCGAAAAAACCCTCTTTTTTCGGGGGCCTGACACTTGAGGGTAGAAATAGTTACACAATAGTAGAGAGGGTAGAGTCAAATGGCTTCCCTAGCCAGTTGCGTGATAGGGGGTCGGCAGGACCTTGCAATAGAACTACTACATTGATAGTTCTACACAAACGAGATTCACCATGGGGTACATGAAAGAAATGATCAACATTTATTTTTAACAAAAGAGAAAGTTTTGTCTGAAGGAATTCTTATGTGCCGTGGCACAACACAGATACATATAAAAGTGCATGTATACTCTGCACGGTGGTGGGTTAGTAAAATGTGGTTACAATTAATTCAGTGTATCGCCATTATACAGTGAACATTTTTAAGTTGGTGACAATCTATTATGCATATTGTTCAAAGTCACAATACATCAAACAGTGTCGACACTTAGATGTGTGTTTCTGGTTCGGTAATTGATTGGCGAGGCGCAGGGCTGGTAGACATAGAACAGCGCTGCAAGGTGGATACCGAACTGTCTTCAGGATGTGTGCGTCGGTGGTCAAACTGGATGGTTGAAAAATGGCGCCATCCTACATGCGATGGAAGACTATGTTTAAAATGGTGAATTTGTCCAGAATTGGTAAAAAAGGGGGGTTGCAAGGAACTATGACCTACCAAGGCAGCAAATTGGTCGACGCTCTGGCTTTAGTCTGTGAGTGGTACAGCTGCTTGTGATGTGGCTGGGGCGGTTCTGCATAAGTCAGACGCTCAGGTCTACAAATAG
The DNA here is from genome assembly GCF_040938575.1 of Ambystoma mexicanum. NCBI lineage: Eukaryota > Metazoa > Chordata > Amphibia > Caudata > Ambystomatidae > Ambystoma > Ambystoma mexicanum. The sequence goes on from NC_090940.1 coordinate 22,563,966, forward strand.
AGAGGAATCAGTGAATGACTATTGGGAATGGGAGTACATAGTGCGACATAAGTACGTAATAAATGCCCGAACTTTTTGTAGGATGTGCTATTAACTGAAACACAACCTAGTGCAGAGCCCTGTGAAAACAAGGAAATAATATGAGGCAGGGTAACCAAAAAGGAAACACACCAAACACAGGTTACAAAGGAACATACAAAGTACTTTATTTTATACTGAATCCAGTTACAAAAGAACAGAACAAAATTCAGATAGCTATCGACCCTCAGTACAACACAGCGAACTCCGGCGTGGTTCGGTGTGCTCAGTGAGAGCAAATATTCATTGAAACAGTCAGGCTTTTATACATTTCTCCAGCCTGTTGTCCAGCCTTTCTGCAGGTTAACCATTCCATAAATAAGTTACTGCTCTAGGGTCCCTTGCCAGGTCAAATCTAGTTTATCTTAGGTTTATACATTAACAAGAAGAAATGGTAATAATGTATGCTCTAGGCCTAACATTACAATGCGGGACTTAGTTTATACAATGTAGTTAAGCAGGTGTTCTCATTCAATTATAGATCAGTTTCGGTGATACAGGTAATCCATTGCACACAGGTCAGCAGAAGGACAAGGTCTCAGCTCATGACCCTAACAAGTGGCCTGCAGGCAAGTTATACATTAGCTGTACAGAGGTCATGACAATCGAGTTCTGTTCTGAATAACATAGGCTACCATTTTAGCTCACATGGTGACTTTATAGAGCAAGAAAAACCTAAAATGGCGGCTTGACCCAAAATGACAGTTTACATGGTTTCTAAGGTCAGGACCTTGCAATGCGAGTTTATTCACATGTAGTTTATAAGCAGCTTGTTAGCAGCTTGCCGTAGGCCAATATTCATAGCAATAGGAGGCACAATATAATTTCTAGTTTGACAAACCCTCCTTTTGGCCTATGCCAAGTGCTAAACTACTTCTGATCTCCCTGCAAATAACTCCATGTGTCATCATCCATACACCCTGAATAGCTGTCAGAAATATCTATCGCCATTAGATCTTTTACTAAGATCTCTTTCAGTACATACTCCTTAGAGGTTTTATCCAGGGCATACACTTTATGTCCTATTGTACCTATCGCCTGAGCGCAACATCCCCCTAGCATTGAACATATACTTGGTAGACATTGGATACAACAACAAAGAAATAGCAGAATTCCCAAAATAATCAGCAAGACTGAAAGCACTTTCCAACCCCAAGACCGCAAGAAGTCCCAGAACCAAGCGCTAAGATCCCAATTTCCCTCGGGAACATGCACTTCTGAACTAAGAATGTGCAGATTCTGTATTGCCTTAAAAATAGTTGGGGAGGAATCCGGTACGAAAACACAGCAAGCGGACCCCACTAGTTTACATACTCCACCACGTTCAGCCAGAATGACATCTAATGCCATCCGGTTCTGAAGCGCTACCAATCTGATCGCTTTCTGCTCTAAAGTCATATTATAGAGTATATCTGTGGTCCGGTTGATGGTTCTCTCCAGTACTCTCGCTAGTTTCCTGATATCCTCGGAATTCGCTATCTGCCCAAAGAATGGAAGGAATGATCTCGCTACATCTCCTAAAACCTGTGCTGGAGTGTAGCCATTCTCGTCCCGCTGTGGACGAGCCTTCGAAACCTCTACAGTACTTGCTATAAACACCCCAGGTAACAGGATTCCTAGATAACAAGTTCCCTGCCAATCCCTGGGCAACCATGGAAATGCTACATTACCGCAAACAAAATAGATAGGTTCGCCTACATACAAAGGTCTGTCTTCCCCAGTCAAATTTGCAACGTTGGCACAACCTTTAAAATCTCCCATTGACTGGGTGCCATTCCTCTGGATGCAGAAAGAAACTGAATCGGGGCTATGGTTAACAGTATAAGAAGGAGGCACGGCATCCTTATTGCCTATCGGAGCCATTTTAAAGGAAATCAAAGATTGGAAAGGATGAGACAGTCTATCAGAAGGCCTAATAGAAGCAATATTGAGCTTACTCCTATTTGCGAAAAGCGAGCATCCCAGGGGAGTCAGAACACGTTTCTCAAAACTATTCAAATTAGTGGCATCAAAGTTCCCCGAGATGCTATCGTTCCATCGGCCAAAGAACAGTGCTCTAAGTGAAGCATAACAAGCAGTTGTCAAAGGTAAAGGGTGAATATACCAACCTAGCCCCTTATCCCCATGTTGCGGTAAATGCGAGCAGATCCAACAATTGGTTCTGTTAAAGAATGCATGGGTAGCATTCATAATTAGAAGTAGAGTGTTATTTTGATAATTCCGTCTATGCAAAAGATCTCTAGGTGACAAGGTATGTAGTTGCACAGAAGGAGTGGGAACAACAGTTATATTTTCAACAGGTAGGAAATCATTCAAAGGGTGCATTCTCCAAATACCAAAACCCACAACCAACAGTTACTAAAAGTCCCGTGATTATCACCAGTAGACAACAAAACGTTTTCGGGGCCCCCATACATATCTGCTCATTGTCTCTCCTAGTCACATTTTTGTCCAAAAGTTCAGTACGAACGGTAGCAGATGCGGGCATTGTCGTCTTCAATCGAGAAACACCAATTGTTCGTTTGCTGGCGACTCCGGTCGCGCGTCTTCTTAATGTCTTTTCCCACAACCCTTAGCCAGCAGAACCCTTTATGCAATTGGGCCAAAAAAAGGCAAGCCCTCAAATTCTTTCAATTGTACAGCAAGAGCCGTATTGCAAACCTATCTCCTTGGGTGGAGATTATACTTCACAGTTTCTGGTGCAAAAGAATCAGCAGACAGGATGTCGTCACTTCCCACAGGAGGTGGCGAGTGAACGGAAGTTGGATCAGAAGATGGATGATCCACAAACGATGCAGTGGGAGAGCAAGGAGGCAAGATGGCCGTTTTGTCGGGCCTTACAACTTCCGGAACGGCCTCCGATACTCTCTCTCCACCGTCTGCCATTTCGGGTACGTTGGTTTCAATGTCGGAAAGGGGTTCTGCGTCTTCTGTATCGTATGGCACTGGGTGAGGGATCCGTTTGGTGTGGCTGCTGTGAATCCAGTGGCGACGTCCTCCTACCCGCACCGCAGTCTCAGTGACCAGGAGCACCTGGTAGGGGCCCCTCCAACGTGGTGCGAGGCAAGACGCTCTATCGAAGGATTTAACAAGGATCCAATCCCCTGGTCGTAGACTGTGACCGGGGCCCTCGTACCTTACCGGCAATGCCTCTCGCACCTGGTGATAAATTGAAAACAGGTTTTTAGTCAATTGGTTACAATAGTCGGAGAGAAGTACATTTTCTACATCGCGCAATGCGCAGCTTTTAGGCAAACCCCAAATATTAGCAGGTCTCCCCATTACCACCTCAAAGAGAGAGAGCCCAGTCTTAGTTTGAGGGATTGTCCGCATTGAAAGTAACACGATCGGTAAGGCATCCAGACATTTTAGTTTGGTGCCAGCACACGTCTTAGCGAGCTTGTTTTTTATGATACCATTGTGTCTTTCCACTAATCTGGCGCTCTGAGCATGTCTGGCCGAATGGAATCGTCTGTCAATTTGCAATGCCGTACATATCAGTAGAATTACAGCAGCGATAAAATGCGGACCATTATCCAACCAGATAACTCTCAGCAAACCGAACCGTGGGAAGAATTCCTTTAACATGGTCTTTGCAGTGGTCATGGCTGTAGCGTCTTTAACAGGGAAAGCCTCGACCCACTTACTAAAGGTGCAAATGACCACAAGGACATATTTTAGATTGTTACATCGCTCCATTTCAATAAAGCCAAAGTGAATCACTTCAAACGGGACAGAAGGAGGCCCAAAGCTACCTCTTGGAGTTGCTGTCCCCTTTCCCACATTGTGTTGTAGGCAAATCATGCAATTTTGGACATAATGCTGGGCAATTTTTGAAATTTTATCATTTACCCAGACTTTCTCTAACATTCTTGTGATCTGTTGACTGCACACATGTGTGGGTCCGTGTGCCATGGTAACCATCATTACTATATAGGCATTAGGAAGCAACCATTTCCCTTCAACCATGTCCACCCAACACCCATCATCATCGAGTTTCCCCAAGCCCTCAGCCCACCTCTTGGATTATTCTAATGTGGCATCGGCTTTGATATCCCGTACAGACCCAACACCCTCATCCATTGCATAGGCATCTACAGTCTCCCTTGAAACATACATCTCTGTGGAGAGATCAGAGGCAGTTTGTCTAGCTATTTGATCAGCGAAAGCATTCCCTTTCCCTACATCATCTATAATCTTGCGATGTGCAGCACACTTAATGATTGCTAACTGACTAGGGAGCGCAAGCGCTGAAAGCAATTGTACTATCAGGGAGCCATGTTGGATCTTGGTGCCATGCGAAGTTAAAAACCCTCTCTCTGACCAAAGTCTCCCAAAGGTGTGAGCCACCCCAAAGGGATACTGGCTATCAGTATATATGTTTACTGTTAGCCCTTCGGAAAGCTCACAAGCTCGAGTCAATGCTATAATCTCTGCGGCCTGCGCAGAGTTATGCGTAATTCTCTTGGTCTCCACAACCGTACTCAATGTAGTGACTGCATAAGCAGCTGTGGATGTACCATCCAGTAGTTTGAAGCAGGAGCCATCACAAAACAGCTCCCCTAGTGGGTTACTCAAAGGAGTGTCCCTCAAATCAACTCTGCCTTTTGTATCTTGTTCAGTAGTATACAGGCAGTCATGTGACTCTTCGTCACCGCAAACAGTATTTTGCGGGAAAGGTAGGAGTTCAGCCGGATTAAGAATGCAGCACCTCCTAATTTGAATGTGGGGAGCAAACAAGATTAATTCATATCTTGTCAGTCGTGCGGAAGTGAGGTGTTGCGTTTGGGTTTTGTTCAATAGAATACCTACAGAGTGAGGCACCATCAGGGTTAAATCATGGCCTAGGACCTTTCCCTCACTCTGTTTTACAGACGCAGCAGCAGCAGCAACAGCGCGCAAACATCTTGGCAAAGCGCATGCAACAGGATCAAGGGTGGAAGAGTAGTAACCGCATGGCCTATTCTTCCCTCCATGTTCCTGCGTTAATACAGCCAAAGCACATTCATCACATTCATGCACAAACAACACAAAGGCCTTCTCATAGTTCGGTGTGCCCAAAACTGGCGCCGAACATAATGCAGTCTTGAGCAACTCGAATGAATGTTGATGCTCCGTATTCCATGGCAATGGCGAAGAAATACCCTTCTTCGTCAAGGCCAACATCGGTTTTATCACTAGTGAGAAGTTTGGGATCCATAACCTACAGTAAGAAGCCATACCTATCAAGGCTCTAACTTCCTTTTGTGTATTTGGGACAGACATGCCAGAAATGTGTTTTATTCTTTCAGGTGTCAATCTTCTTCCCTCCTTTGACAGGAGATAGCCTAAATAGGCGACCTCCTGGCAACAATATTGAAACTTTTTGAGCGAAACTTTGTGATCATGCTTAGCTAGATGGATGAGCAACAACACAGTGCCCTCTTTACAAGAGCTCTCAGAGTCAGCGGCTAAAAGCAAATCATCAACATATTGAAGCAACGTACAAGTAGGGGGCAATCCAAGGGTATCAAGCTGCTCTTTCAAAGCCCTACTATAAATACTAGGACTCTCAGTATAACCTTGAGGTGCACAAGTAAATGTGAATGAGCGTCCCCCTAAGGTGAACGCGAACAAGTATCTGCTATCCTCATGTATAGGAATACTGAAGAAAGCATTCTTTAGGTCCACAAAACTGAAGTGAGTAGCCGTAGCTGGAATCATGGTTAATATTGTCGTAACATTGGGCATAATTGGAAATTGCGGAGCGACGACTTTATTAATGGCACGTAAATCAATTATAAAACGAAATGGAATTGCATTATCACCTTTTTTGTACACGGGTAAAATCGGACTATTGCACAAACTTCCTGCAATCTCCTCAATCACCCCACGATGCACAAAATCGGAAACAATGCTCTTCAAAGCTCGCTCGCCTTCAACTGAGATCTTATACTGTGGAATACGGGGCAGCTTAATTCCATGTTTCAAAACTATTTTAGCAGGCTCAATCTGCAAAACACCGACATCATTGTCACCAACTGCCCACAAACACTCTGGAACATTACTGAATTCTGGCGGCAAAGGTCTAGTCAAGAATTGCGAAACAGAACATTGCTGTGGTGAAATCGTCAAACGCACTCCATCAGAAGAACAATGAATTACCGCATTTAATTCCTTCAACAGATTCAACCCCAGCAAATTCTCTCCACAATTCGAAGTCAAGAGAAATGGACAGTGGTCTGTAAAGGGACCCAAAGAAATAGGTACCGGTGAAGAAACCGGACAAACAACTGGTGTGCCAGAAAACCCTACAGAAACATTGGTTTGCCCTGACAGTGGAATGTTTGGAACCCGAGAATGATCAATGGAGCACTTCTGTGCTCCAGTGTCTATCAAAAATTGATGTTTCCTATTTCCCACTACCATTTCAACGTAGGGACCTTTCTGATTAACGGGAATAGGTGTAGGTTCCAAACCCTGCTTCGGGCAATCCTAACAAAACAAAATATCATCAAAAGGAAGCTCTTCAGATAGATATGCAGCAGAAGGATGATCAAATATGTTTCTAGTATCCACACTCGAAGTCTGATTATCCTGTGAAAAAGGTTGTTGGGGATTCTGCGAAAACTGGCCTCTACCAGGGCCCCCTACACCCGGGCGACCTCTGGATCGTCTACCCATATTTCCAAATGTGTTATTCGACCTCTGCCGAAGGACGGGGCATTGTGCATGCCAATGACCCTCCTGGCGACAATAGGCACACTGGTTAATATTCACAGGACCCAAGGGCGCATTCCCTTGTGGAACATACTGACCTCTAATCTGCGAACTACCCCCTCTGGGGCCTCTAACAATTTGCTGTAACAATACTTTAGTCTTCAAATCACCTTTTCTCTTCTCTACTCTATCTTTTTCATTATTGACACGGTTCTCGTAGTACTGAGCCATGTGCAGTACTTCTGATTGGGATTTCGCCTGCCAAGCGCTCTCAGAAGACATAATTTGTGACTGGATGTCAGGCAGCAATCCACGTACAAATTTGTCCACAAATAATCTTTTCCCAGACTCTGTGCCTAAGTCTTGTCCACTGAAATCCGAGAATACCTTTTCGAACCGATTAAAGAACTCGGTAGCACCCTCAGATTTTCCTTGGACACAGGCCGTAAGCTTGTCCCAAATAATTCTCTTTTCGGGGATTATAGTTTTCAGTTTTGCAATGATTCTGTCAGGCAAAGTTAGTATCACCTGAGGTGGTCTCTCACCAGCTGGCCTTTCCCCATCAAGCCTAACAATGTTAGCCCATTTATCTCCCAACCCTGGTACATCGTCTATAGTTCTAACTTGTTTCCACAAATCTACAGGCAGGAGTACAGGGAATAGCAAATCAATGTCGCCTAGGGTAAACACTGAGGACTGCAAAACGGACTCTATCTCTTTATAGAACCCTGTCAGATTTTTCCTAATGTCAGGAATAGTTTGTCTAATAGTATTCACTTCCTTTCGTGAAAACGGGACGTGAACAAACTGCGATACATAATGTGCAGGAATGTCCACAGCAGGTGTACCTGCTGCAGCATTAGCAGGAATCTCAACCTTTGGGACAAATGTCGGAGGAACCTCTCTCATAGGCAACTGAGATGTAGGCAACTCCGAACGCTTACTAAGCAACAGAGCTAAATCGAGCGCTAAAGCAGTTGAAGAAGTGTCAAGTGAAAAAGCTCTCTTATAAATGCTCAATAACTCTGTGGGACAACTAACCTTTCTCTTTAAACATTCATCCTGCAGGTACTCTACCATTACCTGTATCACTTTCCTCTGCATTTCTAGCGTATATTGACTGTATGTGTCATATACCTCAACTGGAGTTATCAATATGTCTGAAATCCATCTAATCGCATCTTTTGTACAAATTTGCGCCTCCTCAGATGTCGATTTACGACACGGAAGAAATCGTTTTTGTACATACATACTTTCTTCTTCGTCATCCTCATTCCGTAACCTTTCCAACTCCTTTCTATACTCAAATATCCTCTCAACATGCTCATGTACCTTCTCCACAGTGTCTCTTGAAAACGCTAAAGTATTCAGGTCCCTCAACCCTTGTGGGAGGTCTGCATTATTTAATTTACCCCACATTACATATAAATGAATCCCTAAACCTTCAATGAAAACATTTTTCTCAGGAAAATTATCCATATTAGAAAGTGTGGCAAGAACATTAGCTCGATCATCTCTCTCCATACAATGCTTAGCCCATGCAAACAAATCCTGTTTCTTTTCTGTAGGAACAGTATTACGAGTATCAATCCTCGACCCCGCACCCTGATCAACTACAAGCGGTACAGAACTACTTGGGAGTGAGGGTGCAGGCAAATTCAATGGAGGTACTATTACTGGTGCCATGGGAAGAGGCAGAGGAGAAGGTGGAGGAACAACAACCGGAGGAATAAGAACAACAGGTTGAGCAGGAAGAGCAGGAATAACAGCAGGAAGAGGTACAGCAGGAGGAAGAGGAACATACGGAGGTGGTGCAGAGGCACCAGGCCTTCGTTCATTTAACAATTTGTCGATAAACTCATCAGAAACATGAAGATCTTTAGAAGGATAGATTTTCTGAATACCGAGTGAGAAAGCCCTGTCCATATTCCTAACCGACTCAGACTGTTTGTCCTGATCATATAACAACGCCTTTTCAGCATTTGTTTTATGACGGCGCACATGTTTTTCCCTACTTTTAAGCTGCTGCAACGCTTCTCTTTTCCAATTTTGCAAAACATCAAATGCTGCAGGTCTGGCCTTCTTTTTTAACAAGACTGACTCTAAATATTCAATACGAGGGATCTCAAAACTACCATTGACTGGCCACTGAAGTTCGGAGGCATGTCTGGTTTGTCTGTGCCACATTTTATTAAATACTACACTTCCAATGCCATGCTTACAGTACATAGTACATGCCGGTGACCCCTCCTGTGGTGCCGGACGGCTAAATTCCAAAGATTGTCTATTGCTGCGGAATAATGCCCTAAAGCAGCTAGACAATTTCCCAGGCATTTCTCAAATACTCGGTGTTACCTGGTCAATAATTGTGTCTGCAGATACAATGCGCCAAATTCAAATTGTCAGGGTTGAATTAAGAGTCGGGTAACGACTCACCTGACCAAACCTAAGGAGGTCCGATCGGTTTACAAAGGACTTAACTAACGAATTTTACCTTGTGTATGGTGATTTCGGCAAATCTGCCCGCCTCAAAAAATTGACCCTCGTCAAGATCTCGTCTCAGACCACATGGCTATCGTCCAGGGAACGGATCGTGCAGCGCTGTTGAGGTGTCGCGTCTCGTTCAGTCGGGCCCGTTATGTCACACCGTCCGATCCCGGTCCGATAGCGTGCGTCAACCTTCAATAATCCGGCATCAATCTTGAGGGTCCCTATTCCGGGCGCCAACTGTGAAAACAAGGAAATAATATGCGGCAGGGTAACCAAAAAGGAAACACACCAAACACAGGTTACAAAGGAACATACAAAGTACTTTATTTTATACTGAATCCAGTTACAAAAGAACAGAACAAAATTCAGATAGCTATCGACCCTCAGTACAACACAGCGAACTCCGGCGTGGTTCGGTGTGCTCAGTGAGTGCAAATATTCATTGAAACAGTCAGGCTTTTATACATTTCTCCAGCCTGTTGTCCAGCCTTTCTGCAGGTTAACCATTCCATAAATAAGTTACTGCTCTAGGGTCCCTTGCCAGGTCAAATCTAGTTCATCTTAGGTTTATACATTAACAAGAAGAAATGGTAATAATGTATGCTCTAGGCCTAACATTACAATGCAGGACTTAGTTTATACAAAGTAGTTAAGCAGGTGTTCTCATTCAATTATAGATCAGTTTCGGTGATACAGGTAATCCATTGCACACAGGTCAGCAGAAGGACAAGGTCTCAGCTCATGACCCTAACAAGTGGCCTGCAGGCAAGTTATACATTAGCTGCACAGAGGTCATGACAATCGAGTTCTGTTCTGAATAACATAGGCTACCATTTTAGCTCACATGGTGACTTTATAGAGCAAGAAAAACCTAAAATGGCGGCTTGACCCAAAATGACAGTTTACATGGTTTCTAAGGTCAGGACCTTGCAATGCGAGTTTATTCACATGTAGTTTATAAGCAGCTTGTTAGCAGCTTGGCGTAGGCCAATATACATATATTCATAGCAATAGGAGGCACAATACAATTTCTAGTTTGACAGCCCGTATGATTTCGTCTGCTAGGTAAGCTTAATCAATAAATGGCGTGGTTAAGGTGGTTGGTAGTCTAAAAACATACAGCATGCGGTGAGCGGCTGTCTCGTGTGTGTATAGCAGGTATGGACAAGGGATAGAATGTAGGCAACATTTAAAAACCATTGACTGGATCGGCGTGGTTACCAAGATTGCATGCAGTGACAGAGGTACGTTATAATTATGAGCAGGAGATCAAGTGCCGGCAGGATTGTAAAATATATTAGGTCACAGAGGACGATCGCACAATGTCAGCGTTGGACGGATAATGAAACTCGGGATGCAAGGATGCGGCCGTGTGCTTACCTCGAGTCAAACAATTGGAGCTGTGCCAGTCTGAATCTGTGCTCAGGCGTAGTGGCCAAGCCTCGGTATAAATCGAGATCTATATAGCTGCGCATGCGCCGGAGAGTAGTGTCTGTGCTGTGGGCCAGTCATGTAATGCAAAAGGCTAATGTCTCTAGGATGTCCAAGCTAGGTGCCTGTTTGTTGTTACTGAATAGGTTAAAACATAGTGGCGTAGAAAAAGCCACGGAAAAAAGGCACGTCAATTACAATTGTGCTAATGCATGCTAATAGAAGCGAATAAGAAACACATTTGAATATATGACAATTTTGATATATACAACATTTTTTGTACCTTCCTTGCAGTGGAGCTACGTTTATACTGCATGGGGGAACAAACCAAGGGGGGTCATTGGTGTTTCAATTTGTGTTAATCCAGGTATATCATTTGAGTACAACACCCGGGTACAGTAGATGGCCAACACAATGCAATATCTGTATCTCTAACAAACAGGTGTTAATGGTGCTTGCATGTAGGTGGTGTGTCATTTATTTTAGTTGTACATATGGGACATACGGGGCATCAGTGTGACCCATTAAGAAATGTACATTTTGAAACCTTTGATGATGTTTACAATGGTACCAAACAAAAGGGGGAGAGAATCCTGAGGTGTGCCGTGGCACTAGTCAATGCTGGAGTGGTAATCTAGGTATATCATTTGAGTACAACACTCGGGTACAATAAATGGCAAACACAGTGCAATATCTGTATCTCGAGCAAACAGGTGTTAATGGTGCTTGCATATAGGTGGTGTGTCATATATTATAGTTGTATATATGTGACATACGGTTCATCAGTGTGACCCATTAAAAAATGTACATTTTGAAACCTTTGATGATGTTACAAGGGTACCAAGGGGTGTACCGTGGCACTAGTCAATGCTGGAGTGGTTAAGGGTGGAAACACAGTAGCTGGTGTTATTGTTGTGTGGTCTCAGGTTCAGCAAAGTAGGAACTATTTATTGAAAAAGAGGTTCCATTCGATCGAGATGTTGAGGCCATGTTTCACAGAGTCCAATCGATAAATCCACTTTTGTTTGAGTTTGCGGAGGGCAAGATCTCTATCGCCACCGCGGAAAGGGTTACGGACCGTTTGTAATACTGCCCAGAAAAAGAGGTTTTTTACTGCCCACTAGAGGTTTATCTTAGACCTGATTACGTATGCACAACCGATGTTCACATATACGTAGTCTGATTTCTCTTTTTGATTTGCCTATGTATATCAACTCGCATGGGCACTTTATGATGTAGACACACCATTTGGTTTTGCAATTAGTAAAGGAGTTGAATGTCCACGGGTTTCCTTTAAGGTCGATGGTCTTGATGTTTGCTGTTAGGCTGCAGACAGAACAGTTTCCTCATTTGAAATGGCCTTTCACCGGGGGTAAATGCCATAGTGTGGTTTGAGTGTTGCTGGTGGCATCAGCCTCTGTATATGTGTGTACAAGAAGGTCTTTGAGATTCCGATTGCTTGTGAATGCAAATCGTGGTTTCTCTGGTTTGAAGCAATCTGTGTGTAGCTTATCCCAGTGTTTTAAAATCACCTTTTTTATAGAGTTACTCATGGGGGTAAAAGTGGTTACACAGGTCATTTTGTCCCTTGATTGGTTTCTGACGGTTGGGGTGAGGCAAGTCTCTCGGTTGGTATGTTTCACTCTTCTTCTTGCCTGGCGAATAATGTGGCTAGGGTATCCTCGTTCCTTAAGCCTCGTTGCTAGTTATTTGCTTTTCAATTCGTATTCACTTAAAGTGGAACAATTCCGTCTAATGCGTACAAATTGGCCGAAGGGCAAGTTGGTTTTAAGGCACGAGGGGTGAAAACTGGAATACTCTAGCAAGGTATTTTTAGAGGTGGGTTTGCGATACAATGTAGTGTTCAAGGATTTGTCTTGATTCTTAGATATTTCTAGATCTAAAAAAGGAATCTGTTTTTTGTTGTAATCAATGGTAAATTGGATACAGGCATTTTGGGAGTTTAACCATTTCAGGAAAGTGTGTAGGTCATTTTCCGTTCCTTTCCAGATCATGAAAACGTCGTCGATATAACGTAACCAGCAGCCAATCGAATTTTTGAAGATGTTGTGTTCATCATAGATAGAGTTCTTTTCGAAATTGTCCATGAATAAGTTTGCTACATCCGGGGCGAAGGTGGCGCCCATGCTGGTCCCATTGCACTGTTGATAGAAGGTTTGTTTGAAGACAAAATAGTTTTCCATTAAGGCTAAACGAGTGCACTCGAGCAGGAAAGCAGTCGGAGGGTCCATTGATGTCCTGTCGTGTAGGTAGGTTTTGAGTACTAGTATGCATTCTTTTTGTGGGATACTTGTATACAAAGATTCGACGTCTAGTGTCACTAGTAAATCGTCTTGGTCTGCTTGTAGGGTATCTAATTTCCTTATCACTGATGTAGTGTCTTGGACATATGAAGGCATTTTGCAGATGAATGGTCTCAAAAGGTGGTCTATATAAATGGACAGGGGTTCCAAGACTGATCCGATACCGGCCACAATAGGTCTTCCCGGTGGGTTTGATGTGTTTTTATGGATTTTTGGGAGTAAATAGAAGGCTGGAATGATGGGGTGGTTGTTGATTAGAAATGCTTTCTCGTCGTCGTCAATCCAGCCTTCAGCATGAGCATGGCACATCAGGCTGGTTACTTCTGATAAGATCCGAGATGTAGGGTTCACGGGTATTGGTCGGTAGAATTTAGTATTGGACAGTTGTCTGTTGACCTCGGTTACATAGAGGGTGTTGCTCCAAAGGACGATACCCTCGCCATTGTCCGCTGGTTTAATCAAAAAATGTTTGTTGTTTTCTAGAGATTTAAGGGCCAACCTTTGTTGTGCTGAAAGATTGTTTTTGAAACGGATTTGTTTGTCAAATAATTGACGCATTTCTAGAAGTATGCGATTTTCAAAAGATAAGATTTCAGGGCAGACCATCGAGGAGAGTGGCGTAAAGATTGACGGTGGTTTCAAGCCTGTAGATTTTGGTGGTTCTTTCTCCGGGCTATCTCTAAAGAAGTAACGTAACCGGATGGTACGAAAGAATTTGCGTAGCTCGGCTTCTGTATTGAATTTGTCTGCGCTAGTGCTAGGTATAAAACTTAGACCTTTACTCAGGACGTCGATTTCATTGGATGACAATACATGGTCACTCAGATTAAAGATGGGGATCACCATGTTTGGCACAGACGTTATTTTGGTTCCTTTGATACAGGCCTTATTTTGGACCCTTTCTCTCAGGCCTTATTGTGGGCCCCTTGGCACAGGCCTTGTGTTGGACCCTTTGTCTCAGGCCTCATTGTGGGCCCTCTGCCACAGTCCTTATTTTGGGCCCTTTGGCACAGACGTTATTTTGGGACCTTTGGCACAGGCCTTATTTTGGTCGTTTGCTCTCAGTCCTTATTTTGGGCCCTTTGGCACAGGCCTTATTTTGAGCAACGCAGAGACACCGAGGGTTGAATCCCGGTGCCACGCTTAGAGACTGCTTGCCGATATAAAGCAGGTAATAAAAGATGAATGAATGAATAACTTAGAGAAGCATGTCCCATTTCTAGCCGGACATGCTTGTTCTATTCTGGGTTGTAAGGCTCAGTCTATTTTCGGGCCCTCTCGTACACGCTATATTTTGCACCCTCCAGTACACGTCATACGTTGTTCTCTAGCACAGGCCTCTGTGCTTCCCTCCTCTGCGTACACTTGCTATTGTGTGTGTTCATTTAAGCATATATTCCTGGAAATAATTACACTTAATTCATCCTGCTTTGTAGAAAGAGCCCATTGCATTGAGTAGTACTAAAGCAGCCGTCATTTGACTATTTCTTGTTATTTAAATAGAAACATCATCATTTTATAAACACTACATACATATGTAGTGTTATGCAGTCCCTGCCCACACATGCTTAAAAAGGACACGACGGCATGCATGCAGTTATCTCTCCAGGAATGAAAGGAAGGCTTGTGTGCTTAATCCTTAGGGATAACTCTCAAGAGGAAGCAGAAAGCAGGGATATTGGCAAGGGGATTGTGGCCAAGATCACACAGGGAGTTACTACTAATCAACCACATGCACACTGGCAGCTTAATGGTGTGTGGTAAGAAGGTTACTGCAAATACACTTAAAAGGGGATGCCGGACAGGCTCTTATAATCCCTGTATGATTACATAGCAGCCCCTCACTCACCATTGCGGTCACTGTCTGCGCTGAGTCCCCTACAGGACAAGCAAGTCTGTAACATGATACCTAAGGCAGCATTGTATAAGGTAACTTAAAGACAATAGCCACAAGGACAAGAATCACCACCAAGGATGGCAGTGATGCCCATGAACCCCGCCAATCACACAGGGACCCCATAAGCTGTCAAAGCAAATAAAGGGCAGTTTAATGCAGAAAGGCACTGGGCACAGAGCAAATGTATATATAGCGCCTAGAGAGGAGAGGGAAACCATAAGCATTCACACAGTATCAGGATAGCACACACAGCCACACACCACACACAGTAATCAACAGGGAACCAAGAGTACAGAGCCAAGAAAAAGCAGGCATAACCCCCAACGGGCAAGCAAAGAAACAGGGGGCAAGGGAACACAAGAACTCACTTCAAACCCCACGCCCTTCTCCAACAAGGAAAGCAAAAGAAGAAGAGACTATGAAAGCAGAAGACTCTTGTGACGGAGGAGTGCCAGGGAATAGGGGTATCCTGTCAAACAACGCGAGATCCACGGACTGTAGGGCGCATCTGAACCGTACCGCTAAGAAGCAGGGTACAGTTGGGAAAGTACTCCTGATTACCAGCAGGCAGAGTAAATACAGGAAGCAGGAACATACTGCCAAGCTACGCAAATATCAAAACTCAGGAATGGAGGAACCGGGACAAGGAACCAGGAGCAGAGGGTGGGGATGGGTGTAGCAACAGCAGGGAACTCTGCACCAATGCCCAACACCTACGATGATATGTGTCGGGGGCAATCACATGCTGGCACCTTCCAGCCCCAGCTGCTCTATGTCCTCCAGACACCATGGCCTGAAAGGTTAGAGAGAAAGCTGTGTGCAAGGCATTCTGGATAGCGTGGTCTTTGGAATAAAAAAAGCATGCAGGTTGTCACAATCTCAGAGTTGGCCCGGATTGGGAGAGATCTAATGTGTTCCTGAGCTTCCAGCTCCCCACTGGCATATGGCACAATGCCAGGAGGCAAAGTCTGAATCCGCACAGGCCCAAAACCATCAGCCAATGCTGGGAATAAAAGAGGAGGGGGTTCATAAAGGGGTGGCAGGTAGAGTGCAGGGGTAGCAGAGGAGCTGGGGCCAGTAGGGGTGCTGTTAGGAAAGCTTTCTCTTGTTAGCAACTTCACCTCCATTTCTATGGCCCCCCCACCACTTTTTGCTTTTATTTTTGAACTCATTTCCTGACTTTTTCCATTGAAGTGAAGCCTTCAGCTTCGCTCCATTTGTTATGGGGAAACTGACCAGTCCATACGGCTGTCAGTACTGGGAAACTGTTTCCCTTTTCTTGTTACATGTTAGTTACTTTTTGGGTAACTTTATATCATTGCACAATGCATTTTACAATGCAGTGCAATGGGGTTTCTTTTCTATGACCCTAGACTAGTCAAAGGAATGTGTTGGTTACTTTAGATGTGCTTCAAGACAGCTGGTGGCATATGTTGCATTTTGACTATTTTTGCAATACTTTTTGTGAGCCTTACCGCGTGTACCACATTTTTGGCTACTAACTGTGGCTAGTGTCCCAACATGGCTGTGCCATGAGGTTTATGTTTGTCCTTTTTGCCATTTTGTTTGTTGGCCTTCTTCCTGCTCTTCCAGGTCAGGGAGATCTTTTTATTGTCATGTACTTGCCTGGGAATGGCCTTTTTTATGCAGGCTAGTGGAGGGCCATGTGCGTGTGTTCCCAGTAAGTGGGTTGGGACTGTCTGGTCCCAATTCACAAACGGGTTTCTGTATGTCTAGGGAGTATGCATCAGTTTCACCATCAGTGGTCTTGATTAGACCACTGCTGGTGTGTGAGTGAGGGGCAGATCTTCCATTGTGTGAGCTAAGTTTCTGTCTTAGCTATGTTTCTGGATAATAGGAGGAGTTCTGCAGCCACGCCTCAGAGATCCTGGAGAAGTCCTGCGAGGAACCAAGTACCCTGACCATCTGTGAAGACTGTGGAAGGCCCGAGGACCCGTCCTAAGAAGGCCTGGCGACCAACTTTTACTGCAATCTGGCTGGTGAGCTTCAGAAGGCATGTGTGGTACTTTGACCCTTGAAGTAGTGGGCCCAACCATTCCCGACATCTGCTTGGTGTCCAGCCATCTGGAGTCTTCGGAAGAGTTCCTGGAATCATACTGTGGACTGACCATGTCCAGTTTGGGCTACCATGGTAGAGGTGGTTCCATGTTAAGGCTTGGGACTTTGGGGTCCCTCAGCTTATGCTACAAGAGTCCCACCTGTGAAAATGACCGCATTCCAGCTTCAACGGCACCTGGGATAGAAGGCTGACTGACCGCGAGAGCTTTGTCCATTTGTGTCGCTGTACATGGGTGATGATCGTAGAAACCAGATTCTTTGCATCTCGTCCACTTCCTAGCGGAGTGCTGCATTAGTGTAAGTTGCATTCATTAATCAGAACAGGTTGCACCCATTTCTGTCTCCAACCGGGACATCTCTTGCACCCGCGACTCCTGTGCCCTGGCGATCAGAACCAATGGTGGGAAAGCCGACCTCTGATGACCCACTGAAGACCTGCCAAGTGTGAAGAGAAACTAGAATATGGGGGGTGCGTTACAGCACTACTTAACTGCCCCCAATCTCCACCTGTAACAGTTTTAACACTTCTAAAAGTTGTACCTTTGTTCGGCTTTGGCAAATGTGTTTCTGGAAGCCCTCGGAAATCTGGGGACAGTTTTACCTACTAAAATACATCCATACCTGACTTTTGGGACCTTTCTCCCATCCACAGAACCCTGCTCCTAACTTTCTCTCAGCTCCCAAAACTACTTGGAACTTTGTGACCCTTTAGGGCACAAGACACCTGTCAAGATGGGTTGGACTTCTAAAGATAGGGTTGAATTTGTGTGGACTGCCACTGGTAATCCAACCATTACCTTTCCTTTCAGTATTGTGGGCTGGTGGTATTTGGGTTATATGACACTGGCTACAGGGACTGAACACATGTATTTTATTGTGAGTGTTGTGTGAGTTTATTACTTGCTTATAGTCATTTTCATAGTGTTTGTTTGGCAATAAATACATGTAGTATTTGTATAGCTACTTGTCTAAATGTAATCCTTGATCGCCTACCTTTTGCACTGATTTTGGACCCTTGATCAGGCTCATCCCTTCCTGCTTTCTTAGCCTACAAATAAGCAGTCATCACGAACCAAGCAGCCTCCTATGACACAAGAATATCCAATGCAAACGCCAACACAAAGGAACTCTTCACCATCCTAAGAGAAGTGGAGTCACAGGTGCCAACTAATACCCACAGCGGCCGGGCCGGAAGACTGTGGTGCACTACTAGCCAACACAATTGAATTGCTGCACAATAATATTAACCTAAACAAATCCCAAATTGCAGCCAAACCCAGCAGTCTGGTTGTATATGTGTATATGTAGAACAATCTATAGTGGCCCAGGCAACCATAGCCTCACTGCCACACCTCTCCTTCTGCCAAGTATCTCTAACATGGTCTCAGATACCATCCAGATACTCAAAACCCTCCAATTGCAAAGGAGATGCTTGCCCCTTGCACATCGTCAAACTTTGCGCCTCCACTATGACCCCCATTATCAAGGATCTTGTCAATGCCTCTTTCAAAACCTGCACTGTGCCCAGTAGCATCAAATCATCATGGGTCACCCCTCTCCTAAAAAGAAACACTCTAGATCCGACCGTGCCTACCAACTACCATCCCATCACTACCGTGCCCTTCCTGGTTAAGCCCCTAGACTGCATCGCCTACTTACAAATACAACAATTCCTTGATCAGCCCTTACTACTCGGAGCCAGTCAGGCACAGCACAAAAACAGCCCTACTCGACCGAGAAAATACAGTTAGACTGAACTTGTGATACCTTCAACCTCATGCTACTCCTGCTCCTTGACCTCTCGGCTGCTTTCGACTTGGTAGATCACGACAGACTCATCCAGCACCTCAGCTACCACTTCTACTTTTCCACATAAACCACCAGCTGGGTGAAATCATTCCTCTGCGACCGCACCTCTGGGGTTGCCATCGACAATGCAGCAGCCAACCCTATTCCAGTCCCCATTGGTGTACCCCAAACCTCCTGCCTCAGCCCCACTTTGTACAACACCTATACCAAACCACTCTTCGATATCCTGGATGACCTGGGCATCACCTTCACAAATTTCGCAGACGATACACAGGTCCTCATCCCCATCACAGGCAACTAAATAACGTATATCGTGCCATACAAATGTGGATAGCCACACACAACCTTTGTCTCATTGATGAGAAAACTGAGTTGCTCCTTGTAGGCTTGTCCGAGCATTTAAAACCCTGGAAAGCTCCTACTCTTCCTTTCACATTGATGGTGTCACCATCCCTGTTCTCAAACAAGTAAAATCCCCTGAGGTGTACCTTGACGCTGACCTCACCATGACGAAGCACGTCAATGCCCTTGTCTCCTCAGTAGCCTATACATCCAATCTCATCTCCATGAGCAGAAAGTTCCTCACCATGAAGCCTCACCCTCTCGAGAGCCTAATACTTAGTAAACTTGATTACCTTTGAGCACTGCTCCAAGGCACCTCAGCCTCCAATTTGGCTAAGCTTCAACTCCTCCAAAACAAAGCCCTACAAGCAGCTTTGTGGCGCTGATGTTCGGACCACATCTATGCAGCAAGCTGTGAATCGCACAGGTTACCAATCAAGGCACCATAGATTTGAAGACCCTCTCTATCGCCGACCACTGCATCTACATGGAATCCCCCTTGTACCTGGATGACATTATAACAAGGAAACAACAGAAGCGGATATTTTAGTCCTGGAGCAACATCTCGCTTAGCATTCCTTGCTTCAAACGTGTCAAAGTGGGTGGCATGAGTTGCAGTGTCACCGCACCCACCCTTTGGAACAGCCTACCACCTACTCTAAGGAATGAAACATTCCATACCTCATTCAAGAGATTACTAAAAATCTAGCTTTTCAACAAATAAGACTAATCTTAGTTATCGAGCCTGAACCACATCTGCACTGCGCTCTCTGACTCGTACCGCCCATGCTTGCAAAATGTCTTATATTGACATTCTCTCTACATATTCTGCTACAAACGCTGTGATACCTCTGGGTTTGGGCATTACAAAAATGTTATAACATAAAAAAAGAAATTTCAGCTTCAACAGGACCCGAGATAGGAGGCTGACTCTGACCACGACAGCTGTGTCTCTTTGTGTCGCCGTACATGGGTGACGATCATCAAAACCAGCTTCTCCGCATCTAGTCCACTGCCCAGAGGAGTGCTGCTTTGGTGTGAATTGTATTCATCGACTGGAACAGGTTGCACAAAATTCTGTGTCCAACCAAGACTTCTCTTGCACCCACGACTCCTGGGCTCTGACGACCAAAACCAATGGTGGGAAAACCGACCTCTGACGACCCTCTGAAGACCTGACAAGTCTGAAGAGAAACCAGAATATGGGGGGTGAGTTACAGCAATACTTACCTGCCCCCCCATCACCATCTATAAAAGCTTTGAACAATTTTAAAAGTTTTATCTTTGCTTGGCTTTGGCAAAACCTGTTGCTGAAAGCCCTCCGAAAGCTGGGAACACAAGACCCTCCTCCTAACCTTTTCCCAGCTCCCAATATTACTTGGAACTTTGTGAACATTTATGGTACAAGGCCTGAGTCAACTTCGGATTGGACTTCTGAGGGCAAGTCCCGGTTTACGCTCATGCCAGAAAGGATACAACCTATTAGGGGAAAAGGCCAAGAGATTGCTTGCAAGGATAACAAGGAATAATTGTACAGAGTACAAAGATATCAGCAAAGAACTCTGCTGTATGAGAACGTTCTGACTCAAAAATTGATGTTAGTACCTTTTAAGTGGCCACAGTGTCACTAAGGACATCACAAATAGGGTCTAAACCAGCACAGTTGATTGGTAAAACAATATACATGATCCTGCTCCATAGGGGATGCCAGGCTACAATTGGTTCACTTCTCTGCCGTCTGTCAGTCCCCACGTGGGTCAGCTGGGCTCATCTCTCAGCGGAGTAAAGGTCAGGTCTCTCATAAGTTACATGATCAAAAACTGCTATGATACACTAAGCCTTCTACTACATCACTGTGGCATGGACCTGGGAGGCTTCGGAACTGGTGCCAGGGGAAATGGAGGAAGCAATGCAGTCACGCTGACCCACACATTCCTTGCTTTGTTGATACTGTATCCATTGCACTCAAGGCTTCCACCCTCGTTTTGATCTGTAATGTATCCTTCCCTGTACCTCGTGCTACTAAGGATGTATTTATGTGGAGAGTCTAAACAGTCGCTCATGCTTAGATCTTTTATGGCCATTTGGTTTATGATTGGGGCTGGGGTCACTCCCTATCTTAGACTACAGGAGTGTGGGGGTTGGGTCAGTGGTGTGGGCTATGGCTCTGGGTAGTCTGGGTGGGGGTTAGAGGCCTGCTGGCAGCTTGGCTGTTATGAATGGACACTGCGAGGAGCCTGATGTTGTTTCACGGCCTTGCAGGGCGCATTCCTCCCAATGATACTCAGTAATTGCAACAGTGAAGGGACAGGGGGAAGCTTCCATGAGAACTGGACATGCAGACTCATCTTGTCTTAATGATCTTGTCCTAGTAAAGTCCTTCCAGGGAGCTAAAGGTGTGCAGCACGGCCCTGCCAGAATATGCATCCACCATAACTACAAAATGGCGTTTCTTTCTATGCGCACACTGAGTCAATACAGCTATTGTTCTGGCAATATTATATCTGTGCTGAGTTTCACAACGCGGTCCTCTCCCCCCTGTACATTACACAACTTTATACGGGATTCGCCTCACCTTAAAGCACCTAGGGGGGTGGGATGGACTCATTTCCATCCCAGCACTCCTAAAGTTAGGGTTGTATTCTTGTGTACTGCCATTACAAATCTAACCATTACCTTTCCTTTCAGTATTGTGGGGTGGGTGTATTGGGGTTATAGTGCACTGGCTACAGGGGCTTTATATGTGTATTTTATTATGAGTGTTGTGTGATATTATTACTTGCTTATAGTCATTTTTATAGTGTTTGCTTGGCCATAAATAATTATAGTATTTTTTGAACTACTTGTCAAAGTGCAATCCTTAATTACTTACCTTGTGAACTCCTTTTGGACCCTTTACTAGGCTCACCCATTCCCGAGACTTCGCCTTGACCACTCTCCATGCTACCTTGATTGGTTTATCTACAGCTCCCAGTGTTGGCCCTGTTCACTAACTAGGTTGGCCTCCTACACATTTGTCCAGCAGGCCAGAGAAATTCAGTCTAACAGGATCACGGGGAGGGATTTCGCCAACGGGTTACAGATAGGGTGCAGGGGTTGCAGAGGAGCTGGGATAAGTAGGGGGAGCACAGGGAGGGAGTTCACCATTGGGCTACAGATAGGGTGCAGGGGTAGCCGAGGAGCTGGGATAAGAAGGGGGAGCACAGGGAGGGAGTTCACCATTGGGCTACAGATAGGGTGCAGGGGTAGCCGAGGAGCTGGGATAAGTGGAGGGAGCCCGGGGAGGGAGAAAAACAAGGGGCTACAGATAGGGTGCAAGAGTAGCAGATGAGCAGGGATAAGTAGGGGTAGCAAATGGAGGGAGTTCACCAAGGAGCTACAGATAAGGTGCATGGGTAGCAGATGAGTTTGGATCGGGAGGGGGCACATGGAGGTATTTCACCGAGGGGCTACCGATAGGGTGCAGGGGTAGCAGAGGAGCTTGGATAAGTAGGGGTAGCACAGGGAGGGAACTCACTAAGGGGCTACAGGTAGGGTGCAAGGGTAGCAGAGGAGACAGGATAAGTAGGGGGATCAAGGGGGGGGGAGTTCACCAAGGGGCTACAGATAGGGTGCATGGGTAGCAGATGGGATGGGATACATAGGGGGAGCACAGGGAGGGAGTTCACTTAGGGACTAAAGGTAGGGTGTAGGAGTAGCAGAGAAGCTAGGACAAGTAGGGGGAGCAAGAGAGGGGAGCGAGGAGAGCAAGGGGCTACAGATAGGGTGCAGGGGTAGCCAAGGAGCTGGGATAAGTAGGGGGAGCACAGGGAGGGATTTCACCAATGGGCTACAGAGAGAGTGCCAGGATAGCATAGGAGCTGGGATAACAGAGATAGCACAAGGATGGAGTTCATCAAGGGGCTTCAGATAGGGTAGAGGGGTGGCAGATGAGCTGGGATAAGTAGGGGGAGCAAGAGGAGGGAGGGAAGCAAGGGGCTACTGATAGGGTGCAGGGGAAGCCAAGGAGCTGGGATAAGTAGAGGGAGCAAGGGGAGGGAGTTCACCAAGGGGCTACAGATAGGGTGACAGGGTAGCAGATGATCTGGGATTGGTAGGGTGCGCACAGGGAGGGAGTTCACTAAGTGGCTACAGATAGGGAGCAGGGGTAGCAGAGGAGCTGGGATAAAGAGGGGGAGCACAAGGAGGGAGTTCACTAAGGGGCTACAGGTAGGGTGCTGAGGTAGCAGAGGAGCTAGGATAAGGAGAGGGAGCGAGAGGAGGGAGTTCACCAAGGGGCTACAGATAGGGTGCAGGGGTAGCAGATAAGCTAGGATAAATAGGGGGAGCAAGGGGAGGGAGGGAAGAAAGGGGCTACAGATAGGGTGCAGGAGTAGTCGGGGAGCTGGGATAAGTAGGAGGAGCACAGGGAGGTATTTCACCAATGGGCTATAGATAGGGTTCTAGGGTATCAGAGGAGCTGGGATAATAGAGGTAGTACAAGGAGGGAGTTCACCAAGGGGCTACAGATAGGGTACAGGGGTAGCAAAGGAGCTGGGATAAATAGGCAGAGCAAGGGGAGGGAGGAAACCACGTGGAACATACAGAGAAAATGTTTGTCCACTGCTATATCCCACTTACACAGAACCTACACAATATCATCTACAAGTTTCTGTCATTAATTATTTGAGACATTCTTCAGGATGAGCAGTATTCACAGGCAAAGGTTTAGTTTTGCCTGTCAATGATTATATCTCAATTCTTATACATGGTACACAATTTTCTTTCTAGTCTTCTGGAAAAAAAGCGATAGATGCATAAAGGGCGATGTTCATCTGAGCGCTATCGTCAAAGATGAATTCAAGTGTCTGTCTGGATTGGGATTGTCGAATATTCCTCAGTCAATGTTGAAAAGGCGGTGCGCTCCTCGTATATTCTCATTCATATATTTTATTTTATACTTTAATGTGTATAAAATATTTTGCACATAAAGGAGAAAAGAAACAAATGAAAGCAAATTACTATGCTAAATTTCAAATTATTTTTAAAAGAGAATCAGCTGAGAATCCTGGAGGCTCTGTCAAAACTAACAACCTCTCTTGTTCCTTTGAAAACTCTAGATCTCTTCAAAAAGGGGCTAACCATCACCCCTCCACAATCCTTAATACGGATCCCTGCTATAAACTTGGCACCTGACTTCCTCCCATGCACCTTGGCTTTGGACCCTCCCATCCTAAGGGCCATGTCTTCGCCATATAGAGATGAGCCTGCACACAACACAGCGTATGTGATGGCGGACTCAGAAAGCGGGGCTATGGAGGCAATATGTGCAGGACTCTCTATGCTGAACGATTCCCTGATTCCTTCTCCCCCTCCCAAGCGTCAATTTAAACAATGCAAGAAGAAGTCATTGCAACAGCAACCAACACAATCTAACCTTGGGACGAGCAAATCTCCCCTCAGGAGCAAAACTCAACCACAAGCATGACAAGGCAGGGGCAGAACTGTTTTAAAGGATATGGGTAATGGAGAATTGAGGAGAGCGAGGCTAGATGGACCTTTGGATGGATGGTTGTGTCTTGCTTGTCAGGAGCAGGGCATTAACTCTAAGTTAGATTTGGTGGACCCATCCTTGACCACTAAAATGGTCCCTTCTCACTTTTCTCAGCAAATAAATACGGCACCCAATATCCAGTCCTCTTCATTAGCAGTTTCTAAACAACCTACTGCCGTGCCTCCCCTACCTCCTTTTCTCCCTCATTCCCTCTCTTTGACTTCGGCGAATTACCTACATAATCCAACTGCGACCTAGTGTGCCTGTAACAGAGGCCTGAGGGATCATTTGGAAGATCAGGCAGGGCCTTCACCGGGAACATATCTGGACATGACCAGAAGCCAGACCATGGTCCTGTCCTTACCCCATCAAATAACAAAGTAGGTTTCCTGGCTGGACAGAGTGGCAATGCTTGGACCTAAAATTACTCCTAAGAAAGCAAACATGACGCATGTGACCGTATTCAAAGATCTTGTTCATATCAAACTTGAGGAACAAATCAACCGCCCAATCGTCCATTTCTGAATCGTACCTGGTTACTATAGCTTTTGCACCTGGTACCTGACTTGTGCCCAATCTCATCCTGGGATATCCTCAAATTAGAACTGCCCGCTGTGGGCAGTATGGTCAATTGGTCCCTGATAGCCTTTATTTCCCCGGTGGTGGTAGAGCGGATCTGTAAAAATGCCCAAGCCCTCTTACATCGGGGTTTTGAAATCAGGGGGTTCCATCCCACCAAACAACTTCACCAACACAAGCCCACCACCCAGAGATTGTCCCAAACACAAGGATTAAACCAATGGGATAGTCTCCCCGCCCCCCTTCTGAGACAGCAGGGTCAATGGCTTCAGGTGGGTGACTCCAGTCACTGATGTCCTATGGTCCAGAGGTTACATAAGGTTGGATTGCTATCTTGGAATAACAGGGGGCATAGCTCCTATTTACAAAACCGGTCATCCCAGGCAGACTTAATGAGCGTTGAGTGCTTTTGCCTACAAGAGACCTGGCTTTGTTGGCTACTCACTCTCTTGTCGATGATCAAGTCCTCCGGAGAGGAGTGGTCCTAAAGTCGTCCTCTGTATAGGAGTGGAGGCAATCTTTGATTCTTCTGAGTATGCTCCCCACAGAAGGCACAGAACCTTCCTAGCTGTCCAAGTAAAAAGCATCTGGCCCGGCCAGAAGACGCTGATAGCCACTGTATACGATCCGCCTGGGGGTGACTCCTCGGCTGCTTTGATTGATGTGATGGCTGATACTTTTCAAGAGTGACTTTTTCAATACACTAGGTGTTCCATAATACTGACAGGAGACTGCAATGCTGATTACAGGAAGCACACACCAGTGGACGAGAAGTGTGGAAGGGAGGACTCGGGGGTGGGGCATTAGCTAAGTTCCAGCTATCACCTTTGTGTACCACTACACGTGGTCTAATGGTCTCTATAACAGTTATATAGATTCCATCTTTACCAACCCCAAACTTGCCCCCGTGCCCCTACACTCTTTCTGAAACCCTCGACGGTGAGTGATCATGTGATGCCGTGATGCTTGGCCCCGCCCCCCTGTGAACAGAATAACATTCAATCCTTCGGTTAGCATCCCAGGTAACAGGCTGCAGTGAACAGTGGGCAGTATAGAGAGTTTTAATGAGTCTTTACTGCACTCCGGCCTTGACAATGGTGACACTTTGTCAAACTGTAAGGGTGACTTAGGGGAACCACGCTCCTTGTTCTGTGCTGCTGACTTCAGACACATCCTTAATTACAACAGAAGGGGCAGACCTGGCAGGGTCTCTGACTGGGACATCTCGAAAAAAAGGAAAAGGGATTTAAATGGGGTAGTACGCAGGGCAACTAGAAATGGTCACCTCAATGGGACTGAGAAAGCCCAAATTATTTCTGATTGCGAGAGCCAAGTACAAACACTGGCTCAAAGGGCACAGAGTTTCTCAGTCTAAAGCAGGCTGGAAATGCATCAACAGCCTGATAAAGACCCATGACTCTCAGCAATGTTGGCCTCTTATTCTGAGTCATGGGGCGGGCGTGGGCGCTAGGGAAGTGGTGGGAATCCCGCAGGGCCAGTGGGCCTTGCATATAACAAAGTTGTATGGTGGTGCAGATGTATCCACAGTGGGTGAAATAAGGGAATGGATGGCAGACTCCTTGGAAAGCGGGCACATTGGGTGCTCAGATCTGCCATCCTCCATCACGAGGTCTAAGGTATCCAGGGCCACGGGCCCGGGTGGGCTCTGCAATGTGATTCTAGAGGGAGACCCAGAATGATGGGCACAGTTTATATCCACCTTATTTAACCAGGCATGCGACACTGGGGTCGCCCCCCACCACCCCATGGAAATCCTCCATCCTCATCCCAGTCCATAAAAAGGGCCAACATGACAATCCTTCCAATTCTAGGTTACAAGCAATGTTGTATTGCAACTCTAAGCTTTTTGCCAGTCTCCTATTAGAGCTTCTTACCCCTTGGGCCGGGGAGAATGGGTTGCTGAGCTGCCAACAGACAGGTTTTAGGAAGGGTTGTGGGTCTACTCATTCTATATGGTCCCTACTAACCCTCATCCCAGATATCCAGCATTATCCTGGAGTGGCCCTATACCTATGCGTCATCGACTATTCGGCTCCCTTTGATAGCGTAATTAGAGGGAAACTCTGGGAAAGCTGGAAGCATGGGGTATAGACCCATCACTCCTTTACTTCATGATGTCTCTTTACAGTGACACGAAGGTTACGGTCAGATTATCCCACGAGGGGGTTCGGTCGAGTTCCATTAATAGGTTACAGGGTTTGAAACAGGGGTGGCCTTTGGCCCCCTTATTATACAATCTATATACATCAGAGCTCCCGGGAATTCTGAGCAGAAACAAGAATCATCCTCCGTGACATGGAAAGATCAACCTCCCTTTGCGTGCTATATGCAGACGACACAGTAATCCTCGACCGCTCTCCGCTTGGATTGCAACAATCCCTTAACGCATTACACACTTTCGCCACAGAACATGGCCTTTGACCCAATGCAGCCAAAATAAAAAGAATGCTTTGTGGGAAGGACCATCTTTTGTTTGGAGGCCAAGGGGGAGTAAAGTTGAAGCAGCTAAATGAATATCAATATCTGAGAGTATCCATCAGACCATGTTTATCCTGCAAGCTCTCAGCAAGGGGATAATGCAGAGGGCAGGGTCCAAATGGCTGCCCCTCAAGAGAGTTATTGACTCCCAGGGAAGGGGTTCATTGGAGGCTAAGATCCCGGCCTACAGGGTATCGGTTATGCTGAGTATCCTCTACGCCTTGGAGGTGTTTCCCTTAAGGATAGTAGGCTGGCTGCTTACATTGGAAGCTAAGGATTTGCACTCACTACTTGGTGTTTCCGGGGAGTGTTCCCGTGGAGTCTATTCAGCTGGAGTTGGGCCTTTCTTCCTTATTAATGCTCTGGAAGTCGGCAGCCATCAAATTCTGTGCCAAGATGTACTATGACAATCCGGAGGTCCCTTCACTAATGGGTCATGTGGTGCCACACTCAGAATTTCTCAAAGACCCATGGTATAGAGATCTGGATAGGCTGCCTGGAGGAGATGGGCATAGACAGAGCTCCGGAGACATGGCTGGAAATTTATCTGTGTACGATTGAGGGGAAATTAACCCGCTTGGATGCAGGTCTGTAGTTGGACCATCTAGCCGGCCTTTGCAGGTCTGAGGTGTATTTCCCATCGGGCCTTCACACTTGGCCTTCCAAAATCTTATTAGCCAACGTTGCGTCTCTCAAAGCATGTGAGATTTATTACGGGCATTCGCCTTCAAATACTCCCTGTATATGAAATCACAGGTGGTGGGCGGGTAACCCTGGAGTCGCAAGGTTATGTAGATTGTGTGGGATGCAATTAGAGACCATCCGCCATATACTGACCCAGTGTGTGGCTGTTAGGCAGAATCCTGTGCAGTGTCCTTAGGGACCACTGCACACAATTAAGACTACAGGTGGGGATACAAGTTTTATCTTTGGTACAAGCCTGTACTACTATGTCATAGTGGTAGCAGTGGCGGAGCAGCCAGGCTTATCTCAAGAGTGTATGAGCAGTAGCAGAGATTACACAAAGGGACCACAATTACTGTGACTCAAGCAAACACTGACTCAAGGTTTCAGGTAGAAAAATATAAGTACATTTATTTTCAAACCATTCATTATAAGCACAACACTTCTATTAAACTTCAATAAAAACCACACGTTAAATATACTACAACTAACCAATTCACTTTATACAGTAAGTCTCAAGGTAAATACCCTGTGTTTGAATGAACCGGTGTTAGGCACAAAACACGTTACCGCGAATATGAACGCGATCACTTTTTGACAGTTCGGTCTACTAAACAAACTCGTATCCGTGACATGAAATGCTACCGGGGCAAAAACACACTTACCACGAGAGATACCCAGAGGGAGTTGGAGGCAAAAATGACAGGCATTATTTGGTTAGGCAGGCAGAATCAAGAAAAACTCAGAGACAGGAGTTCAAAAGTCAAAGGGCCGGAGCCAGGGTCGAAAGACACAGGGGCCAGTTGCGAAGATCACACGGTCTAACAGTTCACGATTCAATGGAGCCAAAAGTACTTCGATATTGTCAATGCTCAGAAGCAAAAGTTATAAGAAGGAGGGAAAACAAGGTCAAGCCTTGGAAATGAAGAAAAAGGGATTCACCCAGTTTCCTTAACAGAACACAGTACCTTGTTCCAATGGTGCAGCTGGTGCCTTGGCAGTTGTTCCTGTTGGTTTCCCGCAGACCCACGATTCCTGGAGCTTTGTCGAGAAGGAGGATGTCTGAATGGGGTCTGCACCACACAGGGATGAGGCCGGCAGCAGTGACACGGAATAAAAGGTGTGCCCCTAAAAAACAGGAGAGGCTCGTCAGGTGGCTATCTGGACCACTACAGCAGTGTGCAGCGATTTTGGCCACGGAAGAGGATCCTCTGGCTGAAGAAGGTGAGCTGGTTATCCCCACCAAGCTGAAGGGAAGAAGACTCCGGACTGGATCTTCTCTGAGTCGTTGAAGGTCAGATAGCTCAGGACTGCAGCAGGGATTCACCGGGACGGGGTAGTTGCAGCAGCCGTCATTCTCTCCGCTTCTCTTCGGTTCCTTGTAATTCCTGTGGCGACTCTCTGACTTGTAGTCCACGAGACCGGCCTTTTATGCGAAAAAACCCCATTCACACAGCCTGGCTGTCAATCACCCAGCAGGGCGGTTGTCCAGCCCGGACAACTGCCCTGGCCAGTCATGACAAAGTGCAATTTGGGTTTCCTAGGATACCCTGTGCAGGGGGTGACTACACCCCTCCCTCACATTCAGCCCACCTAGACACCCAGGCGCCTTGAGGAGGGCTTCTGGGCAGAAGCCCACCAAAAGACAGTGAACAAGGAAGGCAAACCTAGTTTGCCATGCAAAGTAAAACACAAGAAGGACTTTAACAAAAATAAATGGCGAATAAACCCAACTGGAACCAAAAGAAAGATGATTTGGTCAAGCAGGTTTATGTTTAAGGCTAATATAATAGCCAAGAACAGTACCACGTTTATCTAATATAATCGCGGTAGAAAAGTTAGGGTAGGTACCACTGCCACCAGCCAAGTCTAAATGTTAACAGAGCGAAACAATGCTCTAGGAGGTACAGATAAAAAGGGATATGAGTTAACCCTTTCCAGTACTCCATGGAAGATGGGGTGTACTGGATCTGTGGTAGATTGACTAGGTAAAGTTAATGGTCACTTTACCCTTTTCTGGGGGACAGTAGTCGCCTCAGAAATGGAGTCGAGGGAAGTCTCAAAGACAACCCTGTGCCACGGCTCTGAAGGTGCTGTGTGACACACACAAAGAAGGGGGCTACTGAAGTGGTGTACTTCAGAGTCCACAATCACACAAACAGATGGAAACACATAACAAAACACAGGTAAGAGTGGGGGGAAAGCTCTCATCCTTACCAGGTGGAAAAAAAGAAACTCCAGAAGTCCAGCAAAGCTGCTGGGGGATTCACTAGGTGAGGGAAATTAACCATAAATGAGAATTCTCCCTAACACTCCCCCCCCCCCAGACTAAGGGACAGGAGGATTTAATCCATTCCTGGATGGACCTCATACCTCTAATCGGTTACAAACATCCTAGAGAGACCATCATCATTTTGGTGGTGACTTCCTGCTCTGTGCTCAATGGAAAAATCAAATCCTTGCAGGCAGATTGACTATCTGAGTAACTTTGGGTTTTCCCCTTTCATTTGCATCAGCCATCTCAAGGGTTGATGGTCAGTCTGAATATTGAAGGTAGATCCATACAAGCATGGTCTAAACCTCTTCAGTGCCCACACAATAGCAAAGCATTCTCTTTCTATTGTTGCCCACCTTGTCTCAGGATCTTTTAACTTCCTGCTGATGAAACAAATGGGGTGTTCACTACCTTTCTCATCCAGTTGACTAAGGACTGCACCTATACCTACATTAGAAGAATCAGTTTGTACAATGAAGGGCTGGTGATAGGAACTCTTAGGACTGGCGCTTCACAAAGGGCTTTCTTTAGCCCTTCAAAGGCTTGATTGCACTCCTCATTCCACCTGACCTTATTAGGAAATTTGGGAGAGGAGATGACATTCAAGGGAGAAGCTATGGTCCCATAGTTCTCTATGAAGTTCCTATAATACCCAGTGAGACCTAGTAAGGCTCTCACTTGGGTTTGAGTAGTAGGGGTGGCCCAGTTTTGTACAGCTTGTACTTTGCTAGGCAGTGACCTTATTTCACCTCCTCCTACCTCATGTCCAAGGTAGACAACTGAACTCTGACCAATTTGACATTTGCTAGCCTTTATGGTCAGATGGACCTGTTCAAGAGCCTGCAATACATAACCTAGGTGTTCAACATGTTCTTTCCATGTAGGGCTGAACACTGCAATGTCATCCAAGTATGCCATGCAGAAGTCCTCCATCCCATTCAGCACTTGATTGACCATCCTCTGAAATGTAGCAGGTGCATTCTTTAATCCAAAAGGCATTACCTTGAATTGGTAGAGGCCAGTTGGGGTGGAGAATGCAGTTTTCTCCTTGGCATGGTCTGTCAGGGCTATTTGCCAATATCCTGACGTTAGGTCAAATGTGCTGAGGTACTTGGCTGCACCAAGCTTGTCCACCAGCTCATCTGTCCTAGGCAAAGGATGGGCATCAGTCGTGGTGACTGCATTCAGAGCTCTATAGTCCACACAGAATCTCAACTCCTTGGATCCTGCCTTTGGTACAAGCACAACTGGGCTAGACTATGGGCTAGTAGAGGGTTCTCTTACCCCGAGTTCAGGCATCTTGTTGACCTCATTCCTTATGTGGAATCTGACATTGTCTGACATTCTGTACCGCCTGCTTTTGACAGGCAAACAGTCACCAGTGTGTATGTCATGCTGGCCCCAAGGTGTCAAGCCTGGTGAAAGTGAGAACAGGGAGGCAAACTGATTTAACAGTAACTTGCACTCATCCTGCTGGTCAGATGTGAGACTGGAAGAGAGATTAACTCCTTCCACTTGCTCATCTAAAGGTAAGCCTCTGAGGAGGTCAGGCAGAGGTTCACTCTCCTCCTCCTCCTGAGCTGAAGCTAGAAGCAAAGCTCCTATGTCAGGTCTGGAGACATAAGACTTTAAACGGTTGGTGTGAAAGACTCTAGGAGCCTCATTAGGATTGCCTAAATCCACCAGATAGTTCACCTCTCCAAGTTTACCCACAACCTTGAAGGGTCCTATCCATTTGTCCTGCAAGGCCCTCTGCCTTGTGGGGACCATAACAAGAACAAGCTGGTCTTGAGTAAACTCAACCATGTTAGCCTTCTGGTCATGCCAATGTTTGACCAGAGCTTGACCAGCCTTCAAGTTATCACTTGCCTCTGCCATCATGTGTGACATTCTCCTCCGGAGACCTATCACATAGTCAGTCACTCTGACTGGCTTGGGGGAAGGAGCACTCTCCAACCCCTCCTTAATTAGGGCCAATGGACTTCTGACTGGATGGCCATAAAGGAGCTCGAAGGGACTAAATCCTACTCCCTCCTGAGGGACTTCTCTATATACAAAGAGAAGGCATGGCAGTAGAAGGTCCCACTTTCTTCTAAGGGGTTCTTCTAAAGCACCTATCATGCTCTTCGTAGTTCGGTTAAACCTCTCTACCAGTCCATTGGTTTGGGAGTGGTAGGCAGTTGAGAACTTGTAGGTAACTCCACAGGTTTTCCACATGGTTTGCATGTAGTGGGACATAAAATGTGATCCCCTGTCAGATATCACCTCCTTTGGAAAACCTACTCTGGTAAAAATACCAAGTAGGGCCTTAGCTACTGCCGGAGCCGTAACAGCCCTCATAGGTATAGCTTCAAGAAACCTAGTGGCATGGTCCACTACAACCAGGATAAACCTGTTGCCTGAAGTTGTGGGAGGGTCAAGAGGACCAACAATGTCAATCCCAACCCTCTCAAAAGGAATTCCCACCACTGGGAGAGGCACTAAGGGTTCCACATTCTTGGATCCACTCTTGCCAGAGGTTTGGCAAGTGTGGCAGCTCCTGCAGAACTTGTCTACTTCTGTACCCATTTTAGGCCAGTAGAAGTGCAGAGATAGCCTTTCTTTGGTCTTCTTAAAACTTAAGTGACCAGCCAAAGGTTCCTCATGGGCTAACTGCAGAAACTGGAGTCGGTTCACTAGAGGTACTACAAATCTTCTGTAGTCTCCAGGGGTTGACTCAGCTGGTTCACTGTAGAAGAGGCCATCTTCCCAGTGCAATCTATACTTCCCAGGCTCAGTCCCATTGAGCTGAGAAGCTGCCTGTTGGCGAAGACCTTCCAAGTGTCATGATTCCTGCCCTTCATGTCCCCAGCCCTCCAAGATGTCAGGCTGGAGCCAGGCCACGATCACCTACATGGCCCTCAAGGGCCTCCTCATCCCTCCAAAGACCCACTTGGAGTCAGACTTGGCGCTTGTGGCACTAGACTCACTCACTCCCATAGGATAACATTGGGAATTGGACTTGTAGTGCTTTGATGGGGACAAGATGCATGCCATGCCGCCACATATTTCGGTTCCCAGAACTGCATGTGCAGTCTAGTCTTTTGGGTCTGGTTCAGCCCAGAGACACCTGGGATACCCAGAGACTATTTAGGCCACGCCCAGGCTGAGAAACATGCTTTGTGTTTTCTGCACCTGCAGCGTGACACTCAACGTGTTCGGATCGGTCTCCAGTAGGCCTGCATCTTTCTTCTGAGCTCAGCTCCTGCAAGAACAAGAACACTGTTAGGAACAGCCTTACCTTACGTCACTTCTGCCCATCATTCATCGCTTCTTCTGTTCTGCGGGCATCTTCTGCGGAGTCATTCCCATCCCGGTACGCCGCTTCCTAAGCAAAAGGGACAAGAACAGAAAAAAGGCATTAGTAAGCATTCAGCAAATCTTTACTTATTTTTAAAGACTGTACGAGCTTCAAACGCTTACCTGAATCCCAGCCGCTCTGGGGGAACTCCAATTTATCAAGTCTTTATGATTTTCTTAATGGCTCATGAGTAGCCCAGGGTCCTCAATAGTGCGGAGTTGGCTCATCCATTGGGTGAAATAATCTTGCGAGTACATTTCCACAATTCAAACGTTGTAACCCATCCAAACTAATTTCAGCAACTGACACAAACTGGAAAGAAATCCTGAGGATTGGAGTCTACAGCTTCTCAATTGTGTATTGTTACACAAGCACTACTAACATCCCAGTAGGAGGAGAATTATCAAAATCTCCATGCGTGGCCCTGGATTACATGGTCGAAACTAAGAAAATCGATCTTTTCCCCTGAAGAAAGTTTGTGCAAATAGTGCAATTAAGAACTGAAACATGTCGGGATCATTGTTATGCCTGAGTTAATAGCGCTCAGGTCTTGGAAGAAGTGTTAAAGTCATTAGTGTGGTGTTGTACTATGTTGTATTTATTGTATGTGTTTATATGTTTGCAAAATTAGTGATTTGTATTGTTTTTTATTCACCATGTTGTGTATTGCTGGGTCATACTCATGCAGAACATTTGCTGAGTTTTTTTAATATCTTTATTAAAATAATAATTTTTTGATACTGTGGATAAACATTATGTACTGGGTCTATTTCTTCAAGACTAGCTGTACAGGGAGGGTTTTTACATCATACCATTTGTATAGATCAGCCACTTTTGAAAATATTAAATCTGTCTCCTTTATATATATATTAGACAACAAACATCTGTCCCTACGCCAAGGGAATCAAGACCTATTAACATACATAGTCACGTTCAATAGACTCGTAGTTGAAGCAGAATGGCCAGTGGAGAAGAGAACCACGTTATTTCATCGGGGGTTGTGGGGGGAGCTCAAGGATGTTCTCGCACAAGTAGTGAACCCCCCGAAAGACTGCTCATTGACCTTGTTGTTCAACTGGATCATAGATTGCAGACCGAAGAGCAGATCGAACCAGACCAGACCCTCGCCCTATGTATGTGCGTTCAAAGGACAATATTGCCCGCCGAACGGAAAGTTCAGGAGAACCAATGCAAATCGGGGGGGTCAAATCCCCCTTGACTAAAGTGGAAAGGGATAAAAGGAGGCAGCAGCAGTTATGTCTGTACTGTGGAAGGCCAGGTCATTTCCTTAAAGAGTGCCCTGTGAAGCCACTGAGGAGGACGGTAGGGGCCACGGACAAGGAAGATACCATCAAGGAATCAGAAAACTCCCCAGCCCGGCAAGTGTAGGGGTCCACTTGTCAAGCGAAGAAAGTGAACTACAGACCTCCCATTTTGCACTATCTGTGGTCTTGATCAATCACCAACAACCATCTCGGATGCACGCAGTAAGAGCGTACATTGACAGTGGAGCCGTTGGAAATTACATCGACCAGGATCTTGCAGCAAAGATGGGGCTTCCGTTACGCCCTAAATCAACCACCGACACTGTTACCACTGTCGACGGCACGGAAATAGCTTCTGGTCCAGTATCCCAATGCACTGCAGCTTTAACCCTTCTGTGCCAGGATGGACACCAAGAATCTATCGTTTTCAACCTCATTAAGGCACCACAGTTCCGGTTGATTTTGGGAATGCCATGGTTGGTAGCTCACAATCCTCGAA
Organism: Ambystoma mexicanum; assembly: GCF_040938575.1. NCBI lineage: Eukaryota > Metazoa > Chordata > Amphibia > Caudata > Ambystomatidae > Ambystoma > Ambystoma mexicanum. Next base: position 22,599,789 of record NC_090940.1, read on the forward strand.
TCGATTGGCGAGCAAAAGAATTGGCCTTTCCTGAGACTTGCGCCCACACATGTTAGCGCCAAGAGAAACAACCAATAGACACCAGAACCTCCATGCTTGCGACTGTGGCAATCGGCACCCTCCCAAGTGAATACCAGGACTTTCAAGATTTCTTTCAGAAAGAACAGGCTAATACCCTGCCACCGCATAGACCATACTTTTGCCAAATCGACCTGATACCCAGTGCACAAATCCCTTGTGGGCGAATTTACGCACTCACGGAACCAGAAAACCAGCACCTGAAGGCCTATCTTGACCAATACATGGCCAACGGGTTCATCCGTCCCTCGAAGTCTCCAGCAGTCAGTCCTCTATTCTTCGTACTGAAAAAGGAGGGGGACTTGAGAACGTGCATCGACTATCGCGCACTGAACCAGATTACCGTAAAAAACCACTACCCCCTGCCACTGATCCATCAATTGCTTGATCAAGTCAAAGATGCCCAAATCTACACAAAACTAGACCTGAGGGGGGCATATCACCTTGTTCGCGTAAAACAGGGGGACGAATGGAAAACTGCTTTTTGCACCAAATACGGCTTGTACGGATATCAAGTAATGCCCTTTGGCCTTTGCAACGCGCCTGCAGCAATTCAATACTTCATGAACGATGTCCTACGGGAATTGATTGATGTCTGTGCTCTAGTGTACATCGACGATATTCTAGTATATTCAGCATCAAAGCAGGACCACGTTAAACACGTCCGATCCTTATTGGAGAAACTCCGTCAACACCAGCTCTACGCCAAGCTCGAAAAGTGCTCATTCGACATCTCCAAGGTGGAATTCCTGGGCTTTATTCTCAGCCCGAATGGAATCCGAATGGATGTACACAAGGTAGATGCTATCCTGAACTGGCCATCCCCAAATTCATTCAAGGGGGTTCAAAGTATGCTGAGGTTTGCAAATTTCTACCGCCGGTTCATCCCAGAATTTTCGCAAATCGTGCATCCCATCACGTCATTGCTAAGGAAAAGCAACAAAAAGTTCCAGTGGACAACAGAAGCCGAGGAAGCTTTCCAGGAACTCAAAGCAAGATTCACATCTGCCCCAATCTTACTCCACCCTCGCCCTGATCTTCCATACCTGGTGGAAACAGACGCGTCAAGCATGGCTATGGGAGCCGTCCTCTCACAAAAGGACCCCGAAACAGGCCAGTTACACCCTGTTGCCTTCTGGTCGCGTAAATTCGCACCCCCTGAACTCAATTACGCTATCACAGACAAAGAACTCCTGGCCATTAAGTCAGCCGTTAAGACATGGCGGCACTACCTCTTGGGCGCCAGACACACAATCACCGTAATAACTGACCACCGGAACCTCCAGTACCCAAAAACGGCAAAGGCCCAATCCTCACGACAACTACGTTGGGCTCTTTTGCTGAATATGACTACGTGATTACATTTCGACCAGGGGTGAAAAACGGGAAGGCCGATGCCCTTTCCCGTATGGGGGTGGAAGAGCAAGGGTATCAGACCCCTGACCCAATAGCAATCATCCCGAGTGACAAGCTCCTAGGAATCACAGCAACCATAACTCAGAAAGAATTACATGAAGAAATCCAAAACCTGATGCGCCCGGAGCAATTACAAGTGTGGAGTGCACAAGGAGAACATTACATGATAAAAAATCAGTTGCCCTACTTCAGGAATCGTTTATTCTTACCAAACCAAGAACTACGAGAACAAGTCATGTCCGGTTATCATGATTCCTTGATCGAGGGCCACTCCGGAATCGCTAAAACTCTAGCCAAGGTAAAAAGAAATTATTGGTGGCCCACGTGGCGTAAAGACATTATCCAATTCATCCTAACTTGTGGAGTGTGTGCTCAAAACAAGTCATCCAAGCAGAAACTGGCTGGGCTATTACAACCATTGGAAATCCCACCAGCACCCTGGCACACGTTGTCCCTCGATTTTATTACTGATTTACCACCCAGTCAAGGGTTTCTTGTGGTCGTGGACATATTTTCAAAAATGGCACATTTCATTCCTCTTAAGGCGCTCCCAAATGCTTCCACTCTGGCAAAGGTATTTCTTGAAGGCATCGTACGGCTCCATGGGTTTCCTTCAGTTTTAGTCTCAGACCGAGGTACTCAATTCGTATCTAACTTCTGGGGAAAATGCTGCTCTATGGCCCAGATCGACATCCGGCTATCCACCAGTCACCATCCCCAAACGGATGGTCAAACTGAGAGGACAAATCAGACGCTCAAGCAGTATCTGCGTTGCATGTTACACCAAGCTGAAGGAAGCTGTTTCGACCTATTATGGATAGCTGAATATGCTTATAATAATTCCCTACACACCAGCACTGGGCAGACACCCTTTCATACCATGTATGGCAGGCACCCACGTACTTCTGAGTTGGATGTTCCTACAATCCTGAAAATGCCAGCAGTTAAAACCTTGCACACGACCATTTCTCAAACCTTTAAAAGGGCAGCTGAACACCTACTTCAAGCTAAGAATCGCCAAAAGAAGTTTGCTGATCAACACCGAGCAAAGGCCCCCAACTACCAAGTGGGAGACAAAGTCTGGCTGGCGTCTAAACACGTGTCCATTAAAGGAACCCGAACTTTCCGTCCAAGATACCTGGGTACATTCACCGTCACCTCCGTGATAAATCCTGTGGCGGTCAGACTAGCTTTCCCGTCAAACATGCAGATTCATCCTGTGTTCCACGTGTCTCTCCTTAAACTTGTTTAACCTGGGACCCGGGTAGCAACGCCACCGCAGCCAGTAGTAGTCGCCGGGGAGCCAGAATTCGAAGTCAAGGACATCCCGGATTCAAAGTACGTCAGATCCAAATTATACTACTTAGTAGACTGGAAGGGGTATGGTCCACAAGACAGGACATGGGAGCCTTGTGAGTACATCCATGCACCTCGCTTGCTTAGACGATTTCATCAAAACTATCCAAACAAACCAGGACCAGACAGAAGAGCCACCTTGAGAGGGGCCTTGGGGGGGAGTGCTGTCATGGTTTCTGCCCCTGATGTCCCCAGCCCTCCAAGATGTCAGTCTGGAGCCAGGCCACGATCACCTACATGGCCCTCAAGGGCCTCTCCATCCCTCCAAAGACCCACTTGGAGTCAGACGTGGCACTTGTGGCACCAGACTCACTCACTCCCATAGGATAACATTGGGGATTGGAATTGTAGTGCTTTGATGGGGACAAGATGGATGCCCCCACATATTTTGGTTCCCAGAACTGCATGTGCAGTCTAGTCTCTTGGGTGTGGTTCAGCCCAGAGACACCTGGGATACCCAGAGACTATTTAAGCCACGCCCACGCTGTGAAACATGCTTTGTGTTTTCTGCACCTGCAGCGTGACACTCACCGTGTTCGGATCGGTCTCCAGTAGGCCTGCATCTTTCTTCTGCGCTCAGCTCTTGCAAGAACAAGAACACCGTTAGGAACAGCCTTACCTTGTGGCGCTTCTGCCCATCATTCATCGCTTCTTCTGTTCTGCGGGCATCTTCGATGGTGTCATTCCCATCCCGGCACGCCGTTTCCTAAGGAAAAGGGAAAAGAACAGAAAAAAGGCATTAGTAAGCATTCAGCAAATCTTTGCCTATTTTTAAAGACTGTACAAGCTTCAAACGTTTACCTGAATCCCAGCCGCTCTGGGGGAACTCTGTCTCCGGAACTTCTCATTCCTTCTGAAAGAGGGAAAAGACACTCCAGGTTAGCGTGGAAACATCTAGAGGCGCTGCATACCACGCTTACTCACTGCATTTCTTCTTCATAACCGGCATCCACGCTGAAAACGTCGCAGCACCTAAAAGACACAGAAAAAGAACTCAGTTCAATACAAATACGAAAGGGTCGCATCGCGCATCGTGCTCTCACTCATCTTCAGCGCTACTCATCTCAGCAGCACGTCGCCATCCCCGGACACCGGCCATCATCTAAGGAAGGAAAGGAACGAAGTTAGAGAACTGTTCGAAAGACTCATTATACTTACCTGTCGTACTCTTGCCAGTGAAGTAACTAGGCAGCAACGATCCTGCAACAATCAACGCGCCCCTGCGCTGAAAGCAGGACGGAGAGCACACTATCCAAGAAAACAAGGTGAGCTGTGGATCAAAGGGAAGGGTTGGACCCCGGGGAAGAAGGGGTTCAAGCACACAGAGACAATAGGCAGTTAAACTCTACCAATCCTGTGTTTCAGGCCCAGTCTCCAGTCGAGTAGACTCCAGGGAAGGGTTCGAGGTTGTAAGAGGTCAGAAAAGGCTGAGTGACGTCCCCGTGGATACCAGGTGAGCGTTACACCAAGGTAGGACACGCTCTTTGTCCTTTACTGAAATCTTCTCTGTTGAGTCCACCTTCTGCCAGTAAAGACTGCAGCTCAGGATGGTCAACAGGGTCAAGATCTGCTACCAAGGTAAGATCCTCTTCTAGATCTGATTCCTCAGTATCTAGTTTGACCATAAAGGGTTGAACCTCACACTCAGCCTCAGCTGGTGTGGGAGTCACAGGTGTGACTTTGGACAGTCTCGGAGATGTCCTTCTCGGCACAGGAGTGCCTGCTGGTTTCTTGCTGACAGACTTAGGTTTCCCCTTTGTCTTTTCTTGTCCTGCAATGGCAGTAAGTAAGTCCTTCCTCTATCATGTTCCCAGCAGAGCCTCTTAAGGTTCTCTCCCTTGCAGACCTTGTGAGCTCCTGCTTCCTTCTGCTGGGTGGCCTTGGGATGCCAGACACAACTCCAAGAGTTTTAAGGTCATTACCCAGCAGGGCCCTCCCAGGTACGTTATTTTGCACACTTACAGGTATTCTGACAGTCATGTCATTACACTGGATGAGAGCTGGTAACTGGGGAACCATTTGCACAGGGCCTCCAGCTAACTTGGTTGAGTGGTTGGGTGCCTTAGCAACATCCTCCACTTTGAAAAAACATGCATCAACCACAGTGATGCTGGCTCCAGTGTCTCTGATGGCAGGGGTCTCCTGACCATTCACAAGAACACTATCCTTATAATACTCTTTAGTATTATCTGGGATTGAGTTATAGGCATCTAAGTTATGTTGTTCCCAAAGACCCTAGGACACTAAAGAAACACTAGCTGAGACTCTCATGGGCCCATCAGCTAGTAGCTGAAAGTTTCCACCGGTCATAGGTATTTCATCCACCTGGGAGAAGGCTAAGGAGACAGTGTTGATCCCTGAAGGTTTACCCTTACACTTGGGATCTCCTTTCACATGGCCAGGCAACCCACAAACAAAGCATTTTCCAAATGCTCTCTGGAATGGGGGCTTGCCCTGGCCTCCATCTGGTGTGGAACCAGGTGGTACAATAGCCTGATTCGGTTTACCTTGTGGCTTACCCTGGTTATGTTTGGGGCCCTCTTTTGAATTGGAATTAATGTAATTCTCTGCTGTCTTTCTTTGGCTGCTTCCCCTCATCCTTCTTCTGAGGAGCCCCAGAATTCTTGTGCGTGGCCCTGTTGGCAACCCACAAGTCAGCAGCCTTAGCTAGTTTCTTAGGATCTATCTCCTTTGAATCAGCCAAGTGCTGTCTAAGCTCAGGAGAGCAGACATCAAAAATAGACTCCAACATTACAAGATTCCTCAAACCTTCATAAGTGTTCACCTTGTAACCCTTAATCCAACCATCTAGGTTTCTCAAACATTCACACACCCAGGTAGCCCAAGGGGTACCATCATTCTTTTTGAGGGTTCTAAACCTCTTAAGATACTGGAAAGGGGTCTTCCCAAACCTAGCTATTAATGCTAGTTTCACACATTCATAATCCTGTTTATCCTCCTCCCCCAACTCCATCACAGCATCACTTGCAAAAGGGGGGAGCCTAGAGAAAAGCCAAGGAATCAACTGATTCCCTGAGATACCTTGAATCCCATGATTGTACTCAAGCATTGCTAACCAATCCAAAATATCAAGTTTAGTCTCATACATACCAATCATTTCCTTTGGCATACGGGGTCTCTTAGGGCTGGAAGACCTAGAAGACTCTGGTAGAGAAGCATTTTCTAGAAACAGTTTCTTCATTTCTAGTTCATGGTTCACCTCCATTTCTCTGAGCCTTAACTCTTGATGTTCCATGGCAGTTTGTGCATCAAAACGTTTCACTTCTAATTCAAGTCTCATTTTCTCAAGTGCAATACATTCAAGAGTAAGTGTAGGACCTGTGGGGGTCCCTGTGGACAGAGGTTGTGCATTCTGAGCAGGCAAGGGAGTTGCAGGGTTTCCTAGCAAGGACTCATCTACTTCTTCACAATTAACACTCTCAGAATCAGAAACATCAAAATCCACATTTGCTGGAGTGGTAGATCCTTCTGACCCACTCTCCAGACTTTTTCCCATTAACTTTGCAACCAGTTCAGATTTCTTTCCTTTGCCAGAGATATTCTTATCCCTACACATGGTTCTCAGAACCTCAGCAGTATACAGTAAAAGACTCTCTTCAGTGTAGTTTTCCATATTTGACATGATTTCTTAGTTAAATAGAATTAGTGGTGTTAGCCTTGTGGTTAGTTGAACCCAAGCAATAGCAGCACTCTAAGTGTAATCACTCTACTTCCAAATCCTTACTGCTGTACACCAGTGTTAGGCAGAATCCTGTGCAGTGTCCTTAGGGACCACTACACACAATTAAGACTACAGGTGATGATACAAGTTTTACCTTTGGTACAAGCCTGTACTACTGTGTCCTATTGGTAGCAGTGGCGGAGCAGCCAGGCTTATCTCAAGAGTATGTGAGCAGTAGCAGAGATTACACAAAGGGACCACAATTACTGTGACTCAAGCAAACACTGACTCAAGGTTTCAGGTAGAAAAATATAAGTACATTTATTTTCAAACCATTCATTATAAGCACAACACTTCTATTAAACTTCAATAAAAACCACACGTTAAATATACTACAACTAACCAATTCACTTTATACAGTAAGTCTCAAGGTAAATACCCTGTGTTTGAATGAACCGGTGTTAGGCACAAAACACGTTACCGCGAATATGAACGCGATCACTTTTTGACAGTTCGGTCTACTAAACAAACTCGTATCCGTGACATGAAATGCTACCGGGGCAAAAACACACTTACCACGAGAGATACCCAGAGGGAGTTGGAGGCAAAAATCACAGGCATTATTTGGTTAGGCAGGCAGAATCAAGAAAAACTCAGAGACAGGAGTTCAAAAGTCAAAGGGCCGGAGCCAGGGTCGAAAGACACCGGGGCCAGTTGCCGAAGATCACACGGTCTAACAGTTCACGGTTCAACGGAGCCAAAAGTACTTCGATATTGTCAATGCTCGGAAGCAAAAGTTATAAGAAGGAGAGAAGACAAGGGCAAGCCTTGGAAATGAAGAAAAGGGATTCACCCAGTTTCCTCAACAGAACACAGTACCTTGTTCCAATGGTGCAGCTGGTGCCCTGGCAGTTGTTCCTGTTGGTTTCCCGCAGACCCACGATTCCTGGAGCTTCGTCGAGAAGGAGGACGTCTGAAGGGGGTCTGCACCACACAGGGATGAGGCCAGCAGCAGCAACATGGAATAAAAGGCGCGCTCCTTAAAAACAAGAGAGGCTCTTCAGGTGGCTATCCGGACCACTACAGCAGTGTGCAGTGATTTCAACCACGGAAGAGGATCCTCTGGCTGAAGAAGATGAGCTGGTTATCCCCACCAGGCTCAAGGGAAGAAGACTCCGGACTGGATCTTCTCTGAGTTGTTGAAGGTCAGATAGCTCAGGACTGCAGCAGGGATTCACTGGGACGGGGTAGTTGCAGCAGCCATCGTTCCCTCCGCTTCTCTTCGGCTTCTTGTAGTTCCAGTGGCGACTCTCTGACTTCTAGCCCAAGAGACCTGCCTTTTATGTGAAAAACCCCCATTCACACAGCCTGGCTGTCAATCACCCAGCAGGGGGGTTGTCCAGCCCGGACAACTGCCCTGGCCAATCATGACAAAGTGCGACTTGGGTTTCCCAGGATACCTTGTGCAGGAGGTGACTACAACCCTCCCTCAAATTCAGCCCACCTAGACGCCCAGGCACCTTGAGGAGGGCTTCTGAGCAGAAGCCCGCCAAAAGACAGTGAACAAAGAAGGCAAACATGGTTTGCTGCGCAAAGTAAAACACAAGAGGGACTTTAACAAAAGGAAATGGCGAATAAACCCGACCGGAGCCAAAAGAAAGAGTATTTGGTCAAGTGGGTTTATGTTCGAGGCTAATATAATAGCCTAAAACAGTACCACGTTTATCTAATATAATCGCGGTAGAAAAGTTAGGGTAGAGACCACTGCCACCAGCCAAGTCTAAATGTTAAAAGAGCGAAACAATGCTCTAGGAGGTACAGATAAAAAGGGATACGAGTTAACCCTTTCCAGTACTCCATGGAAGATGGAGTTACTGGATCTGTGGTAGATTGACTAAGTGAAGTTAATGGTAACTTTACCCTTTTCTGGGGGACAGTAGTCGCCTCAGAAATGGAGTAGAGGGAAGTCTCAAAGACAACCCTGTGCCACGGCACTGAAGGTGCTGTGTGACACACACAAAGAAGGGGGCTACTGAAGTGGTGTACTTCAGAGTCCACAATCACAAAAACAGATGGAAACACATAGCAAAACACAGGTAAGAGTGGGGGGAAAGCTCTCACCCTTACCAGGTGGAAATAAAGAAACCCCAGAAGTCCAGCAAAGCTGCTGGGGGACTCACTAGGTGAGGGGAATTAGCCATAAATGAGAATTCTCCCTAACAGTGGCACCGAGCATAGAGTGCAGCAATTCCTATAGTGAAGCTTGCTCTTATACCTCCGAGCAAGGTTGGGCCCTGAAGCTCTGCCAGCCGCAGCATCAGCCTTCCATACATGTCAGAGGGCAGTTCAGACACTGACCTTGGTCCCATAGGTCGATATGGTTCGTCATGCTCTGTCAATGTGCCAGGCCTATTGGCCAATTACAACGCCCCCAGTTGGAGGTGCCAAGGACATTTTATGATATTTTATGGTACGACAACTTTGTTAATGTTTAACTATCGACGTAATACTATGTATAATTATTCATCATTTCTTTTAGACTGTATGTTTTAATTTGTTGCTTGTGTAATAGTGTAAAATGTTTTAAATGTAACCCGAGGCACTTAATAAATAAAAAATAAATAAAGATGAAAGCAATATGAACCTACAGAGGTGTCTTGATGTGCACAACATAAGGTAGCGCGGCGCTATCCCCGGGGTACACAAGAGCTGATGTGAACTGATCAGATTTCAAGCTCTGGGGGGCACATGGCCTTTTCTCCTACCCCATTGTCTGTAGTTTTATCTTGAACTCCTTTCAGAGCTCCCAATAACCAAGCTCCCAATCAGGGACCAATTGATTGAGCTGAACAGATTGGACATGGTCTTGATGGGCCAGGAATGTTCTCCCTGCTCCATGTTTTCATACCTTCACCCTGAGAGAACGTCTGGGTAATACACTGCATAAGCTGTTTAAATTATTTGTCGACAGCCATTATGTTCTAGCGCACAGAAGAATGAGAAAACGGCATCTCTTCCATTACCGCGTTCTTGAGCCACAAGGGCAGAGGCTAATGTGTGTCACGCGCCACTAGCCTTGAATTCTTCTGTGCATTGAGGAGGCGAGCCGCGGGGAAGCGCTGAATAGAGCCGGCAGTTGGGATCACAAAACATATGTGTATTGATAGCAAATGTCCTGTGATTCTGCCTCTAACAATGCGGCGCTCTGTGAGGTCGCTCATTCTCCTCGCTTCTGTGTGTGTTTGTATGCCAGTGCTGCGAGGAAAAAGCCACGCTGGGCTCTTTAGTGACCTTGCCTGTGGGCGCCAGAATAATACTTTCAGTATCATTGGTAGAATTGTGTATACCGCTAGGTTCTTTCACCTTTCCAGTGTTGCCTGGCACCAGGCTTTTCATGTTTGGTGCTGGCTTGCATGTGCAGTGGTCTGTCTTCCTTTTTATTGCTTCAGACTAGGAGTCTTTCAGTCTTTCTTCTGTGTCATTTTTATCATTGCACTATGTAATCCCACCTGAAAGTTATGTTATGTTATGTTATCAGTTTTTATAAAGCGCACAGTCGCCAAAAGGCATCATGGCGCTGGGAGAGAAGAGAGCATAGAGGGAGGGATCAGAACAGATATGTTTTTACCTTCTTTCGAAACTCCAAATAATTGGAGGTTTTTTTAATAGCCAGTGGAAGCCATTCCACAGAACGGCAACAGCAATAGAAAATGCCCAGCCCCCACCCGATCGCGGGAGTATTTAGGCACAATGAGTTGCTCCAACGAGGCCGAGCGAAAGCAGGAACATAGCAGGAGCATTTGCTTGAACATATTCCGATCCCAGTCCATGAAGGGCCCGGTGAACAATACACAGGGCCTTAAAGTCCACCCGCTGGGACACTGGGAGCCAATGGAGTTATGAGAAGCATTTCTTCCCTTTTCTTCGCTGTGTCTTTTCTCATTGTTTTGTAGACTCGTGAACTCTACTGTTCCTTTTTCGGTCAACAAGATGACCATTTTATTCCTTGTAGAGACTTTGTTTTAAGCCCTAGGTATGCAAGTCTGTTTCTGGCTGGAGCGGCTGGTCCACTATTTGGCAGTAAAGTACAGATTTCACAGTATATTTTGGGTGCCAGGGTACAGGTAATATGAAACCTGAAGGTGCCAGTGAATTGGACCCAGGAGCTGTCGGCGGTGTTTCGGCATCCAGCTGCAGTGTCTGTTTCAGGATATTTGGCAGTAGAGCACTGACTGCACAACATATTTTGGGTGCCAGGACACAGGTAATATGGGACCTCAAGGTGCTGGTGAATTGGACCCAGGAGCTGATGGCGGTGTTTCGGCATCCAGCTGCACTGTCTGTTTCAGGATATTTTGTGGAAGGATACTGACTGCACAGCATATATTGGGTGCCAGGGAGGAGGTAATATGGAACCTGAAGGTGCTGCTGAATTGGACCCAGGAGCTGCCAGCAGTGTTTCAGCATCCAGCTGCAGTGTCTGTTTCAGGATATTTGGCGGTAGAGTACTGACTGCACAGCATATATTGGGTGCCAGGACACAGGTAATATGGGACCTCAAGGTGCTGGTGAATTGGACCCAGGAGCTGATGGCGGTGTTTCGGCATCCAGCTGCAGTTTCTGTTTCAGGATATTTGTCGGTAGAGTACTGACTACACAGCATATTTTGGGCACCAGGAAAAGGTGATATGGAACCTGAAGGTGCTGGTGAATTGGACCCAGGAGCTGCCCGCAGGGGGTTCGGCATCCAGCTGCAGTGTCTGTTTCAGGATATTTGGTAGTAGAGTACAGATTTCACATTATATTTTGGGTGCCAGGGTACAGGTAATATGAAACCTGAAGGTGCCAGTGAATTGGACCCAGGAGCTGTCGGCGGTGTTTCGGCATCCAGCTGCAGTGTCTGTTTCAGGATATTTGGCAGTAGAGTACTGACTGCACAACATATTTTGGGTGCCAGGACACAGGTAATATGGGACCTCAAGGTGCTGGTGAATTGGACGCAGGAGCTGATGGCGGTGTTTCGGCATCCAGCTGCACTGTCTGTTTCAGGATATTTTGTGGAAGGGTACTGACTACACAGCATATATTGGGTGCCAGGGCAGAGGTAATATGGAACCTGAAGGTGCTGCTGAATTGGACCCAGGAGCTGCCAGCGGTGTATCAGCATCCAGCTGCAGTGTCTGTTTCAGGATATTTGGCGGTAGAGTACTGACTGCACAGCATATATTGAGTGCCAGGAAAAGGTGATATGGGACCTCAAGGTGCTGGTGAATTGGACCCAGGAGCTGCCAGCAGTGTTTCAGCATCCAGCTGGAGTGTCTGTTTCAGGATATTTGGCGGTAGGGTACTGACTGCACAACATATTTTGGGTGCCAGGACACAGGTAATATGGGACCTCAAGGTGCTGGTGAATTGGACCCAGGAGCTGATGGCGGTGTTTCGGCATCCAGCTGCAGTTTCTGTTTCAGGATATTTGTCGGTAGCGTACTGACTACACAGCATATTTTGGGCACCAGGAAAAGGTGATATGGAACCTGAAGGTGCTGGTGAATTGGACCCAGGAGCTGCCCACAGGGGGTTCGGCATCCAGCTGCAGTGTCTGTTTCAGGATATTTGGCGGTAGAGTACTGACTGCACAGCTTTTTTTGGGTGCCAGGACACAGGTAATATGGGACCTCAAGGTGCTGGTGAATTGAACCCAGGAGCTGATGGCGGTGTTTCGGCATCCAGCTGCAGTGTCTGTTTCAGGATATTTGGCGGTAGAGTACTGACTACACAGCATATTTTGGGCACCAGGAAAAGGTGATATGGAACCTGAAGGTGCTGGTGAATTGGACCCAGGAGCTGCCTGCAGTGTTTCAGCATCCAGCTGCACTGTCTGTTTCTGGATATTTGGCGGTAGAGTACTGACTACACAGCATATTTTGGGTGCCAGGACACAGGTAATATGGGACCTCAAGATGCTGGTGAATTGGACCCAGGAGCTGATGGCAGTGTTTCGGCATCCAGCTGCACTGTCTGTTTCAGGATATTTTGTGGAAGGGTACTGACTGCACAGCATATATTGGGTGCCAGGGCAGAGGTAATATGGAACCTGAAGGTGCTGCTGAATTGGACCCAGGAGCTGCCCGCAGTGTTTCGGCATCCAGCTGCACTGTCTGTTTCAGGATATTTGGCGGTAGAGTACTGGCTGCACAGCATATTTTGGTTGCCAGGACACAGGTAATATGGGACCTCAAGATGCTGGTGAATTGTACCCAGGAGCTGATGGCAGTGTTTCAGCATCCAGCTGCACTGTCTGTTTCAGGATATTTTGTGGAAGAGTACTGACTGCACACCATATATTGGGTGCCAGGGCAGAGGTAATATGGAACCTGAAGGTGCTGGTGAATTGGACTCTGGAGCTGATGGCGGTGTTTCGGCATCCAGCTGCACTGTCTGTTTCAGGATATTTTGTGGAAGAATACTGACTGCACAGCATATATTGGGTGCCAGGGCAGAGGTAATATGGAACCTGAAGGTGCTGGTGAATTGGACCCAGGAGCTGCCGCCAGTGTTTCGGCATTCAAGTGCTGCAGTGTCTGTTTCAGGATATTTGGCGGAAGAGTACTGATTGCACAGCATATTTTGGGTGCCAGGGCACAGGCAATATGCAACCTGAAGGTGCCAGTGAATTGGACCCAGGAGCTGTCGGCGGTGTTTCGGTATCCAGCTGCAGTGTCTGTTTCAGGATATTTGGCAGTAGAGTACTGACTGCACACCATATATTGGGTGCCAGGGCAGAGGTAATATGGGACCTCAAGATGCTGGTGAATTGTACCCAGGAGCTGATGGTGGTGTTTCGGCATCCAGCTGCACTGTCTGTTTCAGGATATTTTGTGGAAGAGTACTGACTGCACACCATATATTGGGTGCCAGGGCAGAGGTAATATGGAACCTGAAGGTGCTGGTGAATTGGACTCTGGAGCTGATGGCGGTGTTTCAGCATCCAGCTGCACTGTCTGTTTCAGGATATTTTGTGGAAGAGTACTGACTGCACACCATATATTGGGTGCCAGGGCAGAGGTAATATGGAACCTGAAGGTGCCAGTGAATTGGACCCAGGAGCTGTCGGCGGTGATTTGGCATCCAGCTGCAGTGTCTGTTTCAGGATATTTGGCGGAAGAGTACTGATTGCACAGCATATTTTGGGTGCCAGGGCACAGGCAATATGCAACCTGAAGGTCCTGGTGAATTGGACCCAGGGGCTGCCAGCAGTGTTTTGGCACCCCTGTTTCAGTGTATTTTGTGGAAGAGTACTGACTGCACAGCATATATTGGGTGCCAGGGCAGAGGTAATATGGAACCTGAAGGTGCTGGTGAATTGGACTCTGGAGCTGCCGGCGGTGTTTCGGCATCCAGCTGCACTGTCTGTTTTAGGATATTTGGCGGAGGAGTACTGATTGCACAGCATATTTTGGGTGCCAGGGCACAGGCAATATGCAACGTGAAGGTCCTGGTGAATTGGACCCAGGGGCTGCCAGCAGTGTTTCAGCATCCAGCTGCAGTGTCTGTTTCAGGGTATTTGGTGGTAGAGTACTGACTGCACAGCATAGTTTGGGATCCAGGAACAGGGAATATGAAAAGGTGCTGGCTAACTGGACCCGGGAGCTGCCGGCAGTGTTTTGGCATCCAGCTGCAGTGTTTATTTCAGGATATTTGGTGGAAAAGTACTCACTGCTGTGAAAAACCTGAATGTGTCTCACTCGCTGATCCCTGGGGATCTGTCCTCCGGGTGGCCAGGACATGGCCATCACTATTGGATCTAGTTGCAGGGGGTGGACCAGTGCATGAGGATCACCTGGATGAGGGGTCTTTGGGGAGTGGGAGTGGGACACCAAAGGGTGAGACGCTGTACCACCTTCTTTATGACACATTTTTCCCCATCCTACCCAGTAGGATATATAGAAACTCAACCCCCGCTCCTTTCTTGACACAAACACTTTCTCGCAGACAGGTTACCATAAAAGATAACGGACTAACACCAGATATGTATACCTGACATGTGAAGGCAAGTCCCTGTTTCTGCACACTGCAGAGTGAATACAACCCTCTAGGGAAATAAGCCAGGAGATAGCTTGCAAAGATAACAAGGTTTAACTGTACAGAATACAAAATATCAGCAAAGGACTCTGCTGCCCGAGAACGTTCTGCCGTTTGAATACATGGCAGTGCCTTTTGAGGGGCCACATCATCATAGATGATATCACTTATTGGGTCTACACCCACACAGTTCATTGGGCGAACAATATACATGATCCTGCTCCATATGGGATGCCAGGCTACAATTGGTTGGTTTCTTCGCCATCTGCCAGGCTCCACGTGGGTCAGCTGGGCTCATCTCTCCGTGGAGTGAAGGTCAGGTTGCTTGTGAGTTTCATTGCAAAGACTATGGTAGCATACTAAGCCTACTACTACTTCACTGTAGCATGCACCTGGGAGGCTTGGGGGATTGGTGCCAGGGAGAGGGGTGGAAGAAACACAGTCACACTGACCCTCACATTCCGGGCTTCGTGATACCGCTCGTCTCGCACCCAAGGCCTCCACCCTTGCTTCATCTATAATGTATCCCTTCCTGTACCTCGTGTTACAAAGGATGTGGTTTATGCTGAGGGGTGAAACAGTTGCGCATGCTTAGATCTTCTCATAATCGCTTGGTATATGCTAGGGGCTGGGGGGTCGCTCACTATCATGGAATGCAGAGGTGTGGGGGTCGGGTCAGTGGTGTGGGCTGAGGTCTGGGTTGGCAGGGTGGGGCTTAGAGGCCTGCTGGTAGTTTGGCTGTGATCAATGGGCACTGTGAGGAGCCTGGTGTTGTCTTGTAGCCTTGCAGGGCGCATTCCTCCCAGTGATACTATGTTTTTGCAACAGTGAAGTGACAGGGGGAAGTGAACTTCCGTGAGAACTGGTGGACTCATTCTGCCTTAATGATTTGCCCCTAACTAAATCCTTCCATGGTACTTGACTGGTGCAGCGCGATCATGCAAACCTGTGCTTCTGTCATAACTACAAAATGGCATTTATTTCTATGTGTCTCCTAGTGTTATACATCTGCTGTTCGCACTATATTACATTTGTACCGAGTTTCATGGTGCGGTTCTCTCTCCCCTTATACACTACAGTATTTCATAGGGGATTCGCCTCACCTTAAAGCACCTAGGGGGATGGGATACACTCATTTCCAACCCCACACATGTCCCAACACAAGGGTCAGGCAGAGTCAGGCAACTGCTTATAACTACACACACCTGACTTCACTTTCGATTCCCCATAGGGATAAAAGGCAGAGCACAAGAGCACAGTGAGCAAGGCCAAATGCAGGAGGAAGCAGCTATTCCAGGACAGCAGTTCAAATGAGGAGAAAGGCAGCGAGACCTGAAAGCATGACAAGGAAGGAATTGCCCTTTCCCTTTTCAACCCAGACCCGCAAGGCCTCCAAAAAAGAAAACATAAGACCAGGAATCGCAGCTGGTGAATGGTGTGATGGATGTCAGCACTACATGGAACTCTACTGCAATGATAGCCATGGCAGGGAGACGCGGTTGCCAGCGTGGTACCGTCCTTGATTCCAGCAGCAAAAGGAACGCCAATGAGTTCAGCACAGCCGGTGAGTCGGAAGAAACTGATAGTGGACTGGACTGGCTTAGGCTCAAGATAGCCTGCTGTGCCTGTTTTTTGTTCGCTACCCTGGACCTATGTATCTGTAACACTGTATGTATATACTGTCGGGGGGAAATTCTCCCGGGGTCGGCTGGGCCGTCCGCGGACCTCCGGGCCGGGAGGCCCCAACTCCTCCCGTATATCCCAGAAAAATGAGTATGAGGCACACGCAAGAAGCAAGGTGATTCTGCTGTTTATTAAACAAAACGGCAGGGATGGGTCAAGGATCGTACGCGTCCGTCCTGACACCCTCTCTCTAATCGTGGGGCTCGCAGGCCCTTTTTACCTTAGTCTGACGCGCTACTTGCGTCACCTGGGAAAAGTTAGCAAAAACCTATCGCCACTCTGGATTGGTTCCTCGAGTGGTAGGGTTAGTATAGCATACGTATAGAGGGCGTTGTTAGTGGTCGAGGGTCAGTCAGGTGGTATACTTGGGTTGTCCCTTCAATTTGATACATGAAAATTGTTACATGAAGACCCCTGAGGATTGGCTAATGTTAATGGCGTCAGTGATAAGAGCCCCCTGTTCTGATTGGTTCACTCGCGAGCCCCCCAGTCTGGGACCATCGCTGTTCCCAGCTTGCGGTGCACCTGCCATTTGCAACAATGTATCACTATGGGTATGTGCAGACAATGTGAGGATTTATTCATATGCTGGAAGGCAGACTACTCCCACCGCCGCAGATGTCCATTGAGTCGCTTAATTGTATCTGCCTGTGTCTTGAAACGTGGGATCCAGGCGCCTCCCTCCTCCTGGGCCTGGCACCCTGTCAGGTTCGGCTTGGTCACGTGAGGAGAGACCGTGGTTGAGGCAGAATTCTGCACATTTAATATTGCATTTTCCACTGTGTGCCTGGCTTAATTTGCAGGTGTAACCTTGGCGTCGGCTTGCGGCATGCGAGTTTGCAACATTGTGCCCTTGACTGTCTGCTCTCGCCGGGCTCATTCTCCAGGGTCAGCAACTGTACTCTTGCTTGTTCAATGTTCATGGAAGCTCTTGCTTGCGGCCTACTTGGGCCTGGTGCATAGGTGGAGACGTTTGATGCACGGCGCTTTAGGTTATGGTATCATATTGCTTTATCCCTAGTATCATGTCTTCGTTATATTTCTTATTGCAATGCATGGGTTTAGGAGAAGCGTGAGCAAGCATTTTAGATAAGTTCATTGTGCGTCTTGCGTTTCTGCATTTTGAAAAACCTATGTGAAAAATAATAAAGATGCGCATCAGTGGGTGTGTCCGTCACCTACGTCATAGCACTGAATATGTTCTTCGTGTGGATTGGTGTGAGAGTGTCCAGTGTGCATGTTTGCACGGGTTTGCTGACCGTTGGCTAGGTCGTCATGGCATCTCTAACGATGTGTTCATTTACTGTTGAATGGTTCAGTCGAGTTCATCCATGCTGCAGGTGTCGGCATGGGCAGGGCAGGCTGGTGGGCAGGCTGGTGGGCACATCCGTATGTTCCTATACCAGGGTATTTGGTCGTTTGGTAGATGGGCAAAATCCTCTCGTGGCGAGTGTCTGGGCCGCGATCCTCTAGGCCAGGGGTGTGAGGGGATTGGTGGGAGCCTTTTGTTCCATTCTCCCACTTCAGTCCCCCCTCTGGTCGACTTGTCGACCACAAACATATCCTTTTCCTTATCTCCTCTCACTCTCCATATTTTAGTTACTCCTCCCAAATGTCCATAGTGGTTGACGTGGTCTTCAAATGACCAATACATATATACACAGGTCCCTCCAGTTGTGCAGTATACCCATTTCCCTATGTAGCTCCTTGGGTTTCTTGGGTTTTCGAGCTTCACAGATGGTGGGTCCAGGTGGTTGGTGATGATCTGTTTGCGCAGTTTTTCTCTCTCTTTTATTATTGTGCCTGTGTGCTGGCCATCATCTGCCGGCAACAAGGGGTGCATACCAACCATTTTGATCATTTCATCTGTGGTGCGTGCCTTCCGGGCCTTCCAAAATCTAATTAAGATCAGTGTAGCTCCAGCTAGTATTATGCATCCAACTATAATCTTCAGTCCGTCCGACAGCCAAGATGGCATCCATGACCATAATAGTGAAAACCAGCTGTCATCCTTCTTCACTCCTTTACTTTCATCCATCATTTTGGAGTGCATCTGGGGCAGTTGTGATACTGCTTCTGTCAGTGTACCATTGTCAGCATCGTTAGCAGGAATGAATGTGCAGCATGATTGTCCTATCTTTGCGCAAACTCCTCCTTCCATTTCTGTGAGGAGGTCCAGTACTTATCTGTTCTGTAGTGCTACCATCCTCACTGCTCGAGGTTCCTCCTTTATTGCGTTGAATCCATTTACTGTAGAATTAATTGTCATCATTAGTTCCCATCTAGTTATCTGGAGCCATTTTGAGTTTGCGTAAGCTTGTAGTCCCGGATGTATTATTGAGGAGAAGAACATTGCTGCTCTGCTGAATAGTCTGTGTTCTGGTGGGATTGAAGTGAGTGACGTTTCCGACCTTCCCCATAGGTAATTTCCTGTCAGAGGTTCTCCTTGTCTTTTCTTTCTATTCAGGACAGTGTTGTTGCTGTTGTTTTGGCTCTCGGGCCCCTTCTGAGGTGGTACAGATCTCTTCTTCCTCTTGTTTCCTTCATCCATTTTAGGGAAGTTCGCCACGTTCACATGTTTCTGGGGCACCACTTGTGATGGTACATTAACATGTACCATTGTGCAAACACCATTCCACAGAGGGGGCAGTGTGTGGTATGCCTTGTCTCCGCAGGCCCAGTAATGGTCCATTACTACTGCTGTTCCTGCTCCCCCCTCAGGTAACTCCATCACGCTTGCACAGTTGGTGTTGTATCCCACGTCCACTTCTCCTCTATGTTGGTAGCATACCTTAGGTGCAGACAGCGGCAGTATTGTTATTGGGTCTTCATCCTTCTCTATCCACGTTAGCATGGGTACGTATTTGACCCAAGTCATCCAACATCTGTCATTGTGTTCAGCAATAGTTGTAATATTTTCTCTCGTTACCATGTTGCTGCCAACCACTCCTGTGTCCCATTTGTTGTCCAGGTACACCTTCCCTGTTATTGTTACCAGTGGTCTTTCCCAACATCCTTGTTTACGAGGAACTTCAGTGGCGTACCAATCACATGATAGGTATTGTAGTGTTACTTTCTTTGTTTCTCCTTTTTCAGGGCCACTTGTCATGTATCTGAATGCTTCAGCATGCAAACTGGTCTTGTGGTAACTCAAATAAGTCTTGAGGAAGTTGTTTTCGTATGGATATGTGTCTCGCGTTTTCCATACCAGGTGCACCACCGTCCCTTGAAATCTCACTTTCGTTTGGAACAGTGCCAAGTATACTATACATCGCGCTGTCTTTTCATCTATTTCCGTGGCAACGAAAGTTCGAGAAGCGCTCATGGCGTATGGGATCAATGAGCAGACGTAGCAGCTGTCTTCTGTTGTCTGCTTACCTATTTGGGTCATGTGTTGGTACCACATGTTGTTTGAGACGTGTGCTGAATCTTGTATGTAGTTGTCAATACCTTTATTATCTGAGTATGTGCTGCGTTTAACTCTGCTTCCCATGTGTGGGATTTTGCTAGTACCACCTGACGTAACACCTGTTGCAGCCGTGGGTGGGGGTATATTAGGTTTGGGTACAGCCAAAATATTGATAGCATAACTTTTCTGCCATACAGAGGCAGCCAAAAACCCGGTGATCATTAAAATCCCTATCATTTTTATTACAGAGGCTAGTCTCACCGGCATTTTGTTCTTACCTTGCTGCAGTCCGGCAGCTTATTCTTGCGACGTTAAAGTTGCCCGCCTGAAAATTCTCAATATGCTTGTTATTAGTGTTAGTTGTTGTTTTTAAGCTCTCCCTATCAAGTAGTCGTTCAGTGCCCAGGCAAAGAGCTGTTCCCACGCCAATCTAAGCGATCTATCTCTTATGGCAGGCAAGTGTTGGTGAAGATGGGGCATTGATTGTTCTATGGCCAAGAGAAATGCTGTGTAGTAGACACGTACCCTCCTTCTTTTTAGGTACTTTGGCCTTTTTATGTGATAGACAAATTGGTGTGATAGCTCTTCAGGGTAGTTATCGTCTGGGGGTAGCATCTACTCCTGGGCAATGAACTTTGTTAGTTATCTGTTTTCTTAGCAGTACAATAATACGCGGTACCTGCATGTGCGAGAAAAGAAAAAAGAGAACATTCAAGTGTTTACATGTGTATATGTGCAAGACAATGTCCTTCAGTTGGGTTATTACTACAGTGGGTAGGGAGTCGATGGGCAGAGGGCTTGGGGCTCAACCAGCGGAAGTCTCTTTACTCTTTGATCGTGTGACCATGGGGTGGGCGGTATGGCAATTACCCTTTTCTATTTCAGTAGTTGTCTCTGGGGAACCTGGGGGGTGGTAGGGTATGGAGGCACTTGGGTCGTCAGCTGTGGTAGGAGTCTCTTCCTCCGTGGGTGGCGCTGTTGCTGTTCTTCCAATGGCCCTGATGGTGACGCTAGGGCGGGTCTGGAGTTTGCAGATCTTTATGTCGTGTAGGTGATTCCAAGCACGTTTGTCCTGCAACTTTACCGCTCTCGTAGATACCTCCTCTACCAGGTGGGGGCCAGTGAAGCATGGGCTGTTCCACTTTCTATTGAAATGGCGGAGTAGCACGTGGTCACCTTTAGCAATTTTGCACAGTTTGTCCTTTTCCAATTCTTTATCTGCGTCTTCTTGTTGATCACTTCTAGACCCGCCCCGCGTGCGCTCGAGCTGTTGAGACACAAACACTACACTAGTAATCAAAGAAGACACATATTGGTACATTTCATCACCAAGAACAGTTGCAGTGTTTTCATAGTCTGTGAATGCTCTTGATGTTGGCGTTAGAGGAAGGCGCATTTGACGTCCGGTCACCACCTCGTGAGGAGTGAGGTGGTGGTCGGAGCCTGGTCTATTCCTCAGCTCAAATAGAGCTAGCGGAAGGCAATACAACCAACTCTTCTTTGTTGTTTGCTGTATCTTTGCAATTGCCTCCTTCAGTAGGCTATTCAGGCATTCGCATATACCGTTGGCCTGTGGGTGATATGCACATGCAAATTTATGCTTGATGTTCAGTAAGGATGTGATGTGCTGGAACATTTCATTAGCGAAATGCGGGCCATTATCTGACCGCAGTACCTCGCACACTCCCCACCTGGGGAAAACCTCCCTCACTAGAAATTTGGCTGCTCTGAATGCATCTGGGTGTGAGCAGGGTCCTGCCTCAATCCACCTGGAGAATGGGCATACAACTACAATCATATACCTATTTCCTTGACATACGTTGATCATATCAACATAGTCAATATGGATGTGCAGGAAGGGTCCCTCTGGCCGGGGTATAGTACCTTTTATCACCTTCAGCGTGTGACCGGCCGTGAACTGTTGACATGTGAGGCAATTGCTGATAAAATTTGTCACATGGGAATTTAACTCGGGACAGAACCAATCTTCCCTAATTCGTGCTGCAATAACTTCCTTGCCTGTGTGGGCTAGGTGATGGAGTTGGCTCAGGGCAGTGTTCAATAGTGCCAATGGCATTACCATCTTTCCAGTGTTACCCTGGCGCCATAGTGCGTCAGTTGGTGACATTGTACAACCTCTTTTTACCCATATTCCTTTTTCTGCCATTGGTGCAGCCGCTTGTAGCTCCATTATCTGTGTGGCTGGGAGATGGGTGTACCCTTCTCTTATCAACATCTCTTTAGCTATCCCCCTCCCTCTCCCTCTCTCAAACTCTAGGGGGTTCCATATCTCACCAAAATATGCAGCATACTTCGCATGTGCGTCTGCTGCTGCATTTCCTTTTGAGATATGATCTTCTCCATTAGTGTGTGCGGTGCATTTGACCAAAGCTAATTCTTGGGGGTCATTTATTACTTCAATTAGTTCAGCTAATAAGAGAGCATGTTGCACAGGGGTGCCGTCAGCTCTCCTGAACCCTCTTCTCCTCCATTTGGACAATCCTGAGTGGACAGTGGACGTGACATATGCGCTGTCAGAATATATAGTCACTCTTTTGTCAAAGCTTTCCTTCAATGCCAAGATCAGTGCAACCAGTTCTGCTGCTTGAGCAGAGTAGTGCTGTGGTAATTGTACGCATTTCACCGCCACACACACTGGTTCCTCTGTCATTTTTACCACTGCTGCCCCAGTTCTCCTTATCCCATCACTTTGGTCTATTGTTGATGACCCATCAATGAACAAGAGCTCTCCTCCATCTAGTGCGTCTTCTTCAACTTTTCTAGTACATGAGTACATTTCGGTAGTCTGTGTACAATCATGTGCATAGTCTCCTTTCTCAATTACTTCTGCTATAAACCTTGCAGGATTAACTGTGCTGCATCTAACGATTGATAATTCTGGTCTAGATAAGATGATCTCATAACCTGACGCCGTCTGCGTGGTTAGTGTGGACTTGGGCTTGTTCAATATTGCAAATAGTGCATGTTCCACAAATAGTGTGGTTGGGCACCCCATTGTTATTGATGATGCTTTCTCTACAGCAAAGGCAGCTGCGGCGAGACCTTGTTCGCAAGGGAAACATCACAGGATCCAAATGGTCGCTGTAGAACGCTACTGGTTTGTAACCCATGTTTGTTTTTTGAGCCAACACTGCTTTCATTACTGCTGAGTCGCAATGTGAAAATATAAAGAATTGTCGTTCATAATCTGGGGTGGCCAGTACCGGAGCAGTTGATATTGCATCTTTCAGTTCATCAAAGGCCTCTTTCATTTCCATTGTCCACCCCAACTTTTTCTCCCCTTTGTTAGCTTCTTTTAATGCCTCAAGTAGGGGTCCTATGTATGAGCTGTAATCAAATACCCAAGCTCTACAGTAGTTGCACAGTCCCAGGAACTGCTGCAGTTCCCTCACTGTTTGGGGCAGTGGCGTTTTTGAAATGGCCTGTGCTCTTTGTGGTGCAATCTTTCTTCCGTATTGGGATATGAGCTGACCAATGTAAAGTACCTGTTCCTGACAGTACTGTAACTTTTCCTTGTCTACCTTGTAACCCTTTTCAGCCAATATTGTCAGCATCTTCAATGAGTCCTCTCTGCATCTTCTTTCGCTTGTGCTGCAAATTATTATGTCATCAACATACTGCAACACTGTGCTTTCCACTTCAATGTTACCCAAGTCCATCTGTATTACTCTGTTGAAAATTGAGGGTGACTCGCAGTACCCTTGTGGCAATCTGGTGTGTTTCCATTTTGTATTTCTGTACGTGAAGCTTGTCAGATCTTGTGAGTCTGGGTGCAGGGGTATTGAGAAAAAGGAATTTTTTAGGTCTATCACTGTAAATCGTGATGCCTCTGCTGGAATGCCACACAATATTGTGGCCGGGTTTGCTGCTATGGGGTATTCTGCTTCCACTATGTTGTTCAAGGGCCTGAGGTCCTGGATGAAGCGCCAAGACCCCCCTTTAGCTTTGCGCACTGGGTATACAGCTGTGTTACATGGTGATTCTGATGGTACCAATATGCCATTATTTATAAGGGCCGTTATTGTTTCATATATGCCCTCATCTGCCTCTTTTGATAGTGGGTACTGCTTCACTCTGGGGAGTATTGCACCTTTTTTCAATTTTATTCTTACTCCCCCTATACTTTTTATGCACCCCACGTCATAGGGACTAGTAGTCCATAATGATGTTGGTACCTTTGTCATATCCTCCTCAAAGAAGGGAACTGGGGTGGATGTGGGTGCTTCAAGTGCCATTGCAATTTTCTGTGCCACTTGTTTGTATGTCACTCTTAGCCATATTTCTACACTCATCATAAATACCATTTAACCTTCTTCCTTTTCTTCTGAGAAGAGCTCCTCGTCTGACACCTGGGTGAGCCTACATCCCTCTGCTAAGGCTATCACTGCCCTCCATGCTCTTCCTTCTCTGTCTTGGGCATGTACTGCGATGTAATCAGCAGTTGCTATAATGCTCTCTATGTTCACTGAAATCACCTTTCCTTCTGGTTCATTGGCTGGTGTTTCTGGTCTAAACAAATAGGCTGCTGGCCTCCTCCAGATCTTTCCTTCTATTCCTGGCATCCATGCAAATGCCATGTCTGTCCCGTACTGGAACAGTTCACCATCTACTGGCTCAGCCCTAATCACTGTCTGTCCACGGTATGCTTGCATAATTTCTCGTGCAGTGAGCATGTTTATTCCTGGAGTGGAGCAAATTATGCCGTCCTCCGTAAAAGAGATCGTCATATTCAACCTGCTCATTATGTCTCTCCCCAGTATGTTTACTGGTGAGGCCCTAGAATATAAAAGCGGGACTGACATGTCATAATCCCCTATTGATAAGGGAATGTTATCAGTAAAGGGAACCAACCCCCTAGCCCCAGAGAATCCTTGGGTGTTCATGGCTTCACCTGACATCTTAAATTTACCTTCCCTTATGCAAGACCGGGTCGCCCCCGTGTCAACAAGGAATGATAATTTTTGTCACCTATCGTTACCTCTATGCGTGGTTCCTCCGCACTATTAGGTGTTACCGACAGGATGGGACACACCAAGGCCGTCTGTGGGCTGTCCTATTGTGGGTATAATGATTGACCACTTCCTGTGTAAGGGTTGTGTCCCAGGACCGTCACCCTTTCCAGTTGTGTTTGCTGTAGTTGTGTATTGGTAGAAGTTATGTATTGGTCTTGAATTTGGGCAGGTTGCTGTACTTGCTGTACTTGGGGTTGTTGTGTTATCGCTACCTGTTGTTGTGGCAGTGAATATGTCTGTGGCTGTTGTTGTGTTACTAGTTGTTGCTGCCCATTTCCCTGTTGCAATGCCTGCTGTTGCTGGATGCCCTGCTGTTCCTGTGTAGGCCCTTGTTGTCCCTGTTCTCCCCATGATGGTGTGCCTGGTCTCACTCTACACGTGCGTGACATGTGCCCTACTAATCCACAAATCCAACACACCGGTGGTTCCCTGTTCTGCCATGGAAAGCTTCCTGAGTTGTCTTGGTATACTGGTTGCCCGGTGGGGTAGAGATTTCTTAATCCTCCCCCTTGCTGTTGTGTGTTATAGCCATATCCCCTCCCCCTCATCATTCCTCCCCTTCCCCTGTTATAATTATAATATCCGGCTCCTGGCGTTGAGTATCCTCCTCCCATGTTAGTCGTGTATGGTTGGGGTGGCGGCAGCTGTTGTGTTACAATCTGTGATGATTGTATTTGGGAGGGATCTTGTGCAGCCACTACTTGTGTGGGGTTTTGAGTCATTGTTGCAGGTGTAGTTATTAGTGCACCTTCCATCGTGTATTTAGTACGTTTTTTCTGTACCAATTTAGCCTCTTCCGCTTTTCTATCCTCTTCCTTTTGTTTCATCTTTTCTTGCCATGTCCTACAATGATGCACTATCGTCAGTTGTATTTCTGGCCATGCTTTTGCTTCCATCCCCACCACCTTCTTCAGTTGTTTCTGAACTGCTTCTGGGAGCCCTTGTACTAGTATATGATAAAATATTGCTGGTGTTTTGTCCCATTGTTCTCTAGTTTCCATACGCCACTTCTCTTGAATTTCCTGGATATAATCAACAGGATCTTCGTTCTCACGCATCTTGCATGAGGTAATTGCTCCTATGTCTGATGTGTCTGGGTACTGTACCCTCAGAGCTTGCCATAATGCATGTCTGCAGTTTGCGAATGGTGCCCCATCGTGTGTTTGTTATTGTGACCCCGGGGAAGCATGCTCTCTTCCAGATGTCATCTGCTGCATTCCCCAATATTGATATTAGAAGTCCCTTTACATCCCCCACTGCCAGTTTCTGTCCTGCGGTGTGTTTTTCCATTTCATATATCCATTTCCCGCACCTCCACTTAATGATGGGAGCCTGCACTTTATATTTTCCTTGTCTGCATGCTTCCAGGGGACGTATTGTGGTCTAACCCCTCCCCTCTCCAGAAGTGGCATTAAGTTGTGTCCTGGTTGGCCCCCTGGGTTCCACATAATCGAATACGTACACCCCTCCTCTTCTTCCCTTTCTTCTACATCGTCAATGGGTTCCATATTTCCCCTGCTCGTAACTGTTTCTCCTCCATCTCTTCCCCTTCTTTTATCATTTCCTTTATTTAATATGGGCGTGTGTATTCGTTCTCCCTGCCTGCGTCCAGGGAGGTCTCTAAGCCTGCCTGCATAGGGTGTCAGTTCGTGGGGGAAGGGCGCGAGTTTAGATGGGCATGTTGCACGTAATGAGCGTGAGGTAGCGGAGCATATTGGACGGGATGGTGAGGGTGTAGTGGCTGATGGTGAGGGTGTAGTTGCACGTGTCTGCCTTTCCGCCATTCCTTGCTCTTCCTCCTCACTTCCCTCCAGTTCTTCCTTTCTCCTGCAGATCCATGGTGATTCTCCATTTGTCCGGGTGATGTATAATTTATCTAAGCTTTCCCTTTCACTGTTTCTTCCTTCCTTCTCCATTCCTTCTCCTTCCTCACTGCAAAAGTCCTCCATTAATGGCAACCCCCAATCTGCCTTTTTCCCCCTAATCGTTACTGTTTTTAAATCTATTAGATCCGTTCCTCCCTTGTCTTCTTTGCCAATTGCTCCCCTTTGTGCTGATGTTGTTGCTACTTCTGTGTCTCTGTATACATACCTCCTTACTTCACTCTCCCCTCTCCTATCTTCTCTTTCCCCTTCATTTTTCTCCGCTATTTCTCTACCAATTTCCTCTCTTTTCTTTTTCAATTCCCCCATTACTCATCTTTTCCATTATCCTTTCTTTGTCTCTCTTCCTTTCCCATCTCGCTCTTTCCCGCTCTAATATACCCTCTATCATCCTCCCTTCTTCGTATTTCCTTGTCGTTTCTGATAGTAATCTCCTCTTCCATATTTCCATTTCCTTTTCTTTCTCTTCTTCCTCTCTTTTCTTGTCACACAGTGCTGCTCTTGATACCCTTTCTGCTATTGCCTTCACCTTTTCTGCTTCTCTCTTTTGCTCCTCAGTTCGTTCCCTCATTTTGTCCAACTCATTCTTGCTTTCTTTCCTTTCCCGTGCTCTCTCTCTTTCCTCTCTCTCGAGCTGCTTGATCAGTGCATTCTGCTCATCCCTTAATTCTGCTAATCGTCCCTCCAAAATCTCTTCCTTTTGTCATAACAGCTCTTCTCCCTTTCTTTTCCCCTCTTCCCCTTTCCTTTCACTCTTCCTGGTGTTATCCTCGTCCATTTTCCTTACTACCTTCTCCTCTTCTTCTGTTAATGAACCTCATAATTTTAATAATACCTGCGCAGCTACCCACTCATCCTGTCCTATTCCTGCGATCTGCTCTTTGCCAATCCCCCCTTCCCTGCGGGTATTTTCGTACGAGCTAGTCCCGTCGTGCTAGTCTGCTCCCTTCCCGTGTGGCTACCTGTGGCTGTATATGGTGGCGGGCTGTATGCTGGGTTCGAGTACGCCTCAGCCGCCCTCAATTGAACCATGTCTCATAGTTCTGTTAAAGGGTATAACCCCCCTTTCTCCTTTTTCACTACCTTCGCCAGGGGTATATTGTCACTCTGTTCCTTTTTTATTTCCCTTTCGTTTATGTTGTTACTCTTCTCTCCTCCCTCTTGTCCGTGCCCCGTGTTCTGTTTGCCTTCACTCTCTTTTTCCCCATTCTCTCCTTCCTCCTTAATCTTCTCCTCTTCCGTTGTTTCCCCCATAATGAACATTCCGTTTGGCCCTGGTCGGGACCCTTGGAACATCCTCCATAAGTTAAACACCTCCACGTGGTGTATCAACTTCTTCCCCTTGTATGTGTTATGCAAATGGGTTAATAGTGAATGTTGGATATACGGATCGAAACTGCCATTAGGCGGCCATGTTGTCGTCATTTTGTTGTCCGTCCCCTGTGTCCTTTCTATGCTGTACTTGATCAGTTTCTCCCTATGGGGTGACAGTGTTTTACATATGTGTTGTAGCGGGGTAGTGAGGGTGTTCCCCCACCCTCCCGATCCTGTCCCGTATGCCATAGTAGCGCTTCACTTGTTATCCTTCCCCTATTTGGTAGCGGTTATCTTGCTAATAGTGTACACTATACAGTCTTAGATCCTTACCTGGCCCCGTAATTTTGGGGACTTGCGATTGTCCGCTAAGGAAAAATAGTAAAATATAGCATCTGCATTTGAATATTCTTTTCTTTCTTTTCCCCCTTTATCGAACACCTTTACGGCCCCCTTCGGCCGAGGCGCACGTAGCCCCCTGCGGCTGCGTGCCCCGTGTGACGTTCTTATACAGCCGTGCCACTTTCTCTTATCCCTCCTCCCCCTTCTTCACTTTCCGTGGCCGGTGTTCTCCGTGCGCAGCCACGTCCCCCTTTTCACCTCCCCCCCGATCAACTCGTTACCGTTTATCTCCGTCTCCACTTCCTCACCATAATTCTCTTCCCCACCACTCTCCGAAAAAAAGATGCCTTGTATTCGAGATATCCTATGAAAGCCCTACTGGTGACGTCACCGATCTCTTCAAAACTACTGGTAAGCACTTCACACGTTTCTAAAAGTTCAAAATACGCTTGCAATCTACCCCCGTCAACCCCACAGCTGTCTTCCTGTCGCGCCTGGAACAAGGTAATCAACAATATAATCGGACTGCGCACACTGCGTCGCCTCACGTGTGATACGCCCCTCGACAGGAGGGCTTAACCAGCCAATTATCTTCCGTATTAGGCAACCACCTAGCTACCGCCTACAGGAAAACGTCATCTATCTATCGAGTTTCCTGCTCGATAAATAGGGATCCTCATCTACTCATTGATCAATAATCACCAAATCGTAGGAAAACGCACACACACACACCCTCACACGTGGTCGCGACCTAGGCCAATCAGTGTCTACGAGCTGCCGCACGTGATGTTTTCGTGCTCCGCCCCCTCCTCTTTCATAACGTAGCGGACTGCTCTCGCACTTGTCCAGCTACCATTCACTTCACCGTCAACACTAATTTATCAAACCTTCGCCGCTCACCTGTGTAACACCTCCCGCCTCCCGTATTCAATTCCTCCCCCCTCCCTCACAATTTCACATTGCTTGTTGTGCGCGGCATACTCACCAAGTTCTCTTGATGCGGGGCCGCTCGATTGCGTGCACCCCTCCAAGCGGCTCGCCACCTCCCCTCGTCTGGACCACGTCTGGACACTCGCCAACCGCGGGCGGGATACTTCTCAACCGGCTCCCGAAGGCCAATATTCGGATTGCGCTGTCCGGTCTTCTCGCAGTTCCGCGATGGTCCTGTAGTCCTCAAAAGGGGGCAGCGGCAGAGGGGGCCGCGCCGCCGGGCCTCCTCGCAACGGGAGTACTCGGAAAAATAAAATAAAAGCAGATCTTAAACAGATCTCAGCAGTGCCTCCAACTTGTCGGGGGAAATTCTCCCGGGGTCGGCTGGGCCGTCCGCGGACCTCCGGGCCGGGAGGCCCCAACTCCTCCCGTATATCCCAGAAAAATGAGTATGAGGCACACGCAAGAAGCAAGGTGATTCTGCTGTTTATTAAACAAAACGGCAGGGATGGGTCAAGGATCGTACGCATCCGTCCTGACACTCTCTCTCTAATCGTGGGTCTCGCAGGCCCTTTTTACCTTAGTCTGACGCGCTACTTGCGTCACCTGGGAAAAGTTAGCAAAAACCTATCGCCACTCTGGATTGGTTCCTCAAGTGGTAGGGTTAGTATAGCATACATATAGAGGGCGTTGTTAGTGGTCGAGGGTCAGTCAGGTGGTATACTTGGGTTGTCCCTTCAATTTGATACATGAAAATTGTTACATGAAGACCCCTGAAGATTGGCTAATGTTAATGGCGTCAGTGATAAGAGCCCCCTGTTCTGATTGGTTCACTCGCGAGCCCCCCAGTCTGGGACCATCGCTGTTCCCAGCTCGCGGTGCACCTGCCATTTGCAACAATGTATCACTATGGGTATGTGCAGACAATGTGAGGATTTATTCATATGCTGGAAGGCAGACTACTCCCACCGCCGCAGATGTCCATTGAGTCGCTTAATTGTATCTGCCTGTGTCTTGAAACGTGGGATCCAGGCGCCTCCCTCCTCCTGGGCCTGGCACCCTGTCACGTTCGGCTTGGTCACGTGAGGAGAGACCGTGGTTGAGGCAGAATTCTGCACATTTAATATTGCATTTTCCACTGTGTGCCTGGCTTAATTTGCAGGTGTAACCTTGGCGTCGGCTTGCGGCATGCGAGTTTGCAACATTGTGCCCTTGACTGTCTGCTCTCGCCGGGCTCATTCTGCAGGGTCAGCAACTGTACTCTTGCTCGTTCAATGTTCATGGAAGCTCTTGCTTGCGGCCTACTTGGGCCTGGTGCATAGGTGGAGACGTTTGATGCACAGCGCTTTAGGTTATGGTATCATATTGCTTTATCCCTAGTATCATGTCTTTGTTATATTTCTTATTGCAATGCATGGGTTTAGGAGAAGCGTGAGCAAGCATTTTAGATGAGTTCATTGTGCGTCTTGCGTTTCTGCATTTTGAAAAACCTCTGTGAAAAATAATAAAGATGCGCGTCAGTGGGTGTGTCCGTCACCTACGTCATAGCACTGAATATGTTCTTCGTGTGGATTGGTGTGGGAGTGTCCAGTGTGCATGTTTGCACGGGTGTGCTGACCGTTGGCTAGGTCGTCATGGCATCTCTAACGATGTGTTCATTTACTGTTGAATGGTTCAGTCGAGTTCATCCATGCTGCAGGTGTCGGCATGGGCAGGGCAGGCTGGTGGACAGGCTGGTGGGCACATCCGTATGTTCCTGTACCAGGGTATTTGGTCGTTTGGTAGATGGGCAAACTCCTCTCGTGGCGGGAGTCTGGGCCGCGATCCTCTAGGCCAGGGGTGTGAGGGGATTGGTGGGAGCCTTTTGTTCCATTCTCCCACTTCAATACTAAGAACTCTTCTGGGGCGGCTTTTTTGTAACCCTTAATCAAGCCTTCTTACGCACTGCTTATCAGCGCCTCTATGCCTTCGGGCTGCAGTGCGCTTTACAAATGTAAAAAATAAAAAGTAAAAAAAATAAAAATAGCAGTGGCAACATTATATATGAAGAAAGGAGATAATAGACAGAGGTCTTTGTGAGTGAAATTAGTACCAGAAATAGAGTGGTCCAGCGCCATGTGGGTGTTCATTTGAAAGACTCTGGCTGGTGCCCCTCTACTGAACAAAGAGAACGTAATGACTTGAGAAATCGAAGTGGTCCTACAGCGGGTTATGTTGAATACCGTGCCTAGTCAAAAGTCTTCCATTATTGTTGAAACTACAAGTACCAAGATGCCTTAGGGGAGGCCGGCATGAGGTGTCAAAGTGGTCATACGAGGGTCAAGCCAAACACCTTGTACAGTCGAAAGTCTTTGGCACGTAGTGGAGGCAGATGTGAACCCAACAGAGGGATGCCAAGAGAAAGATAAGCAAAATTAACTGTATAATTGGGGCAAGTATGAACCCGACTGAGGGATGCCTTCAAATTAGGGTAAACAGTAACCCATCCAAGAGCATTGTGATGATAGAATTCTATGAAGCATGAAGCCTGACTGGGGGCTTAAGGGAAAGCCTGACTTGGGACTGAGACCCAGACTTAGGTAAGGATAGAATCTAAGGGGTCTAGAATGACTTTCTGTGGGACTATGCTAAAATGACGGTTTGAACCCGACGGAGGGATGCCAGGAGAAAGTTAAGGGAAGTGAATCCTGCATTGTGGTAAAACTAATTGAACTGTTATTTTGGCAAACGTGAACCCGGCTGACGGATGCCTGTGGATTAGGGTGAGCAGTAATACACCCGTAAACATTGTGACGACAAGTGTGAACCCAACTAAGGGATGCCCACAGTGAGTGGTTGGTCTGAGCCTGACTGAGGGAGGCTAATGTTGAGAGAAGGATCGGAGCCCGGCTGAGGGGGATCCAAGGGTGAAGAGTTATCGCCCGATGTGAAGATAAATAGAAGGAACTTTTGTTTTGTTATTTATGGCACATCAGGCCCTCTGAAGCAAGAGACTTTTGCATGAAAGAGACTTGGGAACAGAAGGCCCTGGTATTGAGAAAGGAACTGTAACCTCATCCCTGAGAAGCCCAGGAGTGTGCTCTGCTCAAGAGTCCCCACTTGTCCCGTGCTAAAAACGTGGAGAAGGGAGACCCCGCCCATAATAGCCTGACTTATCATTTTGTGAACACTTCTTTCTTTTCTTGTGACCATTATCCCACATTATTTTGTAGCATATCAGTAAGGATTGGCAATAAGTTTCTTTAGTATAGGGCCTTTTTATTTGACTAGACTCCACTTCGACTGAATTATTATTATTTGATGGTCATAGCTCGCTCCCATCTTAGATTTAGGCTTAGATCAGGCATTTATCTCACCCATTTTACAGTTTAATAACCACCCTTGAACTGTGATCACTTGTGTCTCTCTTACTTTGATATCATAGCTTCCTTACACTGCACAGTGTATTTTGGGCACCAGGAACAGGTAATATGGAACCTGTTGGCGGTGTTTCGGCATCCAGCTTTAGGATCTGTTTCAGGAGATGTGGTTGCTCAGACCTATATGGATTTCTACTGCATCATTCAAGTGTCTGTAGAGGGCACTAGGTGGAATGAAACAATTCCACAAGAAAAACGATGAATGCCTTTTGTGTTTATTTTCTTGTGGTGCAGTGTTACATCCACCTCATTATGAAGAAAAGTGGCCCTTGGCTGCTCATGGGTTTCTTAAGAGGCCAGGCAGTCATTAGCTCTAGTGCCGGCAGCATTAGAGTATCATCTGGGCTCCTTTCAGGCCTGGAGCGCACACTTGGAAATATCTGCGCCCTTTGAAGGACAATAAGTCAAAAGCAGATCTGCTCTGCGGCGCCGTCTAATGAGAATAATGCATGCAATGGTACTTGTGCGCCGTAGGTCCTTCGTAACCGGGAAACAGAACTGGGGCTCGGAGGCCCACATGCTCACCTGCAATCTCAGAACAAGTACAGGCTCAGCCTCTGCAGGCAACAAAACATTCCAGGTTCTGCCACGATGATCACCACATGCAGTCGGCATCCCCTATGGACATGCCACCGGCACCCGGCCTCACCGTATTTCTGTGCGATGGGTGTCACACGGGGTCTGCAACCCTTCTCTCGCCCAATGTTTTAGACTGCAGCCCTTGCCGGCATAGTCAATGGGGAAGGATCATGGGAGTCGTAGTCCAAAACATTGTTAGACAAAAGCTAGGGACCCACACTATAGACAATGCAATTTGTTGTCATTATTCATTTTAGTTCATCTCGCACACTGGTATGCACAGAGGTCACAAAGAAAAATATGTCTAAGAATATCAACATTATTTTAATACAAAAATAATAACTGATACATATTTCTTAACAATGCATAAAACCTAAAACCGATGTTTTAGGGAAGTGAAAATGTTTGAAATAACACACATGTTTGAAAAATTCAAAGAAAAAGCAAAGAAAATAAAAAACAGAAAGCCACAAAAACCAATTCAAACAATCATTTGTACTACTATAAAGTAGGCTTAATAGTACTCTGAAGTAGATCCACAATATCTATTAATATGGTCCTGGAGTTGTTTGTATTTTATTAGTACGATCAATAAATGATCATGTCATTTGTCTGCCTATGTTGGCGTGACAAATCTAAACAATTTTAGATAGTACTCATGTGTACATTAGATCAATGAGCACTAGTACACGCTTCGGCGTGCCAGTAGTTGCAGCATCCATGTTGAGCCTTCCTCAGGGCGGGCAAGCCTAATGACCCTATGGGGGGGTAGAAAAGGATACATGAATGTATCAATAATTCATACTCATAAAAGACATAAATAATCATTTTTGTTATTTTTTCTGCTAACCAATTTTGGAAAGAATTCTCACATAGTACTTACCCTGTACTCCAGACTGGAGTGTGCAGAATGTGTGACATTTTCTCCAGACACGGAGGTTCCTATAAAGGATGGACAGACTCCTCTCTTGAACACACGGCAGGATTTATGGGACCTACCTTGGCGTGAATTACCCAGGTAGGTCCCATACATCCTGCCATGTGTCTATCCAGAAACTCTAGAACAAATATAGCATTTGTTTATAGGTGATCAGTTTTTTTTGCCTGTACACACAATTTAACATGCGCTGACTGCCAGGATCAAGAGACTCTAATTGTTTAAGAGGCGCTTTTTTACTTAGCAAAGTCCTCTTCTGTTTTGTATCCTACGCCACAGAGGACCAGAAAATAAGTGTCCTCTGGCTGATACCCAGACTACACTGCACATTCGAACAGGGGATCCCTAATCTACAATACTGGGGCCAAGAGAACCACTCGCAAGGTATTTATGAGGTAGTTCTTCTGCCGCCAATTTTCACATAGAACTCCATCTGTTTATAATGCTACAACCACCCGCATGCATTTACCTGGGACTGACTCAGCCCGTGTTTTCTCGATTATTCCCCACAGTGACTGTGTATACTATCGGATACACCAATTGTTCAAAAGAAGAGATACATGCCTCCTCTCTGGAGCAGCTCTTACTTTCTCTGCAATTTTGGGTTGCTGAGTTTCACACTGTGCCCCACTTCACACATCTGCCCGAGAGAACCAAAGAGGCAGACACGACATCTAAGAAAATCCCTTTTTAGGCCATGCTCTTCTCGCGGCCTCTCTCCATTCTTAACACATAATGGGGGACTGTAAAATATTCCAGTTTCAGTGCTCATATATTCAAGGATAGGCACAGACTTGCTTAATGAGGGAGAGAAGCTACCTTGCTTTGGTCCAGGAGCATGGCCCTGCCTTCTTATAAGATCTCAGAGCCAGAAAAGATCACGATCAGGGTGAGAGGCACTGACCTGGACTGGTTCCAAGGACAGAATCCTCTCCGTAAACCCAAAAGACAGTTTCTACTGGCGAAGTGGAACATTTACAAAGAAATTGCAGGACTCGTCGATGGATGACGGTATCGTCTACTATGGGAAAAGAACATGGCCCGTCAATGGCTAGTCAATCGAGGACGATGCATGAACAGTATTCATCGACGACACCATGCATGAGCAGTGTGAAACATGCCTCGGACTCGTCAATGTTTCAGACATCAGACAGTCATCCAACAGCGACATCAACAATGAAACTAGCCTCAACGATAACCGCGGCATTGTCGATTGGGGAAAACATCATCGACGATCACAGTATTGAGGGACATCATCATCAATGACTGCGTCATTGCCAATGAGGGTCAAGAGAAATTGTCATCAACAATGATATACAAAGCGTGGTACTCAGATGGAGTAGCAACATAAAAGGTTGCTCGGTCAACGAGCCCGTTGGCGCTTTTGTCGACAAACAAGACATCCTCCTGGCCGACAAAGAGAAAACATCCATCCAAACACACCGGAAATCAAAAAAGAAAGATAGTGGCAAAATCAATCCACCAGACATAAGAAAGAGAAGGAAGACGAGGCACAAAAATCCCTGTCCCATAGGAATTCCTCACCTTTCACAATAATGGAAGTACTGACCGAGGAAATTTGGGAGCAGCAAATCCATGCAGATGTTGAGACTCAGTAGGAGCTGTTGTTGCGCTTCTCAGACTCAGTAGTGGAAACTGATCATCACTCTCCAGTGCCACGAAAGATAAAATACATCTATGTAAGGTGTCAACCCCTCAGGACCCAGGCACCCATTAGCACCCCGACACAAATGATGCTGACTGTGCAGATACTCACCTCTCTTCAAACTTTGGTCTCTGGGCTAAATAAAAGGCCATTGCCCCAAGAGGCACCAGAGCCCTCATAGGGTCTGAGCAATCCTACAGTATCACCAAAATGTCTGCTTTTGCCAAGCGTTCCACTATAAACATCACTTGCCCCCCTGAAACTGATAAGCACCAGCAGGCCAAGATCTCCAGAGAGAACTAGGGTGCCACAGGATCCTATGTCAGAGCCCGAGGGCCGAGAAGGGGGGGACTCTGATCATGAAGCTGGTGACACAGACACAGAAACCTCTTCAGCAACGCTGACTGGGTGGAAGACAGTTCCCAAAGGAGACCCTCCGGAAAAGCCACCTGGTGCTCTCCCCCAGGTCAGATAGAGGCCTTCCACACTGTAATGACTGAAGTGTGGGGGCTTGGGACGAAACCCAACAGATGATAAAAATCAATGTCTTCTTTTCCAACATATGGCCAGAAAGAGAAGATAATGTATGTCCATTCGAACTGTAGACAACGTATGGGGGAGGGGCTTCTACTTCTGCGACGCCCCTTTTCAGAGTCTGTTGAGAAAAGGTTGAAAGTGCCGGTCAACGCACACAATGCCTTACTGGCCACCCTACAGCATTGTCAGTAGTGTTGGAGGCTACAAGAATGAAGCCCACTTATTCTTCGCTAAATGTTCTGTCCCACCTGACAATGAGGAGAGGAAAGTGGATGCCTTTGGCTAGAAGGTTTTGGCCACAA
Organism: Ambystoma mexicanum; assembly: GCF_040938575.1. NCBI lineage: Eukaryota > Metazoa > Chordata > Amphibia > Caudata > Ambystomatidae > Ambystoma > Ambystoma mexicanum. The sequence continues at coordinate 22,636,437 of NC_090940.1, forward strand.
ATGGCTAAAGCCGCTAATGGCATTATGGCAACCTATGACAGAGAGATGTGGCACCGAAGCGCTCTTTTATTGGATCACCTGGCGGAGGATGAAGGTAGAAACTCAAGGAGGAAGAAGCCTCCAACCACACTGGGGTGACGGGGGCCCCCACATTTTGTGTTATGCCGCTGTCCAACCATACTAGAAATATTGCAGAGACAGGGGCGGTTTTACATCGACAACAGAGGACGGGCGCACTGCAAACATTTCTGAGCGGATGTGCGAGCAAAGGTGCTAGATATGCCCCTTGACAGGGAAGAGCTGTTAGGGAAAAAGTTCAACAAGGCCCTCGAGGCAAACCAATGAGACACAGGCATTACAGGAAAATCCTCCCCAGGGCTTTAAAGGGGGGATCTTGTCGCTATCAGCCTTACCATACCCAAGGCTTTCGCAGGAAACATCGCAAGCAGAAGGATTACCTTGCATCCACAAGACGCAGCGGATCAGCCCAGACAAGAGGCGGTTCCACGAATAACAAGCTTGAGGCCTGGCCCCTCTCCTGCCCTCCCCCCACACACAACGTCCTGGTTGGGGGGTATAAGGGTCGTATAGCAGCATTTTATATGCACAGTGGGCGCAGGCAACATCAGACAACTGGGTGTTGGCGATTGCAGGTAAAAGGTCATAGTCCAGAGTGGAGGAGAAAACCCCCACACATTCCACCCCATGTCAGGTCAAGAAAAAGTAACTTCAGCTGAAGGTAGCAGCCCTGCTCCAGAAGGGTGGCATCGAAGGAATGCCAAGAGAGAAGCAATAGAAACGGGTGTACTCCGGGTACTTCCTGATCAGGCAGCCTGACGGCACATGGAGGCTGTGGAGTCCAAGTTTCGCGAGACCTGGGCCCCCGGCTCTCGCGAGACTGGGCAGCTTTGCACCGCAGAGGCTGGCAGCTGTCATATTCCGAGCGCAGGGCTGCGGGGTGAGCACCCTGACCCCAGCACTCCTCCGGGCAAGCAACTGGCCAGCATGTAGCCCAGAAAGAGATTAAGTGCCAAGAAACAGCGCTCCTGGACACTCACTTAAATGGTGTCTTTACATGTTTGCTATGGATCAGCGAGGAAACGGTGTGCATTGTTTGGTGGAGGTCAGTAAAGACATCAACCTCAAGCAGCCTAGCGTATTCCTTCAGGCCACAACAGAGGCCTGCACTCGACCTGAGTTATTTGAACAAATGCATACAGAAACTAAAAGTCAAAATGGCCACTGTATGGGGCATTCTCGCTTCTCTTCAGAGTGGGGAGTATTCCACAGCACTGAACCCTCAAGGTGCGTGTTTCCACACACCAATACACAAAGAAAATATCTATGGTTTGTGGTTCACAAAAGACACTAGCACTTCATTTGAGCTGCAGTTGGCACCCAGGATCTTCAAAAATGTCTGGTTCTAGTGACTGCCCACCTCAGGAGTATTGGGCATTGTGCCTGTCCATATTTAGACGACTGGCTGGTGCGGGGAGCAACAGTGCAACAGACAAGGCAGCCAATCCCACAGGACTTCTCAATCAATTACAACCAATCCAGTGGCAACCAGTGCAGAACGTTGGTGTTCCTGGGTGCGCACTTTTCCACAGTTTAATCACTGGCTACTTGATATCTCGGCCTCACTTGTTCAATGGGGGGCCAGTGATTCACGTGTAAGGAGTGGCAGGTGAAATAGCAGTGATTGAGGAGTCTGTCACTAGGTGGGTCGGCCGAGGCACCAGGATTAAGGAGGAGTAGCCACCGCATGGGGCAGGTGAGGTACCAGCGTAGGTGGACAGGCCTTGCAGGCCCACTGAGCACGGAGAAGGCTATAAATAAACACAGGCAATGTTTGGGTTGGCGATGGGCCAGTGCTTGAGGATCTACCTTGAGATGTAGCAGGAAGACTGCGCCCTGCTCCGGTGTGTTGGGACTCTGCCCACCATTGTGTGAGACGGGTATGCGTAGAGTGGCGCTGTTCTATGCTTGGAATGCACCAAGAGGTGCCACTGCAAACAACACCTTCATACACTGGCTGACTCCACCTCCCGGTTAAGTGTGTCTATGGGTGTGTTTGTGTGCAGTGGCGCAACGCTGATCTGATTGCTCCTAGTCATAATGGCAGAGAGGCGACGGAGGCGACTATTGTGCAATCAGACCAAAATGCCTTAGCAGCCATCACTCCTCTGGCCTAGCGGCCCTTAAGAGGAGCGTGTCGGCCCCCTGCTTTGAGCATAACCCCTCGGACCCCCCAAGCTAGGGAAGAGGAGGAGACTGGACGGAAAAGGCTCTGTCCACCAGAGAAATCGTTGAAAAGAGGCCATCTGTCAGTCACTGGGTGGTGTTCATAGCATTTTAAACACCTAACAATGCATATTTTAGAAAAATGCAAAAATGCCCCTGACAGCTAAGGTTATTGGTCGCTACCAGCCTGTTGCACCTAAATTGGACATTGTTGGTTGTCACCTGCTATTGTTTTTAATTTGTAATGTTTGGACAGTATCGGCCAAAAGCTTGTACAGTTAGGTATATATCACCCCCCTTCGCCTCCTGTAGCTTTACCCTTTCACCCCTGCCGTTTAATGCCCCTACCCCTCCACATCACCCTTCTCCGGCCTATCCTGTTCCTTCTAACTCTCGTCTCAGGGCCTCAACCTATCTCTATGCTCTTTCCCCGCTCTATCATCTCACCCCATCCCCATCCTCTACTCGCTCTCTAGACAGCCCCTGCTGGCCGTTGCTCTCCTCTGCACACCATCCTCTCGAACCTCCCCTGTTCTGCCCACCTTCCCGCTACTACTCCCGGCTACCCCGCTGTGCCACGCCCCGCTCACTGGCTTCACTTGGGGCATCTTGAAGGCCGAATTCCTCTGCAGTAAATACTCAATCATTACTTGACCACGTCCACTCCCAGCACCTCAAGCTCTCTGTGATTGACGTGAGGAGATTAATCCGGGCTCTCAAACATAAGTCCACTTTGTAGCGTTGGCCCTTTAAGGGCGTGCACGCGAGGGGGTGACGTTCACTCCGTCGCGTGCCTTCTATAAATAAACGGGGCGTTCCCGGCGGCGTCAGAGCCACCGGGGAGCCCACACGAGTAGCATCTCAGTCTCCGTGTTTCTGTGCATACGGGGGTGGGGGGCTCACGGGCGGCGGTAGCGGAACACTGCCAACAGTGGCGACGAAGACCGGATCACTCCCTGGGACAGGCGGCGAAATTCGCTCGATGCGCAGATGATCGGAGGTGAGCGCATCAGGCGAAATCAGACCGCGGAGAGGGGAGAGACACACGCGGTCGGCGGCCATTTTGTTGAATAGGCCTCGGGTGATCACGGCTTCATAACGAAGCATCTGTGAGCCATCCAAGCCCAATTTTTGGACAATCCAGTGGCGGATAGCCACTAGAAGCAGCACGTGTCATTTTATAGTGACTTATTGATAGTTTCACTGTTTTTTCACCGAGTTTATGGGTGAGACTCCCAAGGAGGCCTGCTGGATGCAAGTTGTGGGGGCCCACCCTGCTCAATTTTTGGATCCTCCATTTCTGCCTGTTTACCCAATCTACAATTTGTGGATCTGCATGTGCCTGGCTACATCGGAGGAGCAGTGCCATCTGTAGGTTGCCTGTGGACAGAGTCAGGAGACCATCTACTGAAGAAGGAGTTGGTCGTGTCTGGTGGTGAGTTGCGGCCCCATCACTCGGACATCCTTGGGGTGCTTGTGCGCTTACAACCATGAGCCAAGCTGCCGCGGCTTCGGCTGCGACTTCCGCACAACAACCGCTGCTCCCGCACCTCAGCCTCCGCCCATCCTGCCGCCAAGACCTCTGCTCAAGCCACCTGGTTCCCTACAACCAATGCCTGAGTTTGACATCTCGGGCACGCCATCAAGTCTGGGACAAAGGTGGAAGATGTGGATGGACAGACTTGAGATGTACTTCAGGGCCACGATGGAGACTAGCAAGGACAGTAAGTTAGCCACCCTCCTATATTCTGAAGGCCCTGCGGTGCATGAGATATTTCTGTCCCTGCAACCAGTGGATGGGTCGTTTGCGGCAGCGAAGGATGCGCTCCACAACCATTTTCTGCCGATGGCAAATGCAGATTATGAACGTTTCCTTATGGGGGCTGCGCGACAAACGGATGATGAGACTCTTGATGTTTTCTATGGGCGGCTGCGCAGACTGGCGGCGCCATATGCATGGAACGACCCAGAAGTCATGATTCGTAACTAGCTCATACAGGGGTGTGCCTCTGGCAAACTGCAGCGCCAGATACTGCGAGAGCCTGGCATCACCCTTCCCCGCATCCTATAACTTGGAAGGTGTCCGAGCTGCGGGAAACTCGAATGGAAGCTGGAGTGTGCCCCAGCAAGGTGGAGGAGGTCTGCGCAGTCAGCAGAGGCCACGGATCTAGACGCCCCATGAGTACCCAAGGTCCACGACCACAAGCAGGACACAACTCTTGCCTAAAATGCGGGTACGATCTCCCTCACCCAGCAGAGTGCCCAGCCACGGGAGTGAAGTACGGCCAGTGTGAGGGTGCGGACCATTTTGCCAGAATGTGCAGGACTACAGCTCCGAAGGTAGTCCCCAGGGGACCTGTCCGGGCTGGTTTCTTCCGCCCTCAGAGGGCATCTAATGCCGCCCAGTTGGACCAGGGTGATGAAGGGGCACCTCAGGAGGGTGAGGAGGAAGAGGATGACGAAGAAAATGTCTTTTTTGTGTCCAGTGTGGGCATGCTGAGAACCCACTCCAAGAGACAGCCCAGGTGTAACGTGTTGGTCAATGGGGATTCGATACCAATGCTAGTGGACACCGGTGCATCAGTAAATGTGATGGCCAGACAGCATTACAATGCTATGCAGGCCCCGCCAACGCTGGATCCACCTAGGGCACGCATCTTCACCTTTGGAGGCTACCAGCCCATCCCCCTGGATGGTGTGTTCGTGGCAGGAGTTCAATACGGCGAGTTGTCCATCCGTGCCAGATTCTACATCACACCAGTGAGCAACAACACGCTGCTGTGCGGCTGCAGAGGCCCTTGGCATTTTGACATTCGCATACTCTGTGTACCTGGACGACATACCGGTGTTATTGGCCAAACACATCTCCCTGTTTGAAGGTATTGGACAGATGGTGGGTGAGCCTGTACGGCTACACATTGATGAGTCAATCCAACCAGTGGCGCTAAAGCATCGGCGAGTACCTTTTCACCTCAGAGATCTGGTGGATCGGGAGCTGGACAACCTCGTAGGTTTGGGCATCATTGAGAAGGTTGAAGGCCCCACTCCATGGGTCTCTCCCATTGTCATCGCACGCAAGCCCAAGCAGCCCGACGCAGTGAGGATCTGTGTGGACATGCGACTCCCAAACAAGGCAATAAAGAGGGAGCGGCATTTAACCCCCACCATCGATGACATTATAGTGGAACTTCAGGGGGCAAAGTTCTTCTCTAAACTGGACCTAAGAGCAGGGTATCATCACGTGGTCCTGCACCCCGAGTCCCGCTACATAACGACTTTCACCACTCATCGGGGGTTGTACAGATACAAGAGACTGAGCTTTGGGGTATCTTCTGCGGCGGAGGTGTTTCAGAACATTATTAGAGGGGCATTGGCGGATCTGGATGGAGTTCTCAACATCAGCGATGACATCCTGGTGTACGCTAAGTCAGAAACGGAACACCTGGCACGCCTGGCCAAGACATTCAAGCGCCTTCGCTTGCTGGGGCTCACCCTGCACAAGGACAAGTGCGAATTTCTCAAAACCACTATTGAGTTTTTGGGATTTGTTTTCAAGGCGGATGGGGTGTCACCTGATCCCCGCAAGGTGAGGGACATAAAAAATGCTCGACCACCAGAGAATGTCGCTGAGGTGAGGAGTTTCTTGGGCATGGTCACATATTGTGGCCGCTTCATCCCGAATTTGGCATCCCGCTCAGAGCCGTTGAGAACTTTGACAAAGAAGGACACTGTGTGGCAGTGGGGGCCACTTGAACAAGCGGCTTTCGATGACATTAAGAGTGCCTTGGCTGCGGAGGACACCATGGCGTTTTTTGATCCAAGCCTACAGATGGAGATTGTCGTGGATGCTAGCCCCTATGGCCTGGGAGCGGTGCTCACTCAGGTGGGGAGTGACCAGGAGGTCCGCCCCATAGCATACGCAAGCAAGGCGCTCTCCTATACCGAGCAACGATATTCTCAAATCGAGCAGGAGGCTTTGGCGGTACTGTGGGGCTGTAGACATTTTCGCCTTTACATCCTGGGGCGACCGGTAACTGTGGTCACAGACCACAAGCCTTTGTTACCAATCATGGCTGGTTCTTCCTCCAGACCACCAGTGAGAATAGAGCGCTGGATGCTCGCACTCCTCGAGTATGGTGTATCGTTAATATATCGTCTGGGGGCCAACAACGCTGCGGACTACCTCTCCAGACATCCAAGAGGGGGCTCCCATGCATCCACATCAGCAGAAGAGGCAGATGAACATGTTCGCCTGGTCGTGGAAACGGCAACCCCTAACTCCATGCAGGTGGAGGAGTTAGAGCTGGCGTCAAAGAAGGACGAGTGCTTCACCATACTAAAAGCGGCCGTGGAACAAGGTGCCTGGAAGACGGTGTTGGAGGCCTTGGACCGAAGAACGAGTGAGGCCAGAGTGGCTCTGGAGCAACTGTGGCGGGTGCGCGAAGAACTGACATTCTCGGAGTCGGGGCTCCTACTGAGAGGAGGCAGGATCGTGGTACCCCAGGCCAACATCCCACAAGTCATTGCCCTGGCGCAACCGGGATCTTCCAGGAGCTCCCAAGACAAAGGCTCATCTCCGCCAGAAGGTGTGGTTCCTGGAGCTGGAATGGAGAGTTGAGGAGTTTGTGACATTGTGCGTGTGGTGCCAGGCCGCGCCACCGGCCCAGCGCGAACCGTCCATCGAAACAATGCCAAGAGGGACAAGACCATGAGAAGTGGTGCATGCGGACTGTGGATCCACAGCGAGGGGCACTCACTTCCTGGTGGTGGTGGACGAATGGTCTCAATATCCCGAGGTCGAGTTTGTAGAGTCGGTGGCATTTAACAAGGTGGTGATAGCGCTGGAGAATATTTTTGCCACTCATGGCCTACCCTCTGTTCTGTGCTCTGACAATGAGGCACCATTCCAAGGAGAGAGCTTCGCAGACCTCATGAAGGACTATGGCATCCAGCACAGAAAGGTCACCCCGCTCTGGCCTCGGGCAAATGGAGAGGCAGAGTGCATGATGCGCACACTCAACAAAGTATTTAGGATCGCTCAAGGAAAAGGCGAGTGCTTACAAAGGGCGCTGTATGTATTTCTGCGGGGATAGCGGACGACACCCCATTCATCCACGGGTGTGGCACCTGCAGAGGCCTTATTCCAGCGATGCCCGAGAGACGTCATACCTGAGGTGGGGGATCGAGAGCCGGCTGTCATCGACAACGACCAAGTGGAGGAGGACAGAAGGGCAAGGACGCAGATGGAAAATAGCAGAAGAGATCTGAGACCCCCAACTATTGCCCCGGGCGATGAGGTACTAGTAAGGAATCGCCACCCACAGGGAAAAATGTCTCTCACGTATGAACACGCTCCACTGGACGTCGTGGCGGTGAAGGGCTCTATGGTTACTGCCTCTGACGGGACATCATCAGTGACCAGGAATGCCAGCTTCTTCAAGAGACTGGGTGAGCCGAGAGTGGAAAGCACGGAGAACAGAGAATGTGAAGAGGCACTGGACGAAGGTGTGGGTCAAGCCCCCACAGTAGACTCTCCTGTTCGCGGAGGACTAGGCGACGGTACACCAGCTAGAGATATCGGCAGGAGGTACACCCTGAGAACAGGGCGTGGGAAACCTGCCCGTCTCACAGACTATGTGACAGACTGAGCTGGAAGGTTGGCTGATGGATGTGTCCATGCTGTTGGAAGTACCATCGGGGGATCCAGGGTGGCTGTCAATAAACGGGGGACTATTGGGGTTATATTGTGTGCTTTGAAATGTGTGATAGTTAGATCCTCTCTTTTTCAAGTTTTGTTGTTATGGAAAAGGAGGAGTGTGGCGTTGGCCCTTTAAGGGCACGCACGAGACGGGGTGATGTTCACTCCGTCGCGTACCTTCTATAAATAAACGGGGCGTTCCCGGCGGCGTCAGAGCCACCGGGAAGCCCACACGAGTAACATCTCAGTCTCCGTGTCTCTGTGCATACGGGGGTGGGGGGCTCACGGGCGGCGGTAGTGGAACACCGCCAACACACTTCATACTCAGTTTACCCGCAAGAGATGAAGAGACTTCGTAATGAAAACGGGTCTAAGTCTAATAGGTATTTACATCAACAGAAGGATGGACAGAGTATGTTGGGAGCTCTGGTAAATAACAACTCTCAAAATGTGTGGTCTCTTGTTAACACTCCTCAGAATTCTCAAAGCTGCCTCCAAGGTAACGCAGAGGCAGAAACAAGTTGCTGTAATCATTTTGGGAATTTATATAGGAAACCCACAGCATTGAAGTTCAAGGAGAATTTGGATAAAGGTTGGAAGCTGCATTTAACTCAAAAAAACAAAGCAGATCTAATTGTCAGCTCTACATTTTCCAGGGCGACTACCCTAATGGCCTAAACAACCAAATCTTTAAGTCCGACATCGAACTATGGTTCAGATTATTTCTGGTCCTATTAAATGAGGTGTTGAGGACTTGGTGTGTGCCGATTCTTGGAAATCTGCTATTGTTATCCCCATCTATAAGAAGGGCGATCAGCGGATGTAGTGAATTACTGCCTTATCACCCTTATGGATGCGGATAGTAACATTTTAGCTGGGTCCGTATTTAAAGAGCTGGTTCTTAGGCCGAAAGTAGGGGCATATTGTCTAAACATAGAATAGGTTTCAGAAAGGGCCCTTCTTTATCACCAATTGAACATCGTTTGTGGGAAATCTTGGTCTAACGGCGGCCCTGTATTATATGGTGCCTGGATCGATATGTCTAAGGCTTGTGATACAATAAACAGGGAACGCCTGTGGGCAAAGGTGAAACAATGGGGTATTTCCTTGTCTTTGCTAACGATCATTGTGAATTTGCACGACAACTCACGATTGCAAGTAAGGCTAGATGCTCAGAGTCACCTCTCCCTACCAGTTCTTACTGACAGAAGCGTAAGACAGGGAGGCATAATTGCTCCCTGTCTCTTTAACCGGTATCTAGCGGATCAGGCAGACGTACTGGATCAGCACGCAGTGGGAAGCCCTAAGACTGATTCCCAGACCATCAACTGGATAGCCTATGCGGATGATATAGTCTTGCTAGACTATACCCTGATAGGTCTCCAACGTCTTTTGGGAGCTTAGGGGAAATATGCAATATTAAACGATCTCCAAATTAATCCAAAAAATCGTATATTGTAAGTTTTAAGAAACCTTTGAAGCATGTCCCAAAGTTTAAGTGGATCTTAAACGATCAAGAGGTCCCGGCAGTAAAATAAGTCGTGTATTTGGGCTTCAAATTGAGGTCCTGTCCTACTATGGCTTTACTGGAATTGGAAATAGAAGACAAGCTCGAACAACTTGCTTGCCAAATGCAAAAGCTTTTCCCCACGTATTGCACATTTTCAATAGTCCCCCTGGTAAGATTGTATGTAGGTAAGGTTATACCTTCACTTACATATGGAATGGATGTCAAACATTTATCTAGAATAATAAACTGGACAGGAATAGAGGGGAAATGATCCAAGAAGGTTCTGAGCTTAGCCCAGAGCCTTCCGATGGCTAGTCTGCGGTCTGAGCTGGGCCTACAATGCACACAAGCTTATATCGCCTGGAAGGTGGTTTCATTATATAGGAGGATATTAATTCCCCAAAAGAACGCCCTATATGAGGACATTGGGCAGCGGCTGCCCTATTTCAGTGCTTGAACCGTTGAAACATGATCTGACAGGGATGTTGACAGAGTGTGACCGATGTGAAGAAGATCTAGTAATGAATCCTGGGGGTGTAAAGGAAGCCTTGGCTAGAATGGACGGGATACATACAATATCAGAGACGCGCAGTTTAGTATTATGCAAATCCCTTTCCCTTTATGGTAAAACTCGAGGGTATTTAGCAAGGTATTTAGGGTGATGCTGCAATTCAAGCTGGAGGTCAGAATTTCTAAGATTTCACCTGAATCTGCTACCTATGAGAGAAATCCAGTCGATCCGTAATCCGACTATATACAAGGACAACCTTTGCAACCTGTGAGAGGATTCGAGAAAGCAGAGCCTGAAACACCCAATCATCGAGTGCCAGGGGACCAGGGATGTGAGAGTCAAGCATTTCCCTCAATATCTGGATAAAGTTGATTGGTTATTTTGTGGCCATTTTTGGGAAATATTGTTTTCAGGCCATGAAGCTTGCCTTTCTATTGAAGTTTTAAAAGGTTGAAAGTTTGGGGTTTTATGTCAATCATTTGAATGGTTGTTCAGAGAGATAAAACTATGAAATGTTTTTGTGATATGTAATGTGAAAAGTCGGATGTTCGCCTGAGCACAATAATAAAATAAATAAATAGAAACTTGGACCCCCCCCCAAGACAAGGCCACTGTAGCTCCCCTTCTCCCCCCTCACCCCCTGACTCGCCGCAACTTACTGCTAAGGGCAGGTGTGGTCCTACTGCTAAGCAAAGGCACGCCACCAGCCGTCCTTTCCCTCCGGGGCTCTTCTCTTTCAGGTACTTTTAAGCGTGTGCAGATGTTGGCATCAGCGTTGATAGGAATTCGCTGTATATTTGTCCAGCAAGGAGCCCGATTGGATATGACTCATGGACACAACCTTTCATCTGAAGGGTTTGAAGGATATTAAACCTTGATCTTTTGAGAATCCATTGAAGAAACCATTATTTAAACACATAGGTCCTCTTCACTGTTCCTTCTGAAGGCTTAGACTGAGTCATGTGCTCTGTGACTGTCCTCTTCACTGGAAGAGTTCCTTCTGAAGGCTGGGACTGAGTCCTGTGCTCTGTGACTGTCCCCTTCACTGGAAGAGTTCCTTCTGAAGGCTGAGACTGAGTCCTGTGCTCTGTGACTGTCCTCTTCACTGGAAGAGTTCCTTCTGAAGGCTGGGACTGAGTCGTGTGCTCTGTGACTGTCCCCTTCACTGGAAGAGTTCATTCTGAGTCCTGTGCTCTGTGACTGTCCTCTTCACTGGAAGAGGTCCTCCTTCTGAAGGCTGAGACTGTGCTCTGTGACTGCCCCCTTCACTGGAAGAGTTCCTTCTGAAGGCTGAGACTGAGTCCTGTGCTCTCTGACTGTCCTCTTCACTGGAAGAGTTCCTTCTGAGTCCTGTGCTCTCTGACTGTCCTCTTCACTGGAAGAGTTCCTTCTGAAGGCTGGGACTGAGTCCTGTGCTCTGTGACTGTCCCCTTCACTGGAAGAGTTCCTTCTGAGTCCTTTGCTCTGTGACTGTCCTCATCACTGGAAGAGTTCCTTCTGAAGGCTGGGACCGAGTCCTGTGCTCTGTGACTGACCTCTTCAATGGAAGAGTTCCTTCTGAAGGCTGAGACTGAGTCGTGTGCTCTGTGACTGTCCCCTTCACTGGAAGAGTTCCTTCTGAAGGCTGAGACTGAGTCCTGTGCTCTGTGACTGTCCTCTTCACTGGAAGAGTTCCTTCTGAAGGCTGGGACTGAGTTGTGTGCTCTATGACTGTCCCCTTCACTGGAAGAGTTCATTCTGAGGCCTGTGCTCTGTGACTGTCCTCTTCACTGGAAGAGGTCCTTCTGAAGGCTGAGACTGTGCTCTGTGACTGCCCCCTTCACTGGAAGAGTTCCTTCTGAAGGCTGAGACTGAGTCCTGTGCTCTCTGACTGTCCTCTTCACTGGAAGAGTTCCTTCTGAGTCCTGTGCTCTCTGACTGTCCTCTTCACTGGAAGAGGTCCTTCTGAAGGCTGAGACTGAGTCCTGTGCTCTGTGACTGTCCTCTTCACTGGAAGAATTCCTTCTGAAGGCTGAGACTGAGCCGTGTACTCTGTGAATGTTCTCTTCACTGGAAGAGTTCCTTTTGAAGGCTGAGACTGAGTCCTGTGCTCTGTGACTGTCCTCTTCACTGGAAGAGTTCCTTCTGAAGGCTGGGACTGAGTTGTGTGCTCTGTGACTGTCCTCTTCACTGGAAGAGTTCCTTCTGAAGGCTGAGACTGAGTCCTGTGCTCTGTGACTGTCCTCTTCACTGGAAGAGTTCCTTCTGAGTCCTGTGCTCTGTGACTGTCCTCTTCACTTGAAGAGGTCCTTCTGAAGGCTGAGACTGAGTTCTGTGCTCTGTGACTGTCCTCTTCACAGGAAGAGTTCCTTCTGAAGGCTGAGACTGAGTCCTGTGCTCTGTGACTGTCCTCTTCACTGGAAGAGTTCCTTCTGAAGGCTGAGACTGAGTCGTGTGCTGTCCTCTTCACTGGAAGAGTTCCTTCTGAAGGCTGAGACTGAGTCCTGTGCTCTGTGACTGTCCTCTTCACTGGAAGAGTTCCTTCTGAAGGCTGAGACTGAGTCCTGTGCTCTGTGACTGTCCTCTTCACTGGAAGAGTTCCTTCTGAAGGCTGCGACTGAGTCGTGTGCTGTCCTCTTCACTGGAAGAGTTCCTTCTGAAGGCTGAGACTGAGTACTGTGCTCTGTGACTGTCCTCTTCACTGGAAGAGTTCCTTCTGAAGGCTGAGACTGAGTCCTGTGCTCTGTGACTGTCCTCTTCACTGGAAGAGTTCCTTCTGAAGGCTGGGACTGAGTCCTGTTCTCTGTGACTGTCCCCTTCACTGGAAGAGTTCCTTCTGAGTCCTTTGCTCTGTGACTGTCCTCATCACTGGAAAAGGTCCTTCTGAAGGCTGAGACTGAGTCCTGTGTTCTGTGACTGTCCTCTTCACTGGAAGAGTTCCTTCAGAAGGCTGAGACTGAGTCCTGTGCTCGGGGACTGTCCTCTTCACTGGAAGAGTTCCTTCTGAAGGCTGAGACTGAGTCCTGTTATCTCTGACTGTCCTCTTCACTGGAAGAGTTCCTTCTGAGTCCTGTGCTCTGTGACTGTCCTCTTCACTGGAAGAGGTCCTTCTGAAGGCTGAGACTGAGTCCTATGCTCTGTGACTGTCCTCTTCACTGGAAGAGTTCATTCTGAAGGCTGAGACTGAGTGGTGTACTCTTTGACTGTCCTCTTCACTGGAAGAGTTCCTTTTGAAGGCTGAGACTGAGTCCTGTGCTCTGTGACTGTCCTCTTCACTGGACGAGTTCCTTCTGAAGGCTGGGACTGAGTCGTGTGCTCTGTGACTGTCCCCTTCACTGGAAGAGTTCCCTCTGAAGGCTGAGACTGAGTACTGTGCTCTGTGACTGTCCTCTTCACTGGAAGAGTTCCTTCTGAAGGCTGAGACTGAGTCCTGTGCTCTGTGACTGTCCTCTTCACTGGAAGAGTTCCTTCTGAGTCCTGTGCTCTGTGACTGTCCTCTTCACTGGAAGAGGTGCTTCTGAAGGCTGAGACTGAGTTCTGTGCTCTGTGACTGTCCTCTTCACTGGAAGAGTTCCTTTTGAAGGCTGAGACTGAGTCCTCTGCTCTGTGACTGTCCTCTTCACTGGAAGAGTTCCTTCTGAGTCCTGTGCTCTGTGACTGTCCTCTTCACTGGAAGAGTTCCTTTTGAAGGCTGACTGAGTTCTGTGCTCTGTGACTGTCCTCTTCACTGGAAGAGTTCCTTTTGAAGGCTGAGACTGAGTCCTGTGCTCTGTGACTGTCGTCTTCACTGGATGAGTTTCTTCTGAAGGCTGAGACTGAGTCCTGTGCTCTGTGACTGTCCTCTTCACTGGAAGAGTTCCTTCTGAAGGCTGAGACTGAGTACTGTGCTCTGTGACTGTCCTCTTCACTGGAATAGTTCCTTCTGAAGGCTGAGACTGAGTCGTGTGCTGTCTTCTTCACTGGAAGAGTTCCTTCTGAAGGCTGAGACTGAGTCCTGTGCTCTGTGACTGTCCTCTTCACTGGAAGAGTTACTTCTGAAGGCTGAGACTGAGTACTGTGCTCTGTGACTGTCCTCTTCACTGGAAGAGTTCCTTCTGAAGGCTGAGACTGAGTCCTGTGCTCTGTGACTGTCCTCTTCACTGGAAGAGTTCCTTCTGAAGGCTGAGACTGAGTCCTGTGCTCTGTGACTGTCCTCTTCACTGGAACAGTTCCTTCTGAAGGCTGAGACTGCGTCGTGTGCTGTCCTCTTCACTGGAAGAGTTCCTTCTGAAGGCTGAGACTGAGTCCTGTGCTCTGTGACTGTCCTCTTCACTAGAAGAGTTCCTTCTGAAGGCTGAGACTGAGTCCTGTGCTCTGTGACTGTCCTCTTCACTGGAAGAGTTCCTTCTGAAGGCTGAGACTGAGTCCTGTGCTCTGTGACTGTCCTCTTCACTGGAAGAGTTCCTTCTGAAGGCTGAGACTGAGTCCTGTGCTCTGTGACTGTCCTCTTCACTGGAAGAGTTCCTTCTGAAGGCTGGGACTGAGTCCTGTGTTCTGTGACTGTCCTCTTCACTGGAAGAGTTCCTTCTGAGTCCTGTGCTCTGTGACTGTCCTCTTCACTGGAAGAGATCCTTCTGAAGGCTGGGACTGAGTTGTGTGCTCTGTGACTGTCCCCTTCACTGGAAGAGTTCCTTCTGAGTCCTGTGCTCTGTGACTGTCCTCCTCACTGGAAGAGGTCCTTCTGAAGGCTGAGACTGAGTCCTGTGCTCTGTGACTGTCCTCTTCACTGGAAGAGTTCCTTCTGAAGGCTGAGACTGAGTCGTGTGCTCTGTGACTGTCCCCTTCACTGGAAGAGTTCCTTCTGAAGGCTGGGACTGAGTCCTGTGCTCTCTGACTGTCCTCTTCACTGGAAGAGTTCCTTCTGAGTCCTGTGCCCTGTGACTGTCCTCTTCACTGGTAGAGGTCCTTCTGAAGGATGAGACTGGGTCCTGTGCTCTGTGACTGTCCTCTTCACTGGAAGAGTTCCTTCTGAAGGCTGAGACTGAGTACTGTGCTCTGTGACTGTCCTCTTCACTGGAATAGTTCCTTCTGAAGGCTGAGACTGAGTCGTGTGCTGTCCTCTTCACTGGAAGAGTTCCTTCTGAAGGCTGAGACTGAGTCCTGTGCTCTGTGACTGTCCTCCTCACTGGAAGAGGTCCTTCTGAAGGCTGAGACTGAGTCCTGTGCTCTGTGACTGTCCTCTTCACTGGAAGAGTTCCTTCTGAAGGCTGAGACTGAGTCGTGTGCTCTGTGACTGTCCCCTTCACTGGAAGAGTTCCTTCTGAAGGCTGGGACTGAGTCCTGTGCTCTCTGACTGTCCTCTTCACTGGAAGAGTTCCTTCTGAGTCCTGTGCCCTGTGACTGTCCTCTTCACTGGAAGAGGTCCTTCTGAAGGATGAGACTGGGTCCTGTGCTCTGTGACTGTCCTCTTCACTGAAAGAGTTCCTTCTGAAGGCTGAGACTGAGTACTGTGCTCTGTGACTGTCCTCTTCACTGGAATAGTTCCTTCTGAAGGCTGAGACTGAGTCCTGTGCTCTGTGACTGTCCTCTTCACTGGAAGAGTTCCTTCTGAAGGCTGAGACTGAGTCGTGTGCTGTCCTCTTCACTGGAAGAGTTCCTTCTGAAGGCTGAGACTGAGTACTGTGCTCTGTGACTGTCCTCTTCACTGGAAGAGTTCCTTCTGAAGGCTGAGACTGAGTCCTGTGCTCTGTGACTGTCCTCTTCACTGGAACAGTTCCTTCTGAAGGCTGAGATTGAGTACTGTGCTCTGTGACTGTCCTCTTCACTGGAAGAGTTCCTTCTGAAGGCTGAGACTGAGTCCTGTGCTCTGTGACTGTCCTCTTCACTGGAAGAGTTCCTTCTGAAGGCTGAGACTGAGTCCTGTGCTCTTTGACTGTCCTCTTCACTGGAAGAGTTCCTTCTGAAGGCGCTGAGACTGAGTCCTGTGCTCTGTGACTGTCCTCTTCACTGGAAGAGTTCCTTCTGAAGGCTGAGGCTGAGTCGTGTGCTCTGTGACTTTGCAAAGTGGCCCTTTCTACAGGATTGATTCCTGTAGCCTGCTGAACCCCGCCGGGTAAGAGAGGCTTACTTGGACCTGGCTGGGCTCTTTGCCTGAAAGCTGCCTCAGAATAGTGCGAGGACTCTCATTTGCCTAATGTGAGTAAACATTCCCGAATGAGTGCCTGTACTCCCCTATATCCCAGACCGACACCAGCCTGATCAGGGGCCCTGGGAGAAGTGCCAAGGTGTGGCTTAGGCTCATGCTGGCATTCTATTGTTGAACAGCGTGGCTGGGAATGTCACTTGCCATTCCCTAAAACTGAAGGAAGCAACATGGCTTTCCTCAATGAGCACTGAATGGTGTTATGTGCAATGCAGTAATGTAATTTAAGTGGTCTTGTATAGCACCTGACTCCCACGATTTGTGGCCCCTCTGCACTTGGCTCTGTTAGAGAAAAAGGGGGAGTGGGGTTCATAGGTGGAACAGTGTAAAAGGCAGATGCAAAACCTGTGGTGTTGATGGGTGCAGGTCAGAAATACCTGGTTCCTGAGTGACAATGGCCTTTCTGTGGGCTTGGTGCACACATTTGGGAGTGTGGTCCCCATGGGGAAGAGCCCAAGATCTGATAAACTACAGCGCTTTGGGTCTGGCTAGCTCCTGACATGGGAGAGTGCGACATGGCTAAAGAGGAGAGCTTAGTCGTGGGTCAGTTAGAGTTGACGTGCTCACGGCTAGGCCTGTGGTTGCCTTCTGTAGGTGTTCTCTCTCTCTCTCTTGATGCTGGATGATGACTATGTGAATGCTAGACACTGAAAACAGACTATGTACAGTCTTTGGAAGCAGTGAAACCACAGAATCCAAAAACTAAACATTTACTTTCCTCCATGAATAATCTATGAGGAAATACCTCTTTATCTCAAATCATGGATATCGCTTATTCGCAAGAGGGGAGAAAGGAATGTGAGAATGATTTTTTGCCAATTCTGGAAATCTTTCATTTGAGCCATGAACCACAGGAAGTAAATGAATGGACATTGAGGAACACTTGCAGAAAATAGAGAGGGTCAGTGTCCAATGGCCCAGGAGATTAGCAGAGAAGATGCAGGAAAGGTTAAGACGACCAAAGCCATATCGCGTCTCCAAGACAACAAAACCCAGCATTCAGCAGTCACAGTACTGACAAAGAAATCATCAAAACGATCAGGATTTAACAGTCATGACTTCCCGGAAGACCAGGGCTCCCTGATAGTGGAATTTAAGGGATACTAGGAGTAGTAAGAACATCGGCTTACTAGGAGCAGATAGAAGAAGGAAGACTGTGTGGACCTGAAAGGTAGAGCGCGTGTACGATCAGTCTGCATACAGAATTCCATGGAATTCTAGGACTGGGAACAATCAAGAGAAATGTTAAGGCAATGATAACTGGTCTTGAAGTGGCAGAACATTTCAGACACATAATTAAAGCTGGCAACATTTGCAGAGATCCTCACTCCCAAAAGCGTGGACAAGCATATTCCCATAGAATATAGACAATGCTTACTCTGAATATTTTAAGATGAGACCAACATGAAGTAACTTTTGGGAGAGTGGTATCAGGTAAGGCACCAAGTCCAACTATACCACCAACGTAACTGCTCAAGGAAACCTCATCCTTCTAAGCTTACCTGTTCTGAAAACCTTGGGAATTTAGGGTGATATTTCCGATATACAAAAATGGGTCCACGGCCAAGCCTGAGCCTTGTCGGGCAATCAGCGCAATAGATATCAAGTGGAAGATGGACACATGCCAGGACAGCTTATGCAAGGGGTTAAAATCCTTGCAGAACAGCAGAGATCAAAGTAAGGATTGGACGGAGTGGGGATATTTCAAGGAAGATGACAAAGAGAGTCAAGACCTAAGCGGTGGGCAAAACTCCCACTCATCACACTGCTGGAGGGGGCAAAGGATTTGGTGGAAAATTCACAGAAAAGGAGGCAAATGAGGCAAATTCGAGGTGATGGTTTATGGCAAATGCAAAAGAGTGGCCACATGTAGTAAAGTGAGCTTATAATCCTCAAATGTCGAGCAAATGGTCTCACCTGTACCAAGGCAGCATCTTAATCCTCAGATGTTGAGTGAAGGCTGTCACCTGTACTTAGGTGGTATCATAATCCTCAGATGTTGAGTGAAGGCTGTCACCTGTACTTAGGTGGTATCATAATCCTCAGATGTTGAGTGAAGGCTGTCACCTGTATTTAGGTCGTATCTTAATCCTCAAATGTTGAGTGAAGGCTGTCCCCTCAACTAAGGTGGTATCATAATCCTCAGATGTTGAGTGAAGGCTGTCACCTGTACTTAGGTGGTATCATAATCCTCAGATGTTGAGTGAAGGCTGTCACCTGTACTTAGGTGGTATCATAATCCTCAGATGTTGAGTGAAGGCTGTCACCTGTATTTAGGTGGTATCTTAATCCTCAGATGTTGAGTGAAGTCTATCACCTGTACTTATTTATTTATCTTTTGGATTTGTAGAGCGCACTAAAGCCCACAGGCATCAAGGCGCTATAAAGGATACCTAAGAAGACTTGCTTGAGGGTTACAATAAGCAGCCCAAGAATAATGCTTAGAGAAAGTCTGTTAGGTTACAGTTGCTCACGTGATCATATTACATAGTACTGTATACTGCATAGCAAAGTATGTCATAACCATCCAAGTGTAGTCAATAGGTGTTGCCATGTAACACCTTAGATGGCAACATGATCCTCAAATGTTGAGTGAGTGTACTAAGGTAGCAGCTTGATCCTCAGATGTTGAGCAAATTATCTCGCCTGTGCTAAGGTGGCCCCCTTCCATTCTGCACACGGTGGGGGTTTACCTCGTGGCTTTGTATTCAGTCTTACTACAGCCCGGGCTTTCTCAAATATGGCCATCAGGCTTGCTATTAGGGACTGAGGCACTTGCCTCCACCGAGATGCCTCATTGGCTGTGGCCACCTACATCTGTGGTAGGCGGGGGAGCCGGCAGGCAAACGCCAGCCCCCTCAAAGGGCCGTCTCAAAGGGTCATGAAGAACCCTGTCTGGGCTCATTCTCCAGCCCCCTTTCCATTGTGCAACACTGTGGGGATTCGCCTTGTGTCTTGGGATTCAATCTTACAACAACCTGTGCCTTCTCAAATTTGTCCGCCGGACTTGCTGTTGAGGATTGAGGGACTTGCCTCCACCAAGAAGCCTGATTGGCTGTGGCCGCCTGCATCTGTGTTAGGCCGGGGAGCCAGGAGGCAAATGTCAGCCCCCTTTAAGGGCCTCCTCAAAAAGTCACGGAGAGCCCCTGTTTGGACATGTTAAGGCCCTTGCCCAGCCAGTTAGCCCCAGATCTCCATCGCTCCTACCGCTGGATCTGCACATCCAATAGCGGGTAGGCTTTGTTGCTATTCCACTGTTCATATGCCTTGGAGTTTGCGTACTCTGATACCCTACTGCTTTGGGTAAGTGTCCATCTCCTCCGTCCCACTTGCAATCAGTCCCTCCACCCTCAGTTCAGGGTTGTGCCCCCGCCAGAGTTTGCACATTTTCAGACTCTCCTTCCTCGCCGCTGCATCATCGTGCATGTCCACACTGCCCTCAGCCATAGCCTTGCCCTAACTGATCCTCGTGACTCCTGCACCCCGGATATAGGTTGATGTCCTATACTACCTCTGTCTTCATCAAAGCATTCACCTTGGGCAAAGTGCTGCTCTGAGTGCTACATCTTCATGGCTCTTACCTGTGTGCATTCTGAGGCTGCTTTCATACATTCTGGAGCATTGGACTGCACTATCTATCTCTTTCACGGCTCGCTACTACTTTGGATTGGCCACGTGTTCCACTGCTTGCCCCGCATCCTGCCTTTCTCCTCCCTCCTAATTCAGTCTGCATTGTGCGAAGGCCCTCAATAATATATCCATGTCACGACCTGCAAATGCATGATATGTCTTACTGCCGCTTACCAAATTCTGTGTGATTAAAATCCAGGGTTACAAACTCCATTGGATATGCTGGAACGCTAGGCCTCCACCTTATTTCTGAAGCCATACGATTTGCCTATATTTCTGTTTTGCTATACATCTTCACCCATTCTACCACTACTGCTGATCTAATCTTGGTCCCTGACAACCCCTGGTACACAAACACTGTTCTCAACCTATTCTAAAGTCTAGCCTTCTCAGTTTTATTTCCTGCTGACTGTCAAACATGCTCACTTGCTAATTGCTGCTTGTGGCTAAAAAGGTACCCTTTCTATACTCACCTGTATAACATTGCTGGTCTCACCAAATTGCTGCATTGTGGTTGTTTGCTTTAAAATTTAATCCGGATGTCATTTATTCTGCCTTCTTACTGCCTTCGAATCTGAACACCTTGGTATATTCAAACCGTGCCTCTCTGCTTGATCTTTAAAATATCGATGCTGTTGCTGTGTATTCTTTAATTCCTGTGGCTGTGTTATGATCTATGCCTTTGACACCTGATTCTTCCCCTGTCCCCTTCATGTTGTGATGCTACTGCTTGCTGTAAATTCAGCCTTTCCACTGATTTACTGTACTTCCGTTTCATCTCCCCTGTATTGGCTGCCTGCCCCTCCACCAAAGGCCCACAGCTAAGGCCATGTCTGTGCCTGTGTGGGCATAGGCGGGCCCGGGGTCTCTCCACCTTTCACCCCGTACAAACTATGAAGCAACCTCCTGGCATACCCTGCTCTCCCACAAATCTGGGCCCGAGCACCTTCATGCACTCTGTGGATCCACCAGTGAGTGAAGGCTGAACTTTTTCCATTGCCTCCTCCACTAACACCTGAACCAAACTGTGTTTATCTCACTCTGCCTTCTCTACCTCACCCACTCCACATTCTCTCCTTGTCATTCTGTGCTTCATTAAAAAGAAAATTGACTTTTGGTGGGTGTGCCTTGCATCATTGCATCTATTTTCCACTGATTTTGGTGTTCTTTTTAAAAATTGTATCTAGGTGGGTGTGCTTTACATCATTGCATCCACTGTGCACCGCATTTGGTTTTTTTAAAAATCGAATCTTGCACCCCATGTTTTGCTTTGCTTTCGATTTTGTGCCCATCCAGTAGAGCGCTCGCTTTGACATCCGTCCAGAGCCTGCTGATGCAGATTCGAATCCCGGCAGTGCCAAAGTCAGCCTTTTATCCTTCCGAGGTCGATAAATGAGAACCACCCACCGTGGGAAATAAGCAGCACTCAGATACCTGAGGATTCGTAGCGCTATATAAATGCACAAACAAACAAACAAATAAACAAACTACTAAGCCACCTGGAGTTTGGGCCAGGACCGTGCATTGCACCCACCCATCTTTCACTCAACGATCCTCTACCACCGTGATGACTCTCACCATCTCTCCTATCTTCTCCCACTGCTACGCTATCGCATATCCTCCATCTTTCAAGAAGTCTGGAAGGAAAAAGCACAAAAAATATTTCCTGAGTGCTAACCCTGGCCTACCCATCACAGACACCTATGTCAACACAACTTCCAGACAGGTCTTCACCAATATCCTCTTCTCTGTCTGTGCCGCAGATCTATGGACCCCTCATCTCATCTCAACTTTCCCCCCTTTCACATCCTCTCCCATTAATGATGGCACCAAGTGGTAAGTCCTCTTGGCAGGCTTCTCATCATCACACTGCATCATTAATGTCTACCACACTGGCACTATCTTCGCTCAGGGCCCTCAACCCAACCTTCTTCTCTTTGACCAGAGCCAGCCGTCCCTCATCAACTTCCTTCCCTCTCCTGCCTCTCAACCTTCTGCGATCTCTGTCCCTCCCCCACTGACTGGTGTACCACGCCCCTGTATGCCTCCTCAGAAAACCTTTGTAGAGAAAAAGCTAAGTCCCCCTACCTCAATCACCTCACCAATCTTGCCTATATGTTGGGAACCAGAGTGTGAGACACATGCTATACCAGTGAAAATACTGATACAAAGGAGAATCCTGGAAGCAAGGTTCCCATTGAGAAAACCATACCTGCATACAAGACAGTACGATGGTCATTTGAATGAAATCCCGGAAGAAGCAGAGCAAATGAATGGCCAAGACGAATGGTGATGTCACACAGAGCCGAGCTGATGTACATAGAAGAGATGCAGAGACTAAAGAAAGCAGATATTCTATAAGGTATCAAGAAAGTATTGAAGATAAGTGGCATCTTGGGATCAAGATGAATGAATTTATGCTACAGAAATTATGAAGATGTTGAGCTGTTTTACATGTGTACAACTGCAAAGAAACGCAAGCAGGCAAAGTATTCTTGAGGCTAGCTAAGTCAGGAATAGATTGCGGCATGCACCAATATATACATATTACATGGCCTGCGGTAGCGGCCATGTAGTTACGGTTAATGTGCTCATCCCATAGGAAGAACACTTTTTGTGTGGTTTATAACTTCATTCTCTCTGGACGAACCATCACCAAACTTTGCAAAAAAGTATATGGCTGACTCTGAATTCATTTGCAAGGTTTGGTGAGGTTTGGTCAAGGGGGGCAAAGTTATAGGGGATCCCAAAATTTCTTTTTTTACAATAGACTGAATGGAGAAATAATTTTGCTCACGCCTACAGCCCAAACCGCTGGACGGATTTTCACCAAATTTACGGCAGGAGTGGCGGCTTGGTCCCGAAAGCGTGCTTTTGAAAATTTGGTGAAAATCCATCCAGTAGTTTTTTTAAAACGACCAAAAAGTGGTTCTAAAAAAATGAATGATATCTATGTCCGCTCCGCGGACACACTTCCCTGTTCGGTCCGCGGACAGGACTCCGATTGGCTTAGGAGGCAATGTGGTTTCCGCGGACATCGGACGCGTCCACTGATTGGATGGTGAAAAGCGTGAAGTGCATCAGATTTTTTTAAACGCCCGCCAGCTTGGATTCATGGTCAGCGACCGTTGTCGGCGGACATCGCGATAAAAACATATTAAAAAACACAACATTGCACTTGTCAAACTTATCCAATAATCACTGGGGAGGTGAGGGGTGATGAGGATGGGATGGGATATGGCTGCAAGAAGCAAAAAAAACAGGTGTTTTTGACCGTGAAAGTCTGCTAACAGTCCTGAGAACTTAGTGGACACCTCAGCATTACAGGGTTGGTGAAAATCAGTTGGAAATTCTAATTGAAAAATGGTGCTCATTGCTAGCACTAGAGACGTGCTCAGCTTACAGGTGGATTATGAATTCCGAGTGTTTTCATGAAATTAGTAAATCTCTGGAAATTGTGCGTGCATTGCAAGAAAATAATTTATTTGTTTTTCATAAGTATTCCTAATGCTACAGTGGTGCACGTTGGAATTGATGCCATGGGCCACAAGGTCAATGCCTTGAGCTGTCTACTCACTCGCGTCCTGCCGATCTTATTTGTCGCTTCCATTTACCAAAAGCAAGCTAGGCATAAGCCCCTATTGTTTTTTGACCTTGGAAATAAAGGGAGCTTTCGTAAGGAAAGGAAAGGGGTGAGGTATGTAAAAATGTCAAAGAGGATAAGGGTCAGCATTCCAAAACTGGACAAAGTAACATTTCATTTCATTTGATGAAAAATCGTTGATCTGAACAGATACTCTGCGTTATGCCAAGAGAATGGAAATGGCCATTATTATGTAACGGAAATGCATGGAGTCCATGTCTGTGTTCTCACAGGTTCCACCAACGCCCAATTCTAGGCTAGTGTTATGTTAAAATGCTGTCTATGTGTTATTTGAATTCTTCAGTCAACTTCCGCATCGGCCTCCCATTGCGAGCTAAACACATTGCATAGCACTAACCTCTCAATCACATCGTTGACTCCAATATTGCACGTCGATTTCTCTGTGTTTGCATTGTTTCTCGTTTGTGTTCATCCTTAGTTTTCACACAGTGCATAAGTAATTGATCAATTAGAACAGAATTAAGAACGACTACTGAGACGCATTTCTGTTATGTTTTCTACACAGCCACCTCCTGCCCTACTGCGAATGTCATAATTTCCAGACACTAATTGATGGCTTCTTCAGTCAGCAGTTGATGATACACCTCAATGGTTGGATGACCATCACGCTGTTTTGAGATGATCGCCCCGGGCCCATATGCCCTTTTGCGGTACCGGCAATAAGGAGTACCTTGACATCGTTTACAGTGGTGTAGCAACAAGCTGATGTCGAAGCTTTGCGAATCACAGTGCCACCATCCAATGAGTTTATACCCAAAGGAACACTGTGTGACTCACGATAAACATTTGTGTATCGAGAACAAAGAAAGAAACAAAAATGTTGGTTGAATATGGAAATCAGCAGATCTTCTCAGAGCGTTTATTGTGAAATAAAAGCACATTCTAAATTGCAGATTGATTGATTGATTGATTGATATTTTATTTCTATCATGCTCGTACACAAGTGTTTCAGAGCACGACAAGGCAAGGGAGGGGAACAGGGGAGAACAAAACAGCGATCTTACTAGGCCCAGTGACATTGAGAACGCACAAGTGCATGGGAGAGGGGGAGGGGAAAAGTGCGAAGCAGAGGAGAAACAGATAAATAACAATAAATAAATAATAAAGGCAACAAACAGTGGTAATGCAGCTAGTAATTTGCAAGTGCTAGGTTTAAGGCAGCAGACAGGGTAGGTCTGATAAGTGCAGGAAGGAAAAGGGGGGGCTGTATGGGTACAGATACAGACCCCAGTGCAAGGGGTGGCCTGGAGGCAGTGCAGGAGGGTGGCAGGGTGAGCAAGTACCTGGGCCCGAAGGACAGAGGGTGGCCAGATGCACAGTGCCAAGAGAGAACAGATCAGCAGGGGAGATGGGGAGCAAAGGCAGAAGAAAAGAGGAAGTTCTTGAGGTGCTTCCGGAACCAGAGATGGTTCTCCTCAAGTTTTAGAGTGGTAAGGAGGCTGTTCCAGAGGGAGGCCCCAGCCGAAGACAGAAATCTACCCCAGCTCGTTTCTTTGAAAAACGACTGACCCTGATTATTGCAGTTTTGTTTAAAGATAGTGTTTTGTATTCAGAATTGGGACGCGCTGTGCTGTGAAAGGATGTGTGTTGATATTCCGGGTTCTGCTTCAACTGACATAGGTAATGACTGGCTGAGTTTGTCTACGCTGCACAGTAGCGTCACGGATATAGGTGGAGAATATTGCTAGGAATGGGGATGTCAGCTTCAGGGGCGGGTACTATGATTTAGTGCTGCAAGGGCACTTGAGTTTAGGGCGATGCAGCAACGGATAAGATTACCACAAAATGGGCACGCCCTGCTGCCTGATTTGGCATATGTAAAAGTGAGGAAAACATGGTAAGGTGCATAGGAAAAGTTTTTACGATCGATCAACGTATGCTTAAATACACATGCCCGAACGCTTGGGACAATAATATTTTCAGGCGCACTATTCCTTTAATGAAACTGTGTGAAATTTTGAAATTTTATTCCCGACCTACTTCCGAATGAGTTTGCAAAGTTTGGTGGGATTCTGTCAAGAGGGGGCAAAATTAGAGGGGGGTCTCAAAATAATGTAAAGGCTTATAAATGAGGTGCCATTTGACAAATCTACAATTAATTTGGCAAACTGATAACAGATCTATATATAAATGTTTCTGCAAAGTTTGGTGGGATTTTGTCAAGAGGGGGAAAACTTAGAGGGGGTCCCAAAATAATGTAAAGGCTTATGAATGAGGTGCCATTTGACAAATTTATACTTACTTTGACGAACTGATAATAGATCTAGATATAAATGTTTTTGCAAAGTTTGGTGGGATTTTGTCAAGAGGGGGCAAAATTAGAGGGGGGGTCCCAAAATATTGTAAAGGCTTATACATGTGGTGCCATTTGACAAATCTACACAAAGGTTTGCAAAAAGATTATAGATCTAGATATGAATGTTTTTGTAAAGTCAGAATGGATTTTGTCAAGTGGGGGCTAGGTTATATGACTATTGTATGTGCATACATTTGACACTTTTGAAAAAATGTAACGTGGGTGGATTTCCAGCAAACTTGTGTAAGGAACATTGCCAAGAACCTGAAAGCATGGTTTTGCAAATGTGCCTGTGTTTTATTTTTTGACAAGTGTCACAATGTAGGTACAAAAAATAGTGATATTCCTTTGGTAATGAGGTGTAGCCTATGGCCATGGGTAGTGGGCAGATTGTCCGGGTCATGCGATAAGGTCATGATCCGGACAATCTGGCTACTAGCCATGACCACGAGGGACAACATATGGGGTTAAAGTGGCCATGTGCACCTGGGACTGGCTTTGTGGTAAAGTTATTCGAAATTGGGATAGGTTTAAAAGGGAAGAAAAATGAGCTTGTGGTAATATGGTCATAGGGTTCTCTTTTCACCTTCTGCAGGCTGCCATGGAAAGCGAAGAGGGGCCCTGTATGGAACCCCCGCCTTCCCTTTCCATGGTGGCCATCTTGGAAAAGGATTTTCCTTCCTACACCAGGACACCAAATGCGTCCCTGTGTAGGAAGAAAAATCTTTTTTTTAGCACCCCTGGTTCCCGCTTTGGGAACCTAGGGTGCTAATGGCCTTCATCCCCCATTGCAGGGGCTGGAATGGGGGAGGGGGGGAATGGTCCAGAGACTTCTCTATCCACCATTGCTTCGCTTGCGCTGATAACTTGGGCTGCCAGGACTGTATCCACCATTCCATCCCTGGAACGGAAGATAAACGCTACAATATCGCCATTAGCATAACACAAAATGCAAATGGAAATGTTGGAAAATCTTATTGAGTCCATGAACTTTACTGAGAAATATAAAGTGGGGTCTATAAGGTTTTTTTTTAGCTCTGTTTTTTAACTGTGAAAGGTGGTTCCTAAAGGAACATTTCTTTTATTGTTTTTGGAGTTTTTTTTATTTTGACAGGAGAGCTTGGAACGAAAGGTGGGGGGGGAAATGAGGGAAGAGGCACCAAACACTAATATGGAGGGGCAGGTGGACAGGCAAAATGTTGCACGTGTGTTATTTCTAAGGTAGGGGGTAGTGTTTCTCATGCTCCTTGATTACAGCAGTGGTGGTGGTTTTTGGGAAGGAGGGATGGCATTAGCTGATGCCATTTTAAGATAAGTAGCAGTTTTGCTAAAAGTATGTACTGTGTACTAGATTGTTAATGGATAATGAGTAAGAAAAGGTGTTGGAGCTGTGCATGGGAAATTTTGAAGTTGAAAGTTTCTACATTAGTAGAAAATGCAGTCCCGAACTGTCCGCGAAGCACGGATCTTATCGTGAAGTGCGGACAGGTTCTCGGACACGTCATCATGCCCCGCGCCAGCGTATGCTCATGTGGCACTGTTCGGAAGGTCCGCAATGAAGTCAGATGTTCGTAGACGTCTACGGATGCAAAACTAGTTGAAATAGTTGCAAAAAGTGTATAGAAGTGTTAAAAACGATTCTAGAAGGTGGGAAATGGTAGAGTTGTAAGGTGACACTTTGTAAATTGGACACAAATATTGCTTTATTGGGTAAGTATGATATTAGTAAGTTGCAGGAAAATAGCACACACTGGTAAAAACCCATGAAATTCACTAAAAAAACTTTGTTAAAGGGACGTTATGGTTAAGTTGCACTAATAAAAACCTATGAAATTCAATGAAAATTTTTGTTAAGGGGACGTTGTGGTTAAGTTGCACTAATAAAAACCTATGAAATTCAATGAAAAAAACTTTCTTCACGATAGGTCTCCCGATCACCCCTGACATCTTGTTACCAACAATATATACACAACTCCTTGTAGGGACTTTTCATCAAACTGTATTTCACATGTGATATCATCAGTGATGTCATCAATGACATTTATGATGTTATCTTTGATGTCCTGGGTGTTAGTCTTAGCAGTGCATGGTGGTGGCGCAAGTTATGTTTGCTTAGCTTACCATAACTGGCAAATTTCAGGGTTTTTTTGTTTTTACTTGTAACCATAACGTCCCTTTTACAAAGTTTTTTCATTGAATATATATATAAGTGAGGAAAGAATGGATGTTTTCACTACGTGTTATAGCAGAGCTGGGCTAAAGAAGGAAGGCCTTATTTCCACTGTGTCGCAGTTAGAAAACAAGTGAATTGCGAAGTGAATCTCAGAAAGGCGAGGCTGGATGAGCCAAGAAGCCAAGGTCTTATCAGGCTGGAGTGAGCAGATATTGGATACAAATCATGTGAAAGAACGAACTCCTGTTCAGGAGGCCTGAACAAAACAAGGAAGACGTCAGAGGTCTATTAGAAAATAGCATTTTTAATACACAAGAGGCTCGATTTTGTGGTCTTCAGTCACGTGGAGGGATGAAGTTGGACGAACATGATGGTCACACCTATGCATGAGGGCAGAGCGTGCCTTCACTCAACTGAATTCTCCAGAGCAAAGAACACTCCCAAAGACAAGTTCAAAGCTCTAATTGACAGCAGACCACTGAGGTGATGATGGATGAATATGCTAATTGGTGGGAAGCTATGGTTGGAGACTAGCTCACCAGCACCTGGAAGCCCAGTCTGTGTGCTGCTAAAGTAGGTGGAAAAGTACTGACAGAGGTTAGAGTGCCAACTAATGGTAGGGGGCCACGTGATTAACGGTCCTATAGTTTGTGTAACCAATGGGATGTTGTGCATTTAGTGACATTCATAGTGGTCTGTTTTAGGGGAGTGCTTAGTTGCCCCACCTGATGTTAAGAAACCTATCACATTTCTTCACTGCCTTAGACAAGTATGGATTGTATGCTTAGATGTTCCCTTAGACCCTATCACACTTGCCACTAGGTTTTTGTAGTTTGCCACGTAGGATGACGTTAGTAATATGTAGGTTGACGTCACCGATGATGATTTTTTGCTGTAGAAGAATGTTTTTTTTAAGATGCATTGAGAGATCTTACGCTGAGACGTTCGTTGATGTCGGTTTTACTCCCTGTTTTAGACAATTGATATTAAAACAGTTATCCCTTTGCCAACTACTACTAGTCATTTTGATTATTGATGTTTGAGTAACTTCTGCATCCCCATCCATCTCAAGGGTATTGCTACCTCATCTTAAAGGGCTAGAAGACCCCAGTTGACCTTCAAAGGCAGACTCCTTCTTCTCCTGGCTACTCTTAAAGCCTGTTCAACCAACAAATACTCAGCCGACAACTGCCTCCTTCTTGACAAAACTGACCACAACATTCTCACTCTCAACAGGACTTGGTTCAGTGCCATTGCAGTCACTGCTTTTGACTCCCTCCTCCCTGATGGCTTCAAGATCATTTCAAAGCCATGACACCACTGTGCTGGCGGAGGGGATGCCTTAATTTTCCCAGAGTGGGTCCCTTCCTCCCTCATACCCACTCAGCTCTACTCTTCCTTTGAGAGCCTGGTTTGCAAGCTGGTCATCTCTCCGTCCTCGTCCCTGACCATTGCCACGATCTACAGGCCCCCAGCACTACCACCGTGTTCCTCTCTGAATGTTCTGACTTCTGCTCCTCTTTCCTCTCAACCACCTCCAATCTCCTGTTACTGGGCGACTTCAACATCCAATTGGACTCTCTTGGCACAACGTCCATTCTCTTCCTTGACCTCTGCACTTCTCTATCTTTCTTCATTCTCCCTTCTGGTCCAACCCACTCACTTGGACACACCCTGGATGCCATCATACATTCAGACCTCTCCCTCTCTCCCCCCTCTGGTCACACCACTCTCTTGGTCAGACCATTCGCTCCTCTCTTCTTACCTGGGTCCCCCGGCCCCTGACTGGAACTTCTCCAGCCCTGCCAACCTTGTTCATGAACATCCATCCGATCAAACAAGTGTCAGCTGCTGCCTTGACATCCACCTTCATCTCCCCCTAACCCCGCCCTCCTGACTCTACCACTGACTCTGCTCTCAGCAACCTCCATCTGGCCATCACTAACACTCTGGATAGCCTTGTCCCAGTCATGAGGATCTGGCTGGAACCTGCCTCTAAGCGCAATACCTGTTACGCCTCCGAACTTGCAGCCTTGAAACAAATAACCTTACACATAAAAAAGACTGAAATGGAAATAACATTACCGCACAAAATACACAGTGTCAAAAGACATTTTCAAATTCAAATCACTGTAAATATAAAAATGTAATAAGAATAATGGCATAATTAAAGATATCATTAAAATATATTCACATTTTTAAACATTTTTATAACAGCAATTATTAATTGTATTTCATCACGGTTTCGCAATCTCAAGCACAATTCTGCTGCATGTATCCAATTAATGTGGAACGCGAAATGATTAAAAAAGCAAGTTTGGGGGTCCCTAAGACATTGCAATGAATGAAAAGACATCTGAAAGCCTGAGCACTCAGACCCTCGGCGCAGAAAGAATAGCTAGTGCCTCACAGGGGGAGTAGCCGCCGATGAGAGTTAGAGCATAGTATAGGTTCTGTGAGTTTCTATTTAAAGCAGGGTTGTATTGGTGTCACCGATGACCCATCCTTTTGATTTAGTATTAAAATACAAAAAGCATCAAGACTTTTTGTAGATCAATTGTACACTTATTCATAGTCTTGTTTGTGAGGCTTATACATGCATTTTATTTCATGGCACTCAGGCCACTGGTTATGAAACAATCAAGGTAAAACATACCAGTTTGTCTGAGAAAAGCAAAAGAAATTAGAGCATGAGTCTCAGATGTATGCTAAGCCCAACTTTTTCAAAAACACAATGAGTACATTTCTTCAGATTAAGTTGACAGTACAGTGTAGATTAAAAAGTAACTGCATTACAGAAAATACAGACAAATACAGATAAACAAGTGACATCATAGTGCAGACAAGTATAGATTGCACAAACGAATGGTGCGATCGGGTAGAACACAGGGGTAAAGGAAAAATAAACTCTCTTTCTAAGATAAGAGCAGCCCCATATGCTGTAAATTTTACTGTGATCTATTGGTGACCAATCCTCGGCTACGTCGGGAAAAGGACT
The DNA here is from genome assembly GCF_040938575.1 of Ambystoma mexicanum. Lineage (NCBI taxonomy): Eukaryota > Metazoa > Chordata > Amphibia > Caudata > Ambystomatidae > Ambystoma > Ambystoma mexicanum. The sequence goes on from NC_090940.1 coordinate 22,667,321, forward strand.
TCCCAAGGTTGAAAAAAGGATGGGTAGGAGAACAGCCTGGTCCTAGGACGTTTCGGCTCCCAGATGCGGTGCCTTCTTCTGGGCCTCAGGATTGTGTCTCCCTAAGAGTTGTGAACACAAAAAAAGGAAAAATGGAACTCTTGAAGAGAGCTACACCTTCAAACAGTATAACAATACATGGAGGGTCAGAATCAACTCAGGACGAATGACAAAAAAGAAGTTTTATTGTCTAGAAATAGTGCTGGCTAACCTTGTGCTTGATTCCGGAACATGAGATGGGAAGGGCAAATAAACGGAGCAGTGTTGACAGGGCGTAATGTTTCTTACCTCGTGGTGGTGTAAGAGGGACTTAGTTTTCTTTAGGGTATTCGAAGTACACTCCTGTGAACATTGGTTGGGCAGGAAGAATCATGCAGAAATGGTGAGAAAACAGCCTTTGTACATGGCTGCGTACTTGTTACTCTGGGTGCCCTGGGTACTCTGGGTGCCGCAGTGGGGGGCCGGTAACTTAATAATATTGAATGGCTTTAGTGACCAGCGGGGTTTGGACCGCGTTGGATCTAAGACAATTCCTCGCTCTCTTGCCACCATCAGGTGTGGACCTGCATTACTTGCTCTCATCCCACTCTCAGTGCATGGCCCAGGCTGCTCCACATTGCTTCGCTCTAGTCCTTCCACCGGGATGCACCCTCATTCCTTGCTGTCAACCCACCGTCAGAGTTGCACCCACATTCCTCGCCCTCTTTCCATCATCAGAGGTCCACCCGCATTTCGCATTCTCCTCCCATTGGCATGGTTGCCCCATCATTCCCCGTTCTCCTTCCACAGTTAGGCTCGAGTCCAGAGAAGCAACGGAGTCGAACGCCAACTTCACCGCCAACTTCACCGACTGGAAGCCTCTGACTCGCCCTCTCGAACGCTACATCGACTCTGCAGAACCACGGTTTTTCCACCACCGGACCTGAACCGGACGTTAGAAGCCAACGACTCAACGGTCTCATAGTCTGACTTGATCTAACTAGTGCCGGCACTTCAAAGCCACGTGCCAGTGGCTCACCTTTTGCACCTCAAGACTTAGTCATCTTGACACTAGATTGATTGCAGCAAAGTGCTCAGAAGCCCAGCTCAACGCTGTTCAGCCCCAAAGACAAGAGACAAAGGGTATTTGAAGAGGCCATGCCTCCCCTGGTCTGACTTAAAGGACCCTAGTGATTTGGAAGCCCCCTTTCACTGCCTATTTTAAGTCATAACCTTGAATCCTGACATTGCTGTGTAACCCTCTCCCCTGCGCGCCCCACCTTATCTATCCAGAGTGCACTTTCTTATCAAAACTCTGCATGCTCTCTGTTTCTCTTAAAGGGGGAATGGAGAGGGGGCGCTTATTGTTTTTAATTAGTTGATTGGAGGTCGCCGATTGCTATATGTATTTAGATTTTCTGATAAAATCCCATCCAGCTGAGCCTTTTTATGGAGACCACAGTCTACCGGAAACCTGGAGGAATTGGATATGCTTAAAAGGTGTACTGCATTTACAGGAGGTAGCAGTGTGGAGGGGGTGCCGTCTATATATTGTGCCCGCCTGATGCCTGCTCTATTGTATGGCCTGGAATTGTTGCCGGCGAGATTTGCAGACTGGCTGGAACGCGCCGAAGGTAAAATCTTACGTTCTATTTTGGGTGTTCCGCAATCGGTTCCGGTGGAGGCTGCTTGGATTTATGTCAGTTAGGTGCCGCTGGTTAATCCAGCCGTGTAAACTACATTGCCAGCTCTGCAGACTGAACTTTAATGGCCCTCCTTGCCACCCGTATGGGCGCTCATTACGCAGATGTTTTTTGTGATGCACTAAGGAAAACTGCCCTGGCACATCTCAACAACATTGTATCCACAGTCGATCAGATGCTGTTTACACCAAATGCAGGCCTCACATTGAAAAAAATCATTGTATTGGACAGTCTTGAGACTAGGAATAGTGTGCAGAGGAAGAAAGGTTATGGCGCGTATATTCTGCAGAGTCGTCAACTTGGAAGTCCGTGTTCCTACCTTACCCAACTCTGTCATGGGAGGCGAAGAAGGTTCATTATCTACCTACGGCCGAACATCCTCCCTACGCGGGAATATATGGGTAGCTGGCCGAACATCCTCCCTACGCGGGAATATATGGGTAGCTGGCCGAACATCCTCCCTACGCGGGAATATATGGGTAGCTGGCCGAACATCCTCCCTACGCGGGAATATACGGGTATGTGGCCGAACATCCTCCCTACGCGGGAATATACGGGTATCTGGCCGAACATCCTCCCTACGCGGGAATATACGGGTATCGGGCTGAACATCCTCCCTACGTGGGAATATACGGGTATCGGGCTGAACATCCTCCCTACGCGGGAATATACGGGTAGCTGGCCGAACATCCTCCCTACGCGGGAATATACGGGTAGCTGGCCGAACATCCTCCCTACGCGGGAATATATGGGTAGCTGGCCGAACATCCTCCCTACGCGGGAATATATGGGTAGCTGGCCGAACATCCTCCCTACGCGGAATATATGGGTAGCTGGCTGAACATCCTCCCTATGCAGGAATATACGGGTATCGGGCTGAACATCCTCCCTACATGGGAATATACGGGTATCTGGCTGAACATCCTCCATACGCGGGAATATACCGGTAGCCGGCTGAACTTCCTCCCTACGCGGGAATGTACGGGTATCTGGCTGAACATCCTCCCTACGTGGGAATATACTGGTAGCTGGCTGAACATCCTCCCTACGCAGGAATATATGGGTAGCTGGCTGAACATCCTCCCTACGCGGGAATATATGGGTAGCTGGCTGAACATCCTCCCTACAGGAATATATGGGTATCTGGCTGAACATCCTCCATACGCGGGAATATACCGGTAACTGGCCGAACATCCTCCCTACGTGGGAATGTACCGGTAGCTGGCCAAACATCCTCCCTACGCGGGAATATATGGGTAGCTGGCTAAACATCCTCCCTATGCGGGAATATACGGGTAGCTGGCTGAACATCCTCCCTACGCGGGAATATACTGGTAGATGGCTGAACATTCTCCCTACGCGGGAATATATGGGTAGCTGGCTGAACATCCTCCCTACACGGGAATATATGGGTAGCTGGCTGAACATCCTCCCTACGCAGCTACTTTAGCTTGATCAGTTGGAAAGGCTGCTGGCCGGCATAAGAAATGCAACCGGCACTGATTAATAAATACTGCAAACCTCTTTGGGTCACCAGAAAATCGTTCGGGCGGAGCCAGAGGTACATTCCCAGGTAGGTTGATCTGCACTGGATTCATAGAGGATGTTGAAGGAAGATTTGCCCCTGATGCGGGTAACGGGGTCTGTCCGGCTTGTGACTGTAGCAATTGTCTAGCGAGATTGTCTGTTCGCTCCTTGGAAATAATCAGTTCCCTTCTTAGAGCGTTCGTTTCCTGACGGGCTGCATGCACTTCTGCTCTTAGTTCCCCAAGTAACTGGGCTAGCTGGTCGGTATCCGAGGTTTCCATAGCGCCTGGGCGGGAGTTTTGCGGTAGGCTTTGCGTTCTGTAACGCTCACCTGATTCCCGCAGAGGCGCCGGTCTTGACTGGGCGAATACCGTATCTTCAAAGGTGATGTGTAACACACGGTTGGCTCTTTGGGCTGGACCTCTGTGCACTGTATGTCTGACTCGAAGAGTAAGATGTCTGCAGATAGAAAATATGGGATTAATGAACTGGGTTATTGGATGTCTCTCTCTTCTTCCCTTTCTCTTCTCCTGTAGAACCCCAAAGGTTAACGCTCTCACCTTAGGTAAGTGAACGCCGTGCTCTCCATCTGCCTCGGGGCAGGGTGCCGTAACCAGTTTCTTCACTGGATAAGGGTGCAGGCCTCTTGACTTCAGAGGACTGCTGTCCGTCGTTAACTGCACGAACGGTAAGTTCCGAGCATTTCAAATGTCTTTAAAAGTCTTTTGTAATGATGTCTCTTGTTTTGCAGGGTTCCGGCGATGGCGGATGACGGGCCGAAGTGAGTTGAGGATGGAACCCGTGTGAGGAATAGAAGCGCCTGGAAGCACGTAAGTAAGCGCTTGTTGCCTGCTTCACGATGCGCACTAACTGTCCTTTTATCTTGCAGGTACAAGTTCGGAGCTGCTGAAGGGTGCCGGAATACCCACTGGGTTCGGCGTGGGAAGGAGTAATGGCACGTGAGTATTAAAGTTACCCACTGTCTTTAAACGCACCTTCTTTTGTCTTTCAGATGCGGGAAGCAGCGCCGAAGGCCTCCGGAGCGTGCGAAGAGTTGGTAAGCTTTTGTCTTTCAGATGCCGGAATGCAGTGCGAAGACCTCCGGAGCACGCGAAGAGTAGGTAAGCCTTTGTCTTTCAGATGCCGGAATGCAGCGCGAGGCGTTGGTGACAGCCAATGGACCAGGTAAGAGATGCGCTGTCACTGAAGACCGTAGTGCTAACCTGTTCTTTCTTGTCTTTATAGGTGTTGCTGAAGACTGGATTCAGGATGGTAAGCCTTTTTCCCTTAGGCCCAGGATCAGATGCAGAAGACACGATGAGCGTTCTGCTGCAGAGGATGCAGAATAACGCAAAGCAAGATTCATCAATCGGGTGTGGTTTAAATAGCCTCCTGTAGTGCTTAGGTGTCTCCTTCCACAGCCTCGCCTAGAAGAAAAAGAGTTCCGGCTTTCCAGAAGAGTTCCAGTGTTCTGAACCTAGGGAGTGGCTCCTGCCCCACCCAACAGGAAAAGTAGTCCCAAACAGAAGAGGATCAGAGGCTCAACTGGCAGGTAAGTAAGCAGCATGGTCTGCTGCAGGTAAGTCCACCCAAGCATTATGAGCCCGGCGCTTCCAGCACTGGGACTGGGCATATTTATGAGCCTGGTGCCACTGGCGCCAAGACAGGGTCCAAAAGGTCCCAATTGGGACTGATTGGCACTCGGAACCTGGGTTATGGGTAAGCTTCCAATCCAAGGGAGTTGGGTAAGTCCTGACCTTTTGGAAGCAGAGATCATGACAGCACCCCCCCTCAAGCCCCTCCCAAACCGGGCTTCTCCGGGGGTTTGGGCTTGTCAGGAAATGTTCGGTGAAATCTTTTGATTAGACGAGGAGCGTGGACATATTCTGCAGGTTCCCAGGATCTTTCTTGGGGGCCGTAGCCTTTCCAGTCAATTAGGTAAAATAGTTTAGATTTGGAGATCTTGGAGTCCAGAATGCTTTTGACTTCAAACTCGAGTTCTCCATCGACTAGGATAGGTTTTGGAGATTTAGTTAGTCGGGTTTGAGGTTGCACGGGTTTTAATAGAGAGACGTGGAAGACCGGATGTATCTTCATGTGAGGGGGCAAGTCCAACTTGACCGCTACTGGGTTTACTATGGTAGTGATGGAATAGGGACCAAGGTACCTTGGGTTGAATGTGCGTGGTCCTTTTAGAGGTAGATATTTGGTGGATAACCAGACTTGATCTCCTACTTGATATTGGGGGGCTTCCTTCCGATGTTGATCTGCTCCTTTCTTGTATTGTTCCTTAGCCCTTTGAAGGTGAGAAACGGCTTCCTTAAAGGCTTGGGTGATTGTAGAATGCAGGTAGTCTACTGCTGGTGTTCCAAGATCTTGGAGTGGATCCAACTCCGAGGTTCGAGGGTGACTGCCGTATAAAAGAAAAAACGGGGTTTTCCCAGTTCCCGAGTGGACAGAGTTATTGTAGGCATATTCGGCTATCCAAAGGATATCTTTCCAAGTTTTTTCAGTTTGTTGCAGCATGCAGCGTAAATACTGTTCCAGAGCTTGATTGGTCCTCTCGGTTTGTCCGTCGGTTTGAGGGTGGTGACTGGTCGATAGTCTCACATCAATTTGAGCCGACCGACAGCAACTTCGCCAAAAATGAGAAATAAATTGACTACCTCAATCCGAAATTAGAACTGAAGGAAAACCGTGCAGTCGGACGATGTTTTCGAGAAATTCTCGGGCCAGAGTTGCTGCTGTTGGCAAGCCTTTGAGTGGAATGAAATGCGCCATCTTGGAGAATAAGTCCACGATTACTAGGATTGTATTGTATCCGGAGCATGGAGGTAGATCGGTGATGAAGTCCATAGAAAGCGTATGCCAAGGGCGAGGTGGGATGTCAATAGGGCGTAAGAGGCCGGCTGGTTTTTCCTTTTGACTCTTGTTTTGGGCGCATACTCCACAGGACATTATAAAGTCTCTGATATCTTTTTTCCAAGACGGCCACCAGAAGTAGCGCTTGATCTTTTCTGAGGTTTTGGCCATACCGGGATGTCCTTCCATTAAAGAATCGTGATAACAAGAGATTACCTTTTTCTGTAAATCTGTGCTGGGCAGGTATAATCGTTCTTGGAAATACAATAAGTTGTCCTTCACTGCAAAGTCCTTTCCCTGCAGATGCCAATTCTGTATGTCTGCTGGAGTTACAAGTTGCCTGGCTTTATCCTTAACTTCCTCTATGGATTGTGTGGCGATTACACCCAGAATTCTTTGTTCGGGAATGATAGGTACAGGTTTAGGGTTGATCAAGTGTTCTTTCACTCCCATCCGAGAAAGGGCATCAGCTTTACCGTTTTTTGTACCAGGTCGATAGGTAATTATGAAGTCAAACTCGGCAAAGAATAGTGCCCAACGGAGTTGTCTAGAGGATTGGGCTTTTGCGGTTTTCAAATATTGCAGGTTTCGGTGATCCGTAATCACAGTAACGGTGTGTCGGGCCCCCAGAAGATAATGCCGCCAAGCCTTAAAGGCAGACTTGATAGCCAGAAGTTCCTTATCAGTAATCGTGTAATTGATTTTAGGAGGCGAGAATTTGCGGGACCAAAATGCCACGGGATGCAACTGATTGGTTACTGGGTCCTTTTGTGATAGAACTGCCCCCATGGCAAGGCTCGAAGCATCAGTTTCAACGATGTAGGGGAGTTCGGGGCGAGGGTGTTTTAAAATTGGTGCAGAGATAAATTTAGTCTTCAAATTCTGGAAAACTTGTTCCGCCTCGGTAGACCATTCAAAACGTTTGTTTTTCTTTAACAAGGCGGTGATGGGCTGGACTATTCGGGAGAATTCGGGGATAAACCTGCGGTAAAAGTTAGCGAAGCCTAACATGCTTTGAACACCTTTCACGGAGGATGGTGATGGCCATTTGAGAATTGCATCGACCTTCTTTGAATCCATACGCACTCTGCTACGTGATAATATGAATCCCAAGAATTCAACTTCAGTTACGTTGAAAACACATTTTTCCAACTTAGCGAAAAGTTTGTGTTGACGCAATCTCTCGAGGACCATTTTCACGTGTTTCCGATGTTCAGATTCCGATGAAGAATAAACGAGGATGTCGTCAATGTAAACAACAACACACACATCTATGAGCTCTCTGAGTACATCGTTCATAAAATATTGAAAGGCGGCCGGGGCATTGCAAAGTCCGAAGGGCATGACCTGATATTCAAATAGCCCATACTTGGTGCGGAAGGCCGTCTTCCATTCATCGCCCTCTTTTACTCGTACCAAGTGGTAGGCTCCTCTAAGATCCAGCTTTGTATATATGCATGCTTTTCTGACTTGGTCCAGGAGTTCAGGGATCAAAGGTAACGGATATCTATTCTTAACGGTGATCTGGTTCAGGGCGCGATAATCTATACAAGTTCTAAGGTCTCCTTCTTTTTTTGGAACGAAGAACAAAGCTGAAGAAGCAGGGGACTTGGAAGGACGAATAAACCCATTCGCTAGGTATTGATCCAGGTATTGTCGGAGGTGAAGGTTCTCAGGCTCGGTGAGGGCATAAATTCTACTACAAGGAGGAGTAGATCCAGGTATCAGGTCTATCTGGCAGTCATACGACTTATGAGGAGGTAGAGAGTTCGCCTGATCCTTCCGGAAAACATCTTGGAATTCTAGGTATTCGGGAGGTAACTGGGGAGTCTCCGAAGAAATTGCTGCCAGTGCAACACCAGGTGGAGGGTGACAAGTAGAGACACATTCTGGAAACTGAACCGTTCTTGCTCGCCAATCGATCTGAGGATTGTGTTTCTCTAACCAAGGTATTCCTAGAATAATCTGGAACTGAGGGGCCTTGATCACATCGAACACGATCTTCTCATGGTGTCCATCTTGATTTACTAGCGTCACTTCTTGAGTGGTATGCGTTACTGGTCCGGAGGCTATCTCCGTACCATCCACCGTAGTAATGACGTCCTTTACAGCCTTGGGACAAAGAGTTAGATTCATCTTCAACACCATTTCATGATCCACATAATTGCCGATGGCACCGCTGTCGACGTAAGCTTCAATCGCATGTAATCGGTCCGGATGATCAGGGCTAATGAGGACCATAGGTATCACGAAATGCGAGGTCACGGAACTGGTTTTAACGCTCGGCAAGAGGACCTCTATTCTTGTCAGGCGAGGTCGTTTCCCTGCTCAGAGTTTGTGACCTTGGTAACTGCATCTCCTACTGCCTTCTTGGCTGGTTTCACCGGACAGTCTCGAAGAAAGTGCCCTGAGTTTCCGCAATAGAGGCATAATTGCAACTGTTTTCTCCTTTCCCGCTCCTTTTGTGTTAGTGGTCCTTTCAGGCCCCCTATTTGCATGGGTTCCCCGGAGTCTACTCCTTTGGAAGGAGTTGGTGGTTTGGAAAATACTCGCGCATCAAACTTGGAACGATCGGCCTTCCTGTTCTGCAGTCTGTGATCTATTTGAACGACTAAGTCTATATAGTCCGAACAGTCTTGCGGGGGATTCACTACTTGGGCTAACACATCTTTGAGCTCTCCACGTAGACCTCTATAAAACAGCGTAATCCTTTTGTCCTCAGGCCATTGAGTTTCCACTATCAGTCTGTTGAAAGATGCAATATAAGCCAAAAGGTCTTGATTACCCTGTCGCAACGAAAGAAGCTCATTGTCCAAGGCCTGCCCCTGTGAATGTCTTGCGAACAGTTTTTCCATACTGAGCTGAAAAGCTTGAAAATCATGGAGAACCGGATCATCTTGATTAACTAGAGGGATCGACCAGTCTGCCGCATTGCCACTAAGGTACGAAAGCATGAAAGCTACTTTAGCTTGATCAGTTGGAAAGGCTGCTGGCCGGCATAAGAAATGCAACCGGCACTGATTAATAAATACTGCAAACCTCTTTGGGTCACCAGAAAATCGTTCGGGCGGAGCCAGAGGTACATTCCCAGGTAGGTTGATCTGCACTGGATTCATAGAGGATGTTGAAGGAAGATTTGCCCCTGATGCGGGTAACGGGGTCTGTCCGGCTTGTGACTGTAGCAATTGTCTAGCGAGATCGTCTGTTCGCTCCTTGGAAATAATCAGTTCCCTTCTTAGAGCGTTCGTTTCCTGACGGGCTGCATGCACTTCTGCTCTTAGTTCCCCAAGTAACTGGGCTAGCTGGTCGGTATCCGAGGTTTCCATAGGGCCTGGGCGGGAGTTTTGCGGTAGGCTTTGCGTTCTGTAACGCTCACCTGATTCCCGCAGAGGCGCCGGTCTTGACTGGGCGAATACCGTATCTTCAAAGGTGATGTGTAACACACGGTTGGCTCTTTGGGCTGGACCTCTGTGCACTGTATGTCTGACTCGAAGAGTAAGATGTCTGCAGATAGAAAATATGGGATTAATGAACTGGGTTATTGGATGTCTCTCTCTTCTTCCCTTTCTCTTCTCCTGTAGAACCCCAAAGGTTAACGCTCTCACCTTAGGTAAGTGAACGCCGTGCTCTCCATCTGCCTCGGGGCAGGGTGCCGTAACCAGTTTCTTCACTGGATAAGGGTGCAGGCCTCTTGACTTCAGAGGACTGCTGTCCGTCGTTTACTGCACGAACGGTAAGTTCCGAGCATTTCAAATGTCTTTAAAAGTCTTTTGTAATGATGTCTCTTGTTTTGCAGGGTTCCGGCGATGGCGGATGACGGGCCGAAGTGAGTTGAGGATGGAACCCGTGTGAGGAATAGAAGCGCCTGGAAGCACGTAAGTAAGCGCTTGTTGCCTGCTTCACGATGCGCACTAACTGTCCTTTTATCTTGCAGGTACAAGTTCGGAGCTGCTGAAGGGTGCCGGAATACCCACTGGGTTCGGCGTGGGAAGGAGTAATGGCACGTGAGTATTAAAGTTACCCAATGTCTTTAAATGCACCTTCTTTTGTCTTTCAGATGCGGGATGCAGCGCTGAAGGCCTCCGGAGCGTGCGAAGAGTTGGTAAGCTTTTGTCTTTCAGATGCCGGAATGCAGTGCGAAGACCTCCGGAGCACGCAAAGAGTAGGTAAGCCTTTGTCTTTCAGATGCCGGAATGCAGCGCGAGGCGATGGTGACAGCCATTGGACCAGGTAAGAGATGCGCTGTCACTGAAGACCGTAGTGCTAACCTGTTCTTTCTTGTCTTTATAGGTGTTGCTGAAGACTGGATTCAGGATGGTAAGCCTTTTTCCCTTAGGCCCAGGATCAGATGCAGAAGACACGATGAGCGTTCTGCTGCAGAGAATGCAGAATAATGCAAAGCAAGATTCATCCATCGGGTTTGGTTTAAATAGCCTCCTGTAGTGCTTAGGTGTCTCCTTCCACAGCCTCGCCTAGAAGAAAAAGAGTTCCTGCTTTCCAGAAGAGTTCCAGTGTTCTGAACCTAGGGAGCGGCTCCTGCCCCACCCAACAGGAAAAGTAGTCCCAAACAGAAGAGGATCAGAGGCTCAACTGGCAGGTAAGTAAGCAGCATGGTCTGCTGCAAGTAAGTCCACCCAAGCATTATGAGCCCGGCGCTTCCAGCGCTGGGACTGGGCATATTTATGAGCCTGGTGCCACTGGCGCCAGGACAGGGTCCAAAAGGTCCCAATTGGGACTGATTGGCACTCGGAACGTGGGTTATGGGTAAGCTTCCAAGGGAGTTGGGTAAGTCCTGACCTTTTGGAAGCAGAGATCATGACAGGTATCTGGCTGAACATCCTCCCTGCAGGAATATACCGATATCTGGCTGAACATCCTCCCTACGCAAGAATATACGGGTATCTGGCTGAACATCCTCCCTATGCAGGAATATGTGGGTATCTGGCTGAACATCCTCCCTACAGGAATATATGGGTATCTGGCTGAACATCCTCCCTACACAGGAATATAAAGGTATCTGGCTGAACATCCTCTTTACGTGGGACTATACGGGTATCTGGCTGAACATCCTCCCTATGCAGGAATATATGGGTATCTGGCTGAACACCATCCCTACAGGGATATACGGGTATCTGGCTGAACATCCTCCCTACACAGGAATATACGGGTATCTGGCTGAACATCCTCCCTATGCAGGAATATATGGGTATCTGGCTGAACATCCTCCCTGCAGGAATATACCGATATCTGGCTGAAAATCCTCCCTACAGGAATATACGGGTATCTGGCTGAACATCCTCCCTACGCAAGAATATACGGGTATCAGGCTGAACATCCTCCCTACAGGAATATACGGGTATCTGGCTGAACATCCTCCCTACGCAGGAATATACCGGTAGCTGGCCGAAAATCCTCCCTACGCGGGAATATACTGGTAGATGGCTGAACATCATCCCTACGCGGGAATATATGGGTAGCTGGCTGAACATCCTCCCTACACGGGAATATATGGGTAGCTGGCTGAACATCCTCCCTACGCAGGAATATACCGGTAGCTGGCCGAACATCCTCCCTACGCGGGAATATACCGGTAGCTGGCCGAACATCCTCCCTATGCAGGAATATATGGGTATCTGGCAGAACATCCTCCCTACAGGAATATACAGGTATCTGGCCGAACATCCTCCCTACGCGGGAATATACCGGTAGCTGGCCGAACATCCTCCCTATGCAGGAATATATGGGTATCTGGCTGAACATCCTCCCTACAGGAATATACAGGTATCTGGCTGAACATCCTCCCTACGCAGGAATATACGGGTATCTGGCTGAACATCCTCCCTATGCAGGAATATATGGGTATCTGGCTGAACATCCTCAATACAGGAATATACGGGTATCTGGCTGAACATCCTCCCTACGCAGGAATATACGGGTATCTGGCTGAACATCCTACCTATGCAGGAATATATGGGTATCTGGCTGAACATCCTCCCTACAGGAATATACGGGTATCTGGTTGAACATCCTCCCTACGCAGGAATAAAAAGGTATCTGGCCGAACATCCTCTTTACGTGGGACTATACGGGTATCTGGCTGAACATCCTCCCTATGCAGGAATATATGGGTATCTGGCTGAACATCATCCCTACAGGAATATACGGGTATCTGGCTGAACATCCTCCCTACACAGGAATATACGGGTATCTGGCTGAACATCCTCCCTATGCAGGAATATATGGGTATCTGGCTGAACATCCTCCCTGCAGGAATATACCGATATCTGGCTGAACATCCTCCCTACGCAGGAGTATACGGGTATCTGGCTGAACATCCTCCCTATGCAGGAATATATGGGTGTCTGGCTGAAAATCCTCCCTACAGGAATATACGGGTATCTGGCTGAACATCCTCCCTACACAGGAATATAAAGGTATCTGGCCGAACATCCTCTTTACGTGGGACTATGCGGGTATCTGGCTGAACATCCTCCCTATGCAGAAATATATGGGTATCTGGCTGAACATCATCCCTACAGGGATATATGGGTATCTGGCTGAACATCCTCCCTACACAGGAATATACCGGTATCTGGCTGAACATCCTCCCTATGCAGGAATATATGGGTATCTGGCTGAACATCCTCCCTGCAGGAATATACCGATATCTGGCTGAAAATCCTCCCTACAGGAATATACGGGTATCTGGCTGAACATCCTCCCTACGCAAGAATATACGGGTATCTGGCTGAACATCCTCCCTATGCAGGAATATATGGATATCTGACTGAACATCCTCCCTACAGGAATATACGGGTATCTGGCTGAAAATCCTCCCTACGCAGGAATATACCGGTAGCTGGCCGAACATCCTCCCTACGCGGGATTATACTGGTAGATGGCTGAACATCATCCCTACACGGGAATATATGGGTAGCTGGCTGAACATCCTCCCTACGCAGGAATATACCGGTAGCTGGCCGAACATCCTCCCTACGCGGGAATATACCAGTAGCTGGCCGAACATCCTTCCTATGCAGGAATATATGGGTATCTGGCTGAACATCCTCCCTACAGGAATATACAGGTATCTGGCTGAACATCCTCCCTACGCAGGAATATACGGGTATCTGGCTGAACATCCTCCCTATGCAGGAATATATGGGTATCTGGCTGAACATCCTCAATACAGGAATATACGGGTATCTGGCTGAGCATCCTCCCTATGCAGGAATATACGAGTATCTGGCTGAACATCCTCCCTATGCAGGAATATATGGGTATCTGGCTGAACATCCTCCCTACAGGAATATACGGGTATCTGGCTGAACATCCTCCCTACGCATGTATATATGGGTATCTGGCCGAACATCCTCTCTACGCGGGACTATACGGGTATCTGGCTGAACATCCTCCCTATGCGGGAATATATGGGTATCTGGCTGAACATCATCCCTACAGGAATATACGGGTATCTGGCTGAACATCCTCCCTACACAGGAATATACGGGTATCTGGCTGAACATCCTCCCTATGCAGGAATATATGGGTATCTGGATGAACATCCTCCCTACGCAGGAATATACGGGTATCTGGCTGAACATCCTCCCTATGCAGGAATATATGGGTATCTGGCTGAACATCCTCAATACAGGAATATACGGGTATCTGGCTGAACATCCTCCCTACGCAGGAATATACGGGTATCTGCCTGAACATCCTCCCTATGCAGGAATATATGGGTATCTGGCTGAACATCCTCCCTACCGGAATATACGGGTATCTGGCTGAACATCCTCCCTACGCAGGAATATATGGGTATCTGGCCGAACATCCTCTCTACGCGGGACTATACGGGTATCTGGCTGAACATCCTCCCTATGCAGGAATATATGGGTATCTGGCTGAACATCATCCCTACAGGAATATACGGGTATCTGGCTGAACATCCTCCCTACACAGGAATATACGGGTATCTGGCTGAACATCCTCCCTATGCAGGAATATATGGGTATCTGGATGAACATCCTCCCTACGCAGGAATATACGGGTATCTGGCTGAACATCCTCCCTATGCAGGAATATATGGGTATCTGGCTGAACATCCTCAATACAGGAATATACGGGTATCTGGCTGAACATCCTCCCTACGCAGGAATATACGGGTATCTGCCTGAACATCCTCCCTATGCAGGAATATATGGGTATCTGGCTGAACATCCTCCCTACCGGAATATACGGGTATCTGGCTGAACATCCTCCCTACGCAGGAATATATGGGTATCTGGCCGAACATCCTCTCTACGCGGGACTATACGGGTATCTGGCTGAACATCCTCCCTATGCAGGAATATATGGGTATCTGGCTGAACATCATCCCTACAGGAATATACGGGTATCTGGCTGAACATCCTCCCTACACAGGAATATACGGGTATCTGGCTGAACATCCTCCCTATGCAGGAATATATGGGTATCTGGATGAACATCCTCCCTACAGGAATATATGGGTATCTGGCTGAACATCCTCCCTACAGGAATATACGGGTATCTGGCTGAACATCCTCCCTACGCAAGAATATACGGGTATCAGGCTGAACATCCTCCCTACAGGAATATACGGGTATCTGGCTGAACATCCTCCCTACGCAGGAATATACGGGTATATGGCTGAACATCCTCCCTACAGGAATATACTGGTAGCTGGCTGAACATCCTTCCTACAGGAATATACTGGTAGCTGGCTGAACATCCTCCCTACGCAGGAATATACGGGTATCTGGCTGAACATCCTCCCTATGCAGGAATATATGGGTATCTGGCTGAACATCCTCCCTACAGGAATATACGGGTATCTGGCTGAACATCCTCCCTATGCAGGAATATATGGGTATCTGGCTGAACATCCTCCCTACAGGAATATACTGGTAGCTGGCTGAACATCCTCCCTACAGGAATATACTGGTAGCTGGCTGAACATCCTCCCTACGCAGGAATATACGGCTATCTGGCTGAACATCCTCCCTATGCAGGAATATATGGGTATCTGGCTGAACATCCTCCCTACACAGGAATATACGGGTATCTGGCTGAACATCCTCCCTATGCAGGAATATATGGGTATATGGCTGAACATCCTCCCTACAGGAATACACAGGTATCAGGCTGAACATCCTCCCTATGCAGAACTATACAGGTATCTGGCTGAACATCCTCCCTATGCAGGAATATACGGGTATCTGGCTTAACATCCTCCCTACAGGAATATACTGGTAGCTGGCTGAAAATCCTCCCTACAGGAATATACTGGTCGCTGGCTGAACATCCTCCCTACAGGAATATACTGGTAGCTGACTGAACATCCTCCCTATGCGGGAATATACCGGTAGCTGGCTGAACATCCTCCCTACATGGGAATATTTGGATAGCTGGCTGTACATCCTCCCTACAGGAATATACTGGTATCTGGCTGAACATCCTCCCTAGGCGGGAGTATACCAGTAGCTGGCTGAACATTCTCCCTACGCAGGAATATATGGGTAGCTGGCTGAACATCCTCCCTATGCGGGAATATATGGGTAGATGGCTGAACATCCTCCCTACAGGAATGTATGGGTATCTGGCTGAACATCCTCCCTAGGCGGGAATATACCAGTAGCTGGCTGAACATCCTCCCTACAGGAATATACTGGTACCTGGCTGAACATCCTCCCTTGTCGGGAGTATATCAGTAGCTGGCTGAACATCCTCCCTATGCGGGAGTATACCGGTAGCTGGCTGAACATCCTCCCTACAGGAATATACTGGTATCTTGCTGAACATCCTCCCTAGGCGGGAATATACCAGTAGCTGGCTGAACATCCTCCCCACGCGGGAATAGACTGGTATCTGGCTGAGCATCCTCCCTACACGGGAATATACGGGTATCTGGCCGAACATCCTCCATATGCCGGAATATTGATCAATTGAGTGCCACAATGGTTCAGAGCCAGCTGGCTGAACATCCTCCCAATGCCGGAATGTACTGGTATCTTTCTGAACATTCTCCCTACGTGGGAACATACAGGTATCTGGCTGAACATCCTCCTTACGCGGGAATATACCGGTAGCTGGCTGAACATCCTCCTAAGCAGGAATAGACTGGTATCTGGCTGAACATCCTCCCTATGCGGGAATATATGGGTATCTGGCCGAACATCCTCCCTACGCGGGAATATACCTGTAGCTGGCCAAACATCCTACCTACGCGGGAATATACCGGTAGCTGGCTGAACATCATCCCTACTCGGGAATAGACCGGTAGCTGGCCGAACATCCTCCCTATGCAGGAATATATGGGTATCTGGCTGAACATCCTCCCTACAGGAATATACAGGTATCTGGCTGAACATCCTCCCTACGCAGGAATATACGGGTATCTGGCTGAACATCCTCCCTATGCAGGAATATATGGGTATCTGGCTGAACATCCTCAATACAGGAATATACGGGTATCTGGCTGAACATCCTCCCTACGCAGGAATATACGGGTATCTGGCTGAACATCCTACCTATGCAGGAATATATGGGTATCTGGCTGAACATCCTCCCTACAGGAATATACGGGTATCTGGTTGAACATCCTCCCTACGCAGGAATAAAAAGGTATCTGGCCGAACATCCTCTTTACGTGGGACTATACGGGTATCTGGCTGAACATCCTCCCTATGCAGGAATATATGGGTATCTGGCTGAACATCATCCCTACAGGAATATACGGGTATCTGGCTGAACATCCTCCCTACACAGGAATATACGGGTATCTGGCTGAACATCCTCCCTATGCAGGAATATATGGGTATCTGGCTGAACATCCTCCCTGCAGGAATATACCGATATCTGGCTGAACATCCTCCCTACGCAGGAGTATACAGGTATATGGCTGAACATCCTCCCTATGCAGGAATATATGGGTGTCTGGCTGAAAATCCTCCCTACAGGAATATACGGGTATCTGGCTGAACATCCTCCCTACACAGGAATATAAAGGTATCTGGCCGAACATCCTCTTTACGTGGGACTATACGGGTATCTGGCTGAACATCCTCCCTATGCAGAAATATATGGGTATCTGGCTGAACATCATCCCTACAGGGATATACGGGTATCTGGCTGAACATCCTCCCTATGCAGGAATATATGGGTATCTGGCTGAACATCCTCCCTGCAGGAATATACCGATATCTGGCTGAAAATCCTCCCTACAGGAATATACGGGTATCTGGCTGAACATCCTCCCTACGCAAGAATATACGGGTATCTGGCTGAACATCCTCCCTATGCAGGAATATATGGATATCTGACTGAACATCCTCCCTACAGGAATATACGGGTATCTGGCTGAAAATCCTCCCTACGCAGGAATATACCGGTAGCTGGCCGAACATCCTCCCTACGCGGGAATATACTGGTAGATGGCTGAACATCATCCCTACACGGGAATATATGGGTAGCTGGCTGAACATCCTCCCTACGCAGGAATATACTGGTAGCTGGCCGAACATCCTCCCTACGCGGGAATATACCGGTAGCTGGCCGAACATCCTTCCTATGCAGGAATATATGGGTATCTGGCTGAACATCCTCCCTACAGGAATATACAGGTATCTGGCTGAACATCCTCCCTACGCAGGAATATACGGGTATCTGGCTGAACATCCTCCCTATGCAGGAATATATGGGTATCTGGCTGAACATCCTCAATACAGGAATATACGGGTATCTGGCTGAGCATCCTCCCTATGCAGGAATATACGGGTATCTGGCTGAACATCCTCCCTATGCAGGAATATATGGGTATCTGGCTGAACATCCTCCCTACAGGAATATACGGGTATCTGGCTGAACATCCTCCCTACGCATGTATATATGGGTATCTGGCCGAACATCCTCTCTACGCGGGACTATACGGGTATCTGGCTGAACATCCTCCCTATGCGGGAATATATGGGTATCTGGCTGAACATCATCCCTACAGGAATATACGGGTATCTGGCTGAACATCCTCCCTACACAGGAATATACGGGTATCTGGCTGAACATCCTCCCTATGCAGGAATATATGGGTATCTGGATGAACATCCTCCCTACGCAGGAATATACGGGTATCTGGCTGAACATCCTCCCTATGCAGGAATATATGGGTATCTGGCTGAACATCCTCAATACAGGAATATACGGGTATCTGGCTGAACATCCTCCCTACGCAGGAATATACGGGTATCTGCCTGAACATCCTCCCTATGCAGGAATATATGGGTATCTGGCTGAACATCCTCCCTACCGGAATATACGGGTATCTGGCTGAACATCCTCCCTACGCAGGAATATATGGGTATCTGGCCGAACATCCTCTCTACGCGGGACTATACGGGTATCTGGCTGAACATCCTCCCTATGCAGGAATATATGGGTATCTGGCTGAACATCATCCCTACAGGAATATACGGGTATCTGGCTGAACATCCTCCCTACACAGGAATATACGGGTATCTGGCTGAACATCCTCCCTATGCAGGAATATATGGGTATCTGGATGAACATCCTCCCTACAGGAATATATGGGTATCTGGCTGAACATCCTCCCTACAGGAATATACGGGTATCTGGCTGAACATCCTCCCTACGCAAGAATATACGGGTATCAGGCTGAACATCCTCCCTACAGGAATATACGGGTATCTGGCTGAACATCCTCCCTATGCAGGAATATATGGGTATCTGGCTGAACATCCTCCCTACAGGAATATATGGGTATCTGGCTGAACATCCTCCCTACAGGAATATACGGGTATCTGGCTGAACATCCTCCCTACGCAGGAATATACGGGTATCTGCCTGAACATCCTCCCTATGCAGGAATATATGGGTATCTGGCTGAACATCCTCCCTACCGGAATATACGGGTATCTGGCTGAACATCCTCCCTACGCAGGAATATATGGGTATCTGGCCGAACATCCTCTCTACGCGGGACTATACGGGTATCTGGCTGAACATCCTCCCTATGCAGGAATATATGGGTATCTGGCTGAACATCATCCCTACAGGAATATACGGGTATCTGGCTGAACATCCTCCCTACACAGGAATATACGGGTATCTGGCTGAACATCCTCCCTATGCAGGAATATATGGGTATCTGGATGAACATCCTCCCTACAGGAATATATGGGTATCTGGCTGAACATCCTCCCTACAGGAATATACGGGTATCTGGCTGAACATCCTCCCTACGCAAGAATATACGGGTATCAGGCTGAACATCCTCCCTACAGGAATATACGGGTATCTGGCTGAACATCCTCCCTACGCAGGAATATACGGGTATATGGCTGAACATCCTCCCTACAGGAATATACGGGTATCTGGCTGAACATCCTCCCTACGCAGGAATATACGGGTATCTGGCTGAACATCCTCCCTATGCAGGAATATATGGGTATCTGGCTGAACATCCTCCCTACAGGAATATACGGGTATCTGGCTGAACATCCTCCCTATGCAGGAATATATGGGTATCTGGCTGAACATCCTCCCTACAGGAATATACTGGTAGCTGGCTGAACATCCTCCCTACAGGAATATACTGGTAGCTGGCTGAACATCCTCCCTACGCAGGAATATACGGCTATCTGGCTGAACATCCTCCCTATGCAGGAATATATGGGTATCTGGCTGAACATCCTCCCTACACAGGAATATACGGGTATCTGGCTGAACATCCTCCCTATGCAGGAATATATGGGTATATGGCTGAACATCCTCCCTACAGGAATACACAGGTATCAGGCTGAACATCCTCCCTATGCAGAACTATACAGGTATCTGGCTGAACATCCTCCCTATGCAGGAATATACGGGTATCTGGCTTAACATCCTCCCTACAGGAATATACTGGTAGCTGGCTGAAAATCCTCCCTACAGGAATATACTGGTCGCTGGCTGAACATCCTCCCTACAGGAATATACTGGTAGCTGACTGAACATCCTCCCTATGCGGGAATATACCGGTAGCTGGCTGAACATCCTCCCTACATGGGAATATTTGGATAGCTGGCTGTACATCCTCCCTACAGGAATATACTGGTATCTGGCTGAACATCCTCCCTAGGCGGGAGTATACCAGTAGCTGGCTGAACATTCTCCCTACGCAGGAATATATGGGTAGCTGGCTGAACATCCTCCCTATGCGGGAATATATGGGTAGATGGCTGAACATCCTCCCTACAGGAATGTATGGGTATCTGGCTGAACATCCTCCCTAGGCGGGAATATACCAGTAGCTGGCTGAACATCCTCCCTACAGGAATATACTGGTACCTGGCTGAACATCCTCCCTTGTCGGGAGTATATCAGTAGCTGGCTGAACATCCTCCCTATGCGGGAGTATACCGGTAGCTGGCTGAACATCCTCCCTACAGGAATATACTGGTATCTTGCTGAACATCCTCCCTAGGCGGGAATATACCAGTAGCTGGCTGAACATCCTCCCCACGCGGGAATAGACTGGTATCTGGCTGAGCATCCTCCCTACACGGGAATATACGGGTATCTGGCCGAACATCCTCCATATGCGGGAATATTGATCAATTGAGTGCCACAATGGTTCAGAGCCAGCTGGCTGAACATCCTCCCAATGCCGGAATGTACTGGTATCTTTCTGAACATTCTCCCTACGTGGGAACATACAGGTATCTGGCTGAACATCCTCCTTACGCGGGAATATACCGGTAGCTGGCTGAACATCCTCCTAAGCAGGAATAGACTGGTATCTGGCTGAACATCCTCCCTATGCGGGAATATATGGGTATCTGGCCGAACATCCTCCCTACGCGGGAATATACCTGTAGCTGGCCAAACATCCTACCTACGCGGGAATATACCGGTAGCTGGCTGAACATCATCCCTACTCGGGAATAGACCGGTAGCTGGCCGAACATCCTCCCTATGCAGGAATATATGGGTATCTGGCTGAACATCCTCCCTACAGGAATATACAGGTATCTGGCTGAACATCCTCCCTACGCAGGAATATACGGGTATCTGGCTGAACATCCTCCCTATGCAGGAATATATGGGTATCTGGCTGAACATCCTCAATACAGGAATATACGGGTATCTGGCTGAACATCCTCCCTACGCAGGAATATACGGGTATCTGGCTGAACATCCTACCTATGCAGGAATATATGGGTATCTGGCTGAACATCCTCCCTACAGGAATATACGGGTATCTGGTTGAACATCCTCCCTACGCAGGAATAAAAAGGTATCTGGCCGAACATCCTCTTTACGTGGGCCTATACGGGTATCTGGCTGAACATCCTCCCTATGCAGGAATATATGGGTATCTGGCTGAACATCATCCCTACAGGAATATACGGGTATCTGGCTGAACATCCTCCCTACACAGGAATATACGGGTATCTGGCTGAACATCCTCCCTATGCAGGAATATATGGGTATCTGGCTGAACATCCTCCCTGCAGGAATATACCGATATCTGGCTGAACATCCTCCCTACGCAGGAGTATACGGGTATCTGGCTGAACATCCTCCCTATGCAGGAATATATGGGTGTCTGGCTGAAAATCCTCCCTACAGGAATATACGGGTATCTGGCTGAACATCCTCCCTACACAGGAATATAAAGGTATCTGGCCGAACATCCTCTTTACGTGGGACTATACGGGTATCTGGCTGAACATCCCCCCTATGCAGAAATATATGGGTATCTGGCTGAACATCATCCCTACAGGGATATACGGGTATCTGGCTGAACATCCTCCCTACACAGGAATATACCGGTATCTGGCTGAACATCCTCCCTATGCAGGAATATATGGGTATCTGGCTGAACATCCTCCCTGCAGGAATATACCGATATCTGGCTGAAAATCCTCCCTACAGGAATATACGGGTATCTGGCTGAACATCCTCCCTACGCAAGAATATACGGGTATCTGGCTGAACATCCTCCCTATGCAGGAATATATGGATATCTGACTGAACATCCTCCCTACAGGAATATACGGGTATCTGGCTGAAAATCCTCCCTACGCAGGAATATACCGGTAGCTGGCCGAACATCCTCCCTACGCGGGAATATACTGGTAGATGGCTGAACATCATCCCTACACGGGAATATATGGGTAGCTGGCTGAACATCCTCCCTACGCAGGAATATACTGGTAGCTGGCCGAACATCCTCCCTACGCGGGAATATACCGGTAGCTGGCCGAACATCCTTCCTATGCAGGAATATATGGGTATCTGGCTGAACATCCTCCCTACAGGAATATACAGGTATCTGGCTGAACATCCTCCCTACGCAGGAATATACGGGTATCTGGCTGAACATCCTCCCTATGCAGGAATATATGGGTATCTGGCTGAACATCCTCAATACAGGAATATACGGGTATCTGGCTGAGCATCCTCCCTATGCAGGAATATATGGGTATCTGGCTGAACATCCTCCCTACAGGAATATACGGGTATCTGGCTGAACATCCTCCCTACGCATGTATATATGGGTATCTGGCCGAACATCCTCTCTACGCGGGACTATACGGGTATCTGGCTGAACATCCTCCCTATGCGGGAATATATGGGTATCTGGCTGAACATCATCCCTACAGGAATATACGGGTATCTGGCTGAACATCCTCCCTACACAGGAATATACGGGTATCTGGCTGAACATCCTCCCTATGCAGGAATATATGGGTATCTGGATGAACATCCTCCCTACGCAGGAATATACGGGTATCTGGCTGAACATCCTCCCTATGCAGGAATATATGGGTATCTGGCTGAACATCCTCAATACAGGAATATACGGGTATCTGGCTGAACATCCTCCCTACGCAGGAATATACGGGTATCTGCCTGAACATCCTCCCTATGCAGGAATATATGGGTATCTGACTGAACATCCTCCCTACCGGAATATACGGGTATCTGGCTGAACATCCTCCCTACGCAGGAATATATGGGTATCTGGCCGAACATCCTCTCTACGCGGGACTATACGGGTATCTGGCTGAACATCCTCCCTATGCAGGAATATATGGGTATCTGGCTGAACATCATCCCTACAGGAATATACGGGTATCTGGCTGAACATCCTCCCTACACAGGAATATACGGGTATCTGGCTGAACATCCTCCCTATGCAGGAATATATGGGTATCTGGATGAACATCCTCCCTACAGGAATATATGGGTATCTGGCTGAACATCCTCCCTACAGGAATATACGGGTATCTGGCTGAACATCCTCCCTACGCAAGAATATACGGGTATCAGGCTGAACATCCTCCCTACAGGAATATACGGGTATCTGGCTGAACATCCTCCCTACGCAGGAATATACGGGTATATGGCTGAACATCCTCCCTACAGGAATATACTGGTAGCTGGCTGAACATCCTTCCTACAGGAATATACTGGTAGCTGGCTGAACATCCTCCCTACGCAGGAATATACGGGTATCTGGCTGAACATCCTCCCTATGCAGGAATATATGGGTATCTGGCTGAACATCCTCCCTACAGGAATATACGGGTATCTGGCTGAACATCCTCCCTATGCAGAACTATACAGGTATCTGGCTGAACATCCTCCCTATGCAGGAATATACGGGTATCTGGCTTAACATCCTCCCTACAGGAATATACTGGTAGCTGGCTGAAAATCCTCCCTACAGGAATATACTGGTCGCTGGCTGAACATCCTCCCTACAGGAATATACTGGTAGCTGACTGAACATCCTCCCTATGCGGGAATATACCGGTAGCTGGCTGAACATCCTCCCTACATGGGAATATTTGGATAGCTGGCTGTACATCCTCCCTACAGGAATATACTGGTATCTGGCTGAACATCCTCCCTAGGCGGGAGTATACCAGTAGCTGGCTGAACATTCTCCCTACGCAGGAATATATGGGTAGCTGGCTGAACATCCTCCCTATGCGGGAATATATGGGTAGATGGCTGAACATCCTCCCTACAGGAATGTATGGGTATCTGGCTGAACATCCTCCCTAGGCGGGAATATACCAGTAGCTGGCTGAACATCCTCCCTACAGGAATATACTGGTACCTGGCTGAACATCCTCCCTTGTCGGGAGTATATCAGTAGCTGGCTGAACATCCTCCCTATGCGGGAGTATACCGGTAGCTGGCTGAACATCCTCCCTACAGGAATATACTGGTATCATGCTGAACATCCTCCCTAGGCGGGAATATACCAGTAGCTGGCTGAACATCCTCCCCACGCGGGAATAGACTGGTATCTGGCTGAGCATCCTCCCTACACGGGAATATACGGGTATCTGGCCGAACATCCTCCATATGCGGGAATATTGATCAATTGAGTGCCACAATGGTTCAGAGCCAGCTGGCTGAACATCCTCCCAATGCCGGAATGTACTGGTATCTTTCTGAACATTCTCCCTACGTGGGAACATACAGGTATCTGGCTGAACATCCTCCTTACGCGGGAATATACCGGTAGCTGGCTGAACATCCTCCTAAGCAGGAATAGACTGGTATCTGGCTGAACATCCTCCCTATGCGGGAATATATGGGTATCTGGCCGAACATCCTCCCTACGCGGGAATATACCTGTAGCTGGCCAAACATCCTACCTACGCGGGAATATACTGGTAGCTGGCTGAACATCCTTCCTACAGGAATATACTGGTAGCTGGCTGAACATCCTCCCTACGCAGGAATATACGGGTATCTGGCTGAACATCCTCCCTATGCAGGAATATATGGGTATCTGGCTGAACATCCTCCCTACAGGAATATACGGGTATCTGGCTGAACATCCTCCCTATGCAGGAATATATGGGTATCTGGCTGAACATCCTCCCTACAGGAATATACTGGTAGCTGGCTGAACATCCTCCCTACAGGAATATACTGGTAGCTGGCTGAACATCCTCCCTACGCAGGAATATACGGCTATCTGGCTGAACATCCTCCCTATGCAGGAATATATGGGTATCTGGCTGAACATCCTCCCTACACAGGAATATACGGGTATCTGGCTGAACATCCTCCCTATGCAGGAATATATGGGTATATGGTTGAACATCCTCCCTACAGGAATACACAGGTATCAGGCTGAACATCCTCCCTATGCAGAACTATACAGGTATCTGGCTGAACATCCTCCCTATGCAGGAATATACGGGTATCTGGCTTAACATCCTCCCTACAGGAATATACTGGTAGCTGGCTGAAAATCCTCCCTACAGGAATATACTGGTCGCTGGCTGAACATCCTCCCTACAGGAATATACTGGTAGCTGACTGAACATCCTCCCTATGCGGGAATATACCGGTAGCTGGCTGAACATCCTCCCTACATGGGAATATTTGGATAGCTGGCTGTACATCCTCCCTACAGGAATATACTGGTATCTGGCTGAACATCCTCCCTAGGCGGGAGTATACCAGTAGCTGGCTGAACATTCTCCCTACGCAGGAATATATGGGTAGCTGGCTGAACATCCTCCCTATGCGGGAATATATGGGTAGATGGCTGAACATCCTCCCTACAGGAATGTATGGGTATCTGGCTGAACATCCTCCCTAGGCGGGAATATACCAGTAGCTGGCTGAACATCCTCCCTACAGGAATATACTGGTACCTGGCTGAACATCCTCCCTTGTCGGGAGTATATCAGTAGCTGGCTGAACATCCTCCCTATGCGGGAGTATACCGGTAGCTGGCTGAACATCCTCCCTACAGGAATATACTGGTATCTTGCTGAACATCCTCCCTAGGCGGGAATATACCAGTAGCTGGCTGAACATCCTCCCCACGCGGGAATAGACTGGTATCTGGCTGAGCATCCTCCCTACACGGGAATATACGGGTATCTGGCCGAACATCCTCCATATGCGGGAATATTGATCAATTGAGTGCCACAATGGTTCAGAGCCAGCTGGCTGAACATCCTCCCAATGCCGGAATGTACTGGTATCTTTCTGAACATTCTCCCTACGTGGGAACATACAGGTATCTGGCTGAACATCCTCCTTACGCGGGAATATACCGGTAGCTGGCTGAACATCCTCCTAAGCAGGAATAGACTGGTATCTGGCTGAACATCCTCCCTATGCGGGAATATATGGGTATCTGGCCGAACATCCTCCCTACGCGGGAATATACCTGTAGCTGGCCAAACATCCTACCTACGCGGGAATATACCGGTAGCTGGCTGAACATCATCCCTACTCGGGAATAGACCGGTAGCTGGCCGAACATCCTCCCTATGCAGGAATATATGGGTATCTGGCTGAACATCCTCCCTACAGGAATATACAGGTATCTGGCTGAACATCCTCCCTACGCAGGAATATACGGGTATCTGGCTGAACATCCTCCCTATGCAGGAATATATGGGTATCTGGCTGAACATCCTCAATACAGGAATATACGGGTATCTGGCTGAACATCCTCCCTACGCAGGAATATACGGGTATCTGGCTGAACATCCTACCTATGCAGGAATATATGGGTATCTGGCTGAACATCCTCCCTACAGGAATATACGGGTATCTGGTTGAACATCCTCCCTACGCAGGAATAAAAAGGTATCTGGCCGAACATCCTCTTTACGTGGGACTATACGGGTATCTGGCTGAACATCCTCCCTATGCAGGAATATATGGGTATCTGGCTGAACATCATCCCTACAGGAATATACGGGTATCTGGCTGAACATCCTCCCTACACAGGAATATACGGGTATCTGGCTGAACATCCTCCCTATGCAGGAATATATGGGTATCTGGCTGAACATCCTCCCTGCAGGAATATACCGATATCTGGCTGAACATCCTCCCTACGCAGGAGTATACGGGTATCTGGCTGAACATCCTCCCTATGCAGGAATATATGGGTGTCTGGCTGAAAATCCTCCCTACAGGAATATACGGGTATCTGGCTGAACATCCTCCCTACACAGGAATATAAAGGTATCTGGCCGAACATCCTCTTTACGTGGGACTATACGGGTATCTGGCTGAACATCCCCCCTATGCAGAAATATATGGGTATCTGGCTGAACATCATCCCTACAGGGATATACGGGTATCTGGCTGAACATCCTCCCTACACAGGAATATACCGGTATCTGGCTGAACATCCTCCCTATGCAGGAATATATGGGTATCTGGCTGAACATCCTCCCTGCAGGAATATACCGATATCTGGCTGAAAATCCTCCCTACAGGAATATACGGGTATCTGGCTGAACATCCTCCCTACGCAAGAATATACGGGTATCTGGCTGAACATCCTCCCTATGCAGGAATATATGGATATCTGACTGAACATCCTCCCTACAGGAATATACGGGTATCTGGCTGAAAATCCTCCCTACGCAGGAATATACCGGTAGCTGGCCGAACATCCTCCCTACGCGGGAATATACTGGTAGATGGCTGAACATCATCCCTACACGGGAATATATGGGTAGCTGGCTGAACATCCTCCCTACGCAGGAATATACTGGTAGCTGGCCGAACATCCTCCCTACGCGGGAATATACCGGTAGCTGGCCGAACATCCTTCCTATGCAGGAATATATGGGTATCTGGCTGAACATCCTCCCTACAGGAATATACAGGTATCTGGCTGAACATCCTCCCTACGCAGGAATATACGGGTATCTGGCTGAACATCCTCCCTATGCAGGAATATATGGGTATCTGGCAGAACATCCTCAATACAGGAATATACGGGTATCTGGCTGAGCATCCTCCCTATGCAGGAATATATGGGTATCTGGCTGAACATCCTCCCTACAGGAATATACGGGTATCTGGCTGAACATCCTCCCTACGCATGTATATATGGGTATCTGGCCGAACATCCTCTCTACGCGGGACTATACGGGTATCTGGCTGAACATCCTCCCTATGCGGGAATATATGGGTATCTGGCTGAACATCATCCCTACAGGAATATACGGGTATCTGGCTGAACATCCTCCCTACACAGGAATATACGGGTATCTGGCTGAACATCCTCCCTATGCAGGAATATATGGGTATCTGGATGAACATCCTCCCTACGCAGGAATATACGGGTATCTGGCTGAACATCCTCCCTATGCAGGAATATATGGGTATCTGGCTGAACATCCTCAATACAGGAATATACGGGTATCTGGCTGAACATCCTCCCTACGCAGGAATATACGGGTATCTGCCTGAACATCCTCCCTATGCAGGAATATATGGGTATCTGGCTGAACATCCTCCCTACCGGAATATACGGGTATCTGGCTGAACATCCTCCCTACGCAGGAATATATGGGTATCTGGCCGAACATCCTCTCTACGCGGGACTATACGGGTATCTGGCTGAACATCCTCCCTATGCAGGAATATATGGGTATCTGGCTGAACATCATCCCTACAGGAATATACGGGTATCTGGCTGAACATCCTCCCTACACAGGAATATACGGGTATCTGGCTGAACATCCTCCCTATGCAGGAATATATGGGTATCTGGATGAACATCCTCCCTACAGGAATATATGGGTATCTGGCTGAACATCCTCCCTACAGGAATATACGGGTATCTGGCTGAACATCCTCCCTACGCAAGAATATACGGGTATCAGGCTGAACATCCTCCCTACAGGAATATACGGGTATCTGGCTGAACATCCTCCCTACGCAGGAATATACGGGTATATGGCTGAACATCCTCCCTACAGGAATATACTGGTAGCTGGCTGAACATCCTTCCTACAGGAATATACTGGTAGCTGGCTGAACATCCTCCCTACGCAGGAATATACGGGTATCTGGCTGAACATCCTCCCTATGCAGGAATATATGGGTATCTGGCTGAACATCCTCCCTACAGGAATATACGGGTATCTGGCTGAACATCCTCCCTATGCAGAACTATACAGGTATCTGGCTGAACATCCTCCCTACAGGAATATACTGGTAGCTGGCTGAAAATCCTCCCTACAGGAATATACTGGTCGCTGGCTGAACATCCTCCCTACAGGAATATACTGGTAGCTGACTGAACATCCTCCCTATGCGGGAATATACCGGTAGCTGGCTGAACATCCTCCCTACATGGGAATATTTGGATAGCTGGCTGTACATCCTCCCTACAGGAATATACTGGTATCTGGCTGAACATCCTCCCTAGGCGGGAGTATACCAGTAGCTGGCTGAACATTCTCCCTACGCAGGAATATATGGGTAGCTGGCTGAACATCCTCCCTATGCGGGAATATATGGGTAGATGGCTGAACATCCTCCCTACAGGAATGTATGGGTATCTGGCTGAACATCCTCCCTAGGCGGGAATATACCAGTAGCTGGCTGAACATCCTCCCTACAGGAATATACTGGTACCTGGCTGAACATCCTCCCTTGTCGGGAGTATATCAGTAGCTGGCTGAACATCCTCCCTATGCGGGAGTATACCGGTAGCTGGCTGAACATCCTCCCTACAGGAATATACTGGTATCTTGCTGAACATCCTCCCTAGGCGGGAATATATCAGTAGCTGGCTGAACATCCTCCCCACGCGGGAATAGACTGGTATCTGGCTGAGCATCCTCCCTACACGGGAATATACGGGTATCTGGCCGAACATCCTCCATATGCGGGAATATTGATCAATTGAGTGCCACAATGGTTCAGAGCCAGCTGGCTGAACATCCTCCCAATGCCGGAATGTACTGGTATCTTTCTGAACATTCTCCCTACGTGGGAACATACAGGTATCTGGCTGAACATCCTCCTTACGCGGGAATATACCGGTAGCTGGCTGAACATCCTCCTAAGCAGGAATAGACTGGTATCTGGCTGAACATCCTCCCTATGCGGGAATATATGGGTATCTGGCCGAACATCCTCCCTACGCGGGAATATACCTGTAGCTGGCCAAACATCCTACCTACGCGGGAATATACCGGTAGCTGGCTGAACATCATCCCTACTCGGGAATAGACCGGTATCTGGCTGAACATCCTCCCTACTCGGGAATATACTGGTAGCTGGCTGAACATATTCCTTACACAGGAATATACTGGTAGCTAGCTGACCTTCTTCCCTACGCAGGAATATACCGGTAGCTGGCTGAACATCATCCCTCTGTGGGAATATACGGGTAGCTGGCTGAACATCCTCCCTACGCAGGAATATACGGGTAGCTGGCCGAACATCCTCCCTACGCGGGAATATACCGGTAGCTGGCCGAACATCCTCCCTATGGAGGAATATATGGGTATCTGGCTGAATATCCTCCCTGCAGAAATATACAGGTATCTGGCTGAACATCCTCCGTACGCAGGAATATACGGGTATCTGGCTGAACATCCTCCCTATGCACGAATGTATGGGTATCTGGCTGAACATCCTCCCTATGCGGGAATATATGGGTAGATGGCTGAACATCCTCCCTACAGGAATGTATGGGTATCTGGCTGAACATCCTCCCTACACGGGAATATACAGGTATCTGGCTGAATATCCTCCCTACGCGGGAATATACCGGTAGCTGGCTGAACATCCTCCCTACGCCGGAATATACTGGTAGATTGCTGAACATCCTCCCCATGCGGGAATATACGGGTATCTGGCTGAACATCCTCCCTACACGGGAATATATGGGTAGCTGGCTGAACATCCTCCCTACGCAGGAATATACCGGTAGCTGGCCGAACATCCTCCCTACGCGGGAATATACCGGTAGCTGGCCGAACATCCTCCCTATGCAGGAATATATGGGTATCTGGCTGAACATCCTCCCTACAGGAATATACAGGTATCTGGCTGAACATCCTCCCTACGCAGGAATATACTGGTATCTGGCTGAACATCCTCCCTATGCAGGAATATATGGGTATCTGGCTGAACATCCTCAATACAGGAATATACGGGTATCTGGCTGAACATCCTCCCTACGCAGGAATATACGGGTATCTGGCTGAACATCCTACCTATGCAGGAATATATGGGTATCTGGCTGAATCCTCACTACAGGAATATACTGGTATCTGGCTGAACATCCTCCCTATGCAGGAATATATGGGTATCTGGCTGAACATCCTCAATACAGGAATATACGGGTATCTGGCTGAACATCCTCCCTACGCAGGAATATACGGGTATCTGGCTGAACATCCTACCTATGCAGGAATATATGGGTATCTGGCTGAATCCTCACTACAGGAATATACGGGTATCTGGCCGAACATCCTCTTTACGTGGGACTATACGGGTATCTGGCTGAACATCCTCTCTATGCAAGAATATATGGGTATCTGGCTGAACATCATCCCTACAGGAATATACGGGTATCTGGCTGAACATCCTCCCTACACTGGAATATACGGGTATCTGGCTGAACATCCTCCCTATGCAGGAATATATGGGTATCTGGCTGAACATCCTCCCTGCAGGAATATACCGATATCTGGCTGAACATCCTCCCTACGCAGGAATATACGGGTATCTGGCTGAACATCCTCCCTATGCAGGAATATATGGGTGTCTGGCTGAAAGTCCTCCCTACAGGAATATACGGGTATCTGGCTGAACATCCTCCCTAAACAGGAATATACGGGTATCTGGCTGAACATCCTCCCTATGCAGGAATATATGGGTATCTGGCTGAACATCCTCCCTATGCAGGAATATATGGGTGTCTGGCTGAAAGTCCTCCCTACAGGAATATACGGGTATCTGGCTGAACATCCTCCCTGCAGGAATATACCGATATCTGGCTGAACATCCTCCCTACGCAGGAATATACGGGTATCTGGCTGAACATCCTCCCTATGCAGGAATATATGGGTGTCTGGCTGAAAGTCCTCCCTACAGGAATATACGGGTATCTGGCTGAACATCCTCCCTACAGGATTATACGGGTATCTGGCTGAACATCCTCCCTACGCAGGAATATACGGGTATCTGGCTGAACATCCTCCCTACAGGAATATACTGGTAGCTGGCTGAACATCCTCCCTACAGGAATATACTGGTAGCTGGCTGGCCATCCTCCCTACGCAGGAATATACGGGTATCTGGCTGAACATCCTCCCTACGCAGGAATATACGGGTATCAGGCTGAACATCCTCCCTACGCAGGAATATACGGGTATCTGGCTGAACATCCTCCCTACGCAGGAATATACGGGTATCTGGCTGAACATCCTCCCTACAGGAATATACTGGTAGCTGGCTGAACATCCTCCCTACACTGGAATATATGGGTAGCTGGCTGAACATCCTCCCTACGCAGGAATATACCGGTAGCTGGCTGAACATCCTCCCTACGCGGGAATATACCGGTAGCTGGCTGAACATCCTCCCTACAGGAATATACAGGTATCTGGCTGAACATCCTCAATACAGGAATATACGGGTATCTGGCTGAACATCCTCCCTACGCAGGAATATATGGGTATCTTGCTGAACATCCTACCTATGCAGGAATATATGGGTATCTGGCTGAACATCCTCCCTAGAGTAATATACGGGTATCTGGCTGAACATCCTCCCTACGCAGGAATATACGGGTATCTGGCTGAACATCCTCTCTATGCAAGAATATATGGGTATCTGGCTGAACATCATCCCTACAGGAATATACGGGTATCTGGCTGAACATCCTCCCTACACAGGAATATACGGGTATCTGGCTGAACATCCTCCCTACACAGGAATATACGGGTATCTGGCTGAACATCCTCCCTACGCAGGAATATAAAGGTATCTGGCCGAACATCCTCTTTACGTGGGACTATACGGGTATCTGGCTGAACATCCTCTCTATGCAAGAATATATGGGTATCTGGCTGAACATCATCCCTACAGGAATATACGGGTATCTGGCTGAACATCCTCCCTACACAGGAATATACGGGTATCTGGCTGAACATCCTCCCTATGCAGGAATATATGGGTATCTGGCTGAACATCCTCCCTGCAGGAATATACCGATATCTGGCTGAACATCCTCCCTACGCAGGAATATACGGGTATCTGGCTGAACATCCTCCATATGCAGGAATATACTGGTAGCTGGCTGAACATCCTCCCTACAGGAATATACTGGTAACTGGCTGACCATCCTCCCTACGCAGGAATATACGGGTATCTGGCTGAACATCCTCCCTATGCAGGAATATATGGGTATCTGGCTGAACATCCTCCCTACAGGAATATACGGGTATCTGGCTGAACATCCTCCCTACGCAGGAATATACGGGTATCTGGCTGAACATCCTCCCTACAGGAATATACTGGTAGCTGGCTGAACATCCTCCCTACAGGAATGTACTGGTAGCTGGCTGAACATCCTCCCTATGCAGGAATATATGGGTATCTGGCTGAACATCCTCCCTGCGCAGGAATATACGGGTATCTGGCTGAACATCCTCCCTATGCAGGAATATACGGGTATCTGGCTGAACATCCTCCCTACAGGAATATACTGGTAGCTGGCTGAACATCCTCCCTACAGGAATATACTGGTAGCTGACTGAACATCCTCCCTATGCGGGAATATACCGGTAGCTGGCTGAACATCCTCTCTACATGGGAATATATGGATAGCTGGCTGAACATCCTCCCTACAGGAATATACTGGTAGCTGGCTGAACATCCTCCCTACGCAGGAGTATACCGGTAGCTGGCTGAACATCTTCCCTACACGGTAATATACCGGTAGCTTGCTGAACATCCTCCCTACAGGAATATACTGGTAGCTGACTGAACATCCTCCCTAGGCGGGAATATACCAGTAGCTGGCTGAACATCCTCTCTACGTGGAAATATATGGGTAGCTGGCTGAACATCCTTCCTACAGGAATATACTGGTATCTGGCTGAACATCCTTCCTAGGTGGGAGTATATCAGTAGCTGGCTGAACATCCTCCCTACGGGAATATACGGGTATCTGGCTGAACATCCTCTCTATGCAGGAATATATGGGTATCTGGCTGAACATCATCCCTACAGGAATATACGGGTATCTGGCTGAACATCCTCCCTACACAGGAATATACGGGTATCTGGCTGAACATCCTCCCTATGCAGGAATATATGGGTATCTGGCTGAACATCCTCCCTGCAGGAATATACCGATATCTGGCTGAACATCCTCCCTACAGGAATATACGGGTATCTGGCTGAACATCCTCCCTATGCAGGAATATATGGGTATCTGGCTGAACATCCTCCCTATGCAGGAATATATGGGTATCTGGCTGAACATCCTCCCTACGCAGGAATATACGGGTATCTGGCTGAACATCCTCCCTTTGCAGGAATATATGGGTGTCTGGCTGAAAGTCCTCCCTACAGGAATATACGGGTATCTGGCTGAACATCCTCCCTACGCAGGAATATACGGGTATCTGGCTGAACATCCTCCCTATGCAGGAATATATGGGTATCAGGCTGAACATCCTCCCTACAGGAATATACTGGTAGCTGGCTGAACATCCTCCCTACAGGAATATACTGGTAGCTGGCTGAACATCCTCCCTACGCAAGAATATACGGGTATCTGGCTGAACATCCTCCCTATGCAGGAATATACGGGTATCTGGCTGAACATCCTCCCTACAGGAATATACTGGTAGCTGGCTGAACATCCTCCCTACAGGAATATACTGGTAGCTGGCTGAACATCCTCCCTAAGCAGGAATATACGGGTATCTGGCTGAACATCCTCCCTATGCAGGAATATACGGGTATCTGGCTGAACATCCTCCCTACAGGAATATACTGGTATCTGGCTGAACATCCTCCCTATGCAGGAATATATGGGTATCTGGCTGAACATCCTCCCTACAGGAATATATGGGTATCTGGCTGAACATCCTCCCTACGCAGGAGTATACGGGTATCTGGCTGAACATCCTCCCTATGCAGGAATATATGGGTATCAGGCTGAACATCCTCCCTATGCAGGAATATATGGGTATCTGGCTGAACATCCTCCCTACAGGAATATACGGGTATCAGGCTGAACATCCTCCTTATGCAGGAATATATGGGTATCTGGCTGAACATCCTCCCTACGCAGGAATATACGGGTATCTGGCTGAACATCCTCCCTATGCAGGAATATATGGGTATCTGGCTGAACATCCTCCCTACAGGAATATACGGGTATCTGGCTGAACATCCTCCCTATGCAGGAATATATGGGTATCTGGCTGAACATCCTCCCTATGCAGGAATATATGGGTATCTGGCTGAACATCCTCCCTGCGCAGGAATATACGGGTATCTGGCTGAACATCCTCCCTATGCAGGAATATACGGGTATCTGGCTGAACATCCTCCCTACAGGAATATACTGGTAGCTGGCTGAACATCCTCCCTACAGGAATATACTGGTAGCTAGCTGAACATCCTCCCAACAGGAATATACTGGTAGCTGACTGAACATCCTCCCTATGCGGGAATATACCGGTAGCTGGCTGAACATCCTCTCTACATGGGAATATATGGATAGCTGGCTGAACATCCTCCCTAGGCAGGAATATACCAGTAGCTGGCTGAACATCCTCCCTACAGGAATATACTGGTAGCTGGCTGAACATCCTCCCTACAGGAATATACTGGTAGCTGGCTGAACATCCTCCCTAAGCAGGAATATACGGGTATCTGGCTGAACATCCTCCCTATGCAGGAATATACGGGTATCTGGCTGAACATCCTCCCTACAGGAATATACTGGTATCTGGCTGAACATCCTCCCTATGCAGGAATATATGGGTATCTGGCTGAACATCCTCCCTACAGGAATATATGGGTATCTGGCTGAACATCCTCCCTACGCAGGAGTATACGGGTATCTGGCTGAACATCCTCCCTATGCAGGAATATATGGGTATCAGGCTGAACATCCTCCCTATGCAGGAATATATGGGTATCTGGCTGAACATCCTCCCTACAGGAATATACGGGTATCAGGCTGAACATCCTCCCTATGCAGGAATATATGGGTATCTGGCTGAACATCCTCCCTACGCAGGAATATACGGGTATCTGGCTGAACATCCTCCCTATGCAGGAATATATGGGTATCTGGCTGAACATCCTCCCTACAGGAATATACGGGTATCTGGCTGAACATCCTCCCTATGCAGGAATATATGGGTATCTGGCTGAACATCCTCCCTATGCAGGAATATATGGGTATCTGGCTGAACATCCTCCCTGCGCAGGAATTTACGGGTATCTGGCTGAACATCCTCCCTATGCAGGAATATACGGGTATCTGGCTGAACATCCTCCCTACAGGAATATACTGGTAGCTGGCTGAACATCCTCCCTACAGGAATATACTGGTAGCTAGCTGAACATCCTCCCAACAGGAATATACTGGTAGCTGACTGAACATCCTCCCTATGCGGGAATATACCGGTAGCTGGCTGAACATCCTCTCTACATGGGAATATATGGATAGCTGGCTGAACATCCTCCCTACAGGAATATACTGGTATCTGGCTGAACATCCTCCCTAGGCGGGAGTATACCAGTAGCTGGCTGAACATCCTCCCTACGCAGGAGTATACCGGTAGCTGGCTGAACATCCTCCCTAGGCAGGAATATACCAGTAGCTGGCTGAACATCCTCCCTACGTGGAAATATATGGGTAGCTGGCTGAACATCCTTCCTACAGGAATATACTGGTATCTGGCTGAACATCCTTCCTAGGTGGGAGTATATCAGTAGCTGGCTGAACATCCTCCCTACGCGGGAGTATACCGGTATCTGGCTGAACATCCTCCCTACGGGAATATACTGGTAGCTGGCTGAACATCCTCCCTACGTGGGAATATATGGGTAGCTGGCCGAACATCCTCCGTACGTGGTAATATACCGGTAGCTGGCTCAGCATCCTCCCTACAGGAATATACTGGTAGCTGGCCGAACGTCCTCCCTACGCGGTAATATACCAGTAGCTGGCTGAACATCCTCCCTACAGGAATATACTGGTATCATGCTGAACATCCTCCCTAGGCGGGAATATACCAGTAGCTGGCTGAACATCCTCCCTACGCGGGAATAGACTGGTATCTGGCTGAGCATCCTCCCTACACGGGAATATATGGGTATCTGGCCGAACATCCTCCCTATGCGGGAATATTGATCAATTGAGTGCCACAATGGTTCAGAGCCAGCTGGCTGAACATCCTCCCTATGCGGGAATATACTGGTATCTGGCTGAACATCCTCCTTACGCGGGAATATACCGGTAGCTGGCTGAACATCCTCCTAAGCAGGAATAGACTGGTATCTGGCTGAACATCCTCCCTATGCGGGAATATACGGGTATCTGGCTGAACATCCTCCCTACAGGAATATACGGGTATCTGGCTGAATATCCTCCCTATGCAGGAATATATGGGTATCTGGCTGAACATCCTCCCTATGCAGGAATATATGGGTTTCTGGCTGAACATCCTCCCTGCGCAGGAATATACGGGTATCTGGCTGAACATCCTCCCTATGCAGGAATATATGGGTATCTGGCTGAACATCCTCCCTACAGGAATACACAGGTATCAGGCTGAACATCCTCCCTACGCAGGAATATACGGGTATCTGGCTGAACATCCTCCCTACAGGAATATACTGGTAGCTGGCTGAACATCCTCCCTACAGGAATATACTGGTAGCTAGCTGAACATCCTCCCTACAGGAATATACTGGTAGCTGACTGAACATCCTCCCTATGCGGGAATATACCGGTAGCTGGCTGAACATCCTCTCTACATGGGAATATATGGATAGCTGGCTGAACATCCTCCCTACAGGAATATATTGGTATCTGGCTGAACATCCTCCCTAGGCGGGAGTATACCAGTAGCTGGCTGAACATCCTCCCTACGCAGGAGTATATCGGTAGCTGGCTGAACATCTTCCCTACACGGTAATATACCGGTAGCTTGCTGAACATCCTCCCTATAGGAATATACGGGTAGCTGGCTGAACATCATCCCTACTCGGGAATAGACCGGTATCTGGCTGAACATCCACCCTACTCGGGAATATACTGGTAGCTGGCTGAACATCCTCCTTACACAGGAATATACCGGTAGCTAGCTGACCATCCTCCCTATGCAGGAATATACTGGTAGCTGGCTGAACATCATCCCTATTCGGGAATAGACCGGTATCTGGCTGAACATCCTCCCTACGTGGAAATATACGGGTATCTGGCTGAACATCCTCCCTACACGGGAATATACTGGTAGCTGGCTGAACATCCTCCCTACACAGGAATATACCGGTAGCTGGCCGAACATACCCCGTAATGAAAGAAAATGCAGACTACTAAAATGCATGAAAATGAGATTTAACTTAATGCCAACCCAAGAATTCAAAGCCATTTGGATAAAATCTCCATCTAAAACATGTAGATTATGCCCAGAGATACAAGCGGTGGAAACCTGAACTGTGCCAAAACAGCATATGTGCGAGAAGCTTTTCTGCTACCCTTAATGTATGATGCGACACTTCGAGAGGTGGACACATGCTGGTGTCGCCTGGTCGCAGGTGAAAAGACTAAATGGTCTGCAGCGGCAGTAAAGATGCTGGAGGCTGCACTTAAACTTGTGATAGAGACGGACAGTTTACCCAGCATCACTTAACAAAGTTCTATCACCTTGTGCGGCTTCTTTCATTTCTTCTTTCCCCCTGGGCGATCTACTATGCTCACTGTGTCTTCCTCGTTTTTCTATGTTCTTCGTGCAACATTTTTCTTTTCCACTATGTGTGCTGTGAGGTGTGACCTCTTGTCAAAATCTAATTTTGTTTTGATTACAGACAAGTAAATAAAAAAAAAAAAAAATAAATAAAATGCAAATACTACTCTGGAAACACCCGACATGGGTGCCTTGTATTACCATCATTCCATCAACATTGCTACACACACTACACACACTATACCTGCCAGTTTATTTATTCAGCTAATCCGCTGGTTGCTACTGCGGTGGCATTCCAAGCCTTACCTGCAAAATATTCATTGATTTTGAAATTGTTATTAGATTGTATATTATTTTTAACGTGTAGAATAACTGTGATGCTGTGTTAACTTGTATTTTATTTATCTCGCATTTCTCTTTTCTGTTTGTTATTTGTGATTGTGCCAAAGGTTATTGTTAGGGTTAGGGTTAGGGTTAGGGTTAGGGTTAGCCAGTGCACTATAATAATAGATAAAAAAATAAAAAATGTATTGATTGCTTTTATGAAAGTCCCCCTTTTCTAGAGTGTTGTTGGCATTCGTGCATCTTTGTACCCAGGCACTATTGTTGCTTGTGTTGCTTCTGTGCCAGCAATCGCCCCTCTTCAAGAGCATAGCCCACCCTCAAACCCTTGTATGATTGGGGTCCCTGCTGGTTTAGTAGTAGTGTGGGGCTGAGTAGGCAGTTTACTCCCCCCGCACTCAATGTTGTATTTTTGCAGACCCACAGCCATGTTCACTCGCACTCCTCCCACTATGGCGGTGGAACCCACATTCCTTGCTCTGCGCCCACCGTCAGGGGGTGCAACCACATTCCCCCCTTCTCCCACTGTCTTGGCGGCATGGTCCAGGATGCACCCACACTGTCTCGCTCTCCTGTCACTTTCAGGGGTGCATCTTTACTGCATTGCTCTATTCTCATCCCGGGGTGCTCGCACATTCCTCGCTCGCTCTCCAAGCATGGCCCAAACTGCACCCACATTCTCTCAGTCGCCTCCCACCCACTGGTGTGCAGACCTTGCTCTTTCGACCCCCACAGTGTGGAGTGTCCCACATTCCTCGTTCTCAAAGCATGGCCCAAGCTGCGCCCACATCCCTCGCTCTCCTCCCACAGTGTGGAGTGTCCCACATTCCTCGCTCTCCAAGCATGGCCCAAGCTGCGTCCACATTCTCTCAGTCGCCGCCCACCCACTGGTGTCCAGACCTTGCTCTCTCCACCCCCACAACGTGGAGTGTCCCACATTCCTCGTTCTCAAAGCATGGCCCAAGCTGCGCCCACATTCCTCGCTCTCCTCCCACAGTGTGGAGTGTCCCACATTCCTCGTTCTCAAAGCATGGCCCAAGCTGCGCCCACATCCCTCGCTCTCCTCCCACAGTGTGGAGTGTCCCACATTCCTCGCTCTCCAAGCATGGCCCAAGCTGCGTCCACATTCTCTCAGTCGCCGCCCACCCACTGGTGTCCAGACCTTGCTCTCTCCACCCCCACAACGTGGAGTGTCCCACATTCCTCGTTCTCAAAGCATGGCCCAAGCTGCGCCCACATTCCTCGCTCTCCTCCCACAGTGTGGAGTGTCCCACATTCCTCGCTCTCCAAGCATGGCCCAAGCTGCGTCCACATTCTCTCAGTCGCCTCCCACCCACTGGTGTCCAGACCTTGCTCTCTCCACCCCCACAACGTGGAGTGTCCCACATTCCTCGTTCTCAAAGCATGGCCCAAGCTGCGCCCACATTCCTCGCTCTCCTCCCACAGTGTGGAGTGTCCCACATTCCTCGCTCTCCAAGCATGGCCCAAGCTGCGCCCCCATTCTCTCAGTCGCCTCCCACCCACTGGTGTCCAGACATTGCTCTCTCCACTCCCACAGTGAGGGGTGCACCCGCATTCCTTGCTTTCCACCCACTTCCAGAACTTGGCAGAGGCTGGGACCGCATTCCCTAGATCTCCCCCCTCCCAGGGGTATACCCCAATGCAACCACATTCCCACCCTCCCAGGGGAGCACCCAAATGCCCTCGCTCTCCTCCAAACAGCAGCAGTCACCCACCTACATTCAGTGGCGCTCACCCCTATCAGGGATGCACCACAGTGCACCCACATTCCCTCCCTCTCAGGGGGTGCACCCACATTCCTGCTCTCGCCCCTCACCAAAGGGTGCTCCCACTGGTCCTCGCTTCCCTCCCTCTCAGGGGGGCATCCACATTCCTTCTCTCTCCCATTATGCAAGAATGCACCCACATTCCCTCCCTCTCTCCTCACCCAAGGGTGCACCCATATTACCCCGCTCCCCTCCCTCTCAGGGGTGCACCCACATTCCCTCTGTTTTCCCTCACCCAGGGGCGCACCCACATTCCCCCGCTCCCCTCCCTATCAGGGATGCACCCACATTCCTTCTCGCTCTCCTCAGAAAAGGGTGCACCCCGAATCCTCTGCTCCCCTCCCACCAGCAGGGGTACACCCACATTCCCCACTCTCCTTGCTCTCAGGGGTGCACCCACATTCTCTCTCTCTCCCATCACCCAAGGGTGCACCCATATTCCCCCACATTCCCTCCCTCTCAGGGGGTGCACCCACATTCCTGCTCTCGCCCCTCACCCAAGGGTGCTCCCACTGGTCCTCGCTTCCCTCCCTCTCAGGGGGACATCCACATTCCTTCTCTCTCCCATTATGCAAGAATGCACCCACATTCCCTCCCTCTCTCCTCACCCAAGGGTGCACCCCTATTCCCCCGCTTCCCTCCCTCTCAGGGGTGCACACACATTTCTTCTCTCGCCTCTCACCCAGGGGTGCCCTAACATTTCCTCCCTCCCCTTCCTCCCAGGGGGGCACCCTCATTCAATCTCTCACCTCACCCAGGAGTGCACTAACATTTCCTCCCTCCCCTCCCTCCCAGGGGGGCACCCACATTCCTTCTCTCTCCCCTCACCCAAGGGTGCTACCACCGGTCCTCGCTCCCCTCCCTCTCAGGGGGGCACCCACATTCCTTCTCTCTCCCCTCACCCAGGGGGGCACCCACTTTCCCTCCTCCTCCCCTCACCCAGGGGGCACCCACGCCCTCGCTCTGTTGCCACCTCAGGGCCCGCCTCCTGCCTCTGCCTGCGGGGGGGAGGGGGGGAAGTCTGTTTTGGTTCCTGTCACTCGGGTAATTACTTGTTTTGGTGGCACTCGGGTGATTGATGAGGTTCTGGAAATCTCCCCCCCCCACGCCCCACCCTCCAAAGGAGACTTTCCAATTTACTTTGTTTAGATGCTAATGACAGCGTTTCATTAAAACTCTCATCCCTAAATCAGTCGTAAATGGGTGAATACGGCGTAATTAAAACATCTGAATTAGGAATTACTTTGCGAGGAGACAATATTGTCCAGCCCCCACTGCGGCGTAGTGTTCCTTCAATTATGCAAATGGCGCTCATCACTGCGCTTTTGTTTTTCTAATTATTTCATATTACTCGTCCCTGCCCCTTCCCAGCTTCCAGGGGCGCGGCGTGCGTAGCCAGGAGTGGCAGGCAACAGCTGACAAGCCCACCGGACCCTTCCTACTGTGGGGGCAGCGCCCCTAGAGAACCCCTCCTCCTTCCAGTGTGCCAGGCTGCCCGCTTCATGTAGTGTGGGCACCACTACCACGCCAAGAGGACCCCTCCTCATCACCACCAGACAGTCCAAGAAAACCCCTCCTCATCCTACCAGAGAGTCCAAGAGAACCCCTCCTCATCCCTGACACGCCAATAGAACCCTTCCTCATCACTAGCAGACAGTCCAAGAGAACCCTTCCTCATCCCTGACACGCCAAGACAACCCATCCTCATCACCACCAGACAGTCCAAGAGAACCCCTCCTCATCCCTACCAGAGAGTCCAAGAGAACCCCTCCTCCCCCTACTAGAGAGTCCAAGAGAACCCCTCCTCCCCCTACTAGAGAGTCCAATGGAACCCCACCTCATCACTACCAGACAGTCCAAGAGAACACTTCCTCATCACTGGCATGCCAAGAGAACTCTTCCTCATCACTGGCCCGCCAAGAAAACCCTTCCTCATCACTACCAGACAGTCCAAGAGAACACTTCCTCATCCCTGACACGCCAAGGGAACACTTCGTCATCTCTACCAGAGAGTCCATGAGAAATCTTCATTATCACTGGCCCGCCAAGAAAGCACTTCCTCATCACTGGCCCGCCAAGAAAGCCCTTCCTCTTCACTGGCCCGCCAAGAAAACCCTTTCTAATCACTATCAGACAGTCTAAGAGAACCCCTCCTGATCCCTGACATGCTAAGAGAACCCTGCTTCATCTCTACCAGAGAGTCCAAGAGAACCCTTCCTCATCACTACCAGAGAGTCCAAGAGAACCCTCCTCATCACTACCAGACAGCCCAAGAGAACCCTTCCTTATCACTGT
Source organism: Ambystoma mexicanum (assembly GCF_040938575.1). Classification (NCBI taxonomy): domain Eukaryota; kingdom Metazoa; phylum Chordata; class Amphibia; order Caudata; family Ambystomatidae; genus Ambystoma; species Ambystoma mexicanum. The sequence continues at coordinate 22,710,638 of NC_090940.1, forward strand.
CATGCCAAGAGAACCATTCCTCGTTACTGTAATGCCAAGAGAACCTTTCCTCATCACTGTCACGTCAAAAGAACCCTTTCTCATCACTACCAGACAGTCCAGGAGAACTGTTCCTCATCACCGCCACTCCAAAAAACCCTTCCTCATCACTATCAGACAGTCCAAGAGACCCCCTCCTGATCCCTGACATGCCAAGAGAACCCTGCTTCATCTCTACCAGACAGCCTAAGAGAACCCTCCCTCATCACTACCAGAGAGTCCAAGAGAACCCTCCTCATCACTACCAGACAGCCCAAGAGAAACCTTCCTTATCACTGTCATGCCAGGAGTACCATTCCTCGTTACTGTAATGCCAAGAGAACCATTCTTCATCACTGTCACGTCAAAAGACCCCTTTCTCATCACTACCAGACAGTCCAAGAGAACACTTCCTCATCCCTGACACGCCAAGATAACTCTTCCTCATCACTGTCATGCCAAGAAAACCCTTCCTAATCACTATCAGACAGTCCAAGAGAACCCATCCTGATCCCTGACATGCCAAGAGAACCCTGCTTAATCTCTACCAGAGAGTCCAAGAGAACCCTTCCTCATCACTGGCATGCCAAGAGAACTCTTCCTCATCACTGGTCTGCCAAGAAAACCCTTCCTCATCACTATCAGACAGTCCAAGAGAACCCCTCCTGATCCCTGACATGCCAAGAGAACCCTGCTTCATCTCTACCAGAGAGTCCAAGAGAACCCTTCCTCATCACTACCAGACAGCCCAAGAGAACCCTTCCTTATCACTGTCATGCCAAGAGAACCATTCCTCATTACTGTCATGCCAAGATAACCATTCCTCATTACTGTAATGCCAACAGAACCTTTCTTCATCACTGTCACGTCAAAAGAACCCTTTCTCATCACTACCAGACAGTCCAAGAGAACTGTTCCTCATCACTGCCACTCCAAAAACCTCTTCCTCATCACTACCACACACTCCAAGAGAACGTTTCTTGTGACTACCACTCCAAGAGAACCCTACCTCGTCACTACCACACACTCCAAGAGAACCCTTCCTCATACCTGACATGCCAAGAGAACCCTTCCTCATACCTGACACACCAAGAGAACTCTTCCTCATCACTACCAGAAAGTCCAAGAGATCCCTACCTCATCACTACCAGAAAGTCCAAGAGATCCCTACCTCATCACTACCAGAAAGTCCAAGAGATCCTTACCTCATCACTACCAGAGAGTCCAAGAGATCCCTACCTCATCACTACCAGACAGCCCAAGAGAACTGTGAGGGGTCAGTAATGCAAGTTAGAAAACTGCTTGTGGTTTTCTCAATAGTAGACATTTTATTAATACCAACAAGTGTAAAGAAAAGCTAACTGAGCCACCTGTACCAGGGAGTTCCCTGCCTAGTCTAGGTTCTAGGGAAATTATCCTGGCATACACCCAACTGACCCTCACACGGAACAACACAATATACAAAGTAAATCATAATCAAGATGAATAAGTGATTAACAAACAACCAGCGACTTGGAACAACCTTCACCTGTCCCAGGTAGATCCCTTTCCCAGGACTGTCCAAAGTCAACCTCGCCAAGTGTCCATAAAGAAAAGAAAAGTCTTGAATCAGTACTTGAAAGTTCCAAAAGAAACAAAAGTCCACCAATTTCAGCAAAGAAAACCTCACCAATGGTAATCCTGGATGACTTCCTTGTGGGATGGACTTGATACAGTTCAAAAGACAAAAGTACCACTTCTACTTCAACAACTGTCCATATGTTTATAACCTCTGCAACGTCTTTAGTATAACTTGTGAGGGTGCTTCTTCTTAAGGGGTTTCTTTCCTCTCAGCAACCACTTCTACTACTGTCAGTGTGCTACTGCTTCAACCAACAATCTCTGACAATATTCTAGACAACAACTGTTCTGTTAACTCTGCTTCAACTTGGTACTTTATGATTGTTGGGTAACTTAAAGACAGGACTCTTGACCTCCACAGGTAGGCATGGCACTCTTCCTTCCTGTGCCATAAGAAAAGGGCAGCTTCTCTGCCTCTTCTGTCTGTCTTACTGCTACCAATAATATCTCCCTTCTCTTCCAAACTGCTCCTCTCTCAGCTCCAACATTCAACAGCCTTACAGATTGTTGATTCGATCTGCTTACAAGCACACCTCTCCCTTCCCCAGCTGTATGCACCCCGCCTGGTTACAGTAGCTACCCAAAGCAGGATTGCCACCCTTCCAGCTCTGGATAACCTTGCCACTCTTGTATCAGAGGACGCTGGACCGTTATCAACTTAAACAACTTCAGAATGCAGGTGGTTAGATTTCAATAGGGCTGGTTTCGATAGGGATTGCCCTACTGGCTTGGGTAATACGCGTTCTTCTCTTTACTTCAGCAACTTCTAAAATTACAAAATATTTGTTCTGGATGTTACTAGATTCAGGTTTCACAAGAGAATCAGATGTAGGTACACGGACCACTCTTTGATAGAGATTTTTAGCTTCCAAGAACTGTAAGGATTTGCATTCGCTTTCATTCATATGGACTCTCGTTGGGAATCATAATTGTCCACACGTGACCTCACTCGTATGTGATAAAACTTTTAACAATTTGTGAATGTCAGTTTTAACATTCAGAGTGACTGTGAACAGCATTCTCCCTTTCAATTGGAGACACTTAACCACTCTGCTAAAGTAATTTAGTCAAAAATGGGGAGAAGGAAAGCGTTTCGTTTACGCAAGCACTCATACAGGTATTAAATGTGCACGTGATACATTCCCTTTGTTGTCAAGACCTTTCACGGCAACAAATCATTTCTATTGCTCCTTCTTCTATGCAAGTTATATTTGAGATTGTTACAGTTACCGGCAAGGGGTTTTCAGTGAATCAGAGTATGGAGCTTCACTCAACGGCTCCAGAAACACTGTGGTGGCGGCCGGCTTCCACTTCCCGACTTTTCTTCCTGCTACTAACACTTCAGGCACTCTTGGGACCCACACCCCTCTGCAGCACGAGCGTCTCTTGTCCGGCCTCGACCACGGGGAGTCTCCTTCTCTCCTCTGTGCCTCGGCTTGCTTCTGCACACGGGTCTCGGGTTGCAGCACAACCTCAGCGCTGCAGTCACAGCTATTAGGCGCGCCTGGGAAAACCTTTAACTTTGCCAAGCCTCTCTCACTGCAGCCAAGACCAGGCAAGGTTTGTGAACACAGCACCATCTCAGAACCTGCAGGTGAAATCTGCCCTTCTCTCGTCCCGGCGTCCCTTAAGTGGTCACAATTCCTCATGAACTGCCAGCCTTCTGCGCTTCTCCTTCTGCTACTACTGCCAGCCTTCCAGCTCCTGCTCAAACTCCTTCCTTCAGCTCCTTCCTGCTGCAGCCTTTTATACCTCTCAGTTGGGGCAATTGACTTCAGGTGCAGGCCCCTAATGTTGATTGCCTGACCCTGGCAAAGTCTATTAGGCCTACTTGCCTGTCCTTTACTTCTACATGCCGCCTAAGCCCTCTTCTTCGTCACAGTTCCTGAGGGATTCTGGGACATGTAGTTCATTTTAAGGAAATTAGGTTTTACCACTCCCTTTACACTTTTAAGGATGGCTTGAATTCCCTTAATATGTTTAGAAGAGGGCCTGTGGATTTGAGTCTTTTTAGAGACAGATGGTGTAGAAAATGTCACACTTACTTCATTCCATTTGGTGTCCACTTGGCATTGAGGAAGAAGTTTATTTTTAGGGCTATAAAAGGTTGAGGGGTTACAGCCTTGGAGTTTACCATTTCACTCTTACTAGGAGGTTGGTATATATTAAAGTGACAATAAGACACAACCTCCCATGGCGTAGTGGCAAGAGAATCCCTCTCAGGGAAGAAATACCATGTCTCACCCCATGGAATATCCTCACTAGCCTGGGCTCTGTCGCCACCCAGGTGATCTTCGTGCAGTACACCACCCCCAGGGTTGGGATCAGGAAGCATCTGCCCTCTTCTGGCCACATGGGAGGAGACTTTACGCAGGGTTCTGGTGCGGGATCTGCAGGTTTCCCCACAGAACCCTTCCTCATCACTGTCACACCAAGAGAATCCTTCCTCGTCACCTTCACACCAAAAGAACTCTTCCTCGTCACTACCACTTTAAGAGAACCTTTCCTACCAGACAGTCCACAACAATCCTGCCTCGTCACTACCATTGCAAGAGAACCCTTTCTCATCCCTGGCATAGAGTCCAAGAGAACCCTTCCTCATCACTACCACTCCAGGAGAACCTTCCTTTCCCCAAACACATGGGACCAGGTGCCCACTCCCCATGAAGGGGGATGCCCCTGCCAGTGCCACCCAACAGAACCTCCAATCACGACAACTTCCCACGTGGGGTAACACCACCATCTGAAGAGAATCTCTGCTCCTGCCTCAGGTGCAACCAACTTCCTCTTGAGGGGCTCAACTACCACTGCAACTCACTGAGTTGCCTATCCTCAACTCCACCAGACCAATGCACTTGCTTCCCTCAACTGGAACTGCAACTTCGCTCACACCCACTCTTCATCTATGGGGGCAGCAACACCACTGCAGGCAAACCTTCCTACCTTCCGGCCACTGGCCCCGGCCACCCGCTGCCCATCAAAGGGGCACCAGCACCACTCAGGGGAAACTTTGCCTAATTCTCACATGATCAGGCTTCCTGCTTTTCATTAACGGGGCACCAGTACCACTCTAGGGGAGCATTCCCTCATTATCACATGATCTGGCTGCCTGCTGCCCATCACCTCAGATCTCTGATGTCTCTAAGAAGTCACACTAACAGCTGCACATCTCTCCCCCTCTCCCCTGCTGAACTCCTGACTGAAACTGCACTGGTCACCTGACTACCCTCTGATCTCGGGCCCAAGTCCTCTCCCCCGCCAGCTGTACACCTGCACTGCCTCTCGGGCAACGCCTGCACTTTGGGGCTGTTTCTGTATCCCGACAGTCCCCACCAGCTCTTGACACTTGATGTCTGCACTTACTCCTGCACTTGCCACAAGCTGGACGCACTTTTACCTATTGTTCTATTTACTTTATCTATTCTTAATGTTGATCCTAAGTATTTCACTGTCCCCTCCCAATTTCCCCCCGCACTTACTCTCTCCCCACTTACCCTGCACTTGCGTGATCTCAATGTCACCTGGCCTAGTAAGATCGTTGTGCGTGTCTTCCCCCTCTTCCCCCCTTTGCCTCGTCGCGCCTTGAAACACTTGTGTATAAGCGTGTTATAAATGCCATATCATGTTATACCATTAAAGGGGACCAGTACCACTCCAGGGGAACTTCCCCTCATTCTCACAGGACCAGGCTGCCTGCTACCCAATAAAGGAGACCAGTACCACTACAAGGGAACTTTCCTTCATTATCAAATGACCAGGCTGTCTGCTACCCAATAAAGGAGACCAGTACCACTCCAGGGGAACCTCCCCTCATTCTCACATGACCAGGCTGCCTGCTCCCCATTAAAGGGGACCAATACAACTACAAGGGAACTATCCTTCATTCTCACATGACCAGGCTGCCTGCTACCCAATAAAGGGGACCAGTACCACTACAAGGGAACTTTCCTTCATTCTCACATGACCAGGCTGCCTGCTACCCAATAAAGGAGACCAGTACCACTACAAGGGAACTTTCCTTCATTCTCACATGACCAGGATGCCTGCTACCCAATGGAGGGGACCAGTACCACTACAAGGGAACTTTCCTTCATTCTCACATGACCAGGCTGCCTGCTACCCAATAAAGGGGACCAGTACCACTACAAGGGAACTTTCCTTCATTCTCACATGACCAGGCTGCCTGCTACCCAATAAAGGAGACCAGTACCACTACAAGGGAACTTTCCTTCATTATCACATGACTAAGCTGCCTGCTACCCACCAAAGAGGACCTGTACCACTACAAGTGAACTTCCCCTCATTCTCACATGACCAGGCTGCCTGCTACCCAATAAAGGAGACCAGTACCACTACAAGGGAACTTTCCTTCATTCTCACATGACCAGGCTGCCTGCTACCCATTAAAGGGGACCAATACCACTACAAAGGAACTATCCTTCATTCTCACATGACCAGGCTGCCTGCTACTCACCAAAGAGGACCAGTACCACTACAAGGTAACGTCCCTCCATTCTCACATTACCAGGCTGCCTGCTACCCACCAAAGAGGACCAGCACCACTACAAGGGAACTTCCCCTCATTCTCACATGACCAGGCTGCCTGCTACCCAATAAAGGAGACCAGTACCACTACAAGGGGACTTTCCTTCATTCTCACATGAGCAGGGTACCTGCTAACCATTAAAGGGGACCAATACCACTACAAGGGAACTATCCTTCATTCTCACATGACCAGGCTGCCTGCTACCCACCAAAGAGGACCAGTACCACTACAAGGGAACTTCCCCTCATTCTCACATGACCAGGCTGCCTGCTACCCAATAAAGGAGACCAGTACCACTACAAGGGAACTATCCTTCATTCTCACATGACCAGGCTGCCTGCTACTCACCAAAGAGGACCAGTACCACTACAAGGGAACTTTCCTTCATTCTCACATGACCAGGCTACCTGCTACCCATTAAAGGAGACCAATACCACTACAAGGGAACTATCCTTCATTCTCACATGACCAGGCTGTCTGCTACCCACCAAAGAGGACCAGTACAACTACAAGGAAACTTTCCTTCATTCTCACATGACCAGGCTGTCTGCTACCCATCAAAGAGGACCAGTACCACTACAAGGGAACTTTCCTTCATTATCACATGACTAAGCTGCCTGCTACCCACCAAAGAGGACCTGTACCACTACAAGTGAACTTCCCCTCATTCTCACATGACCAGGCTGCCTGCTACCCAATAAAGGAGACCAGTACCACTACAAGGGAACTTTCCTTCATTCTCACATGACCAGGTTGCCTGCTACCCATTAAAGGGGACCAATACCACTACAAAGGAACTATCCTTCATTCTCACATGACCAGGCTGCCTGCTACTCACCAAAGAGGACCAGTACAACTACAAGGAAACTTTCCTTCATTCTCACATGACCAGGCTGTCTGCTACCCATCAAAGAGGACCAGTACCACTACAAGGGACCTTTCCTTCATTCTCACATGACCAGGCTGTCTGCTACCCATCAAAGAGGACCAGTACCACTACAAGGGAACTTTCCTTCATTATCACATGACTAAGCTGCCTGCTACCCACCAAAGAGGACCTGTACCACTACAAGTGAACTTCCCCTCATTCTCACATGACCAGGCTGCCTGCTACCCAATAAAGGAGACCAGTACCACTACAAGGGAACTTTCCTTCATTCTCACATGACCAGGCTGCCTGCTACCCATTAAAGGGGACCAATACCACTACAAAGGAACTATCCTTCATTCTCACATGACCAGGCTGCCTGCTACTCACCAAAGAGGACCAGTACCACTACAAGGTAACGTCCCTCCATTCTCACATTACCAGGCTGCCTGCTACCCACCAAAGAGGACCAGCACCACTACAAGGGAACTTCCCCTCATTCTCACATGACCAGGCTGCCTGCTACCCAATAAAGGAGACCAGTACCACTACAAGGGGACTTTCCTTCATTCTCACATGAGCAGGGTACCTGCTAACCATTAAAGGGGACCAATACCACTACAAGGGAACTATCCTTCATTCTCACATGACCAGGCTGCCTGCTACCCACCAAAGAGGACCAGTACCACTACAAGGGAACTTCCCCTCATTCTAACATGACCAGGCTGCCTGCTACCCAATAAAGGAGACCAGTACCACTACAAGGGAACTTTCCTTCATTTTCACATGACCAGGCTGCCTGCTACCCATTAAAGGGGACCAATACCACTACAAGGGAACTATCCTTCATTCTCACATGACCAGGCTGCCTGCTACTCACCAAAGAGGACCAGTACCACTACAAGGGAACTTTCCTTCATTCTCACATGACCAGGCTACCTGCTACCCATTAAAGGAGACCAATACCACTACAAGGGAACTATCCTTCATTCTCACATGACCAGGCTGTCTGCTACCCACCAAAGAGGACCAGTACAACTACAAGGAAACTTTCCTTCATTCTCACATGACCAGGCTGTCTGCTACCCATCAAAGAGGACCAGTACCACTACAAGGGACCTTTCCTTCATTCTCACATGACCAGGCTGTCTGCTACCCATCAAAGAGGACCAGTACCACTACAAGGGAACTATCCTTCATTCTCACATGACCAGGCTGCCTGCTACCCACCAAAGAGGACCAGTACCACTACAAGGGAACTTCCCCTCATTCTCACATGACCAGACTGACTGCTACCAAATGAAGGAGACCAGTACCACTACAAGGGAAGTTCTTCCTTCATTATCACATGACCAGGCTGTCTGCTACCCACCAAAGAGGACCAGTACCAATACAAGGGAACTTCCCCTCATTCTCACATGACCAGGCTGCCTGATACCCAATGAAGGAGACCAGTACCACTACAAGGGAACTTTCCTTCATTATCACAGGACCAGGCTGCCTGCTACCCACCAAAGAGGACCAGTACCACTACAAGGGAACTTTCCTTCATTATCACATGACCAGGCTGCCTGCTACCCATCAAAGAGGACCAGTACCACTGCAAGGGAACTATCCTTCATTCTCACATGACCAGGCTGTCTGCTACCCACCAAAGAAGACCAGTACCACTACAAGGGAACTTCCCCTCATTCTCACATGACCAGGCTGCCTGCTACCCAATAAAGGAGACCAGTACCACTACATGGGAACTTTCCTTCATTCTCACATGACCAGGCTGCCTGCTACCCAATAAAGGAGACCAGTACCACTACAAGGGAACTATCCTTCATTCTCACATGACCAGGCTGCCTGCTACCCACCAAAGAGGACCAGTACCACTACAAGGGAACTTCCCCTCATTCCCACATGACCAGGGTGCCTGATACCCAATGAAGGAGACCAGTACCACTACAAGGGAACTTTCCTTCATTATCACATAACCAGGCTGCCTGCTACCCAATAAAGGGGACCAGTACCACTACAAGAGAACTTCCCCTCATTCTCACATGACCAGGCTGCCTGCTACCCAATGAAGGAGACCAGTACCACTACAAGGTAACTTTCCTTCATTATCACATGACCAGGGTGCCTGCTACCCACCAAAGAGGACCAGTACCACTACAAGGGAAATGTCCTTCATTATCACATGACCAGGCTGCCTGCTACTCACCAAAGAGGACCAGTACCACTACAAGGGAACTTTCCTTCATTCTCACATGACCAGGCTGCCTGCTACCCACCAAAGAGGACCAGTACCACTACAAGGGAACTTCCCCTCATTCTCACATGACCATGCTGCCTGCTACCCAATGAAGGAGACCAGTACCACTACAAGGGAACTTTCCTTCATTATCACATGACCAGGCTGCCTGCTACCCACCAAAGAGGACCAGTACCACTACAAGGGAACTTTCCTTTATTCTCACATGACCAGGCTGCCTGCTACCCAATAAAGGGGACCAGTACCACTACAAGGGAACTTCCCCACATTCCCACATGACCAGGCTGCCTGCTACCCAATAAAGGAGACCAGTACCACTACAAGGGAACTTTCCTTCATTATCACATGACCAGGCTGCCTGCTACCCAATGAAGGAGACGAGTACCACTACAAGGGAACTTTCCTTCATTATCACATGACCAGGCTGCCTGCTACCCAACAGAGAGGACCAGTACCACTACAAGGGAACTTTCCTTCATTCTCACATGACCAGGCTGTCTGCTACCCATCAAAGAGGACCAGTACCACTACAAGGGACCTTTCCTTCATTCTCACATGACCAGGCTGTCTGCTACCCATCAAAGAGGACCAGTACCACTACAAGGGAACTTTCCTTCATTATCACATGACTAAGCTGCCTGCTACCCACCAAAGAGGACCTGTACCACTACAAGTGAACTTCCCCTCATTCTCACATGACCAGGCTGCCTGCTACCCAATAAAGGAGACCAGTACCACTACAAGGGAACTTTCCTTCATTCTCACATGACCAGGCTGCCTGCTACCCATTAAAGGGGACCAATACCACTACAAAGGAACTATCCTTCATTCTCACATGACCAGGCTGCCTGCTACTCACCAAAGAGGACCAGTACCACTACAAGGTAACGTCCCTCCATTCTCACATTACCAGGCTGCCTGCTACCCACCAAAGAGGACCAGCACCACTACAAGGGAACTTCCCCTCATTCTCACATGACCAGGCTGCCTGCTACCCAATAAAGGAGACCAGTACCACTACAAGGGGACTTTCCTTCATTCTCACATGAGCAGGGTACCTGCTAACCATTAAAGGGGACCAATATCACTACAAGGGAACTATCCTTCATTCTCACATGACCAGGCTGCCTGCTACCCACCAAAGAGGACCAGTACCACTACAAGGGAACTTCCCCTCATTCTCACATGACCAGGCTGCCTGCTACCCAATAAAGGAGACCAGTACCACTACAAGGGAACTTTCCTTCATTTTCACATGACCAGGCTGCCTGCTACCCATTAAAGGGGACCAATACCACTACAAGGGAACTATCCTTCATTCTCACATGACCAGGCTGCCTGCTACTCACCAAAGAGGACCAGTACCACTACAAGGGAACTTTCCTTCATTCTCACATGACCAGGCTACCTGCTACCCATTAAAGGAGACCAATACCACTACAAGGGAACTATCCTTCATTCTCACATGACCAGGCTGTCTGCTACCCACCAAAGAGGACCAGTACAACTACAAGGAAACTTTCCTTCATTCTCACATGACCAGGCTGTCTGCTACCCATCAAAGAGGACCAGTACCACTACAAGGGACCTTTCCTTCATTCTCACATGACCAGGCTGTCTGCTACCCATCAAAGAGGACCAGTACCACTACAAGGGAACTATCCTTCATTCTCACATGACCAGGCTGCCTGCTACCCACCAAAGAGGACCAGTACCACTACAAGGGAACTTCCCCTCATTCTCACATGACCAGACTGACTGCTACCAAATGAAGGAGACCAGTACCACTACAAGGGAAGTTCTTCCTTCATTATCACATGACCAGGCTGTCTGCTACCCACCAAAGAGGACCAGTACCAATACAAGGGAACTTCCCCTCATTCTCACATGACCAGGCTGCCTGATACCCAATGAAGGAGACCAGTACCACTACAAGGGAACTTTCCTTCATTATCACAGGACCAGGCTGCCTGCTACCCACCAAAGAGGACCAGTACCACTACAAGGGAACTTTCCTTCATTATCACATGACCAGGCTGCCTGCTACCCATCAAAGAGGACCAGTACCACTGCAAGGGAACTATCCTTCATTCTCACATGACCAGGCTGTCTGCTACCCACCAAAGAAGACCAGTACCACTACAAGGGAACTTCCCCTCATTCTCACATGACCAGGCTGCCTGCTACCCAATAAAGGAGACCAGTACCACTACATGGGAACTTTCCTTCATTCTCACATGACCAGGCTGCCTGCTACCCAATAAAGGAGACCAGTACCACTACAAGGGAACTATCCTTCATTCTCACATGACCAGGCTGCCTGCTACCCACCAAAGAGGACCAGTACCACTACAAGGGAACTTCCCCTCATTCCCACATGACCAGGGTGCCTGATACCCAATGAAGGAGACCAGTACCACTACAAGGGAACTTTCCTTCATTATCACATAACCAGGCTGCCTGCTACCCAATAAAGGGGACCAGTACCACTACAAGAGAACTTCCCCTCATTCTCACATGACCAGGCTGCCTGCTACCCAATGAAGGAGACCAGTACCACTACAAGTTAACTTTCCTTCATTATCACATGACCAGGGTGCCTGCTACCCACCAAAGAGGACCAGTACCACTACAAGGGAAATGTCCTTCATTATCACATGACCAGGCTGCCTGCTACTCACCAAAGAGGACCAGTACCACTACAAGGGAACTTTCCTTCATTCTCACATGACCAGGCTGCCTGCTACCCACCAAAGAGGACCAGTACCACTACAAGGGAACTTCCCCTCATTCTCACATGACCATGCTGCCTGCTACCCAATGAAGGAGACCAGTACCACTACAAGGGAACTTTCCTTCATTATCACATGACCAGGCTGCCTGCTACCCACCAAAGAGGACCAGTACCACTACAAGGGAACTTTCCTTTATTCTCACATGACCAGGCTGCCTGCTACCCAATAAAGGGGACCAGTACCACTACAAGGGAACTTCCCCACATTCCCACATGACCAGGCTGCCTGCTACCCAATAAAGGAGACCAGTACCACTACAAGGGAACTTTCCTTCATTATCACATGACCAGGCTGCCTGCTACCCAATGAAGGAGACGAGTACCACTACAAGGGAACTTTCCTTCATTATCACATGACCAGGCTGCCTGCTACCCACCAGAGAGGACCAGTACCACTACAAGGGAACTTTCCTTCATTCTCACATGACCAGGCTGCCTGCTACCCAATAAAGGGGACCAGTACCACTACAAGGGAACTTCCCCTCATTCTCACATGACCAGGCTGCCTGCTACCCAATAAAGGAGACCAGTACCACTACAAGGGAACTATCCTTCATTCTCACATGACCAGGCTGACTGCTCCCCATTTAATGTGACCAGTACCACTACAAGAGAACTTCCCCTCATTCTCACATGACCAGGCTGTCTGCTACCCACCAAAGAGGACCAGTACCACTACAAGGGAACTTTCCTTCATTCTCACATGACCAGGCTGTCTGCTACCCATCAAAGAGGACCAGTACCACTACAAGGGAACTTTCCTTCATTCACACATGACCAGGCTGTCTGCTACCCATCAAAGAGGACCAGTACCACTACAAGGGAACTTTCCTTCATTCTCACATGACCAGGCTGTCTGCTACCCACCAAAGAGGGCCAGTACCACTACAAGGGAACTTCCCCTCATTCTCACATGACCAGGCCGCCTGCTACCCAATAAAGGAGACCAGTACCACTACAAGGGAACTTTCCTTCATTCTCACATGACCAGGCTGCCTGCTACCCATTAAAGGCGACCAATACCACTACAAGGGAACTATCCTTCATTCTCACATGACCAGGCTGCCTGCTACCCACCAAAGAGGACCAGTACCACTACAAGGGAACGTCCCCTCATTCTCACATGACCAGGCTGCCTGCTCCCCATTAAAGGGGGCCAATACCACTACAAGGGAACTATCCTTCATTCTCACA